>NC_089982.1:79734169-81063722 GCF_036417845.1 Apteryx mantelli | reverse complement strand
GGGAAGGAGAATAAACACTCACTGGACTGTGGCATTTAAACAAGCAGTATTGCAATCAGTAAGAAGTGGTGGAAAAAACATGCGTAAAATAGCAGGCAGTGTGGGTGTTCCTGCAAAAAGTACAGGCTGCCTTCTCAAGCAGCTGCTTGCTTAGAAATCTCCGTAATGGACTTGGAAGCGTTGGCTCTCTTTCTCTTTGCTTTCCTCTAAAGTTATTTCTGTGAAATCTCCATCTGGCTCCTAAACCTAAGTTTATATATCATGTTATGTTTTGAGTAGCTGCAAACTGCAACGTATATGTGTGTGAGAGAGAAGGTGAGGAGGGGAAAAAAGAGTGAAGTCACTAAGCCAAAAGAAAAAGCAGAGGCAAAACCTTTACGTTTCTGAATTGCACTGTGCACTGGCTTTTTTTCCAAGCCCCAAACAGAGCGGTGTTCCTCACAGCGTAAGAATGGAGCTGTCACAGGCTTTGCTTTAAACTCACTGTTGTTTGAGGACATCCAGACCACAGCAGAACGGCATGGCTAGTCCCTTTTACTCTTTAATGCTTTCAGCTAAAGCCTGAAATTTAGAAAGAGATAACAAGTCTGGGAGAGATCAAAATTGAATGCAAATGGGAGAGTGACATCTTTTTTCAAAACAATTATTGATATCTGGGTAGCAATATTGCTATCCAAAAGCATTAAAAAAAACCTGAGTCAATACTCTTCACCTCCCCACCAAATCACGAGACTAGATTTAAAATCCTGACTTTTATAATATATATGCAGATATATCTGTACATCAGACCCTTTGATTTGCACTCTGAACCTGCAAGATCGTTTGCAGGTTCTTTTTTCAGAAACCATGAAGTTTTGAGAGTTTATTTTAAAATGAGATTTTCCTATAATCATGTCACTCTAGGAGTTTGGGCTTTAAAGAAATCACTTGATGAGATTAAATGAAGAAATGTGAGAATTAGCAGTACTGAGGTACTAAGCTGGCCTCACAGAGTGAGTTCATCTAAATGTAATGATGAAGGAGACAAAGGTTAGCACAGAAACATAGCTTGGAAATCAAGACTTCTATTTCCGGCTCTTGCATGGACTCTACCTGGACTGTGACCAAGCTGCTGATTTCCAGTGCTGGAAAGCTTCAGTATTTCCAGCAAAATCAATGGAAACTACAGATATTTGTCATCTCTGAAAACCGCTCCATGTCTCAGTGTACTCCAACTGGGAATCTCTATCTAAAATATATGAATTCCGGTTGATAAGTGAAGTTCTTAGTGTGAAGTGATGTATCACAGGATGCCTCCATAGGTACCTGTCCTTGCTGTGTTAAGTCTTTCCTTCAGTCTGTGTAATAGATGGTTGTTAAACTTAAAAACTCTGGTGCAGGTGAATAGTAGCAATGCTGTGAAAATTGGAGGAAGCTAAAGGAAACCCTTTCCTTTGGCTTATCTTTATGGAAAGACCCAAAGTTAACTTCCTATACTACAGAGACTGAAATCTAGAGTCCTTGGTGTAACAGAACTGTTTAACCTGTTGAGCTTCAGGAGAGACTGAGGTAGAGTAGGATAACACCAGAAATGAAACAAGGGAATTGGGTGTTGGTAAAGAAATATAAAAACTGGAGATGCTTACTGAGATCGAATGATTTGGGAGAGCAGAATAGTCATTTCGTAGCAGCAGAAGAATATTCGTTTGTGGGATTAGTCACGAAGTAGGGAAGTTAAATAGAAATGAAAAGATTCCAAGGTTCAGAAGAGAAGCCTTGAATTTTAAGAAACATCCCAGAGTGCTGAGGAAATGTGTCTAAATTCCAGTATTTCTGTCTTGAAGTATATGGTTGTTGTACTACTGAGCAAAGTGTGGAGATATTTTAGAATCTTGTGCAAACTGCCTGTGTTGAATCTGTCACATGCTCCCATAAAGTGAACTGTAAATCAGAAATCTTTAACCTTTGGTGCGGTTCTGGGCAACAAGCAAGTGTTGCTGAGGGACTGATATGAATTTGAGAGGCTGTGCAACTGTCTCTCCTCCGAAGAGGTGTCCTAGGCACGAGGTGCTCACACACGCTGTGTGCTGGTGTGCTCCAAGCCAGAAGCAGTGACTATGCTCTACTCAGCCCTGGCAAGTTACAGGCACAACAGATGCGGTGTTTAGATGCTGTCACTGCAACCTGATGAATGTCCAACCGGGGGAAACTCAGCTGGGCCTGTGAGAAACCAATCTGTAAAACAGGGATAAAAGTACTTACCCATTTCCCAAAGGCTTGGAGAGAACTAATTGAGGATGGTAAGACACTTAGAGAGATGTTGATATTTCTGTGCCTAGGGTCTGGTCATGCATCCAGCTATATTCCTGAAAAGCTTCTGAGAATTAGTAGGTCAGAGAAATTAAAGCTCACTGAATACTGGGGTGTGTATTTGTCCTGCTGCTAACATAGATGAACCTTTGAAAATGCTGAATATAAGTATTCTTCGAATCAATTTCATTTAACCTTTCATTTAACCTGGAAAATACAGTGATTCTCCAACTTTTAAAGGCTGAATTTAGACACTATGGTGAAGATTGTCATTTAGGGAAGCCTTTAAGATCAGCTTTCTGCTCGAACAAGGCTTTGCTGGAGGTTGCTGCCTCTGACGCTTTTAAAAATTATCACATTATGGCTATTAGCCATGTGTATGAATAATTTACTCTCTCCATGAGATATGCAGCTCTAGCAAAATAAAGGATGTGTCATCATATCTCCAGATACATGCCATGGGCAGTGGTGTTTGTCGTAGAAGTAAATAAGCTGATAATAACCTTCTCACTGCTAGTGGTTTTTACGTAAGAGTAGATCATGCAACAGCATTACCATAAAAACATTACATTTCACAGTGACACTGCACAGTGCAATGACCCAAAGGCTCACACTAAGAGATAAGGGGAAATCTAGCTGCCCTTCTAGCTCATAAAAATGACTAAGTAGGAGAATCAAAGTAAGAGGTGTCTGTAAATATTCATTTCATCTTCTCCATCCCCCCTTTTTAAGTTTGTAGCTAACTGCAAGCTAGACCAACAGCAGAGGTAAAGCAATGTGGTGCTGTTCTTCAGGTGCTTTCCTTTGCCGGCAAGTTCTTTGTTTTACAGGAAGCTTGGTGAAGTTTGTGCTGCTACAATGGGTCATCTGGAGCAGAATAAAAGAAACATTTTCTGAGCCTCACTGCCGTGTGACATCCGTTATTGTCATAGCATGACCCCTGCTTAGCTCCTCAGGGAGAGCTCTGCTTGCAAAGGAAAGGGTGTGGTGTGGCTCCAAGCAGCAAGGAAAATTCTCCTAAATTTATTCAGCTGAAGGTACTCTGGATTCCAGGAGTGGATCCCTGTCTGTTTGGCACCTCTGAAGAAGGGAAAAGTGCAGAGGCGTTCTCCAAATCTGCATACAGGATTGGTTCAGTGAGGGGGTTCACCAGCAGGCTGAGGAAGGTGACTGTTCCCCTCTATTTGGTAGTTGTGAGACAGTGGCCGGAGTAGTGTGTCCGTTGGCCAACCGGAGTGAGTCCAGTGGAGGGACTCAAGGTGGATAGGGGGCTGGAGCCCATGGCGTACCAGGAGAGCTGAGGGGGCAGAGTGTGTTCAGCCTGAAGAAGAGAAGGCAAAGGGGAAACTTATTGCTGTCTTCAATGACCTGATGGCTTGTTGCAGAGAAGATAGAGCCAGGCACTTCTTGGAGGCACCCAGTGAAAAGATGAGAGGTAACAGACAAAAGTTATAGCGAATGAAATTCAATTTAGAAATAAAGAAAAAAAATCTTCAAAGTGGGAGTAATCAAACACTGGAACAGGGACCCAGAGATGGTGAAATCTTCATTCTTGGAGATAACTGAAAACTCAACCAGACAAGTCTCTGAGCAATCTGATGTAACCTCAAAGATGGTCCTATTTTGGGTTAAAGATCTGCAAAGATCTCTTCCAACCTAAATTATTCTGTGGTTCTATACTAAAGGAAACATTTCTGTTTCTTATATTGCTCTCCCCATGCTTTCACTCAATCACTTTCCAATAGTGCTTTAAATTATATCTGTCACATGAGTTTTGCTCTTTTTCCTCTTCTTTCCTAGAGGGAGAATGTGTGGGGAAGAAGTATGTTTACAATGGTTTGGTTTGCAGTGGTTTGGTTTGGTGTTGGCTGAGGCCTTGTTTTTTAAATCTAAGCTGCTCTTCGTTGATATGGGAGAAAATGGGCTAAAGACGTGCATCGCGGTAGGGAACGTGTGCTGGCCCTTAGGTGCGCCGGCTAGTCCCGCTGGATATTCGCTAGCGATTGCACACTGGCATACGTACAATCACCCGCACCAGCTGCTGGCACCACGGACACAGGCCCGTATGACCCATGGTCCGACTCCGATTGCTGGCACTTCGACCTCCATAGACACACGTGCACATAGAATAGCGAGTCCTCACCCAGGAGAATAGTTGGAAATGGAGCTTAATGAGAGCACAGGACAAACTGTACCACCAGGTGCAGGCCATGGCCAGACAAGTGTCTTGTTTACAGGCAACTGGCCCCTTTTGTCTCCTTATCCCGCTGTTTTCCCATGCTTGTTCCTCCCCAAATCACCTTGATGTCTCCCTTTCTCTGCCGTTGGTTCCTCCCCTAAACATCTCATAATAAGTCCTGTGCGATCCCCAGATGCTCTTCCCCTGCATCCCGTAGCGAGTCCCATTCCCCTGTCGGCTGTAACCCCCTTCAGTCTTTAAGGTGATTTGGAGACTCTCTCCCGTTGACTCGTGGCGATGGGTGGCATCCCTGGCCCGTGGGGCTGGTGGCTCTCCTGGGACAGCCCTGGCAGGGGCCGGGACAGGGTATTATTCGTGTTTCCCCACCTGCCGTCGTGCCTTTGTGCTCCTCTGCGTGTGTGGAAACCAGCTTTTTATCACATAACCTAACATTCTGATTTGGGATTATCCATTAAATGGTGATTTTTTGCTTTTAATTTATTTTAATTAGAGATGAATAATTTTACTGGATTCAGAGGCGTAGCTAGGAGCTCTGCCTGACTGTGCATTAGTGATCCATGGCTCCGGATCAGTCTTGTTTCCTTCTGATTTCCTTTCCTTTACGTCTAAGTTAGACTAGAGGTTGCTCTGTATCAGTTTTGCTCCAGCTGGGGATCTGCCCCTCTGTGTTTATCTCTGCTGTACCATGCATTTCATTAACGTGCTGTTATTATCTGTCTAAAATGGAGGGATTAAAAAGGATGAATGAAATGAGAAAAGACCCTTGAGGAAGGAACTCTATTAAATTCACACTAGAAATTCTTGTAAAATGCGTATGAGAAAAAAACTAGAGCTCTGGCTTTTTCAAGCTGTGTGGCAGAGTCTCATTTTCTTTCTTTCTTTTAATTTGGCAGGTTCTAGTAAAGACAGGTCTCGGCCCCTCCCTAAAAGGTTGTTACAGCACCCAAAAGAAATACCAGTTTGTGGCTGTGGGCCATAAAGAGAAATGTGGTTTGCATGGCCGGTGAACTCCCTGCAATGTCACAGATGTTATATATAGCATGTGGCAGTCTGATACCAGTACAAGCTACAGGATTAGGATGGTCTGACTATGAAATTACGTGTAGAATCATCTTGCCTTAGTTTTCCTGCAATCGTGCTTTAAAATAGGAGTTATGGATATTGCTCGTGTCTCCTGTGTAATCTCAAGAGGGTCCCAATTTCCTCATCATTTACAAAGGAAAAAAAAAACATGAATGAAATGGAAATAATCAGAAATTAATGGAAATGAAACCTGCTTTACCACTGAGATTGATGATACATATATATATATATATATGTATGTGTGTGTGTGTGTGTGTGTGTGTGTGTATATAAAAATAAAGCACTTTGAAGTGGTTTGACTTTGACGGGTCCCATGTGCTTTCCATGCAGCTGGTCCCTCCAAATAAGTATTTGGCCCTGTACTTTTTCAGGTTAATGTTGTAGAGTCAGCAGAGACGTAAGAAGTTAAGTCAGTTACTGTTGGAAGGAATTATGCCGTTTCTTGTTCATTTGCTAGCTTATTATTCATAAAAATATCCAGACAGTAGTAAGATATTCTCCTTGGGTTGTTTTGTGCTGGGCTGACCTGTTCCTATATCAAACTGCTCTCCTTGACTAGTGTAGGGGTACAGCTAGGGCTTCTGGTCTTCCTCCAAGAATTCGTGGAGTTATTTTTGATTCACGTAGCATCAGTTAAAATAATGCCAAAATAATACTTGTAGCATGATCTTTGTGTTTTTAGATGATAGTAATGCAGAGCTGCTTTCTTGATATGCAATCCACATTGGTTATACCCCTTTTAGCCTAAAAATTAGGTTAGGTTATATAGTTCTTTCCCTTTTTGTATCATGAGCCTATCATAAAACAGTAGGCTAACTCACAATACAATTTTTAAACCATCTGTCATCTATAGAATATAATGTCAATGCTTTGAAAAGAGCTTTTTTCCATATTAACATCCCACCTTTCACAGTCAGGAAAAACAGCCCTTTCCATTTAAAACATGCTGTTCGGGTTTTCAAATTGCCATTTATTTGCCTTGGAGAAAGACAGAGCTCTCAGGGCAGGAGCTATACAGTCTGTATTGGATGGGGAAAACACGGGCGCAGCAGATGCTAAGTCCTGCCTTCTCAGGGTCGTGAAGCTTGGTGGCTCTGATGGTCTGTACAAGTCACGTAGGAGAGGATGTTTCCTTCTTAAAAAGGCACCGATTTTATTCCCCTCAATATCACACTTCGAATTATTTCTTCTCCCCCAAAAAGGGTCTGTATGCAGTGCTGGGATGGACAAGGATTGGGATGTGGACTGCTTTTCCTCCGGGCCTGCTGAGCCAAAGCACAGAGAGGAGTGCGAGGGGAGGAGCAGCAGTGGCACGAATGCCTCCGATGAGGCCCATGAAACGCTATCTCTCGCAGGCAGCTGCTGAGAGCCTCACGACGTGTGCCAGGCACAGCGTTCCTGCCAGCCCGCAGCTCCTCACCTCGCGCAACGGTCAGGAGTCCCACACCAGCACTACAGGTTCTCCACACAGACCCTTCCTGCAAAGTGTTGCCTCGGTGGCAAACTGATTCCCCTTGCTCATCAGCAGCCCTTCTTCACTGGGCCAAGCGGCTCTACTGAAAGCAGTGCAAAGCAGAACAGAGCAGCTTACTAAGCCATCTACCTGCAATAAATTCCCTTCCTAAAATAGCTGCAGAGCCTTGAAGTCTTTTTATAGCAGCTACACTGGCCTTTGCTGTTCTGAAAGACTGTAAAGAAAATCTTGTAGTGCTAACTTGTAGGTAAACTGATGCAATTCTGACCGAGTTTGAAGAGAGCCTGAAGCAATAGCTCTGGAAAGAGTGAGTTACGCGCTTAATCTCAGTTGGGCTTTAATATGAAACTCAAGGGTGTCAGTATAAATATCAACATTGCGAGCCACTTCAGTGCTGGTAGTTTTAGTAGAAACAGCCTTCAGGTGCATTATCTTACAATCCTAATATTTTGCAATGCTCTCGCTATTGTTATTTCAGTATTTTTGTCTGTAATAAGAAGTGGGGAGTGGGGAAAAGGAAAATCACATTTTCTTTCTTGAGATAAGTCACGGTGTGGGATCTTAAAGTGGGCAAATGTCACAGTTGCATGACAGGATTGGCCATTACTGGATCCTCCCTGTTCCAGCTGTCCCATATTTTCTGCAGGCAAGGTGTTGCTAACCTTTTTTTCTTATTGCAAGAGAGGCTCTCGGCCCCTCGAGTTGGGTTCACATTCCCTGGCCCCCCTGGAATGGCTCTGTGGGCCTGCTGTGGCCCGTGAATGTCCGTATCAAGTTAAAAGGTGGCAGGTGCTAAGTCAATGGTCAAGATGTAGAAGACTCAGTGGAGGTTGGGAGAGTGTAAAATGACTGCCATCAAGCACTGGGGGAGCAACTGCCTTCCAGTTAGTAGTTCCCTTGGGTGGCTTGCCCTGCATGTTGCAAAGGAAGCTGGGATTTTATCCAGGGGGAGTTATGCACTGAAAAAGGACATCACTGCATTGCTTGCTGCCAAAAAGGCAGATGAGCTTCCTTGTGCTCACTACAGTTGGAGGAACTGCTCTCCCCTGCTTGTCAGGGACCCTTGCAAGCCCTCCAGGCTAGCCGAGGCCACTTCCTCCACCAGTCTCCTTCTCTCATGTCTCTTCACCTGTTCATGCCTGGCTCTCCTCCAGTTCCTCTGTGAGGAGTGCCCTGGCCCTGAAAAAAAAGGTGGCGTCAACTGGAGGGAAAAATGTTCTGCTTTGAGAGGATCAAGACTGCTTAAATTAGAATCATCAAGGACAGCCCTTGCTCCAGCTATTTCTGCTGTAAGGACAGTTGGGTGTCCCTTTACTCGGCAGTTTCACCAAAAGGAGTGATTAGGTTTCACCAGCCGTTAGATTACAGTAGCCAAGTTGAAGTTTGTGGTTTGCTTCTCTCATATCCTGGCTGAGGGGACCTCCGTAGCGGCCTATAGTGAGAGAAGTCAGGAGTGAATCCGGATGGAAAGTGGAGTCATTTTGTGTTAGATGCTGAACTGTCTCGGGCCTGCTCTTTGTTTCCTCGACGCTGTGGGTGCGCGTGATGCTTCAGAAGCAGTTGTGAAGACAAGATCTCAGCAGCTAACCAGGTCATCAGCCATGGAGGTGGGGAGCAAAGAGACTTGCTGGGTGAATGAGGGGACTACACCTTGGTAGTACCCATGGAGGTGATGTGTGATTCTTGCCAAGTGCCATGGGTGCAGCCGCACAGCTCTGCTCAACCGCACTGTACCAACCCCACGTCGATATATTTGATTCCAGTTTCAAATGTAGTTTGAAATGGCCCACCGCTTTCCTCAGGGGACTGTTTTTCACTGAGACATAGTGCACCCTTGGCATTCCCGGTGCATATCAGGGTGCCAGTCTGGTGTTGCTGGGTATCCACGTCTCCTGGGGTAGAGGTGGCGGACATAGTGTCACCCTTGAAGGTGAAGGGCCGAGTTCCTGGCCACCCTGGAGCCACTTCGCAGTATCTATTCTGCTGCAAAGTGACCATGAAGAGTCTGTCTGAACCATCTCCCAGGGAATACCAGCCTGGAGCCTCTGCTCCTCTGCAGCTGGTGTTTCCTTCATGCCAGTCACTTCTTGGATATCAGGCATTTGGCCTGTAAAGTGACTCACATTAACCCTTTCCCTGACCTTGTGCTCTGCTTATTTTCACATTCACAGCTGTTAGATTTAAACTGGGAACCTTTGGTGCAAAGACAGTGCCGTTTATTTTTAATCTGTGGCACCGTGTGAACATTAATTAGGACTGATAATAAAGAACACAAACCTATTGGCACCCTTCTTGGCAGTCCCAGCTACGAACCCTGGCGTGGCGACAGCTCAGCTGCTGCTCAGCGCACAAGAAGTACATACTAGCCAGTGAACATGTTGAAGAAACCGAAATATTTCGGCAGTTCCTGAACGTATCCATCCATGCATTCGAGCAGAAGTTTGTCATCCTGACTGCTGTGTGCCGATGATACGGAAACATTAGTTATTTATGGGGAAAATAAAGGCTGTTCTCTTTGTGTTGTAGTACTGCAGTGCTCTAAATGGCTGCGCAGCCCAAGCAGCCAGGGGCGCGGATGGTGTGGCAGCTAGGTAAGCAGAACTCAAATGGCTTGGGATACGAACAGCACCACGCTGAGATAGTTGTAACGTTGGTTCCCGTCCAGAAAATATCTGCGTGGTTAAAAATGCTCATGAGAATGGACGTGCAGGTATTTCTGGAGGTTACTTCTGAGTCCTGGCCAGTGCTCCTGGGAATCACTGGGAATCTTTCCATTTATTTCAGTGGCCACTGTATTGAATGCGAGAGTTAATTTTACATGTAAATGGCCACAGGACCAGGGCCCTCAGGAGGAAAATAGCGTCACCAAAACGTCAGAACTCAAGATGTCACATGAAGCCTCCTAATTTCTGGTGCCAGCTCTGATGCTGATCCCCAGGCTATGATCTATATCCTATCAAGAGTATTGCTGCATCCCGGTTGTCCATGCTCTGTGATGGTCAGATCACTGTACTTGCAGTTCCGCTGAAGGAGCAGAAAGGACATAATGTCCAGGGCTAGCTGTGGCTGTGCAGATAAGTGGAGACAGAAAGTGGTTTGGTGATGGTGCAGCAGCCCCCCTGTAATATCCCAGAGACCACTGAAGAGAAGCCGACAGTTCAGTTGCTTTCAGTTGCTCCTGATAATCAGGAAACCCCATAGTGCAGGAAGCTCCATCCTTTCCCAGGTCATTTAGTGGTTAACTTGAATAACGCAAGCAAAAAACAACCTCCAAATCCAAATAATATAATTACATAAATAAATGCATTTAGTCAGCTCCGTGACATACCTTGAGGCAATGAGTAGCGCAGATTAACTCTTTGTGACAGAGAGGAGGTTTTTCCTTCTTTATGATTTTGCAGTAGGGATAGCTGCATTGTTTTTTCTATACTGTTTGGGTATTTTGTTGCTTCCCCGTTCTAACCTTGATTATTTGTCTTTGCTATAAAAGAAACAATTGCAGTATTTGCAGATGCTCTTATGGATCTCTTCCAGTGTCTTTCCACACACTTTCATTGCCCTTCTCCTTTCCCCTTCTGTTTCCGCTGTGTCCCTTTAGACAAAGAATGACCGGAAGTGCGCGTAGCAGTCCAGACTGGGCAATGCTGCTGAGGAGCGTAATAGGATTATAAGATTTTCGGTATTAATCCTTATCCCACTCTTTAGTCAGACTAACCTTTTGCTTAGACTTTTGCCTCCTGTTGCACAGTTAGCTGACTCTTCACTGATTTCTTTACAGCAGCTATTTTGTCCTCTTTCAAGGCAGTTACGATTGATGCAGAGCTCCAGCATGGAGCAGGGGAAGAATCACTAGGCTGTTGTGGTTATTAGTTTAGTGCTGCAAGTGAACTAGTCCTAACTCACCGGTGAATATCACTAGCTCCTTGCCTTTCCCTGTCCCCTGAGGGCCCAGACTGTAGAGACACATCTCTGAAGCTTTAAATGTAGCAACTACTGCACTGAGCTTTGGGGGTCCCTGGTTTGTTGATCAAGACGTCTGCTTCTGCTTTTGCACAGAGGGTAAAAGAGCTAAGGCTTCCCAGGACACATAGATCACCCTAAAGGAGATTTGAGAGCTGGAGATGGGTGGGATGGGTGGGGAGCGGGGCTTGACACTGTATTTTTAGCCTAAGGAAATGAGGCTTAAGCAGTCTGTCTTTCCTCTTCTTACCACTTTTGGATCTACAAAGCAGTTTCAGCCAAACTAGATGGGTCAGAGGGGTCTCAAATACTAAGTTTCTATACTGTTCATAAAAATCAGCTGCTGGATCAGAGCGTGTTTCATAGCGGTGTCTGCCAGGTAAAAGCTGCACTGTAGACTCCATAGGTAGCTCATCAATTTGGCTTTCCAGCTGACGGGCAACCAGACAGGCAGCCAACGCGCGTATCATAGAAAAAAATCATAGCACGTGTGGTTTCCAGTTCAGAGCATTGTCCAGGAGGGATATGGCAATGGTCTGGGTGTAGGATGGAGGACAGCAGGAACCAAAGATAACCTTGATTACACAGGAAACTTAGATGAGGGAAAATAAAGAGGTATTGTCTTCAGCAGGGAAGAGGAATGGAGGGAAGAGATGGAGAAATGCCGAAATTCCATAAATTGAATCAGCTATGCTCCTTAAGCCTGATTCAAAGCCCAGTGAAGATGGTAACCTCAACAGACTTTGGGACATACCCATGTGCAGGTGTTTGCCTCCATAACCTTGAGCATGCTTTACAGAAATGCGTAGATGGCTTTATCTTCATTTTGTAGGGTGTACCCAGAGGTTAAGTGACTCCAAACCACTCCACTAAGTTACAGCAGTGTCAAGGCTAGGACCCAACACCCCTTAAACCACTTTTCAGTCTGTTAAACCATAGCAGAAGTAAATGTCCATATATGCAGACAACGCATTAAAAGGCAAAATCAGCGAAACTCTCCAACTCCCATTTGGGCAGAGCGCATCGGCTTAGTAACTGTCCCTGGCTCTGCATAAGCAAACGTATTGTGGGATTTCCTTCCCTCGCAGGAATTTTTTCAAGTGTTTACTGTCCGTCATTAGCTCTGTCTTAGTGATCCTGTAAACTTGTTTGCTTCTTCAGGATCCAGTTACTTTTTGTTATCAGCATAAACTGAGGAAGTGAGTATCAATCATCCAGTGATTACTTGCAGGAAATAAAAGCATGAGATAGCAGCCTGCCTGGGCTGAGGAGGAAGGACAGAAACGTGGTACTTTTTATAAGCAGAGCCAAAAATATTATTCGCTTGCCTGGTTGTTTTGCTGAATAGTGTGGAGCTTTCTGTCTTTTGTGAGCATTATCTTCTTTGGATTAAGTCCTGCTGCCGTTGAACTCAGGGGGGAATATTTGTTATTAGCTTCACTGAGAACAGGATCAAACCATTGTCTGTGGGGTTTTTCTTGCCTTAAACAGTGTTGCTGCTTGCTAAGATATTGCAAGGAAAAACAAAGTGTTTGGTTTCCCAGACTCTTCTTTCTGAGCATTTGTGTCTAATCCCTGCATATAGCACAGCCCCAGTGGGTGAAATAGGTTCAGAGCTGACAGTAAAGCTTTTTGAAGCCAGTGTGTAGCCTCTGTAAAATACTGCATCTTCTCACTCAGTAGTTGCTTTTCTGAAATCTGCATTGTGCTTCAGGTTTTGCTAAGCTATGCTACAGCAACCATGATGAATAGTGGCCAAATCATCTTCGGTCGCTGCTTTGGAAATCAAGATGTGCGCTGGCTCATTCCCTTCTTTCGCAAATACCTTCTTGGGCTATGAGAAGCTCAATGGTGCAGTGTATCCCAGGATGTAAATTTTTAATGCCTTACGCACGTAATGGACTCAACTGTAATTATGAGTCCCATGGCACACAAACACTACGGGCAGAGTGGAAAAGGCAACCGCAGGTCCATGTGGCTTCGCAATTAGGGACTGAAACATTGATCGTTTCCATTCCCGAGAGCAATGGAAACAGCTTGGTGAATTTGAAGCAAAATATCCAACGGGAAGAGGGATGTTTGCAAGGCAATAAACATTCCCCCGCAATGTTTTGAGTTCAGACTTTGCAGCATCATCCTGCATTGAACAAAACTGACTGAAGCCTGGGCAGAGCAAAGTGGTTTTGACAAGCCTGTGCCCAGGTCCAGAATAATCGAAGTGAATAAGCAGCTAGGCAGTGATGCAGAGAGGAGTCGTTATAAAAAATTACCAGCTTTTTTCCTCTGTGGTGCTATTTTCAACATCCGGATCCTTATTTCTTTTTTTATAGAAAAGCTTGAACCTGACGGCATCCCTTGCAGACTTGAAGCTGAAAGGAAGCTGTCTGAAAGAACAGTAGGAGATTTGGGATTTTTAGGGTGAATCCTGTTGCTGTATCTTGGTGGGCAAATTCCTCCTTCTGTGGAAAGCCCAAACGGACTTCACAGAACAGTGCAGGGCTCTTCCCTTTAACAGGTTTAATGTAGGGTAAAGCCTCACATTCAAACCAAGGGCCAGTATAACCTGGGTGCTGTTTTGTCCTCTTCAGCTTTTCCAGCATTTTGAACAGAGATGGAAGGAATTTCAGATAAATGGTTCTCGTTTTGCCCTGTCTCTGGAAGCGATGCTCCTATATTCGTGGTGTCACAGTAGATTATTTTAAAATCAGATTTTTCATTTCCTTTTAAGCATGGTGGTCTTATTTTTGTGTGTTATGTGACAGCCCTCTTAGGTCAATATCTATTAAATGTGATGTGGCCTTGTAAATTAGAGCCATGGAAACCATTCCGAAAGGGGAAGATGGTTTGGATGCCTGCTCTTCGTTCATATCACTGGCAACAATTTCTTTGAATTCAGTGATGTGAAATCAGTCATATACTGTACTTAGTTCACTACAGCTTAAATCAGATCTCAACATTTTTTATTAGTGCAAGAAATGTGTTTAACAGAAGGGAAGAAAATCTTCCTCTGTGACAGGAAATCAATTTAATCCATTTGCCATTTGTTTGTTTCTTTTTCAGGCTGATATTTGGCACTCTTTACCCTGCATATTATTCTTACAAAGCCGTGAAATCAAAGGACATCAAAGAATATGTGAGTAATGAGGTCGGTGACTGTGCCGCGGGGTTCGTTTTCTAAGATTGCTCCTCACCACATTGTAAAGATGTCAGCTGTGTTCTGGGAAGGCTCATAAACCAGGGCAAGGGGAAGTCTGGCCTGAAGGCTGCCTGGTTGATTGCTAGGCAGAAGGCTCAAACTGGGAGACTTGGGTTTCTGCTCCTGGCTCTCCATGGCATTGATGTGTTCTTTGACAAATGCATGCTCTTCCTCTGGTGGTGCGAGCCACATGCAGCTGACTTAAAAGGTGTTTGCCATCCAGAGCTTTGCGTGTTTTCCTTTGTTTCTGAAGAGTGGCATAAATCAAAGCCGCTTCAAAAAGCCCTGAAGCTTTAGCTGCGTGTTCAAAAGAAGGATCAGAAGAAGCAACTCGAAGCGTATATGACTGGATCCTGAGACACAAATATCTTTCCTTGTGGACTGACCTATTTAGAGACAGGTCTGGTGACTGGGTTTGCTGTCTTGGCCTTCTGCTGAAAAATTTTCCCTCGGCCCCAGTTTCTAAAGGCAGATGTGCCATTAGGGAAAGTGAAATGTGGGAGAATCAATACCACTTGGGCCCCGTTGGGGTCCTATGGGATTTGCAGTGCCCTTCACAATCTCAGCTCTTTGTTAACTTTGCTGAACCCGGCTCTGCCTCCAGATCCTGACTCCTCAATCCTCTCAAGATCTCAGGGATAATGAGCCCATTTTCTCCTCTGGGTAACGGCTTAGATGGCTATCCCGTTAAGTCCTTAGTGCAAACTCAAAGTGTGACTCAGAGTGGCTGTTAAGATTTTTCCAGTCTATCGTTGCCCTCCTTCAGATCATGGTTTGGGATATTTTGAGAGTTGTGTTACCCAACACACCAGATACTTGAGGAAAAATGTCCTTGCAGCCCTTGCACAAGCTGTACTTCTCAAAATTGGTGTGTCCCCTGCTTGGAAGTGCTGATGCTTGTGCTAGCATCCCCAAGCAGTGTCTACTGCTGATACTTAACCTTTTCATAGTCCCTTTCTGCAAAATTTTCCATTGAAGAGTCCCCTTCCTGTTGGAAATTCAATTGCAAAAGAGGAACTTGCATCAGATTTATGGGGTCATGACCCTAATTTGGGAATAGCGGATCTAAGACCTTGTCTGTACCTGAAACTGGTTTTCAGTTTAATACATCAGTTGTGGAGATCCATTGGCTAGAGGTCTGATTTAAAAAAAAAAAAAGAAAGAAAAAATTAACACTGACAGAATACAAACCTTCATGCAGGTGTACCTGTACTAGTCTGAACTTAAATCTCTGCAGTTTATATTTATTCTGTTTGGTAACAGTCATTTGGATACATGGTGTTTTAGGCTGATCTAAGCCCCACCACACTAGATTTTGGGTCGTGTTTAAAAGTTTTGCTGGCAGCAGTGTCTGGCAGAGCCGTGCTGGCAGTGAGACTTTAAAGGAGTCAGTTATGTAAAAAGTCTGGCAGAAGCTGCCCTGGGAAGACATTTTTCGCAGGCGTTTGGCAGTGTAACTGCTGTAACCCAATATCAATGTCAGGGGAGCAGGTACACAGCTGGGTGACAGGTGCTCAGGGACGAACTGCAGCACTTGTAGTCAGATGGAGAGACGCTGCAGGTACTGGCTCCACCGCTGCCGTCAGGAGAGATGCTGGAGCAAGAGCTGGTGAGATCCAGACGTGTTGTCTCCTCCATCATCCTTCTCCAGAGCAACGCCTGGTAGAGGTGTCCCTCTTGTACTGCCCTCTTTGCAGCCTTCTCTCGTTCTGTTGTAATCATCCCAGCCTCGGTTAACATGATCCAATATTCTAGTTCAGACAAGGCCTAAAACTCTGATGGCTTTTCATGGATTTTACTTCATTAAGCTTTATAATATTCCGGCAAAGCTGCTTAGGGATGCAGGGTACATTTCTGTCATTAAGCAGTTATTTTTTCCAGACAGGAATGGCTTTTTTTATCAAATTGGAATTTTCCATAGGAACCTCCATTTTCAAATAGAACCATCAATTTTCTGTTAAATTAATAACTGTTGCCTTGCCGTCACTTTTCCTTTAGAGATACTGATCCTTAAAGCTTTTTTTGAACTTTCAGTTTTACAGTTTTTCAATGGAAAAAAATTATTGCGAGAGAATAAAATGCTTCTCTCTCATCTCCAGTATTTGGAAATTGCTACACACGTCAGCTCTGTGGTGATAGTGCAGCAGAAGAGGAGCACCACACCACTTAATAAAAATTAGTGGAAGTGCAGGTGGTATATGGTGGATAAGCTGTTTCCTTCCAGACCAAGAAGAACCAATACTCCATACCTCAGTATAATTTAGGCCCTGCCTTTAAATGCCATTTACTGCTCAGTAGCAAAAAAACCCCCAGACTCTTGAATTACTCAAGACTCTGCAGTTTCTCTGACCAAGTCACAGTCCCTAAAGACTCTTTCCTTGTCTGTCACTGTCACCATAGAGGAGAGCCCCCCCCCCAAATCACCCACTGCAGAGTCCATCCGGTGGTGTTACTGTAGCTGAACGCAGTGACAGCACAGTATGTGCTTTCACCGCAAATGTGAGGTAAATGCTCAAGCTTAAGCCCTAGGTAAAGAGATTTAAGCTATTGCACTTGCCTTATCAGTGCAATGGGTCTAAAGGTACGTATGCGAGTAGGTACCATGGATCAACCGATACATATTAATTCAGTAACTTATGATAAGTTGATTTTGTGTGTGACCCCTGGATCATGGGATGGGCAGATAACTCTTTATTTTTTCTTGGCTGCTTTTTCCTGTCTGTGGATATTATATAAGTAATTGTATTTTGTCATAATTGCAATTTGGCCCACACCCTAATACTAGCCTTTGGTATTAAGATGTGCCAAATGAGATTTTTAATGACCTGTGACAGTGGTAGCCCTCATCTGGCCAGTGGAGCTTCCTCTATGGGATCAGCAAGTCAGAATGTTCTGCCTTTTTGTGAGACCAATCCGAAGGGCCAAATTCTTCCTTCCCAATGGCTTGCATGGAAATCTGATGAGTCTTTCGTGCTGAGGTGGGAGAAGCCCTGGCATCATATTCAAGTCCTTAGTAATTATAAATATATGGGGGAAAAAAATGACCCTCTCTTCTGTGAGGGATCCCTCTGCATTTGTGCCTTTAAGAGATGGTTTGAGACCCTCTGGAAAAATGATACAACTACTGCTTTCTTTTGTCAGGTCAAATGGATGATGTACTGGATCATATTCGCGCTCTTCACAACAGCAGAGACGTTCACGGATATCTTTCTTTGCTGGTGAGCATCAGATGGGAGAGGGTCTTTGGAATGAGATGGAAAGAAAATGAAAATGTTTATAAGGAAAAGAGGGGTACAGGGGTGCATTGCCTTCTGAACACAGACTGAACAGCTTCAGGAGCATAGAAGTATTTTGTCTGGAGGATCTGTGCTTCCTTTCTTAGTGTTGTCATATGAAAAGGAAGGAAGAGGATGAAACAGCTCAGAGATTATTGAGAAATCATTACAGGAGGCTCTGTCCCCTGCCTGTAGGAAATAGGACTCTGTCAGAGGCGCAGCTGATAACCGAGTTGGATGCTTCCAGAAATCATCACAGAAAAAACAGTAGCTTTAGCTTCAGGCACAGATCTGGGCTTACCTAATTGTGTCCTGCAATAAATACACAGAATCTGTGAATCAGGCAGAAAGAGCGCTGCAGCACAGGCTTTGTCTCTAGGCTGCTGCATGGGTTGTTGTTGTTCCTGAGATGTTTCCCAGGTCCTTTCCTGGGTAGACTGAGTTGATGGTTGATGGAGGACAATGACAATCTGTGCTGATGGGGGCTCACTGGTGCCAGCCAAAGGTTTCTTGGTAACATTTGTCAGGATCAGAGCACAAAAATGCCCAATAATCAGATTCAGAGCCTTAAATTTAGATGCTCAAGTCTGGAAATGTTGGTTGCCCTTTTAGTAAGGCCTCTTCCAAGCTAGTGGAAACTGGTGAGATCAGTAGGTTTCAGGTTCGGGTCAATGGGTTTTAACTGTAGTGCCTGTCCCTCACCTAAAGCCTGTCCCTGCACAGCACTGAGTACCTGTAGCAAGTCCTCCAAAAAAAGGGAATCAGGGGTATTGGCACCATGTCAAATCTGGTGCAAAAGGAGATAATGGGCGTTATTGTCTCTTTATCTAGTCTGCACCCAGACCTACCTCCACTGTGATCATCTGGGACTTTGTTGTTTGGAGGAGGTTTTGCATGGGTCTCTGGAGGAATGGCAGAGGGCTTGTCCAGCCTGTGAAACAGAGTATGCTGTAGGGATCCTTGGTCGAATAGAAGCCCAAACTAGCAAATCCATGCTCAGAGCAGAGCCACAGAGACCCACTGGGTCAGACCTGGCTGCTGTATGGCCTATCTGGCTCAGTGACAGGGCTGCGTTAGCATGGTCCAGCTGGGCTGGTGTGCAACCATCACAGGGTCTCCCTCACCCCTGCCTCCAAAGGGTACCAGCACTGTGCTTAGGCTTTGTCCTCCAGAAGGGGTCTAAATAATCTAATCTCGAGAAGTCCCTGACCTGTTGTGATAATGGGAGCATGTTCCTTTCCTAGTTAGAGTTAGTGCCCTGCTTATTTTGCCACACTACCTGAAAGCTGCCTTTTGGATATGCACCTTTATACTGCATGTTGCTTGGACAGCAAAGGGCCCTTGTATTTCAGTTTTAGTCAGATAAATGTTATCTTAAATGCAGAAAGACAGAGGGATGAAAGGTGCATAAATAAATTGCTGGAGCACTCATTTCCTGGGCTGGTTTTTGCTGCCTCCCAATGACTGGGGATGCTATGAAGGCAGCATCTGTGCTCTCTGCGTGGAGACAGCTCCTCTTATCACGCAGCAGGGTCTCTTCCAGCCCATTAACTAATGGCCCTAATACCTGAGTAAAGGGAAGATTTACCCACATGTCTAGCTGAGATGCGTGCAAAGGTGACTAAATGTGTGTTGATCCTTGGATTCTCTGGTAAGTAAAACCTGCCCTAAGCTAAGAACTGGCCAGTCCCCTCCTGTGCTGAGCATCCCTAATCAGAACAGTGGTTACTTTGGGAGTGGGCATTAACAGCTCTTTTTCTTCTAGGTTTCCATTCTACTATGAACTCAAAATAGCTTTTGTAGCTTGGCTGCTCTCTCCATACACAAAAGGCTCCAGCCTCCTGTACAGAAAATTTGTTCACCCAACACTGTCTTCAAAAGAAAAGGTAATCACAGGTGCCCAGGCTCTCTCTGGGTGAAGCAGATCTACAGTGTGTTTGCTCCAGTCTCTGTATCACTCATTTTCATTGAAGGACTGGGAGTTGCTGATTCTCTTCCTCTGCCATTTTACCATCTCTTTTTTGTTGGTGTTTTTGTTCTTTGTCTGTGGCTGTTGTGTTTTTAAATACTGGCATCTGTTCAGCTCACTGACACGTATTAGCTCATCTCTGTGCACTTGAGAATTTAGGAGGGAGGAGAGTAAAAATACCTCCTGAGTGGCTTTGCACATACTTGTTGAATATAGCTGAAGTGCTGTGTTGTGGCTGGATATGATCAGAGCAACAGGGTCTGGCAGCCAGGACTTCTTAACTTTGTACCCAGCTCTACATAATACGTGTTGTGCAGCTATGAGACTAGTCTATCCTGTCTGTGAAAGGGGCTTAGGAAGCACTTGCCTGGCTGGGAGAGTTATAGCGCCTAACATAAAACTTGTGAAGCATGTTGAAGTCCTGGTTTGAGAAATGTCTCGCTGTTCACTTCAGAGGGAACATTGCAGCCTGGATCGTTTGCCTGCCTCGGGGACTGCAGTGGCTGTGAATGGGACATTGTCAGGCAGATCCATTTGGCTCTTCTGAACGCATGGGCCAAGAACAGCTATTAGCCAAGTATCAACATGCAAACTGTTAAGAAGCAAATAACTGTTTCCCACAGTGGCAGCTGTGGAAGTGAAAGATTTCTGTTTAGCCATAGACAGTGAATGAACAGTTGTGTCTCAGTCTTGTTCCAGAAGGACAGTGGGGATTAGTCTCCTGTCTCTCTACTTCCTGGGAACTTCTGCTTAGGCTCCTCACAAGTGGTGCTTGTGCATTTTGGGGTGCCACCTGTCACCCATTAGGAAGAGGAAAGGAATCGCTAAACAGCCAGCAGCTTCTTGCAGCTTCCAGTCACTGCTAACCCAGCATACCCAATAGCTGAGCTCTGGAAGTCTCTGTCATCCATTATCATCCAAGCCCCTGTGTCTTGGGAGAGAGAGGGTGAGGGCAGGGACTTTCATAACCATTTCACTGTTTACTGAGCAGCATCTGAGTCCAGCACCACAGGACCTACCAATCCCATGGGCATGTTGAAGCCAAACACTGTGGTACTATGCAAAGATATCTCAGATACTTCTGAGACCACCAATCCTGGACCCAGGCCAGTAGAACTGCAGCTGCGCAGAACCATGCTGCATTTTTTTTTTAAACTAGGGAAAAGATCTAATTTGTCTTTAGACCCCACAGATTACAAATGGCTCTTGATGTATCTTGGTCCGTTCTGCCCAGGTGGATGTGGCTATATTGCTTCCAGGACCTCTTTGTGGTGTTGCACTGTGCAGGCGTATCCTCATGCTGGGGACCCAGTCATCCATTTATAGAATAAAGAACTCCTCAAGGCTGCAATGGAAGTTACTGCTCCTCACCAAACTTTTCTTCTTGCAAACGTTGGCTAGGAACTTCTCTCCAGTCAAATTGGGGAAATGGAGGGAGGTGTCTGTCTCCATGAGAGATGACCTGACTCTGCCAAGAGAGTGAGGCTGGGAGCACTCTGAACTTGTCCCTCTTGTGCTTTTTTTTTTTTGTTTTGTTTTGTTTTGTCTGCCATGACAGGAGATTGATGACTGCCTCGTCCAGGCAAAAGATCGGAGCTACGATGCCCTTGTGCACTTCGGGAAGCGAGGGCTGAACGTCGCGGCCACAGCAGCCGTCATGGCGGCTTCCAAGGTAACGGTGTGGGTCAGCAGGGTGACATTAGCATCTGGTCTGCATCCATCGCCAACAGCAGCCACAGTGTGGAGGGGGAGAGAATGGGGGTAAAGATTCTCTCACTGCTTTTGATCTTGCCTCCCAATCTCCCATTCATCAGCCACACAGGTGCCTCTTGGGATGAATACTGTGTAGAAGGCAGTAAATGTGGTGGGAAGTGAACTCTTTGAGATGGTAAATGCTGGATTAAGGCTAGGGTCTGCCTCAGACCTCTGTTGAAATTTATATATCCTATGTATCCTGTGTATATGTCCCATGAAGGATGCTGACTAACGTTAGGTGAACACAGTTAACGCCCTGGCTGAGGCGTGTTTTTTTGATCAGCAGCACCTGAGGTGAAGAGAAAGGCCATCTGTACTGCAGCTTGTTATAGCTGTGCTGAATTGTTGAGAACTCCTGAGGCTCTGGTGACCTCTAATTTGGGTACTGACAGAAAGCAGATGGGATCTGGAGAAGTTCCTGGAGGTTAGAAGTTCAGCTGCAAGGTTAACACATACCTGGTGTATACTTTACTGGAGGCACATGTATATACAAGTGAATGGGAAATGGCATTAGTTGCTTTTGGAGAATGACTAGATGTTGGAGGGATGGTCTCATGTGAGGAGGTATATCCTGTACTCTGTTCCTGGCTTACAGACAGAACCAAAAAATAGCTGGTATCTCTGTTCTTTGTTTGCATAAAAGCTGCATGCGCTTGATAACTGCGCTCTGTGGTCCTGCTCCCGGACAATGGATTACCATGATTGAGGGTAGATGTGCTTAGTGACCACGCTCTTGTGCTTTGCAGGGCAAAACTGGTAGAGAAGATAAGGCTTTCGTGCAAATACAGTGTCTTTTGCAAAAGGATAGTAGGAGCATATGGGCAAGATGGGTGCTGGTATTAGGAAAGACATATGAATGGGAATTTAAAGAATTGATTTTGCTCTGCCACATGCTTCTTTTATGACCTCAGGCACATCATTTAATCTCTCCTGGCCTTAGCCTCTGTAAAACTGAGTAATACATCCTTAGGTGGCCAAATATGTTAAGGTCTATAAAGCATGTTGAATGGAAGATATTATGGAAGTGGGGAGTCCCTGGGATGTGCCATGCAAAGGTGGGATGAAAGACCTGTGTCATGTTCTGAAGAGAAGTGAAGAATTTCCTCCCTTTCCCTGTGGCTCTCAGGCCTGGCTCAGACCATGGGCAGTTCAAACTCTGCTCTTGAACTGTTGCTTTTTCAGTGGGGAGGCTCTGCTAACCCAGGGACTGCTGGCTAACCCAAATCTGAAGTGAAATCTGGGATAGATGTGGAGCTAAGGCAAAGCTGTGTGTTATGTCCCCAAAGTCTCAGCATTTGTGATACCTCTGCGACACTGAGGCTTTCGCTGCTGCTCTGGAAGCATGAAGAAGTCGCACCACGGTCATAAGTTAGGCTTTGGGAATGCCTGTTTGCAGCACTCCCTTTGCTCCGAACGCCTTCCTACAATGCACCGCAGGCTCTCTGCGCTAGAGCCATTTGTAGGATGCAGGGAGAAACTGTGCATAAATCCTGAAGAAATTCTGATTCCTGCTTGGGTAGCCCCAGAATATGGGAAACCCAACAGTGGCCCCAACCCACAGTACCCACTTGTTCATCTCAGGACTGGAACAGTGTCTTTATCAGCTCTTTAGCCCGAATGAACAGTTAGCACCACTGTTCTTCCTACCGTTCTGCTTTCCAGTATGTTTCTTAAGAATCCCGCTCCCTTGAAATCCAGGTCCAGTGACAGCAGGAAGCGGGGCAGAAGAAAGGAGAGTCTTCAGGGTACAAGGAAGATACTGTGTTGCTTGAGTTAACGAAGCTCCCCATTCAGTGCTGGAAGAAAGCAATCCATGCTGTGACTTCTGTAGTACTGTTGTGTGGCGCATCTGCAGGCCTAACCTTAGAGACAGCGCTTAAAACAGCACTACCTGTAATGAACCAGAGGAGTGTTTCCTGTACACCATTTTGGAGACCCAGAAAGAGAAAGGAAGGGAATACTATTTTTCTTAGTGAGTAAAAGAGCTCACAAATGTGTTTCAGCAGTGCCTGAGCCAGCACAAGGGAAGGGGCAGAACTGCATGGTGAGCAGTATGACCAGAGGAAAGCAAAGCGAGATCTCTTCTGGTAGTGGGGAGCCATCGGATGAGATCTGCTGCTCACAGGACCTCACCCTTAATACATTTGCACCCTTCATGGTGTATTAGTCAGGAATGGTTGAAGTGGTTTCTGGCTCTCCCCTTCTCTAACTGAATTTGCCATCTTTTTGGCAGAGAGAGAGTTGAATGGCTGAGATTCACAGCCTGATGTGTTGCGGTACAGAAGTGCTGAGCTGGGATTACTCCAGTATCCCAGGATGTGAAGTGTGATGGGTCCGGTGTGGACATTGTGCCCATTTAGCTGTCCTTGCTGCAGAGGGAGCCATTTCCAAGAGAAGGGTGATACAGGCAGGTAGGGGTGGTAATAACAGCTTTTGTTGCCCCACTTTTCAACTGCTGTTAAATGTTTGTCAACACCCTTACATGCTACTTGAGAAAGAGGTATGACAGGGCTAGATTATCCCACATGAGAGAAGTTTAAATGACTAATTATCTGGAAAACACTTTGAGCTGACAGATGCCGAGCAAGACTGCTTTGTGGGGGCAGGAGGAGAGCACTCTTTGTAGGGCTTATTCTGGCTTTCTGAATGCCAAGGTTTAAAGGTATCTAGCTAGCATATGATAAGCATTGAGTGTAGATGAGAAAGTGAGCCCTGAACAGGTTCATTGGGTTACAGTCTTTAACTGGTCAGGTTAAAATTGGAGCCTGTAGAAGTGACCATATATTCAGGAGTATTGAGCACCTACAGCTCCCATGGAAAACATGGCTTTTACCAGCAAAAGGAAGTGAGGATCTGTCTGACTTCACTTGGATTAATGGGTGAGGAAAAGGTGCTTTGTTATTAAGAAATGGACCCCCAGACTTTGCAAATCAGCATCTTCTGCTGGCAAATAGCCAGCAAGATGCTGGGCTGAGAGTGTGCTCCTCACAGACCTGTTTTCAGAAATGAGCTTCAATCTGAAGGCTCTTGTACTTGGAGACATGTCTCCCACTGTGCGTAGCCCTGTCCTCTCCCAGTTCTCCAAGTTGTAACTGATCTTGTGCTCCCACAGTGGTCTGGATCCATCATAGTCTTTTGCCTTTGGCGATAAGATCTTTGGGCAAAGCCCATGTCTTTATTTTGTGTCTAGATCACTCGGCACAACGAGGCTGGCTCTCGGGTTGGGGTTTCTCCGTGACGCTACTTATGTATTTATCACAGGCCAAGATGCTGCAAGCTGAGCACAGACACACGCACCTTCGTTATCTCCGATCCCCTGGCCGTTTCCCCTTTCTGTTTTAAATAGCCTGTATTTTTAGCTAGCCAAGCACAGGCTTCTCTTTCCTGTCCCCTTCCTCCTGCTCCCCTCCCCTGTTGTGTTTTGTTTTGAAGCCACAGTTGTGCTAACACTGGCACAAACCTGTGCCAAATCATTTTACAGGCTGAGGAGCTGTCAGTGTCCCAAGTACCCTGGGCCTGCCCAGCTGGCTAGCTTGGGTGTTTTCTCTCTCTCAGGAGAGTCTATTTTTGATGCTCTCCAAGTGGAGACAGAGTGTCAGACATCTGGTTTTATTACCCCTGCTAGGTACTCAGCACGGCTCCTTTCCATGCCCCCAGCAGCCTATGTTCCCTTCCCAGGAGCCTAATCTCATTTGGGCCTCTGTAATCCTGTCCTCCCTGCTTGGTCATCCTGTCGCATGCTGTGACTTCAAGTGGGTCAGTGCTAAATGGTGGGATTAGATGACCAGCCAGTAAATCCTGCTGTTCTTTGCATGTTTTCAATTAGTTCCAGCTAGTTCAGCCCTTCCTGCTCCTGAGGGGTCCTAAGCACTGATCACCTTCTTCTTTCCAGCTCCCCTCAGAGGAGGAGAGGAAAAGCAGAAAAAGCCTTGGGAAATAAGCACCTCTCCTTTCTTCTGCTCTAGGAGAAGAAGTGGAGCAGCAGCAAGGCTGTTAGAGGCCCAGGTGTGGGGCTCTGACAGGGGGTGGGTGCAAGGTCCAGACCAGGCAGCAGAGCCATCAGACGGGGCCCTGGGCCTGCCAGTCCGGTTGCTAATGTGAACGGCGGCTAGGACAAGCGTGTGGCTGCAGAGAGGGAGGCACCAATTGCTGGGAAGCACCGCCAGCCTCCTCCAACACACCCGTGTGTGCTTCCTCGCTGGCACCACGCTCCAGCACTTGCTGTTCTGGCCTCCTCATCCTCCACCACTCCGTCTGTCACCCTGAGCTTCCTGCCTCCTTGCTCTGTCCCACATCCCCAGCTCTTCTACTCCCTCCTTCCCTTTCCCAGACCCTGCCCAGCCCTGCCATTCCCTCCCTCTGTCTCCCCAATGCTCCCATCACTGTTTTTTTGGTCTCTGCAGCTCTTTGGCCTCTCCCCCTCACTGATCCTCTCCATCAAGCTCCTGGGTTTCCTAGATCCTGCTCACATTTCCTTGTTCATCATCCTAGATAAACTATTTCTGCCAAATAGGTCAATGCCCTCTCCTCCCAGACAAATATTTCTTCCAACTATTTAACCATCCCCAAAGTGCCACTTTAACCGTTTGAAGAGAGAGCTGCAGAAAACATCCTACAGCCAACAGATGGTCACTACCAAGATGTTTCTGATATCTTCCTCTGCCTTGCGTGGGACAGGGACTGTTTGCCCAACAGCTGGTGCTGTGGCCCCTTGTGTGCTCCCTTGGTACAGCCCATCTTCAGAAAAGGGGAGCCGCTGGCAGTGGGCACGGTGCCTTGGCAGGAGATGATGAATGGGGTGGAGGGAGCAGGCACGCACGACTGGTGTCGATGAAAAGCCCATTTGTGCCTAGTAGGTCTGAGAAATAGTCCAGGAGCCTTTTATGCGTGGGGAAATATGACTTGTGGTGCTGCCAAAGTTAACAGTCATTCTGGTTATCTGTTAAAAAGGCCAGGCGTGCAAATGGAGGCGGGAGGATTTCGGTATGCTCATCCACCTCCTTAACTCTCCGGAGGGGCAGCGTCAGCAGCTCCTAAACTGCTTCAGCTCACAACCACCTCTCTGGTCTAGCGACCTCACTTCCATGTTCACCTCTGGGCTCACCACCCATGTCAGCTCGCAGCTCCACTGGTTTAGGTTTCCTTGGCCCAAGAAATTTGTTGGGATGTCTCACAGTGCCTTTGTTTTTTAAGTTAGGGCATTGAAAGAAATGCTGATGATAGTTTAGATTTCACCCTCCGTAGGCATACAGCATCTGTTTCTTCATTTCTGATATCTAGTTGGTATAGCCAGTGCAATTGCCTGAAAGTCAAAAATGTTTAGCTCCCTAATTTTCCATGAGAATTGAGACCTATTTACTGTGGGAGTTTGGAGTCCAAGGTCACGTGGGAAATGCTGCCTTTCATGGTGTGACAGTGGAGAACTGTCCTTTTACTTGAATTGGGAAAGAGGAAGGCAGAAAGGATCCTTTCCTTGAAGAGACTGGATAAAGCTGCTCTTAATGATGAGATCCCACTGCTCGGGGGCAGATTATTTCTTTGCCTACCAAACATATCAGAGGACAATTCTGTCCAGCCTGCTCAGTATCGGATGTGTAATGATCGCACTGTATGTATGCCCTGGTCTGTATGGCCAAGAGTTTCAGAAAGCAGGAGTGATTAAAAGTACTCTGTTTGAGAAACCTTTGGAGATCTGTTATCTCAGAAGTGCCAAGTACCTTCTGTTTGAAAGTAGCTTACTTTAAGGGATCTCCATTTGGGATCCAAAATTATGATCACTTGACTGAGCTATATTATACCAGTAAATAAAAATACTCATTGTTTTCTTGAAATGTATGGTAGCATGCCAGCGATTACAGTATTTCATGGATTGTTGCTCTGTCATGGTGTGATTTATCTTTCATTCTGACATCTTCTAGAAACCATTTTTACCAAACTAATGAAAACTGAATGCTGTTTCAGAGCTACAACCCAGGTAGCTGCTTTAGTTTTTCCCTCCCGTTGGCTCTTGCAGTGATGTCTCCGAGGAGCAGATAACAGCCAGTGAATGCACAGGCAGAACCAAACAGTAAAACTACGTGGAGAGACTCGACTGGGAGAGACAATAACAGACAGTTCCCAGGAGAGGAAATGAACTACACAAACAAAAAGGGTGGATGAAATTAGGTTTCCACCATTGCATTAACGTCACCTGGTTTCCCTTTGGATCTTTAGTAGTGTCTGACATCTCCGAACTGTGTAGCTGTTCCCTGCTCGGCACGCAGGCCCTGCTCATAAGGGCATTTCTCACAGGGTGTTTGTGTTCATACAGTTTGAGAATGGCAGAAGCAATTGCCCCCTTCCCTCAGGCCTGTGCTCGGAGCGTAAAGTCATCGGTTCGGCGCTCTGCAGGGCCTTCCTGCAGCCAAGTGCGATACGTTTCTGCGTGCAGACTCCCACTCATTGCTGGGAGCTGGTCCCCAGTGTTAACCTACTTCTCACAATAGCTCTCAGTCCCTGGCACGAAAATGGCTGCTGAGCACTGCCAACCGTCACATGTCCCTCCCCTAATCCTGTGCCTTAATTAGTAGTAAATCCACTCCGTTCTTAATGATCCTAAGTCTGGATTACAAAAGTGGCCAGACACCAGGAGTTTCTCCAATGGGAAGCACCCATCAAGTGCAAAGAGTGGAGCGGTAACCCTTTGTGTTTATCACGTGCTTAACTCTAAACATACTTGCTAGGTAACACCCTATCGGCTGGGGTTGTGGAGTGTTTTCTCCATCTCACTGGGAAAACTGAGGAAGGGAGAAGCTACATTCAAAGGTGTAACCTCCAGGTGTCCCTGCTGCTTCTCCCAGTTTCTAGTATCATCACTGATGTGTATGTGAGTCCCCGTACAGCAGTACCCGATGTCATGCTCATGTCTCACCTTGGTTACTTATGCTTTGAATAGACTTTCTTCTCAAAGCTTTTATGTGTGTTGCCACATTGGCTCTCTTTTTCCCTTGCTAGGTCTCTCAGCTACTTCATTTACACTTGTATTTGGACCAGAAAGAAGGGCAGGTAACCGGCGGAATGCTTACACTAACCCCGAACTAATGCCTGCCTCCCCGTAAGGCTCGTTTGAGCTGTTTGCAGCTGAGATTGCTTTGAGGTCAGCTACCGTCTGCTCAGCTTCCAGTGGGTAGATCCTGCGTGTGGAGCTCTGAAAGCCTCTCTTTGATCTTATCAGCAAAGCGCCTCCCAAGTCCTCTGCTGGCAATCAGAGAGACTCCAGCAGCCAGGCAGGGAATTTTGTCTGTGGAAAAAAACCAACTAACTCAGGTTGTTGCTACTGTGTTGGCCAAGCTATTGTGTTTGCTTTTGTTTTCTCACTAACGTATAAAGGGAGCCTCTCTCGCACTGCTGCAATTCCATGAGGATGGATGGGCTTGCAGTGGAGCTAGGGAGACCAGGACTTGGCTCGGAGGTGAAGACGCAGCTCCGTGAGCATTTACTGATAGCGTGTCAGCTGGGGTAGCTGAGGAAGTCTTGCTGACCCTGGAGTAATTACTGGTATCCTAGGAATACGCGCTACAGCTTGTAGTGAATATCTGCAGGACAGAAGCTGTAACATGCATGCAGACATGTCTGTTACTGTGGAGGAGAACTGCTAACCAAAGGTACAGCAGAACGAGAGGAGAACATTAACAGGGTTAGCATTGTGCTAAAGGTGTGGTAAGTGTGACTTAGCGTTCCCTTGCCTGTCAATTAACTACTCATCCTAAGCTGCAAAAGGCCAGAAGGTGCCAACCTGTTTTAACATTGACCGTATTAAAAGCTCCTCTTTTATGATGTGATTTTTTTTTTTTTGGGGGGGGGGGTTGCTGATTTTGTGTCGCTTCACCATGCTGTGTTACAGTTTGCACAGCTGCAAAATGGGGTTTCTCTAGGTATTAGAGATGTTTTGAAGCCTAAATAATGTCTACAGAATTCTTTCCGATTTTCAGACTGAAGGTATGAGAATATCTAGACACTGTTATTTATTTACAGTTAGGTCACGTTTAATTGGACTTTTTATATGAACTGCAGATTGCTTAAATTGTGTGCCTAATTTCACTTATGTAGGGCCTATGTAAAGCCACCTGAGTATGTGGATTTTTTTTCCCCATGAATAATCCAGTTGGATTTAAATCCAGTTTTCCAGATTCCTAAATCCTTCTTCCTCTGTAAGGTTTTAATTCAAATACGAATGTACGGATTAACTATAGAGAAGCAAAGTAATGAAGAAAATGCCAGCAATTTCGGATGAAGTGCTTTTTATAGGGCCTGTCACACTACTGACTTCAGATTTTGAAAAAGATCAAAAATTCTGATCCTTACAGGCAAATACCAATTGGGTCAGTGTTTGCACCCTGGGCCCACCGAGGTTAACGTTAATTTCTAGAGATGACAATGTCTGCAACATTTAGAGGAAGGTAGCATGCAGGTTAGCTGACTTTAAAAGCTGAATGTTTTGATAACTGTTTTTTACCACAAAAAGGTGGAGAGAGAATTCACTAGCTCTGGGGAGGTAAGGTATGCCTAAACTATCGCTGGAGTTACGACTGAAGCAGGTAGAGACATACCTAAATTAGTTTTAGAATAATTAGTATGCCACATGGATGGGAGCTTTAACTGCCAAAAAAACCCTTAGAATCATAGAAAACCTTGTGCAGCTTAAATATCCATGTTTTGAGGGGTGATAAATCAATACCATTGGTAGTGTCATGAATCTAAATGAGGTTGATACCAACTGATAGCACATTACTGGGAGGTGATGTTACCATGTCATTTGTGATATTAGTCGTTTGTCCTATCCAGTGCCGCTGAGGCCTGGCCCAGCCTGGCCCTTCCGTGCTCCTGTTTAGAGGAGAACTGTCCTGTCTATGGGCCTAGCGAGGTTGGTGGGTCCTGGGAGAGGAACAGGAGAAGGAAGCTTTTGTGCTGGGATATAGATCTTCATCAGTGGGGTGGGAAGGGCTCTGCTTTCAGCTTGTACCATGCTTTCACCATGGGGTGAACTTCCCTAGAGACAACAAGATCAGATCAATTTGGGAGCGGGTACTGGTGAGAAGGAGGACAGATAGATATCTCCTCCCACTTGTTGCCACCAAAAACCACCCTGTCTAGCAAAATACTCTATCGGGGTGCCATGCATTTGGGGACAGTCTGTGTCCTAGGCGAGAACTGGATGAGGCAGAAGTTGCATCTAGACAGGCAGTCTTGTGCCCCAGGAAAGTAAAGAGAAGACCCAGTGTCCCAGCACTACTGTCTGCATGTGTCCTCTCCTCGGGGATGAAGTCCCCAAGGGACAGGTCCCACACTGCCAGCAAGATCGGCCTGACTGGGCCCCTGGGGAAAAAGAGAGAGGTGCCGACATCCACAGCCCCACAGCCTTTCCCGTCCCCGTGTTCAAAAAATTATTCAGTACCAGCATGCTGTTTTGCTGTTGACGCGGTGAAATGCTCTTGCCCATGGCCACTCTCAGAGTGTCACTGCAGCCAAGCTCACTAGGATAAAACTAGCCCAGGTCCGGGTGGACGTGCTGCAGACACCTCTGGCCTGCGGCCTGGGCATAGCTGCAGGACCTGTGGGACACACAGTGTGCTGAAATCGCTGGGACATCTTGTGTGTCTGTAGCAGTTGGAAGAGCGCCTGTAGGATCGCAGCCAAGATAATAAACCCCCCAAAGGCCCAAACAACTGCTCTTGAACGGCCACGTGATCACTTAACCGAGTATGGACCAAGATGTATGCTATGCTAAATCTATTGTGAAATAAAGCTATTAACTTGTTTTTTCTGTTATTAATAAATGGTAAGTCTTATTACGGAATAATAAACTTTACTGCAGGACAAAGACTTTATTGCTAAAAAATATAACTATAGCAGTGCAAGCCCTCACAATGTTGGCTTTTTAAATGTTTGTGATTTCATATACAGCAGCTGCTTCTGTGTCAGGGAAATTAAGGCTGGTAATAACATTTACCATTTAACTTTGAAACTGTCCTGATTCTGTTGTAATTTCTGTCATGTTTCTATTTGGGCTCAGGTAGAAATGTTGCAGTGACTAGGAAAGAATTGTGATTCAAGTGTTATGTGGTGTCCTAGGAAAACTGAAAAGTCGGGTCTATTCCTACAAAGATGGAAGGTCTTTGTAGGAACGGCAAAAGTTTGAAAGATAAGAAAAATGGAAGGAAGGTCAGCAAGCTCCTTCACACGTTAATTGTCACCCCTCAGCTTAAGCTATTTCTATTCCTGCCATTTGTGAAATTTGAACAAACTGTTTCATGGAATGGCAATAACGGTAGTATTTTGCTATTATGTGTGTAATGAGCAACCTTTATTCTCGCTGTGATAAACTCGGGTTGCGATGTATCGAGGCTTGTTAATGAATGATAGTATTTTTTCTTCGTGTTTTAAATTTCTTTAATTTTTTCCTGAAGAACATCAAAGTTTCTTAGCACAGCTGCCATGATATCAATGTATTTAAGACATGCACATTATATACTATGTAATGGACAGCAGATGACAGGCATATATTGGGTCTTTTTGTTTTAAAGCTCTCTGGGGCCTTTGATCCTTGTATGCCACTATATCACAGGTTGCAGTGCAAGAATATTAGCATGGCTTCATTTTCAATGCAAAAGAGCGCACTGGTGTCATCTTCCTTGCCAGGTTCATCCGACGCGTGAAGCTTGTTTCTAATCCGACTCCTGTCCGCAAGCACAAAGCTTGAGCGGAGTGGTACTCAGACCTGGTTGAGCAGAGGGGCTGGGGGAGGTTACAGGCTCAGGCACCGCTGACACTTGAGCGGGTAACGTGGGAGGAATCCAGCGCTCGCCTTACAGCAGCTCATCAGCTGCTAACCCTCCGGCTATGCTGCTCCAGCCGGTCTGCAGCCCCAGGATGTTATTTAGTGATCTGATGGCTCTCAACTTGCTCTCGCTAAGGATCTGTCCATTGTAGTCGGACTGCAGGGTAGCATGGCTTGTGTTAGTTTTCAGCTAGCTACTGAGAATAATATTGCAGGGCAGGAATTCGAGACAAGCTAGAAAACCCATCCAGGACTATACTGCACTGAGCTCTGGTGGCTGTGACCCTGCTGAGGTCACCCCCAACTAAGCAGCCGTGCAAGCAAACTTCAGTGTAGCAAATTTCAGTATATCAGTGACAGTTGCAGCCTGTTACTGCAGAGTAAATGTACCGTAGACTGGCCTAAAAGGAGTAAGTTGAGCTGCCTGTTAGAGTAAGAGCATGTCCCAAGAGTGGCTTAGCCACTGGCAGGAAAGTAGCCAAAATTCAGGCATCAACTCTTGTGGCAGGTTGGAGAGTATGATAGGAGAGGCGAGATCTTAATTAAGTATCTGCTTTAGGGACTCCACTGCCAAAAATATAAAATCAGCAAAGTAACTCAGTGTTCAAGGAATAAAGCCTCATCCATTTGAAATGCTTTAAAATTAGAACTGGTCAACAAGAAAGAGCAAAATAAAGTCTGCAGGAACAGCGTGGTGGGTGTGTGGACACTTCTCTGTAGCAGTCTGCAGAAAAGCTAAATGCAAAATGCTGCCAAACACAGCATACAGAGAGAGATCTTAAGAAAGCAAAGGTTCAGTAAAAAAAAAAAAAAAAAGAAAAGAAAAATCCTAGTGCAGCTTCCTGGCCAGCTCCACCATGCGACTCCTTTCTAGAAAGGGCAGTTCAGTTTGGTTTCTCTTAGATGATATTTCTTTCGGGGCAGCACTGAAGAAGTCTTCATCATGTGGTATTTGCGTCTTGCTGATGTGGAAAAGTGCTGCAACCCTGAACGCACAACCTGGCTGTGCTTGAATTGATACACTGTGGAGTTGAGAAGGAAGCTGGAACCCGGCGAGGACTTTTCTTGCCTGAAAAGCTTCAGGCTGGCAAGTTGAGAGTTTCCTGATCTAGCAATTTTCTTGAAGGCAGAAGGTGCAAGCTGTCACAGTGACTGTAGTTCTAAGCACTTGATGCCTTGTCTATTTTCCATCCCTAGAAGTAACAGTTTTCAAGGAAAAATTTTTTGGGGTAGAGGCACTAGTTTTCCACTTACCTGCGTGTGAAGTTTCTGAAGTAATGTTGGGAAACTGGTACCTCTAAGATAATTAATGCATTGCCACCCCATCGTATCAATGACAGTGCACTAGAGGATGGGCAGCGTTGCAAGGAATGTGCCAGGATTTGATCGTAGATGGCCAGGATGTGTCCGTTCTCCACGTCAGGCCGGCACCAGAGCATACTCCTCACTGCCCCCTCGCCCGCACCCTCACTTTGGGGGCAGGAAACTCAAACCGGTGGCCAGAAGGGAGCAGTGGCCTATTCTGGTCCAGTCCCAAAGCAGAGCCCTGAGGAACACTTCAGTCTACGCTTCCCCTTACGTACTGCTTTGACAGGAACAAGTCGAGGTGAAGATGGTGTGTGCATTGCTACAATGTGCCTTATTGGGCCATTTGCACATTGGTTTCCCGCTCTCTATTTTGTGTTAAATAAGCAGGGCAAGATTTCTGATTGTTTTTGCCTTCTTCTGACTTCACCTCAGCCTAAGCAGTCTTGCTCTGGTTGAATTTCTTCTAATTTACGCAGCAGAAATATTTTGGAATCAAGTCCTGTCTATTTATGTCAGTATTTTTTTTTCAAGACTATTTGTTATGAAGAGTGTCCTTCTGAAGAAAACAGAAAAATACTAAAATCTAAATGTACTTTTCATCAGTTATGCTATTTATTTTTATTATGAATGTCACTTAATGTAGCTAATAGGAAGGATAGATAAATTTTGTTTCGATTTCTCTGCAATTTCTAGCATTCTTTTTCTAGGGCTATCGTGTAGAATGTGGGTGACAGAATTCAGGAAGATACATATTTATCTTCTTTGATGGGATGTAGTTTTAATGAAAGGTATCCCTTTAACAACCTGTCATTTATGAAGAACAATTATATTCCTTTCACCAAGGACTATGTTTCTTGTTGCTTGAGTGAGAGCTAATCTTAAAAAGGAAGAAAAATAGTGTGTGAGTTTATTTCTTCTTAAGCTGCATGAAAAAGTGTATTTCTTTGGTTTTAAGAATAACTTTTTCTTACCTTAAGAATTCAAATTTTCCATGCTCTGGAAATTCTCTGTATGACTGAGAACTGCTGAGTGAATGTCATCATAGATGATTATCTTGAAGAGGGAGCTATTTTCATGCAGAACATTTAATTGTGTTTTTGAGGGCAAGCACCTATTTAACAGAGATATTGGTGAGGAAAAGTACCTGTTAGACAGATTCAATATCCTGCTACTTCAGATAGGGCTGAGAGCACTCTGAGCTCAAATGAGTACACTGAAGAATCAGAGATGCTCTCCATCAAAAATGTGAATGGTCAGACTTTAGTCATAGTACTACTCCAGGAGGAAAAGCAAGGGGAGGGAAGTTAAGCTGTTAACTCATTTGTATCCTCTCTAGGTTACCGAACCAGACAATTTTTTCTCTTCCTATTGTCCTGATGGAGGGAGGAGAAAGGCTCAAACTGAACTGTGGGATCTGACTTGTGTGTGTGTCATTTGCTTGCTTGTTTAACCAGGGACAAGGGGCTCTGTCCGAGAGACTAAGAAGCTTTAGCATGCAGGACCTCTCGACGATTCGTGGAGACAGCAGCAGCACTGTTCCTCCCTCGGTCACTGTACGAACAAGTAGCAAACAGAGCCAGCCAAAAACATCCAGAAGTACATCGGAAGGCACTGGCAGCTCAGGTAAGTGCCGGCGTTATCCTCACCGTTGTGTTTTCCAGAATATCATGCAGCTGAATGAAGTCATGCAGCTGGCAGGGGTATATAGGAACAGACATTGCAGGCAGCGCGTACCAGAATTCGCAGGATGCAGACACGCTGTTGAGTCTCCTGGCACTTAAGAGAGAGAACAGTATCATTGTTTGATAGTTACTGTTCCTGGCTGGTACCAAGACTGGAGTCGAGCAGTCAAGGGAGACAGCATCAGTCCTGGCAACTTGAGCTGAAAAGCCAGGCCCTGGATTTGGGGCTTCGATGATGGGGTTTTCGATGAGAGGGGCTAATGGAACTGCAAAAAAGGAGGGATATGAATGCACAGGAGAGCGCAAGGGTCATTATTATCATCAGAGCCCCCATACCATGATACAGGCTAGATCTCTTATGTCATCTAAAGGTGAAATAGAGTTCTAATGTGTATCTGATTTGAGTTAGGCCCACTCGTGCTTTTTCTAAATTGCACAGTAGCTGTTATAACACTTGACAGCTGTATTTTAAGAACTGCATCACTGATGAAGCCTACTCAGAAACAAAACTCATATAAAGCACTCCTAGAAGCAGAGACGAAGATCTGACAGCTATTTATGATACGAAGGGTGACTGTGTAAGCGCTGGCATGGAAAACAAGCAAAGGCAATGGTTTGACTTCAGATTCTGAAAGGACAAAGGGGAAAAACAGCCCCATGGTTACACAAATTTACTTCAAGCTTGGTTCAAGAAATCTTTGTGGGCCCAGATCCAAAACGTGTAATCTGAGATACCTTTGCAGTTTCTTCTTTGTTCTTCCAGAAGGCTGAGCCAGGGAGGGTGTTCCCGAGCAGGGGGCTCCAGATTGCTTCTGTGATTCCAGGGCAACCCCACAGATCAGGCAGTTCTGCTGCTCCAGTGAGAAGCCACAGAAGGTTGCAGGCGTGTTGCACTCGCTGGCTTGTGGAACGTACTCCAGCAAGTTTGAAATTCAGCGGTTTCAGCTTGTGCGTGTTGAGGTCTGCGGAAACAGTGTTTCAGGCATCTGTAGATTGCTGCCTCTTCTAGTTTGCATTTAGTTTGGTGATATGTTAGAGACGTCTGTCTCTTCCTTCCTAAAGAATATCCTTCAAGCCCTTCACACATTCTGAGAATTATAGCTCATTATTGTAATTTATTTTTTTAACATCCTCTGTTGAATAATTTCTCTCTATAGGTAAACTGAAATAGCTCACGTTAATGCACAGCGGTTGTTATTCTGGCATTTAGATAAGGACTGTTTTGTATACAGTGTTAGAATATTACCATCTGAAGTAATCAGTCTGAAGGTAAAGGGTTCATGCACAGAATAGAAAAACAAAAGAATCCACATATCATTTGTATCAAAATAATTAATGGCACAAACCTAATTTAGTCATCTTAATGTTATGCAGAGCAGCCTGTGTAATTTTTTTCTGAAGGCAGCGAGCTCAGCTCACCTGGCCACAAAACCCTGTCTTAATACACCCAAATTGCTGATTTTGATCTAATTTCTTATCAGTACTGTACAAAGATCTCTCCAAATGGATCTCTGAAAAATGGAACCATTTGTAAACTTTTCAAACTGAGTCTGGAATGTATTACAGATTTTTGGATCTGGATGATTTGGAGTTTTGGTTTTAATTTTTCCTTTAATGAAATCTACACAAAGCTACAAAATCTCCTGAGAGCTCCCTCTGTCCCACCTCACTTAGGCACTTCTTTGACATCCCTAGTGGAGGACCTGCTTGTTGTAGGCCCCCTCTCTCACCCCAGCCAGTACAGAGAGGCGTCGCCAGAAGGTAATTTCATTACCTTGTGGCCGGGTCGTGCTGTATGGAAGACTGATGGCTGCAGTTCTGCCATCGCTTTTAATCAGATTAAGTGAAAGAAATTGTCATAGTATCTCCCGTCCCTGTGCTGTTTTGTAGGGACACAATTATTGCACGGGCACTGACCAGACGGGTGAATTGATCAGAGTGGAGTCATGACAAGCGCGCGCGTGTGTGTGTATATGTGTATGGAGGAATAAGATCTGTGGATCGCATCCCGAGGGCCATATTCTGCATGAGTAGACGTTGCCCTCAGTGCACAAGCCCAGACATTGTCCTGTCTCTCCAGCTTCCGTATTTGTTTAATCAGAGCTTTCACATAAAAACAAGGGACAGAGATAATTTGCAACTGCCTATCGGTATACTATATATACATGTAGTGTATATATAGGAACTTGTGCATGGGCACTAACTACAGAGCAGCTGACACACAGCTCTTTTTCCTGTGTCAAAGCCCTTAGATAACACAAACGTCCATGTCAGCAGTGCCCACTGTGTCACAGAAACATTCGACTTCTGTTTATACGCCTGGTTTAGAGATAACGGGACTTAGTCTGACATCAGAGGGAGTCAGCAAAAATACCTCTGACCGGGTGTTTGACGTGAGGGTAACTCAGCTGAAGAGCTCTGCTTCCTTGTAAAGGGTCTTGGAAGCCACCGGCTGTTAGAAGCATGACAGCAGTAGCTGCGATACATAAGACAGCTTTAAGAACATTAATATTAGAGAGCCTGTGTGGGACTGCAGCCACTGTACACTTGGTCTGAGTAGAAATCCTGCTTTATGTAGACTTCTAGGGAAGGCTTAAGGAACAGGTCCTGCATTTGCAAAAGAGCAGTGTCATGATTAGGAAGCAAGACTGCAAAATAGGGTGCCTGAGTTCAGACCCTGCGTTATTGCAAAATACTGGTGTGACCAAGAGCGTGTTTTTGTTCCTCGGTATGTCGGTAAAGCAGAACAAGCTGCACTTCCCATGCACAGGTCTTGAAAGCAATATATGACAGACTAGAAGATGCTCATGTATTTTATGGTCAATGCCCTGGAAGATTTCTTATGTGGCTTTTCTGTTCAATGATTGTAACATGTAAAATATCTGATCAGTGGAAAAGGCCTGTCTGTGTGTTGATCCAGTTTTGCAAGAGGGTTTCTCCGTTGATAGTAACAGTGCCTCTATCTTGCCACTACCTCTGAGACACTTCTGGCCAACTAAAATGTCTGTTTTTATGTTTACCCTTCTTTTAGGCTGTCCGCCCAAAGAGGCTGCCTGAATTTACAGATGATCAGTAACTGTAGTGCTCGTGTCTGTCTGCGTTCCCATAGGCAGGATTTTTATGTTCAGCCTTAGCAGATGCTTTACAAGCTCCTCAGGAAGCGATTGCAGATAAAACGCTGGCTGTGCACAGGACCCACCATGACAAACGTTACTGTCCAGTCTGGTCTGGAAGCTGCGGCAGGGACAGGAACCTGAAGCGTTATTGTGCCCGGGTGCCTTGAGAAGTGCTGATGTATGTGGGGCTTGTGTGAGGAAGGTGGCATCGCGAGGCCAGTAAAGCCTTACCCAACCTGACAGACAGAAGAGCCAAGCGCTGCTGTAGTGCTTGTAACTCTTGTTGCTCCTGGACTGGCATCCACGCGCCTGGGAGCGTGTGCGAGCATCACCCAGTTCTACGGAGGCTGCGGGCTCTGCCAAAGGCGCACATACACACGCAGCCTGCTGAAGGGCCTGCTTTTGTAGGGTTCCTGAAAGCTTTCTTTATTTCTCTCATATGGCTGTCAAGGATGCACAAAAACTGAAGAATTTGTTTTCCATCTAGTACAGGCTCTAAATTTTCTCGGTGGGAGACACAGCCACGTCAAGGAGAGAATAGCAGCTTTATGATAGCAAGATGTCAGGTGCTAGCCCTAGACCATGGAACGGGTTAGCTGTGGTCATTCAAGCTGTCCTGTTAGTAAAGAGCTGTGAACTTAGGAAGAAATTCTGAAAACGGTGTAGCTGTGCTCCTAAAGCAGCAAACCCACCTTGGGAAAATCAGGAGTTATTTTCTTGTGCTGTCAAGTACCTGCTTTCATGGCAAAGCCTGCTGGTTTGTGGAGAGCTGCCCTGCTGCTCTTGGTCTGAGATTGTGACAGTCCCTGAGCTGGGAATGGATGGCAGCCGGGAGGGCAACCTGGGGAAGCCCTGCTATTGCCTGCCCTGGTATTACACCCTTCCCTCGGCAACTGCTGCCAGCCACTGTCGGTGACAGGTGACAGGTCTGACCAGACCTGTGATCTGACCTGGCACTGCTGTTCCTTATTTCTTGAGTGTTCACTTCTCTATTCACATGTCCACATTTTTTCTTGATGGCTAAGTCAGCTTAAGGGGGACCTGCAGTAAGTTGGATCAGTGACTGATTCAAATTAAAAATGCTTTCTCTCTTTTACTGTTTTTGTGAGATTATTTTTAACTTGGATCAATTCACTGATCCACTTTACTGTGGGGCTTCAAAAATAACTATGTTGGCAGACCTGTAGGGAGAGGTGGTATGGCAACAAGTGGCCAGGAACCAGAAACTCCTCAAGCCGGCTTTGCTACTGAAAGAAGGGTCCGTGGAAGCACACCCTCACTTACAGCAGCAGGGCAAAGACAAGAGATGGCGCTTTAGATTGAGGGTGCGGAAGTACAGATGGATCCCATTCCCGGAGCAATGAAAACACAACCAGATCCGGGGTGAAACTTGGTGTTAGTCAGATACTGTATCTAAAAGAAACTGCTTTGGAAAGGTAAGGGGATAGAAAGAGGTCCATCGTCTTCCCTGGATAGACAGGACTGTTGGAACTTGCATTGGTGACCACCAGGAGTGGTCTGGGTTTTGGTTCTGCATCTCTCGAGCCCACTGACATAGTGGAAAGACTCTCCTGACGCCAGCGGGCTTTGGCTCTGCCCAAACCTGGCTACAGGACCATGCTGTCCTCAGGCTACAGTAAATAACTGCTCAGCTTGTTTCATTTCCATTGCTGTTAATTTTAAAATGTGACTGATGCTGGTTGGATTGATTTGCGACTCACCGAGTCCCCTGTTCACACCAGCGCTGTGTGAAGAGGTTGGCATTTAGTTTGTAAGGACCCCATGCAGACACAGCAAAGGTTTATTTTTGCCCACTGAGGCCACGAAATAGAATATTCAGAGAGCTGCCTTTGAGACAGCGGGAGTCTCCCCTGCTTTTCCTCTCCCTCTTGCTGCTCATCCCGGAGCTACCGCAACCCCGTGGCCAGGCACCGCAGACAGCTGTGCTATTACTTGAGCAAGAGTGGAGTCGCTCGGGCAGCCCCAGCTGTCCTAGCTGCCTGTAAACGGAGCCCTCTATACGCCGAGCAGTGCTGCTCGTACGGGCAGCTGAGCCGAAGAGCGGGCACCCACTGTCTTCACCCTGATCCCCACAGAAAGAGCCTTGTCCTCCTCCTCCCCGCACCCAGTCAGAAGCCACGTATAGGCGACCTGGGGGACAAGGCTCCTTTCGCTACGACTTGTGTGTGGTTGCAGACCCCCCTCCGGGGCACGTGCACACCTTCCTTGGGCGTCCGCGGCGGAAACCCGATGCTCGCCCTGCCTGCGTGTAACCGGCCGACCACCTGTCCTCTGTCTGATCTCCCGCTTTGCTCTTAGTTCAGCGTTTCTCGATTTAGCCTCCTGGCAGCCTCTGTGATATTTTAGCTTTGATGCATGTCCTGACCTGTGCTCCTTGCACAGGCAGAACTGCCCCTCTCTTCGGGGAGCTGTAAATGCCTGAAGTTACAGAGAACTGGAAGCCCCAGAACAATATTTCCAAATACTTTTCAAGGCTGTTCTGCTGCTCTGGCGACCGCCCAGCAACAATCCATGTAGATATGTGTTTGTATTAACAGTGGGCTTTGGCACTTCTTAACCTTACATTATTGCCTTAAAAGCATCCTGGACAGTGCCGGCAGAAACTTGTTCCCTTCTGATGGCTCATGAGTGACACGTGTGATTTGAGGAATGAGATATTGGCCCACCGTGTCTGTCACGAAGCTCAATGCTGTAGCTGGTACAAACACGTGTCACGGTTGCTGATGTCAGCTGAAACCTCTAGGGTTGGTTGGGCACGGAGACGGGGCTTGCTTTGGGTGAGTCCGTGGGGCATGCTTCAGCAGGAAGAGATTTGCGTTGCATCAGGGGGTGTCACTGTCCGGATCTGACACCATCCAGGCTGGAGTAGCACGTGCTGCGAAGGCCCCCTCCGTATTGCCCACTGCGAGTGCTGTTTCTGCTTAGCCTGAGCCCAGGCAGAGATCATTCCCAGGCAGAATGATTTCGAAGCAGAAATGTGCAGTGTGCTTTCTGCGACGCTCCACTCCTCTGGGCAGGAGAGAATCAAGGCTGTTTCTGGGGTTTGTTTTTTGATCTTAAACTCTGAAGGTTTTGCAGGACAGAACAAAGGTGGGGGGATATCAGCAATCAGGATATGCCTGGATAGCTGTGTCCCTGCCAACCAGAAAAATTCTGGCAAGATGTATGAGAACAGCTCATACACATATGTTGTATGAGCTCTCAGAGAATAAAACTTTAAAAAACTGTGATCAGTAATGGAAATCACTCGTTGTCCCTCTGTCCTTCACTCCACCTGCCATTTTGTTTTGTGCTGCAGTCTTGAAAGTTGAACAGAAAGTGGAATTAAGCATTTGGGCTGGGTTATGGTCTTCTTTTTGTATAGTTTTCTTTGGGTTTGTCACTATGTCCCATCACCTGGAATATCTGAGCACCTTCTGTGTGAAATCAGAGGCAACGGCTAAACCCACAGCAGGCCTCTTGGGCTGGCCGAGATGCCTCGCTTTTACACAAAGGCTAGAGTTTCATGGCAAAGTCAAGCCGGTGTGAGCCAGCGCTGCTGTTGAAAGAAGTGGCATGACCCAGTTGCTTGCTTCTGTCCCACACCATCCTTTCCCTTGGAGAAGCATGAATCTTGTTTGCCTGTGATGACCCCACACATGGAGCTGATTCAAGCTAAATGCTGTTACTTGCTGCCAGGTTACTCTTGGCGTGGGTCAGATCCTCAAGCTGGTAAAGAGCAGCAGCACAGACATCAGCACTGAGACGAGGAAGGTGGAGGTCAGAGTGCGAGGGGCAATGGGACATGTGCTTTCAGCAGCAGTGCTGTTTTATGCTGGTTTAAAATGACTGTGAAACTATGGCAGGACTTTCGGTGTCTACAGTGCAGAATGACGGGGACTAAAGAGATCACACACTGCTCAAACCTTGCTTTCTCCAAACACCACTTCTGTCTGGAATCATTGATGCCAGCGTGAGGATTATATCACAAGGATCAAACTGGAAATGTTTTCTAGGCTGTTTCCTGAGATGCAAACCATCCGCAAGGTGAAGCTGTTAAGGCCACAAATTTTGTGAATACCTGTGAATCACCTGTATTTGCCCTGAAGGGTGCAATGCAATTCCCTTGGTTACTTTCATCTTTGTAGTAATTCCACTAAAATATAATCCCCACAAAACTCCTCAGCATGTTCCTGATTTAAGATCACGGGTCTATGAATAATATTCCTTCAGAAGCTGTGTGAATGGCTGCATCAGTGCCTGCAATAGAAGCCCTCTCTAAATCTACTGAAAAAATCCAGGCCCCAGTATCGCACCGTGTGTTTATTCTCATACACTTTTTTGTGCTGCATTACACATTGCTTATCCACGTTCCCAGCCCCCCTTAGTCAGAAGCTGTGTCTGTTTAGTGGTCTGAAAATAGAGCCAGGGAGCTGTATGTAATCCCAGCCTTAATACCCCTTAGGCACAGAGCCTTGGGTGAGTCACTTTGCGTTCCTGGGTCTGTGCTCCTCGCTAGTGAATCGAGAGAGTTGTTTCTTTACCGCACACAGGGGCCGTAAAGTCCTTTTCCTAACGGTTCGGTGGAGGGAGCGATGTTAAGAGTTTTCTGAGACATGCTAGTTGGGCACGATGAGGTCTTAACGCTCAGCTCCTCTTTCAGTGTGCACGTGTTGTGCAGTGTGCCGACTCCTCAGAGGTGAGTGCTGGATTTCCCGTGCCGTGACATCCACGCATCCCTTTCGGGCATGGCTGCCTTCCCCAGCCTGGCTTGCTCCTGCCGCTCTTACTCACTGGGTTTCCTAACACAGCGGGAACAGGCGAGGGGAAGGACAGGCTGCGAATGAGTTTGTAGCTGCGTGTGTGCTGATGGCAAGCGTTGCAGTGCTTTTCACCGTACTGACCTGCGTTACCAAGGCTGGGCAGTGTTTCTGCGGAGGAAAACCTCAGTCCCTTCTGTTCTAGAGGATGCACCGCTGTCACTGCTGCACCGGTTTAACTCCTCTCCCCTGTATACCCCAGGACTAGTGTAAAACGGCTGGGAACTCAGCAAGAGCAAACCTCCTTCAGTCCCAGCCCTGCTTTGCACCGTGCCCTACAGTAGGGATTGGCACGTGTTTCTGTATTGGTGGATTTACCCTAGCGCAGGATTCTCCCATGCGCAAGGGGCGTTTGTGTTTGGGACAGGCAGGATAAATAGGGCATGCCAGGAGAAGAGGATGGGGCTGCCAAGCAGGTTGGCTAGGGAGAAAGAAGCAGTCCTGACCCGCAGCATCTCACGTTGGTGGAAGCAAAAGACATCCTTAACTCACTCCTTTAGTACTCACCTTGTGTGCTCTGTGTTTATTTTGCACACTGGCAGCACCCTTGAGACGCAGCAGCGCAGGGACTGAAGGATCACAGCGCTGCCACCGCTTTGCAGCCACCGCGGCTGGCTCGTGTCACTTCCAGAGAAGCAGGGTGCGCGTTTCCCCTGCCTTGCTCCTGATGTGCCGTTCAGTGCTGTGCGGCGTTAATGCTCACAGCCCGCCTCCCTGGCTCCTTTCGCAGTGAGAGGTGGCAGACCAGCCCTCGTAACCGGTTTGTCACCCTCCCTTTGATCCTTTTCTGGTTCCTTGGCACTAGCACGGGTTGCAGTGAGCGTGCCACGGTGCAGGAAAGCGAAGACTGTTTAAAGTGGTATCTGTTCAAGCAGTCATTAAACACTTGTATTCACAGTACATTTTATTAGCACCCTTCTAATCTTAGCCTAAACTTATTTTTTTAGATTTGAATCCAAAGTGCTATTTATAAAAAGAATCACTTGAGTCCTTAAGTGCTTGATAGTCATGAGTTAACCTTAGGGAAGTCATTTAATGATGCTACAGCAGTAATCAGTCCAATGTGTTTACAAGTTGGGCCCAAAGTCGTGTTGGTCAGCATTAAATTGTGTACGCTGCCTTTCAGATTGGCTTTTCTTACTAATTTTTCTTTTTCCCCCAACATAATCGAGCCACTCGGATCATGTCAATAAGAATACGGCGAAGCTTTATCTCACAGTGGGTTCGTTCTGCCTCCGCAGGCCACCCTTGCTCCGTCTCCAAGGCAATAGATGCATTAATGCGCTCCCAGACAATGGCCTGCCGTTTAAAATGCTCTTTTGTAAGTGCAGCTTCGGTAGCTCGGAGAACTGCTCCCTGACTACGTAATGTCAATATATTTTCTCAACTCTGCGAAAAGCAGAGAGAAGAAAGAAGCTAAGTTAGTTTAGCTAAGACTGAGTTGTTCTAAACTATTGTTACCAATCTTTCTTTGCTACAAACTTTCGTGTAGCCAGTTTCAGAATACCAACATAAAAATACTCCTTGCCTCGTTCCCAAAGAATTTGCAATCTAAGTGGGCAGATAGTCAAGTCTTATCTCAAGCAGGAATATTAAAAGCTGTTTCAGAGCCATGATGCAGCCTTTTTGGCAGGAGCAGTTGCCTTAATGCTCTCGCAGGTGAAACTCAATTATTTCTCTCGCTGGCTGACTCATAAAAACCCACGCAGTTCTTGTAAGAGCACAGTCTGGTAGGAACAAAAGTGGCTGCCCTTGCTCCCTGTGTAATGTCATGAGGGGGCACTGGACAAGGAAAAATTTTGACCAAAACCGTGGTGGCTTCATAAGAAGGTGGCCTGCAGGTGTCATGGAGTATGCATTTACGCAGAGACTGAAGACGAGGCTAAGTGCGCCGTGGGATCAGCCCATACAGGAGCAGATCTGTCACTGTCCAAGGGCAGTGGACTCCTCTACCGCTGCCGACGTTTGTTTCGCAGAGGAGCTTTCTCGGCGCTGTCAGCTCGCTCGGGCTGGCCTTGCGGTGCGCACGTGACGGGGCACTGACACAGTTCAGGACATTCATCCCCCTTTGCTCTGGGCAGCTTCACTAAATGCAGGCATGTTCCACTGCGTATACTGAAATGTGTCTTCTTGACAGCTTCTGTGTCAGCTCTCCCTGCTTTTGTTCAGTGGTACAAAACTCCTCCCAGGGTCTTTACAAAAGCTTTTCATTTATTTCTCCTGTGTTCAAGCCCCGTGGAAAATCAGACGGCAGCATTAAGGAGCAATGATGCAATTACGTAAGAACCTTTTTCCCCTTCAGGAAGAATGGAATGAAAATCTCCAGTGAGAGCTGCTTGTCTTTAGACAGTGCCCAAATAAATGCTTAAATACTGGTCAGTGTTAAACAAGCTTGACTGGAACTTGCATTTAAGAAATCCCAAGTTTTATGTTCAATGGTATTATCTCCATTGACATCTCTCGAATGCTGTTGTAAAGATCTTTTGTGGCATGAGTGAGAGGGAGGCCCCACTTTAATCTTGGAAGAGAAGAAATATATCTAGAAGGTATTCAAGAAGCAGTGGTGCATCAGGAGAATGTTATGGCAACATATATTAGAGGGGGACATTTAATACTAAAATGTTGATCAAAGCCTCAGACAATGTACGAAATGTGCAAGGATGTTAGTGAGGAGTAGAACCGTTTTGTGCGGAAGCATCACGGGGTTGTGCTCCGTATCAGCGACTGATCCAGTAACACGCGTCTTTAGAGCTACAGCTCAGCGCTATCAGCCTGGCCAACGCGTTCAGTCAGTCATGCACAAGATGTTGTAGCATAAAGGCAGCTCCTGGAGATTTCGCAGCAAAATAACGTTGGCTCTTTTCCTGCATGTGGCTGATTTAGTCCCCTGAAGACCAGGTGACAGATCACGCACAATCAGCAATGCAGCTTAACAGGGACTTTAATGAGACATTCACTTAACCATGCTTTAAACAAGTCACCTTACTAGTATATTAGATGTATCCAACCCCTTCTTTGTGGTGTGTTACAAATTGCACCTAAGATTATTACAGTGGAAAGTACTTTTAAAAAAACTAACTAACTGACTTGTCATCAAAGGGTCGGTTCACAGGTCTCTGAATTAAAACAATTACGTGGTCTTTGGTTTCGCTTTTGTTCTTAGTCGATTTTGCTTTCAGCTCTTGTGCTGGAGATTTGCAGATTTTTTTCACCTTTCTTCACTGAAAAGAAAAAGAATCACTCCACTCAAGAAAAAAATGACAACTTCCTGTTGCTCTTTGTTCCTTAAAGCTTCCCTTTATTAAATGGTGAATCAGATTTTTTTCAGGGATAATTTGTAATGCCGATCTTCTGAATGAAAATTTGGGAGTTTCTCTGGGTATTTAAAAACATTTTAGTATGTATATCTTTGTTAATTTAGGGAAGGAAAATTTTTCATTTACATTTTAGCAACAGAAAGTTAAAACATACATTGCTGTTTAATGAACTCTGGTTCAACCACAGATGTTATGAATAGCCAACATGAAGATTTCTGTTCTCTGAAACAATATTCCTTCCCCTCTACACCCAAATGTTTTCCCCTAACAGTTTATTCTTTCCTTTTCTCCATGTAAATATTATGGGACTCTGATGTAAGTGTTACAGATTGCATGAGTTTTCATCTGAGGTGTTTGGAATAGAATAGCCCTTAACAATTTAATCATTTGTGGGATGTATTTTCATTAACTGATGACTTTGTGGATGACGTGATTAGACTTGTTTGCTTTGGTTGCACGTGACTTCAGCTTTGAAAAGATGAATCCTGCCTCTCTCTGTTTTGTGGCTGCTGGGCAGTGTGTGCTGGTGGAGTTGGCTGCTCCTAACTTCTTGGTTTGGCAATGAAAACTTTGGGGAAGGTACATGACTTGGGTCAGTGTCTTCTGGAAATGATGGCAAATTTGTCTTTGTTGCAGGGAAAAGAAGCTGATCACCATCGTAGAATAAATATCTGCTCTCTTTCTCTTACTAAGTGGTGTGCAAACCTCCTTATATGAAGGAAGGCTTAGCTTTGGAGTGACTTTGTTTTCCATTACAGTAATACAATACCTGGCTCCTCGGCCTGTATCATATGTGACTGTGATCTATCCCATTACCCCTGAGGAATTAAACTGAGGTGGCCAAGAAATATTGACCGGGAAAATAAGGGGGGTCCAGCTCCTCTCAAAAGTATTGGGGTGCCTGATTCTGGCTGCAAGTGCATTCAAGTTCAAATATTTCAGAGGATCTAGGTCAACGTCCTTTGCTCATTCATAATTTGACTGGACCAGGTCCTGCCCTCTGTTATACTGGTGTAAATCCAGAGTCACTCTGGATTTGCACAACAGTATAGATCAGAGACTAGTCAATAACAAACACCTCCTGAGAAAACAGCCTGCTACAGAATCTCATTTGTTATTGTAAAAAGAGTTTCACAAGTGAGACTGTTTAGCCCGTGTAGAATCGCAAAGATTAAAGATGACAAAGATCTGGCTCTCCATTTTCTTGTCAGTGCTGGGTTGTTCCCTGTGGTGCATTTAGTAATTTAGATCCAACTCTGCAAAGCACTTGAATGTCTGCTTTCATCAGGAAATGCACAGCTTCGAGGCCTCCCACACAAAGTGTTGGTTATATCGGTTCCCTTTGAAGGAATTAGGATAGGATCAGAAGAATTGGAATTAAGGGGTCCCTTTCTAAGCAGTCAGAGTCTGTCTTGCCTTAGAGAAGAGAGGAGTATAATCTGGTTTGGATCTGCTCCTGTGTGCAAAGATGTGGAGCTGTAAGTGTAACAGGGGGAGACACCCCAAAGCACACCCTGCTCTGACACGGGGAGTGAGAGTCTCTGACGCACAAGGGAGCCAGGGGAGGCATCTGGCGCACGTCCCATGCTTTCACACAGCCACCTCCTCCCTGGGAGACAGTCCCAGGGGCTGTCAGCTGCTTCCCCGAAGCTGTGCACACTGCTAGCTCTGCCACTTCTGAGACATCTGATAGTGGCCTGAGGGCCCAAGGCCCCCGATCCTAAAGAGGGCTCCTAGAAACACACAGGAGGTCACTCATGGCCAAGTGCTGCCCTCAAGAAGCCTGTGCCACCCCTGAGAGTGCTTTGCTCCTCAGCCTGCCCCTTGCCCAGAATCAAATCTTGGTGTCCCAGAACTTATCCATTTGCTTTAAGCCTTCATCCCTTTTCCCACTAATTCCTCACATGTGTGCTTGTTATTATGATTAATTCCCTGCTTTACATCTATTTTCTACTACAAAGGACCCACTGTCCTGATGCAGGAAAGTGTTGAATTTCAGTTTTATCCGGTAATGGCCCTGCTCATAGAAAACCAGCCTCAGAGTTGGCGCTAACTCATCGGCAGTCCTTCTGAGATAAGTTTGCTCCAGTCCCACTACAGTACCATGTTGTGGGCTCCACAAATGTAGGACAAAGTCTGACACCCCAAATCAATATGAGGATGGGATTGCTCACAACACAGGTGTCCTCTCTGAGTCAGCAGGGGAGAGGAAGCTTCCCTTCTCACTGAGTGTCTTAAAAGATGGGCCCTGTGTGTTCAAGATCTGCTCTGGTCCGTGGTCAGAGATGTAGTGGAAAGGCCTGGGATAGACCCTCTTCTTCCCTTTTCCAGTTCAGTAAGGTTGAAGCAAACCTGGTTTCCATTTGGCTAGTTTTTGGTGCCTCATCCACAATGAGATGAAGTAGGGAAGAAAAGGGTCTCAGCCTTATTTCCAGTGGACATTACAAAACCTTCTGCTGCAAGGGTCGAAGCAACATGCAGGCGGCTTGGCGACTGATCCATCCTCTGGGTCCTCAAGGGAGCAGCTCCTAGGCAGGGATATGACACTCAGCCTGATGGGAATTGTGGAAGAGCCTGCAGCAGGCCGTGTCTGTCCTGGAGACAGAGAAGACATGGATGGCAGGGCCATCTGGATAGCTTTTCTGCCCAGCACCCATTCAAAGGAGAGAATAATAATGAAGAAAGCGACGTACACTGGAAAAGCATGGGATTCCTGGAAACATTATCAGGGCTGATAGTTCCTTCTGTGCCCTTTTGCAGTGGAGCTGCTGGCTGGAGGATGAAGGGAATGGGGCACATCTGCCTGATCCTATATGTTCTCAGCTTTAGCTGCCTGTGTCTCCACAGTCTGATCACTGATCCTGCTGGATGCTCTGTCTAACGCTGGTTGTTCAACACCCCTTACTTCTCCTCTTAAATGTCCCTTTTTTTCCCTAGGGAAAGCCCTTGTCTGCTCAGAGGGGCACATGCCTGGGGATGTGCTGTTGGGCTTGTCGGACCCCGGTTGCATTCCTCTAAAAAGAACACGGCAAGGGGAACAAGATGGGATTTCCATTGCTGAAGGGTTGATGTTCATCCAGTGAGGAAATACATTCTCCCCTGCTTTCAGACTGGTTCTAATGCTGCTGAACTGGGGCTAAAAATAGTCCGTGCCACTGTGCAAACCTTGAATGAGGCAGTTTAAAGAAGTCCTGACCCATTTTTACTGATCTGGAAGCAGTCAAACTGCCCAAAGTCAGCTGGCCCCTGTCACTTCAGCCACAAAACTTGATCACCCAGCAGGGCAGGCCATGGGCTCTGCTGGCAGGAGAAGGCCTGGTGCAGTGGTCTGGCCCTTACTGCTTCACTGTGCTTGCACTGTATGTGTGCTAGGGTTGATCTGTGCGTTTTCAAAAGGCCCAGACGCTTACGGCAGGTGAACTACCCATCCAGCCTGCAGTCCATGCCTGAGGGACCTCTGGGGAAGAGAGCAGCTGGGAGCAGTCATATGAATTGGCGTCTGGGGTTGCATTTGGCCTACAGGCTGCAGATTTGGGCATCCTTGGTTTAGGCTGTGTTCAACGTCTGAACAAATCACATCTAAAGCCAACTTGACTTCATTTTCCTTGGCTCAGAGAGGCCCTGAGGACCAACTCCCACACCAGGAGGACCTAAGCTGGGCTTTCCCTGGATATCTCACTTCCCAAGTGAAAGGAGAAATAAAATGTCCCTGGACTGGTTTGCCATGTGGTCTAAAAAATATTTAGTGTTCTCCCCACAGTATAGTATTAGCACCACAGCCACATATAGAAAACCCCTAAATCAGCAGTTATCCCTGGCCTCTCTGCAATGTGAGTATCAGCATTTTCAGTACAACCGGGAAAAAGCCAACTTCCTGCTTTTCCTGAAAACCTGTGGTGGTGTATTCCAACCTAGCCATGCAAATGATGATAAAGGGGTAGAAACACAGGGTCAGTGGCCAGAGGATGGTGTGCGCTGCTCTCTGGAGTAGCAGCTACATCCTGTGGACTGAACACAGGCGCTGACAGCATTCAGCTGTTGACTTCAATTTGGAGAGAGCGCCAGTGACCTACTCTTGACTTGTGATGTTGCTGTAGGCAAATCACTTCCCCTTTCTCTCTCCATCCTCTTACTATAGTGTTCGGTCCAGTGGAGACTTGCTGTCAGTCTGAGACATGAAGTACAAAGCACTATTTTATATGCGTACTTACAGAACAGTCTTAAGTAGAGAGCCAATAATTGTGATTAATGCCATCTGAACAGCAACGCTTCCACTCCTGAGATGTTTCAAAATGGAAGAAGCATAATTGTCAATTTAACTAAGAAAGCTCCAGCCCTGCTGATAAGAAACTGTCTGCAGAGGTGCAGGAAGCTTCATCTGGTTAACTTCAGTGGATCTTAAATTGGGCATTTGGCTTGAATTCTCTCAGTTTCAGGTGAGTCAGTGCTGCTGTGCTTAGCTCTGCATATTTCCACATCCAAAGCAGCCATCTCCCTACTGTCCACAGAGCTTCAGCTCTCATTTGGTGTCTTCCGGAGAACACTCCTTCTGGAAGCAGTAGATGCAGGAACTATGGATGAGATTGGCAGTTCAAGAGATCTCATTTATCCCTGAGCCAAACATAAAAAAAATCTGCTAATGGAGTCAAAAGCCAGAACATCAGAGGCTGTGAATTTAGTCTAAATTCTATGTAAAATAATCCAAATAGAGCTTACAATGGATTCAAAACTAGGGTCTTTTGATTTCTAACCCCACAACTGCTATTACTAGAGTGTGATGTGTGAACTTTCTGTCTATTAATCCCTGGAAGATGCATGGCTTTGCAGTGAGATGGGGTTTGGTGGAACGTGAATCAAACTATCGCTGACCTTCCTCATCCTTTGTCTTCACATTTAGACTGTAAATGGCCATGTTAATTAGATGTGGACAATAAGTATGAAAAGCCACGTGAGGCAAACTGTGAAACAAAAGGCTTTGTGTTCTCAGATGATGAAGAGAATGATTTACTGGATTGTTCATCCATGAACAAAAAGCCCAAAAAGAAGGATCGACCTCTGGAGGTACTTCCATATTGTCAAGGCTGTCTCCTATGAGGTTCCTTGAATGTCCAGCTGAACTCTTTGGCATAAAAACACTGACTCTAAGCAATGTACTTCTAGTCTTCCATGGGTGGGTCTTGCTATGGGTACACTTATTTTTCCACATGTGTGGGTTCCCTGATCAAAGCTGGAATTTGGTGCATGTGGAGATAATAGTTACAGAGAGCTTCAGAGATGTATTTGAATTGCAAAATTTGGATCTAGCTCTAAACCATGTGCTAATGCGGAGGTATTTCAGTGAGAAGTTTTGGATACCAACCATTAGGTGGTTTTTCATTTCCATAGAGGAAAATATGTTCTCATCCCTGAGGCGGGATAATTGTGGTGAGAACAGCCAGAAGCCACAGCCAGAGAGCTCATAATTCAGAGCCTGGTCCCTCTTGCTTCAGTACACACTTAGCCAAACCCCACTGAAATCAGCAGGAGTTTTTCCAGTGACTTCAACAGGTTTTTGAATCAGGGACTGTGTTAGCAAGTGTGGTTTAATTTGCTACAAAGATACAAAAAGAGCTGAAGGAGAGCAGATCTCATATTTTGGCTTGCCCAAAAGAATTTTAGCATCATTTTGTTACGGAGGAGATACAACCTCTGTGAGAGATGCTGTAGGTGAAGAATCCTTCCAGATCTGGGTGGTGGTGGAAACGGAGCCACTGAATGTAACTCTCAGACTCAAGAGGGAGATCTCCACCATGGGTAAGCGGGATTGCTCCACCTTCCCTCGGCTCGGTGTGAGAGTGTGGGAGCGGTGTGGTTCAGTCAGCGGTTCTGTGTTGTTCTAATGGGTTTTTATTTCTGCTACTTGCAGCTTCTAAGATCACCAGTGTAAAAGGAGCGTTGAAATCCTTACATGTCCCACCGTTAGTTACACTCCTTATTTATACCCAGCGTTGCTTTCGACAGCCTTGGCCCTGCTGCAGGGACAGGATGTAGATGCCCCAGCAGGGACCCCACCTGTCCAAGGGTTCCTGCTCTGATGGCTGTCACCAACAGCTGGGCTGATCTGTTGTTACCATGAAAAGGTGGTGCCTCTGTAGCTACTCTCAGTGCTACCAAGTGGCCTCCCAGAGGAGGCAGAGCTATTTGTTCCCAGTGTAGAAGCTAATGTGTAGTTAATGGCTGCTTTGCTGTAAGGGTGGACTGGCTGCCCAAGGAGCAGCCTTCTCCCAGGCTATGGGAGGTACCAGTCCAGGGGTCAAGCTGTGTCCCAGGGCTCCTGGTTTGCAGGTGGTGACTCGGAGTCAGCAGTTATGGAGTCTGGTGGTGCAGGATTGCTGACTGCCATGCACAGGAGCTTTGTTCCTCAGCCGTTCTCCAGCTGGGCCTTTCTGGATGGAGCCACCCACCCTGGTGTGTTGAGCTCTTTGGTGATTCACAGTGGGGACCTGGGTAGAAATTCAGGCTTGGAAGCTGGGTGGCTTTGGATTAATCCCTTCTCTGCCAGCAGCTTCTTTTGTTTATGGGCAAGCGAGCTGGAGTCTAAACACAACTTCACTGTGCTGCAGTTCCTTATTTGTATGAATGTTTATACCTGGCTACATCACAAGAATGCAGCCTGATCGTGGATTGGAAAGTCCTCTAAAATAGACATGATTAAGTCTTCATTTATGAATGGTAAGATGCTGCCATAGTCTCACAGGTAAATAGGTTTATGCTGTTAATGAAAACAAGGCTTTGGATATGTATGTAAATGAAGCGGAATGGCTTACCAGGCCTTGTGGTGTTACATGATGCTGCGACAGGCATCTCCATTCAGAATTTATGCTCCTCTCTAACGGCCTGTAACAACTTTTTTGTGCATCTCACAAGACACAATGCCGTGCCAAGTGCACGCTGCTGATAAGGGCTTCTCTGTTTGCTACTCTAGCTAATTTCTGTCTCTCAGTCTGTACAGTCTGGGGTTAATCAGAGTAAACAATTTCAAGGAGTGGGTCTGGCTTCTCCTCTTGGGCGTTCAGTGGCTCTCCTCAGATTGGCCTGCGAGTCATGCTGTGAGTTGCCTGCCTGCTACTCTCTGCAGCAGCTAACTGCGAGGCAGAATTGCAATAGTTCTCTTTAAAAAATCTCAAATGAGTGTCTGGCCTTTCTGCCGGGTGAGGAAGCCCTGCTGGCTATTTGGTGGGCACTGGCAGGCATCACTGGATTATAGTAAGACTGAGGTGATGGAGATCTTTCAGAAGAGCTCTGCCTTGTGAAAATTCAGGCCCGGGTTGTTCCACCTTGGGGACCCCTTCTGGTTTGTAGTGTCCCAATGAGCTGTACCCTCAGAGATGCTGGAGCTGCCCTGGACATCCCAGGGAGGGCTGGGAAACACTACATTTGGCTTTCTACCACCAATTTGCTTTCTTGATCCAAGGGCTGCTGTAAATTGCACCAACGTGACCTGGCTCCTTAGCCCGTTGCATTATTAGCAACCTTTAGCCATGCTTTTTACCAAGTGCCAGAGGGGCAGGTGGTGGTGGTGTAACCTGGATAAAGGCCTACAACAGTTTTCTTAAAAGGGGTAAGTAATCCTCAGTTGGTCATTTATTAATGATCTTCAGGGCTAAGGATCTGCTTCTCTCTTCACGTCTGAAACAGGATAATTACCACAGAGGCACCACGTAAAGAACAACCTTTTTCCTATGGCGCTAATGAAGTTTTCTCTTACTTTTCTGCAGGCACCGCCTAGGACCCTTAGATCTCGCTTCAGGAAGAAAAGTACCTCGTCCTCTGCCACTGAAGCAATGTGAGTGCAATGAGCCGATAGCACCAAGATCCACAGAATGTCTCTCTTCTGCCTTAAAGAGCTACATGTTAATAATGTAGAAAACAGCAGTGGGATGGATGTGCTTTGATGTACAGCATTGTAGACATGGCCTTTCTCTCTCCTCTCTCTGTACTCTTCTGTTAAACGCTTCTACATGCATTTGTCCGCAACACAGTTAGGACAATCTGACAGACCCCTGCAGAGTACGAGTCCTTGTTTCGTTCGCAGAATAGACACCCATTCACGCTATTCCTGTAAGGCCGTACCTTTATAATTCTTACTTGTGTCTGCATAGCTCTAGCTCTGTGAATGCACAGTAAAAACAGAACTGATCAATTGCTCACGATGATGCATTGACAGTGTATTTACTTATGGCTTTATCATTAATGAAGTGGATTTGCAGAAGCCATGGATTTCTCTTCCCTCCCTTCCTCCTCAAGACTGTGAGTGATATAGCAAATGTTGAATTATTTTGACTGTACAAATGCCCATGATTCATTAGCGAAAGCTGAGCTGCAACTCCATTTCTCTTTCTGCAAATCAATCACACGTATTCTGAGAAAATCATTGTGCTAAAAATGTAGAGACAGAACCACTTAGAGAGGATGAGGAAGAGATGCACAAGAGAAAATTAATGGTTTCAGCAATGTAATGAAGGGGGAGTCTTAATTTTGATCAGCCTGAGCCAAGAGAGTATTGTGTGGAAAATGATGGAGGCTAGAAGAACTAGATCGTATTGCTTGTCGCAAATGTTCTACTGCCAATTTTAAAGCCTGAGCAAGCCAGGCTCGTAATAGCTGCAGCAACAGAATTTAGAATGACTTTAGTGACTTATTTCCAGGGGAAAAATGCACCTTTCTCCCCGGCATGTACCAATGTCAGCTCCAGTGTTCTGCTTTCCTGGTGTGGTGCTGGAGTTTTCCTTACACGAGCGGAGCAGGGCACTGGGTCTGAGCTTCCTTTCGAGGCCTGCAGTTTTGCCTGTAGCATGGAGTTTGGTTAGAATCACAAGAACCAGATTGAATGGTGTATTTGTATCCATATATAAATGAGAAATATAAAAGAAGAGGAAAACGTTGTAGGATTTGTGTATTTGTGCTTCAAGTTGGTGTCTCTTGTAAGTGTTAAGCATGTGAAATTCACACATACGTTAATTACGTGACTCTTTGTGTTTGCTCTTGGACCTATCTTATAGACTAGAGAAACATTTAGCATTACGTAGAAGTGCCATCACTAATGGATCAATACACGGACTTGATTAGGAACAGTACTGTTAATCTTGTGCAGGTGCAGCAGTCCAGGATGCCAGTAGCCGGTTGGAGTGTATCAGGCTCAGAAATAAATCTGAAGTGGCCTTTAAAAACTTTTCTCTGCCGGGTATGCATCCATATCCCAGCTGTCCCTTTCTAATGCATCCTCGAGGTTTTCCCCAGAGCTTCCAGAGTACGTGGGGAAGAAGAAATAAACTATGTGCACACACAAATGTTATCTGACCTGGCTAGGAAGTGGAAAAAACAAACGTATTTCCTGTGTCTGCCACAATATTTGGCCCCATTACCTGAGAATTTTATTTTCTTTACATGTGCTAATTCAATCATATTTTGAAATGGATAGGAAGGAAAAAGTTTTCAGAAGGTAAACTGAAAACAAAATCTGTCTAAATAGCAGTTACAAAAGAGTCAGTCCTTAGAAGATACACAGCAAAAGCTTTGAGGAGCTAACCTTGCGTGTTTTATTTTTAAGCAGCTTTAGAGTTTATTTGATTTTTTTTGGCGAACATTAAAAAGAAATAGAAAAACTGCTTGCAGTGTTAGCAGAAAATAAAATCCTGTTGCAAGCAAGCTATGTTTCCCTGCTATGCAATAGGCTGCCATAAGATAAAAAAGCTGACAAGTTTGCACTCAATTATGCCAAAAAAATAAAAACATAGAGCTACATAACATCTGACAAATTCTATTCTCAGACACGCTGTATTAACATTGATTCTCACTAAAATTATTAAATGTGCGTCTAATCTGCTGTTTTACTGTAAACTTGACTGTTTAGATTTTATTAAGTGCTGAGGTGAAATTGTTGACAAGGGAGTTGCCTTATATCTCTCAAAACATTCACTGTATAAATGAGAAAAAAAAGACTTTTCATATCTCTGGCAGAAATGTATTAATTTATCAACTGAGCTGTATATTTGTGTATAGATAGATAGACAGGAAATGTGAATGCCTAAACACGTACACTTAGTGCTGTAGTGTTCTGTATACAGAATAGAGTGGTCATTCGCTTTTAATTCCTCATATTCCACACACAGGTTGTTTACAGATGTTGCCCCAAGTTTGTCATTTTACTACTTGGCTATTGCATTTATTTAGAATAAACACCAGACGTGAAGTTTTTTGTTCCAGTTTTTCTCTGTAGTCTCTGCCAGGGAACAAGCCTGATTCAGCGAGTCGCCTTCCTACTCTGATGCTGACCCCTCGTGGCGAGCCAGAGTTTGCAAACCTCCATCAGAGAGAGGATTCCCGGGTGGCCGGATCCTTAGGCACGGATTCACGGGAAAGCAATGCCTAGCTTCCTCCCACCTCAGCCTGTGACTGTTAGCTCTGCAGCTTGCGGATTACTCACTCCTCAAAGCAAGCAATCGCTCAGCTGATGGCTTAGAATAGCTACAGAGCTGGGATTCGCGGGGTTAAGCAAGAAAAGCCTGTTAACAGAGGCTGTCAGGCAGCTGGCCTCTACCATCATTCCTGTGGAGCAGACACCACCTTCCGACTTCTCAGCAGATGGCCTGGAACATATAACCTTAAGAGTTATAGGTCAGCCCTAAAAAAAGACAAGCTTAAATCAGGATAAGGGTGGTCTCACATGAAATGCTCATTATTGCATGCAAATAAAATCGAGGCTTTGAAGGTAAGGAAACTGCAGCTGAAGACGTTCTGGGGTAAACAGGCCTCTAAGTTACCTCACCACAATACCATAAAACCACCTCAATTATAAACAGAATAAACTTGGAGCAGCTCACTGCAACCCTCCGTGCCCCCTTTCTCCTCTTGGGGCCAGCATCAGTGCAGTTGCGGTGGTTGCCAACTGCTGAATCAGGGTCATGCCAAATACAGACAAGAAAGACTTCATGTCGAATCACTGTAACCTTGAAATAATCCTGGATCAATCTAAATTGTATAAGTGCAAACCCAGCACAAAAGGAAAGGAAAATCAGGTTATTTGTTCCTAAAGGGAGGGGAGAAAGCTGCTTAGAGAGATATAATGCTCCTTAGCCTCATGTAAACAACCTGCTGCCTCTGACTGCTCTCTGAAATAAGTGTTCTCCTGTAGTATCGAAATCTATGTACTTGTGACTGAATGCTTGTTAATCACGGTCTCCTTCTTGCTGTTTGTTCCGGGTACCAGTTTTGCATCTAGCACCATATTTGAAGTAGCAGAGAACACTATGTTGGGATTTGCATTTATACAAACTATTTAAGAATCATAACTGTGCACTTCATGTGATTTCTTTCTGTGGTCAGTAGAAGAGATCTGTGATGAAATAGTAACTTAATGCCTCACCAGGATGGACATTACAACAGTATTCCAAAGGTTGATGTTTTGCTGGCTTTGTTATACTGCTCGATATACATCTTGAATAAAGTCTTAATCTTTTCTTTTAAAAAATAAAGAAGAAAACATCTTTATTCTGTTCAATGTATCTGGCAGGCCAGAATAATTACTTTTATTGCTGTATTATTTTTATCTCAATTCTGGCTAACTGTATATAGATGTATTCACTAAGTGCTGCATGTCCTTCAGAACTTTTCTCTGTATTATGAACTGGAAAAAATACAGCTACTGAACACTCTGAGTAACCAGTGAATTCATTGACTTTGTAGAGAAAGCCCATGATCTAGCCCTTGCCAAAACCAGAAACTAGTCACATCTCACACTGCAAAAGGACTCTGTAATAAATCCTTCCATACATAAATGTGATCAGAGATATGCAATATGCAGTGTAGGGTATAATTATGCTTAAAGAAAGAGCAAGTGAGAAAATATTCAGAATTGACTGCTTGAGGGTGTAGAGTAGGACCCAAAGAATCTATTCTACTATTCAAAAATAACACAAATAGTAAACTTTGAGTCCTGTAAAGAAGTTCTGTAATTAAATTTGGCTAATACTTTTTTTTTTTTAAATCAGTTATCAAAGCTACATGTAACCACGCAATGCCTGTTTTTCTGTGCTCCCCCCCATGGGAGACATGGCGGCAGTCTATCTGGTACTGTAACAGGCAGCAGTGCTGAAGTGGGACCCTCCTCTCCCTTCTCCCCTTCTGCAAGGGAACTCCATTCGGGGAGCTACCAATAGGTATGGACATAGCAAGAAATATCCCAAAGTTATCTAAACATGTTTCTTTAGAAAATTTTAAAGTTTAGTATGTTTAATTTTTCACTGTCTTTCAGTAATGTTTAAACTGTGTTCATCCACATACGTGTTACACACACTCACAAGAATTTCAACCAAGAGACTTCAGAACATGTAGGTGACCTGACCTCTGCTAAGTAAAATACAAGTTACTGCTCAAAATATTCTTGAACATCCCTTTATTTTGGCCACTGAGACTCATAATTTTGTCCAGATGATATAGGCATATTTATTCATAAAATTAACAGGCATTACAGATTTACCTTTGGAAATAGATAAAGGAGACATATTCCATATAACATCACCTGTTTCCTAGAGGGATGCAAAAATGAAACAAAAGATTTCTACATATGAAGATTTGTGCGATCATGATACTTCTGATAGGGATCATCAACGTACCAATTTCTTCTCTTCCAGAAAGAAGTGGTCATTTTATCTAGCAGTTTACATTGTGTTTTGTTGCACAGCACTAGCTCTCTCAAGCGCTTTTTCTGGGCAGCTGACTTTTTCCACAATTTTTTCTTGTAACCAGCCTGTCAGAAGACAATACATGAAAGAATTTTAAGGCGGATTGCTGCATATACAAATATAGTAATACTGCTAAGCAAACCAGAACAAATCATTCTGCTTTCAGGAAGTCAAGAGTCTGTATTTTTTTGTTATTTTTTAAACTTCCATACTAGCTACTTCTTTCTAACAGAAAGGAGGACAATTAGCCCACCATCTGTAAAGAACAAGCACTTTACAAGAAGTGTAAAGATCATTTAAAAAAAAAAAGAAAAAAAAAAAGAAAGTCTTACCTTTCTCCTTACCCAAAGACCATTGTGCAGTCGGAGAAACCTATCAGTCACAGCTTTCACGGTTTTCCTCTTTCCATTTCTCAAGCTGCAATATGTGAGAGTCCTCACTGGCTGCTGAAGTATACTTGGAAGTAGAAATGTGACACTACAGGAAAAAAAATGGGGAAAAATAAACAGGAATAAAATATCTTTTCCCTAAAATTAATCACCGGATTTTTCACATAATGAGAAAGCAGCTCTGACTTGTTTGAAGAAGTTTAAGAGCAGCTGAGCTAACATTACAATACACCATTTAATGGATGTGTACATATCAACACTCAAACTGCACAGCTGAACTCTAGCTAAAATTAATCTCGAAGTCATTGTTCCATAAAAAAAAGCTTTCTCATCTATTAAAGATGTAATTAAAAACTCAAGGATAAGCATAAAAGTGTTAGAATATTAACATTCTGCAAATTTAATGAGCAAGAGAAACAATGCCGATTATAACAACAAGCCTAATTGTAAAGCAAAGCGTATGTATGCAAAGCATATTCCATTTTGCATCCTCTTTCAAGCTTTATGCTTTTAACAGAAGTGGGAGACTTCAGATTAAAATACAGTCCTGTTTGCAGCAGTAAAAAGCAGTACAAGAAAATTTCCAGAAAATAAGGAGGAAAGTGCTTTTTCACCTCAGTGTTAAAGAGGAGCTGGAGTTTGGTCAAAATTTAGATTTATTACTAAAATATTTTTTCTCGTGACCTTGCCCATGTTAACGGCTCTCTTTTGGTTCCCTCCTGCTGATTTAGCAGTAGCTCAAGTTGTTTTGATAAATATTAGATAGAAATTAAGACGTCAGCCGAGGGCCCTGGTCTCGTCCCTCCATCGCTCTCCCAACCCAGCCCAACGCCGGGAAACACCACGGGAAATATTAAACACAGCGCAGCGAGCGCCGACTGCCGCTGGACCTCACGCAAACCTCCTCCTCCTCCTCCGACTTTCCTCCGGCGCGGGACGTGCGCGCAATGCCCGCCGGCGGCCAGGCCGTACCTGCTGAGGACGGAGGGGGCCCCCGCGCCGGGCGGCCTGACACACGGCAGCAGCAGTGTCTTCACGGCAGCCGCTACGGGCGCCCGCGCTCGTCCGCCGCTCGGCGCGGAGAGGCCCGACGCCAGCGGGGCGCTGCGAGGGCGGCCGAGCGCCAGCGGGGCCGCGGCCCAGGCCCGCAGCGGCCGCAGCAGCCCTGCGGAGAGAAGAGCGTGAGGGGAAGCGGCGGCTCCGGCCCGCCCCGCGCTGCCATTTCGAGGGCCCGGCGCCCCGCCACCCCCGCCAACATGGCCGCTCCGCTCCGCTCCCCTCAGCCGCGAGCGCAGCGCGCGCAGCCCCCGCCAGCCGCCACCCACCCGCCAGGGCGCCCCGCGCCGCCGCCATCGCCGCGCGCCTCCCGGCTACGGCGGCCGCCGAAGGACACGGGGCGGGGCGGGGCGGGGCGGGCGCGCCCCCCTGGCCCCGCCCGGCGGCCGCGCTGCCCGGGGCGGCTCCACAGCTGCTTGAAGCCACCGCGTTTGCGCGAAAAATGACACGGGGGCCCGGCCCCTCCCCATCCCCCGCCGCCCAGGAGCGCCTCTTCCGTTCCCGCCGGGGCGCTTGTGTAGCGCTGCCTACGTGCTTTCTTCCTGGGGACCCGACAGATTCCACACCGGGGCTACGAGCGCACCGCACTGCTGCTCAGTGAGCTCTGTTAGGGCTGCGCAGCAGCGGCCCCGCCGCCACGGGGCCGCCGACCTGCCGCGCCCCTGCGCATGCGCCACCCCGCCAGGCTTCGCGCCTGCTGCCGCGCGACCGCTCATTTGCATACTGCCCCTTCCTGGCGCTCTGGTTGGACGCGCGGCTCGGCCGCGCCCTCTCCGCCGGGAGGGCCACGCCCCTCACGGCGCGGAAGCCCGGGCGGTTGCCGCGCATGCGCCCCGGGCCCTACGCGCGAGCGGGGGGCGGAGGCTGAGCGGTGCTGGGAGTTACCGCGCACGGCGCCTTCCCGCAACCTCCCCCCGGCCGCGACAGGCGCCGAGGCGATGCTGCGTGCGTGTCACCGAGCCGGGGCCGCAGTGGCCGCGCAGGTGAGCGAGGCGGAGGGGGCCGCGCAGCCCCGGGAGAGCCTTGTGAGTCATCCTCGCCGTCGCCTGCCCTCCGCCCGCCCGCGGCCGGCGAGGCCCCGCTGCCCGCCTCGTGGCGCCGCGGGAAGCGGGCTGGGCCGCCCCGCGGTGATTGACTCGAGGCTGTAGGGGGGAGAGGAGACGGCGGGGGGGGGCATGAGGCGCGGCGCGTCCTCTAATCGCGGCTCAGTCTTCTCTGAATGACTCTGAACGGGCCGGGCGCGATTGGCTGCTCCGCCGCTGAGCGACGGCTGCGAGCGCCAATGAGGCGCCTCGGCGGGTGGGCGCTGTTCGTTGGTTGGTCGAATGTACTGCAAGCCCCGGCGTGCAGCGCGCCGGCCCTGGCTGTGGGAAGAGCTGCCCGCAGGGCATGCTGGTCCTTGTAGTCTACTACGTGTCTCGTAGCGGGCGGCGGCCCCCTTGCAGGCGTCCGCGGGCCGGGGCTGTAGCGGGGCACGCCGGGATTTCCCGCTGGGCGCTGCGGCCGGGGGGGCCCCACTGGGCCTGCGCTGCGCGGTGCACGCTGGGCGCTGTAGTCCCCTCGCCGCCCCCTCTGCCGGCGGCGGGGCCTCGCGGGGGGTCCCGGGCCTGGGCCCGGCCTGTAGGCGGCAGCCACGGCCCCGGGGCGGCGGCGGGGCCCGGCCGTGAGGTGCGGGCGGCCGGCAGCGCCGCCGCGGGGCGGCCGGGCCCCCGCGGCGACGAGGAAGGACGTGACCTTGCCTTCGGCTCCTGCTTGACAGCGCTGGGGCGTCCTGCGCGGCCGGTCCGCGAGGCCCGCTGAAATCGGGGCCTGGGCAGAGCTGGGCTGGGAGGAGACAGAGAACGGGCTTTCGTGGGTGCCCCTCGTCCGTGGCTCCGGGCAAATGCTCATTCCTAAAAGTAAAAAAGTCTGGAATGGTTTTACGGCTCTGGGAGATGCGGTGCTGCGCTGCAGCGTGCCTTCGGTGTGCAGAAGTGAAGTGGAAAAACTAACGTGGGCGCCCGGGTGTCTGTGGAGCTTTTCCTCCGTGCCCTGGCTGTTTGCTGACTTCAGAAATAACTCACTCTTCTTCCTTTCTGCATCCCCGCTCCTCTTTTCATGAGGCTGAGAACAACGGAGACCTAGTTTTGCCAGAGAAAGCATGTATGAAAAAAAAAACAGTTTTTATATTTTTATTTTTAGGACTCACTTGATTATTCATATTTTAGGGAAGTTTTAAGGCATACAGTGATATGTGTGTTGTACTATACATGTACAGCTGAAGACAGCTGTTGTACATGTACATGAAGACAACTGCCAGTCACGTGAAGTTTTTGTAAATAAAAACTGCTCTTCTGTCACACAGAAAGAAACACGAAACTGGAAATAAGAAACAAGTGTTAATTCCAGTGTTTATTTTGCAAGAGATACAGAATTGTAATCAAGGCCTATAATCAAGAAGTCCTAACCTGGTTTACGATATTATTAGCTGATTTTCACACATACTGAAAATATATCTCCCTTCATGGGACTGATACCTTCTGGCTGCTCAGATGTTATTGGGAAGATGCTGAAGCCATCAGGCCTGGAAGGGGCGCCGGCATGGTGATGCGAGGTTGTGGGATCTGGCTGTCCTGCAGGCTCCTTTGCTGCTAAGGGCGGGCGCCCCGATCCCTCGACCCGCCTGATGGCAGTTTGACGCCCGTGGTATCATCGGAGCAGCAGCATCGGTTTGTTGTCCTGCTCCGGCTGCGGTGGTGGCACGCGGAGCTGCCCAGCAGGTATCCCCAGGCACACCTCGCCTGTCTCCCCCTGTAACCACATCTGCAATCCGGCCTTTTCTTGCAGCCCTCTCTAACGTTTGTCAGCTTCTCGATCTGTAATCTGCAGCGTCTCTTGCCATGTGGAGTAGTCTCTCGGGTCCCTTTCGGTTCGCTGAGCCTCGGGCCGGAGCCCAGTCCATGCCTGCAGCCCCCACAGTGGTGTCACTCAGGAGTCACCAGTACCTTGCTGCTCGGCTAGGAAACTCGATCATTACATGCTGATATAGCCCCAAAAGAGATGTGTGGGACTTTTTAGTATTAGGTATCGATTAATGGCAAGTTGTTACCATTTTTTAAAGAATGGAAATAACCTTTTTTTTAATTATATGGAATATGGAAACTGACCCTGGGACAGTCTGCTTCTGTGTTGTGATATTAAGATAATCCTTTGCAGGTCAAAAATCCAGTCATGCGCAGAGGTGAAATTGGTCGGGACTGTGGGGTAGCAGGTCCCTGAGGATGTGTGATTTCCTGAGCAGAGGGAGCCGGGAAGCAGAGCGCAGCTGTATGGACAGGTCCTAAAGCAGCTGCTCTGCACCAAAGTTAGAGCAGAGCAGCATAAGGGTCTAGGTATAGCAAATCTTCATGGTAGAGTGTTAATGGTGGAGACTGGTAGAAGTTTTAGCCTTCCCTCTTATTGGTGAGCTCTGCAAATGGGAGAATCAGCAATTTTGTTAATAAGTAAGTCAAACTTGTGACTTTGAGAGAGTCACAGAATCAGAGAGAGGCTGAGGTGGGACAGGACTGTGGGAGATCACCTGGCCCAATGCCCTGCTCCAGAACGGTCAACTAGAGCAGCTTGCTCAGGACTGTGTCCAGTCGGGTGTAGAACATCTCCAAGGAGGTTGGTCTTCATCATGGCAATCTCATAAAAGCTCCCAAGTACATGTGCAGTGCTGCAGAGAAACTCTTCCTGCGTCGGTTGGAGTATTTATAGTTTTCTTTGAGAATAAATGCAAGCTTCTTTTAGAAGGTGTGATACTGGTGGCAGAAGTCTTGAATGACGGCAAAAAGACTTTCAGTTCTGCGGTCAGATACCCTTGTTACACATAACCTCTATCAATGCAAAGGTAGTTTCCTCTAAAGTTTCTGTTTTCCTGCAGTGTTGTAGGAAACTACCTGTCTTACAGGCTTCAGTCTGTGTAAAGAGGCTTGAGCCTTGTGATTAGAAGAGAGAGGTTTATCCAGGGCTGAATGAGTGCAGAGGATGGCGTGTCCTCTGTCCTGTGTCTGATTGCTTGAAGTTGTGCGTGAAGGATGAACCTGCAAGGCAGGTGTTCGCTTTGTTTTTTAAATGCTTGGCTGCGCCGTGCTGTGCTGCACCCGTCCTGAGGGCTTTGCCGGCGTGAGCTTGTATGGATAATCTCAAATGTCAGGTTCACTGGAGTTCTTCATATGAACTGGGCGGCAAGCGTGATGTGCCTGGCAAAATGATTCTTGTAGTGATATAATAGTGGATAGCGAATGTAAAATGATAAGTGTTTAAGACGTTGGATGGAACAAATAGCACGTAGAAGCATTGGAGTAGGAGGTGGAACTGGCAACAACCGCTCTGCGGTGTCCTTGTGGCGAGGGAGCTGCGCTGGCAGCTCGATTCCTTATCGAGAGGAGTTGCTGTTCCGCAGAGCAGCGAGCGGTTTGCTGCTGCCTCCTTACAAGAAGCAGCACCGTGCAGGTGATACAATTCTTTCAAATCCTTGGGGACACTGGCAGTTTTTTAGACTTCTAATATTTATTTGTACTAAATTCCTGGTAATTATGCAAAAGGAAGATTAGAAACTTCTTGTAATTTTCCAAATCAAGATTATGCAGTGAGTATAAGTAAGATGATGAAAATGGCCAAGAGAGAGCAATGTTACTTTAGAAATTTGCCCATGACCTTTAGAGATAATAGCGTATTTGGTCATGAAGGAAAAAATTAGACTCGGGCTTCTGTTTATAAAACATCGGCACTTAAAGATTTTAGTTTGCCGTTGCCTGGCTAGCAATGGGATTTTTTACATGTTGCAGGCACCTTCCAAAAAATTGTTGGGCCTTACTTAGGTTTGAGATACTTGGTAGGAGTGCGAGGGTCTGACAACGTGGACCAAATGCCTGCATTTCTCTTGCTCTCACCTTGAGTAACTATGAATAAATTAGACTATTTATTTTTATTTAGAAGAAAAGCAACCAACCCGAACTAGCAAGCCCTTGTGGTGGACAAAGCCCATGTGCTGGACAGAGCAAAGGAAGCTTTCTCCTGCGTCCTGCTCGATTCCCGAATGCAGCCTGTGCGAACAGATGTGTTTGCTGAAGGTGGGAAGACAAAATGGGCAGGGTGTTATTTGCCATCGCTAGGTCTGAGCTGTAATCGTGTAGGTGTAGCCGGTGTGAAAAATAACGAACCGGACCACATGCTGATATTACAGTTAACGCTCTCCAGAAAGCCTGGGGAGGGGAGTTCTGAGCAAAGGCTTATTTCCAGATGAGCGTTGGTCAAAATAAAGTTTGGGAAGGGACTGAAAACTCGATCTTTTTTTCCCTCATTTTATTAGGTTGAGCTGTATGGATAATACTAAAATATTTTGCTTGTTCTGTACTTACTGGTGTAACAAGGACCTACTGAGAGTCAGAAACACGTGCAACAGTTGACTGCAAAATCATTTAAGAGGCTTTTATTAGTAAAATTCAATTTAATCAGACCAGTAAAACCTCAACGTATGCTTCTGGGAGAATCAAGTCTAATAAACTTAGTCTGTAGCGTTTTTGATTATAATTTTGTGTTTCTGTACTGCCCATTGTAAACCGGAAAATGGAAACGTTGAGCGCAGTGAAGGCCTGTGAAGTTCGCCGGCATGAGAAGCGCGTGCTTCCCCTCGTGACGCACACGCTCCTGTTACCAATTACACGGTTTTGGCCGATGTTCTGGAAAGAATAAGAATTCAGCGTTGCTGCCTTTCCTCCCTGTGTCATCGGATGATGATAGGAGCTAAACCGCAAGATTTGTGCGTTCTGTTTATTTCCATACATAAAAAGAAATAGAGAAACGTCTCTTACTTGATTATGTTTTAGTGAAGCTGTCTTGTTTTTTAAGAAAAATTGCCTGGTTGCCCAGAAGACCTCAACTATGGGGAAAGCTCCTTTTGCGACTTGCACGCTGATGTCCCGTGAGACCTGTATTCCTCTTCCAGCAGTTCATGTTTAAAAAAAACACAGGGAAACAGATTTTTCCTTACTGTTTGGGTTAGTGTAGTTTAACCAGTCTTTCTGGTCGACCTTCGTTTTCAGCTAAGATATAAAGAAGATAAAAATCTTGAGTGATGTGCTCTTTATTAACTAGAGTCTGCTGAAATACCACTCTTTAATACAGCAATTTCATTTGTATTATAATCTGATTTCTATCTTGAAAGCAGATGTGTTATTAGTTCTTTCAAAGAGCGAGTCCTGGGTTGGAAGGCGGGCGTCCCACGCTCAAGAAGTGCTTTTATGTCTTCAAAATGAAAATAGTTTAAAATATTTAAACAAGTGTTGTCATCTTCTGTGTTGGTCACAGCTGGGCTGCCCTAGTTGATGAATCTTGATTAATGCAGTGGTACTACCCAGGCTGGAGGTATGAAGCGTAAATAGGCAAAATAAATGCAGAAATAAGCTGGGGTGGTTTTTTGTTTGTTGTTCGAAATGACCAACTGCATCTTAAAATGCCTTCAGCCTGCGAGCTGCATTTGTGGGGACTCCCAGTCTCAGCAAAACACAGTCTAACGTCGCTGCTCTGGTACCAGCTGCCACTTTCCTCAGAATATGTGCGAGATGTGATGATAAAACAAACGAATCTGTTACTTTTGTTGGGGTGAGGAGACATTTAGATGTGTTCACTGCTTGACTCTTGCCTTCTTCGTCCCTTGCAGAATTGCCGGTGTGGGAGAGCTTCACTCCGTCCGTTATGGCAGTGCCGTGGATACGCTGCCGCGCCGGGAGAATCCGGGTACGTGGCAGGTGTTGGAGGGTGGAGATGACTCCTGCGTCACATTCACCAAGACTGAATTTGCTTCTGAGCTTCACGTGACGGCACGTTAATGGTGGTGGTGGGGTTGTTTAGTAACTTTATTCTCATGGCTTTTGTATGTCTGTTGTTTGATTCAATCGGATTTAAGTGAAGCTAATCAAGGTGATGGTTATTTAGAAGGGAGACCCTCAGAGCGAGGTCGTGGGTTGGCGTCTTGCCTCGTGCGGTGCTGGGGATGCTCTGGGGCTCAGAGCGATTGAAAGTGGATTCTGGGTTTATTCGTTGGCGAACTTTTGGAACAAAGTGTAAGCTTAAAGGTTTAAAATCTGTTTGATGATTGCTTGTCATGTTACTGATATGATTTACATAAACAGCTTTTGCTCCTTTTTTTTTTCCCCTAGTGTTTCTGTAGGTAAAGTTATTGGTGCAGGTGTCTTGTTTGTGGGTGGAGGAGTAGGTGGAACTATCTTATACGCCAGCTATGATGCTCGTTTCCGGGAAAATGTGGAGAAGGCTGTTCCCTACTCTGATAAGCTCTTTGAGATGGCACTCGGTCCCGCGCCCTATAGCGTTATGATGCCAAAGAAACCAGTAAGTGTTTTGCCTTCACCTCCACTCCTTTTCTTTTCTTCTTACAGAGAAAACAGCTGCTCTTAGTTTTCAAATTCTGATCAAGTTTGGCATGTACTAGGTTTAGAATTATTAACTGAGCATTTTCATGAATTAGAGTTGTAGATTTTTGCCCTTCTTCAAAAAGATACTGAGCTACATAGTAGATTCTTTCCTATTTCGCACTTTTGTTTCTTGTTGCATGAATTACCCATTTAACAGAGTTTTCTTAGTGCTGCCTAACGTAGGGTTGCTTGTACGTTTCCTGTTATCATCTTAGTATGGTTGTGGTCCCTGGGTTGTAAAACTGTCGTTTTTACTTATCTAAGAGTAAAATAATCCAGCAAGATTGTAATTTAAAACTGTTATGCTTATACTCATAAATAGTCTGGGCAAAAAGGGGTAGTCAAACACCGGAATTTAGCCATTTCGCTACAGCTAGAGATTTAGTGTACTTAGTGATGGAGCGAGATTAAGAACCATTCATTCTAAGCTGATTTTGTTTTAAAGAGTACTGAGAACCTTGTGAATTGGTAACACTGTGAACAGTTCAGAGTGATACCTGAGCATCATACCATGAGATCTTAGTGATGTGACCCCGCAGAAAGGAGAGGTCTCCTTCTCTGAACCTGATCCTGCTTTCAGCCCAACACTAGAAATTGCATCTAGAAACTTCATCTAAAAGAAATGGTAAAACTTCCTGGTAAAACAAGCAAGCTGAAAAGCTGCTCTGCCCCTGCCTGTTCTGAGCTTTCAGAAGCCGTTTGACCCCCAAGACCACCAAAATATTTTTAATTTGAGTTTAAGCAAGCTGTCTCGAATGGGATGGGAGAGTGTGGCGTATCGATTAACCCAACCTGTGTCGCGTCTGGATTTCGCTCCAGTTCCCTTGCGATCGTCCAAGTTCTTCGTGCCTCCCAGGCAGCGAGTAAACCCAGGAACTTTTGTGACAAACACAGCGGTCAGACAACAAAACTGTCGTCTGCCCGGTTATGGCTCCAACTTAAATGCTTTTGTTATTGCCTTGTGGCTTTGTATGCTGGATAGGAAGAGCTTAATAGCCTCCTACCGTGCGGTACTCGACCCTCGAGAAAGCGTTCATCTGCCTGCGTGCTGGCGGCTGAGCCCTTCCAAAGGGGCAGCGGTGAGGCCAGGCAAACCTGATTCTTCCGTGTCTGTTGAACCCATTCCGTGCCTCTAGGATCGTCGGTTCAGTGCTATCCAGATAAAATATTTGTGTACAATTTTTTTTTTTTTAGAACACATCTTTAATTATGCAGTCATTTATCTTTAAAACAATTCTGTTTTTTTTTCCCCACTACAATTTGGAAAAGCGTTATCTAGGAGCTCGGCGGGGTGGGGACGGGAGGTGACTCCCATAGCTGTCAATGGATAAAAAATTACAATTGAGGGAACAAGCTATTGGCGCAGTTAGCTGAAAAACTGAAGTTGGGTTGGGAAGAACGATGGCCCAACTTGTTTTGAGGATAACAGCTGAAGGGGAGGAAAAGTGTAGACTGAATTAATTTAAGGTATTCTTAAATGGACTAAATAATGTCCAAGAGGGTAGTTAAAATATACTTTCTGGAGCTGTTTCAGACCTTCATGTGCAGATGATCTTTATAGTTAGTCTCTGCGTTATCTGTATTTTCTGTAGTGTTTCAAAACACTGAGAAGTATTTGTAATGTTTGGGGCATGAAATTACTTGCTTTCTATGCGTACCTTAATGAACTTTTATTTGTACTGAACACTGCCACTGCTGTACGCTCAGTTCAGGAGAGGTGAAAATTACACAGATTCTCTCTGAAATCAAAAATCAGGGCAAGAAATTATATGGCCTTGTTACTGTTCTCACATGTACCTTGAAGTTTAGATTTACGGTAGAGTCATCTGGATGAACAAATGTTCTTCTCCGTTGTAGTGGACTCAGTGAGACACAGGCTGTTTAGAAAGCTGATAACATTTCTTATTTTTGATCTTCAAGATACAGCAAGGCCCACTGAAGATCTCATCTGTAGCAGAAGTAATGAAAGACTCTAAACAGCCCATTACCAGATCCCAAAAGAGCAAAACGGAAGCTGCTGCTGCTTCAGAAGAAAAGGAAGGTAACTTTACAGAACGTCGCGCAGAGGGAAACAAAATAGCTAACGTTATCCTATATCATACCTTTATCGTAGATTAAAGTAGTCTTTTGGAGTGGTTGAAAATGAATATAATTTCTTAGAAATAACGTTATTTTCTATTCTAGTCATAAGAAAACTTGCCTAAAGTGGCTTTAGCTTTATTTTTGGGTTAGTTTTTAGGAAGTTTATTTACCTTCTAGAACGCTTTGGAATCAAATATAAGCAAGAGCTGTCCTTCATGGTTTACATACAAGACTTGGCAGGACGAGCACTTTGCCTGCTGGGCTCTGAGGGGATTTGTCTCCTCTTTTTAAACAAGTGCAAGAAGCTTAATTTGGGATAATTACAAACTACTTTTTAGCCAGATCAGATGGAATTGGTTTAGAGAGGAGCAGCTGTCATCCTTTTCCCTTCATTTGTCATGTCCAGTGAAGTTTTGTGTGCGGAAGTACTACCTGGTTGCTGTCTATGATCTTCACTTTATTCCATATAAGATGTTTATTCCACAGGGGGGAGTGCAGTTCTCTTTTCCCAGAAATAATGATATGAGTATCCAAATAGTATGTTTCTATAGAGGAAAAAAATTTAGAAGCCTGTACCTCCCTGTATTTGCCTTACAGCATGTATATACTAACTGGTTTTGTTCTCTAACTGTACTTGACAGCAGGCACAACTGCAGCTCAGGTCATCTCTGCCGCAGGTGAAGCCATGTCAGTGCCCGCCCCTGGGATGCAGATTGACGAAGGTAAAAAACGATCATATGCACGAACACCATGAAGCAAACCAAAAACTTGTTACCTTGAGTGCCTAAATTCTTGTGTTGATATTTGTCAGGTTTTAAAGATGCGACCCTCTGTGGCTCTTGCAGAAGGAAGAACTTGCATGGTCTGTTAGTAAGACTCTTAGCATACTAAGGAGCTGAGATCGATACCTAGGAGAGGTGGACAGGTGTAGCCGTGAACTCGAGAAGAAATCCTGCCTTTTTTCTTGTGCTGAACGGGAAATTGTACAGTCTGCTCTGCCTCTGCTCTTTGTGGCTTTTCTGATTCGGAAAAGCAGGTCTGTGCAGAGCTAAGTGAAGGAACTGAACTTACTGTTTAACACTGTATAAGAAACACTCATTTCTCTATGATAGTGTCTTTCAGATAAGATTATATTCATTTCTTTACATATTATCAGGTTTCAGAAAAGGTGTGCCAACAGTGAGTAAATACATTCTTGGCATCAGCATTCAAAGGTTTCCTGGTGTTTTTTGTTGCAGCATGAGTCTGGGAGCTGAGACGTCTGGGTTGTCTCCTCAGTTTGTCTGCACACTTACTGCTGATCTTCAGGGAATCACCTAGCTCAGTGTTCTCGCTCTGTTTTGGGGAGCAAAACTGTTCTCGGTAGCCTTAGGCTGGGGAAGAGAACAGAATCTTGATTTGCTGTAGCCTTTTCCCTAATCTTTCTTTACTTGGGCTGAACTCTCCAAGCATGCCAAAGAAGCACTGAAAAAAATGTGAGCAGATATTCACTTAAAGCCTGAACTTGGACCCATAAGTTTTTTTCACTTCTTGCTTTACCTTTCACTTTTCAATTTTGTATGTTTTTGTAACTAGAGAGCATAGAATTTACAGGTGCAAATGAGGTATCCACGCAACTGTCTTTAATTTTGAAAAGCTTTGAGACTAGCCTTTGAAATTATGGGCATAAAAAAGCTTGAGGTAGTTCAGGATGGCTTTATGTGGGAGTTAGGTTTATGAAGCAATACTAACTACGAAAATTGATTTTGACTAGAAAGTTACTTCCCTACAAATAACCCATGTACTAATTCAGACTATCCACTAAAATGGTTTAACTCGTATTATTTCTGAACAGGTAAAGAACGTGAAGACTCCCACGCTGTGAAAGAACGATCACCAGAGGAAGTTGCAGCCCGGCTTGCCCAGCAAGACAAAGAGGAACAAGAGAAGATATCAGGTAAGTCTGTACCATTAAATGACTGTTGCCTTAGTTTTTCTGTGTGTGTTGTATGCATCAACAACAGAAAAATTGCTAGACTGTATTGGCTTTAGAGTCTAAATTGCTTATGCACCTCGGTTTTACCTGTCTTGTTCTGGCAGAATGAGTTGTGCTCAAGCTTCTTAGTGGCCCTCCAGTGCTCTCTCCCTGGTTTGTTGGTATCTTTCTTATAGTGGGGTCTAAAAACGAGGCACGATATTCCAGATGTGGTCTCAGGAGTGTCAGTTAGAGGGGAATGATTCCTTCCCTTGACCTGTTGGATACGCTGCTGTTGGTGCAGCCCAGTTCACAGTTAGGCTTCGTTGCTGTTGACTCATGTTCAGTTTGCCCATCCCCTGGGATGCCGGGTCCTGCTTCCCAGAGCTGCTACCTCCACTTGTTCGGTGGTGATTCAGCAGCACTGTGTCAAGACACTGAAGAGTTGCTTACAGGTTCTGCATTGGACACTGTGACTAGTCCTTGCTTGGGTTTTAAGTTGAACAGACCTATTAATCCAAGCGCTCTTGGAGCAGCCATGCTACTGAGAGGTTGCCTAGCTTTCCCCATGTCCTGCAGCTTACGTCCTTCTTGCGCATCTTGCTCAAAACAATGAATTTCATTTTGTTTTGTTTTTCTCCTACTTGACTTATTAGTTTTTAAATACTTCTGGGCTGTTGTTTGGTTTTGGTTTTGCTGCAGCAGGATTCTTTAAATCAGGAGTTTTGGGTCGTTTCCCCATTGGCTTCAGGGGCAGCCAGAGAAATAGGGAAGTGTTTTTGGTAGGTAGTGTTTTGCTGTCTAGTGTGTCTGGGGAAACCTGTGGCCAGCTACCTTGAGACTTCTCTGCTGAAAGCAAACCCAGCCCAGGCTGCAGGTCGTCTGCCAGTGCCGGGGTACTTGCATGCTCTCCTTAGCCAGCCCTGACGGGTTGAGAGGGAGACCGGCCTCTCGGAGAAGCAAAGGGATGTTGAAGAACTGGTTCGGACTTGGGGGGATGCAAGTGCGGCTGCCTGCGATGGCTCCGCAGACCTGCAGCGATGGAGGGAGCCTCTGGTGGGGAGGTAAGGTAGAGGCATTAGCTGCATGGATGCTGATCAGCTATTTCAGAAAAAAATTGTAACCTTCCTTACTGTATTTAAAGTAAGTGAAAGTTTATAGCTGACCACGTAGTTAGAACAAGCTCGAAAGGGAGTTTAACCATACTGGGGTACTGGATGTGCTTTAGCCTGCCTTGAGAGCTATAACCTTTTTATTTTATTGTTCCCATCGTGTTTGGAAAGAACTGACCTTGGAAGAGATGCCGGTAGCGAGCTGGGTCCCATCCGACCTGCCCACACCCTGGGCACGTGAACTTGGTCTTGGCAAACGTGCCGGCCACGCTCAGGCTTCCCTGGGTGCTTTGGACCTCGGCCGCGGCCCGCGCCTGGGCGCGCTGTTGCACGCGAGCGATGGGAACGGTGTACGAGCCTGGACCTCGCAGGCTCAGAGCCACGTCGAGCTCCCTGCAGACGTTGCCGTTGTGGTCTGCTGCTGCTTGTTACTGTGCAGGAATGTGTCTGGCTTAGAGGAGCCCCAGCAACACTAATAGAAACAAGAGTTGTGGCATTAGCTCCCTGCTTCTTACTAGGACTGTGTTGCAAGTGAAGAAGTTAAGGTGTTAAGGGAAAAAAAACAAAGGAATATTTACTGGGAAGGTGGATTTACTTGCCCCACTATTTGGATCTGGCTCCGGTAGTTGATAATTCTGTTAACTGTTCTGCTTTGGATCCTTCTTGAATAATTAGTAGGTCATGTGTGCTTGCATACCAACGGGAACAGATAATTGCTTCCACTGCTTTCTCGGCTGGGAAGAAAAACTCTGTACTTCCTTGTGGAAGATAGGAATATACACTTACTTTCTCTTGGTAACCATTTTAACAAGTGAAGATGGAAAATACCTATTGTATTAAACGCACCTCCTTGCAAAAGTGTGATAAAGGTCTTCCACTGAATGGCTTTATTAACTGAATATTTATTTAATAATTTATTTACAGAGTGAACTGCTCTAAGTGCAGGCTTATGGCTTATTACTCATTTCCTAAAAAAAGGAGCGTATTCTGGTGACCTTTCCTCTTCTGTAGGCTGCAGCATAGCTCCCAAACTGACCAAGTCTTTTGTGTCACAGAAAGTAATGTAAGGAGACAGCTGAGGAAATGCGGAGGATGTAACGTGTCATTTCACTAATTGTAAGACTCTTTTCTTTTCCTTATAGTTTAATTCAGTGTATTTTTCCAGCCCTTGCAGCAACTTTAGAAGGAGCCCTAAGCAGTACAGCTCGTATAACCCTCCAGGCCATTACCGCGCAGGAATCCGCTGTGCAAGCTGTGAATGCCCACGCACAAATATTGAAGGAGGCAATGGACAATTCTGAGGTAAACGGGACAAATGGGAACAATTTTTTTGCACTGTGTTCAGCAAACCTTTCCATCTTCCAATGAAAGATAAAGTTGGAAGCTTTTCTTGCAGTGTCTCTTTGTCGCAGTTTTAATTAATTAATCTTTCCACTCATGCAGTTTAATAGTAAAGTGTTCATGCTTATGACTTGTTTTTCCCCAGCTCCTTTACTCCCATTTTGCAAGTAGAGAAATTCAAGTTACACACTGATAGTCTTGACAGTTCATGCTTCATTGTATTTTAATTTCCAACCCCGTTTTTATCTGATTATAGTTAGGGTGCCGTACTGTCTACCCTGATAGCTCCGTTAAACCATTCCCTTTGCCAAAGTCTTCCTGGGGGATTGTTCTTTCCTTAGTCTGGAATACGTTTGCCCTGTCTGGAGGTGACTGGGGGTGTATGAACTATCCCGGCTTGTGGCTCTGGTGCCCCGACATCTGGGTTTGTGCAGAACCGCTGCTTCTTGTTCTGGAGCAGATCATATCATCTAGTGGTTAATCAGGTGAACAGGGGCATACGCACAAACTGTACAAGCACTCAAAAGCTAACCTGGTAGTTAGTAAAACTAACTGGTTAGAAAAAAAAAAAAGATCTTAATGAGAGTTTGTTTTTTAAGCTTAATACTTAAAATCCTGTAAAACTTTAAAGTTGTTTTTAAGTTTAGTACATGTAGAGGTTTCCCCCAAATGCCATAGCACTATGCAGAAGTGTGAGGATTGCTGTGTGTAAAAGTGGCTGTTGCTCAAGTGGAACAAAATGGAAGAATCAAACGGAATATAACATTGAGAGGAAAAACGTTCTTAAAGCTTGCAGCTGTGTTGGTGGTAAAATAAGTGAACGTTGCTCAGTTTTCAAATGAAATGAATTTAGGAACTTCTGAATCTCTGCAGGTTTTTTTTTTCCGATAACTTTTTTTTAGTGGTTGTGATTACCCTAATTAGAAATCTGGGCTTTTTAGAGTGCTGGGGAGAAAAAATCAACTCAGTGGCGCACGCTGGAGGAAGCACTGAAGGATCGGAGGAGAGCGGTGGATGAAGCTGCTGATGCCCTTCTGAAAGCCAAGTATGTTGCTCCTTTTTAAGGCTTATCAAGGGGTAAGGTAACATCACCCATGTGACGGCTGGCAGAAATTAGATGAGTTTCTAGAAAGTGTGTAGGGTCACCTGTGCACGTATCAAACTGATCTGCTCAGGCCAAATTGAAAAAGTAGTCACATGTCTTAATTTGTAGTTTGTACTTCTTTGGTGCCTGTGCTCCTGCTCCTCAGTGTACCAAAGAGTCTGAAACAATCTTATTCCTCCTTCTAAGAACTTCCTGATCGCAGCATCCTAATCATAGAGCTGGTAGGTGGGAAACATCAGTAGAGTCGTCCAGTGAATGCAGGAAGTCAACTTCTGTCTGGGGCTGTGTCGCAAGACATGTGCGAGTTGTAACGGGCAGCTTCTCTTTTCAGAGAAGAGTTAGAGAAGATGAAAGGTGTCATCGAGAATGCCAAGAAGTCTCAGATCGCAGGAGCCAAAGCTCACATACTTGCTGCAGAAGAAAATCTTCATCATATGATAGTCGACTTGGACAACGTAGTGAAAAAGGTGAGCGGTCGGCCTGTTAGCCCAGCGGTCAGCCCGTTAGCCCAATAGCCCACTATCAGTTTAGCCTAATAGTGGGAACATCACAGCGTACTGAGAGGAGGGCAGCTGTCACAGGGCCAACTTGCTGCACCTATCTGATAGCTGAAAGCTGGTCTGGAAGCAAAAATTGTTCTGTAGCAGAGGAAAAGAGCTAGGTATCTTTGAAGATATAGACTAAATTTATGATACTCTTTGGGTCCTGTCCGGGCTATAGATTGGTTATCTAGTTACAGTGCACATGACAGAGAGAATGGACTTGTGATAGTTCCAGCAAAGAATTATAATTATAATTATAAACACCCCTCACTCGAGTCCTGCTCTTGAATTATTTATGTTTCTGGCTTCAATATTTGCCTTGAAAAATAAATATAATCTTACTTTGTTTGTTGTAGGTTCAGGCAGCGCAGTCGGAGGCTAAGATAGTAGCTCAATATCATGAGCTTGTGGCTACAGCCAGAGAAGAATTTCAGCGAGAGCTTGATAGTATCACTCCAGATGTGCAGCCTGGCTGGAAGGGGCTAAGTAAGTCTCTGATCGCAGTGTTACTTTGGAAGTCTGTTACACACTAGTCATTTTGTTTGCCAGCATTTCTGCAATTGTGACCACTCAATCAAATGTCCAGCTTCCTGTTTCCTATATCGTTGGGTTGGTTAGAAGTTAAAATTAATTCACAATTAAAACAAGTAGTCTAAAGCAGGTGTTACAAAATGACTTAATTTTTATAAACTACCTGCACTGTATTTCACAAAATGTAGCTCTTGTATGATAAAGCTCATGTAGCTTTTTAAACATCTCTTCCCTCCCCTGGTATTCCAGGAATAGAGACCCTGGGAAGCCCGTGTCTTCCGCAGAGGAGAGCGAGGCAGGCTGAATTTCAGCCGGGGGCGTTCTCAGGAAAGCGCAGTTACTCACGGAGTTGGCATCTGTCTTGTTGCCGTTAACATGAATGCACGATGGTAGCAGAACAGCTACAGAACAGCTATAACCGAGTCCCTGCTTCCACAATAAATGAATTTGGATTTATGGCTTCTAATATTGTAATGTATTGTAGTGCAGGACGCAAAGTGCTGATTTGGTATAAATTCTGGTTCAGAGTTAGGGTTTTTGGTTTTTTTTTTTTGTTTTGGTAATTAATGTATCATGTTTTAGCAGTTTTTGTTACTGTGGAAGGAAAAGCGATACCTAAACACACTATAAAGCCAGCATAAAATCTGTCATGTGCTCTGCCTGATTTGAGAAATTGTCTTGTGGTCACTCCAGATTTGGGTCAAATTTGCATTGCTCAGTGATCAGTAGTTCTGTGATTGTAGGTATAGCATGATTATGGAGTTTCTCTAGGTCATCACTGAAATGAGAGAGAAACTGGAACAGAGATAATTTATTGTTCTTTTTGGATATTGAGCAGCTACTGCAAAAGCTTATTAGTGACTATCAGATTAAATACATACCGAATGTTCTCTCACTATAAAATTTCAACTCTAGATGCATTTTTGTGATGAGAGAAGCTTATGCTTACAGTCACTTGCCTTGCTCAGGTGGTGTTACGTGCGTAAGTGCTGCTTCTCATGTACAGTTAGCACTGAGCTGTTACTGGGAACCAATAACTTTTTTCTTTAACTGTGTTGAAAAACAAGAAAGAAACAACCACCAGAAACTTGTCCCATCTGCTCAATTTCCTCCTTTTCCCTTCTGTACACTACCTTATTCCAGCATATGTTGTTTCTAAATTAAATTGGCACAGTAACTTATATCGAACTACAGCCCACGCTGCCCAAAAGCGGTGAATAGATGTCTCTTGTTTTTTCTGCTAATGCTACTACAATTCTTTGCCTGAAATCTGGACATCTTATGAGCTAGCGTTTGTTTGAGGCACTTGGGTTTTTCAGCTTGAGCTCTTCTCTGCTTTCTAATAATAGCAAAAAGTGAAATGAGAAATGCAAGTCAAAAGTTAGGCTAGAATCTCTCTCTCTTATTAGAGGAATAAAAACGTATTACCTTGAGCTGTCGGAAATATTCTTATACCACAGTGTTGCAGGAGGCAAGCAGGGAAGGAATCAGACTCATGATCGAGTTACGATGGCTTAAGGAGGCAGCTCATCCACAGTAATCACCTCTGCACACTCTTTGCCCGCAGGTAACGTGACTTAGCTTAACGACTCCCATTTTAAAGACAAGCAAAGCGGCAGTAGGTTGAGCGTGTGCACCTACCATTACTGCGGATGAGCTACTGCAAGAACTTGATTGTGGTACTTCCGTGGCACAATTACTGCCTGTTTTAACGTAAAAAAGTAACAGGCTTTAAAAAAAACCGCAATCCACATAATCCCAAGCAGTCGTGTTATGTAAAATGTACTAAATGATCTAAGATGGTTTTGTGTTTTTTTTTAGTCTCGGTGTTTAAAGGGAGTTATCATAACTTCATTTCTGAATTGCAGCAGATTTATTTTTAGATGTAACATCTGCTGTTTGTAAAAATGTGGTGTTAATATTGCATAATGCAGCTTTCCTGAAGTACAGAACGAAGTATTGCAACGTACTTTTTCTTAGTACTGTGTTATGCTTTAGAAGTGTGGACCTTAGTCCACAAATCACTTTTGTAGCTAAAAGAAGGTACCAGATCTCTGAAATGGTTGATTTTTTTTTTTGTAAAAATCTCAAACAAATATGGGAAAAAACATTTCTAAATTAATGAACTATTTGCAGAGCTTGCTGTGTTGCCTTAAATGTGCAGTCTTTTGAGGTATTAGTTTTGTAGAAAAATGGAATTATAACAACAGAATAATCAGAGGTTTGGTTTTTTTTTTCCTTTTCTTTACATAAGAACATGAAAACATTTTTAGACTTTTCTTTCCTGGGATCTGGTCTTGAAACAGACTGCTTTTTGGCAGCGTGGAGGAGAGGGAATCTCCTCGTAGCTCCCGTGCATCCAGTTCCAGACTGGTGCAGCCTGCTGAAGCGTAGGGGACCGACTGGTTAGGGTCGGTGAGTCCCGCTGCTGCGTGGAGATTTTGTTCCTTCGCTTATCTAGTTACACCACCCCCGACGGCTTCTGATTTAGAAGAACCTAGAAACGCCAGACTGAAAATTGCAGTATCATGTTGCACTTTTCTGCTTCAAACTTGTATCCCTTGCTTTGGCTAAGCTGTTGTGGTTTATCTGCACCACTCCTTTGCGAGGACCATTAAACTTAAACATCAGTCTGTGGGTTGCTACAGGTGATTTGAGTGGTTATGGGATGTTTTGGGCTACATCGTGCTTGTAACGTACAGAGACTTTTATATTCACCGTAATGTTCTTTCTAAGTTCCTAAAGACTTGGACTCAGGCTTAAGTCACTCTAAATAGGAAGCTATTAGTATACTGTTTTCCATTTTGCTTTTGCGTGACTGACTTGCTGCCGTGAATGTGCATTAACTCTTCCAACCTCTCCTCTTTCTGTTGCAGAGATAACTGATTTAGGTGAGTCGCTACATCTTTGTCCAGTCCTGTGAATGTCGTCTCTTTTCTTTGTCCTTTTTTATGTTTGTGTTGTACATCGCTTTAACCGACGCGCGATACGGACAGAGTGGGGATGGTGCATCCCTAAAGCCTTTCAGACCGAGCTGTGCTTTGGGATCCTCTCCGCTCGCTTTGCAGGTGTAGCTTAAACCACAAACTCTCTGTCTAGCGGCACTTCCTAGCTGAGTGTGATTGCTGGCTCGTAAAAGCCAAGTTTAGGTCCCACCCGCACCAGCCCTTTCTCCAGCGCTCTCCAGCAGAGCACCTAAAGGACTGCTGAACTTTGCTTGCGTTGGCCCCTGCAGGCGTATGTTTTTCCTGAGTAGTCCCAGGTTTTCCATATGAAGCAGGGCGATTTGGCAGTCGGGATGAAAGTCTGAGCTGCAGCATTTTACAGAGCACGTTCCACTCTCAGGTCACCAAACCTACAGATGTTGCAGGCAGAGCTTGTATCCTCCTCCTCCTCCTCTCCCAGAAAAAAAGGTAGCAAACTTTTTAGCAGATGCAAATCTAGTTGTGGCCACTGCAGCTGTCTGAGGAGCCACCTGAAAGGTACAAATTTGGATAAGAAATCTAATTGTAAACAGTTGGTCTGGAGAACTGTTCAACAGATAACATTATTTTGGCTTTTTTTCACCATCGCTTTGGTGTTCTCTGGATTAAATTTCTTTAAGCTGTTCCTCTCAGTACCCAGCTAGATACATCAGTCAGCACCTGAGTTTTACACATCCTGGTGGAAAATACATAGTAGTGTAAAGACCAAGAAATGGGCAGTGTTGTCCGGAGTCTCTTCTCACTGAGATGTAACGTGGATATGGGAGTATAGGTAACAGGTGTGGATCATGACAAAGAAATAATGCCTGCTAATGGCAGAAAGTGCTTGCTTATAGGGGTGGTTCAGAAAGGAAACTGGGGGGCATTAGTATGGCTCAAAGGGCTTCACGTGCTCCAAAACTCCTTTCATAAAACAAGCTGGCTGGTTAAAACGTGGAGCTGTGCAGCCCCGGGACGCTGGGGTGGAAGGGGGAAGCTCTGTGCAGACCTTCCTCACGCCCTGTGCTTGCTTTAGCCGGCCAGTTATCCACGGACGACCTGAACTCGCTCATTGCGCACGCCCATCGCCGCATCGACCAGTTAAACAAGGAGCTGGCGGAGCAGCGGGTGAGAGAGCAGCAGCACATCGAGTCGGCCCTGCAGAAGCAAAAACTCGAAGATAAGAAGGCGCTTGAGGCAGCGGTGGCCAAAGCACTGGAGCATCACAAAAGCGAGATTGAAATCGAACAGGAGAAGAAGGTAAAATGGAGTAACGCACCTGCCCGTGTATCGAAAAGGGTGGGCTGGAACTAGAAAAAGTGCACGGAAGAGCAGGTGGGATGTTGCGAGTTGTGGAAGACTTCGAACACGGGCCCCCTGCTAGGCTAAGCTTGGAAACAAGACCTTGAGCAGGAGGGAGAATTTTATCATTCTTAAGTAAGAATGTCTTTCCTGGCTGCTCTTGGAGACAGGATTACTGGGTCAAAACAAGCGTTGATCTGACCCAGTACGGCTGTCTGAGGGTCTGTAGTCCTTCCATCCTGCCTCCTTACAGGAGGTATCTGCATATTTTTCCACTGTGGGCTTTGCTTGGGGTTTGGGATTTGATTTCTTTCAAAAAGACTAGGAAAACTGCTTAGGAATTTAATGCTGCTTTGGACGTTGAGGGTGTACAACTCAAACACGTAGAAATCCAGGCCCTTGGAGTTTTTGCCCTTTGAGCTATCGTACTGTAAGCAGCCGCTTGTGCTAAATGCTACTGCTATTTTTACATATGTGCTTCTGAAAACGAGATCAAACATTGGCCATTAGTCGGAAAATTTGCATTGACTTGAGTGAAACTAAGGATTTCACCTACAACCTATTAGTTGCAAGTACTGCAGTGACTGGTGTTAATTTAGAGCTCATTTTTTCTAAATTATTTGAACTGTTGAAACTGCATTTAAGGGAAGGTGGGATATGATAAAATTCCTTTTTTAAAGAAAAAACACTGTTCAACTGTTCCTAAACAAAGCTGACCCATTCTTCCTTGTGCCAACCTGCACTGTCTGCAGCAGGTCTTTTCTAAAAGATCAGGGGAAGGGGGTATGACTGTGTCCGACTCGAACAGCATTACAGCACACAGGGAAGGTGCTGTGCTTTTTGTTTTGTTTGGAATCTCATTTGTAAACACCAAAGTGTTCCGTTTGTCAGGCCAGTGTACTTTTAATACAATACTTTGATAGCCCCGCTAAGGGTGTAGCGAGTATAACTACCTGTTACTGGCATTGTGGACTGTGAAGCTATTCTTTTAATTAAGAAAAGCCTCAGCTTTAAGATGGACCTCTGCAGCTTTTTAAGATGAAACATAGGCTCTGTTAATGGGATTTCTATGAAATGCACCCTAAGTAATCACTGATGGATAACATAATCTTAGCTGCTGGCAAGCAACTGAGAAACTGGTGTAATAACTGCTGCTTTGGGTGCAGATTGAAGAAGTCCGAGAGGTAATGGAGAGCGAAATGAGGACCCAGCTCCGGCGGCAGGCCGCTGCCCACACGGATCATCTGAGAGATGTTCTGAAGATCCAGGAACAGGAACTGAAAGTGGAATTTGAGCAGGTAGGAGAGGAAAGTGCCCAAATGGATTAGGTGGCAATTTTGTTAAATGCCTCCGCAGGACCCTTGCAAAACACGCACCTCACAGGACGAGAGTCCCAAACCACCTTCAAAACACTGAAGTGTAGGCAGGGAGTGAAGCCTGCTCATCCAGAAGAGATGAAGTGTAGTGCTTGAACATGTGGGTTTTATCCTGACTTCTCCTAAAAGCTTTTGCTTTAGGTGAGGACTTTTTGATAGCTATAAAAGCAGTAATTGTTCAACTCACCCTAATAGGGCTTCTTATGGGCGTATTGTATTGACTGCATGCATTGTCCCTGACAGAAACACCTAATTTATAAAGATACGTTAATATAGTTAAATAGATGTTACTCTTCTATCACTCTGTTTCAGAACTTATCAGAAAAACTCAGTGAACAAGAAATGCAATTCCGACGCCTTACTCAGGAACAACTTGACAACTTCACGTTGGATATAAACACTGCCTATGCCAGACTGAAAGGAATCGAGCAAGCAGTTGAGAGTGAGCACTGAAACTGCATCTCTTCACAGACTAGAGGCCTGTTACCAAAACTGGGTGCCTAAACACAGGTTTAGGCCTGTAGCCAGTGGGTCTGGCTTTGCCGCTGTGCTCAGCGCCTAACACATCCCAGCTGCGGAAGTTCAAAGCTGTCTAGCTCTTTCTCTTATACGCATGGAGTATCCAATGCAGCATCTGTGGTCAAAGCAAGTCTGATCCACAATTCAGAGTGCTGCTTTTGAAAATAAACTGGTTTTGGGGGGGGGGGGGGGGGACCTTTTGCTGCTTAAGTTCAAACACTTAAGTGTTTAGTACTTTGCCTATATGTATGCCCCCAACTAACAGTCCCCTTCTTGGCTTATTTTCCAGGCCACGCTGTTGCAGAAGAAGAAGCCAGAAAGGCCCACCAGCTGTGGCTCTCAGTCGAAGCACTAAAATACTGCATGAAAACAGCCTCTGGGGATAGTCCCACAGAACCACTGGAGAGCGCGGTGAAGGCCATCAAAGCCAGTTGCTCCGACAACGCGTTTACAGAAGCCTTAACAGCAGCTCTCCCTCAAGAGTCTCTGACGCGGGGAGTGTACAGCGAGGAGGCCCTCCGAGCACGTTTCTATGCAGTCCAAAAACTGGCAAAAAGAGTGGCTATGATCGACGAAACAAGAAACAGCTTGTATCAATACTTCCTGTCATACCTGCAGTCCCTTCTTGTGTTTCACCCTCAACAGCTGAAGCCGCCTGCTGAGCTCAGCCCTGATGACCTGGATACATTTAAGTTACTGTCTTATGCTTCCTATTGCATCGAACATGGAGATCTGGAGCTGGCAGCTAAATTTGTCAACCAGTTAAAAGGAGAGTCCAGGAGAGTGGCGCACGACTGGCTGACTGAGGCTCGAATGACCCTAGAAACAAAACAAATTGTGGATATCCTGACAGCATACGCCAGTGCCGTGGGGTTAGGAACAACTCAAGTGCAGTGAGCTAGGAGTAGAGCTTTGGAGGCAGTTCGCGATTGGTTGTGCTGGAAAGAAACCCAACAGTCTCTAAGGGTTGCAAACCAAGCAGTTGGCCTGGGCTGGAAGCGTCAAAGCACGGGTACTGTCCTGTTTCCTTGCACTGTGTTTAACTTCGCCACCCGCTGCACTCGTATTGGTTTTGAGTTATCATGACAACCAACTTCAGGAAGCTTCTCTACAATTTGTGTAACAATTTTGTTGCCCCATCTTACCAAGAGGGCTTGTGATCCAACCAAAATAATGTTTGTAACCTCTCAGTAATGATTTGCCACTTTGTCAGCTGAATAAAACAAGATTTCAACCACTTTCTCCTGCTGTTCAGTTTCCTGTTTAAAATAAACTATGGATGACAGCTGGTAGTATTACAACAGCCTTTCTCAGTGACCTGAGGAAGACTAAACTTTTTATCTCTATACCCATCCTATTTTCAAGGAGTAAGAATTCATTAATGGGATCAAGGGTCTGTTTGTTAATTTGTACAATGGCTGTAAAACATCCATGTATGAGTACAGGTTTAAGTAGACATAACTTAAAATAGCGTCAGAGCAACACATTTAGCTGGGTTTAACAAAACCTAAAGTGCTCCCTGCAGCAATTACGTACTAACTCGTGGCTTGGCCTACCTTCTGTTGTTAAGTACCTAGCAATACTCCTGTTTTAAACCATTGGTACAGTGAAGCAAGGAGCATAAATTAGTCTGTGGGGGAAAAAAAAATGCACGTGATGATTGATAGTCCTCTATTGTTCATTTTCTAACCCTAACCTGCAGTAACAACGCACACATTTACTTGCTGGAGCAAAGTGCCTTCAAAACAGCTTAACTGCGAGTCCTTAGTGTAATGTGAGGAACACTTTAGTTTTAGCCTTTAAGCTGCAGTTTGTTCAACCTGCAGCAGCTGCTGTTTCCCAAGCTCATTAAGCCCTCTGCTGTGTCCCACAGTGGTGAGCTCTCACTTGCTGTGCTGCAGCATTATGCACATCAAGGTGTTTTTTTCCACAAATAAATAGAATCAGATTAAAAGACTCATAAGCATGGCAGTGAAGTGGTAAACTCCCTCCACTGGAACATGGTTTAAGCCACAGCTGAAGGAACACAACTTCCCTGGCACTTTCAGCTAAACTACCTCAAAAAAGCCTTCAAGAGCCTTTGAGGAGCTCAGAACAGAGGCAGAACACTGCCGTAAGGGCTAGTTAACTGCAAGGCAGAGAAAGGACCAGGGCAGGCATCTGTCTTCCTTGACAGTCCCCTCAGTACATTTATTGGTGCATTCTGCATGAACTTTATGTATCCTCTCATGGACAGCAGCAAGACTTTCTATAATCAACAGTTTTAGCTAAGGACTTATGAGATGCAGTCTCCAGCTGTACAGAGGCTAATGAAATTATTTCTATCAATCACAGCTTTAAACTCTACAGGCCAAAGCCTGTTCCAAAACACCCAAAAGGTGGGGCAGGTTCTGTAGGTCCACCAAGGAAGAACACCACAGGTGATTTAATACTTCATTACTTGCAGTGTTTATGTACAGAGTAAGCTTATACTTAAGTAGTTCATGAAAGCGTGACAACAGGAAAGGAATTCAACCCAGAGCAGGTTTAAGCCACAGGAATTGTGATCTTGCCCAAGCTGTCAAGCACCTGCACCTGCTGAGCAGCCTCCAGAAAGCAGCCGTCTGCACTGGAGCTCCCCAGGCCTTCAGCCAAGCTGTTCCACCAGGCCTCAGCTGCTCAGCAGCAGCTAGTTCTTGCAGGCAGTGATTCAGAAGATACCACTCTGGTGTATCCCATGTTTGTGGTGGAAGTTTTTGAGGACATTTAACAAGACAGCTCCCAGGGTGCTCTGATGAGGACCTCATACTCTTGCCAAGTAGTTCCCATATCATAATGGCATGAAGTGCTGTAGCACAGGTAGGAAACGGAGAGTTGCAGCATCTCTCCAAAGCAATCCAGTTCACTTCACAACGCAGCATCCTGGAGTCAAAGCGGTAGCCGCTCCCAATTTCTCCAAAGGGAAAGCAGGAGGGGCAGCTAATCGCGGTCACTATCGCTGTCGCTATCGCTGCTGTCGCTATCCGACTGGATACTCTCCAATGTGTTCCTGTAGATGTAAAACAATTCAGTAAAGATCAGTGACCTGTTGCAACCTTTTGCTTGAAACAAGCTATCCAAAACACAGGGCAGACCTCTCCAAAGAGAACATTAGGAGCTGTCTGATGCCTACCATTCTCAAAGGACAGGCTCCGCCAGCATTTGGTAGGAGTACGTCCATCTTCCTCCCAAAAAGCAGACTACTGCAGTTGCCCAGAAACTGGTGGGTCAACTGTCAAGATTGCTGGAACTTCTGTTTATTCATTCCCTTGGACCAGACCAGTGGCTCCCAAACTATGGTCCCTCAAGGCTATGGCCCGTGGTCTGAGTTTGACTGCATCAGCTCAGCAACAAACTGCCTGGCCCGATGTACTGATGGTTGACCGTGATCCTCAGAACCTGCAAACCATCTATACCATTTCCCTGCTTTTCCTAGCCTGAAATACGCACTATGTTTGAAGTGGCCAAACGCAGGCAGCAAAACATTCCGGAAAGAAAGGTAAAATCCGAGCGCTGGATATAACTACCACCAAAAGGGAAGGTTAGCTTCCCTCCCAGGTGGGATATGGATACAGTGTGGGATCAAACACTGAGGGATTTTTGCAAGTGAACTGAACCAGAGCGATTGTCAACACAGAGGTGCACCACTTAACAGACGTGGACCATTTGGAAAGCCAATTTTGTCCTTGGCAGAAAAGCCTTCATGAAGGAACTATGATCCGACACCCTGTCTGCAATACCCCTTCAAGCAACACTATTAAGTACTCCAACTTACTTCTGCTTTTCAGAGAGTTCAAATTCCTGCTCTGTTCTGCTTTTAAACTTCAGAGTTGAAGGAAGACCAAAGGAGGCTGCCAGCTTTACCAGCTTAATTGCCTCATCCGGGCAGTTGGTTTTTTTGGCACAGTTCAAGAACTCATCCATCACTTGGTCACTGCAAGAGAAAAGCAAGCATTACTGTTCCACAGCGCCCCAAGCAGGGTGGCCATTAACTTACAGCAGGCGCTTCAGAGAGGGAAAGGAGGTGACAGATTTTCAGATCACTCAGAATCAGGCCAATTCAGCTCATACCAGAGCGGCTGGGAATTTTACCTCAGCCTTTGCTACTCTAACCAAAGGCACCACCTCTGCTCCCCTGCACAGAGACAGGGCCCTGCTCCAAATAACGATCTTACCTTTGCAGCAGCCTAAATAACCTTCCCTTCTTTACAGTCCCGGCACGAGGCCCTGCCCCTCTTTCATGGGGCTGGCAGAAGTAAAGGAGCAACGAGAGCAGTGCCTCTAAATCCAAGGCAGGCGTGTCACTGCTGGAGGCTACTGCACTGCCTGGGCGCTGGGAGCTGCTGACAGTTGGCTCTGCTCTGCCAGCTCCATTTCACGTCAAAGTGCTTCGACAGCTGCTGGAGATGCCTGTCTTGCCTTCAGGCAGGGAAACAAGCGTTTGCTGCGAGGAACATGGTGGAGAAGCGAAAGCAGGGGACTTCTCAACCAGAAGAGCCTTCTGATGAGGTAACAGCAGGGAAACTGCTTCCTTTCCCCTCGCATTCATAACCCACAGCAGCCATGGACTATCAGCTACGCTGAGATTTCAGAAGGAGGATTCTTCTCCTTTCCCTGTTCCCCAAATTGAGACAGGGGCTCCGATGTGGCTTGGCAGCATCAATGCTTCCTTGGGCCACACTAACAAAAGTCTGCAGAAAAGGCCAAGCACAAAGTACCATTAAGAAGCTGCCTTCAGCACCAGACATCTGAACTGGTGCAGTCAGCCACACAGAAGTAATGAGTCTTGGCAAAACCCCATCTCCAACGCCACACTCAAGGACTACATAAGCACCAAACAGACACATTCTTCTTGCATAGAAATTGTTTTCTACTTTAAATAGAGCATTTCTCACTGGAAAAATCCAGAGATGAGGTAACTCTTGTAGTCTGAGAGGGTGGCATGTACAGTTTAGGATTTAACTTGATAAACTTATCTTCAGAAATCCAGATACCTCTGAAGCACCTATGCTTGGTTAACAGCATATTAGAATTTTTTTTTGAGCATAAGGGGTGAACACATATGTTCAAGGGTGCCGCTTAGACCGATTTCTAATACAGAGTTAATCAGTGACACTGTTTGTCCATGTTCCAGAGTTTCTTTCAATGGCATCTCAAGGATCAACCACTTAAACCATCCTTTGCATCTTCATCATGTTTGGGATGCAGAAAGATCTCAGAACATTAGTATCAGTTGATGGACAAACGCATACAGATGCACACTCAGGACATAACAGTAAGATATGGACGACTTATTGTTTACTCAGTATGTGAAATCAGAACCTTAATGTACTCACGTGGGGATCCTGTTGATTTGCTGGAAATGCTCCATCATGTTCCTGTTCAATAGAGGGGGGAAAAAAAAAAGGCAGGTATTAAATCTCCTGTATAAACACCTGCTGGAACACCTGCAAGCTCTATTTAATGAGGTGATCTTCCCACAGATTTGGAACAGATCCCTTGCCATCCATATTCTCACAGCTGCAGTATACACCTGTTAAGATACTGTGTTAAGCTATTCAGTAATTTCTACTACAGAAAAATCAAAAAGTGTAGCTGGTGACAACTTTAATTTAAAATCTCACATATTTTTAGGGAGGTACTTGCCACTTCTTTGTTCCAAATGAATCAGTGTAAAGAGATTATCTGTATTTAATGGAAAATGGCTCACAACCCAAAATTGGGGGCTGGGTATTTCAATCAGTATTCTGAATTGAAAGCATGTAGGACAGAAAATTCTAGCTTCAAATTCTAAAAAGTTCTAAAAAACCACTTTTCTTTATAGCGTTAATTAATGTTAACTCTAATTAAAAGTTTAATTAAACTCTGATTAAACTCTTAAGGATTTTCAATTCTGAAGAGCTCTAAAAATTAGAAATTAGGAAGTTCTAGGAAATCAGCAGCACTTAAAGTGATAATCAACCCCTGCCTTGCCCAAAGCAGGTGTATGATGCTCTAAGCCAGTTGCTACATTTATTTCTAAACCATTTTATACAACAGGCAGCTGTAACTTGGTGCCAAGAATGAACAGCAAAATTAAGAACCCCTCCCCATGACATTCCCAGCAGGATTTACTCCCTGCTGTTGTCTGCACTAGTGTCCCAAAGCAATCACTCATTAGCTTCTGATTTTTGTGATTACGTCTTGAATTACAGCGTTAGCAAGACAAGAGCTCACGAAAGCCACAGGCGTACCAAGCATCCTGGGTTCTCCCAGCCCTGGAGAACAACACGACGACATGGCCCAGTGCGCTGCCTGTCCACTCTAATGGGGCCTGGTCCCTCCCGGATTGCTCGTGGGCAGCTTTAATATCTTCAGCACATTTGGCAAATGCCAGCTGAGTCTGTAAAAGATTATGCTGTTAATGCCAAAACCTCTAGGATCAAGGTATCCTTTTCAGTGACATTCCTCCAACATCCTCCTACAGATACTACAGGTCTGGTAAGTGCCACCAGCAGGATCTGCACTGGCTAGTTTGCCTACGTGTCGGTTAATCATCATTGGCCAAACCAAGAAGGAATACCACCAGATGATACCTTTACAGGAGGTTCCTCTCAAGCTTTTGGAATAAGGTAAACTTTTGCCTTTGCGTGATTTAAATTTCTGAATTAACAGTGGTTGCTCCTGGCAGAAAAGTCTCTCTCCTCTGTCAGGAGGACTGTCCCCGCTAGGCAAGCTCCAAGACCACTTTGGTGGAAAAGCTGCGTTCAGAGACCTCTGCAGCGTACACAAGCCTTAACCCTCCTCAGTTTGAGGAGCCAGTTACTGCAATGACATTTGTGGCAAAATCCCTGAATTTTGCACTCTGCATTCCCGATGATGTGCTAAGCTCTGGCTGAGCAGCCCTTGTGGCTGGGCTGGATTCCTTCTCAAACTCCCGGTTTGTAAGGAATTCTCTTCTTGTGTTAATTTGAGGTTTCTCTATCGATTGAAGACAGTAAAGAGCAGACCTGCATAGGCTCACATAAACCTGCGTATCTGTATTGGTATATGCACACCAACTGGGAGAACACTGCAAAAGTGACCAAGGACAATAACACAGCACCTAAACTCTGCGTGTATGCCGCTCAGAAATGCAGAATGCTCTACTCAATTCTCACTGGGCCTCCTTACCTCTTCAGGGTGCTCCTCCCTGCTCATCAAAGACAAAAGCTCCTCCAGCAGATCTTGTTTCCTACTAAATCCCAACTGTTTGATATCTGCTTAGAGAAAGACAGCAGTTAGTAGGATATTTTCTGCATGCTAAAGCCTTTAGCTGCATTTTTGTCTCCCCTTCTGAAGATGCAAAAAAGTAGGCAATGAATTTAAATGAGTTAAACCTGGGCTGCTGATTAAGGTACTACTCTCCAGTAAGCGCTCAGTTTTCCAAGAGATAAATATTAACCATCACACAGCCATGATTTATCTGACTGTCTGTACCTCCAGCAAAAATGTCAATTCTGCCTTTCTCTAGTACTTTTTCCACCACCCCACTACAGAATAATGTCCCTCACACCAAAATATCTTATCACGGCAATTCTGTGGTGGCACTGGGAAGCTTCCAGTGGCAGGTTTACATTTTGAAGACTGGAGCACAGTTACCCACGTTGTCACAGGTCCAATGACAAGCATTGCTTCCACCTCCCTCCCACTTCAAGTTCATCGTGACTTTTATCAAGCAAATTGCCCAGGTAGCCACATGGCTATCACTAACCTTCCCAGACTGAAGGGATCACTTCCAAGTGGTTGGCTGCATCCAGTGCTTGAAGGAGGTCAAACATACTTCTAGTACTTGGATAGAAGAGCTGATGAAGACAGTGACTTTAGTCTACTATAACTGTACTACTTCTCCATACTAAAGCTTTAAAGCTTGCTTACGCTAAGACACACTTACCGAAGGGGTCATTTCTTTGTACCATTTCAAGACAACATCTATTTGTTCCATCATACACAGCAGTGAAAAAAATTTTGACCTACAGGAGGACAAAAAGTACTAATTAGTAACAATTAGATCAGCTGAACCATACAGAAGCACCAGCAAATCATGGTGTTCTAATCAGGTTTGTATTACAGGTCATGAAAATCCCACTTTACTACTGCAATACCTAATACAATTAAAAAAGCAGCAGTATTTTTGATGAAAAAAAACTTACTGCTAACACTAGGTAACTGGCAGGATTAGTTAAAAGTAGGCCACTGCCTTTTACAGTTTCTACAAAACGCAATCTCTCTGCCTGACACCGGGTTTGAGGTATCTGAACCCCTCTTGAACACAGCTGAAGGTTAAGTAAGAACTGAAGTGAACTGAATTAACCTGGGTACTTGCCCGAGTTCACAATACAAGCTTGGAACCTTGAGCCAATAAATGGAATAGGAAAAACAACTTTTCTATACCAAGAAATTAATTTGCCTTGATTTATTTACCTGTAAGATGAAGTCAGATCATATGAATCACCCCACCTCAAACTGCACCTTATTTTGAGGATACTATTTTTCCACGAATTTATCAGAGCACCTCTAGTTCCACTGCTCTAATAGGCTCTTCTTCAAATCAGGTCAGTGCCAGTCCAAGCAGTTAATTACGCTCTGTGACTGCAGTATTTAACAACATTGGTGAAGATGCTTCAGACGGCATGATTACATTGTCAAAGGGTGGAATTACTTGGGAGTTTGGTGCCTAAATACATCTGTTGTCCTGCAAGCTATTCTCTACAACACCATGCAGACAGCCAGGTTTGACCTGTATTCTGTTTCAGGATAAACGGTTAGGCGGTAACACTAAGTGGACAACAGGATTGTGGAAAATACAACTGGCTGGATAAGGATTAAGCTAGACTGAGGCAGTGAAAGGGCTGGGTTACAGACTTCTGTTCCTTCCCTGCTCTCTTGGCAGCAGAACACTCTCCTACAATGCAAGAGGGACCTCTAAAGAGGCATAATTTTAAATACTGAGTTTGATGGTCATCTACGATCTGTTTTACACACTCAGCCTTCTGACATTTATGAACTTCACCTAACTTCACATACTCCAAGACACTTCATTTCAGTTTGGGAAAGGCCATAACTGTTCTTCAGAGGGACTTTGTCATTTAATTCCTAAATTGCACATATAGCAGCTAGCTGATGTTCAACAAAGCATCCTACCGCTCAATGTTCAAATCCTACTTTGTATTCAAATTGACAACAATACACAGACACTGAATGTAAGCTGCACTTCACTTACCAGTAGGCATTTAACCGATCCATGTCTAAGAATTTCCAGTTGTCTCCCTTCTCCATTGACTTGTTTAATCTATAGGCAAGCTTGATATCCTTAAGATCACAGCACTGGAATAAACCAGTCAGATTTTAAAGCTACCAAATATAACACTCAATACATCCTTCTTAGACTCAGCTTCACGAACATACGAAGCTGAAAGCAAACAGTTTTAACAACAGGGTGCAATTCAGTGCAATGACTGACTAGGCATTTTCTTTAGTTGAGACATAAATGTGTAATTGTCTCAGTGGGCAAAATTAAGAGCTGCTCTCCAAACTCAACAGACAGCCTCGGCGACAGAGAGCGTCAGACAGCTGCAGTGTGACTGGCAAGCAGATGGTAGGGCACGAAAGACGGGGACTTGTGCAGCTGTCAGATGCACACATCGCAGGCACACAGGTTAGCAGTTTAGCAGGTAACAAGGAAAGAACAGCAGACTAAGGGAGAGAAGTTATAGGAGGTGACCAAGGCAGGTGAAATAGGAAAAGATACCAAGAGCTGAGCTTTTTATGACAGGTTGAAAAACTCACAGGCAGTTCTGAAATAGATGGAGGACTCAAAGGAATAATTCATTCTGATTGCAGGCAACAGGTACTTACCGCTTGCATAGCAGTGGGAAAAAAGTTGGCTGAAAGGGAAAAAGTGCAGTCTGTTAGTTTCCAGCTCCAAAGGAGACAAATAGCAGCTCAATAACCCAGCCTGCCAGGGGACAGACAAGACATCTTCAGTTAGAAAGCAGATTGGTAGCTAAGCTGACAATGTAGCAGGGATCTTGATTTTATATTTAGAGACTTTGGCATGGTATGAGTTTTGCTAGCCAGTATTCTGGAGCCACTTAATATGGCTGTGCTTTTGGAAACAGATTTAAACGTATGATCTGTTTGAGTTTAGACTGTTTTACAAAAGCTACATTCACTTGTTTGACTCAAGAGAGCATTATTTTTTAAATCAGAAGGTTAAAAAGGGCAGCCAGCTTGCTCCCCTTCTCCATTAACTCTGGGAGAAGAGAATACATGCAACAAAGACAGGTATTCAGGCAGGTCACCCACCTCTTCAGTACACCCCAGAGATGTCCAAGAATGTGCAATTGCCCCCCGAAACAGATGCCTCCTTCCCATTTCATGAGGCTTTTACTCTGGTCTCTGTAACCAACATTTCAAAGCAGCAAGGAGACTGACGTTCCCTGATGAGGGAACCGGCAAAGCAAGCCACAGGGGAACAGGATGTACAAAAGAAACCATCTGCTCCATAGCTCATTTTATTTGTGCTGCAAGATTTTGGGAGTCTTTTTATATTTTTTAAAGGAAACTTAATAGCATTGGATGCTATCAGAGACTGAAGCAATGGCTCTCTGTGGGTAGCAAATGGGAGGAAAGACCTGTAAGGCAATTTACTTAAAACCTCTACGCACAATACACATACCCCTTGAAAGACTTAACTCTTTAACCTAACACTTTAGAGCTGGAGAAGATATTACTGTGTTATTCGAGTGGTTAGTGTATACTCCAGCTACAGCTTACAGAATCCTCTGAGCCAAGGAAAGGCATCACAGAGAACATAGAGGTTTCTGAAGGTAAGAGTCAGTTCACATACAGCTAACCACAATACACAAGGAAAAACAAGCCTCAATTTTGTTCAAAGTGTCAAGCTGAATTCAGCAACAGCAGTCATCAAGAGCATGAGAAGGATCCCACTTTGAGCAAGAGTAGAGAATGTGTACATCTTGTTTAGACAAAGTGGTTCACATCTAGTCTTATGTGAGCAATCTCTCTCTCTCTCTCTCCTTTTTTTGCATTGTGTGGAAAAGCTCATTCGGTTCCCATGATTTAGGCAAGGTCTGTATCCCTGTGCCCATCATCACTGCCTTTGCTGAATAGTGATATTTCTGTGAAGAGTCTGAAGGAGCTGAACATGTATCGTCATTGTCTACATTTCTGGCAGGAGTTTAGAGCAAGAAACAGTACTAACGAGCATAGCAAAACAGAAGCAAACAAAAGAGGTGTACAGCAGTCTGACTACTTCCGGACTCCTTCTGAAGGACAAAAAATCGTTTGTAGGATAACCTAACGTGCTACTTAAACATAACGTCTCTTAATCTACACTTGTCCTTTAAATGGCCAAACAGCAGATCAACTCTTCACTTGTTTCTTGAAGCATGCACTGTAACAGCTTCTTCATCCTATCACGTGTAAATCTATCAGGAGCTAGAGTGCCTTCAGGCACTCTGTTAACACCACGTCGCACACAGCACAGCTGCACACTCTTTGCCACACTTGCCTTCTGACTGAAGCTGCAGCTACTTCTGTATGTACAAAAGGCTTATGTACATCCTAGGGCACAGAGTGGACATACAGAGGGGAGCAAGAGCCCAGGAGACATGTGGGATATTCAGAATCTTCCCCTCCTACAGATCCAAGATTGATTTCTGGAATACAGTTTTCCATAAAGTTTCATTTCATGTAATTTTCTGAAAAGGATTAGAAAGTACTAGGACAGTAAATTGCATCATACTGCAATCTCTTCACCAGAGATGTATCATCTCACTGAAGCTGCTAGCAGATGCTTTTCCTTAAAATAGTCTCATGAACAGCTTCATGTTTTTTACTGCATGGAACACACATTCACATGGCGACTGCTCATACTTCCCACACAGAAGCCAACGTGCCGATGCATAGCACACCTTCCAGGCACTGGTTCTTTGTCTCCAAAAATTATCAGAAGGGGCTGATGTAAGCAAGCTGCATGCATTCTCTCTGGCTGGCAGAACTACTTGAAATTACCTAAGTAGCTTTTTCATTCATGCTTAAAAAAAAAAAAAGCAGGTTGTCAGTACCGTCATCTGGGTCCTGGGGAGTGAAACTCCTCTTTTCAACTTCTTCTAGTATCTCAGCGATGATGGTTGATGGTTGAAGCTCAACTGTGGGACAAACAGACAGGCAACATCATATCTCAGCTGCGCTACGTGCTTCATTCAGTAAAGAACCCCAGTCTGTAAATACACTATGGAAATGGAAACAAGCCCTGCAAACAGGTGTCAAGATTCTCCTCTCTCCGTCCCTGCTTGTAGGGCTCAAACGCAGCTGCCATTTTATTAGCACTAAAAGCTGCCCTACTATTGCCAGATTTCTACACCATGACAGGACAGATTCAGAAATATTCAAGCACATTCTAGCTAGGAACACAACAGGCCAGGAAGCTTGTCTATTAGGAGGTGGCACTGGAAAAAGCAGTAAGATTTAGAAAAAGCAAAATGAGACTCCAGAGCAGCTCTTTCACATGTGTTATAGCACAAGGACCGCAGTTATGACACTACTCTGTCTATTCTCCTCCCATGCCTAAGGATTTCTGGCTAACAGACTCGCAAGATTTGGGCTCCCACCTTTCCCCACAACAATATTTCAAGATAGCTCCAAATCACAGAACAGTTCCCCAAAAGGCAGAATCTCTCTACAGTTTCTTCCCTCTGAGTGGGAGAGGCTATGAAATCACATGTGTAGTAGTCAGACTACAGCATTTGCTCTTCAACTATATCAATTTGAGGCCACAAATGGGAAGGAAATAGGTTTTCTTTCCAGTTCCACCAGTCCTCAAAGCACAAGGACTCTTCTTTCTCTGTAAGGGGTTAGGATCTTCTGCAGCTTTTTCTTCACTCAGGTAGAATCAGACAGCACAGATTGGGATTGCACACATAAGAAGTTGTCTTTAAAGTCACGTATCAACTGCTTTCACCCATAACATTTGGGAAACACTTAAAACAAAAGGTAAACAGGACACATTTACAGACGGGTTCATATTGCACATACCAGATCTATAAAATATATGGAGAAGATGCTCATATGTTGCAAGGCTAGGCTCTGAAAAGAAAAAACATTGAAGTTACTTTGACATACTTGGCTGAGCTTTATGCCTGAGCTCTACTGCACTGTCTTCAGCACTTCCAGTTAGACAAGTGCATAATTTATTCCACCATCTCTCTCAGCTTCCACCCAACTGCTGGACCAGAGCTCACACACACATTATAACCGGGAGAGATGACTCCTGAGGGCAGACCATCAGCTGGGATATCATATTGCTATGGGGCAAGCAGCCAGGCTCCTGCGCTTTAAATTAACAGCATAAATATTTCATAACTAGTTTTCCACTCTGCTCAAGAACAGACCTCTAGTATATCAGCATGCACATTACTAGGACAAAGCGCTCTCTACAACACATAAAACCAATAGTGCAGATATTCCCTATCTCTGCAATAGTCAGTTGACATCATCAAAAATCATCACTTAAAGCAGCAAAAGCTTTTTTTCCTGTACAGATGTAGATATATAACCCTGAACTCAACTGGGTGGCTTGTGAACTATTATCTCCTTGATTTACAGGAAGCTAGCTGACTCAGCTGCCTGCTGCGATTATATATTCACATTATTCACTATTCCTGCTACAGCAGCACAAGAAGAGTAAGAGAGGCCAGGACCTACTACTCCACTGCATACACACCTGTCCTTGAATAGCCAGATGTAATTACAGGTAACAATCTAATGATATACAAGATCATAACTTAAGACTAAAGAGCCTTAATACCACAGATTTCAAAGTGGTATCCGTAAAACTTCAGAGCGTTTTTAGCGTCAAAATGCTTCATTATTTGACCTAAGTGGCTTAATGCATCCCCTGTATTATAATTAGTAATAAACACTGAATGAAGATTCTGAAGACTATGATTTAATTTGAAATTCAGTGGCACTGGTTTGCTGAGGGGCCACAGCTTAGTTATTACAGCTTTCATTCTTCCATTTTCTCGCAACAGGAGGCAAATAGTAAAGCCAAGAACACAGTGGCAAATGCTTATATTTCTTCCCTAGAACTAGGAGCCACTGTGTTTGCTGCTGAACTCTCTTAAATTAGCTATTCTGGAATTGGCACTGGAATATAACAGCCATTCTGTTTCTCTTACCTATATCAAGTGCATTCATTTCCTGTATTACCGATAAAGATACACCTCTGCCTACGCCACCACATCTTCTCAGAGTCTTCAGTACAGCATTAAAAGTTAGCACATTTGGTTGCACTTCCTGTTGAACCATGTGATTCAGGAAGTCCTTAAACAAACAAAAATATTCCAAACCCTTAGTACTTCACATACTTCACATGTTATGGACCACAGCATTTCCCCAATCTTACCCTTCTCCTCCCCTGCAAGTGAATGACTGTGCCTCAACTGATCGTTTAGTAAAGGGAGTACTATCTCATCTTTAATTAAGCTAACCAAGAAATAGGACTACACAATTAAATCACTTCAGCAGATCCTGAAGATCTGTATCTAGCATACCAAGAAGATTTTTAAATTCACCAATTTTCTTCCCTGACGTTATCTCATTGGAACTGGAACCTCTAATGCTATCCCCCCAAACTCCATTTCCATCACAACACCTTCAATTACAATTCAGAGAAGAGTTTTTAATCTAGAAACGTTTTTTTCATCTCCCCACCTAACTTCCCAGTCATTTTCTGGCTGGACAGTTCTTGGATCAGCTGTGTTCTTAAAAGGCACATTATTTTGCATGGGCACAGGTTTGATTTGGCACATTTTCCCCTCTTTCTCAGTAGTTAGTTTGTATGTTTAAATTGGCGTACTTCCTTTGCAGAGTGGTTTAAATTAGTACCTTCTAGGAAGCTCTTGTTTTTAGCATTAGTCTTGTAACAGCTGCAAACTTCTGCCCTCTGCCTCCTTACCTTGACTAATGCCCATCTTTCTGCGAACTTCTCCTTCAGATATGGGACTGCTCTAATCAGTGCATTGAAAGTGTGCACATCAGCTGGAAAATTTAAGATAATTCATTTTAATTGATAACTACATTCTGCAGAAAAGTTTGTTCTAACATGGCTCAGTTTCTGGCGAAGTTCTCATGCAAACCTGTTTCCAGCGAGCCAGCCACATGCCAGCTGCACTGAAATAAGCAGTTTGCATTCAGCTCCCATGATCTAGCTGAGGTCCGTACCCCTGCGCCAATCATCATTGCCATGAAATGAATATATATGTACCCTAAAACTGGTTTCTGCTACATAGAAGACCACAAATCAAAACCAAGAGACACGTACCCTTGTGCCTTTCATTCAGCAAGTCTGTGTACATGTCATAGGCTTTAGCAGGAGCCCCATGCTGGAAAAAATAAATGAACAAAAACATTGACAATCTCTATGCCTATGTGAGATTTCACAAGCTGAAAAAGGCCTCCCAGCCTTGAAGGATAATTTTACCTTCACCATCCCACGGATCATTGTGCAATAGGAGTGTGCATTCCTCTCCGGCATTATCTTAAATATCCTTTCAGCGTTGCTGTTCTCCCTAGAATCAAGAAACAGGTTGCATGTCAAAGAACTCAGTAAAAGACACCTTTAGGAAAAGAATTCAACATACAGAACAAAATAATGGGCTATACTCCTAAGGACTGACATTCAAACATATTACTCCTGACACGTGGAGTGATTCTGTAATCATTTACTAGATTTCCATCACCACTTTAAAAGATTAGTGAATACAGGTGTATTTAACAAGCAGTATCTGTAAATATGTCATCTGATTTTGCAAATTCAATACAAAGAAAAAAAATTTTTTGAGTAACAAGGAATACTTCCAAGATAGAAGTAAGAAAAGTAAGTTTGTTATCTATAAAGTTTGCTATAGAGGGATCTGCATCTCCTCTAGAAAGTTTTTTGTTTGTAGGTTGACAAAAAATCTTTAAATCTGTTTTATAATAACAATGCACGCGCACAGCCCGCTGAATACAGGAACATCGGAAGCATTTTCTATACCTCCATCTAAAGCCAGATGAGTTCAAAGATTTTTGGAACTGCCTCTTTGGACTTCTCTGCTCTGAAGTATTCTCCTGAAAAAATTTTTGTGGAAATGAGCTTCTCAGAATTCAAAGTTATGATTCAACATCAAATTATGTGATCTGCTGAACAGAAGTTCAGCAGCAATTTATACGCTACCAAAGGCAGTTTTGTATGAATTATGTTAAAATGATTTCTATTACAATGTTCAGGAAGCAAAAATTAGGTAAGAAAACTGTTTATGTTAAACACACCTAAATATACATTGTTTATTAAGCATACTAACAAGACAAATTATATATGCATGATTTTTTGTGGAGTTAGTGGGAATCACTGCACTGTATCACATGATCTATAAAACTATCCCTGGGTAAATTGTTGAGGGAGAAAGAGGTACTGTGTAAGGTATCTACTGCTCTACTTGATCAACTGATATTCCAAGGTCACACAGGGAACCTCCCGCCCTCATTAAGACTCAGTTATTAGGGTTCAAACAGGAGGAAAATAAACTAGCTGAACTACACTAGAGGTACTAGAAGTCTTCTTTGCAGGTGAACTACAAAAACATGACTGCCAGTGGGATACAGCTATTTAAACACAGTTCAGCAGAACTGGCTGGGTTCCAGCTGTTAAGTTCAGCTTTAGTGAAACTACATTTGCTAGCAGATCAGACACAGGACTTTTATAATTGCAATAAGCATTCCTTCAAGATATAGCATCTGACCCATCTCACCCCATCTTCCAGGCAGCCACAGTACAATCTCATCTCAATACACTCCTACACTACTTAGGACAGAAATAAGAGAATAGGTTTTTCATACCTCTGGTTCTTCCAAATCTCCTTTTTGTTCATTCTGTTTTTCCTGAGCAGATTCTCCATCTCCATAGAAGCATAACAAATCTAAAAGACTGTTTGTGGTCTCCAGAGATACAGGACTACCTATAAAAAATGAGGATGCACAACAGTTGCAGAGAAAGTAAAGAATATGCTATTAATTCTACAGGATGTTGGAACACTTTTGGACACCAAATTACGCCACTTTGCTCTCTTCTGACATAAAAGTGTTCTCTAGCAAATTTGTAACAACTGCATGTGAAATCAACACTTTCAGAAACCCAGTCACATTAGAAGGCACTTTTAACACTGAACTAGACCACCCGTTTTCCACTGATGCCACCTAGAGAACTGGAAAGGGTGGAGCTTTGCTGATCAAGTGGTAGAGGGGAGTGGCAGCTGGCAACCAAGAGCAATAAATAACCAAAGCCTAAGTCAACAACTAAAATTTCAAGTGCTTTTCATAACTACTCACAGAATACAACCTGTTGTGAAGACTACTAGGTGATTCACTTTCCTATGAAATGTATTTAAACCCAACAAGTGAAGACAATGATTTGATGGAATCTTCTTGCTTCCATCTGCTAAGGGATATGAGAAGGTCTCAGCTTCCCAGTGATCTTCCTCCTTCAGAGGCTCTGTCAGTTAAGAGTTTTCTACTGCTTCCTCCTTATTCACCCATGACCGAGATAAGATCCAGATTAAGGAGGAAATCGTAACGACTCATTTACTGAGGGCAGGTTCACAGAAGGGGCACTCAGCTGGTGGGCTATGCTGTTCCTTACAGCAGTAAAGTGCTTGGTACAGAGGTAGCTTATACCAGCCAATATGTTACTGCATGAGGGCCTTTGCTGGCAGAATATTACTCAACCACACTGCATCCACTCTTGACAGGTCTTGCTTTGCCCTTTCACTAATTCTTCCACTTTGGAAGAAAAAAAATCAATACCATACCATCCACAGCTTCATCAGCAAAACTCTTTGTTTTCCATATTACCAAAGTGACGTGACAGACCAGCAATGGATCGGGAGCACCTAACAATTCTGGAGAACCAGTTCACCAGAACAGAGCCAGCAGTGAAAGCCAGCAACATAATCACGTAATTGCCTCCGTACAAGGCCTAGGTCTCCATACGCGCTATGGATGTAGTTACACTGAGCAGGGAGGAATTCCACTGTTCAGCATGGGTTAAACTAAGTGCCCTCACAGACAAATTCAAGCAGACAAACTGAGTGTCAACCCATGCACCGGTCCCCTCTATAGTTCTAATTCAAGGTGACTAACTCACATTAGGCTATGACAGCTAACAAATCATTTTTGGCACAACGTAAGTGGAGCTCCAGCTCAAGATCTAGCAACTGAGCGCATACCTGCTTGTAGGAGCTGATCAAAGAGGTCCACAGAAGCTTTCACTCCTCTGAGGTGGATACGCTCTTTGAGAGCTGCCTCGCTCACTCCTTCAATCTGAGGTGTGAGATTCTCAGGCATCAAACACTGAAAGCAAAGAGCACAAGTTAAACAGATGTTCAAGCCTTCTCACAGCTAAAACACTAGCCAAATATGGTTTATTCTTCACCCAATAATACGCTGCTTTGATGATCTCCTGACCCTCCCAGCCTAAAACAGTAGTCATTTTGGTGATAAAGGAACACACATCCTGATCTCCCATTTTTACAAAGAGCCTGAGATGATAAATTCCTAAGCCAAAATGTTCACTTCAGAAACACCATAAAAATATAACACTTCTTTCATAGCTGCCTGCAAAACAGTTAGCAAAATTATCCTTCTACATTAGTTTTGAGCCCAGTCTTACAAGTCATTTCGCTACCTGACAAAGCACAGAAAGGATGAAAATGAAAAGCAAAATCTTACTGGTATGTTAGGCTCTGAAGTAGTCTTGTCAAAATATTGAGGAAATTCCTTAATAATGTATTTGGCAGCGCTTCTCCCAGACTCCTTCGACAATGAAAGTAGACGCTGCATAGGAAAGAGAGAGAACAACAGTTCGACGAAGAAACATGCAATTAAAGTTGAATGAGACTGAAAACAAGGAAAAAGCTTCTGTAACATTGAATATTCTGAGGAGATCAAATTTAACTCATTCTTCCTCTTCAGTTCTTAGGAAGAACATATGGACGAGACAATGTTCCAGATAAACATTCAAGTATTTATGCCAATTTCTTTAAACGAGAATGCAATTTACTTCTCCGTTACAGAACTTCACCCCTTGACTTAGTCTCAGACACACATCTGAGATGTTGTACTACCACCACAAACTCAAAAGCTTTTCTCTTCAGAGGTACAGCATTAGGAAGTTTCTCTCCTTGTCTGTCATTTCTCAAGAGCATCATTAGCATCACCCAGTTCTCATTCCCTCCTTTTCCTCAAGTTCTTAAGTCAGACCCTCTTCCACAATTTCTTTTAAAACTCCTCACATTTGACAACTCTGTTCAGACTTCTCAGTAGCTTCATTCATCTCTAGTCTGCACAAGAACCGCTGAAGTTCTCTTCTCTCCTAACCATGTTGCTGATCTGGCACAACACATCTCAGCTCCCAGTCTTCTCTGGCTACACTCTAATTAACGTCACCTACAACACTTCTTTCCTGCCCTCCTTTTCAGTTCTGCTTTCTCCTGCCTCAGCTTCAGGCTCTTTAATCTCAGACAAAGAGAATATCAGGAGAAAATTCTTTTCCTTCTCTCCTTCTATTCTCATCTAAATACTACTAAATTACCAAACAGCTGTCCTGTGATAACATTAAAATTTCTGCACCTTGGTCAGGACAAATAACTAATAACATGTAGTTTATGTAGCAACATACATGTAAGTAGTGACCTTATGCATTCCAGTTCACAAACTTGAGTCAAATTTAACTAAATTGTAAGCATAAAATCTCAACACTTGCACCACAATATCTTCACATTCTGTATCCAAGGTATGTAAATAATAGCCTTAGTATGTTCAAAGCCTCACCTAAAGAATTACTGTTGGATTTATTTAACGGACTATGAATGCAGAGAAGCAGAATAACCAAATAGGTAAGCCCCGCAGGAATGTTAACAGAGCTGTGGCAGTTGGCAGCTCCCTACAGGGGCAGAAGAAAAAAGGATAATTTTGTATAATTTTTTTGTATCCAGAAAATCTTCACAATCATTATGAGTTAAGAAACACAGACAAAAAAATTCTGAATAGATATTTCATGTTATTTTGTAATTAAAACAACAATAGGCTAGAGTTCCCATAGTCTGGGGGGAGAAAGCTATCAAAGATCTGAAAGAAAATACTTACAGAATTGGCTGTATTTCTTGGCATAAGGAAAGGGTCATCCTGGAACATATAATGAGCAGCAGTAGGATCCTGCAGAAAGGAGAATCCAGGATTCAAAGGCTTATAGTTGTGTACACAGGCATGCTGTAGACCTATCACATTGCCCCATGCAATTTAAGGCACAACAAACAGTTCCACCATAACCATGACCTGATGCCCGTTTAAAAAACCAAACACTTGTTCAAAAGCGGGTAGTCTCTTTGGAAACAGTTTTAAGAGCGCTTCCTTTGCACACATATACATATGCAGGCTGACATAACGATCACAAAAGGGTCCTTACTATAACACGACAAGCAATGTGTGCCCTGCAAAGCAAATAGGGCCCCCAACTACCATAGTCTTGGGGGAGCGGAGGGAACTTGTGGGATCAGTTTCAATTTCCAGAATTCCCCACAGATATCTCTGCACATTGGTCTGCAATATTGTAAATCAAAAGCTAGTGGCAGTTCAACTCTTAACAAGTGTAAATGGCACACTAATTAGAAAGGTCAAGTTCTGTTTCTCTATACCTAAGAGTCATTTTACATCACAGCAAAGGGAAGGAGAAACTTTCAGATCAAAATAACATCCTGAGTTTGCTCTGCTCTGTGTAGAACGTCATGAAATCCAATCTTTCTTACTCATGCTGCATATTCAGACCTTCTTCCACCATCCTTTAATAGTTATTTGCCCCAGTACAGAGCCAGCACCACACAGTAATGCAAACTAAAAGCTCTGGATTACTCACTGTCATTAGTAAGATATACCTGATTGCCATTATAAAGATCTGAAGTAGTGTTTTTTCATGTGACTTAAATTAATCATAATATTAAAGATAAGGAAGATCATAATATTAAAGATAAGGAAGATCCACTGTGTTTTGAGGACTTAAGATGTTGGTAACTGGCAATTATGCAGATTTTTGATTACTTTGAGGTTCCAAGGCCAGTGGAAACTAGCGTTCTTTGAAAACTAAAATGATGTTAATTGAGACAAAGATCTTTTTCATTACCCTCAAAAGTCACAAAAGATAAATTCAAACTACAAGCATGGCACAGACTCATCTTGTATCAGTGGCCCAGCACTAAAGAATGGCACCATAGTATTTACAGCTGTTGGCCTGACAAGAACAGAGCCTGTCTGCTCCTTCAAGGCGTGAGTTCTAGACTGAGATTGGGCAGAAGCAGTCTGGACTGGGAAACTGGAGTGGTAAAGGAGCTTTGCAGACACAGCAAAGAGTGTTAAGCGAAAGTGAAACCCTGTACAATCTGATGTAAAAGTCCCGTTTTTCTTTTATGGTCAAGGCAGAAATCAATCCTTTCGAGTGACAGTCCAATGCATGAGATGGAAAACTCAACCTATTTCCATGATCTTAACAGAACTACTTACTCTGTTCACTGTAGAAGCCAGTGCTTGAAGAACCGCTAGCTTATCCCTAAAAGTAAAGGAGCTTTGATTAACATTGGGTTGCAGACTTTGAATCTTGTGTGTTACATTTCGTGCAGACCAATTAAGGGATTAAGACCAAGACTTTGAGGAAAACCCGAAAAATGTGCATGCTTCCGGTCATCACCACTGCCTTTGTTATGCAGTATCAAAGGAAGAATACAGGGCAGGGACAGAAAAGAATTCTCTCAGGGTCCCTAAAGACTATCCCATCTCTTAATGCCAGATGTAGTAGTCTCTCTTCAAGAGAAGTCTTGAATGAGAGCTAGATTTCGCCAGACTCCTGTGCCTGCACATCCTTAAGACTTTGGCTGTGTTTCAGGCAAACAGTGAACAGGCCTCTGAAAGTCTTGAGAACACAGTCATTTACCCAGGAGAAAAAAAAGAGACAAAGAATATTACATGACACCTCACACGGTCAGAATGTGTGAACGAAATAGCAGGCTACTATGTTAACACTGTAAATGGCTGTGAAAATTCCTGGTGAGTTAGTAACAAGAACAGAACCATGGACAGATCCTAAGAAATGCTGAGGAAAAATGAGCATAAATTTAAGCAAGCTATTTGTATAGCCCTAGTAGAATCAGACAACTGGATCACCTCATATGGATGGAACATACTTGGAAACTAAACACATGAAGGCAAACAAAACACAAAGTATTTTAGGAGGTAGTTATTTAGCATTTTTCCTCGAGCTAACACTCAGTACATATTAGTGTCCTGTTCTGGCAGACAGTAAATGAGTATAAATAAGAATACCGAAAGAGAAAATGCTAAGGCTTCAGGCTGAAGGTCGTCTTATTTTGGGTTTACTTGAAGACACCGTTTGGCTATAAATTTAATTTTTCTGTATAACCATTCGATTTCATCTTAAGCACTTTAGAACATTAGGACAATCCTAACAAAATCACTTTTGTTCAGCTGCGTTACTTCTAGGAAGGATTTTATTCAACAGGCCGTCAATGGCTGAGTTGACTTTGCCGAACAAAACATACCTACAGGTAGACAGTCAAACGAACTCATTTTTACAGATTTCTAGTGAATGGGATCTTTCGTGAAGAAACAGAACCATGTTTAAAACTGCAGTGCCTAAACTATTTTTAAAAGAATGGTCAGGAATGAAGGTATACATTGCATAGAAAGGAAGAGTTAAGAATAGTCCTAAAACTCCCATTCAGAGGTAAAACCACTAATGGGACACTAAATCCATGATTATGGCAACTTGAATTTTCTTTTTCAATTTGGCAATACATTGTCAAGTGAAATACTAATTATAAACAAGACAAATTCCACAGAGCACATCTGTTTTCCCTTACAGAAAACTCATTTGCAGTGGGTAGTAATGCAGGACTGTTTTTGGTACATCCCCATTCCAGTCTTATGCATAAACAGATTACATTTTGCTTTCTGACAATGAATTTTTTCCAGGTCAAGATATTTTCCAACAATAAACAAACACTTACCAGGTTTTCCTTCGTGGAAGCACAATTTCTTCTCGAGTAACTGTAAGAAACAAAATTAAAATCATTATTAGAAACCAACAAATATCCAAAGAAAACGTTATCTTAGCTTCATGAAAATCCCTCATTTAAGATAATATAGCTAAAAGTATTTATCAAGCATAGATTTTAAAATCACAGTCTGACGTAGACCACAATTTATTGCAATGTTAATAAAAAAAGGCTGATGGGAAGACTAGCAGCCCTGTGTCCAGATGGGGTCAGAGTCTGTGGCAAATAATCCTTTCTACATCAAAGAGATTGTACCCATTTACCCACCCAAGTTTCCTCAGTTATCCTTATTGCCAGATCTTCCAGCTTGAGCCCAAATCTTTTGCGCTTCCTCCCTTTACTACTCTTAGTCCCTTAGTTCAAAGTTCGTTGCCTCTGCCTGTTTGTTTTTTACAATTCAGCTTGCCTGAACACTTCTGCAACGCACCCTCCCAACTTCCTGCTCCTGCACCCTGACACCAACAGCTAACTTCTTTCAGTCACAAAAATCAGTCTTCTCAGCTTTACCACAAATAGAAAAAGGACACTGCAAAGAACAAGCTAGAAGTTGTCAGCAAAGCCTGTTAGTAAAGCCATTCACAGAGGACAGTGATAATTGAAATAAAGACACAGGGGGGGGAAAAAAACCCTACAGGACTACAGCAAGCACACCTCTGAGTGTACAGACCACTTAAAAGGAACGTGTGACCTTCTCTTTACAACCCCCAGATCCAGGGTCTGCAGAGGCACTTTTCCTATTGCCTCTGTATTGGTGCTTCCATGAGCTGTTACTGACTGGCAGTAACTTGTTTCCATGTGCAGCACTGCTCCAAACATCCCAGTTTATTCTTCCACAAAACTTACAGCAAAATTACAGTATGGGATACGGAACAGAAGCAAGAAAGTGCAAGAAACTGTCACGTGTTAAGGTGGGAAACTCCTTGCTACCAGAAGTTGTGGCTATCAAAAGTTTTTGCAGCTTCAAAGAGCAACTGGAAAACCCAAAACAACTTCCGTCAAGGCTACTAAATGCATAAAAACACCTCTGACTCAATAAGTACTTTGGCTACCAGCTGCTGGGGCTAAAACAGCATCTAGAAATACACTACACACATGTCCTATTTTTACACTTTGACAGACATCCGCTTCTCGCTGCTGTGGGCAACGGAATACCAGGTTAGGTGGATTTTTAGTCTGATTTGGTACAGTCATTCTTATAAAAGAGATTTCATAGGTTTAGTGAGGTGAGACTAGATGAGACAGAGATGAAGTCTTAATTTGCTGGAGAGTATCCTCACAAGAAAAGACAGCATGGCAGAAACCTAGTTAGAAGGAATAAGGATGGAGTCACATCTTCTCATACAGCTAAGCAAAGAACTGATGGTGAGGGTAACCAAGCAAGTTAAGCCAGGAAATCTCTGCACAAAAAGCAGGGAAGAAAAGAGAAGGGGGGGGGGAGGGGGGCGGGGAGAAGGGCATTCGATATCCTCTTTATCTCATCACGGGCTATACTGTGTGGAGATACAAAAGTAAACACATAAGAAACTAGTAATTAAAATATCATACCTTCTGAGTTTTCCACAGTCTTCTCTAAAGTCGTACTACTAGAAGAGTACCTACAAACCAAACAGAGTTTTGAATTTACAGTAGTAGCATTAACTCAAACCTTAACAGAGAAAGGTTACAGAAATGCTACACTGTGACCAGCTCCAGAGTATTATTATAAACCTCCTATTAGATGCTTCTCTTAAAAGCCTAATTTGTAGAGAAAAGGGATTATAGAAAAAGATCATACTACATAAAGCAAAGAGTTACAGATTTTGGGGGTATCATAGTTTTCAAAAATTACTGCATCCGAGAAAGAAAGTCCTGAATATAAATTAGAAAAACAATCAATTTTACTTTTTAGAGGCAGAGTGAAGTTTAAAGCAGCTGCTTTTCTTAAAGATTTTAGACAGCAGTAGTGTTTAAACAAACAAAAGACTCTGAGTCAGGAATAGTGAAACTAGACATATCTTTGCCTGGCCTTCCGCTTTCTAAAGAGCTGAAGAGAGCACACTGGCGTAACTGGAGCCGTGAAAGGCACACTCACTTAAACTTGCTTCTGCTGTGTACAGCAAAGCAGCTGCTTTGTACTCAGTTCAGATTCACGGGACACACCTCTAAGGCTCTCTTGCCATTGGCCAGCTTCTACTGCTTTTAACATAAATTAAAGCTTATATTAAAATACAATTTTGTTCATGGAGCAGTCTAACACTTCACCATAGGCAGGATCAAACCACATGTGGCATGAAGCCTGCTACAGCCCTGGTATTAGCACATGCTTCAACACTGATCTCGACCCTATGGGAGAAGCAGTTAACACATATTCACACCTGTGCGGTTTAAAGTCATACAATGCAGTTACTACTTCTTCTGTATTTCGAACCTATTTATCTTATAATTTATGATTTTGCTACCTCAAGTGGGAGCTACATTTTGCCTATAAGCAGTATTCGGAGCAGCAGGGTCCTTTCGCTCAAGGCATACCGCTCCCCCGACGTGCTTCTTCCCGAGATTCAGGGCTAGAAATCGTTTAACGGCTCAAAAGCCGACCCCCCCCCCACCCCCGGGGCTGCCCCTCTGCCCTTCCCGCCCTGCAACGGCCGCGCACGCGGGGAGCCGCCCGAGACCCCACTGCGCCTGCGCGCAGCACTTGGCCGACCCCACTGCGCCTGCGCGGCCCTTCGCGCCTCAATTCCACCCCCCAACAGCTTCCTCTAACGCTCCGCCGCCGCCGGGCCCGCGTTAGCTGCGCTGAGGGGAGCGGGGAGCCTTACCGGTTCTGCTCCCGTTTCCCGGCGCTGCCTGCCTGCAAGCACCACCGCCTGCTCAGCAAGCTCATCTGCTGCCAAGAGCTGCCGCCCAGCCGCCGCGCCGCCATGTCGGCGCTCGCGCAGTGCCCTGCCGGAAGGGGGGCGGTGCCACTGCTCCCGCGGGGGGGAGGCGCGGGGGGGAGCCGTCCCCCCGGCCTCCCCTCCGCGGCAGTGGTATCGCCCGGCCCCGCCCCGCCGCCGCTGGGGTTCGCGTGGTGCTGCCCGTGGCGCAGCAGCCTTAGCAAAGCGTTGGCCGGCGAGGGCTCGCTCGTTCGCCATGAGGCCGCCGAAGGTGGTGCCGTGGCGGCGGCTGGTTAGGGTCTCCTTCGGGATGTACACGGCCGACGAGATCAGGTGAAGCTCCGGGGCAGGCGGTGACTTGCTCTCTTCCCTGACTAGCGGGGGGCTGCCGGGAACTACAACTGCCGGCATGCCGCGCGCGAGGATGCCCGCTGGCCTCGGCGGGCCGTTGGCGCGCGGTATGCTGGGACATGTAGTCCGGCCGCGGTGCGGCCCTCACCAGCCACTGACATGGGGGGGGGGAGCAACTGGGTTCCCCCCCAGTTGCCGGGGGATGGGGGGCTGCCGGGCTCTGTGTGGGGCCCTCAGCCCTGGCGGGGCCGGCTGGGGGTCTTGGGGGTGGGGAAGCGCTTGTGGGGCCGGGGGGAGCCTGCGGGAGAGGGCCCGTGGGTGGGGAGGAAGGGGTCTGCGAGGTGGGGGGAGCTGCAGCTGCTCTCGCACCAGCCTGAGGAGTTGCAGCGCCGGGACCTCGCAAACAGCATTGCGGACAAAACGATTTGTCTTTTTAATGTACTGGATAGAGGCTTGAAAGAAATATTTACTGTGGGATGAGTGATTGAATGAATAAAGCTGATGATGCAGAAATTCCTGCTGATTTCATGAGCTGCCCTGAAGGAGATGTTTTCAAGTATATTAAAAAAAAAAAGATATTAAACATAAATGCTAGTTGCAATATTCAAGTGTATAGCATGTGACTGCTGCCACTGATTTTATTTTTTTCCAATTACAGGAAACTCAGTGTAAAAAACATAACAAATCCTCAGTATTTGGATAGTGTGGGGAATCCAGCCGTTAATGGACTGTATGACTTGGCTTTGGGACCTCCAGACTCCAAAGAAGTGTGTGCGACTTGCATGCAGAACTTCAGCAACTGCCCAGGCCATTTTGGCCACATAGAACTACCTCTGACTGTCTATAACCCTCTATTTTTTGATGTAAGTATAAGTATTTTTTGCCTTGCTAATGAAATGGGTGATGGTGCTCAAGCTATCTTGTAGTCTTTGAAAATATTAAGGATGCAGAGATCTGTCTTTCCTCTTAGTTTAAGTGTAGCAATACCTGGTAAGTGAATGTAGTAGAAAAAACTTATTGTGCTATGAAATTTTGATAAAAATAGACTGCTTAAATTTTTTTCAAAACATATACTTTGCTGTAACTGTCATTTTATTCACTATTAAGAAATGAGGAGGGGGAAAATGTTGATCACTGAACTATATGGCCAACTGCAGGGTCTCATGATTTGATTAAATGGATGACACAGTAAAAACTATTAGTTGGTTCCTTAATCTACTCTTATGAGCTTACATGAGCAACTACAGCACAAGCCTTTACCCTAGGATCTCTGAGTGCTTCCTGGACATTCAGGGCTTGTTTAAGCTTGGAGTATCTGTGTTTATATGTTCTTCTCAGGCTCTTATTCCAGAATAACTATTTCAGGAGACTGGATCAATGCGGGTAAGACCCAAGACCCTGTCCAGCAGTATGCTGAGTGACATACAGCATGTGCTAAGTAAATAGAAGAACACGGTGTTGTAAGTTTGACAGTAGTAGAGAGTTGAAAAACGTTAAGCTATATAGAGAAAATCCATCTGTTTTCCTTTAAAAAAAAAAAAAAAGGCTGGCAGGAAGATTTCTAGCACCTGAAAATAAGACAGACATATGTGCTTTTCATAGCTTTACAGTTGTTGTACTTACATGGGATGCTATAGACATGATGTAAAGCAGATCTGGTGTACATCCTTCAGGACAGGTTTTATAAGCCTGTTTTGAAAGCTGCAGATGAGACTTTAAACTGTGCAGCATTTCTTAAGTGCTTCATGTAGGTGTTTTTCCAAGGCTCATCTTTTAAATATAAAAGGATTCCTCACACTAAGGGTAGGATTTACCATATTTTAGTCCTCTGAATGTGAGATGTATAATCTGCCTAGTACTTTCTAGCTCTTTCTAGAATCTGAGAAGTGGGGCTATTTCCAGAGGACAATTCATCCAGCCTATAACAGGCACCTGAGCTCTCCTCTTGAGGTGACCATCTCTCCATTTACAGTAGTAGGCTCCTGCCTAGGCTACTCATTCAGCCTAAATATCTCACTTTCAGATGACAGTCCTTGTGTCCTGACAGTTTCAAGTCACTGGGGTGGAGATTTGGATACCACCTGGTCATTTATGGAACAAGCTAGTAGAAAGCTGTACTTGCAGTGCTACGTGAGAGCAGCCTTCGTCCCTGAGTGGCTGTGGGGGTGACGTGCTTTGGCTCTTCTCCCCATAATTGATATGTAGACAGTCTGCAGATAGTTTGTTGGCAGAATATGCTTTGTGTATGAGCTTGATTTTTATCTTCACCCAATTCCTTATGATTAAATTTAATGATTAGTCTAATATCTGATTTATAATAGTATTTTCCTTAAGTTCAAACAAATTTATCTACTTGCGTACTGTGCAAACTAATAAATCTACAGCAATAGCTTTTTTTTTCTCCTTTCCTTCACAGAAATTATACCTTCTAATTCGAGGTTCTTGTTTAAATTGTCACATGCTGACTTGTACTCGAGCTGTGGTTCACTTACTGCTAAGTCAGCTGAAGGTTCTGGAGAGAGGGTTGCTTCATGCAGTCCATGATCTTGAAGTCATCCTGAATAGGGTAAGTACTCTCTCTTCCTCCATTCCTTTTTAAGTTGATAGCTCTGTAACACTAGAACTACCACTATTTCTTTTATTCTCTCTCTAATTTTTTTTTTTTTTTTTAGTTTCTAGAGCAAAATGCAGATGCAACAGGTCTAGAAATTGAAGAAGAGTTAAATCACCATGTTCATGAAATACTACAAAATCATCAACTAGGAGATCAATGTTCAAATGTAAGTAGAATCAGTGCTCTTCCCAGGATCTTGGATTTTATGTCCTTTTAAGATAGACCAATAGATTTTTTTTCTGCATGTTACTATGTAGACTCCAGAGCCCTGAATTTTGTTATATTTAAGAAGGACTTTTTGAGTCAAATGTCTAAAGTTAAGCTTGAAAAGGTTTTATTTTCTGGGCCATAAAAAGTTAGAGTAGCTATTAGGTTGCTAGAAATCACACTTTTCTTTCTGTTAAGGCAAATGCTTTGATGATGTAAATACAATATAAAAATAATCTCATGTTGCTGTGGGTACTCTATCTGCCGATTATGATAATTTTGTACCAGCTAGTGTATCAGCTAGTTTGAACTGCATAACATTTTTTTGAGAGCTCATGCATCCAGCAGGTTTACAGAGTTACTCACTGTCTGACATCTTAGAGCAGATTTTCTTATAAGCCAAATTTAATTCCTTAGTTACTTGTTTCAAAACTAACCTGAAGCACTTTAGAAACGGTGCACACTGAGGACCAGTTAAAAGTGAAGACTGACTTCTGGCCTCTTAAATCATCATTAGAGAAAAGCTCTAAAATTTAGTACAAACTTGAAGAATAAAGACTACTTCTGGGATGAATTAAAAAAAGAGGGGAGTTGAGCATCAGGAGAGAAGGAATTCTTAGGTTTCCAGCAAAGACAGGAGGAGGATGGAAGAACACTAGAGGTCAATGCTTAAATGAGTGCATTAATTAACAATCAACATGAAGACTGTTAGTATTATTATTTTATTTCCATTATTTTTAAGTTTTTGTTTCTTTGTCAGGTAAAAAATGTATGTGAATGTAAGAATAAGCTGATAGCACAGTTCTGGAAAGCACATATGGCTTCAAAGAAATGCCCAAACTGCAAGTAAGTTTTACTATGTGACGAAGTAAACAGATGACATAAAGTTAATTATGGTGACCTTTACAAGCCTTTGTACTGACTTTTGTCCACCTTCCCTTTTTTTCTTTAAGATCTAGGAGATCACTAGTGCGAAAAGAGCATAACAGCAAGCTGACAGTAACCTATCCTTCCACAGTATATCAGAAGTCAGGAGAAGAAGGCATCCTAGAAGAGCCAGCAAGTAAAATATTTGTCTTCTCCTCAACTGTTTGCACTTTTTTTCCTGTATTTAAGGCGCAGGGACTCCTGTCAGTGAATATGCACTTGCAACTTGTATAAAAATTGGATGAAAGACTAGGCCCATCAGTAGGGAGAGTGTCCAGTTCCATAGAATTCCTGTATTCTCTGTGAGCCTGCTGTGCTTTTGTAGCTCTGAGTGTCTCCGTGTATGTCAAGAGCAGAAGTACAAAAGCATAATATGCTGACTATAATGTGGTTTATAGAACACTGCATTTTTGGGGTAGCAGACTTTCTTCTAGATTTTCAGACTATGGAAGCTATAAAAAAGAACTAGGAGGAAGATGGTGAACCTCATTTAAAAAGCAAAGTAATTAATCTTACCTCTGACAGCAGAATTTCCTCTTAAAGAGGAAAAGATGGAAGAGAAAGTTGGCAACAATTCCTAGGCCTAATTATTCTAGTGTATGAATCTCTTGAAACTTCCCTTTTTCCCCTCTGTTGTATCTTTGATCCTTTACATGACCAGATAGAATTAAAATGGATTTGCGTATTAGTTAGTTAATTCTTAGAAAAGATTTAGAAATAGAGCTTACTCTGTTTGCTAGTCTGTGGTTTGAGCACTAGATTAAATCTTTGAGTTGTTCCTGGAGGAGCACGTCAGTGATGAGTTTAAGTGGAGAGGTCTCTGCTTTAGCATTGTATTCATAACACTTTCAACGAAGGCAAGGATACGGATATCCCCATGTTAACCACTTCTGAGTGACAACTGCGACTTCACCCTATGAAACTGTAGGGTGCAACTTTGACCTTTTTAGTTGAGCCCCTTTAGGATTGTCCCAATTTTGCAGGAATGTTTAATTATACTAGTGATCAAAATAGTTGCTTTGGAGGTTAAGGTGAGTTGCCAGATTTAGAATACCTTGCCTTACCACAGCAAGCTCCAAAACCAGGCATTTTGTTCTCATGGTCTCTGTGAACATTCACATCTGAAATACAAGTAAGAAATATCTTCCTCCTGTCAATGTTCAAAGACCAAGGCTGTAACAGCACGTGATTGCTTTCATTCCAGTGAAGTCTTGTATCTTCTGAAATGGGATGAGCCAGATAGTTATGTAAATTCTGCACAGCCTGTGTTACATTTGTTCATTTTATGTGGTATCTTGGAGGAAGTACCTCTAACCTTGGCTTTGATGCGTTCACATTTAAGATATGGAAAGGCTTTCTGTGTGAAGGAACAGGGAACCAAAGTTTCAGCATGAAAAATGTGGATCTCTGGGCTTCAGCAAAAAGAACAGTAGGAAACTTTATCTGAGGTCATAGGAGAATTGTTTTTTCTTGAATTAGTGTACTCTGTGAGCAGAAGGGCTCACCTGCAATAGAGGTGGAAATTAACACCTAAAAGCGTTGGCTCTTTTTTGAAGAGAAATCATCTCTCTGCTCTTCAGTAGCAAAACCATACTGTGTTTTATTTCCCATCAGAAATATAGCTAGCCCAGTCTCTTTAAGTTAAGAGACAGATGGATTGCTGACTATAGCTGTTGCCTCAGCCGATTGGGTATTTCATGATCTTGCTGGTAATACTTGACGATCCTACTTCCCCCGTTGCAGGTTGACTCTTGATCTGTGTTTCAGTCCATGGACGTTATCATTTGAAGAGGGGTGCAGTTTTGCTATTAATCAAATAAAGCATACACTTCAGATGCTAGAAGTTGAGTTCTGTTTCAGTCCTTTGTACTGGTATCCAATAGTCATGTATATTTTGGCTTATTTTTTCATGCTGCAGAGTCTTTCTTTTTAGTTAATATTCTATCCCCAAAGCAAACATCTTAATGATATTTTAATGTAGATATCAGCTGGTGTATGCATTTTCTTCTTTTCATTTCTTGTCTTTGCTAGAAGCATTTATTATAAGCTAAGAAAACCCTTTAAAATAACATCTTGTGCTTTTTTTAAATTTATTTTTTTTCATTTTTCAGTTATTGATGAAACCCAGTTAGGGAAGAGAGGATATCTAACACCAATGACTGCCAAAGAGTACATCCTGTCTCTGTGGAAGAATGAAGGTAACTCGTGTTAGAGCAACGTTACCTCATGTTCTTTGTGTCATTTAGTGGACAGACTCTGCAAACGTTTGTTCTCGTGTGGACTCCTCAAATCTTTGCCTTTTGCCTTAAAGGCTCCTGCCTGCAAAATAGATTTTGTGACAGGAGGACTGGTAGCTAGTGAATGCAGAGCGCCGGATTCAGTGAATTAATTTGTTGATCAGCTCTTCTCAAATTGTGGCTCCCCACAAAGCTTGTTTGTTATTTACAGAGAATTTGATGTTTGTATGGTGCTGTGCCTACTGTTCCCAACAGCTACATAGGTTAAAGACTGTGAGAATGTATTTAGTGGACTTTTGAGTTCCCTGTGCACTGAACGTATCTGCAGTTACCAGGAGAAATCTAAGGGCTTCATATATCAGACACAGCCAGTAGCCGTGAACTGTTTCTTGCTGCTTTACTTTTTTCTTTTGCTATACTCGATATTTCTGGTTGGAATTATTTCTAAAAAAGCATGTGTGTAACCAAAAAGAACAATGGCAATTCTTTCCAGGGTGCTTATGCCTATATGTTTTTATTTTAATCAAGTCCTATAAGTTTTTATTTTAACCAAGCTTTCTAGTATTTAACCCAGCAGATGCCTTTGGCTTGATTCACCAAATGCATTTGTGGGTTTGCATTCCCACTGAAAAGCAGTCTTAATGAGTTTGTCTTTGCTATTGTATCCTTCCAGGTTTCTTTTTGCGTTATCTTTTCCCTGGGATGGATATTCATGAGAGTGCAGGATTCAGTCCAGATATGTTTTTTTTAGATCTTCTTGTGGTTCCACCTTCAAGGTAACTAAATTTCCTGACAAGCTTTGTAGAAATCATGGGTTTTAGCACATACTCTTTGCAGAGGTTGGGGATGTAAACTCCTACAATACTTTAGCAAATCAGTGTCTGTATCAGTGAAGTGTTAAAAATCATAGCAGTAATGGATGATAAATTTCAGTATAACTTCAAAGGAAGTTGACAAAAGGACTGAAATACTTATTTTGGGAGAAAAAAAAAATTTGTACTAGAATTTCAAGTTATTACAGTATATTATAATTGTATAGTACCAGTAAAATTTGTTGTTAAGAAATCATTCTTCTTTTATGATTGTCCCAGTATAATATTTGAAGTTTTAAATACACACTGTTGGTTCATAGAATTATTTTTCATGCATTGAGGAATTAGAATGTTTGAGGCTTATGTTGCTGATTTTTTGGTGGGGGGGTGACTTTAAGCTAAAATGATTCTGATCTGCTGTAGGTATCGTCCCATAAATCGTCTCGGAGATCGGATGTTCACGAATGGACAGACTGTGAACCTGCAGGCTGTCATGAAAGATGCCCAAATGATACGGAAGCTCTTGGTTTTCATGGCAAAAGAACAATGTCAGCCGATAAAAATCACAGAAGATGAAATCCAAATGGTAAGTGTTGCTGGCTGTGTTATTCTTTCCTTTTTGAATACATGGGTAAAGTTCAAGTAGGTTCCTGTTAAAACTGTTCCAATAACAGTTTCTGCCTAAGCTGTTGGAATATATGCAGTTGGAGGTGTTCTCCATAGCTTTTTGCTTGTACCACTTTCCACTCACGTGGTGCAAAGGCAAAAACCTTCTGCGCAGATTTCTTTAGTTTCATTTTTCTTGTGTTTGATTACTGTATGTGAGAACTAATGGGCTTCTGCTATTGGAGAATGAAATATGTACAGCAGAAGCAGTCACAGTAATACTTTTCCAGCATTTCAATGAATGAAAATTGGGGGCGAGGGGAAAGGCCACTATCTTCTAAGCTTAGTAGAGCCAATTGTGATGGTCGTTATTATTGGCCATTAATTTCTAGATGGAACCAATTAATTCACAAATAACAATAACTAGTAATGATACTTGGTTACTACTGACCAGTTCCCATGGGTGATATAGTGGTGAATAATAACGTACGTCATCACCAATCAGGTGAGCTGTGCGACTTCATAGTGTTTTCTCATATCTGTGTTGCGAAGCCAGGCAAGGAGGAAGCTAGGAAAACTTCAGCTCCTGAATTCAGCCTGTGAATTGAGGTTATTGCCTACAGAGGGACCTGACCATATAGTAGGGAGCTCTAAATACATACCTGTTAGTTCTCTTAACAAGTGATGAGAGCACTTTTGCAAGCACGATTGAGATACGTGTCATGAACATTAAACATCCACATCGGCAGTTGTGTCTCTTGCCCTTGAAACCCCCTCATTAAGAACATAAGTGTAAAGGAAACTAGATAAACTAGTTTCAGTCAGGATATCCTCAGCTTTTGCATGATAACTCCTTCCCTCCCTCCCCCCCTCCCAATCTTGGAATAACAGTTATACGTTGTTTTGGAGTGTCATCCAAGTTCCAAGTATTTTGTTTCCGTTGTTATGAGGTCTAATATTTTTCTAATAGCCTTTAGAGACTCTAATCAGGTCTGTCTCCATGGTGCTACACACACATGGAAGAAACCTTGTGTTTCTGCCAGGCAGGTTCACTCCTATGTGGTGTTCTAAAGGGAGGAAACCTCTGTATCTAACTTGAAGGAAAAACTTTATAATGCAGGTTAGAAATTAACACTTAGCCTACAGAGCGGAAGTAAATCATAATCCTAGTGAATTCCTCTTCTCATGTGTGTTCATGAATTGTGTCACGGAGGGTTCTTTGATCCTGGAGCTTAGTTTCAGCTTGATGTGCATCCTTAAGCGTAAAATATTTTGTAAACATTTTAAGTTATTTTAGTTGCTCTGAATTTAGCCGCTAGGTGGAGATAATGCTCTTAAAACATTTGATGTGACAGAACATTAATGCGTTTTGGAGATGTCTGGGATACAGGCTTTTAGAAAGAATGAAATCAAAGTGATGTAAATAGTACAGGCTCTTGGATTTATATTATTTTAATCTAAAAATAGGACTTTCCAGTAGCACAGTGATTCTTAGCATGGAGTCACTAACTAGCAAAAAGATAATTTGGAAAGAAGACTGTCACTTACCAAGCAACCATCTGTTAAAATCCCATTGGAATATGTAGCTGTTGTCTTTGGAGATCTCCCATCCAAGTGGGTTTCTAAAGCTTGACAGCTGACCAGTCTGAAGGACTTTGTTATAATAATTTAAAAATTATGGTTATATTGTTAATGCTTTTTTTGGATTCAGTGTCTTTAATGAGGTGCAAAATATTGGCCTGTGTTTCTTTTGGTGTTTAATATTAAAATTCCAACTGAGTGAATGGAGGGTGTTTTTCTTTAAGTCCAATTTTCCATTTTCTGCCCCTGTAGGAGACAGGGGAGTCTAATGAACCTCTGGACCGTTCTGTCCTGGCAGTGATTCCAGGGCAGACCATTGCAGATAAGCTGTACAATGCTTGGATTCGTCTTCAGACCCATGTCAACATTGTGTTTGATAGTGACATGGACAAGCTAATGACAGAAAAATACCCTGGTATTCGTCAGGTGAGTAGCAGGGAGAACCTTAGACTTGCTGAAATTCGTATGTGACAGACAGTTGTAATGAGAAGTATAGATGGAATAAAAAATAAGTGGAATATTTGTGCATAGTATGCAGGCATTTTCATCAAACGCATCACTAATATCTTGAGAGTCTGTCTGATGTTCCATGCTTGTAACGTGTGTTTCACATTATAATCATTAATTTAACTTTTGTTTTCAAAGCTATTAGAGAAAAAGGAAGGTCTGTTCCGCAAGCATATGATGGGAAAACGTGTGGATTATGCTGCTCGATCAGTCATTTGCCCTGATATGTACATTGGTACGAATGAGATTGGCATTCCCATGGTAAGAAGAAATAAAGGACTATTTCTTTTTGGTACCACTGGGGACTGAAATACTGTAGCATTTCTGGCTACGGAGCAAGCAGTTTAAAACTTCAGATTTACTGTCTCATCTGAATTCTTACCTCTCCAGTGTGTCTGTAGCTCTGTGTTAACACTCTGTGTTAATAAAGAAGGAGATTTGGAGAGCAGGTAATGCTGTTATACTAACCATTGTATTTGCTTATATGTGATACCATTATACTAAACACCACATCTAGGAAAGAGACTGGAAAAAAAAGGAGAAGCTGCACTTGCTTCCTGAGACTCTGAATTAATATGAACTTTTATAGGTAGATCCTGTTTCTCTCTTAGTCTTTGTACAATGTATCTTGTAACAGCTGTGACAACCTTTAAGAAAAGTTCATCTCTAATAATTTTGCTACCTTCCAGACATCACAGCAAGCCTGAACTTGAACTTTTCTTATAACACTCTCTGCTTGCCTATCTGAGAATGATGGGCATGGCGATTACGCTTTTTTCCCCCCATATCTTTGTCAGTTTTTTGCAGATTCTAAAATCCTGATACTTTTTTAAATTAATTGAGTTTTCATCTTTAACTGCAGTTGAAAACCATAAAAAAATGCATAGTTTCTATTCTTATAGTAGGGGATTTTAGAACAGAGGTGATTTTATTAAGCATGACAACTGGTTGAGATGAGGATGCTTCTAAGAAAGAACTTCACATAATTTCTGCTTATGTTGTGTGAGTTAACAATTAGCACTGTTTTCTCAGTGACTCAGTACTGTTTTAAGCCAAGGTTGAAAAACTAATTATTTCTTTCCTCTTTTTCCTCCTGTCTAGGTATTTGCTACCAAACTGACTTACCCTCAGCCAGTCACTCCCTGGAATGTCAAAGAGCTGAGGCAGGCTGTCATAAACGGCCCAAAGGTTCACCCTGGGGCCTCCATGGTCATTAATGAAGATGGATCTCGTACGGTGTTGAGTGCCAGCAGCCTGACCCAAAGGGAAGCTATAGCTAAGCAGCTTCTTACCCCTTCTTCAGGTGCCCCCCAGTCAGGACTGAAGATTGTGAGTATTACAAAGACTTGGCTTGTCAGAGCTCTCCTAGGGTTTTTTTTTGTTTGTTTGTTTGTTTTTTTTTAACATATCTGGGCAACCTGTTCCAGTGCTCTGTCACCCTCACAGTAAAGAAGATTTTTCCTTATGTTCAGACAGAACTTCCTGTGTTTCAGTTTGTGCCTATTGCTTCTCATCCTGTTGCTGGGCACCACTGAAAGGAGTCCGACCCCATCCTCTCGACACCCTCCCTTCAGATACTTGTACACATTGATAAGATCCCCCCTCAGCCTTCTCTTCTCCAGGCTGAACAGTCCCAGCTCTCTCAGCCTTTCCTCATATGAGAGATGCTCCAGTCCCTTAATCATCTTCGTAGCCCTCTGCTGGACTTGGCCCAGTAGCTCCATGTCTCTCTTGTACTGGGGAGCCCAGAACTGGACACAGTACTCCAGCTGTGGCCTCACCAGGGCTGAGTAGAGTGGGAAGATTGCTTCCCTCGACCTGCTGGCAATGCTCTTCCTAATGCAACCCAGGATAGCCTTGGCCTTTTTGGCCACAAGGGCACACTGGTGGCTCATGGTCACTTTGTCCACCAGCACTCCCAGGTCCTTCTTGGCAGAGCTGCTTTCCAGCAGGTCAGCCCCCAACCTGTACTGGTGCCTGGGGTTATTCCTCCCCAGGTGCAGGACCCTGCACTTGCCTTTCTTGAACTTCATGAGGTTCCTCTCCGCCCACCTCTCCAGCCTGTCCAGGTCTCTCTGAATGGCAGCACAGCCCTCTGGTCTATCAGCCACTCCTCCCAGTTTGGTATCATCAGCAAACTTGCTGAGGGTGCACTCTGTGCTTTCATCCAGGTCACTGATGAAGAAGTTGAACAAGACTGGACCCAGTACTGACCCCTGGGGGACACCACTAGCTACAGGCCTCCAACTAGACTTTGCACCACATGCTTGATACTTTTTAGAATCCTAATATCACTTTTGATATTGGATCACTTTCTGAATTTTACTGTTCTCTTAATGTCCAGTGTGTGGCATACACCTTGCCAAGATGCTCTTCTTACTTGACTACTGCTGGGAAGTCTTAGTGGCAATAGTTTGGAAGATAAACTATTGCTTTAATCTTATGTTTTTGTGTCCCTTCCCCTGCAGCTTTTCCCAGCCAATTTTGTGGTGTTTTCCTTCCTTTTTGAAATACTAAATATGTTCCATATTTGGAACAGTTGTTTCATGGTAGCTCTGAAGGCTAAAATTCAGTGTACTTGTAGAATAGTTGGAACACAAGCAGCTGATGTGACTTCCAGCAGTGAGTATCCCTGAGCAGGGATGGAGTTAAGTCCTCCATTTGGGGTCATCAGTGCTGATAGTGGCACAGACCAGGGAAGGAACAGTCTGGGTTTTGGTGGTATGACCTAGGATTTTACCTACTGCAAAACAAGAAACAGCCACACCGATTCACATCTATTTATACAGACATTAACATTTGTGAAATGCGTAGTGTTTATAGCGATTGTTTCTTTGGAGATGCTTGAGAACTTGACTTCTCTGTGCTACAATTTAATCAACCCATGAAATTTCTTAATGCTTCTTTACCTTGCAAGAGTTGGGAATTTGCTGTCTGCAAAGGCTGTTTAGCTGCTAGGGCAAAAAGTTTTGCAGAAATGATGAATAGTCTTCTCACAATATATGTTATGCATACCTGTGTCTCTAATAGAGACCTGATGCAGATTTAATATTTAAGACTGAGTATTTCTGTGGTGTCAATTCTCTCAGAACCTGTCACAGATATAATATTTATATTGCTCTTGCAAGTTCTGTATTGCCCCTGTGTTTCAGAGGGGCGCAAAGCAGTAGTAAGTCTTGTCTGAAGAGGACTGTTTTCAGACAAGAAGAGCCCATGAATTCCTGGCTTCCAGCCCAGGTTGCTGTTAAATAAACATGATGATTGAGCTGTCGCCCCTGATAGCAATCTCCTCTCCTCGGGGTTCATCAGTGCAAACAGTATATGCAGACCTCTGACAGATGTTTATACCCAAGACAGAACATAAGGAAAGCTGCTTTTAGCATAGTGTGAAATGAGAAAACAAGTGCAGGAACAGAGAATATCCTGTTAGCCAACACAGTGTTTCAAGGAGAGGGCTTCAGCTCCCAAGTGCTTGTGTAAGTGAAACTGTACGGATCAAGAGGCATTTTCCTTGGCCTCTTAATTTGTTCTGCTTTGGACAGGATTTGAAATTTTGGCTCCCGTTGTTGTGTGCCGTGGCAGAAAAGCACCTGTGAATTGGAGTGCTGAAGCTACGGTCTCTTCAGCAATAGCAGAGTAGTGTGATTTGAAAATGGCTAACCGTGGCTACCTGACGAGGGAATTGCGTGTAGGATTGTGAGATTTTGGTGGTAATCAGGATATAGAAGTATCTTAAATCATAGAATTTGGTTGATTCTGATTCAGTTAAGTACATGTGGGAAGATCCTTAAATGGAATGATGAACCGTTGGGCAGCTTAGTATGCACTTTTATCTTTCCTTTCCTGAATTTCTATAATGAGACTCTTTCTTATAGTGTATGTTTTGGAGGCTGAGGGTAATCCTTCAGGGCCACGTGAAAGCTTACACTGTGGTAAATATTCAGTGAAGGAAAACAGCTTTTTGGAGAGCCACCAAATGTCAGGGCTCAGGCATTTAAGTATTTGCTCCAGTTCTGAACTTGCTGGACATTTCCAAATGAAGTGTCGGGTGAAGACAATCTAAAGTCTCTTTATATGGCAGAAATAAATTATATCTGCTTGAAACGACATAACATGGCGAGCCCCTAGACCAAGTGTCACAGCGAGATTGGAAAGGATGCAACCCAGGCTGCTTACACACAAGATGGTATCGGAGGCTCACAAATGCTGGGGTGGAAAGTGGTGGTTCCTCTGGTGATTACCACACTGGTGGGACTGTGAAGTTGCATCAGTCGCAGTTTCACTGTTCTGGGACTTGCAGGGTTGTCTCTCTTGCTAGTTAAGAGAAACTTCAGAATTCTCTGTTGGCTCTTTTTAAAGGGATGGTGATCTGCAAAACAAATGTGAAAACAGAGTTCACTGCCGAAATACGTGCTGAAGGCTCCCACCACCCAAGCTGCGAATGAAACTTATGAAATGTTAAGCACAACATAGTTAAGCTCTGTTTGCTCTTAACTCCTGGAAATACCAGCATGGCTACTGAAATCCGCATATATTCAAATAAATACTAGGTATTTAGATTGTACAAGCAGTTTATCTTCCAGCAGTTGATAATCACTTAGATGGATCTATTATAGCATGTGTATTACTGACAGAAAAATTAAAATGAGACTATTTTGAGGGACTAAATTGTAGAGGAAACTGTATTGTGTGGCCTTGAACATGTCTTGTATTCAAACTTGAAACTAGAACTCAGAGGTCCCTGGCCTCCAGCTGGTAGTACCTTATTCTGGGATGCCTGGAGTTATGATGGGTATAACCAAGTCAACCCTAAGGGCTTTGGATAAACAGCCTGTATTCTCATTTACAAGTGTCAGAATTTCCTTTCTTTTTCAGTCTTTGATCTCTGCATTGCCATGGGAGAGGAGGGGTTGATAGGACATGGCTTGCACGCTATTAACTTGGTTTGATCTCTATGGTTTGTGGGTGTTAATGGTGCATTTGCAGTCTTAGTGTGGTTTGATGGAGAACAGAGAGGTTCCGGGGGCAAGGAGACTTGATTCTCATATAAAGGGTTATGCAGAACATTAATACTAGAAAGCAAATGTTTTGGATGTGTGTATATTTGAAGATTCATTCTTTTCAGAGGCAGGCAGGAAAATGCCTAATAGGCAGCAACTAAAATTCTCTTGCAGGTGTGTCGCCATATTAAAAATGGAGATGTCCTTTTACTGAACCGCCAGCCCACCCTTCATAGACCCTCCATCCAAGCTCACCGGGCCAGAATTCTGCCTGGAGAGAAAGTGCTGCGGCTTCACTATGCCAACTGCAAGGCTTACAACGCCGACTTTGACGGTGATGAGATGAACGCTCACTTTCCGCAAAGTGAGCTGGGCAGAGCAGAGGCCTACACCTTAGCCTTTACTGATGAACAGTATCTGGTTCCAAAGGTAAATAAAACTGTCGGATAAATTACTTTCTTCATGAAATCACGCTCTTTGAAAATGTTTTGTTTTGCCTAATAATTAATGAAAATTTTTTGTTTGCCTTGATGTAATGGTAACTCTGTAATGTGACTGGGGAAGCCTCTGCCTTCTTGCCTTTTGTAAGCTGAGCACAGACTCAAATCATGCACATGGGAGGGAGGCCAGAAAGAAATCTGGAAATCTAGTTCTGAGCCTGGCTTTGATTTTTTTTTTTTTTTTTTTTTGTGGTGATCGGTTGTTTACGGGTCATGGTGGTGTTGCTCTTTTTAACCCCCTGTAGTACCTGGCTGCTGTTGTCTGTGGCACCTGAAATGCTTATCCGTACCAGTATATTCCTGGTTCCTTTTCCATCTCCCACTTGTTGCCAGGCTTGCTCGTTCCCTTTGCAGATTCTTGTTGCTCAGGCATTATTACTTGCTTATCTTCCAAAACCCAGTTGGTCTCCTTTTTTTAGAGAAGGACCATCGCATCCAAACAATCTTGTTCCTTTTAATGTCAACGTGCAGAAGAGATTTAGTAGAGAGGTATACCATGATAAAGAGTTCTTCACAAATGACTTTGTGCTTTTATCCACCTGGACTAATTTTGGGAGCTGTGCTAGCACATGACCTTTTACCCTCCAACCCTTTATCTTTCTCTCTCTTTAGGATGGCAAGCCACTTCCTGGCTTGATCCAAGATCACATGATTTCTGGTGTCAGCATGACAATCCGGGGCTGCTTTTTCACGCGGGAGCAATATATGGAGCTTGTCTACCGAGGACTAACAGACAAAAAGGGAAGAATTAAAATCTTTCCACCTGCCATTATGAAGCCACAGCGATTATGGACGGGAAAGCAGGTAGTTTAAAATTTATTGAGTTGTTAAGAATGCTGGTGGTTCCAAAGTGGAACTAATATTCCAACCAGTGCTGCTGAGTTGCTGAAAAGCAGAATCCCATCGTCTAAGCAACACTATATTGAACTTGATATTTGTTCTTATTAGAGTTATGTGAGTCTTGTTTCCTTTAAAATAACAGTATTAGAATTGTACTTTTGCTTGTTGCTCTTAACAGTGCTGCAGTTCACAGGCATGAGAGCAGAGGAAAAATTTGCTGATCCCATTAAATAGAACTTCTTGCTGAGAGTGAGAGGGTGGAACCACTTAAAGCTATTAAATCCATGAACTTAAAGGTTGCAGATAAATACTCTGGTATTTGACAGTTTGGTTGAAATCATCGTTATGTTGGTATAATATCTGAGGAGCCCTGGTGGGTGCTGTATTCTCTACTATTTAGGAGAGCTGTATATTTGGTGCCATATGTTCCTGAATAACTGTGTGTCAGCTCATTGATCCTTTAAAGGCTGGAGTAGCAAGAGGATATTCCTGTCCTGGAGACTACAGATCTGAGCTTCCAAAGCTTTGCTGTCAGTGGAAAAAATATGCATAGGATGTTGCTTTTCTTCTCCATGCCAGGTTCTTTATAGTGAGAAGGGAATATAGAAAATGGACAGCTCCTGCCACTTTTTCTGCTTCTTCATAGGTTGTTTCTACCTTGTTAATAAACATCATTCCAGAAAACCACATCCCACTGAATTTGACTGGGAAAGCTAAAATTGGTGGAAAAGCCTGGGTAAAGGGACCTGCAAAAAGATGTCTAGAAACTAATCTTGATTCAATGTGTGAATCTCAGGTATGCTGGTGCAGTAAGTGACTCTGGATACTGGGATGGGTTATATATTAATACAAGTCTAATAAGAGTAGAAGAATGGGAAGGGACTCATGGAGATGACAAAGTTAAAAATAAATATTGAGAAATAATCGCCACCTTCTGGCAGTAACTAGAGGATAAGCCTGGGAGTCGGGAAGAACTTTTTTCTGATCCTGACTCTGATACAGATTCCGTCTGTGTTTTTATTATGTTGTATGTCTTCATTGTCTTATTTTACAGGTGGAAAAATATAAATGTGATTAGAAGTTTTCTTCTTTGATTAGAAGGTGTTTTTTTTTTTTTCCTTTCTCTGGAACTATAAATAATCTGAAAATATTTAACTGAAGATATTGTTCACCAATTGATGTGTCCTTTTAAACTTCTTAAACTTGTTTTCATGTGGATTACACAAAGAAGTCTGCACTCTAAATGTGGTCTGGATCACACTGGGATCAAGATCTCTGTTTGCTTGCTTAACTGTGTTTTCATTTTCAGGTTATTATTAGAAGCGGGGAGTTACTTTGTGGTGTCTTGGACAAAGCTCACTTCGGCAGCTCTGCCTATGGCCTGGTCCACTGTTGCTATGAAATCTATGGGGGTGAAACTAGTGGGAAAGTGCTAACATGTCTAGGACGCCTCTTTACTGCTTATCTGCAGCTCTACAGGGGATTTACAATGGGTGAGTAACACAAGGACTCATTCACCAGTGCTGTAGTGCAGCACCTCCTGAGGTGTAAAACAGACATTGTCGGCCATAATACATGCCAAGAGTTGTCTAAATAAAGTTCCACAAGACTTTGTGTCCCTCAGCGGGATAGCTGTTTGCCAAACATTTTTTTCCATTCAGTGCATAGCTGGCCTTGTAAACATAAAGAAAAAGTGTAATCTTGAGTTCATCACTGAGTTCTCTCTCTCCTGTCCTTCCCTATCAAAGTGTACACACATGAGCGTTTGTTTTTTTTTCTACTCCTCTGAAAAAGAATCATTGCATAGAAACCATAACTAGTGATAAAGTGAGATGGAAGGACTTTGAGGGGTTGTTAAGTCAAGTTTTGCATGTCTCATTCAGTTGTTAATCTTTCGGTAAATTGTTGACTTTCATTACAGCTCTGCAAAGTCATGCAAAAATGCACTTGTCAAACAAAAAAGATTTGACCTTCACTATACCCTTTTTTGCAGTAGTTAAAATATTTCAAATGGCTGTATAGAGTTTTACAAGGTATTTTTATGCTAATAAAATATTTATAATATATATCAGCAGATTTAAGTCAGCTTTTGTCTGAAGTCACAATATGATCACTTAGGGTTATGCAGATGTGATCAACTGGTAGACAGTAGTAGTAAGGAACCAACAGACTGCTGTGAACCAAGGAGAAAGAGTGGAGATCTGTTGAGAAGCGAGGAAGGTGATTGACTGTAAGACACAAAATAAATCTTGAGAGACAGGGTGCAAGAACTGGTTAGACAAAAGTAATGAACATTACCTGGGACCACAAGATAGTTAAAACATCAGGAGGAGAAACGTGGGACTGGAGCAGGAGTCTGGGATTGGATGAAGATGAGAAGATTCAGGACTGATCAAAATGAGACTGTGGAATGAAGTGAATAAGGTTCAAGAAAAGGAGAAAAGGTAGAAGAGTCAAGGTTGTAATGGGAACAGCAGAGCGGGGGCTGGACAGAAAGAGCCAAGATAGAGGGAGATGGCAACACAGCCTATGGCCTCAGCAGTCTTAAATGTGTGGAACTCACTAGTGAAGTGTCCCACCTCTACTCCTAGAGCTACTGTATGCTTAGAGTCTTAGAATGATTTAGGCTGGAAGGGATCTCTGGAGGTCATCTAATGCAGCTCCCTGCTCAAAGCGGGTCCTGCTAGATCAGCTTGCTCAGGGCTTGTGTCCAGTCAAGTTTTGGATATCTCCAGGGATGGTGTTTTCACAACCTTTCTTGGTCCCTCTGCCAGTGTTTGACCACCCACAATATGAAACATTTTTTCCTCAAGAAGAATTGTTTTGGGTTTTTTTTCCTTATCTCTTAAGGCTGAACAAACCCAGCTCTTTCAGTCTCTTGTCCACTGTGTGCTCCAGCCCCCTAACCATCTTGGTGACTTTTGATGGACTGCCTACAGATTTTTTTATTTTATTTTATTTTTTGTAATGGGCAGCTCAGAAACAGGACACAGTATGCAGATGCAGTGTCACAAGTACTGAATAGAGGAGAAGAATCACTGCCATCTCACCCTGCTGACTACATTCGTGTTAATACAGCCCAGGATGTGGTTGGCTTTTACTCCAAAGGCACACTGCTGACTCATGTTCACGTTGCCCCAAGTCCTTTATCCACAAAGCTGCACTATGCAGTTGGCCCCTACCCTGTACTGCTAAATGGGTTTTTTCCATCCCAGATACAGGACATTGCCTTTGCCTTTGTTGAACTCTTCGAGGTCAGTAATGATCTCTGAGGGATGCCACGGGTAGTCCTTGCCAGCTGGACTTGATCGTGCTGATCACAACCCTTTGAACATGGTCATCCAGTCAATTTTCCACCCTCCACTTACCCAGTCTGTATAACCTCAGTTTGGCTGTCAGGATATTATGGGAGACCATGCTGAAGGACTTTAATTGACAGCTGTTTCATAACTTAAAAAGAAGTAGGGTTCTGCAAAATAGCTCTTGAGTGGGAATGAGGAACCGCTGGCTTCATTTTACATGTCCTTGTCATAGAAATACTTTATGTTATTGTTAGACAACACTGGGGTGCGGCCCAGCAGGATGTTTGAAAGGCCTGGTTAGCCTTCAGCAAGATAGGGTTCCTATCTTTGATATGCTCCAAATCACTGTTTTCATGGTCCTGTCGTCACAAGGGTCTGTATTTTGAGTTTACCTTTTTAAAAATCTAGTAAATGACTGATGCTCAAAAACTCATCTAAAAGGAACTTTGAAGTGAATGGAAGAGGAAACCAAAGAGTTTGTGGTTGGCCTATAACATGCTTGTACATGTGCAAGTTCACTGATTAGGGTTTTATAAGGACTGCTGATGTTAAGGCTTCTTAACTTAGGGAGTTGATTTTTGCAGTCTTACTACTTAACTTAGTTTATACTGCATATTTTGTTGACAGTCTAGGCCTCCTCCCTCAGAAAAACACCCAGAGCTTTTAATTTTTTTCTTGTCAAACTAGGGTTAACCTGATCTTGGCAATTACTACATTTTGTGGTTGTCTTTCCTTTCCACTTCCTTGCTCTCAAGCTTCCTGGCAACAAAAGTGGTGTCCTTTCTTCATTCTTTTTAGAGCTTAGGTCATTATGTGATCTCTCTTGTCTTTAACAGGGATTGAAGATATCTTGGTTAAACCTGAAGCAGACCACAAAAGACAAAAAATTATTGAAAAGTCAACTCATTGTGGTATTGAAGTAAGTCTGTCTTACAGAAAAGTTTTTATCCCCATAATTTAAAAACTTGCAAATCCTGCTTTGTGTAATCCTGTCTGCTTGGCACCTAAAAAAATCTTTCTACTTTCAGGCTGTTAGAGCTGCTCTTAATTTGCCAGAAACAGCATCATGTGATGAGGTCCAAGGGAAATGGCAGGATGCCCATCTCCGCAAAGACCAGAGAGATTTTAACATGGTTGATCTGAAATTCAAGGAGGAAGTAAACAATTACAACAATGAAGTTAACAAGGTTGGCACTGAGGCATCTGTATATACTAATCTTGTTTGGAGACTTTCTTATTAAGTTAATTTAACGTTGATGAGGAGTGGCTGACCATTCTGAAGGCTGAAGCTTTCCATCTGCCCCCAGCATGAGGCTTCACATGCTGCCTTGCCAGTGTACCTTAACCTTGGCCTCCCTGAATGAGAAGATGACTTAATATTCAAGGCACTCTTTAATATTCAAGGCACTCTTTAATATTCAAGGCACTCTTTAATTTTTGGCTTGTCATCTGGGCCTATCATAAATTATTGTTTCCAATTCTCTTGTTGTTCTTTAATTATAAATAGGAATGTTTGTGATTAGTCTTGGTTTCACTTTTTTAAAGCCTTCAACAGGAATTACTGTTTATTGATTAATTATGGTTTATTAATTATGGTTTATTAATTATGGTTTGGCTTTGTTCTTCCCGTCACCCCAAAACTTTAGGTTTGTATGCCTCTTGGTCTCCATAGGAGCTTTCCAGAGAACAATTTGCAGTTGATGGTACAGTCAGGAGCCAAAGGATCTACTGTAAATACAATGCAGGTAATATGACAGTTATAATACTTGGCAGCTATGTGTGTTGAGATGATTTGTCCTAGAATGCAAATTATTTTGAAGCTCGTGTGGGAACTGTGTGAATATCTAATAGCAAAGCAAGATATTTAATTTGGGCTTTGGGAATGGCACTGTCTTTGATGTGGAAAATTTTTAGAAGAATGTAATAAAGACCTCAGCAAGTGATGGGGGAGAGTCAGTGTTTACTATAACCTTCTATTTTTGCATCTGTTCTTAGTACATAAAGATTTATAGAAATAGCAGATCTTCTTAGTAGAAGGAATATGCTAAAGATTATAAAAACAAGCCTGTTGCAGAAGAAAAAGCTTTCCTGGGCATTGCTGGAGGCTGACCCCTCTGTTCCCTTCTTCCACCACCGAATAAGGGACAACTAAAACCTACATTGCATCTGGTGGAAATGGCAAGGATGCTCTTTCATTTTGCCTTCTGCAACACAGATACCAAGCAACAGACCCTAGATATAAAATGCTGTCTAAAATTCTGTCCGTATATTCTCGCTCTGGGAAGAAGGTGAGAGAGAATGACCAAAACTCAAGAGATTTTTATTCTGTTTTTCAGTGCACTGCTAAGAGGTAGTGAGGGCAATGTAGGAACCTCAGCATTTAATTATTTTAGTGTCATGTCTTTTTGTATTAAAATAAACATACATAATGAGAATGGAAATGTTAAGGGATGGGTCGAGTGGCTGGAATAGCTTAAAAAGATCAGACGAGATTTACATGCCTCTGTTGCCCATCAGTAGCAAGAATTTCTTTAATGAATATTTAATGTTTTTAAATGTTTTTCTTGAAAAGTGTTGCACTTAATGTGAGCAAACAGTTGGGTGGAAAAGTGATGGTTTCCTTTTTCCTTGCCTGCATACTTCCTGTCCATGTGCAGATTTCCTGTTTGCTGGGCCAGATTGAGCTGGAAGGTCGAAGGCCCCCGCTGATGGCATCTGGCAAATCACTGCCCTGTTTCCAGCCTTATGATTTTTCCCCTAGCTCAGGAGGATTTGTGACCGGCAGGTTTCTCACTGGGATCAAACCTTCTGTAAGTTTAATATTGCTTGTGCTCATACTGAAGTTTAATTAGATCTTAGTACTGTAATACAGAGTTTGCAATTATAGGTAAATCAGCTGTGTACACCCTATTTTTAAATGTAATCTGATGGGATTATGTTTGTATTTAGGAATTCTTCTTTCACTGCATGGCTGGCAGGGAAGGTCTTGTAGATACAGCTGTCAAAACCAGTCGATCTGGATACCTTCAAAGGTACGAGGCTTGTTTTAGAGTTTGGGACTTTAAAAGATGCTTTTTCTAAAATTCTGCAGACTGGAGGAGGCACATGTATTGCTTAGATTAACTTCACGGAGTACTTGCTTTCTTTAAAAAAAAAAAAAAAAAAAGTGTTTGCTGTCTCAAATGATGAATGTTTATTCTAAGACTGACTTTCTAGAGGACTAGATCAAGGGGACCTTTATCATTTCTAACTTCTCTCTGGCTCACGTTGGAAGCAACTTCTTTTGGTGACTTGCTTTTTTTGGTACGAGTAAAAATGCATAAATTTCAGGCAACTCTAGCTTTTCTAGGCCACGTTGTGTGGCTCTCATCTTTTTTCAGGTAACACCTCCGATATATAGAAGAAGGTGGAATTTTTAAATTGTTTTGCAAGGTAGTAGACAGTTCTAAGGGAGATATATCTCCTCCTTTCAGACAGCTACTTAAGAGGGAGAGGGCAGGGATAAAATGAAATAACCAATTACTCTCTCAGGCCCTTCAGTCCAAGGAAATTGGAACAAGTAACATAAAGCTTTGCGGTATCATTTAATGTTTCATCTGTGCCTTATGTGTATGTAAGATTTTTGGCTTCCAGGATTTCCTGATCAGCCATTAAGTACAGTTGAAAAATACTGTTTTCAGTAATATCTTATGTTAGAGTTATATCATCCTTGTTACTTTGTAGCCTCCTAACAACATTTTTTTCCCTTGTGGCAGGTGTATCATAAAACATTTGGAAGGGCTGGTGGTTCAGTATGACCTGACTGTACGTGACAGCGATGGCAGTGTGGTGCAGTTTTTGTATGGAGAAGATGGGCTTGATATCCCTAAAACTCAGTTTTTACAACCCAAGCAGTTTCCTTTCATTGCAGAAAACTATGAGGTAGAACACCTAAATCTTAAGTACTTATATGGGATGAAGGGGAAGACTTCATGCACTTAAATGCACAGTTAGCATCTGACATATCTGTTAATGATCCAGTGGCATAGTTGTTTGCATGTCACTCTGATTATCCTACATTTTTATTTGCCAGTGTGTTCAAAGTATGGAAGCGTATTTTAAGTCTGTGGAATGATTTAAGCAGTCTGATATTCAACAGAGCACCAAGTATTCTCCCTGTTCTCTCTCCTATTCTAACTGCTGCAGTTGGATTCATATCCATACAGATGATTTTACCATTAAGCCTCTCAAGTTTGATAACTTCCTTTTACCAGTGTTGCTTCAAACACTAATTAGTAAAAAAGTGACACTATTCACATAAAGATAAAAGAGCTTTAGCCTCAGCTGGGTTGAAAACCAATTTTGAAAATTCTGTTGCAGCAGCTGAAAACTTTGAGTGGCAGCAGATGTCCTTTTCAGTTTGCTCTGCCGTTTCAGCTATAGTGAGTGTAGAGAGAAGAATGATCATAAAGAGATTATTTTTCCTAGGTGATGCAAAAGACAAACCATCTGGATGAAGCTTTAGCAAAGATGGAGTCTCACCAAGCTAACCAGCAGTTCAAAGCCATCAAAAAGTGGCGAGCCAGGCACCAAAGCTCTGTGCAAAGAGAAGGAGGTTTTCTGATGTATTCCCAGAAGAAAATGGCAAGTGTAAAAGCACAGATTCCTGGAGGAGAGAGCAAAAATGGAAGAAATCCTGTTACTTTACAGGTAAAGCAAAAGCAGTTGAACTGACTTAGCCTGTTTTAAAAATGTAGAATTCAGTAATTTTTTTTTTTTCTTCATCCTGAAGTGTTTCATAGACTATTTATATGATCCTTTCAAAAGGTAACTCTTGTACATCAGCACACTAATCTATATGTTTTGGCTGCAAACGAGGAACAAATGTACAGGCACAAAATGCAGGCAGGTACAGCGCCACGGCCTGGCCTTCACAAGGAATTTGCCCTACTAGAAGGTGAACAGTTTGCATGAAAGTCCAAGTTAAAGGTGTTGACAGATCTAACTCCAGTAGCTTCTCTGTAAATACTGTGCCTTGTCACTGATTTGATTTATGCAGCTATGCTAGATTTGTGTGACTATAGGCACTTTTGATAACCTTCGGAACAATTTGGCCACATGATTCTTACCTTCGTTCATTCGTTCATTCTCTCTCCCTCTCTCTTGATAGACAGATACATAGATATAGCTATATCTCTAGCTCAATATATTATAAAGCTCAGTGAACAGACTTCCTTATCCCAAGCCCAGTTCATGCCTCATAAAACAGCAAGGCTTTTGTAAAGATACATTTAAATCATTTTCTGTATTGATTTTTTTTTTTAATCAGTGTTAATTTTTCTTTATTAAACGCAACATTTGAAATGTTACTTGAAAAAATAACAAAATGAAGAACAGAAATAAGACCAATTAGCATGCACAAGATGCAGACTAAATTGAAGATCTCTGGTGAACTATTGGGCTTGAATATGCACTCTTATAAATAAGAAAAGCTCCTTTCTCATACTGGTCTTAGACAAGTGAGGTGCTAGCCAGCTAGAAGTAACAATGTAAGTATGTTCAGAGATATCACTCCCAATCTAAAATCATTCTTAGGGGGCTATATTTCACTGGAGTCCAAAGTGATCACTGTGGATAGATACTCTGACTATTTCAAGCTTGTAAAGTACCTTGAAATCTTGTGGGATCAAAAGTGCTACATATAAATACCAGAAAATGGAGAAAGCCATTTTTGTAACTCGATTGTTCTTTGCTATGTGTTACATATGCCCTTAAGCATTGTGCAGGTGGTGCTCTCTTCCTTCTTTTCCATTGCTTGATTACTGGTGGGAGTAGTGTTATTTTGTTTTGGTCTTGTTGTGGGTAAACCAACCTGCTTAAAAATCTGCTTATTTTCAGTTATTGAAGATGTGGTATGAACTAGATGAGAAGAAACGAAGAAAATATCAGAAAAAGACAAATAAGTGTCCTGACCCAAGCCTTGCAGTCTGGCGTCCAGATACTTATTTTGCATCTGTTTCGGAAACATTTGAAAATGGAGTCGAGGATTACATCAGCAAATGGGAATCTGAGAACAGAGGATGTTACGTGCAACCAGCATTTTCTTCCGATAGGTAGTAGCTTCTGTGTGTTTACCTCTTTGCACTGAAAGGGGGAAAAAAACCCTCTATTCTTCGGATTGAGACTGCTAAAGATGAAAAGTCTTTACAAAGTCAAGATTTGATAATCTTCTTGAAACAAAACAGTGGGTTTCAGAATGGTTCCTGAAAGCCGAATGTGCCTGGCACACAATGGAGAGGCACTGCTTATCTGTTCCCTCCAAACCTGAATTTTCCATGCTAGTAAGGGCTTTCGCAAATAGCTTGTGGAATAACAGCAATGGATTGCTATTCACAGAATTGCAGAATGGTTGAGGTTGAGAGGGACCTCTGGAGATCTAGTCCAGCCCCCCTGCTCAAGCAGGGTCACCTACAGCACATTGCCCAGGGCTGTGTCCAGATGGATTTTGCGAATCTCCAAGGATAGAGTGTCTGCAACCTCTCTGGGCAACCTCTTCCAGTGCTCAGTCACCCTGTCAGTTTTTTCCTTATGTTCAGACGGAACTGCTTGTGTTTCAGTTTGTGCCCGTTGCTTCTCATCCTGTCGCTGGGCACCACTGAAAGGAGTCCGACCCCATCCTCTTGACACCCTCCCTTCAGATACTTGTACACATTGATAAGATCCCCCCTCAGCCTTCTCTTCTCCAGGCTGAACGGTCCCAGCTCTCTCAGCCTTTCCTCATATGAGAGATGCTCCAGTCCCTTAATCATCTTAGCAGCCCTCTGCTGGACTTGGCCCAGTAGCTCCATGTCTCTCTTGTACTGGGGAGCCCAGAACTGGACACAGTACTCCAGCTGTGGCCTCACCAGGGCTGAGCAGAGTGGGAAGATTGCTTCTCTCGACCTGCTGGCAATGCTCTTCCTAATGCAACCCAGGATAGCCTTGGCCTTTTTGGCCACAAGGGCACACTGGTGGCTCATGGTCACCTTGTTGTCCACCAGCACTCCCAGGTCCTTCTCCTCAGAACTGGAGTTTTGTAGTGTATTCCCCTACATATAAAATAATACTTTACAGTAACACAGTTAAATATCAAAATGTACTCTTGCCACCCCTTGGAGTTAGCAAGGCAGTTAAGAGGAGCAAATGAGAGTAAATAGATTCTCTTTTAACAATCTAGGAATTAGCAGCAAATAGAATATGGTTTGTCTAACATCCCAGTTCTGTGTTAATGAAATGCGTTTGTCAGATCCGACTGGGTTAAACAGTTCTGTAGTTTGTAAAGTGTTTGCGTCCAGAGGCCACCAAGAGAAATTGGCTGAAAGATGCAACTTTGTTAAACTGAGCAATGTTTCAGTCTATACCCAGTTCTTTATTTGTACTACATTGAGTTAAACCTCTGCTTGTTTTCTGTCTTCAGATTAAAGGATTTGTTGTATTTAAAGTGGCAACGATCCCTGTGTGACCCAGGAGAAGCTGTGGGTCTCCTTGCAGCCCAGAGTATTGGGGAACCTTCCACACAGATGACTTTGAACACTTTCCACTTTGCTGGCAGAGGTGAAATGAATGTCACATTGGGTATTCCAAGGTGAGAAACTTGTGTTCTCAATGGACTCCTTACGTAATACTGCTTAATCTTACTGGCTGTTACACATGTAATCTTAAGGGCAAATGATGCTTCAGTTTAATTGTAAATTGTGCGTGTTCAGATATATTTAATGTTTTACAATTTTACAGGTGTTTTGATTTATTTTCTAGATATAAAATAACCTGTGAAGGCCACTTAATCTTACGTGATGCATAGCAAATGGCTTATACTCTACTAAGCAAAATACAAAAACAAATAAGCCTAAAGAAATTGAGCTTTGTGGTTTGCTCTCTGCCTACCCTTTCTTCCACCTAGTAATTTTTAAACCTGTTAGTTAATTGCAGTGAAATTTGCCAAAAAAATGGAGTCTGAAAGACAATAGTCTTGCAGGTTTAGGGTTGTCATCGCCTGGGTAGAAAGAGGCCTCTTTAACACCAGCCAGGTTCGCCCTGGCTTTCTGTTTGGTGACAGTGACTTTGCCACTTGACACACGTGTTTACCAGCCAGTCCTTAGCTCGTTCTGAGTAACATCGGTGCTGACCCTGGCTCATGTCTGGGTGTGATGCCTTAGGTGGGAGGTGGTTGTGTGGAGCAGGGGAGGGGGAGAAAGTACAAGGAACATACAATGTGCATGTGTGGGAAACGAGCTTCGTTAGTTTTTCTGGTCTCTTCCTGTAATTGGGGTGATAATCTGATTGAGAGCAGCAGGGCTACTGTTGTGCTGTAGATGCCTGATGAACCAGAAAAGTGAAAAGGTGCAGTGCAATGGTAGCCACTGCTCTTGATGTATGCAGCTTTGCTGGAGCTGGCAATTGCTGCATGCTACCTTATTAAATGAGCTAGATGTTTATTTGATTGCATAATGCTTTTATTACTTAACTTGAAAGATCATTCTTCATTTAAAGGTTGCGGGAGGTATTGATGGTAGCCAGTGCAAATATTAAAACACCAATGATGAGTGTTCCTGTGTTCAATACCAAGAAAGCTCACAAGAAGGTGAAACAGCTTAAGAAGCAGCTGACAAGAGTGTGCTTAGCTGAGGTGAGCCTCCTGTTTAGTGTATCCTTTGAGGATCTGCAAAACAAAATATTTCTCGTTTAAGCTCATCAGTTAGCCTGGCTTTTTAGTGATTTCCATTTTTGAAGGCACACCTATGGGTGCAAGACTAAAGAGTTGAAAGGGTCCTTTCTTTTCACCTCTTGCCTGCTGAACCTGTGAAATCTGCTAGGAGAGGTGGAGCACTGAAAGGAATTTCTGTAACCGGCCATGAGGCTTAGATTCAAATTAATATGTACAGCACTGTCACAGGCTACAAACTCTCTACGGGACATAAAGAAAGGGTAATAGCCACACAGTTTAGGCATAGTAATAGTATAATGGAAGGGAGGATTTTGGTTTGCTGGCACAGCTTTCTTTGTCTTTACCTCAAGCTCATTTTTGTTAGCCTTAGAATTGGAGGGTTTTGCCTCATCTTTAAGAGAAAAGCTAATCTGGAAGTGACTAGCACTGCAGAGAGCATTTTGTTTGTCATGTCGTGTGCCCCCCACCCTGTGGCTGTGCTCAATAGAAGCAAAACCTGCGGCACCTTGGAGACCGGGGGTACTGAAATCTGATTTATTCTGTGCTCCCTCTCTCTTCCTGTGACTACGGTGTTTCCTGTGGTCTGCTGCATGCACTACCTCCTTCTGTCTTATTCCTCCTTCAGATTGGAAAGCAGCAAGGATAGAGTTAAGTCTCAGCTTGGTGCTGAAATGCTGTTGTGTTCAGTGAGCAAGGAGTAAGGGTCAATAAGATGGATTTGTTGACCCGCTAGGAAGTATGGCCTTTGTTGAGAGAGTGGGGTAGGAGGTGGAGCTGTTCTCCCAGTACTGTCTAAACTGATTGCTGGGAAGAGTTTAAGCCAAAAAGAATGCTGCATTAGGATATAATCTTCCTCCCCAGGAGCTGCCCCAAAGCCAGCAGAAAAGTTTGGCAGCTAGCCTTGTGTGTAATTCCAGTCTCGTATGGAAAGCGTTGGAGTTGCAGGAAGTAAATGGAATGCCTTCATCAAAGGAGTTGTGTTCCTAGTTGTTGCTTTTGTAGGTCCTGCAGAAAGTTGAGATGGAGGAATCTCTGCGTGTGAAGAGCAAGGAGAACAGACATCGCCTCTACAAAATCAAATTCCATTTCTTGCCCCACGAATGTTACCGAGAGGAGAAGTGTGTGAAGCCCAGGGACATCTTATGCTTCATGGAAACAAGGTTGGTTCACTTTCAGATGCTTTCATGTTTGCTCAGCAGCAGCCTCCTAAGCACAGGCTTGCAAAAGCATCTGCACCATGTCTTTCTATGCTCTTGAATAAAACTCTAGATCTGTAGGTTGGCCACAATGCAGAGTTGCATCGGGGCAGATCTTTCTCACCTTTTCCATGTACTTGGAGAATAGCCTATATAAGCAACATCCTACTCCTTATCCTTGGATGCTTGGTGTTTATTACATACGTATTGCAAGACAGAGGACACCAACACTTTTATTCTCGAAGGAGCGGAGAGGGGACATGGAAAAAATTATTGCCTTAACCTAGAAGTACTTTTGTATTCACCAAATAATATGTCCTCTTATAAGTTGACTGGCTTCTTAAACAAAATATACTCATTTTCTGAGAGCTTGTAATTGACTGCAGTACTGCTGAGCTTAGATGTTTTGGGTTGCATTTCTTTCAGATTCTTTAAAATCTTGATGGAAGCAATTAAGAGGAAGAATGCAAAGCTGGCATCTTTTACTGAAGTCAGTGCCCGGAAAGCAACTCGGAAAGATTTAGATGGTGACCAAGACCAGGTACAGAAAAATGTGACTTGGAAAATGCTTTACTTCCTTTACGTTCTTTTGAGAACCAGAATTCAGAAGAGCTTATCATGTTGCGATGTGAACAGTGACATTTAAAAATAAAGATACTCCTTTTTTGCATATAGTGCTTTGCAGATTTACATGTTGGTGTGAACAACTAATTCTATTTCTGAAGTTCTTCACAGATACTAATTTACTACTTAAATATTTTCTTTGTGCATAAACTATCTTTGCATTCTCATAAAATTAACAAGGAAATCAAAGGTGTTGTGTATAAAATCCAGTTTACTTCAGGACTGTATTCTGAAAATGCCTATTTGCTTTTAACTTTAGTGAGATAAAAACTTGTTACATCTCCATTTGCTCCCAGACCAAGGTCCTATTGCAGCAGCTGTTGCCAAAACCTTTGGGGAAGCTCCTTTTTTCACTGAAAGGCTTCTGTATGTTTCTTCTGTCACCTCTTTCCCTACAAAGACTGTCAAATAACCAGAATGGTAGCTTATTTATCTTGTAGAATTTCCTCCTGTTTACTGTTAAAGCTATCACCAGTTTGAGGTCATTATTTCTTTAGAATAGTAGTCTTACAGAAATTAATTTGTCCTTAAGGGTGGAACAATATTGGACAGGGGAACTGAAAAATCTGAATGTTTGACTAATATCTTTTGATGCAGTTGCAGCTTCCCAGCATAGTCAGCCTGATTATCTCCCCTGTCACGGTTTTCTAGGTATTGAATAATCGTGAAGCTCCAGAAGATGAAGAAGAGAAGATTGTTGATGCAGAAGCTGATGAAGGGGATGGTGATGCTACAGAAGCAAAGAGGAGGAAGAAACAGGAAGAAGAGGTAATGATTTTTACCTCTTACTAGTTTCATGCTATTAGTTGTATTTAAAACTTTACTATAGTTCACTCTCCTTAGCTGTTCATGTTGTTTCACGTTCGCTACTTTAAAATTGTTGTTTAAAGGTGGGTTGCTGTAATTTCAGCAGGAGGGCAGAGTAATTGAAAATCTCCTGAGGTGATGAGAGTTCATTCCCAGAGCTGAATTATGGAAAGAGTATTTTGGGGAAAAAAACAAATTCTGCTGCAGTCACAAAAACCTCTATCATCCCTGACTGTACTGAGAAGTAATGGCAAGATTGTAAAAAATAGAGGGTGAACTGAATCTGTTATATCATTGCTTTTATAACGGAATTTTGTTTTCATTGAGTTGCAGGTGAGATACAACTCATCTGTCAAGGATATTGAGGAGTAAAACAGTAAATGGTGTGCTTTGTATCTGTATATGTTTTGGTTCAAATAATAAGTACAATATTGTTTCTCTGCAGGTTGATTATGAGAGTGAAGAAGAGAATGGGGATGAACATGGTGAGAATCCAGAAGAGGAAGAGGCTGAATCGGAGAAAGAAGAAAGGACTCAAGGCGCTGAAGGAGGAGATCAGAGTGGAGCAGATGGTGATGATTCTCAACACCTTTCCTTTATGTCTCAGACCAAAAAAGAGAGGGATCAATTAGTTAAATCAGCAGAGTTACGAATAAATGCTGTTCTGAGCAGCCACCCATCAATACAGGATTACACATTTGATACAGAAAATGAACTCTGGTGTGAGGTAAGATTATAGTTAGTGCCTGTAAACATCTGTGTGCTCTTGCAAAATGATTGTGTAGAGCTCATAACAAATAAATCTCTTCAGTGTAGTTCTGCTGCTTTGTCTCAGTACTGCTGTATTAATGTAGAAAAAGGGCAGCTCATGCCTCAAAGCAAACATACTAGCTGACATTTTTAGCAGGCCCTAATTTCCAGGACCCCTACTGAAACTTTTTTATGACAACTGACAGGTTCGTGGTGTTTTAACTTCTAAATGTATGATGCACCACTGCGTAGCTGCTTGACAAAGAAAAGTGACAGCAGGACTGTTGCAGGAGGCTGTTTGTGAATGTGTCCTGAAGGTGATGGGCAGAAGGGCAGCCTGCTCTATAGGGGGAAGCACGTCTCTTCGCAGAGGAATTTAGAATGAATAAAGCTGGAGTATATCATTTTGTGATACAGTAACGAGAAAGGGCAGAAATTCTGGAATGAATGTGATAGTGTCAGCTGAAAAATCTCGCGGGAATGTGAATTTCATAGATCCAGAAACATTTCGCTCTCCCTTTTTTAACAAACCTTTTTAACTATTTAAAAAATAAAACTTCTTGTTTCAGATCTAACTGGATAATTCTGTCCCACTCTCTTCCCCCCACTTCTACTCCCATGTCCTTTGTCCCCCAAAACCTCCCCACCAGCAACCTTTGACCTCAACCTCTGCCATCCACCTCCCCAGTTTTTCAGTTTAGATCAAGCTGAAAAATTTTATGCCTTTACTTTGACCTGACCTAATACTGCTTTGTAACGGTGAGAAAATGCAGCAAAATCAAACAAGCTACAGTTGCTGAGAAGCTTGTGTGGTCCTCCTGCAGGACAGAAGGAAAAAAGACTAAAGATCTAAAAAAAAAAACCCCCATCAGTTCAAGTCCAAGGATCTTGAGAGCAGTGTGCATGAATAGTCCTGGGGTGCGGTGTTCATATTAGCATCATTTGCCTGTAATTCTAGTCAGACTTGCGTGTGCCCAAGCACATAAACACTAGGATAGTCCCAGGTGTCCACTTTTTGCCTCAGAAAAAGTAGGCTGCTCGTTGAGCCTAATGTTCAAGCTTCCTTACAGAATGACGTTGCACTGGGTTTTTTTCCTTCTAGGTTTCACTGGCGCTTCCTCTGATGAAGGTGTACTTTGACCTCACCTCCTTGCTGGTGTCTCTGGCACGAAACACAGTCATTCATGAGGTAAAGGGGATCACACGGTGCTTGTTGAATGAAAACACCAGTACGGAAGGAGAGAAGGAACTCGTTTTACATACCGAAGGGATAAACCTTGCCGAGCTGTTCAGATACTCTGATGTATGTAATCTATTTATAAACTCGAACTTGAATGATCTTTTTGTGTTCTAGGCAGGAACAGTGGATAATGGGTACCGTTTAAATTTAGCAGGGGTGATGTGTGTCCTTTTCAGCTCTTAAATTCTCTTCTTCCTTCTTCCCCCAGGATATGTTCAGAGCTCAACAGAGTCTTTTCTCAAGGGTAGATAGCAAATGAGTTTTGTGCAGCAGCCCGGTATCTAATGACAAATAATTCCACACCATGCTTGTAACCGTCTCTATAAATGTTTCTTGAGGGAGTTCTTCCATCTAAATGAATTGCAGTACTTGGAGATGAATAGTTGTGTTATGCCATGTAGCCCATAGTTCTACAAATGCAGGATTTTTTTTGTGTTACATTTTCTCTACTGCTTTTGCTGAAAGTTTTGGATGTCTGAGACAGACTGGGCCTGGCATTATATTGCATTGCTTGGAGACTTTTACATGTTCTCCTCCTGCTTGGGGATTTATTTTTTTTTTCCCCCCCTATATTCAGGTCATATTTTTCTGTGCTGAATTTTGATTCCACTACTTGTCCTCGTGTTTAAATCCTGTGGTCACTAGCTTAAACGTAAATCCATGGTCATTTTTGAGCTGCTGTCTAGTTGTTCTGCAACTGTTGGTGCAGTTTAAGCTAATGAAAAGTGAAAAAAGATCTTAGCTTGCTTAGTTATTTAGAAAAATAGAGTAACTGCTGTTCTAACTTGCATCTGTGTTTGTTGCTTTCAGATTTTGGACCTGAACAGACTTTATTCCAATGATATTCATGCCATGGCTAAGAATTATGGTGTTGAGTCTGCCCTGAGGGTGATTATAAAGGAAATAAAAGATGTGTTTGCTGTATATGGTAGGATTTCTTTCTATTTTAAGACTGTCATTTTTTAGGTATTATCACTAAGATGGGAAAAACACAGAAACCTTTCTGTGCTCAGAAAGTTATGTCTTTGCACGATGTTTTCATTTATGTGTGTATTCTTAAGTTACAGTTGTTCATCATTTTCATCATTATGGTGCCTTCTGTGAAGACTTCATTAGTTAATTGCTAGGTTCCATTTAATCAGCAGAAAATTTGCTAGACAAAGCTGAATTTATTTCCCTCTTCACAAATCTTTTCTATTCTAGTCTATTAATTTGCAAGCCGGAAGGTCCAGATGAATTAGCTATTAACATTCGAAGAACCTAACTGTGTAAGACTTGCATAGCGACCGTGAGAACAGGATTAATCTTGTCTGCTGCTTAAATGATGGGAGTCTACGCTGCCTTTATATCTTTCCTAAAATAGCTGTACTGCATTGTCTGAGGTTTTCTTCTATTTTATTTAGAGAATCCAGACAGCTAGCTTAGGTAAGATGCCTAACCACTTAGGCTGCTGAAGTTGCATTGTTGAATTGGCCTTAGGTGATCTAAGTCTTGCTGTGAATTAAACTATTGAAAAGGGGGAAGATTAATGCAGTGAGAATTTTAGCAACCAGATACGTTAAACACATTTGCCAAACGGCAGCCCAAAACCATCTGACCTTCAAATTGTTCAGGACTGCTGGGTAAATGTTGACAGAGCTAGTAATGATCCCCCATCACACTGACTCCGTGAACATTATTTAAAAACATGTGCTACCTCTGTTTAGCCTAAATAGGGTTTTCTGTGGATGCATAACATCATGCACAGAAAATATCAGAACCTTTGTGATTCCAGTGTCGAGCAAATATGGCTTATCAGGTGAGGGGAAAGAGCTCTGTCCTGCCACAGATGCAAGGATGTGGGATCCCATCTTGCGTAAACAATGACGCAGGTTTTCTTAGCACTGAATCCTGCTCTAGATGAGTAATGTATCGATGTTATGTATAGTGAAACTTCTGCCTCGTTACAGCATTCTTGACATTATAGTTTCCCTGCAGAGATATCGTTTTATATCATAGTGAGGTCTGCCCATCTTGGGTATCTGAGGGGAGCAGTTATGCCAGCTACACGCAGAAGTGCAGCTGTCAGAGGAATGTTAATAGAGATGTTCTCCATGTTCATTAGGATCAAGGTGTTTATTTTAGATCTGTTTTCTTCTAAAACAAAACAATCCCCCCCCCCCCCAAACCTTAGCCCGTGAGCGCTCTGATGTTCATTCTTTTCCATGTTCTTAGGTATTGTGGTAGACCCTCGGCACCTTTCGCTGGTGGCAGATTACATGTGCTTTGAAGGAGTTTATAAACCACTGAATCGTTTTGGAATTCAGTCCAACTCTTCCCCCCTGCAACAGATGACATTTGAAACCAGCTACAAATTCTTGAAGGAAGCAACAATGATGGGTAAGTGGTTTAGTCTGGACTATATTGCTGCAGCATCTCACATATGCTTTGTTTTCATCGTAACTTTGCACTACTTTGAGTAATACAGAATTGCATTAGGAAAAAATGCCAGAGGCTAAAATTTTAATTAAGCCCTTGCCTATGAGAATGTCCCAGATGTTTTTAATAAAATTCTGTCAGCTTAAATGAAGTCAGCTCCCACATGTGGGGTCTGTGATTCTTTTCTTTAAGAATTAGATAGCATTTTTTTTATAACAAACCGTAAGATTGTTAAGATTTACTATAAAAAAAGCCTTATAACGAACTATTAAATCTGTCTTTTTCTGTCTCTACCTGCACCATTGAAATTGTCATCTCTGTTTTGTTTTCATGTCTCTATTATAACTTCCACCTCTTCATCTCTTCTGCTCTAACCTTGTTCTTTGGAATTTTATTCTGAGAAGAGTCTTCCCGTTTGTTACTTTGGTTGTATTTTTCTTCCACTTTGTAGCATTTTATTGTCTTTGCTTTTTTCCTCAAACACAGAGTCATATTCATTTGTTTAACAGTAGGTTTCTGGTGCCATTTGAGATGCCCAAGAGTATCCTTTCTGGCCTCCAGCAGCTGCTGCTCTGGAAAGGGTACAGATCTCTTAGGTTCTGAACCATCTCTACCAGCCCCACTTGGCCACGTGGCTCTTTTAGAGCATTTGAAATGTCACTAGATGTATATTTAGGAGTCCCAGCCAAAAAATTTCTGCATCTTTTAAGTCTGAAAAACAGAAAGGAAAAGTGTAAATTAAGGGTGACATTGAATAGAAGAGGATATATCCTGCCAGTTGCTCTCTCTGGATTTATATTATATCACATATTGGCTTAGAAGTAAGGGGGTTTTTTGTCTCTGCCAAGTGAATTTTATTTATGGCTTATATGATGAATAAAGATATGAAGTGCATTACTGACAGAAGGGCGTGGGGAATCGGCATGAAAGCTACAGCGATTATGAGTGGAGGGATTTATTGATTTCATCAAGATAGAGATCAAAGTCATAATGTGGATTGCGGCCGTCTGGATCTAATTTGCTATAATGCAGCTGATGACTTGACTGTACGTTTAAAGAGACACTGCAAAGATGCCGCCTTATGGCCCTGGTCAGTAAGAAGGAAAAAAAAAAAAGAAGGGTTGGGACTACCGGGCATAGCTAAAGTAGCGGGAAGGGCCATCGGTAGCAGGTATGACCCGGCGTGTTGCTGCCCCAGGAGGGTCCAGTGAGCAGACAGCACGTCTGCATCAGAAATGAAACCCCCGTGGCAGTTTGCTCAAAGAACAACTCTTTGTTAATATATCACATGAGCCAACAGGACAGTTGTGACCGTTTTGTGTAACGCTCTAACAAAGAAGCTTTTTCTTTTTTGTCCTTCAACGGGCACACATTTAGGAGCAGCGATTTACTCGTACAGCTGGAGCTGAGGTCAGAGCAGCAAGCGCACGCCGTGCACTGTGCTGCGTTGCGGTTTCCCCCCAGCCTCTGTAAGGCAGAAAGCTCGGTGCGTTTTGCTCGATAGAATAAAGATGACCCAAACTTAGCAAAAGTTTTAACTTTTATTTCCAATCTTCCAACGTGCCATAATGACAAAATTCCAGCTTGCTGGTATTCAGGATGAATGAAAAGCAGTCCAAACGCTTATAAAAACACTGAAAGCAAAACACTCCTAGCCAGACATGTCATCTGGAGAGCTTCCAAATTTCTGTGACACTGTTGCGCTACAGCGAGTAACCACAAAATCAAAGGAATTCATGGAATGTCTCTCCAGTGCAAAGTCCTCTTCGTATCTAGCCGGAAGGGTTTAAAATCCACATCAAAAGGATTCAGTCTGACAAAGGAAAAAGGCTGCAATGAAAAGGGAATCGTTTTGGTTTTTGCCTCATTGATTTTTTTTTTTTTCTTTTAGCAATTTATCTAATCAGCAAAATGTGTTCAGTGCAAGGCCAAATACATGTTCTCTTGGAATTCGGAATGTCTTTTCATGCTGACTGGAGAGAATTTAGGAATGTGTGGCCTGATCCTCCTCTTGCCCCCAAAGATTAGGAAGAGATAATAGCTGGTATGGGAGGGACAGGAAGCGTGTTGGACTTCTGCTTCCAGAAATACAAATTCCACCTGAACAGTAGGTGGCAGTGCCTTTCCAAATCTAGGCGGCTGAGCCACATAAGTTCCTGTGTGTAAAAACAAATCGGCTTTTAGCACTGACCTGTGAGAAGCCTTTGGATACCATCCTAATACGTTGTCGCTTGATTTCTGTTATAGGTGCCTACGATGAACTGAGATCTCCGTCTGCGTGCCTAGTGGTTGGAAAAGTCGTTAAAGGAGGGACTGGTTTGTTTGACCTCAAGCAACCTCTTACGTAATGTTTTGCCTGTAACTTAAGGCTTCGGATTAAAATGCTCATCATAGGAGATATGTATGCCCTGCAGCTACTCCTGCAGCATGTGGAACGACTGCATGTACTGTCTCCAGTCATCTTCCCCGTGCCGGTACCTTCGTTAACCTGGATATTGATGAGCCTAATCTGTTTAATGAAACGTTGCACCTAGGAGCTATCCTTTGGCCCAAGGAAACATTTATTTCCTGTTCATTAATGTAAAAAATGAGATTATTGGTTTACATAGAAAAGAATGAAACAAAGCAGGTCCTGTGGGTGTCACGTAACCTGTGCAACACCCTTGTTAAGCAGAAGTCAAAGTAGAATCTGTTTGTGCTGTCTGGTTTTTGTGGGGTGGAATCCCGTCTGGATGGGAGTGCCAGTTGCCACACGGTTGTTTCATGACAAGTTTCCAGTATTTGAAATAGCACTCAGACTTGCAGATGTATTGAAGTGTCTGTGCTTGAGGCATGTCCTCTTCTTTTCCTGTATTTACTTGTACTGCCTTTTATTTTATTTTATTTTTAAGCTTTAGAAGATGTATTTTCTTATCCTGTTTATCCTGTTTAAGAATAATGTGTCTGTGACACAGTTAATAGATTGCATTATTAACCAACTATCTGAATTCAGAGTTTTCTTGGGTTCTGTAGGCCTCTTTCAGGATCTGCCCTGGCAACTTCTTTGTATGAAACTGATTTCTACGCAAAGAAAAACCTCACATTTGATAAAGATTTATTCCTTAAAGAGAACTGCTGTAACAATGCATAGAAGACTCCTGTAAGAATGACTAAAAAAGAGTTTTTAAACTATTTTTGCTTATATGTTCTGTATCAAAGAGGATATTTAATAAAGGACATCATGAACAATATTATGAACGCCCTATTATGTGGCTATAATACAGAGGGAATTTTGTCAGTCAACAGCCATCACTTTGACTATGATAGCTGTTAAAATGGCATAGCCAAAAGCTCTGCACTCTTGGATACCTATAGAAATAGTCACTTTTCAGAAATCTGACTTTTTTGTTTAGACTTTTTTTAATCAAAATGAAATGCGCAAGATGCACACAAATTGTGCTCTCTTCGGAGCTTGCTCACTACCATATAGGCACCTTTTCTGAGTGATTTCAACCCTTGACTGTTCTCTGTGGCACCCCTACAGTAGTGGAAAAGTGCCAGAGTTCCCTTAGGAGCTCCAGGGCTGGCTGCATTCAGTGGAGCCGTGCTAAAGGCGATCAGACACTGGGAGATGTTGGTGTGGGATTAGGGAAGAGCCTCTGTGGAGTATCTTTACGGACTCCAGTCTGCCTCAGCCCCTTCGAATTGTGTGTCAGATGTGCTCCAAATTGTGTTGAAGCTCAACAAATGCATTAGCTTGGTTGCTCTGCAGTTTCACTCTGAATTTCTTTGTAAAAGATTTCCTTGTGCCTATCTCTGATCTTAACACCTGCTACATGTTTCTCAAAAACATTGAATTCTGTAAACAGCCAGGAAGGGGTGGGTTGGATACAGTTTTGCAACTAGCTAGATGAGGAAAGAACAAACGTTGTAACAAAAGATTGAATTTCAGGCTACCCTCTATGCTATTACAGCCCATTGTGCTGAGAAAAATCCCTAAGAATTATTTGCAGTGTGCTGCGGATTGCACCTGTGCCCCATCTTCTTTGGGGAGATACGGTGGCATTTCTTCAGACTCTAAGTCTGAAGGCTCATATTCATTCTCAGTGAAGCTGAAGAGGTGTCTTTGATTGTGTCCTGGTAGGAAACTAAGTTACGGAGGAGTAATGAATAGTAGTCTGATACTTCTTTATAAATACAAGTGCTGTGTGTTGGAAGTGTATGTGTGAAGTTATTCTGTGCTGCAGCTGAAAAGATGGAGAATAACCAGAGCAACCTGAAGATGTCTTTTTCTAGGTACCAGCTTGCTTCTCTGAAGGTCCCAAGACTAGTGCTCCGGGTAGCAATCTTGTCAGCTTTGCTTGCTGCTCTCAGTGGTGAGAAATACTGCTGTACGTCGGTGGGGCAGCAGCCAGCCAGCATGCTTTTTTAGGGGGGGAATCTAAATGAGATCAGTGCCCTAAAGTGCCTGCAAGTATGTAGTCTCATTCTGAGAAAACAGACTTAAAGTGATATTATCTGAAAACTGTCTATTATCTTTCGGTTGACACCACATCAATTGTGCTTTTAAGCCAAAGAGCTGTTTCTTGCTCCCTGCAGAATCAGCTGTGCAGGAAATGGTGATGAATTCAGTAGGCGGTTAAAGAAGTCAGTCATGCTACCAGGTTATCTCATACTGATGATTCTTGAAATAGAGCCTTTTGGAAAATCTGCTCTGACTGTGCCAGGAGGAGCCAACCTCCCTTTTGAGTTTTGAGTTGTCTATTTTGTTAAAGCTTAAGCACATGCTACTATCAGAAAAGCTATTCTGATCTGTAATTTAACAGCTGACAGTGTAGGAAAGCCCCTAGCACTGCAGTTCGGATCGTATCTACTTAAAAAAACAAAGTAGGTGGCTGTTTCTGTCTGTGGACAGAAGTTCTGGGACAGAAGGAGTTCTGGTTTGTTTAAAATTCGCATGCATACAGAAAATGGAGGTAGAAGAAATGTTCTGCTTCCTGTGGTCAGAAGACTTCTGTTTCTGCTCACACAAATGAAGCTCTGTGCAGCTAGACCTCGTATGTTTAAAAGTTTCTTTCTTCTTTCTTCCAACTCTTCCTGTCACTCTACTGTTTTCTTTGCGGGTAGGTAGCCTGCATCCTCGCACACGCTCTCTCGGAGATGGCTATAATTATGGATGTGGCACTGCCTGCGTCTTCTGTAATGATATGAGACAGACAAGTAGGGTCAGTTTTGGAGCAAAGGACCCCCAAAAGCTGATTCATAGGGAAGAGGGGATCAGGATTGAAAGGCCAAACAAGTGGGTAGAAAGTTGCTTTGGATTATGAGAATCGAGCTTTGCAAATATTTAAATAAGATAGGAATTCGTAACTGGAACTCTTTCCAACCAGCTATTTTATGAATCCGAATCCGAATTTGGTGGGATTTTTGCTGCTAACAAAAGATTATTTTCATCCTGGTTCCTTCTGATATCAGACCAAGTTCAACTAGTAAGGAGTGGTGCAGAAGCACAGCAGATGACTAAGTCTTCCCAGGCACTGAGTCTTCCCAGTCTTCCCAGCCACTTTACGCTGCTTTTGACTGTCTTCAGCAGGATCAGTTTGAATGTACCCTATTTCTAAGTTTCTCTTCAGCTATCTTTGACTTCATGATTTTTCTATTATTTTTTGACTGTTCTAGTTTAACAATGAACAAACCTTGTGGTGATTTGCTGTATTTTAATTTATATATGTAGCATTTAGAAGCTGCATTTATGTTTGTAGGTGTTTCGGAAATCAGATGCGGTGCTGGCATTGGCCGCGGTCTTATGCTTCTTCACTGGGAAGCATCCGTTATCTTAATGATGTGCTGCGTTGCATGGTGCCAAGATACTCTAAGGCTGGGAGGAATGAGGGAAGAAAAGTTAGCTTCCAAAATTGTTTTCTTTCTGTGTTTTCTCTGCTAATACAGTAATCATGTGTGATCTATCTGGAAAGCTAAAGGCTATCAGCTTGACTGAATGTGCACTCCAGGAACGGACTGGTGCATATGCAGCCGTGCAAGCCGGAGAAAGAGGCTCTTTTAAAGCTGTAACAGGAGGGACTCGTAGCTATGGGGCCGGAAGGGGAGGTGGTGATCCTCACAAATCCTGAGTGTCTTCTGGTGACGCTTGCTTTGGCAAGCAAGACCTACAGTGCGATTTTTCATCCTGTTTGTATGGTATAAAACACCTACTCACTGATTCAGATTCCTACCTGTAAGATAGGGAGATCAGACCTTTTCATTGTGTCCGTAATGATGAGTCAGCTTATATTTTTGCACAGCAGATGGAAAGTGAGCTTTATTCAAGCTTAACAAATTGTAATTAAAGGCTTGTTTCCTGTCAGTAAACTTTAAAAATCATAAGACAGGCAATAAAAATGGGTACAAATAGGAATTACTGCTTCTTTCATTTTGAAAGTTAAGCTAAATATTAGAACACAGGGAGCCGAAAAGATTGCTTTGCCAGCTCACTGATTCCCTTGTTATGCTTGTGCAGGTCAAACCAAGCAGTGGTGACAAGGGGCCTCTAAAAGATGTTTAATCATTCCGAGCCTTTCTGGACAAACCACTTGAAGCTTGCTAGTAAGCACTAAAACTGGACGCTACTTCATCTGCTAAGGGTTTGACAAGTACAGGGCTTGTGACACCTCCGAGACACTTCACGCAAGGTCAGATGGTGGTGACCGGACTATGCTCCCCGGTCTGGCAGGCTACTGGCAGGTCAAGCCAAAGGAAAGCCTTTCCCTTCAAGGGGATTGCGTCAAGCAGGAGAATTTGTGAGCATCAGTCACAAAGGCTGAGGTTCAAAAAGCCTTTTGAAGGTGTCAGTGCTGAATACAGCCTTTGGGGTAGATGTGAAGCTTGGGGTAGAATCGGGCATCCTCGTTCGGCGTGCGGACGTCCCCTGTGCTGTAGATGAGAATGAGATCTGTGTCCACCAGCTTGCTCAATGGCAACCTGCTAATGTAGCCAGAAAGGAATCCTGGAAATCGTTGTGCATCTTGAATGCCTGCTCTTCCTTGCAGCTTGTGTAGCACGGAGAACAGCCTGGACACTTGCTCGCCCTGAAGACCCAAAGTTGTGTTTTGTAGGTTAAATGTAGGGTTTAAAAAAAACCCAAGTGCCACGAGGCTGGTGTTTAGAGCAGTCGCTCAGGATGTGGGAGCCCTGCTTTCAGCTCTCTCCGGTGCCCTGAGGGACCTGAAACTCACTTCCTCCGAGGGCCCTAACCACCACCCCGCAGCTCAGCATGGAACAGGGAGGCTTCGCTTTTCCCGAAACTGCTCAGTGCTGCTGGAAATGATTTACTGTTCCTAGGGATAAGAGAGGGATGAGTTCTGAGTTCCCTGCTCCCAGGGGAAGGTAGGAAAAGGCAGGCCATGCAGTCATGCTCCCCTGGGCTTTCTTGGCAGAGCATCAAAGCCTTTTTTCTAGCATTTGAACAACCTCAACCAGAAGCATAGTGAAAAATCCTGCCTCAAAACAGGATTGTTGCTTTCTTGTTAAGGGGCTTTAGGGCACTTTACTGCTGCATGGAAGACATGCACTGGAAGTCCCTTAGGGAAAAGAGGGTTCCCGAACCCTTGTGTTATGGGTGAGCGCTGCAAGCCCCAGCAGAGGCAGCCACCCAGCCCCTTCCTCCTCGGCTTTCTAGATCGTTTCTGGTCTGCTCTGTAGTGCAGTACCAGCCTTACCTGGGAAGGATGGAGCCCTCGGGGGCAGCAGATAGATGCATTGTAAAGAGCTGTGCAGCGCAGATATGACCGATAAAGGTTTCTGTTTACATCCCTGTCAGATTTTGGTGCCTCGAGACAGGAGAGGCCAAGCTACCTGAGTGGGGTGCTCAGCCTCTCTGTATGGTCTTGCTCCCCACCTCTCGGCCTGGAGCTTGTGCCCGAGTGCCTCCTTCGGCAGGAGGGGTTTTCCTCCTGCCAGCAACCTGTCTGGGAGCTCTCGGTCTGGCAGGAGGCAGCTTGTGGGCACCGATGGCAGGTGAGAACTTGGCAAGGGAAAAGGAGTTGCTGCACTGCGGCACCTCCTGTGCGAGGTCCAAGCTGTGTTTCATGGGTGAGCTTTGTGAGGATGCTCCCTATGGGAGGTGGGTGTTGGGAGAGGAACGTGGGAGCACGGATCCCAGGGAGATGCTGGGCTGGGGCAGCTTTTGGAGAAAGCAAGGTGCCTCCAAGAGCTTAGGTTGCTGCAGGGGCAAGTGGTAGATAAGCAGTGGTTTTCAGGTATGCAGCGCTGAGCAGAGACCCTTCCTGTGAAGGTGGAGGGTGTCTGTATCATTAGCACGTTCTCCAAAGAGGTCTGCATGACTGCACATGGCAGCTGGTCTGAGCAGAGCTGTCAGCCAGAGGAAGCTCCAAAGCCTGCTCCTGCTCCTGTTACAGTGGATGTCTCAGAGCCAGGATTAAGCAAGCTGTTCATTAACAATGTTTTACAGTTTTCTGGCTTAGATCCCTCGAAAGAGTTTGACTATCCGATTGCCCCTGAAAAGCTGAGGTCTCATCGCCGAGCCCGTGAGGATGTATAGCCGTGCTTGTTTGCCTTGGTGTAGCTTTCTCTGCCAGCTTTGTGACTATAAATGGTCCCCCACCCCCCCGCCGCAGGTCTGCGTCGAATCTGGTTCTGGGGCTGCGACTTGTTCTCTAGTAACACTGCTGCAGCTGTTTGCTTTTTGGAGCCTTGCCTAGCACTACAGAGAGAATAATGAGTGATCAAGAAGTAACAGTGGAACATTAATGCAAACTGCAGTAAATACATAGCTGCATTATTAATGGGACGTTAAAACCGAAAGGGCAAGTAGAGCAAATCATATGCTCGTGGTGCAACAGCTCAGTAGAAAAATCCCAGGGCAGTACCTTGGAAAAATCAACGCTCTGTAAAACACTTCAGTACAGGGTTCTTCTGCTTTCCAGTATACTGTATATCCTCTGCGTGGGAGCCTGAATTATTTCGGCAAGATGCAGAATTTTAGAGAAGTGTTTTAGCCCCGATAGCCTCGTGAATGTAAATAATCCTGTAAAACAGAGCAGTGCCCTCGGCCTGCTACAGGGATCAGTTGCAAGTTAATGGATCTTCCTTAATTCTTGGTAAAGCTACAGAACCGAATCGTTACAAGAACAGAGACAGCTGCCTCTGAATTGCTGCTCTTGCCAAGCTCAGGCCTGGCAGGAGTTTGGGGTCGGACCAGACTCTCTGCTTGCCTGGGAGCTTTATGCTGCATCTGGTGCCGAGGGAGGGTAAATACTCCCAAGCCAGGGACAGCAACAGTGAATGCTCGTTTCATGCCCTCTCTGCACAAATCTAAATGACGGGGCAAAGCCTCTGCCAGCGATGCCAGGCTAGACTGAGCTAAGCTGCCTTTTGCTGCAGAACGCGCCCTGCGGCGTGCACCTAGCAGCTTGCATGTGCGGTGAAAATACGTGATGATAAAGACAAACTGGGTTTTGCTAAAAATAGTCCTGGGGCCTCTTCCTCTTCTAGACTCGCTCACTGGGTTACGGCAGTGTGGTTACACAGCGGCTCGGGAGAAGTACGAGAAGCAGGAAAGAGGATTTTTGTGTCTTAGCGGAGAAGCTGTGCAACGTCTCGGGAGTCTGAGTCCGGCTGGCCGTGCTGCAAATCCAGAACTGCACGTGCAGCAGCAATAACCCCCAAACCCCTGTTGTAAAATTATCCTCCCAGTTCTTTGTCTGCTTGCGAGAGAGCAGAAGGATCCAACAGGGCTTTAGGAATAAAAAAAATTTTGAACACACTGTTAAAGGAAGGAAATAACTTCATGCCATTCCTCTGTGTGTTTTGCAGCTCCCAAGGGAAATGCCGCAGCTCTTCCTGCTTCCCCGCTCTGTGGATACAGGCGGTGACCATATCTGATGGCTTAAGCTTACAGCTGTGAGCTAGTCCTTGAAAAAGCTGATCTTCATTCTTCTGAGATGTGGCTCATGCCCAACGTACATGCTCCAAGTCCATTTTCATATGGAATAAACCCAGCCTGGAGCTAGGCTGCTGGCGCTTATCTTCCGAATTGCGACTGACAGCTAAAGAGGCCAGCAGCAATTTGTGAAGGCAGGCGACCTCCGCTGCGCCGAATTGCTGCTCTGCGGCTTGCAGGGGCCTGGCTACCAGCTGTTCCCACGCCGTCACTGGAGCCTTTTGTGGCCATGGCTTCACTGCCTTTTCCAAGAAGAAATCCCTGGCTTGCCGAGTGAGCTGACAGCTCCTAGCAGCTGCTTTTTCTGGTGCCTCTTGCCCAAAGCCCAGTGTCTGGAAGACGATGGGCTGCTGGAGCACATCTGTTCCCTTCCTCCAGCGCTTGCTCCGCAGGGAGGCCGCCGTTTGGGTCAATGCCCGGAGCCCCGGCGTCAGGCGCCTGCCGTCGCAGACGCGTTCGACGAGGCCCGCGGCAAAGCTGACGTCTGCGGGAAGAGACCCAAGGACGCGGCTCCCGACAGCAGGAGGAGGCTCTTGGGCTGCTTCGTGCCGGGCGCTGCTGGCTGGGGGGCAAGCGCAGGGGCTGCGCCGAGTCGGGACTTGGCCGAGCGCGCGGGGCCGTCCCCGCCGCAGCCGCTCTCCGCCTTGCTCCGGGAGCTCCTTGCTCCCTCTCGGCCTCGGGCTGATTGCGAGAACTGAGGCTGAGGGCCGTTTCCTCTGCCTGCTGCCGGGGGACATTCCCTGGCTTCCAGTTCAAGGCCTGCGGGAAGAACCCGACATACGTGGCGGGGGGGAGGGGGGGGGGTTCCTTGCCAAGATCCGTCATCCTAAAGCGTTCCCATTCCAAGGGGAGCTACTCACGCTAATGGGTCTCTGCCCGTTCGTTCGTGCCACCTGTGCTGCTGGAGGCCGCCGCGCGTCCGGCTTGGCCGGGATTCACCCGGCAGAGCCGCGGCCCCTCGCAGCCGGCGGGCAGGGAGGAAGGTCCCGCGTCCTGGCCGCGCGTCGGGGCCACGTGCGCCGGGATGACACGAGGATGTAAGAGGATTTGGGCTTCTGGATGCCGCATCTACTGCGCGAGAAGAACTGAGCCTTTCAGATGAGGTTTTATGAATGAGAAAGCTGAAATTTTGGAAAGAGGAACACAGACGTTCTGAAGAGTGCGTTTAACTTGGGTTTTTCACCTTGCCGGCTGGGTCACAAAAAAAACCCCCAAACAACCAACCGCCACCAACAAAAACCCCCAAACAAAACCCAGTGTGTTATATGTCAGATCAAGTGGTATCGGTTTTCCTAGCATAACAAAACTGACGTTTTCTGTACCGCCAACCAAAAGACTTTGTGCGAGCTCTGTTTAGGGGAGTGAGTTATTTTTACAAAGCCAGATTTTTTTTGGAAATGATTTTAGAAGAGGTTTGTGTAAGGATAAAACTATTTTCAACTTTTACAGTTCTCTAATTTTTTTTTAATTATTTTTCTAAATCTGGCATAAATTAGCAATGAAGTCTTGTAGATCTGAGAAGAGAGTTTATTCACTGCCTAATAAATCATTTGAAAAATGCCCAAAGGAAATTTGGAAAATTTCCTCAAGGAAGACTTTTGATGGATTTAGGCTCCTAGGCCATAAGTCACTTTGGAAAACAAATCTTGCATTGCCAAGACTCTTTGTCCCTCTTGGAAAATGGATACAAAGCATCTTTGTCATGATTGACCAGAAATCCAGCTGACGGTCCTGCGCAGGAGGGAGGGAAAGTGGTGTAAATTGGTTAAACACCTAATCACAAACTTAGAAATAGGGTTACCAAAAAAAAAAAAAAAAAAAGAAAAAGAAATATGGAAACACACTTCTAAATTAGACTCAACGCTAAGCTGCTTCCCTTGCTGTCTCCACGTCTCTTGCCTGAGGTTGCTGAGATCCTGGAGCTGCAGGGACAGTTCCCCTGACCTCGTTGCTGCGCGGATGCTTTTTCTCTGGCATGAACTCTCCCTCTGTCTGTGAACTTTACTGATGCACGTTTCCCCCATCCTTCCTTCCTTTTTCTCAGTGCAAATGCAAAATTCAAGATTTTCGCCTGGGAGAGACTCCCCTCGCTATTTAGAGGACGTCCTCAGAACCCGTCTCCTTAGGTTATATTGCGTTGTTATTAGCTACTGGCCTGCTGGGATGCGAACAAGCGTTCAGGCATTAGCCAGGCTTGTATCACGTTTGCTGTTCCCTTAGCGAGTCGGAGGCTTGCTTAGGTGTCTGCTTTCTTTCACCGGGAGTCGGGAGCACCATCTGAGCTGGTGCAGCCCACATGGGACGTCCATCAGCGCCGCGGTGTCTCACTGGTTTCCTCGCAAGACCTCACACCGCTTAAAAATAGAGCTGTCAGACAATCCTGCCACCCAATTCCCTTCTCCGCTCGCGCTCAGATTACTATTTATGTGTCGCTCTCGAGTATTCAAAGCCTACCCGTGAGCACGCGAGATGGTTACGTGGTGGCTGGGCAGAGGAAGCGCTGCAGGAACGGATACAGGGCAAGAGCTGAAGACCAGCAGGTTCTGCTCCGGTGGGATTTCTTCCCGGCACGCCGACGTGATGCCGAGCACCCCCGGCCACAGCAGTCCTTCACGGTGCCGCAGGTGGCTCTGCGAAGGAGATGGAGGTGACGTCCGTCAGCCTGAAAACATGAACATCTTCATTGCTAACATGGCGTGTGAGCTCGTCACCCCGGCCTGCCTTCACAGGCAGCAGAGGCACTTTGAGGCAAATGATTTCCTTCGGAAACAGCTACGTGCAACAGGCCAAGGCCTCAGATCTTAAAAGAGCCTGTTTTTCCCTGTGACTATCGAGCCGTGTAGCTCCTGTGTTAGAGACATCTGAAGTTTGTGGGTGGAAATCCCACCCTAGAAACCTCCCAATGGATATTTTCTCTGCAATCCTGCCCATGAGGCAGCTGGTGTCCATACTCCTCCGTGCCATGGGCTCAGATCCTTCACTCTTGGTGCTCCTGAAACTGGTCTGATTTTAGATGTGCCTCTGTGTCGAACAGTGTATTTGCACCGGCTGTTTGGGACAGCAGGCTGAGAAATCCTGGATAAACTCCCTAAACTAAGCAGAGCCGATGGGAAAAAGAGAAGGGGAAGGGACAGCTAAAGTCCTGTCGTTCCCAGTGAAGCCAAGCCTGCGGTTTTTAATGCCTTTAGTGTGGAGTGAAGCTGTGTCACTGCTAAGCTTTTTGCATAGTGTCAGAAAAATATATTGGTAAATGGTTTTTATATGCATCGGTGAAGAAAATGATTCCTTAACTACCCATCTTTGCAGTGACACAAATATATGCCAACCAGCTAATACTTACCCAGGTGCAGAGCCCTAAAATGGGACAGACTGCAGCATCCAGCTGTGCTGCACAAATATGGGGTGAAGCAACGGCGGGCGAGGGACCCTGCTTTTAGCCGTCGTGGGCATTCCTGTGCTGCAGCTGGTGTTGGCTTTTTTCTGCCTCGAGAGCCAAAATGTTGCTGCAAACAAAATTGTGGTTTTCTCCACTCTGCAGTCAAGGGACGTCTTGCTGCAGTATTTAGTGGCTGCCTCCGCTTAGCTGCAAACACCCGGCACCTCCTCTCCAGGCTGTAAGTAGGTCGGGTCAGTGCAGAGCGTCTCACCCTTGTGTCCGCTCTGGTTTTGTCACCGGCTGATGCAGCGCGATGAAGCCCGAGTACCTGCAGGTTGCCCAGGCAGTCGGAGGTTTCCGCTAAGTTGAAGAGGAAAGCTGTGCGGTTAGAGCAAATGTGCCTAACGCTCGCCAGAGCCGGGCTCCGTTCCCAGACCCAGACCCAGACGTCGCGTGATCTCAGACAAATCACATCACTTCGCATGGCATTTTTGGGTCCGTACTTGCTTTAGCAGCCTGCAAACCACAGTCATCTTTCTTTTGCTCAGCTTGGCAAGAGAAACATCATGGTTGAGAGCATGGTGGAGGACTCGGGCATTTCTGTGGCGATACCTATATTAGGATCCTGCAAACCACAGTCATCTTCTGCTCTGCTCTGCTTGACACAAAAAATGCTGCGTTTGGGAAGCAGGCAGTCCATCTGAATGCAGCTTCCATCTGCCATATAATTCTTCTTTCCAGAGAGAAAGGTGCGATGATGCACTGAAGAGGTTTAACTCAATTCCCTGACATCAATTACACTTGGTCTCATTAGAGTTTTACAGGCAATTACTCCTTACACAAAACCTTTCAAAGGATAAAATACCCAGGAAGCAAGCAAGCCCCTGAGGGAAAGGATCTGAGCACTGTTTCTAGGTTTCATCAGTCACCAGCTTGGATTTCTAGCAGACCCACCAGCCCTATGTGGATCTGCAGCTAGATCGTTTAAGGCTGGGTTTAGCTGTGCGTTGCAAGATGCAGGCTTAGCTGGCTTCCCTATTTCTTCTCAGTTTTAGCCGATGACTCTGGTACAGTGCAGAAACCAGAACCACATCTCCCCCACTGTGGACAAGAAACAAAACCTGCATGGTAGGAATGCTTATTTTGGGGTTGTTTGCAGGACTTGGGCGTGGATGAGTGACCCGCTGAAGCTTTCCCGGCTGTGCGCTGATGCAGACTGTAAGCACAGGGGAACCACATGCCTGTGGACCAGGGCATCTCCAGGAACAAGGTGGGGTTAAGGTTTCCCAGCATCAGTCGGGAACTTCCTGAGATCGATCCGAAATGCTCTGCTAGATCAGTGCCAGGACATTCACTCCTCTCCCCGTTGGTCCATAGGTCACATTCTCCCCCACCCCAGGGCTTTTTTTCCCTCCTGTAACTACTCTTTTGCAGAACTTTGGTTTCTGCTGTCACCCCCGGCTCAGCAGCCTCTTGGTTTTTTTTCATCTCTCCTCCTGCCCCTTAACTTCTCCAGTCATGTCACTGGCAGCCCGGCGTAGCAGGGCAGGGGCTGTCTGTAAAAGTGCTGACTTCTTCCAGAGACACATTTGAACGCAGCAGGGAAGTGCTTTCGCTCTTGTGCATTTGCTAGCTGGCTGTTCTTCACTTACCGCATATTAAAAGCTGTGGGGAGGAGGAGGTGTCAGCCTGAAGGAGAGGCCAGCCGAGTTCAAAAGTTCTTCCCAAAATCGGACAAGGAAAAGCACTGAGTATTACTTTAATTTGCAGGCTAGGTGGGTCCTCCATATATTTTTGCTCTGCCTATTTTGGAGCCAGGTTGAAAGCACCTCTAGCAAGTTGCTCCTCTGGCCAGATTTGGCAGGCCACACTTGATTTTTGTAGTAACATCTCTATGGGTTAGTGTTGAAAATGAAGGTTCAGTGGAAAATGATCATGTCCTCTAATGCACGGGCCATTATGTTTGCATGTTTATGCAAGTCCGGGTGACAAAGGAACTGAATTTTTCTCAATCTGTTTTAAGATCTTTGGGGTCCGTGTTTGATTTTCCAGCTGTGATAGTTTACCCCTTTTAAAAAGCCACAGTGCCAATAACTGTCATGGGTTGATGCCACGTGGTAATGGGTGTTTCGTTCAAGAGATTTGCTTTCTTGAGAATATTTGCTTTTGTTTTTGAAGGAGGAAGTTTCTCACTGTTATGGGACTTGAACATATGAACTCTGATCATCAAAGGCACAAAACAAATTAAACTCCAGATGTGTTGCTTTTAAGAAATCTTACAGTATTGGGTAGCCTCAGATATTATCCCAGATGTCTGGGATGATTAATACTAAAAATAAGGCAATGACAGCAGGGCCATTAATACTAAAAATAATAAATCTTCTTGTTTATTTGGTGGTAAAGAGCTTGGAAGATGGAAGAAGATAGATATGCTGAGCTTCCACCCTCCTGTGCTGGCGCAGCCAGGAGACATGACCTCTGGGGTGCTCTGAGGACAGGGAGGAGGAGATCGAGGTCCTCCCTCCTCTTCCACCTCACCTGCGCTTGTTGGGGCAGGCCTGGATCCGCCTGCCAGGGTGAGAGAACCCCAGTATGAGGTGAGATCATTAATAATTAACAGCTGGAAGAAAATGCCAGATCCTGAGGAGAGGTTTTACAGTCTGTGAAGAATCAATACATGGCATTTTCTTCAGAAATACCGGAGAGGAACAGCAGTTAAAAGACCTCTGCCATTGCTTTGCATAAGGTTTGCCAGGGGATAGCAAGGGCTGGAGGAGCCTGGTTGAGTTGTCCTGAACCCCCTACATCCCTCAGCCTTGGTATCTCCGTGTCTTGGGCCATTTTTGTTCTCCATCTGCTTCCTCCACAACATCCATCCCTCAGGGCCTTGCTAATATCCCTAAGTCTTCCTTGAGGTGCCTATCTCCTTTTTTTGGGCTGCTGGTTGAGAGCAGCAATGGGTGCGGTGCCCAGCTCAGCCGTGCACTCTGGTGCGCCAGGCACGTTGATTTTGCTCCTGCCGCTTTTCGTGACTCAGAAATCTCATGTCTCCGAGTCTTTGGCACCTTTGGCAGAGCTGGCTGCCATCAGCTCATGGACCTAGAAGATACCAGGACTGGGGGACAGGCCTGAAGGACTCACGGATGGCGGGTTTGAAGACAAAGTGGGGAAGATGTAGGGGAGATCAGGGAATTACTCACCTAACTGGCCTTTAGAAACGACCCTCCCAGGCTGGAGGTGCTGTGAATCCGTCTCCCCTGATCCTGACACAAACACTTATGTTGATTTTCTAGCCTAAATCGTCTGAGCTGCTGAGCAATAGTTGGGTTTCAATAAACAAATATTGACTCTTTCAGGCATGCGGGTGAGAATCAGCTGCCGGCAGGATTTCGTCCCACCAAGCCCGCAGCAGCAGAGGGCAGCGGGAGGCGCTGAGACACGCCAGGCTCACGACCTTGCGCTGCGAACAGCACGCGTTCAGCTGAGAGGACCAAAATGCAAAAGGGAACTTGGAGAGCCGCTTTTGCTCTTCCCACCTGTGGGTACATGGGGACATGACAGCAGGGCCCCGGCCTCATTCGGGCGCCCGCAGGGCTGGTGGCTGCCCTGGGACTTCCTCCTGGCACTGGAGCCTGCCTCGGAGATCGGCACTGCTCAGCAGTTCTCAATAAAATCTCTTACTTCCCCGCGTAGGTCATGAAATGGGACTTAAACTAATGCTCTGTGACCAGAATAAATAAAAGCTCACAACAAATTAAAGATGAGCCGGTACAGTTTGGAGGCTCTTGTTAGTTCCTGGAAGCCATCATTAATCATGTACAGCCCTGATTTTGTTTTCCCTTTCTATTCCAAACTGTTTGTTCGTGCTCTTCCTCCACCGTACCGTGACCCTGTGTTCTTCTCTGGCCTCTATCTAGGAGGGACTGGTAGCCATCGGGCTGTCTCTGGGGATAGCTCGTGGTCAGCTTCTGCAGGGTGCCAGACTAACTCCTAAAAGTTGGGCTGGCTGCATGTTGCTGTGACTCACCACTCTGGCTCAAACTGTTTTTTCTTCTGGCTATTGACTATCAGAAAAAAGACCCACACACTGCTTTCTCATGGATCCTTCCTTTTGATTATTTCTACTGTTCTTTCAAAAAATTTTTTTGATTCACAGTGCAGTTGCTTTTTGCTGGCGGAAGCGTAACAGGCTATATTTAAACTGTTCAAATCTGCATGGAAATACATATGATTTTTTTTTTCTTCCTCTTCCCTAAGGGAAGTGGTGATGTAGCACTTCAGCTTCTCACCAAAGATTTAGAGACAGATAACATCCGTGTCGTTCCAAATCAGAATACAAGTGTTGGAGCAGGTTTAAACTAATGAATTAATCCCCCCCATTACTGAAGAAATTAATTGCAGCTATCTCTATGCAGAACCAGAAGAACAATTCATGGAAATAATCTACCTGAAATTTGCCCAAGCATCTGCAAGTTCAGTTACTCTATGCGTGCAGCAAGACGGACAGTTGTACTTATGGTGCTTTTGCAAAACTGTGGATGAACCGCTCTGAACCATTTGGAAACTGATGTCCCATGGCACTGCACGTGACAACCTGGCAGAGCAAAGCTTTCCTCTGCAAAACCAGCACCGTTAGCTCCTCTGGCTCTTCCAAAAATGGTTAAAAACCCAGAGGCTGGAGTTGGAAAAGACACCTCCCAGTGATGGAAAGCAAGGAGAAATAAAGTGTGATTTATGAAGAGGTTTAAACGTTGCAGCCAGGAACTTTGGCTCAGGGCAGATGAAACGCTGATCCAACCGCTGAGAGAAGAGAGATAAAAATCACAAAGAAGTACATTCCCCAAACATTTATTTGGCTGAGAAGTCAAAAACACCACAGTTCAGGGTCAAGCAAAATAATGACTGACAGTCTATTAGGAAAGACTCCTTCTCCAGTGTATCTAGTTATGTGCTTGAAGCAGAGAAACATGGGAAAGTCAGCCAAAGCCAGGCCTGGGGAATTCTGGCTTCCCATGCAAATTCAGCTTTGAAGTAAAACACTTGTTTTGGACAAAAGCCTGAAAACCGGAGGCTCCCGTGAGCTGCAGATGTGAAGGGTGCAGGTGAATCCAAGTCAGGCTGACTGCCACTGTGACCGTTTCAGGAAAGGTGGCCATGCCCACGTCAGCAGCCACTGTAACCCAACAGTGTGCACTGGCTGGAGCTGACCCCAGCGGGGCAGGTTTGCTGGAGGAAGCACCTCCGTTCTCCTGCAACCTCTCACCCTCCTGCTCGTTCACCCTCTGGCCCGGGCACCAGAGGGAGGAATTTTCCTCCCACTCCTTTTCCTCCTGTTTTTTAAATATCCAGGGAGCATGGGTGTGCCTTGATCCTTGCCCTCAGAGCAGCTGACTTTCCTGCCCCACTGCTTTGGTCCTCCTTGAGACCGTTCCTGCTCCTCCTTTGGAGGATGCTCTCAGGAAACAGCTTTAGCTGCAGAAAAGGAAACATTTCCATCATTAAACTCTGGAGGTCCTTGCCATGAGGTTTGGTAGCCGTGAAAACCACACATGGATTCAAGAAGAGGTGAAACCAATTCATAGAGGACTGTCATTGAGGACGCTGGGTTATTTGCACCCTCTGCTTCAGGACGTTCTTAAGTTGCTAGTTGCCGGGATCTGTGAAGGTTTGACAGAGAAAGGATCGCCCTGTACTTGCCTTTTTTTTTTAAGCTCTGAGCATTGGCTGTTTGCCAGTGTTGGAGACCGATACTGGGCTAGAGAGATTTTTGTCCTGGCCAACGTGGCTGCTTTTGCGCAGTCTCCAGATCAAACTGCAATGCATGAGCCTACTGCATGTTCCTCCTCGAGCTGGTGGTACTGAGATATCAGGCCAGCTTTCTGCCTTGGTAGTGTTTTACAACTACGTGATCCTGCATGGCTGACTTTATAGTACAGGGCAATACTGACTTGGCCACTACATGACGATGGGCAGGATTTCCAGTTTATAGTATTGCTTATCTGCACTGCGCCCACATCTGCTATACGACACTGTCCAAATGAAAAACAAAAGAGCCCTTGCTTCAGGAGATTGTCACAGTTTTATTCAGACATACATATATGCATTACATATACCGTGTCACGTTAAAAATTGTTAAAATAGGTTAAGCCACCCGACGCACTACAAAAAAACAAAGCCTTTTAAGACCAGAGGGTGACTTGTCCCCATTTCAAAAACTGAAAGCTTTGTTATTGACTGCAGCCGGAGTACAGCGTGCATGCACAAACTCCCCCGAGGAAATCCGTTCAAGAGGAAACCAATCTGAGACAAAAGCCGGAGAGGCAGCACTCTCACGCTCTCCTGTTCGTGCTGCGTGATGGCGCTGCCCGCATGCGCCTGGGGCAGGGGAAGAGCCTGAGGATTTTTATGTCCAGTAGCCGAGGTGCAATTACCTGCCGGTGCAAATGGAGGCTGTTTCAGTATTTGTGCAGTGCTTCGGCTGATATCGCCAGCAGCGTTGCAACATAAGGAAGCATATCTCGCTCGGTCTGCTGCGATCTATGTTCTCAGATTGCTCCAGGCACATCTAGCTCTGGGGGGAGGTGGCTTTTCAGCAGAAAGGCTCTGTGCTATGGCCGGTTGTTGAACCGCTTGCTCTCACCTCTGAGCCCGGGACCTGAGCACCAGGCATCTGCCCCTGTTGTGAATCCTCGTGGCGAGCAGTGAGGTTGACTTGGCTTTCTGAGCTTTCCCCACGGTGCCTGCAATGCTCTTGCCTTTTTCTGTGGTTCAGCACAGCTCATTTTTCTGACTTCCTGACCTCTGTCTTCCTCGCCTGAATGCCGGGTTGGAGGCATGCAAGAGCCAGCACTGGGAATACAGGTTCTTGCTCTCAACGGGCGTTCCGGCGGAGACAGGCGGCACAGGCCTGGTGCACACCAGCTGGGCGTCGTTTGTGTGCAGGGTTACAGTCTTAGCATTAGGCTGCTAACGCTCTCATAAATAGCTGCCACTTCTAACGTGAAACTGATAAACCAAACACGAGCTGGCTTTAATCTAAGGCAGCATGGCGGGAAGAGCTGTTCTCAAACTCTGCTGATTTTGGCCCTGGCATACATGCACGCTCCAGCAGAGCTGGACTTACCAAAACCATAAATTGAGGCCAAAGAAACCATCTGACTTCTACCCATTAAAATGATGAATTGATGACTCAATGAATTATTTTGCTGTTTGACCATATCAAGCTTCTGATCTACATTAACTAAACCAGTTGGTACAAGTTTTCTAAAATGATTTTAAATTGACCTAATTAAAGCAGTAAGAGCCCATAATGGAGATGCACTCAACCCATTTTAACCCTTGCTTAAATCAATTACTCTAAATTGAGTAATTTATAGGCAGAAGCCAAATCAATTTAAGAAAGAGTTAACGCAGTTTAAGTACCCTTGGAGTGCAGGTGTACATCACTTTAGGCTAATTAAACTCTATCTAGTGCACGTTTTAGTGTAGCCAGACCACGGCCAATGTCACCCTGTAATACCTGTTTAATAGATTCATAAATTCAAGCTATTAAGGCCAGAAGAGGCAATGACTGCCAGGCTTTCACAAACTATTATGTCTCATTTTGTTCCAGCTATGCTGCACCCACTACTTTATGCTCAACTAACTAAGCTGGTCATGCTGAACTCCTCTTCCATAGGAACTCAAGGGTTTTCTACCATCACTTTCCTCAAAGCTTGTGATTTCATCTGCTCCTGTCCCGTGTGGACATACACGTGGCCTCCAGTCAAGTGATCCAATGTGAATGCCCCAGTGTGAGGCTCTGATGGCAGGTGATAGATGTGTGACCAGTCATGCGGTGGTGGAGAAGCCATGGAGCCCTGGGGAAAGAGGGCAGCAGCAAGCCACAGGCTGGATGATGTCTTTTGGTGGGTCATATCTGGACTGTGGATTGTTCACTTTCGGAGAAAAGCAGGAGTTTCTTTTTGCTAAAACACTCCTTTCAGAGAGCTTCTCTCTAGAGTGGAAGCCCACAGAAGAATGGGGAATACAGGGGTTCACTTGCAGTGTGCGCCGATGGTTATAGCTGCAAATGTCTGCTGAACTTCCCATCTGAATTAGTCTGGCTTCAGCTTAGTTACTGGCTCTTCCAGTGTCTTTCCTGCCTATTGAAGAGCACTTGAATAAGGGTTTTGCTTGTTTTTTCTCCCTGTGAAGGCATGTCAGTCTTTTCGCCATTATAAGCAATGTTACCATCCCTGACTAATAATTGTCATTGTTAAAGATAATAGGGAAAGACAAAATTAGCTATGTATGGTAGTGAGTGGGCTGGATAAATGAGTGCTCTTCAAACTGTTAAGCCTTTGCTAATTAGGGGGTTGAGTACATTTTCTGAGAGATGGCTCTTAGTTTTGAAAGATCAAGCTGAAGAAGAGGTGAAAGCATGGTGGGAATGCCCAGAGAGGTTGTGGAGCCTCCATCCTTGGAGATATTCAAAAGCCATCTGGACACGGTCCTGGGTAACATGGTCTAGGTGACCCTGCTTGAGCAGAAGGGCTTGGACCAGAGGAGCTCCAGAGATCCCTTCCAACCTCAACCATTTCGTGATTCTGTGAAATTCTCATTGTGTCACTCGACCCCCCCCCCCAAAATAGCAGCCTCCATCAGTCATTTTCTCCTGCTTCCTTTTTACAAGCTGAATTCTCCTCTAACTAGTCCATACAGGCATCACTCCCAGTTCCTTCCGGTCCTTCCTCCAGCTAAGCATTGTCTCTCTCTTCCAGAGAGCAGGAAGAGAAATATAAACCAAACAGAGAATGAGAAATGGTGAAGCTTTGAGAAAAGCAACCAGTAAGGATTTGTTAGGAGTCCAAGAACATAGAGCTCCGGGGGGAGCTCCGGGGAATCCCTGCCATGAAAAAGAAGCAGGCTGTAGGTGCGGAGGAGACAGAAGCTGTCACTGGAGTATTCAAAACTAACCTGTGCTCAGCAGTGCACCTGAGCCTTAACCGAGACTTGAGGTGCCAAATTGGGTGAAACATGATAATGAGGAACCTTACCAATAGAAATGTATCTGTTGCTTGTGTCAGTAAAAAAGCACCTGGACAGCTAAATGCAGTAAACCCAAGCCTGCAGCCAATGTCCATGATGATGAACCAGTGATATACATCAGGCACAGCATCAAGATCCAGCGAGCTGCAGTGAGAAACAGGCCAAATGCAGAGCCAGCTAGGCAGGCACAGAGGGAAAGCTCATTCATGCAAATGGGACAGAAACTAGACTGAAAGAAGGTTTGGGAAAGAGTGTATTAAGGGAGGGAAAAAGGAAGCTGGGATGGCTGTTGTCAGCAGCTCCTTCTGCAACCTGAGGCACCGCAGGAGAGATACAGGTGCCACCAGCCTGCTCCCACATCAGAGCAATGTCTTGATACAGAGAAAACAGGTTCTGATAAAGCATTCTTGATCATTTGAGAACAAAATAAACTCTGGTGAACACAGAGATGAGAGAGGCACTCCCTATTGCTGTGACAGTTACAGTAAAACAGCTCGGGGAAGGCATATATATGGGAGCAGGAATGGTGTGTCTCTGCAAGAAGAGCTGCTCAATGCACCGGGTGTACAGCCAAAGCACAGAAGGAGAAAGTAAACACTTTCTGTATGACCTATGTTTGGCGTCTGTTATATGGCAGGACAAATAAAGCAGGAGGAAAGCTGACAGAACGCACGTCCAGAAAGCTACTGAAGCACCGGCCAAGCTTGCATGGTGGTCTGCAAGTACTAGGAAGTGGTTGCACTGTGCAGGCTGGGAAGCAGAATGATTAACTCAGAAGACACAAACATGGCAGCAAAAACAGAGGGATACGGCCAAACTGTGATGAGGGAGTAGATAACAGCAGGAAGGTGAGATTTCTTGTCTCAGTGGTATACTGAAATCTCTTTGTGCGTTCCTCCATTGCTGCTGGCGGCTTAAAATGTGGCCTTATGTAAGCAAAAAATTAAACGTCAGAGAATCAATGCGCCTTACTTGGCAGGTCTGAACAAAATGAACTCTTTTCTTATTAATAAGAAAGACAAGGATAATTCTTGGAAGAAAAGTTTTGAGGGAAAGCAAGTCCGAGGTCCAAAGCTCAAGTGTTATTTTCATAGCAGCAATGATAAGTGTGGAGGGACAAAAAGAGCAAACTGCGTTTCACAGAGGCCCACAATTCCTAGGGATGTAAGGTCTCACTTTCATACTAATGCACATCCACACTGAGGTCTCAGCTGCTCCAGAGCATTTTTGCCTTTGTGAACATGGGAGGGGAAGTGAAAAGGGGTAATAACCATTATGGTAGGAGAAGAATGCTTTGCCCTCAAAATCTGAAATGGAGGTGGATCTGACAGGCTATACACAGAGCATCAGATAAGAACAACCATAAAGCAATGAAATGATCATGTGAATTGGATGGCAAAGTCCAAAGGGACAAGGGGAGGAGGAACTCCTGTCAAACTGACCCCACAGGTAAGCCTTGGTTGCGGATGGTTTTTGCAGATGCTTTTTGCCAAATGTTTTTGAATGAGATAGCCAGAGAAGCAAGTCACAAGTTCTACCATGATCTGCTAGAGAATGGCTGAAGAAATGCTACCTAAAAAGGCATGCAAAACCACCATTTTTTAGTGCATTACTGATTGTAAATGTGCTTAAAATGGATAGGGTTTTTTTTAGGTGACTTTTGTCTACTGAAAAGTTGTGGCAGACTTGCTACAAAATAAATTATAGTCATTTGTGGTTAAAATGAAGTTGTTGCTCTTAAAGTGCTAAAACAGGACATGTATTGACAACAGCCCTCTTCATACAGTTCCTCCCATTGTACATAGGTGGTTTATGAAGCTGAGAACTACCAGAAAAAAATGATCTGCTAGAGCTGTCCAGAGCAAGAATGGAAACCCCAACCTTGACTGTGCAGACACTGGACATCAGTAAACTGGACAGCCAGCACCTCAAAACAGAGCAGGACCATGACAGTATGGGTACTGGTGTTGATACTGGGCCAGACATCGCACATATGGTTTACTTTTGGACCCACATCAGCTGCATTACTCCAGCAAAAGCAGACAGAGGAAAGCTTGTTTATAGAAGTAATTACAGAAAGACACAGAAATTTCGTCAGGCATGAGTTGGTTCTTCTTTCCATTGTCTCTAAACAAACACGAAACTTCTGGGCCAAAATCTCTTCATTCCACCTCCATCTCCACATATGAGAAATGTCAAATCACGTCATTTCCAAATATAGCAAAGACAAAGGCTGCTTATGTTGTAATTAGATTGCATCTTCCATGAACTTTTTAAAAGTTGTCCTGCTGTATTAAAAGCCCATTTTCTCACTACCGTTAAGTAAAGAAGTTTGAGGTAAGTAAATCAAGTTCTTTCTTCTTACCACTAACTAAATAATAGTAATATGAAGTTAAGAGAAAGCTGAAGACATCATTTTCCAGGATAATTATCCACCTTGCTCTTCATAACTTTCATCAGAAGCAATAAAACACTTACACTCCCCAACACAATGTAAATAATCAGAAGAATATAAATGTGAATACAATTACTAGAGAAAACAATTGCATTACTAGAAAAGTTTATAAGCTCTATTGAATCTGATTTAAATAACCACATTGTATGGCTCTTATATGTGGTCTGCAAACAAGCTACTCCCCACTAAATTAGATTAATTTTAATACTTCTGCTTGCTGCTGCTGCTGAAGAAAAGCTGCGACTAGGTGACTCACTTATATGTTCACGTCTGAGCCAGCTGAAACACTGCAGGTTTGTCTCCAGTTCTGCAAAACCCTATTACTATCCATCAGGGGCTGTAATGCCTAATTAAATGAGCTATTAGTTTTCTTTTCCTCTCTAGTATTTTAATACTGTTCAACCTTGCTTAAGGCAAGGTCTGCTGTATCTGCTTGCCTGACACGGTTTATCTGAAACTTGAGCCTGGTTTGCAGAGAGATTCACCTGACCCAACCTCGAGGCCTACCACAGAGATGCTGATATTTGAGCCAGACGCTCTGGGCTTCCTTTTGTGTCAGTGGAGAGAAACAGGCATATTTAAGGTAGGACTCGCCCTTTTTTATACAGTCATGTCCACAGCAGAGTGAGGAGAACACCATGCTGGCCATAAGAAGGAGCCCTACAATCATCCGTGATGCCATCAGACAGCTCCTGCCATCAGTGGGGACATTCCCAATGAACCTACGAGGGCTTTTCATTATAGACTGTGGTAGAAACATTTGTCATAACTGCGCTAAAAGCATTTACCACTGGTGGAAGATACACTAGCAAACGCACCGGGACAGTTGTCCTACTACATACTTCAGCCAAGACAGAAAAGTTGTGGAAAACCCCCCACCTTTTTGCTGCCAAAGCTTAAGTGTGCACCTGGCCCCTACAGCCACAGCAGTGAATTTCCCTATTGCTTTTGGTTTGCTGTCTAACAGAAACTACTGATAATATGCAAATGCTGCGCATCCTCTGAATATTTTGTCCTAGAGCTCGTCCTAGAGCACTGCTTTACTTCTAATGTTGTTCAACTAATCAGGTTTAAAGCAGTAAGCAGATATAGCGAAGTAAGTGCATTTCCATTTGAGAAGGGAAAGAAACTGTAATGATATTCACATGTTTATGCTAAAAAATCGGTGGCTTTTCCTGGTACAATGCCTCTGTGAGAAAACAAACCGAAAAGTTCATACCCCTAATTAAAGCAGTTATACTGTTTATTAAGGATTATAACAACCCAGGTCAGGCTGACAATCCCAACAGAGCTTACCAACTGCTGCCTTGCTTTCAGCTTTGCAAAAAATACCCTTTACTTCTGGAAAGTGAATTGAAACCACTTTCACAGGAAGACACTCAGCATTACTCTGCTGTTACCATGCTCGTGTCGTGCTGCGGTCATGCCTTTACCAGTGCAACTGCTCCTGCAGCTACAAGACTGCAGCACTTCATCTCCACACCAGTGGTTGCTCTGGTTGAATTTTTCACTGCTCCAGGCCTAAGAGGGGGAGGTATTTATAAAACCCGACTTTAGCTGGGGCTAATTGCTCTACAAGCGGAGCAGAGAGAGAAAGGTCTGTAAAGAGTAAGGTAAAGGCCTCCCTTCCACCTTAAGTCCTCCTGTCCTGCTAGCGCCCTTAGTGCACAGATGCACATCCAGTTAAAGTTTCAGCTAAAAATAAAATGGCTCGGGTTAACCTCAAGCTGCTTCCTGGAAGAGGAAAGAAGTCTGGGCTCTGCTCAGCTTGCAAAGGAAAGAGCAATGTGGCCCCAGATGTGGAATTCCCAGAGGAATGGAAAATGCTATCCAACAGAACGGCTAATGGGAACATACAGGATGTGACAGGGAAACAGCAATGCACTTTCGGAATGGCCTAAGCCATGTGTAGGCTGCAGCAGATGACCCCACGACAGCAGCTTTCAGTGCTCGCTCAGGCCTTTCCTGAGTCAGACATACTTTCCACCCAGCAGCCCATACAGTGCAGCCCTGCTCCTGGGCGTTTGACACAACCTCAGCACGATGACTGGTTTTAAATTGGTTTTCCACCACCACATGCTCAACCCCTTAGTCACCTCTGCCTTCACCACCTACACAAGATATGTGAAGGTTTGTGTGATAGACCATCCAAAAACTAACCATATGTTTGTGGGGTGAGGAGGACAGGAGACGTTACTCACTGCAGAAACCCCATTTCCATATTCATCACGTACATGATATATGTGTCTGTGATTCATGTTTGGCCTGCAGTTTTCTGCGGTTTTACCCAAGACACAGGTGTAATCATTGGGTTTGGGGTTATACAATCTGTAAAACAAAGCAACTGGCAGATGAAATCTTGCCTTTTTTTTTTTTTCTTCTTTTTTTCCCCTAGATTAGAAATAGTGAGCACAACAAAAGTGCCAAATCTCAGCAGATCCTGAAGGGGAAGATGGGGTGGCAGTAGCAAGAGGAAGGGAGGCCTTCTGTATTTGCTTGCAGTGTTAGGTGAAACCAGAATGTGAGAAAGAACCAGACATACTGAATTTACAGTCCTAAGAGTCTGCTACTGGAAGCAGTTCATTTATCTGTAAGGTGTTCCTGAGGACAGAAGTTTGTATGCATGTTCTCCCACACAGAGATCTGCTCTACAAAAGGTTTTGGGGAGTTTGTTCATTTTGCTGCTCATTCCTGAGAGATTGTGGCTAAAGCCTGAGGGTTCCTGGGTGTTCAGAGTCTGCCTTAGTGAGCTAGAGGTATAGATACAGCTCTATAACCAGGACAAGATGAAATGTGGCAGTTCTGGCATTCATCTTCAAGAGCTGTGTGGAATGAGAAACTCTTGAAAAAATTTCTGGGAAGGATGCTATGTTTTAGATCACAATTAGAAATATATTTTCTTATTTTTGCAAAATTTGTTGGCAAACAAGTTATCATTCACCTTGCTTGGATACTATTCTGATTTTTAAACGTTACATAGTAATGTGTGACATCCATGAACCAATAACTTATGGGACATCAGTTCTACAGGAACATGGGTGAATACTGAGGATGGACTGATGTACTCCTGGAGCATCATTACTTACAGTGCCATAGGCATTTTCAAGAGTTGGGGAGGGCCAGCTGAAGATCTGATAGTGCTACATACCAGTACAGAAAGATCTCCTCCAGCCCCTGCCAGGAAGGTGTGGAAGATGACCTGCAGCTCAGACAATAAGTTTGTTATATTATTTACCATTGCACAGTGAGTAAGGGTTTGCTGAGGAAAGATGAAATAAGCAGAATCTTCTGGACCCAGTCAAGCTGAATGTGTCTAAACATAGAGATTAAGGAAGAGAAATGAACTCTGGAAAGTGGTACTAAGGGCATCCATTGTGCATGACTTTTGTACTCGTTTTCCTTATGACTGTTGTAATCCTTCCCTCCCTCCCTCCTTCCCTCCCTTCAAAACAGAGGCTGAATATGATGAGCAAAGGAGTTCCTCCTGCAGTGTTTAATTTCAAGACCATGCATTGGCAGAAGCAGTTTAAAATAAGCAGAAAGAGAGTTTTCAGAAAGCAATATGCTTTCCAAAGCCTTTTTTTTTTTTTTTTTGCAAAAGGGAAAACAAAAACAGAAAGGATAGACAATGCAAATCTAAGTCAAAATAAAGACATGTCACAATACACTGAGCATCCAAAGTGTGGAGAAGGCCCAAAGATGCCTCCAAGCAATCCTGCAATAAGGTTTTCAGGTTACATACTTTTGCAGGAGGAATTCTATAAATCTATTACAATGCCAAAATCACTTTATTTCTGTTTCTCAGCCTGAAATGTCACATCTTAAGCAAGTCCCTTAGCGGCAGTTTCGAAGAGCAGAAATGGCATGTGTTGGCTCAGGGCACTTGGATTTGCGTTGGCTCACAAGCCTAGCTGGCAAATAATGCCCTTCTGTGTTTTCAGAGTTGATTTCTCTTGGCCCAGACTTCTCTTTTGTTCTCTGGCACAACTTCAGTGATATTAGCAAGCAAGCATGATTCAATATCTGTACATCTGTAGGAAGAGCAGATTTATTTCTCTTTATTTTACCTGCCAAGGTAAGACATTTTCCACAGCATTATGCAGGAAGTGTTGGTGGCCTTACTGCAGTGAAGAGGCTTGCAGGTGAGACTAACAACCAAAGTAGGGGACCTCTCTGGTCTGAATTCATACTCCTGCGTCTTTACTCTGTGTTATTAGGGCATACCCTACCCTTTACTGGCCCTTGTTGTAATATTTACACAGATCTACAGCAAAATAGTGGTAGGAAGCACTTTTCTTCATGAGCTCTTGAATCCATGTATCTGATTTAGCAGTGACTTTGGCCTGTTTTGAAAGAATACCTGATCCTGACAGTGGGGGAAAAGAAAGAAAGAAAGAAAGAAAGAAAGAAAGAGATGCTTTGGACCTGTTCAGAAGGTGCTGTGGTGAAGGGGGTCAGGTGTTGGGTATGTCTGACCACATGCCGGCAGTCAGAGACACAGAGACCTCATGCTTAGCAGGTCCCAAGGCCAAGGATCAGGTTGTCCTGCTGGACTTCATTCAGGGGCAGAAGAGCACAGACATGGAGTGGGAGGGTTGCTGGGGCAAATTTATGAGAACAAAAACCTCATTTTAGGAGAGGGGAGATCAACTGTGGGATTTTCATGCCCAGGATGTGAGACTTGTCAGAACTGCATAATGCAATGTGGATAATCCTTTCCTCCAAGAGTCTGCATCTTTCCCCCTTCTGGCACCAGCAAGCAGTAATATAGCTCCACAGCATGAAAAAGGGACTGTTTGACTACTTCAGCCCTGGCCTGTCCCTTGCACAGTCTCCATCTTGCCTGTTCCTTTTCAGGGATTTTAACTGGTTTGTCTTACTCTGTTTCCTATTATGGCACGATAAAACCGTGTATTGTGGACAGCCTTCTTTTTTAATTTGCTATACAGTTCAGAAAAGCAAAACAAAACTCTTAAATGATAGATCCTCAGCAGATTCTGAAAAATCTGTATAAACTCATGATACGGCCATGCACTATTTATTCACAAAGTAACACAAAGCAGGCCACTGTCTGGCTATGGCACACTGTCAAAATACGCTCCTCATGCTTTCTTCAGCTGTGAAAAGCCTTGATGGGTTACGGTAATTGCTCTTGTGTTCTTCAGGCAACTCTAAATCACCTCTTTCCTCCTCCTCATTGCTCCTCTGGACTCATAAAAACTGTAGAAAATAGAACACACTGCAATAAAAACAGAAATGTGTGGCCACGTTTGGTTGGTTACTCAGCGTCAAGGATCACCATTCAATGTTTCCTATAAACTAACATTCCCTTCCTTCCAGAGCAAAATTTCCAACTTCAGCCTCAATGCAGCTGAGCTGTGCCCTACAGATGAGAATGTAGCTCAGCAGCTGTAGTCTTGCTGCCCTGTTAGGATGACAGAGCTAACCTACAACTTCACATTAAGTAAAACCACTGCTGGGAATGCACACAATAAAGTGATGAGCAGCTTAGGTGTCTGCTCCGTTTCCCAGACACTACCACCACCTGAAGAGAATTCCTTTCAGGACCTGAACAGAGCAGAGCATGAGCTAATAAGCAGTCTACCCTTACACAGAATCTTTACATCGTCTACCTTTACATCAGCCTAACTTGCAATTTCTGCCTAGTGGCTCTATTCTTATTATAGTTCTCTATTTTATCCACTTACTCTCTCTGCTTCAGCTGAGCCTTACTTATAATGGGTTGTCAGTCTGCTGCTCACCCAAAGTACATTTTTTACCCATAGCTCTCTCATTTGTCCTGAATTTAAGCCTAGGTAACACAGAAGGAAGTTTATTGATGCTCTTGGAGGCTGCAGAGGGGGAGAGACAGGAGAGTTCTTCCAGTCGCAGCCTTGCTAGCCCCTGCCTTTTCACAGTATTTTATTCTTTGCACATCTGGTTTACCTCAGGCAAAGCTGCTGGGAAGATTACAACACTTTGTTGTTGTGGTTTTCTTAACATCTTTATCCATGATCTGAAAGAGGCGACAGAGTGCCCTCTCATCAAATTTGCAGAGGACACCAAACTGGGAGGACCAGTCATACTTGAGGGCTGAGCTGCCTTCAGAAGGACCTACACAGGCTGGAGGAATGGGCTAACAGAAACCTTAAGAAATTCAACAAGCACAACTGCAAAGCCCTGCACCCGGGCAGGAAGAACCTCTGGCAATGATACAGGCTGGGGACTGACTGGTTGGGAAGCAGTTGTGCTGAAAAGGATCTGGGGTCTTGGTAGACAGCAAGCTGCGCATGAGCCAGCAGCATGCCCTGGCAGCAATGAAGGCCAGAAAGCACCCTGGGCTGCGTTACCAGGATTACAGCCAGCAAGGGGAGTGATCATACCCCTCTGCTCAGCACTTAGACTTCAGCAGAGGGCTACTGAGATGGCTGGGGATGCAGCACATGCCTCATGAGGAGAGGCTGAGGGAACCGGGCTTGTTCAGGCTGGACATGGGACAGCTTTGGGGAGGATCTGATAGCAGCCCCCAATACCTACGGGGATGTCACCAAGAAGACGGAGCCAGGCTCTTCACTGTGGTGCATGGTGGGAGGACAAGAGATACTGGGCATCAATTGAAACAAGAGAGATTCAGGCTGTATATACAGAAACACTTTTTCAACATGATGACTGTCAAGCAGTGGAGCAGGTTGGTCAGGGAGGTAATGCAGACTCCATCCTTAGAGGTTTTCAAGCCGTGACTGAATCAAACCCTGAGCAACCTGGTCTGACCTCATAGCTGACCCTGCTTTGAGCAGGAGATCGGATTAGAGATCTCCTGAGGTCCCTTCCAGTCTGACTTTTCCTAGGATCCTAATATATCTCATTTAAATATATGCACAGGGTAGCTTATCTATAAAATAGTAGACAAGGTGATCTGAGAGTTTGCTTAACCGATAAAGAATGGGGTAGAAGTTGTGTGGACCGCAGTGTGTTGTGCTTCCTGGGAAACAACTCTTTATACAGCTCCTCCTCAGAAAAATGCTAAAGGTTAGAGCAGATATGATAAGTAAACATGCTTATCTAAAACATAGGGATAGATTTAAGCCAACAGGAGACAAGTGCTTACATTTCACTATGAAGAAATCTATTAATCTGTGTAAACAAAATTCAGGAAAAAGGAACAATAGTATCAGTGATTTTTATCAGGTTTTAAAGACAATTATTAAAGGAGATGCATAGGAATTAGTAATGTTATAGAGTCAAAAAGAAAAGGTAATATTTATATAGGTTCAAAAGAAAGTTTGCTATGGAAATTACAGACCTGCTCCTTTAGCTTGCTGTTTCGGTTTTAGTTTACGTTTTAACATGCCATCCTGTTGGAAGTTTCTATGGAAGTCTGAGGCAGTGGAGAAAAAAGGGGAAGAAAGAAGTCAGAAAAGTCATTCTTCTGGCTCAAGATGATGTGATATAATTTAATATTCCCTAGAGTGGTAGTCCACAGATGGCCGTGTGGCCGAGGTATGCCCTCTGGCTAGCCAAGCCGCAGAGAACTTTCCAACCGGCTGTTTGTGGCAGCTGGCTGCTACCAGGCAGCCAGGCTGGATGTTTTTCTCCTTGCAGATGGCTTTGCTACATGTACTCTTCAAAAACTTTCTTAGACATCTATAATCTCATAAAATGATCTAAGGTTATACTTGCTCTCTATTACTAATTTTTTGTGGCATTATGCGCTTGCTTAATTGAGTATTTATTTTCTGTAAATGCATTATTAATATATACATTACTATCTCTGCTGTTTAGGTTTTGTACAATTATTAATAGACTGCTTTAAAATGATATGAACTGCATGAAAATATTTTCTTCTAGGAAACGGAGAAATACAAAAGGATATAAATAAATTGTATCTGGTCTATCACCATTTTAAATGACATATTTGTATTAATCCTTCTTTACCCCATTAGTCCTAAGACTGTCTGCATGAGCTGAGCGGGGAAGTATGAAAATTTCTGTTGTAACTGTTTCCCTTCAAAACACAATGCCAAAATAGGTGTTTGAAGAACAGCAGACTGCTGTGTATCCACCCATTTGGACCACTGACTTCCCAGCAATACAATGTTTTTTTCCTCTAGAACAGCACACTACATAAAACACTACCCTTTCCATACAGGCCTTATTTAGAATTGTACTGACCACTTGAATTCCCCTGAACGTGAAGAATGCAGTACATCTACAGGCATTAATTTGTTTTTAATGCTTTTGGGAAGATAGTTTTTCAAAACAGTGAACAGTGACAGAAATGCATGCATGTCTAAAAACGATACTAAGGTACCACAAACGGTGAAGGAATGAAGACAAAGACAGAAAGGAGGTGCCGAAACCCTATACAATTATTTAATGAGCTAAAAGGGTTCATGGAGATTGTAACAGCTGGGTGAGCTGGGATTGGGAAGTAATATTATCAGATTGACAATGCTAAAATAATCGCAAGAATGTAAAAAACACTAACAGGTCAGATCAAAGCTCCATCTAGCCCAGCAGTTTCTGACAGCAGCTAATAGTATATGAGTAGGAGGAGTACAAGAGCAGGGCAAGCACGTTCTCCCCAGAATACCTTCCCAGCTCCGGCAACTTGCAAGTCAGGAACTTGCTGAGCTAGAGAGAGAGTCTTTGATGATTTTTCAGTTGCTTTTTGAACCTGTGGAAGGTTTTGTATCCACAATATCCTGAAGCAAAGACTTTTTATAGCTTAACTATAGCTTGCAGAAAGAATTATCTCCTTTAGTTTGTTTTGGTCCTTCCATGTTCTACTTTCATTTGATGTATCTCAGTTCTTGCATCCAGCAAATCGGTGAACAATCTTGAATCCTAGTACCTTTTTTGGACCACTGAAGATTTTATAGACTGCCATCATATTTCCCCCTCAATTATCTCTTTTATAGACTGAAGAGGTCCAATCTAGTTATGCCCCATCTGGAAGCCCTCCGCTATCTCTCATCAGTCTATAAATTTTTTGAACCTTTTCCAGTTCTATTATATTATTTCTGAGATGGGGATACTAGAACTGCACAGGGAATTCAAGATTTAGGTACATCATGGATTTATACAGTGGCATAATTATGCTTTCTGTTTTTGTCTCTATTTCTCTCCTAATAATTTCTAGTAATAATCCCACTAGTTCTCAATTTGCATTTTGATCACTGCTGAGCCCTGAGCTGATGTTTTCACAGAACCTTCTCTTGCAAGCCCAAGATCTTTTTCCTTAGTGGTAAAGGTCAATTCAAAGTTCATCACTATATATGTAAAGTTATGATTGTTTTTTCTCATATGCTATCATTTTATATTTATCTAATTTGATTTTCACCTGCCATTTTGTCACTGAGTCAATTAGTAACATAAAGTCTTTCACAGTTCTTCACAAATTGCCCTGCCCTGAACAGTTTAATATCATCAGCATGTTTTGTTACCACACTATTCACGTCCTTTTCTATGACAATATTGAACAGCATGGACCAGATCACAGATCCTTGCGGGACTCCACTGTTAAAACCAATGATTTATTCCTACTGTCTTTCTCCTTTTAATCAGCTATTTGTCCATGTAAGACCTTTTCATAACCCATAGCAGCTTATTTTCATCAGTTCCTTTGGTGAGGAATCTTGTTGAATGCTTTTGGAAATCAGTAATAATTGAATTTTCCCTGTCCACATGCTTGCTGACTTCTCAGGGAAGGCTGATAGATTTGTGAGACACTACTTTTCTTTACAAAAGTCATACTGTCTTCCCCTAATGTATCATTTTCTCCATGTGATGACTAATTCTCTTCTGTTCTTTACATTGTTTCTACTTATTTGTCTAGTAAGGATGTGGGCTTCCTGGTCCACAGTTTCCAAACTGTCTCTGAAATCCTTTTAAAAAACTGGTGTCACATGAGCAACCTTCCAGTGCTCTTGTGCTGAGATAGTTTTAAGTGAGAAGCTACAGTCAGCAGTTAGTACTTGACCTACTTCATCCTTGAGCTGCTTGAAAACTCTTGGTTGAACACCATCTGGTCTTGGCAGGTTGCTACTGTTCATTTTGTTAACATGTTCTCTCATCTTTTCTTCTCACACTTTAACTTGAGAAAAGTCATTCCCCTTAGAGAAGTGTTCCACCACTGGAATTTACCCAGCTCTTCCATGCCATTCACAAATGCAAAAATTCATTTAGTTTTTCTTTTACGGCTGTATTTTCTCCAAATGTTCCTTCTGCATCTTAACAACCTACTTGCCTGACAGACCAGTCAAACTCTCTGGCAGGCTTTCGGCTCCTGATGTGTTCACAGGATTTATTATTAGTCTTTATAACTTTTGCAAGTTGTTCCTTAACCTCCTTTTCTGGCTGCCTTATTAGGTTTTATATTATGGGAGTATTTAACCCATCAGAGTTTACAGTCCTTTCCTATTTTTCTAATTGGGATACAACTTCTGCTTGTTGAAGGATGCCTTCTTCATCTACAAATCTCTCTTACCATGCTTTTTACACACACAGCCTTCCTTTTAGAAATTCTTAGGTCTTTATTGATAGGCAGTATGCATTTGCTCTGCCTCCAGAACAATGTCTTTAAAAAGTCTCCATGCCACCTATGAAGATTTAACTCTTTCAGACATTCCTTTTAGCCCCCTTTTAATGATACATTTCTCTTGTTTTATATTACTCCTCTGTGCTGATTTTTTGTTGGTGGTTCCACAGGATGTTGAATCCAAGGATATTATGGTTACTGTTACAGAGTGGTTCTCTGTCAATAATATGATGACCCTGCTCAGGACCAAGCCAAGGGTTGCTTTTCCTCTTTTGGTCTACATTCGAGTTGTTGGAGTCTCCCATCAGTTGCCTGCCCTGCAGACTCTCTGACCTTCCTCCCACTAGAAGTGCTACTACCCTTGTTTTAGCTGACCGTTAGTGCAGTAGTGTATTTTTTCTATTTATTTCTGGAATTTCAGTCCCCTGAGACTCTATCTTACTTGTTGATACAGTTAACTGGTAATTGAAAGATACTTTCTTTAACATATGGCACCACTCATCCACTGGCACGGCTCGTTCTGTCTTTGTATTTTGTACCTGGTACTACATCTCAACAATATAACAGATAAATTTGATTGTTCACTTTTCCTATTAGCTTTTAAATGCCAAGGCTAATGACATCTTCCAACTGAGATTAATAATGTCTTGAGCTCCTGTCTCAGGTTGCAGGAAGACAGACAGGCCATGGTTTTACAAGCTGTTTATGGCAAGGGGGTCTACAGATAGGTAAGGATTTGTGGAATGCAAGAGCATCTGTGTTATTAACGTTATCAGTACAAGGACATTTTCAGTGCAAAGGGGACAATAAGCAAAGGGGGAAGCAATAAACACGGCACCCAGAGATACAAACCCCAGCAGGCAAGCGGTAAGGAAGACAAAGACAAGGAGCCAACCCTTCAGTCGCTTTGGCAGGCATGAGCAGCCTGGACTTTGTAACTGATAAGAAGGAGGAAACAAGAGGAACATGATGATTTTTTACACAGGGAGCGGCCTGCAGGACTATGCGAAACTTTCTAAGGAACAAAGAGGGGATGAGAGAGGAGGGGTATAAAAAGGGCTGGCCGCACGTATGCAGTGCCTGTCAGTACGCTGTCTGACCGAGCCCTGCGCCTGATCACTGCACTCTACCCTATTTTCGTAATAAATCCTTTCTTAACTATCTTATCATGTAACCTCCCACTCTGTCCCGTGTGTGAGCGCTGTCAAGTCTAGGTGCCAGCAACTGGAGAGACAGAGCAAGCAGATCTGGGGCCAGCGACCAAGTCAGACCTCTGGCGATGGTGGCCCCCATGTCTGTGGGGCAGCAGCAAGGGAGTGCAGGTCTCGGCATCAGCAGCTGGTGGGACTATGGGGTTATGAGACTGCGCCAGGAGCGCATTAATTCAGTGTATGCCCAGATGCATTTAAAAATCCCTTTTTATGCCTAACTTTATATTTGGGCATCTAAATGTCTCTGAGAATCACTAAGTCTATAACCACAAATCTCAGAGATGATAGGAACTATCCTATTATAACGTGTAATGAGATTCTGTCCATCTCTCTCTCCATCTATTCTTGAAGCCATTGCCTAGTGGTTTGAATCCGCACCTCAGCCTGCTCCCAAATTCAAATATATTTGCTGTCATGATACATTACACCACCATGGCCAAAGCTGCTGTTGTGACATATGTTCAGCAGCAAATGTGGGAGTAGCTGAAAACTGCCTGGAATCTATTCATAGCGCATTTTTACTCCAGTGGAAGTGAACAACATGTTCTGATATGCTTTCTGCTAGTTTTCTCTTTTTTTTTCCGAGAGATGCCTTTTTCTCTTAAAATGATGTTTTCTTCTCAGATTTATTAAGGTTTTATTTCTGATCCACTGATAAACTGTTTCTTTACAACACCCTTGCATTTTCATGAGAAATGAAGACTATAATGCTTGTTTCAGTTGCTTTTTCAGTTGCTTGCAAAGCGCGGTTGTTTTGCTGCCGCAGCCTGATGTAGCAAACCCTGGGACATAATGGTGCGGGCATGGTTGTAAAGTCAGGGTCTTCATTTGCATCTTCTAGCTTGCATCTGTAAGCACAAAGCAATGAATGGTTGCTTGCAATTATGGAGGGCCAGAATTAAAAGCTAGTCCTAAATGGTCCTTCTGTCCTCTGTTCCAATTACATTAAGCCAACAACTGAAAAATGGAGAAGGAAATATTCTTTCTGACATTTATACATTTTCTTTTGAACTGTACAGAAAGTGAAGAGATCAAGGATCTACGAAGCCCTGACTATAAATGAAAACATTAAATTAAACAGCCAACAGGACACAGAAGGGATACATCATCTGTTGTAGAGACTAAGGGACATAGTCTGGCAAGAACTGTAACGAAAAGACCAACATACGGATAAAAGGTACATCTGCGTTTACATTAAGTTCAAAATTCAAAGGAATCTAAATCGTCCTGCTTCAGGACATGAGCTGATCAATAACTTGGAGTAAGGGCTCACACGTATGTGTCAGAAAACTGTGGACATTTTCAGACTTTTTCATGAGGCAGTTACTCTTGTAGCAAAACTATGCAGACTTCTACCAAATCCCTTGCAGTTTTGAGTGACACGGCACCACCAGTTTTTCAGGCACTCACTGAAACATCAGATGACAACATTTCCCCCGCTCCCAGGGTGTTGCTGGTGTCCACCCTGCCTCACTGATGCTGTTTCTCCTCGGATGTTTTCCTAGTAACCCAGCAACAATGTGAGTTACTCCCTAGCTTTCACCAGGTTAGAAATATGCGGATCTGCTTTGTGTGCAAGATGCAGTGTTGGCATTACTCTGAGAGCCTTCCGCGGAGCACGTTGAAAAGGTTAAGTCTCATCTATACCTTCGGACAGATCCAGGTTTTCACTTTGTCCAAGGGCAAGCATGTTCTCCTCAGCTCTTCCAACATGGTTCCTGCAATGTATTCTGCATTGTAACAGCGGTGCTCATAAATTAGTGGTTGCCTATGTCTGGATTATTGCTCCTGTTTTAGAGCAATCAGCTAGGCTAGGGTATAATTTTAGATACCACAGAGATAGGCAATGCATCAAAAAAAAAAAAAAAAGGCTTAGCTAGCACAATCTGTAACGACTTAACATTTTCTTGCTTAGTCAGCTTTCTCCCGCAGCTGGCAAGCAGGCTTTCTACCTCTGCTCCCAGGTTTTTGTTTCAGTTCATTCTTTTTATGGTTCGAGCTGTTTGTTACTCATGCTCCTGTTGGAATGTAGACTGGGCCACGAGGTCAAGTTTTTGCTCTCTGCAGTCATTTCCACCAGCCCAGCGTGCCACCAAATCAGAGGAGAGGCGTTTTACTGGTGGTGTGGTAGCGGTGCACGGCTCTCATTAAAAAAATTAAAAAATAAAAAATTCCTAACTCATAGCTTGAGATCTGAAAATCTTCAGCAAGAGTATTACTCAAGATAAAGCAAAATACAAGCGATTAAAATTTCGCGATTTTGAGACAGATCTCATAATCCCTTTTGGTTGTGAGTCAACATCTTTCAAAAAGATGGGACCCAAAATATCGCGTAGGAAGCGAGAAACCAGAGAGCGAAGGCTGCAGGATAACGCAGGCCTGTGTGTGACTGTCCTCTGCCGGCCAGCGGGACCGAGCGAAGGGACAAGGGGGAAAAGGAGCGTTTCCCCGCCACGGGAAATGCCGGCATCACGAGAAACTTGACAGAAAAAAAGCTGTGGGGGGGGGGGAGAAACACGTTCTTGCGGGGAAAATAAGTCTGAAAACGTTTATTTGAGGGGCAAGGAGAACGAGCGGGTGAGTTTGGTCGCAGGCGGCCGCCGCGGCACCTGAGGCGCGGGGCCGCCGCGGCCGTTGCGGCCGTTACTGCCGCTGCCCGGGGCGAGGCGGGGCGCTGCGCTGCCCTCAGGGCCGGGGCGCCGCGGCGGCCCCGGCGTCTCGCGGCCGGAAGGGGGCTTCCCCGCCCTCCGCAGGCCTCGTCGTGGCCCGCCGCCTCCTCCGCGGGCCCGAGGCCGGTGCCGCAGCGGGCTCGCCTCAGCGCGCAGGCCCCGCAGCGCGGTCACCTCGCCCCCCTCCTCCCCCCTGACCCCCCCCCCCGCCGCGGCGGGGCGCGGAGCGGAGCGGAGCCGCGCGCGCGCCGCCATTGGTTGCGCCCCGCCCCGCGCCGGCTCCCGCGGAGCCGTTACCTGCGGCGGGGCCGCGCCGCCCGCCCCGATGCGGAGGCGCCGCGCCCGGGCCCGGCCCAGCGCAGGTAGGCGGCGCGGGCGCGGGTGGGGAGGGGGCTTTTATTTTTGGAGGAAAAGGGATTTTTCTCTGTGTCTGTGTGTGGGGGGGGGAGGTGCGGTGTCGCGGCGCCCTGAGGCGAAGCGGCTGCGGCGGCGAGAGGAGCCGCTGGCCCGCGGGGTGGCCGGTCTCGGCCGCGGGGCCCGCCGGGGGGGGGGGGTGGGGGGCGTCTCGCTCCGGCCATGGCCCAGCGCAGGTGCGGGGAGCCGCCGCCGGGCCCGGGCTCCTGGGGGCTGCCGCGCTCCTGGGGGCTCCCGGCGCTGAGGCGCCGCCGCGGCTTCCCGGGCTCCTCCGCCGGCCGCTCTGGGTTGGGAGCTGCACACGGGGGTGTTTAAGGTGCGTCACGAACAGTCCGCGCTTGCTTTTTTTTTTTTTTTTTTGGGGGGGGGGGAAGCCTCTGCGATGGAGGCGCTGCGCTGCGGAGGTCTCCTGCGGCCGGCGAGATGGTGCCTGGGGATTTTGAGCAGCTCTCGTGGGAGCGGGCTCCGTCTCGGGCCTCTTCGGGGTGACAGGAATGTAGCCGGTGCTGTTCCGAGCGGTTCTCCTGAAGCAAAACCCACCGGCTTCTGCTTGCCTGCGGCTTGCGGCAGGTTTTTTGGTTTTTTTTTTTTTGGTGATCGATGCTGTTTTTCCTGCTCTGGAGGGATAAGGATGAAAAACAGAAGAGACTTCTGCTGTCGTTGCCAAAAAAAAATTTTATTGCCTTCAGTGCTACTTAGGAAAAAGAGTTCCTGTGCTGAGTTTTTTTTGTCTTTCTGCTTTAGTAGATAAGATCAAAATATAAGGGGAGTAGAGGGGAGATGTTTATTTTACAGCTTTCTTTAGTGACGGGAGTGCATGGGAACTACTCATAAAATTACTGGATGTAAACAACTTTCCTGTGCTAAATAGGTGGTTTTCCTTTCAATTCTGAGACTAAGGATAAATAAAAATATGGGTTGCATATTATTTTAAAGAAAAAGTGTAAAGAAAAGCACCTTTATGCTTCTGAAATACATATATATTTTAAAACCTGTCCTCCGCAGGAACTGTTTAGATGTGGTGTCTAGTTTAGATACGGGGTCTGGCTTTCCTGCAGGCTGCGTGTTGTTTCGTCTATGTTTTGCTGCAGCAAGATCACTAGCTCCCTTTTATCCTTTATCACCAGAGAACCTGGAGCTGTCTTCCTGTCCATCTCTGGTCTGCGAGCTGGGCACCAGGCAGCAAATGCAGAGGTTTCATTTAAAGGTCAAGACGCACCTGAAGGGTTAGCACGTGCAAGCTCTTTGCTGAGGTGGCCGCTTCCTCTGGGCTGTTGAGCGGTCCAAGGGGAGCTGAGGAAGAATAAGCTCTTCCTCTTTTTGCTTTATGCAGCTGGTGATTTCCTGAAACTTCTTGTAATTTAACATCCTCTCTTCTGTAGCATTTGATTAAATTAGCCAAAGCATTGAAAGGCAGTTAGGGGTGGGAAGTAGGAGGACATACAGTGTGATAGGAAAGGCTTCCTTTTGGTGAGGAAAGCAGGCTAAAAATCACTTACTTTTGTTTGTTTTACATGCATCTATATAGAAGACAGATGTGGAAAGGGTTATTATGTGCTAAGATTACTGCAGAGTTGGGGTATATGGAGGAAGAGTTATTGTGCTTAAATAAAAGATGCTGGAAAATTTTTGTAGGTCTTCAGTTTTGATAAAGGCCAAGTTATTGAGCAAAACTCAGCCAATACTTCAAATCTGCCATGGAGTTTCAAATTTCAAGTTTCAAATTGCAAGCAAATCTGAATGAAACTTATTAAAATGCATCAAATTAAAGCATCTGCAGTGGATGCATCTAACACTACAAAACCGCAGAACAGTAATTCAGACAGGACTTTTGGATCATAGAGCAGTTTCTGTTGTTGTTGCAGGCAACTCTCTCTCATAAGATCATTCATAAATTATTAAGAAGTTTCTTAAAACTTACGTAGGCTGTTATCTTCCATTACTCCTATGGGAAGGCTGTTCCTTTGCTGCTTAGGAATCATTTGCTCATAGTCAGAGTGTGCATTTATGGCCAGTTTTTCTGTGTGCCAACATTGTCCTTTAGTTTGAGTTGTTTGCTTTTCTCTTTGGTGTTTTCATGCTTGGTGGGTCTAAAGACAACCTCTCAACCTGTTTTGCCAAGCTGAACAAGTCGAGCGCTCTAGTTTCCTTGAGAGCAGCCCTCCGTTCACCCATCCTGCTAGCGCTCTCTGCAGCCTGTCAAATCTTGGTTCCAGCAATGTTCTTCTCTATGTTACAAGTTCCTTTTAAGCCTTCTCTTTAGGGGAGAATTTTGGCATTGCATCTATTGGTTGTGTAGGCTCAAGTGTGATTTTTGCCATGATCTCTCGGAGTGTTAGATGATACTGTGGTAAAGATGCTGCTGCACCATTAACATTGTTCCATAATTACCAGTTGTTCGGTGCTATTCTGCTGCATAATTCAGATGTAATATGAAACATCTTGGCTGTGTAAGTCTCCTGGCTTGTTTCCTTAGCACAGTAAGGAGTAATGCTGTGCCCTGTCTTTTCTGGCCCTTTCTTTAAGGGGTGATTTATTCTTCAAACTTGCCCTGTAAGGGGAAAGACCAAGTTTGTTCTGGCTTCTTTTGCAGGGGCTCGGAGACATCTTCCCTTGTGCATCCACTTGTGTAGATGAACTTACCCAGTTAGTGGTGGATGATGTGTCGATGCACTGTGCTTTCTTCTTCCCCTCCTGGCTCATGTGGCACCTCCTCTTCATCAAAATACTGGAGCAGAGCAGGGCTTCCACTTGTGTGGGGTCTATGGATGCTGGGAGGGGGATGTGCTGGAGAAAGGGGCATGTGAGATGAGTAGGAGGGATTTCCGAGTGCTGCCTAGTGTTACACTCCGGTTTGTTCTTCATTAATGTTTGCCCGCTTCAGCAGATAATCAGAGGAGTGGCTGACCTCGGACTCTGAACATCCTGAGTGGGCAGGCCACTGATTCTTTTACAAACAACATATACAGGGAAAAACTGGAATTTGCTGTAAAAGTGTGGCAGAAAAGTTTCCTCTGCAAGGAAGAAACCTATCTTTTAATACCATACTACTCACAACAGAAATGCTTTGACTTGCCTGTTCCTACATGGCTAGAACGTTGACATTTTGCAGCTCATTTGGGAGTCAGAAAAATTCCAAATACAGATATCTTTCTTCTGTCACAAAACGTCAGTTGCCCTGTAAACTGTTGAAAGGCATCTTGTTGACTTTTCTTGTATTTATTCATTATGGTTTGTTGTTCCTCATGTTAGGGTACCTGAAAGAGGTTTCACAGCATTAAAAAGCTTGACTAGAGAAGAGTGAAATCAGGAGGGTGATCCCAGTTTTAAACACTGAACTTTCATTCAGAGCCCCCTTAAAAGTTCTTTGCCTGTAACATTATTTTAGAAGGAGCTATTAAAAACCAAGAAGCTTCCTGGGAATGCTGCTGAATGGAAGCGATGGTGCTGTACTCTGAGTATCTCTAATGATGTTGATAATTCAACCAGATCTGAGCTGGAACAAATTTGTATGTGTGTTGGATCTGGATGTCCCGAGGCTGAAAGCAAGCTGTCACGTAGTTGTGTATATACTTCCTAGAGAAAAAAATTGGGCAGACATTAATAACCTTAAATTAGTTTGATTTCAAGAGTCAGTTGGTGGCTGATGTTGCAAAGAGGATGTAGGAATCGAGCGTTAGGCAATTAGAAGAAAATTCAGGCGGTACATCGTAAGACAATGAAAGAAAATGATGATGCCTCTAAGCTATTATTGCTTTTGACTGGTATTCATGACTTCAGGCAGGATAACTTTCACCTGTGATCCTATCAGTGCCTTTGAGAACATCTGCTAACTCCTCTAAGCTTTTCATCTACTACTGTTCCAGTTTTTGCCAATTCTGTCTGCACATGTAAGGATTCAGTATTGCATTCCTGTTTTCTGAGAAGGTAGGGCTTGATCAAATGATTTGCAGATTGTTCAGACTACACTGTTTTTTGCCTTTTATTGCCTGATTAAAAATCCTTACCAGTAAAAGTTCATTTGGTAAGATGCATTATACAGAAATGTAATCAATTTTCTGTTGTAGGTGCTTATGACCATGTTATAGGCTAAAGTTCTTTCTGCCACCAAGGATGTATTGCTTCTATTGACTTTATTACATTAGCTGGAGCAATTGACTCTCCTGTTCATCGGAGCAGGCGTGTCTGTCAAAGGCTAATACTTCCTTTTTTCATTCATTGATAATAGGTACCCAGCAGAAGATGTTCAAGGAATGTTTATCAAATGTCTAAACACAGAAGTACCAACTTTACTGTTGGGTTTTTAGAGTTGCAGTAAAAGAAATAATTGATAGAACTCTGTAATTTTTAACTTCAGTTCTGGATTTTTTTTCTTCCACTGAGAAGCTGTAAGTAGTCTAGGAGCTGTTGCACATTAGAGACTAACTTTTCATTTCTTGTGACCATTTCTGCTAGGAAATTGTAGGATGATGATCAATGAATTATTTGAAGGTAAATATTCAACAGTTAATACATTGCTACAGACTGTAATCCAACAGTCTGTAATGCCTTGGCATGTTCCTGATAAATCTGCCTAAAATTTTCATATTAATATCTCTGGAATTTTTCTCATGTTTATAGTTTTAAGGGATTATTGAGATGTGCCACTGAAGAAGAGTTGTGTTACAGAAGAGGTTTCTAAATCAGAAACAGTTCCTTTGGTTAGCTTGCCTGTTTCTCTTTTCCCACTTTCTTTTCAGTATTTTATTACTATGGGCAAATGGGACAGCTGAAGTAAAAGGCTTTTTGCTTTCATTGTATAGATTTAAAATCCAACTTCAACATCTGGCCAGCTTTTCACCTGGCTTTCCTGGCCTGTAAAACTTATGTTTAAAATTTGGCTTGAAAATCTGAATTCACTTCTGCAAATGTTGTTGGAAAGGAAAGCTGTTCTTTACTGTGTTGTAGTTTCTTGAGTACCTCTTGCTGGAGAATGCTCCAGGGTGATTGGATTTTTAATAACAAATACTTGCAAGTCAGGAGAGATTATATTTCCAAATTCTTTCTGTATTTAAGAAAGACTGTGTGTTTTGGATGAATAAAAATAGCTCTACTCTACCGCAGTTGTATGGTAGCAGTTTCACTGTACAACACTTGCAGCTGCTGAGTCCTCCCTGTAAAATGGGTTGCACAACTACCTATTCTTAGCTTCAACTTTTTTGATATTATCTTTGTTCTCCCTGAATTTTTTGGGGGGGATCAATCCTCTGTTGATTACAAGAAATATTTGTTGATTATGCCTCTTTTTTTTTTTTAATGTGACAGAGATGATTTGCGTAATTTCTTTCATGATAGCTTTTCTTTCCAGTCAAGAGATGATGAAGTTAGAAAGTGTGGGAAGGATCTGAAGGTATCATGGAGTGATTTAGGAGATGTGGGAAGGAGAGAGTATTGGGAATAAATGGCAGGGTTTAAGTAGCAGGGGGCTGCAGGGGTGACCTATGCAGGGAGGAGGCCAGGAAGAGCCCTGGGCCACTCAAAATTGGCTCCCACTGACTGATACCCACATAAATAACCCGTTGCATGCTGAAACTTCAGCTGGTGAGAGGAGCCTGTGCTGCCCCTGCTCAAACATATTTAAGAAGGACTGCTTTGCCCCTGAGGCAGAGGCAGGCAGGTTTTGAGGGTGTGGGAGGGAACTCTTGAGAGTTTGGGGGAGGATATGGAGGGAGGTCATAGGACACAAGTCCACAAAACCAGTGGAAAAGCTCTATGGTTTGAGACTAGCTTCCAGGTATCTTCTAATAGGGTAATGCCCTTTGGTACCTGATGACTTTTTCAAGTGTAACCATTTTACAGCCTGGAATTTCAAATTGTATTTTATGTCTGTATGTTTTCTGAAGATCTGGAATCTTTCAGGTAAAAACTGAGCAAGAAACTCAAGTTAGACATACATAATGTCAGAGGCTAAATTTTGGGTGTTTCACTGAAATTTGGAATTGTTTTCAGGTCAGATAATATACTTTGGTTTTCAAACTTACAGCGAACATACCTGCCAGCTTCTTAATGTCCTCTGTGTAATTAGACATAATGTTTCTGTTTAGTGAGCAGCTTTTGGAGTAGTGGAAAGCATAATTATCCATTTAAGGACATGGGGAGTCAGGGACTGAGTGAGGCAGAACTTTAAACAGGAAATTTCATTTTAACATGCAACAAAAACTTTCAGCCTAGTGAGGGGAGAGAGCGCAAGAGAGTCCGCACGTGCTTTTGGTGGATGGATAATTCTAGGCAGGCGCTCTACAAGTGTTCAAGGTCTAGCTATCCTTAATCAAAGCCTTTCTTTTTTTTTTTCCTTGTAAGATAAAAGCATTAATTGCAATTGTGTAACTAGTACTTTTGCTAAAATCTCAATGTAGTTTGATAGTATTGTGGATCTAGTAAAAGTTGCACGAGTTTGTCTTTTTCCAATTTTAAGAATAATAGTAGCATATTTAATTACGCAAATTTTTCTGTGGTAAAATAACACTAAAAGGACCTATTAATACCTCCTGAAAAGTACGGCGTACAATTCTACTGGAAAGTTACAGCTTGATGACATACCTTTATCACTTGCTATTACCTGTAAAACATATAAAATAATAAGTATTATATTCCTTACTTCTGCAATTTACTTACTCTGTATGTCTTTGATTCTGCTGCTTCTAGATATTTTTGAATAATTTCAGAGCTTGTGTTACAGGTGCAAAGAAATTTTATAAAAAGTAATACGTTTGCTTAGGTGAATAGCATTTTTTCTTCCTGACTTGGTTTTCACTGGAAAAAGTAATGAAGTGCTTTTGAATCCTTCTAAAGCTTTGAACCACTAGCTTAAAGTGGTCATTTACTTTTTCACAAAATACCTCTTGTGTTCCTAATGAGCACTTTCATCCATTATGAGTGTACCTCATTTCCTCTCAATATCAGTTATGCTTTCTGAATCGGTGTGTGTTATGAATCTCTTAACTTTATCTCCTGCTCTTTTTTAAAGTTTGTATTTTTTTAGGTGTCTTTTTCAGCTGAGAAGCTCTGCTTAACAGATGGCTCTTAAACAGAGGACAGGTTAAAAAAAATTTTTTAAACAAAAACCAAAAAATCCCCAAACAACCCTAGTTAACTGTTTTCCCTAGTTGTTTTTTTTCTAAGCATTGGTCAACATCATCTTTAGTCTCTGTGGGTTTCAGTAGTGCAAAAGCAAACAAAATTCATCCTAAACAAACTATTATTCATATTGGGGCTTAACTTAACAACATTCTATTCGAATCTTGCTCTTCGTTAAGGCTTCTGAGATTGATATAATACCTCTTCTCTTTAATCACTAATGAGGATAGATGAAATGTATAATCTTTTTTCATAGGCACAATTCTTGCGAGTAATCAGAGGTTAGTGTTGTAGCAGTTGCATAGTATTTATCATCTTTTTTTTCCAAAATGTGTCCCAGCAAACAATCTGTGATCAGCTGAGGTTTTCTATAAACGTAACTCTTCCTTGCATAAAGTTTTGTGTGGGAAGATAAACAAACAAAAAATATTGAACAGGAAATTCATGCAGAATTCATCACAGATAATGTGCACAACATCTAGAACTTCCTCTTGCTGAAGTTTCTTCTGTATAAAAACACCTTCTCTGACTTTAGCCTTTCTTCTTTTTTTTTTTTGAAACGTAAATGTTGCTTGAAACCAGATAGCTTTCATTCTATCATTTACCACTATTGAAGGTACGTTTCTTAAGTAATTTATGTGTATCTAATTTAGAGGAGAGGGCATGAGATGAGCAGGGGAGTTTAGGTGTTTCATTCATTAGTTTCGCCATCTGTTTCACTGCCTGTTCAAGGACTATTGCTCTTGACTAGTAATTTCTTTATAGAGATATGGCTTTCAGTTTTCAGTTATGCGGACTTTATACTGCAAGCTTTCTGATCCTCTTACAGGAACTTCAAAGGCTGAATTGTGCAGCAACACCTTTAGGTGGACTGTCTTGCTGATGAGCCGTGAAAACTAGCTGTTTCTACTACTTCTGGCAGTACTAGGACAGAGAAAGTTGATTTGTATTTCCAAGTCATAGGAGCTTCAGGCATAGTCCGAGATTGTGCTGTGCAAGATGCTATGCAACTGTAGAACAAAAGATGCTTCTTGTCTTTCTGGGCTTTCAGCAATGGCTTGCGTGGGGCAGCGTCCCTCATGACTCAGGCAAGAGCCTGTGCAGTTACAGGGTGCCGATAACTGCCCCGATGCAGGTATTCGCTTAGGTTGGGTGAATAAGCTCCAGCACAGAGAGAATTACCAACTCACAGTAACTGCCTGCTGCAGCCCTTGCTCTTTGGGTCTGGCCCTTGCCTGCACAGGGGCAGTTTCTTTGGAACAGCAACTGACCCTATGAAATGCTGAGCCCTGCTGTGGTGGCTGTTAACCGGACCCTCGGTGGTGGGGAGATGGGAGCGTCCTTGGATTGGTAGGGCGAGGGAGGTAAGTGGAAACATAAAGCTGGGGTGCCACTGCGCGGGGGAGGCCTGCGGCTACAGCTCTGGGGCTTAAGGAGCGGATGGAGAGGGATGTAGATGTGCCTCATTCTGCACTTCTTGTTGAAGGTTGGTCCAGACCTGTGTTGGTGGCTCATAACACTACAGGTAGCACCCAGACAAAAGGGGCTGGGGGTCCCTGATCTCTTAATATTTTGTCTTTGGGTAAATGCAAGCACTCCATGTAAGCAAACACAACTTTTCAGGATGTGCCAGTAGTCATATACTATTTGACATATGCAACTTTTTATTTTTTAGCATTCCCACATAAAAAGTCATCCTGAAGTCCTAAATTAATTGATTCTGAAATATTCTAAGTGTGGAAATCTTGTTCACTTAAGAATAACAATAAGACAAAAGTAAATTATGGTGGAAAGAGTAACACCACAAAAAGGCTTTGAAGTGTGTCCCTACTGACTGATGATTTAGCTTTCACAGAAGCTTTATGCAAATCACTTAAGTTCAGTAGATGAAAAGCAAATTTAAGTCTCTTGAGTCCTCAGTAATTACACCACAAAGAGTAGCTATGGAAATGTCAATGCAAAATGTGATTGTAATACAGTATTATTATTGAGACATCATTTGTTCACAAATTGAGACGTTTGCATTTATAGCTCCCAAAACAACTGTAGCACTGGCCCTTTCTGAAAGGGCATAGTATCGTTTGGCAGTGGTGTTTGTATACAAACAACAAAATCTGAATGCGTGCATTGTGCTATGCGGGTAACTTCAGTGATTGGTTTCTTTACTGTCATGGTTCTCTCTGTAAAACTCAAGAATTTTTTTTATGCTCAGAAAAAGTATTGGAAACTTGCTATCGGGTGCTTGCAGCTCTCTGCTATCACGGGCTTGCAGCTCTCTGCCTTGTTCTTTTGAGCACTCTTTCTCATGCCATTCCAGCCAGTGAGAGTTGTTCATTGACTTAGATGAGAAGGCTGGATCAAACTGTAACTGTAAAAAATTGCTCTACTGGACAGAAATTTTTTTCAGCTTGGTCAGCAAAGAATCATGTGAAGTGGAAGAGTGAGAACTGACAAAAGTCAACCTGAAATAGATTGTTGCAAATGGAAGGAAAACTGACATTATTGCAGTCATATGAACAAATTAAACGATGACATTGAGCATAATGAATAATAAGAATTTGACTCGGAAAGGATGTGCTGAGATGCTAAATTAAATGCTCTGTGTTTCCTTTTTTAAATAACATGTCAGCTTTCTCTTTGCACTTCCAAGATGAATGGATCAATCTTTTGGGGTTGAATCTGGAATTTATTTTGCTCAGAGGCTGGGAAGACTTATTGATAGTACCTGTTTATTATAGTCTTGCTTTCCTCATTAATCCCCTTTTGTCTTCATTGTTCAGTTCCTTCTCTGTCTTTCAGATCTCTGCACCCTTCCCTTTTATTTGTTTTGAAAGATTTCATAAAAAGCATGTCTGTTGTAGAATCCCTATACAATTCTGTAATAGGAAATTATCCTCTGTGGAAATTTTTAAAAGCCTGCTATGTGCAGACCTCTATTCTTTGACTATTTAAACTGTGCAGAGGAGATTGGCTTCGTTATTCTATGCTGCAGGATGATTCCTAGAGCACCTTGGTCCCATCGGGCAATACCAGGGTTTACATACATTGGGCAGCCTTTCACAACCAAGCGTTCCTGTTGAGTTACAGGAGAACCTAGGTCCTAGAAGAGAAAACACTACTTTGCAAAGAAGTAAAATCTTGCTTTTGACAAAGCAAAGGAGTTAAAGGTTTAATCTTACCCTTTTAATTCAAGCCATAAAATTTGATGGATTTGAGTCAAACTTCTGGATAATGTCTGCTTAATCTGGAGCATATCCCTTCGTGAATTTTACCATTACAAGGGCCAGAACTCACCATGTCCCTTGGTATGTGGTTGCAGTGGTTTCTTCACAGCAGTTTCCTATGTGATATCATGGGTTCTCTCTCACTTGGACCATATAACATTCGCTGTATAGCTTTTTCTTTGGTCCGAATCTGTCTTTCAGTCTTGAGATGGATCCTTTCATACCTAGTCTGATAGTGATTCTTTCATGCAGAATTCTTTCTAATATAGACTATAGATAGTCTTCCTATAGACTATGATCAAGTTACATCTCTATTTTATTTACCCAAGAAATAATTACCTCCATTGTTCCCTATTAAAAACTACTGAAACCTTGTTTTTGTTTTCTGTTTTTTTGTTCATTCCTTTTTTTTTTTTTTTTTAAAAGTCCCATTTATACTTCTCCCCAGCCCTGTATGCAGAGATGCTGTGTAACTGGTAAATACAATTACTTTGTTGTATGCTGCATCTTAGGCATGTGTGACATCTGGTGATTATGTTTATGCAGTAAAGCCATCCATATCGAGGAGTGATTCCCCTGCCCTTTTGTCAAATAGTGCGAAGTGCCTCTTGTTTGTGCTGGCCTGAGCTAGTCTCCTCCACGGTGATCCAGCTGTGTCTGTTCTTTGCAGTGTTTGGAGCAACCCTGGACTTTGTACATATTCTGCGGTACTTTTTGCGTGCTGCCCTCCACAGCTCTCTAGCGTGCTGTAATCCACACTTGAATGTCCAGCATGTGACCAACTGCGTAGGGCAGGACCCGTAATTGGGGCTGCTCCGTGTGCATGCTGACAACCTCTGGTTCCCAGTACCTGTTTGTGTAAAGGCAGTGGGTCCTCTGTAATGATGAGGGGTGCCTAGTGGCCTTGTCTGCAAAGTGTGACAGGAAGGATGTGTGTCCTACCCTGGAGTATAATGTGACTGTGCAAGTCCCACTGGCATAGTGCTGGAGGTTCCAGGGTGGAGCAATTAACCGGGTACTCCATCCTGAGTATCAGGTGTGGTCCTTGCAGCAGGCTTTCCTGATGCGCACTAGGCTTCGTCCTGTGCGGACTCGATTGGTTTGCTGCAAGTCTTAGTTGGGAGCAAAATGGATACGGAGTGCGAATGAATAGAGGGGTGAATGCCCAGTTTTGCTACTTGGTGCTGTTTTTGTTCAGTGGTGTAGATGCAGCCAGTAAAGACATGATAGTGCTCTGAGCAGATGATGAGCTTGAAAGGCTTGATGTTGTGCTGGAGAGGATCACTGCGTCCTGTCTGACTCTTATCTGCCATCTTGTATCCTGGCAGATTGTACAGGAACTTGGAGCTGGATTTGGTTTCCAGCTTAACCACTAGCATTCTGGGGGGGACCTTGGAGTGTTGCTTACCCCTTAGATTTCTGTTTACCCTGTCTTAAGACAAGCTTAATGATACTGACCTCTGTAGAGTGCTTTCAGAGCTACTGCTAAAAGGCGCTGTTGACAGGTAAGGTGTTGTTGCTTTGTGGCAAAGGCCTACAAAAGGATGTGGCAGCTCAGAGACTCTGTGCAGTGAACACACATGGGTGGATGTTTTCAAGTTCTTAGGTAACTTGGTTATTATGGTATTACTGTGTTGGAGGTAGATGGTAAAGCTTTCTGCTGGCGAAAACCATCAGCCTTGCTCTGCTTTGTGGGATATGACTACTTGTAGATGATTCCAGAAAACCTCACTTAAATGTTGTCTGCTCTTCGGGGGACTTTAGATGCTGGTGTTAATCTTGATCTCTCCTTGTTCTGCCCTGTATCATGACAGTTTTTGGTGTTTGACCTTTTATGCATCTCAGATTTGTTACTGAGAAGTGACGCGTGGCAGTGTGAAGAGTCAGACTTGGTGTCATCTTCTGAATTTAGGTATTCCTAAAATGTCAATGGATTGGATCTGATGACCGGAAGGGACCCTTCTGCCTCATCAGGTCTACATTCTTGTGGTTAAGAACATCAATCGGTCGTTACCTCACTTATAAAGTGCCAATACAGGTTAGTTCAAATGGGGAATATCCCCATATTAAATGAAAGGAGATGGGGTGTGAGAGAGAGAGAGTGAGGAAAACAGTCATTACTAAAAGCCTTCTCTTAGCCCTGTTTCTTTAAAAGTCATTGAGACAGAGTTCTCAGCAAGAGAGTGGAAGAACAGAAATGTGCCTGTGCACTGGAGAGAGAAGAGGGCTGTTTAAATGAAAAGAGAAGATCAAAGGGAACGAAAAGGGCTGAAATCCTCCATTATGGAGGATCAGACTATTTGTACTGTTCCACGGTTGTCTTATCTAAGGGTGCTCTGCTTTGGGAGGTTGGTAGGGCAGGAAAAATCCTTGCCTGTATCCTTTCAGTGCAAAGAAAGAAAGCTCATATAGGTAGGCTTTGCATAGCGTTTACTTGTTTGTTCACATCTTAGATAATTAGGCAGCAGCCCATGAACAGTTGGTGCGCCAGGCTGCGTATTTCTTTCCAAAGTCAGAATTGAAGCATGCTGATAGAAACTCATGGGAGCTGAGAAACAGTCTCCTGGCAAAGCGGTGAGATTGTTGCTCGGTGGGTAATGCTCAGGAGCTGGCCTGCGTGCGAGGCAGGGCTCTGCGCTCCTGCTGGGCTCAACATCCACGGGCAGGGAGCTGCTGCCGTGCCCAGAAAGGGCAGTTTGCCTGTATGCTGTCTTTGGTCCCTGCCGTGGGAGTCATTGACTGTGTTCTGGGGCTCCTCGGGAGATCAGCAATAGATTCAGACCTATGATGAGCAGCAGGTGTGTTTAACATCAGGGAATTTAAGGAGTTGATCTCCCTGATTGGTGACGTGGGCTCCGGTTTTCAGAGTGGTGTTTGCAGGTTATGCATGCTGGGAGCGTGCTTGAAGACTGCAAGGTACCGTAGTGCTTGGACTTTTCGATTCAGAGACCTTACATATGCTAAGGATACTGTGGGTGGATTCCTTCATCCTCTGGGAAACATTCACATATTTTTAGAATAATCTCCTAGCAGTGCTCTTGAAATTAGTATGTCCTTAATCATGAGGAAGTCAGGAGTAACTCAGTGTTTTTGACAGGATAACCAAGAAGTATCATCTCTGGGGCACAGAGTAAGTTAATAGTCATTGGATGCCCTCTGAATGATTTCTGTTCAAGAAAAGGTTGTGATAAAACTTTTTTTTTTTTTCTTTTTACAGCAATGCTGAGTGACAATAACTGTGTGAAGTTAAAAAGTGATTGTTCGCCTCCTGTGCAATGGTATAAGACAGTTGCACACGAAGATGAAAAGACCAAGCTGGTTTTTAAAAGGTACTCCCAAGTAAGTGTCATTGTCATGGTAATTCAAAGGGCAGGTGCTCTCCCCCTCATCTGGGCAGGAGAGAAAAAAGGATGGAGAAAAGAAGAGGTGGGATTTCTACAGCAACTAAACGGAGGGTTAGGCACCCAGTTTTCACTGGGGTAACTAAAATTTTGAGGAGCCTAATCTCTCTTGTAGTATCACCAGTTTTCCCCAGCTAATGTGAGATTCCAGTTCTTTGCTCACGAGTACTCCAGATCAGTAGAAATGCCAAGACATCAATGGTCTGATAATTGATGAAAATTAAGGGCAATGGAAGTTTATTGTTTATTTTGGGGGGGAGGAGGGGGAGTGTGTCCCCTCACAGTTCATTCGTTTATGAAGACTTTTTCTTCCAAAATGTTACATCACAAAATGTTCGTTACTCCGTTGCGTGCGGTTTAGCGTTGCCTTGGAATTAGTAAGTGTATGCAAGTATACATCCAAAACCACATTTAAAAACAGCATCTCACTACTGTGATACTTCTCTGTGACTTGAGTTTTTAGATTTTAAAGCTTTTTTAAAAAAAAAAAAAAATTTAAAACCTTAAAACTGAACTGGTAGATCCACTGGTCTTTTGAGCACCTGAATGATGCAATCTCAGCTTAGTCTAGAGATAACTTGTTAAACCTCTTTAGAGGAAAAGCAGCTTCATTCATCTGTCTATGAATCCCCTATTTCTGCTAGGTCAACTGATTTTTCAGGAGATGCAGCCTAACATGCTAAGGAAGATTTTAGACCCCGATCAATACAAAACTGAAATTAGTTAAATCAAATGCGAGAATAGTAGTTCTTTTCCGGTGGTCACCTTGTTGGTGTTGGACAGAATTTTTCACCGTTACTGTACTGTTTACGGCATGTGCTGCAAATTATGAATGATTGCCAGAATCGTATGTGTTAGCCCGTATGGTACGAATCCTGTTACTGTGGGGTACTGAAACTTAGAGATTATCTGTATGGTAAATGTGGTTTAGTGTGGGTCACGCATTTCAGAAGTTGAAGAATATGGTCAAGATCGGCAACAAGGGCTTTTTTTAATCTCTGAAACCTGTATCAAGTTCACATGAGTGAGTTTCAAGAAGCACCAAACACCAGGTAGCTTGCATATTTTTAAGACATTGAAATACATATCCAGTCCTTCTATCATAGGAAAAACTTAAAAATACAACCTGAAAAGCAATAATAAAGCTCAAACTACATACACTGAGTGCAATCATAACTCTAACCACATAGCGATGTAATTTTTGCAAAGCTGTTTAAACATGAAATGAGCCAACTGAATATTTGGAGATGAATAGTGAGATTCCTTTGTCATGAGAAATAAGCAGATCAGAAGTGTGGATAACCTATGTTACTCAATTTTAAAGGATTATTTTTTTCTTCTAAATGTTTTGAGAATATAAATAAATAAGGCTTTTCAATATAAACTTGAGCATCTAAATCTGCATTCTGGCCTCCAAGTGAGCTAAAAGAGTTTTGTTTGCGAGTGGTGACCACTGGTCCAAAATATTGCAAGTTGAGATTCTGTTTTTTTTTGTTATTTGTTGCTGTTTTTACTTGCATGAAAATAGGTATTTCAAAATAGAATTGCCCTTTGAAACAGGAAAAAACAGTCATTTTTTGGTTCCTTTGTAAGGAGAGCTGTTGACACATAAGAGCCGTATTTAAAGTGTATGATGCAGGTATAGAATTGTATAAAATCAGAGTGTCAGTTTGCAGCAGTTTCCGTATCACAGTTTCCATATCAAACAGTTTCCATATCTATTTAAGCTAGTGCATTCTTGCAGATATCTCTGAAGAGTTTTGAAAAGTTTACAGCACACAATGCTATAGGCTTTATTGGTTTGAACTGAACGCACGTATGTCCTTGAAGTTCTTAAATTGTATTAAATTTGTTTAAAAATAACTCATTTAGCAGTAGGTTAACTGCTGGAAAAACTATATATATATAATTTTTTTTTCTCCTCCCCCATTCCTTACACGTACCTGTTTGTTTTTAGACTTTTTGTACTGTTTGTGGTTGGAGGGTGCTTCCTTTATATCCTCAAAATACATTTTGGCCCTGAAGAATGTGACAGAACAAAAATGCCATATGTGGACCTCGATCGTGTAAAGGTTTGGTGTTTTTTGGTGGTTTTTTACTTGCTTAAAATTTTTTTTATTAATGCACAGTACAAGAGTGATAAGGATCTGTAATGAAGGAGTTGAACGATGAAATCATCCTGCGAAGGCAAATATATTTTGCTTCATTGCATCCTGTAGAACCTCTCTGTGGTGTTCTTGTGGAATGGTGATGGTGAGAAGTGCACAGAGAAACTGGATTTCTAGGGATGAAACAAGATAGCAACATGAATAACCTTGGAAATGGACATGTCATCATGCTGTTCCCTCAGCACAGGACCTCCTTGGCATGGTGTGCCAGTGCAAGTGGAAGTGTTACCTGACTGCCACCATGCTACAAGGAGGAGACAAACTGAAGTTGTGGTCACCAAGACCAGCTTCACCCGTGCTTTTAACTGGCACTGCATTTTAAGGAGTGATCTTGCATACTCCTGCCTCATTATCTTCCCACTGTGTCAATGCAAATGTTCTTGTGATCTTAATGACTAAACAGAACATTAAGAAACACGTGGCGGGGGGATGCCCCATGCCCAAATCGAAACTTTATTTTACCCCAAACCAGTTCCCCGGTCTGCTTTGCCTTGCAGTTGCTCAGATGTTTGGAAACATGGGGCAAATGTGCAGGAAGATGCAGCTCTGTGGGCTTTTTTTTGCTTTTCTTTTTCTTCTTTTTCTTTTTTTTGAGAGGGGGAGTTGCTTTTTTTTTTTTTTTAATAGCGGATGCTTGCTTCAACTATAGTTTTGCATGTGGCTTTTAAGCTTGTGTAAGAGAAGGCTATAAGACTTTTCATAATTCTTGCTGCCGTTTCTCTGTCTTTTCCTACTTACCTGTTTGCTCTTTCTCATGCTGTACTTGCCCTGGCTTTGAGTTGTTACGTTTCTGTCCTTGAACGTCTCAACACCAAGAAACAACTTCTGAGAGGAAGCCTTGATTTATGGCAGTCTCATCTCAGCTTCACTGCATGTGCATCCTCTCCCCACCCTTCTCCTTCAGTGCATGTTTTTTCCCTTCTGAGCCTCTTGGCCTTTCTTTTCCTTCTCGTTTGACTTATTTGTTTTGTAAGTAACGTGTTCTTGCTTGCAGACAACAGCTACCTAAACCAAGCAAACCAAAAGGCTGCACGGGCTGTATTTATTGCTGTGCTGTGGTTTGTTTTGTTTGTGTTAGATGCAGGATGGGGGAATGGTATGGCTCTTCGTCTAGTTGGGCAGCAGCAGACTGTAAGCTGTTTGGGCAGATGTATGCTGACTGGCACAGTGCGACACCAGTCTTTGGTAAGCAGTTTTATGATGGTGCTGGCCAGCGCAAGAGCTTACCATGTGATGGAAACAGACTTAGAGATGTGCAGCTGTTCACTTGTTCCCTCTTTTCTAGTGACACAAGCGGGCACTGGTTGTCACTGATGGGCTGCACAACTGTTAGCCTTAAAAATGAGGTTCTTCTGAAGATGTGCCAAGTCTTGCTGTCAAAACGCTTCATGAAGTTGTTCAGTCATGCTTAGCTTAAGGAAAAAGTGTGGTGTTCATATACCCAGACTTACTGACACCTTTGTCATAGTGGCAGAGGCAGTCATGTAGAAGTCTTTGTTAAAAAAGAAGCAAAAAAACCATACTGCAATATCCCTTCAAAGCCATGTTTCCCACACTCAGATATACACCCCCCCCCCTTTTCTTAACTGTACAGAAGGGGAACTGAGTAAGCACAAGATTTGAATTTTTACTCTCTCAGCCTTTTGTTCTCTAATGTTTCTTGATTAACGTGGAGGAAAGATGAGCAGAGTCATACTGGGGGAGGAAAGAGAACATGCAAACAGATTTTTTTGTAAATGATAAAAGTAGTGCCTTGCTATTTCTCTTCTTCCTTATTTCAGGTACCAGCTTGCCACTACAAATTTCTAAAAAAAAAAATGCACATGAATAGCTTTATCTAATGAGATAGATCAATGTATAATTTGCATAAATAGATTCAGCTGTAAGATGATATGGTACTGTAGTCTTTTATTTTGGCGACTCCTCTTTGAAAGAGGACCTGAGATCCCCCCTTGCATTCCTCTTAATGTTGTGTTTAGTCATTAAAAATTCCACTTTAGCAATACTTCTAGAAAAAGTATAGCTTCATGTTGATTTGTAAACAAGTCCAGCATGCCATTTTATACAACTTTTTTCCCAGCTGACATGTCTGGTAAAAACCTACTGCAGTCAGAATTCAGGTCACGCATTTGAGCAGCGACATAGAATTCAGTTCCTCTTGCTGTCTTGCTGCTAAATTAGAGGGGTAACTGTAATTCAGGTTTTTCATTTGTTTTTATAAGTAGCAGTACAAAGTTTCTCAAACTGCTCATGAGGCAGATCTTTCCTATAAAAAGGGTACCATATTCACTTACCTCTCATTAACTAAATTTATTCTTTAGAAAAGCTCCTACCCGGATTTAAATGACTAGGTGGAGAGGCATTCAGTTGCAGGTTTTCACCCTGCACTGGCTAGTGTCTTGTTATAAGTGACTGCTTTAAAATGTCGGGTATTTCCCAGTTTAAACTTTCTTTTTAAAAGCCTGTGTTTGCTAAAGTGATGGTGGTCACCTGGTGGGTTGCTTTGGGAGGGCTGTTTCTGTTACTGAAACTAGCTTTCCTGACTGAAACCTTTGTATGTTTTGTTTTAGAGAGCACAACAGTATGCCAGCGCTGTGCTGCAGGGACAGTGCCGACCTTCTCATGCAAAGAAGGAAATGGGAAGGTTATTTGCAGAGAAATACAGCATGGACATATCTCCTTTTGTAAGAAAAAATATAAATGAAGACAAAGCTTTATTTAAATATGAACCTCCCTTTGGATTTCACAAGTTCTTTGATGAGCTTCAAAATCTCCTTGAACTCTTACCTGAGCATGATTTGCCAGAAGATTTGAAGTCAAAACACTGTAAACGCTGTGTTGTTATTGGAAGTGGTGGAATCCTTCATGGCTCAGAGCTAGGTCACTTATTGAATCAGTTTGATATTGTTATAAGGTACATATTTTCCCTTTTATTTAAGGATTCAAACTACTTCCATTTTGCTTTATGAGCAGACTTGTTTTATAAGAGGAAAGCGTCTCCAGCTTCTTACGCAGCTCACAAGACTTTTTTTGTAAGTTCTTGTGTGAAATGTACTTGTGACTTGATAGGCCTCAAAGTCTGAGGAGCAAAATAACAAATTGTCGTATTCAGAAGGCAAGAATTCAGTGTAATTTGTTTGTGGGCTTCAGACATCAGTTATCAGAAGATGCAGGCAGAAATGATTTAGAATCCAATGAAATCACAGACAAAAATACATTCCTTTTTTATCCATTCATATGTTTAACTTTCTGAGGTAGGCTTTAGGACTCATTTCTGCCCTCTTTCCCTTGGTTATTTGAGATGCTTATTTGACGTATTTTTTGCTTATAAAAGCTATTTCAAGCACAATAAAAATGAATGATAGTTTCAGCATGTAGTTTGCTTACACACTTTTATAGCATGCTGATGTTTGCTTATATTTATAGGAATAGTGCATGGTTCTGTGATTATCCATGTTGTCTGATGTTTGTATTAGACAAATACGTCTGCATTCCTGCCTCTGAATATAACAGTCAGAACTCTTGTTCTTTGTATTTTGAACTGTGTAAACTAACAGATAAATTTAATACAGGTATTTTGACAGATAGTTTTGTAAATCGAAACTGGCTCCTCTTCTAAAGCAAGGAGTTGATACAGTGAGTGAATACCTCTTATACAAAGGTATACAAATCTTTTAGCACTGGAAGGGGCAGAGAACTTGCACTGACTGCTGAAATTGTGGGTGGCGGAGAGCATGAAGGTGACTGTTTTTGTTGAAATAAAAAGGGTTGTAGTGCTTTCACTGTTAGTTCTGCAGAACTGATGAGCTGGTTGATGCTGTTCTTGTCAGTCGTGTGCTGGCACTGGAAGTTCTGGTGAGCTGGATTGGTACAAGACCACAGGAGGCATTACATTGCCCTGTGTGTTAGCGAAGGGATAATTTGAATACCTTTCTTGTGTGTAAGCTCACATAAATGTATTAAAAAAATGCAGGAAACTTTCTATATAGATTTTTTTTTTTCCTTCCCCTTTTAAGTCTCTCTGAGTTGGCACAGGGCAAGGAGAAATTCTGCAATGCTTTTTTAAGCACTTTTCTATTCAAGCTCTTCCTCTTGAAGTTTTGCACTTGTGACATTTAATCCAGAAATAGAATCGGCTGCCTCTCAAAGATAAGGGGTAGATGAGCGTGTGAGGCGAGCAACATGGAGATACTGAGAAAACTCTGTATTCCACTCTGATAAAAAGCTGTGGGCCAAATGGAAGTTCTTTGCTTAGTGTCTTGACCTTTTAATTAAATTGCATCCCTGTGCAATTTACAGTTTGTCTTTAAACTTTTTTTTTTTAAAGGTTAAATGATGCACCAGTTCAAGGATACACAGATCATGTTGGTAATAAAACTACTATAAGAATGACTTACCCAGAAGGAGCTCCGCTTTCTGAACACGAATATCATCCTGCTAGCTTGTTTGTGGCTGTCTTGTTTAAAAGTGTTGACTTCAGCTGGCTTCAAGCAATGGTAAAAAACGAAACCTTGGTATGTAAAGGGGCAAATTACATACTTGTGGTTTTTATTTGGTTTTTGTTTTCTAATGGTTAAGAAATTGATTGACCATTACTTCTTGGTTTGTACTGAGTATCTTTTATGTAATATTTTTTTTTTTAATGTCTCCTAGTTACAGTTAGTACCAGCATTCAGGTTGGAGCTGATAATAATTTTTTATGCAGATCTTGGTGGTTTACAGGCACTAAGCTACATGACATATTAAATGTTTAATAAAGTGGAATTCATTTCATGTTCAGCTTAAGTGACTTGTTCAAGTCTGCAGAGCCAGAAATAGAAATGAGATTTCCGGAGGCCAGTCCATTTTATTTTTTTTTAACCGCTACAGTCAGTGCTGCTACAATGGCGTACATGCGGTTAATGTATAATTGAAGCATCACAATTGTTATTCACATTGTCTGTAGCTCTAAAATTAAAAAGTTATTCCTTTCTCATTGCATAATTAAAGAAGTGCATTCCCACATGCAGAAATTCTTGGGGAATTGGTAGGAGGATTCCCTGTTTCCAAAATCTCTTTAAATTCATGGGTTTTGACCTCTTTCAATTTGCTGGCATTTAATTTCACCAAGTTGAAAACCACTGGCTAGACTTTTCTAACCACAGATTGAAAAAAACTGCTCTAAACTTTCATTTGAGATAGATTTATAAGAAAGCCTGTCAGGTTCCTTAACAATTTAATACCTAATATTTTAGGTACTTCAAATCCCCGTCTTAATTCTCTGATGTTTATGATGTTAAATCATATGGAAGATCTGTTTAATATTGAACCACGACTATCTCTTGCTGTAGTTCAGAGAGCATGTGCTAGGAGATTGTCTTGTTGTGAATAATCTGAGTATGTTTTGGAGAGAGGAGACTTTCTTGAATGTGTAAAAGTGCAAATTGAAGAACTGATCACTTGCTAATTTTTACCAAGTACTAGGCAATGTTGGTCCATGACCTTACCTGCAGGAATATGGTAATTTCACTTACCGGCACCTTTCTTACTTGGGTTGAATCCCTGACTTACTTGTTTTACAAGTTCTCTAGTTATTTTGTGTTTTAAAACTTGTTTTTAAAGAATGACTAGCAGAAGCACAGCTTTTTGTATAAAAGTTTGTTTTCTGAGGATTGAAAAAATGATTACTTTTGACACTGCATCCTCTCTGTTTGTTACAAGCCTGAAATATGTCCTTTATGAAAAAAGTACTTTTGCTTGTTTTCTTTGTCTTAAGAGCAGAGCTGGAGTATTGTGTATAAATATTCCATAAATATGGAATCGGAGAGGAGAAAACAGAATTGCAATTACGTCTCCTCTCTCTCTCTCTCCCAAAATCCGGTCTTTTGGCTTCTGGTCCTGGTCGTCTTGCCCTGCCCTGTCAGTGCTGTCATTGGCTTGGCATTCTCGGTTCTTTTCCCAAGTTCTCTCTCTCTTCTTGTACATGTACTGTGGATGAGTAAACAAAACGCTTGTATTTATGCTGAATAGAAGCATAAGGATATGTGATTCTGCAGCTACTTATATCAATTCAAGACCAGGCTGCCATGCTGCTGTCCTGTTCCCATCAGCACCTGTCTGTTCACACCTTCTTGCTTGCTCTGGTGTTTTTGCCTTTGTGGAAAGTCAGTTTGGGGAACTGACTGAACTGAAAACCAACTTTGAAATATTAGGCTTTCAGGTGGATCACCTTCCTGGGCAAGCATTGGTACTTCAGTAAACTGTTTCAGGGAAGTGGGTGGGAAAAAGGGACTACAGCAACCTGATTTGATCAGTATAAGCTGCTGCAGAGTTGCACCTTAGTGTAGAAATAGCTGTAACACAGAGCTATATTTTTTTAAACAGGCCTATCTCAGCTTTATCATTTGCTTAGTATTAAACATTGTAGGGAAAATGTATAAAATGAGCCTGATCTAGTATTAGTTTTTCCATTAGCATGTATCTAATTGACTGAAAGTGGCATGAGATGGGAATCTAGCTTGCCGAGTCTTGTGTAAATCCTTCGCCTGAAGTGTTATGTTTATCACTAGTGGAGACTGTCAAACAGCAACTGTCCACTTCAAAGCCTGAGCAAAACTGTTTTAAATTCAGTGCTTGCTTCGGAGTGCCCTGGTTAATGTTTGTGGAGAACTGAGGTTCCGTTTCCCATTTTGTTTGATACTGTTGCTTGCTCAGTTATGCTGGGGAAAATCCAGAGAATCTGGAGGAGCGGGTGTGTAGGTTGGCTGATTAAAAACAACATGCACTCAAATATTCAGAGTAAATTTCCCCTTCCTACCTCCCACTCTCCCTGCAATCCCAAATAGTTTGAGACTTTTCCCTCTTTTTGAGTCAATCACTTGAGTTGTATGCTGATATTCCTGAGCCATCTTAGCTGTAAACTGTTTCCTGATTTTTTTTTTCTTATAATCTTAGATGAATTCAGATAACTTGGTTGTCATGTCCTCTGTACACTTTGTAGTGTCAAAGTTTCCCTCTAATTTTTCTTTCTCTTAGCCTCTGTGGGTGCGGCTCTTCTTTTGGAAGGAGGTTGCTGAGAAAATTCCTTTTACATCAAAACAGTTTCGGATTCTGAATCCAGTCATCATTAAAGAGACGGCTTTGGACATTTTACAGTTCCCTGAACCTCGATCAAAATTCTGGGGTTGGGATAAGGTAAGACGTCCTTTTCTAGGAGAAAGGGGTTGTATGCAAATAGAAAGTAAAATAAGAAACTAAAAATGTTTTGGCCTCTTCTTTCAATACAGTTCCCCTGTGGAATTTCTGAGCTGGTATGAAGTAATATGGAAACTAACTCTGTCAAAAGACTCTTGTATTTTCTTTATTTAAAATCAAAGTATGAGTTCAGCTGACACGAATTGGTTTGTTTTACAAAGCATTCAGATGCCATAAGACATAGATCGTTTTGGTACAGTGTGTTCACTCGCACGTCACTGTGACTGGTGTTAAATACTCAAAATACAACTTGATTCACTAGTGCATTTGCTACTTAAGAACAGCCATGTTAAGTCAAACCAGAGATCAGCCGTTGACAGGTGTATCTCCAACTGCAGGGAGCGCAGAGGGAGTACGGCAGGTGTAAAACAACCTTTCCTCTAGCAGGTCCTTCCAGCTGTTGGAATTGCCACGCGTACCAGTGTGCTTAGGAGCAATTGGTGGGCATGTCCTCCCTCTGCATCCTTAGCTTCAGCGATAGTGTAAAGTGATGAGTCGCCCAGTTTAATTATACACTGCGGGGAAGAAGTGTTTTCATTAAATTTTTAGTTATGTATCTGAGAAATTGGGTATCAGTAGTTCTCTGGAACTGTGAAAAATACTGAATAACCATTGCTGCTTCACCTTTTATGTGTAAGAGCGTTTCATGGCAGCGTTATTGCACAAATGTTTTGAAGGTTCTTCTCACCTTGCAATATTTATTTATTAAAAATGTAATATATCCAGCTATATATGTTTTAGTTGTATCTTAGCATATTTACCTTCTTCAAGGGTTTTTCAGTGTAAAAGTAGTATTCTGAAGGATGTTGTTAGAGAGCCTGTAGCTCAAGACTGAAGTAAGCATAGATCAAGAAATGTCAATTTTAACAGCATGTAAGCAGTTATTGGAGTGTTGGAGCGAGGATTTACTTACAGTTAAATTATTTGGAAATAGGAGATGTTGCCTTCAGTTCACAGGGAAAAATATAGAGCTGAAAGCCAAAGTTCTTGTTAAAGGCAAATATTCAAGTGGCCCTGAAATTTTAATTCAGTTTTAAGTGACTGTTTTAAATGCATTACTTCCTGCAGTAGTGGTCCCCTTGCCTTGACAGGATGTGCTTTAACTTTTAATCCGTGCTATGGTGAGGAGAGGGAATAAACAAATCCATTAAATAATGTAAATTGTTTTTTAAAAAAAAAAAAAAAGGCAAAGGAGAATGTATTTGAATTCAGCAGGCTTTTTTTCCCCCCTTTTAGAATGTACCCACTATTGGGGTCACAGCGGTTGTTCTGGCTACACATTTGTGCGATGAAGTGAGCTTAGCGGGATTCGGATATGACCTCGATCAGCCCAGCACACCTTTGCACTATTACAACAACCTCTGCATGGCTGCCATGAACGGACAAACTATGCACAACGTGACAAGCGAAACAAAATTCCTGCAGAAACTGATTAAAGAAAAAGTAGTCAAAGACCTCACTGGTGGGATACATTGTGAATTCTGCGTCAAAGGCAGCTAGTGATTGAAGTGCAGCATGCTTTGGATTTACTAACTTCCCAGAGGTTCGGTTGGAACAACCCTCTTACTGTCTTCAGTGGTTTGTTAAAGTGTGTATGAAATGGACTTGGAATCTCTGCTGCCTTTTTTTCCTTTTTTTTCTTTTCTTTTTTTTTTTTTAAGTCAGGTTTAATTTGTTGAACTTTTAAATTTATTTAGATGTCGCATTTTACTTTGCACATTTTTGTGGATAACTATGTAAATAGAACTTTGAGTTGAAAGAGATCCATTTAAGTATGTAATGTTTTAAGTTGTCTGAAAAAAAGCAGAGTTTTTGTTTTCAGATGTATATGGTGCGCACAATGCTAGCCTGAGTTGTCTAATAGCATAAGAGGGTTTTTGTTTTTTTTTTTTTCCATTGAACTACTGTCTTTGTGGATCTGGTTCTTGGTGTATGACTCCTTTTCATGCGTGACATGAAAAGAAAGGCATATGCTTCTCAAGTCTTTCATTTGTTGCAACTCGACTATTTTGTTTTTCCCTCAAATATTTATATTCTTTTGTTGTTGTGCTAATATTTTTTGGGGGGTGGAAGAGGAATGTGGGAGTGGAGGTGAAGGAAAAGAAACTATTGTGGCAACAGTTGAATAGTAAGTACTTCAGCATTCATGCTTGACATTAAAATCATTGATGTGTTAATGCATTGGGTTTAGAATCCTGCTTTATCATGAGGCATATTTGGGCCCCAAGGTGTGTTACAAGAGGATTTAGCTAGTAGGAGGCTTTTACCCGAACCAGATCTCTTCACGTTTCTGTTCCTTCAGACACAGATATGTGTTTCTAACTAGTTGGTTTGCAGCAGAGTTCAACCACCCCTATTAAAGAAATGGCATTAATATGAAATCTGGCCTTTTTTTTTTTTTTTTTTTTTTTTTTACAGTGACTTGAGAATTAGTTTTTAAGGACCTATCTGTTCTTTCACGAGTTCTGTAAAACACCGTTTTATATAAATCTTCCATACAGCAATAATAGAATCTATGACTAAGATGAAACTTCCATTAGTTTATTATCCTTTAGTAATTAATTACAGATATCGTAACCTTAGTCTACATTGATGATAACCCTTATGAACTCTAGTGTGCACTGTTTAACTGGAGTTAGAAGCAGAATTGTTTGTTTTCCTGGATCAGTTTATAAGTCAGCAACTGGGTGAGCACATATAAGTTAAGAAGAAAATCACTTTGAGAAAGTAATATGATACAGTAGCAAGCTAGATGACTGCTGAAAGCAGCATACTACTTTTTTTTTTTTTTTTAATCCTGTATAAATATATGTTCTTGTGACTGGAAATCAGTGCATTGCAAAGAAACTGGACTGTGCAGACCTGTGACCAGGTTTAGATGTTTGTTTTCACTTTGTTACTAGTAGAGTAGTAGATGTGACTGTTTGCACTGAGTAGTGTTGTTACTCAATCTACAGTATGTGAAAAATGCTTGCTTTGGGCATGAAAGCTTATTAGCAAATTGATCAAAGGTTGGCGCAGAAACATATTATTCATAGTCCTGGACTCACCAGGTGGTGAACCTTCCCACTTTTTTATTGTTGGCTAAGATATGCACAGTATAGAGTTAAATCCCACAAAAAATTATGTGGGAAGGCAAGATTATGGTTTGTTTTGTTTTGTTTTTGTTTCCATGGAGAGAAGACCTAATGAATGATAACGTAAGAATGCAGGAGCAACGGGATGGTTCTGGCCATTATACTGAAAGGCAATAAAATGACATCAGATCATAAAGCCTAATTCTGAACAAAGCTGTGGCCCTCATCTTTCGTAAATCCCGTGTACCCACACTTCCTTGAAAGCCAGTTACGAGTGATAAGCAAATTTGCAAATCAGATTCTTGTCTCTGGCACTGTTTGTGTTTATAGCAATAATATTAATCTAAGTTCTCCTCCTTGAAACACGTTGATTTTTGTACTAGCAATAAATTTCTAGTCCATGTTTTTGTGTAAGTACAGTAATGATATTTAATTTAAAAATATTCCATGTGTGAAGAGTTTTATACAGATAGTCTTTTAGTTAATATATTAAAACATACTAATTATTTTCTCCTGGTATGTAAACTGGAAGCAAAGTACCTTAATTTCATTTGGAATTAGTGACATTTCAGAAGGGCTGGAAGAGTTCAGAATGTGTGTGTTGGGAGGAAATCCTGAATACACCCAAAGTATGTGTATCAGAGCATCTGATTCCTCAGCAGAACTTTTTACTTTACTCTAACTTAAAAATAGTCGATTGATGTAAATGCCAGTAGCTTTTTGGAGGTGTTGTATTTATTGTCAAGTTCTCAAGTTACATTGATGTGGGGTTAGATTGTTTTCCTGCCAGTTTTATGGCTTGTGATAAAACATTGTTCTCCATGGTAGTATATACTGCTTAGAATAGTCCTGCACAGACTCGACCATCTGTGAAATGGCATCAACGTTCAGGTTGCAAAAAGCAATAAACTGATGAAACCACTTTCTACTTACATGTTTGTCTCACAGTGTGCAATTTGTTCTGCCTCCTTTATTAAGGAAGCTGTACGTTTCATTGGTCCAGTTGAACAGTTTTGATGAAATCACAGGCAGTGAAGAAGAGGGAGGTTAAGGGCTGATGATGGCTCTTGCTCCTTTCATTTATGCCTCTTGAATACCTCTCTCAGTGGAGCTAGATTTGAATCTCACTGGTGCCTGGAAGGGAGAATCCATCTCAATGCTGGCCATACAGTAAGTTTCCAGGTTCCTGAGGCTAATGTGGATGAGAATATTTCAGACTGGGTTATAGCACTGGCTGTTAAGTTCAGTGGTGGGCCTCCTTAAGGAGGTGGAGAAGACCCCAGCTTCTGGTCTGTGCTTCAGTCTTGCTGCAGGTGAGTGAACAAAAAAAGCTGTGGGTGTGGGGGTGTGTGTGAGTGCTGTTGTGTCCCAGATTCTGTGCTTTGCAAACAACCTGCATCATCCCTCATAGATATGCCCTGATGGTGTTTGTTTAAAAACTTCCACAAAAAATTTGTTGTGATAAAGCAATTATGCGGCACATTAGAATTCCTCTCTGCATAGGAGGCATCACAGGTACGTGTTTGTCTGCCTTGTACTGATGCTGATTTTTCTTTCTTTTTTTTTTCTTTTATGGTTGGAGTGTGTTGTTTTTCCTCATGGTTTTCAGGGTTGTGTGTGTGTGGTTTTTTAGTTTTTTGGGTTTTTTTTTAAAAAACATATCTTTAACTCTTTCCTCTCCCTTGAATTTAAATGATTGTAAGTACTTGCATTATTTGCCATGCTTTAGTCTTTCAGGTGATATAAATGCAATCCTCTGGATCCTTGCTCCCCTATCCCCACCCATTTCACAAAACTGGCTTATATACGCTGGAATAATGGAACATAGGAATAATGTTCATAAACAAGTGTGGCAACTGAGCCATTACTACAGGTTTGAGCAGTCTGGCATCAGCCTTGCCCCACATCTCATCAGTTCCTGGAAGCTAGGCTCCTCTTGCCTTGAGTCTCTGAGGGGCTTGATTAGACCACATCTAAAACAACCTGTATGTCTAACCTCATAAAAATTCAGTGGCAGACAGAAAGTGCTTTTCTTAGGGGTGTTAGGCCTTATCCCCCTCTCAGCTACCAGCAGGGAGTCCTGCGTTCTTTGGCTGCCTGGCTTCTGTCTTTATTTTCCCTAAAACAATCCAACAAGCAGAGACTGAAGCACTCACCTGCATGAGCCCCACAGTGCTGTGAATCACAAGCTTAGGCTTTTGACACTGTCTCCCATAACATCCTCATAGACAAGCTCAGGAAGTGTGGGCTAGATGAGTGGACAGTGAGGTGGACTGAGAACTGGCTGAATGGCAGAGCTCAGAGGGTTGTGATCAGCGGTGCAGAGTCTAGTTGGAGGCCTGTAGCTAGTGGTGTCCCCCAGAGGTCAGTACTGGGTCCAGTCTTGTTCAACTTCTTCATCAGTGACCTGGATGAAGGCACAGAGTGCACCCTCAGCAAGTTTACTGACGATACAAAACTGGGAGGAGTGGCTGATACGCCAGAGGGCTGTGCTGCCATTCAGAGAGACCTGGACAGGCTGGAGAGGTGGGCAGAGAGGAACCTCATGAAGTTCAACAAAGGCAAGTGCAGGGTCCTGCACCTGGGGAGGAACAACCCCCTGCACCAGTACAGGTTGGGGGTTGACCTGCTGGAAAGCAGCTCTGCCAAGAAGGACCTGGGAGTGCTGGTGGACACCAAGTTAAGCATGAGGCAGCAATGTGCCCTTGTGGCCAAGAAGGCCAATGGTATGCTGGGGTGCATCAGGAAGAGTGTTGCCAGCAGGTCGAGGGAGGTGATCCTCCCCCTCTACTCAGCCCTGGTGAGGCCACATCTGGAGTACTGCGTCCAGTTCTGGGCTCCCCAGTACAAGAGGGATGTGGCACTACTGAAGCAAGTGCAGCGAAGGGCCACAAAGATGATTAGGGGACTGGAGCATCTCTCTTATGAGGAAAGGCTGAGAGAGCTGGGCCTGTTTAGCCTGGAGAAGAGAAGGCTGAGAGGGGATCTTATCAATGTGTACAAGTATCTGAAGGGAGGGTGTCGAGAGGATGGGGCCAGACTCTTTTCAGTGGTGCCCAGAGACAGGACGTGAGGCAATGGGCACAAACTGAAACACAGGCAGTTCCATCTTAACATGAGGAAAAACTTCTTCACTGTGAGGGTGACAGAGCCCTGGAACAGGTTGCCCCGAGAGGTGGTGGAGTCTCCTTCTCTGGAGATATTCAAAACCCGCCTGGCCGTGATCCTGTGCAATGTGCTCTAGGTGACCCTGCTTGAGCAGGGGGGTTGGACTAGATGATCTCCAGAGGTCCCTTCCAACCTCAACGATTCTGTGATTCTGTGAATGCTTGTCTTCATTTCAGCATGTCTCCAGCAGGAGGGCAGATGTGTTGCAAGGGAAGCATTCTTACTGCTTGACCAATATTTCCCAAATTATGTGTGTGTGTGTGTGTGTGTATATATATTTATACACACATCTCCTCCTCCCCATATCTGGGCAGAATCAGTGACAGCTCACAGCTCTTTTCTGATCCATGTATGATCTGAAAGGGTCCTATCACCACAGTGTGGGAATTCACTTAAACTCTAGCATTATTTCTTGCACCTTCCTGTATGAAGCATATTGCACCAATGTGATAAAAGCACCAAAACTTTTTTTTTAAACTAAAAAAATTACAGTAGGATGCCTTCCTTCAGGCAAGACAGTGGATCTTTTGGTGAGCACATTGTATGTATTATACATCAAGCTGGAGTTCAAACTTGTGTCACATGTAACTGACTCGCTCAAGATCTCAACACCATCAGTGACAGATCTGATGCTTCGTTCCCACCTTGACGTTTTTCAACTTTTGTGGTTTACGCTGATATGCAAGACTGTGGCTGTGACTGAGTTTTCACCCCAGACTTTGTTAATCTCTTCAGATACTTGCCTGTTCCAGTTGATTTACAATTACCTTCCTGTCCAAGCACTTATGAATTATCCCTTCACAGTTTAACAGAAAAACCTGTGATTCCATATTAATCAAATTTCTCCTACCTGTGACAGTTGCTTTTTCCAATCTGCAACTTGCAATTAGAACAGCTAATCAAGCTTAGAAAGGAAAGCAGAGTTAAACATCCATCGTTAACCTCTTTCCAGTGTCGGCTGCCCGGTCTTCCATTTTTGCTGCCTGCCTATCTTGTGCTCAGGCCCAAACCAACTTGTGTCCAAACTCCAACGTATGCCTTCTGCGAGAACAAAGCATTTCTGTTCAGTGCAGCCGCCCCTACGCCCTTCTTGTGGTTCCCCTCTCCAGCAGCAATGAATTGTAGGTCTGAAAGGAGGCATTCCCAGGTGCACCAGCTTTGTACACAGGTGTGGTTTGACAGCAGTCTAGGAAGTCTGAGCTGCTCATCAGAAGGGGCTGCTGAGGGTCAACAAGAACAAGATGTTTTGGAGCATAATGGGCAAGTTTCAGAAAGACAAACTGAATTTTTTTTGTCTTTGATGATTTAAAACTAGAAATGCAAGAAAGCACTGCAGTGTTAAGCGTTGCCTGCAGTATTAGCAGTCTTTGATTTCCTCTCCCACTGTAGCTAAAGAATTTATTCTATAGCTCAAGGAAGTCTCGATACCTGGCTTGGGCCCAGTGTATATAAGCCAGTTTTGTGAAATGGGTGGGGAGAGGGGAGCAGGGAGCAGTAACAAGGCTCCTTACAAATCTTTGCCTTTTTCCAGTCTGTTTCTGCCTGATTTCAGCTTAGACAAACACAAAGCAATTTTTTGTGCAAACTGGAAATATTCCCACTGCCCCCCTCTGCCCTGGGTAATATGACTGTGAGGAGGTTGGAGATGAACAGGAATGAACTTCAAAAGGCCTGGAGGCCAAAACTTTATAGGTGGGCTTAGAGGATGGGAGCAGAAGACATTCTTAGTTACCAGCTTAAAGCAGGAAGTATAAATATCTCATTTAAACATCAAAGTGCAGTGTTAGCAATGTCTCTTAGTAGGACAACAGCTCTCAGGATTTTCTAGTACAGTGTGTCATGGGTCTTTCATGCTGTTGCAATGTGAATGATGATGAAATCTCTCAGCAGAAACTTTTGGATGGCTTTCCCTTACAGAAGAGGAGAGTGGATGCTTGTGAAAAGCAGCTGGTGTAACTGCTGGTGGTTGGTGTTGCTGTACTGGAATGAACTGTTTCTGGGTGCAGAGAAGGACTAGGACCCTCTGTACTGCACTGTCCAGGGAGGAAGTGTGCAGGTTACAATATTTGTTAAATCAAGTGTAATGGTTTTGTTGTGCGAAATGCTCAAGGAGTAATAAGGATTGGTTTGTCTTAACAGTTGAGTATCGAGATTACTGTAATTTTGGTTTTGTGGCTGAGTGAGGAGGTCTGGGGTTGTTTTAAGCAACTACTTTCTTCCTTATAGCGGCAGTTGACTGTGATAGTATGGCTTATCTCGAAAACAATGTCTTGTTTTATCCTGTTTGATTTGTAAGCCTTTTTTTCCACTCCAAGTGAGCTGTCCCCTGTCTCATATTACCATCCAGCATAATCCATGCTGACTTGTCCCTGGATCTGGCTGCTGCTCAAAAATGGATTACTAAATTATGATCTGTTTGCAACTCTGTGCTGTTAATTTGACCCTTTTGTGCAGCCCATGGAAGTGCCTATAGGATATTGCCAGAATTGTCTACAGCAGAGTCCCGAGAACTTTTCCGTAATGGCCTATACTCGGGCTGGATTTGAAATTTCAGCTGATTTTAAATACACGTGCACCGAAGGAGATGTATCTATCCCTGACAGGAGAGTTCATAAACACAGATGGGTCTGTTGAATTTTATGCCATTGTGTCAAAGTAAATCCACTTAAGTGGTCTGTAAAAGCAGTGCGAAGGCGAGCTCTCGGTGTAGTTAACAAGAGAAGACTGCTTTTCTTGTAACTGAGCCTCATTCCGAGTTGAAGTAATTCCCGCATTTGCAGACGAGAATGCAAATGAGAAGCAGGTGCGTAGCCCCATCTAGCGCTTTGGTGCGAATATTGCTACTAACCTATGATGAGGACAGGCTCGGGGCTGGTTTCTCCTACATCTGAAAAATGTTTCTGAGGATCCAGGTGAAAAAAAATGTGTATGTGGTAATCTGAAGGCGCTGCTTAAAATGCTTGTGTGTACACAGTGGCATGCACGGGCAAGGAGATAGGACACTGTGCATGTTATATGGGATGGAAGGAGGAGAGCTGCTGTCTTCTTTCCCTCTCCCCAGTCAGTCTGCACCCAGTGCATGTACAAACACAGACACAAGTATGTGTAGACTGAGCAGAGCATCATGCTTGCCTTTTAATGTTGGTGGCCTTCAGCTCCACAGAATACAGTGCCAATCTTAGATGTACTGCATCTAGAGAAAAATTGTCTGTCTTTACATTCCCTCCAGAGGTGTTTAGGTTTGTCCCTCTTCCCACCCCGCTGCTGATTGGAGGGAGCACAGTCAGGAGAGACCGCTTAATGATTTGGAGTGTTTGCGTTTTTTCTTTGATCTAGTGTTTAAGCGCATTAGGGCAAAGGGAGTTTCTCCTGTTCTCTCAGCCCAGCCCAGTCCAGCATCCTAGGATCTGGAAAGGGAACAGTGTGGAACTTGCATGCCAAAGCAGAGACTCCTCAGACCTTTTCAACAGCCCTGTTAGTGTGCAGTCAAAAAAACACCATGGTCCTTACCAGAAACCTTGAGTCTCTGAGGGCCTGACACAGAACTCTGGAGATAAGAGTCAGGGTCTCTGCCGCCTTCTGCCCTGGTCTTGCTTCGCGCAGCTTCTGGAGAAGAAACTCATGATCTTGATCGTCCAGATCTGATGGTGCTTCACAGCACTTGTGAGGATTCCCCTTGCTTCCCCCTGTAAGCTCATGTTTCTCCCTCGCTCTGTGAACCTTAGTGTTAGGCTCTTAGTCACAGAGCAGGAGAGATGCCGTGGCACGGAGTTGCCTCTGTGCGATCTTGCAGGGCCTTTCTTGGAAGGCAGATGCTCAAGGTGCAGCCTAACATGAGGCCCTTCCCCTCCCATGTGAGATCGGAGAGCACTCTGGGCTCAGGAATGAGCTGTCCTTTGAATGCGGTGTAATTGGCTCTTGGCTCAGTGGCTGCATCTACAAGCCCTGCAGAGATGCACTCAAAGGTGGTCTAAGCATAGCAGACCTTCTTGCATCCTTTGACTGCCAAGCTGAAGCTCTGGCTACAGCTGGAGGCAGAACCATGGATGCACAGCAGATCTGTTCTTATGGGATTCACAGAGCATTGTGGTTTTATGTCATCTAAGGAATGTCCCCTGTATTTTATTCCCTTCCTGCATGTGAAGTGGAAGAAGGCATTTCACACAGATTTTATGATGCATCTTCATTCCACTGGATGTGGAAGAAACTCACCTATGGCAACTGTGGGAGCACACGTGCAGATTTGCTGATGCCTTCTGCTGCAGTCTCAATACGGACATACGGAATGTATGAACATGCTGTTGTTCACGATTCCCAGAGGTTTGTAAGCAGCAGGAATCTGCCTCTGGATCTGAGAAAAGCTGAGATTTATCTACATGGGAAGTTCTGGGCAGTCATAAAGCACAAGAGAACAGTGATACTCAAAATTCTGAGCAGCCCTGGCTTTAACCCAGGACACCAGAAATCAGGCTGAAGTCTGATCCTCACTGGAGTGTGTAATTGATGAGCCAGAGGCCATTTGGTGGAAGCTAATGTTGCAGCTCATCCCAGTGCTGATGCCTCTCTGTGAGATGTGAGATGATTGATTGCAGCAGATTGATTATGCTGGAGGCGAATGGGGAGGAGATCAGGACTGGGCCCTGGAACAGTTTGAACCCATGAGTTTGTAGCAGTGAGTCAATCTTGACCGGTCATGGATGTGTCTCCTGTGTGGATTCTCTCACTGAGTGCTGTCAAACATAAGACTTGAAATAATAGTGTTTCCTAGTTCTCTGCTGTAAAGTTGCTACAAATGTCATTTAGGACTTCATCCTTTGCCTTAGCAAAGGCTCGTTGACTTCAACAGGCTTTGGATCAAGTCTGCGAGGATCCAATTTTACAGAGCAGTAAAATACTCCAACACATGATATCAGGCTTAGTGCCATAGGTGTGAAGGTGTCATGCTGAAACCAAATGCTTAAGTGACTTCTTGTGTGTGTACCTTCTTGCCTCTTAGAGATTCATTAACACTGCAGTAAAGGTGCAGTGTGCTGGGTGTTTGCCTTCTTAATTCATTCAGGCTCTTTTTTACTTGGCTGCAGAGTAAGACTTGATGTTTTTTTTCAGGCCTCTGAACATACAGACGGAAGCTGCACGAAGTTGAGAAAAACTTCCTGTTATTTTCCCTCTTATTTTTCCATCCTAACTTTTTGTGCTCAGAAATGTAGAGCACAAATTTAAGGAAAATAGAGCATGGGTGAGGAAAGGCAAGACTTCTGCCAAGCTTGAATAGCGTGATGTGTACTACAATCTAGAAATCTTCCTCCTTGTTGTATAAGGTTTTGTTGAGGGGAGCAAGCTCCAGCTATATAGAGCGCCACATTGTGGGTTGCTCTTCTCTTCCATGGACGCCTGTTTGAGGAGGATAGTGGTTCTGTAGAAGGTGGGAGAGAGACAGGTAGGCTCTATGAAGTGTGCCTACAAGTGTTTCTACATCGCCTCCCAAAGCTGTGATCAATGGGGCTGCTTGATAAAGTTTCAGCTGCTGCTGGGAGTCTCTTTGGTGAGTGTATGGTGCTACTTCAGTCAAATGCACAGAAGCATCTTCAGTCTCCTGGACTCCTTGTTTGGTCCTTCCGTGCTCATTAAGAACTAGAACCAGTTGGCTGTTGCTAATTTAAAGCAATGGAGACTTGCAGCTCCCATCATGAGCCCCTTTTGGACTTGTGCTACTCCCTCTCATCCCTCCCCAAGCATTCCCCCTCCATTTGGTGTTTCTGAGGGCTTGTCTGGAACAATGTGTTATCGGCTTCCATGTGGTCCTCTGTAACCGGAGCAGCCCCCCATGGGGAGAGCGTCTGCTGGCATCAGTCAGAGCAGCTGTACGCTTGGAAACGTGAAATGCCAGCACTGGGATTGGGGTCAGCAGAGTTTTGGGATTCTCAAAAACACACTTAGTGTTCAGATCTGTCCTGGGCTTATTAAACCAGCTCTGAAAAGAGCTTGGTGTGTGGGGGGCGGGCACAGCCAAGACTTTCTTCTGAGACCTTGCACTGCCATGACCTATGTTGTCTGTTGTTGACCTTGCCTCCTTTCCTTCCTCTCTTCCTCCACCCAAAGAATCACTGCCAGGCTGCGGCAAACATGTTTCTTCTGTTTAATTTTAGGTCAGTGGCCTTGCTTGTTTTCGGAAACAGTCTTTAACCTATGTCACCTGGGGGAGTCTCACTCCTTTTACTCTGCAAACATTTCTGGGGCATTTGCAGTGCTGATGAAAGCACTGTCTACCCAAAGGCCTCAGAGAAGTGTTCGGTTGGCACCAGGGAGTTGGAGCAGAGCTGCCTAGACTCCTGCAGCTGTCTAGCAGTAAATATATTCTTGGCACTGGCAACCCTCTTTTGCTATGGTAATAGTGTCATGATTTACATGGTCCCATTCCCCATCTGTATATGCTTTGTTTCTAGTGGGGGGGTTTACAGAATAATGGTCAGGTCTCTCACCTGTAATTTTCCTTTTTGAAGTTTTTTAGGGGCTTTGAGGCATCTCTAGCTTCACAGGCACTTTTGTGTTCAGGAGCTGTGATGGTTATCTCTATATCCTTTGCAGGGTGCTGTACTTGGCCTGACTGAGCCTGGGGAACATCCCACAATTGGGGTAGAGGCAAGAGGTTTCTCTTGAGGGAATCTTCCTTCCTCTAATCTCAGAGGAGAAGGTGAACGTTGCAAGGTTGGACTTGAAGAATGTTTGAGGTGCCTTAGACATTAGTCTGCTGGTGATTCATGGGAGGAGGAGACTGATTAGTTCATTTATGAAATGCTGACACCCTTTGTCATGGTGCCATGGCTTGTGAAGCATGATTGCTTTGCATCCTTTCCAGGCCACTCAGCCTTGAAGTGACATCTGTTCCATCGGTCTTGCAAGCAGAGCAGAGGCTATTAGAGCTTGCGCTGACATGAGTATTCAAGTCAAATAAATTCCCAACCTATTCATCCCGTCTGAGCTTTTAGAGCACTTTCCTTTTGCTTCTACTCTTCATAAACTTGACTGATAGTATCAGATTTGGTACTACAAGTATCTACAGCTAAATCCCTGAGTTGTTACAGTTAGACCTAAAGATCTTGGTGTTCAGGGAGCTGTGAGAACAATACATTTTTCTCAAAAGGAGCACAGAGAGGGGGGTACCTGCACCCATTTCCCAGGGAGTTGGACTAATGCATGGGGCTCTGTCCAGCCTGACTCACTCCTCTCTAACCCACTGGAGAAAGTTGGAGGGCAACAAAATGCTGAGATGTCCAAAAACATGGCTGGCAGCATGTATGAATGAACACAGACCAGGTAGTCTAGAGAAGACCGTGCAAAGGGTTAGTGATTCCCTTGTTCCCTCTGCATCATCCTAGGGAAAGAACAGGAAGTAACAGACTCAAATAGCATCCTGGGAGGTTTGGGTTCAGCACAAGAAGATTTTTCTAATGTGAGATTAGAGAAGTGCTAGCATAGATTGTGCAGGGAGACTGTGAGATCTTCCAACACTGGAAAGTTTTAAGACTGAGCTGAGCAAGCCTCTGTCAGGACTATTTCAGCTGTGGGGCAGGGGATGGATTTAGATGCCGCTGTAGGGGAGAAGGGAGTGTTCTTTCCAGCCTCTCTTTCTGCCCTTTTGGCTCAGCATGTGACATTAGACACTGACGCTAGGGTTGCAGTTACTCAGTGTTCCTCCTAAAGCATTTTTAGCTCTAGCCATAGAACATGCTGTGAAAAAGCAAAGTGTAATCATAAAACTGGGGACAGGTTCTCTCCTGTAGCTACACTTAATGCTGTGGGGGGGAGGAGGGAATTGCAAGCCCTTGGTTCAAGAGCTGCATGTTGAACTCTGGCCAAAATTAGAGCATCTGTGGGACTGCTCTAAAACTTACAATCCTGGAAAAGTGCCTTATTAGCTTATAGAGGCTGTAGTTGGAGATGCATTTTCATGAGCACCAAGGCTTGGACCTCTCTCCTTGGGTGGGGAGCTGGAATGTTGGCTCAGGAGAGGAAATCTGGGGACAATATGAGGTTCCACACTATGCAAACTCAACAGAAGTAAAGGGGCTCAAAAACTGGAGTTGGGATTTATGCTGCAGACAGATGGAAACCTGCTCTCTGCACTTCCCCATATTTTCTCTCTCCTCCTGTGAAAATAATGTGTGAAACCTGGAGAAGCCAGCTGGAGCTAAGGGATGAAATGGACCCTGACATTGTAAAACATTTCCCTGCTAAATCCTGCCTGTAGCCTGCTCAGGAGGGATTTGCTCTATGGCTCATTGCCCTCTCAGATGGCATTTTGCTTCAGCTGCTCCTTGCACCTGTGGCAGTGGTGGCATCTGGAAGAGCTAATACTGTGAAACCTGCCACACAGATGAGGTGGGGAGCAGCATTGGCTGACACTGCAGTAGAGTGTAAACTCACCCATCGATATCTATTGCAGCTACTTCTGCCACATCTGATGTCCCTGAAGGATGATTCTTGCGTTTGAAGTACCTCTGCTTTCTCTTCCAAGCTTTTCCCCCCACTCCAAGTTTTCTGGTTGCTGTATTACTTCCACATTTATTTTGGGGGAGGAGAAGAGAGGAAAAATTTAATTGGTTAAAATACTGGACTGGAAAACCAAGACTTCTCCCTAGCAGCTTATCTGTGACCCTCAACCCAGGCTGGGCTATAAAGGCATTGTATGCATACCACTGCTGTTTTTGTTTTGCAATACTGTTGCACGTGGGACCCTATCATGTCCAGTGACTGGAGCATGTCGTCTTTGCTTGAACTGCTTTGAGTTCTCAACGTGGGCAGGCTAAGGGCAAGCAGTGCCTGGGCGTTTGTGTCTGATTGCTGCAGAGACAAAGAGGGTTTCTGCAGGGACCTCTTACGTGGGCTGAATATGTCTGCACCCATTCCCATTAGTGGGGATCTTTACAGCACTTGTCTCATGTTTGTTCTTGACATATGTGCTTGCCCTTCGCTAGTCTCGCAAGGTTCTGTGACTGTTATTATGGGGAACTAGCCTGTCCCTTGATCTAGCACATGTATCTGTCGAGTCTCTCCCTCCCATGTTCTGGACTGGTTTGCTTGCTGCTGGTGAAGGTTGTGGTGGGTTATGGCAATGCTGAAGACATCTTTTGGGCCGTTGCTCTAACTGACATTGTTTAGAGGTCTCACCTTTATTAACCCCAAGTTGATTCCTGAGCCTCTGTGAGCCAGACAGGGATAAAGTCTCCATATTAATGCAGATATTTAACTCCATGTGAAAAGTTCACTTCTGCAGTCTGGATTCCCACCCCTCTCCTTCCAATCAGGGCTTCCAAGATCAGTATTTTACTGTCATTTCTCTTGTGCTCCACAAAAGACAGAGTTGCCATAAAACGGTCACACCTGGTAGTACAGAAATCTCCTGATATACCCATGAAGAGATTCTGATGTTTGACCCAGCTGCTGGCAATCATCAACATGCAGAGCTCCAAATAAAATACATTCCTGTAAGGCTTTTGATCCTTTGACAAAGATGTTTCCCAGTGTAACGCTGCCATGAAAAGTGTAAGCCAAGAACATAACGTTTCTTAACTAGCGATCCTAGGAGTACTGTTGCAAAATGCAGGAACGAAATAAATACACCTGGAATGGTTTTATTTTGGTTCTGACTTTTCTTCCTCTCATGTGACTGCAATAGCTATTTAGACAAGAATTAATGGTTGCTCAGTTCATTATCCCATTAATGGGCCGCATCAAAGGAAGAAATAGGAACATCGCAGGAAGTGTGACGTGCCATCTGTTGGGACTCTTGGCCTCGCCGCTAATAGAAGCGGAAACCCCCAGCCAGAGGTATCTCCCAAAGTCTGCAATCATCCCTTCTAGTACCAGCTCTTCTTGAAAGAGAGAGGGTGTGCAGGTGTTAATTACATGGAAACAGGGAGAGAGGGAGGCAGCCGGGTGTCAGTGCCCCTCATCCACAAGGATGTCACCCCGCAAGGGTTTGCAGGTGACTGCGGCTGGTTCCCGCAGGCAGCCTGGAGGGCAAGGGGGAACAGTGAGCTGCCCCCGAGTGCCTCTGAAGAGCACTTGAGGAAATTTTGTATTGATGGATTTTTTTAGCAGGTAGAATTTTGCTTTTGCATAACCTCCGCGAGCCTGTTAGGTTGTGGCCCGACTTCAATATGAAAGCAGTTTGCTTTTTACTGATTTGCCTTCAGGCAGGCGTACCCATGGTGGGCAGTCAAGAGGGGATGCTGCAGCTTTTCGGTGTGTTGCCTTAACTGTTTAGCCTGCATCTTTCAGTCTGTTCTCGTACAAGTGATTGCTGTTTTTAATAACTGAATTTTTTGGTCATGCATTTCCCCCAACCCCTTTCCTTCTTTTTCAGTATGTTTCTTGAAGGGACAAAGTTTATGTAGTGTGACCTCTGCCCTTTGATTCCCCAAGTAGCTCCTGAACCCCCTGGCCATTCTCAAATACGCTTTACAAAGGGGAAGAGTTGTCAAAGATATTACAAGTCCATAAACAATGTGAAAATATGTGCTTTGGTAGGGGAGGAAAAAAGGTAGGGAGGCCTCAGTCATTTCCCCTCTCTTTTGGCTGGTTAGCTCTGGCTGAAATGCGGTCTGGGAATTGAGGGTTGCTTAATTCTGCTGCTCACAGATCTAACTTTTTTTTTTTTTCTTCAGGTACAAATTTTAGGAGTGACTTTTGTCACAAAGTAAGGTAGCCTTCTTGTTCTGCACAGTGAGATCTGCTGCGCACAGAACAAGTATTAGAGCAGTAGTGACTCCTGGAAAAATCCCCCCAAAGTGGATCTTAGTTTCCAGCTCTGGAGATCTTTTATAGATATGGGATACGTAGCCTGTTACCTTTTCTGAGCCTACCATTAAGGTTGGCAATTAATCCTTGGTTTTGTAACATGGAAACATGTCTGCAAAGGAGTGGATGGACACCATTGAACTATTTTATATAGTAACAACTTTGGATTACAGGGAACACGTGAAATAGGGAGGAAACTTGCTTTTTAAGCTACCAGCGCAGATTTCACTTGTGAACTCTGGGAGTACTGGGTGTTCACTGGCAGAACAGCTGTGGTGTTTTAAAAGAGTCCCTGTCCTGCAACCGTTTGCCGCCTGAGATGATGGCTTCCCCAGCAGACCTTGGGGGATGCACTGCGTGATTGCTCCTCATCTGCGTCAGCGCGCAGTCGGCTTGCTTAGCCGCTGCTGGAAGGCAGGCGAGCCAAGCTAAACGGACTGCCCGTGCTGGATCGGGTGAGGAACGCCCGTGCGGTCTGCTTGCTGGTTCAGTTCTGGAGACTGTAACATCTGGCAGAGCTGAAGGACAGTTTTAAGCTACTGGAGCTATTTCAGCATTGATTGAGCAATCTTTGGAGACGGGTGCCTTTTGGTACCTTATGAGTGTGTTGAATGATGAAACCTCCATGGAATCCCAGGGGAAGTTTAACAGCCTGTGAAATACAGGATGTCAGGCAATAGTTTAATATCCTTTCTGGCCCTGAGCTGTTTAAGATTTCTGAGTCTTTGGTGCTAAGGAAAGTTAGTTCAGTGCGTCTTATGCCTCGAGTTTAAAGGGCAACATGAGCTACTGCTTTGGGAAGAGCTTCAGTTAAAAGATGCAAAGCATGATTCGTGGCATTCTTCATTTTGCTTGAAAAGATTATGCTTGAAATTGCTACAGGGAATCTTTGCAGGTAGGAGAGAGCTGGTGGATTTTATAGCTTCCTTTCTAGCAGCGAGCAAGCATCAGGGAACTTAACCGGGCCTAATCAGTTGGTTGGTCTGGAAGGGTACGGAAGGAGCCTGCTCGCCTTCTGTTGTCTCTCATGCTGCGTTTGCTTCATAGCAGAAGCCATCGGTTGCTCGTCTGTGCTCTCGCTGCTATGATTATATAGCTTGTGCTGCTGATCTTTCAAAGCGTTTTGAAAACAACATGAAAAAGGCAGTCTTGCTCACAGCCACGCTCTCCTTGAAGTGCCTCGCTTGCAGTTGTCTGCTGGAAGAAAAAGGGAGTCAAAGCTTAAGGAATATAAATCAAAAGTGACAAGGGAAGTGTTTGAAGCAGGCTACTTCAGAGAGCATGTTGGGGAGAACCTCATAAAGTCCTTACTAGCAGCCAGGAGATTCTAAGTTTGGCTGAGAGACTGTGTCCCATAAAAGTTGCTGGGATAGCTCTGGTGCTTTTCTTTCCCCTTGAGTGAGAGGAAACCTTTTTTTCTCTGTCTCATTTACTGCTTCTGCTGATGCCAGATTTCCCTGTGTGAATGTGTTTCTTTTCCTTCACACCCTCAGATATATTTTCCATTGATTGCCACCCAACTCTGTGACCTTTAGAACCTAGATCTTAAAGCCGAAATAGCCTCCTTCCATATGAAAAAGAGGGATGAGAAGTGACAAAGCTGTGGGTTTCTCCTCTTTATCAATGATGGTGTTTCCTAGGTTCTCTGTTTAGAGAATTGTGGAGCTCAGGAGAAATCTGGGATGAGGACCTGGCCTCACCATCAAGGACTTCCTTTCCGAGATGAGCTAACAGTTGTTGCACTATCCAAAGTAAGGATCTCCCACTGTTTTATGCGATTGTATTGTTTTTTTTGTGTTGCATACCTCATTCAGTGGGCATCTGAATACAGTTTTCTCATGGGAAAGTGCAGTTGCTCTTTGGAACTTGTTGCTGCAGGATATTGCTGAAGCCAGGCACTTAACCAGATTCAAAAGGAGGGCAGATATTTATATGGATAATAACACTAGTCCAGACCTGTAAGGGATTATGCTAACAGGTTTTGGAATGGATCTGAAACCTCCTGCTTTCCGGCCTTTAAGCATTTCCTCATGCTTAGAGATTAGGAGGAGACCCTCATGGGAGATAATTACCCCATATCTGCCTCCTCTTTGTCGTCTTCCCGTTGCTGTATGCTGGAGTAGACAGGGGTCTGATCCATCATGTTCCTGTATTTCCTTTGCTGTGGCTGTCCACTTGCAGTGCGAGAAGGTGATAGATGAAGTGCTGTAAGCAAGATGCTCCTGACAAATGTAATATTTGCCCTAGCTCTCCGAGGGGAAGAGGGCGAAGGATAAACCAGCATGGCTCTGGGAATGTCACTGGAGAACAAGGCTTCAGTTCTGGTGCGTATAGACCCTCCCTACCAATTTCCTCTTGTGGAAAATTTGTGGAGGCAAGATTTATCATGGGATATTCAAGGGAATACAGGGGGACATTCTCAGAGAGGCACTTCTGAATGAGCACAGACAGGCACTGCTGCAGAGACAGGGCTCTCTGGTGGGGAGGGTTGGGTTAGAAACCTGCCCTCTAGTCCCGTGCCAGATGCCAGCATTTCATGGGGCATTTTCTAGTTTCGCTGGGGCAGCAGTTCTCTTCCTAACCTGTTGGATTGGGCTAAGAAAGGGGTGGGGAAGTCCAAAACCCTCCCGGACAGTACTGCAAGGAGCAGAATACGGCGTCTCTGCATGGGGTTCTGCCTTCCCCACCCCTCAGGGTGAGGAAGAGACAAGTACTCCTGATGTCCACCATGTTATTTTGGCCCTATATCAATAGCTGCGCTCCTGGGTACAAATAAAACCATGGAAGGGGGCAGAGCTGTGCAGACAACACAGATGAATGATGTGAGGAGTAAAACCCACAGCTGCCACCCTCTGTCTGGGTCCTGTGACGGTCGCCTTGCCCTGGGGAGAGGGGGAGGCTTCAGTTACCTAAACACCAAGCTGGCGTGTTGTTAAACGCTGCTGAGCCTCTAGTTCTCAAGCCAGCAGAGCCCTGGGTTGCAAGTGAATCTACCTATCTATCTAGCAATCACAGAATTAGAGATCGCTGTGATGGGAGCGTTTAGAAGACTGGCACATCAGGCCACTTTCAAACTGTGAAACTAAGCTTTACTAAATTCATTCGTTAGCAGCGCACTCTTCCTAATGGAATTCTTACGCGATGTTAATCATCATCACTGCACGCACAAAGCTCTTGGCCTTTAGTAATCATTTTCAAAATTAGTGGTGAGGATGTGATATCAGCTGATGCCGTGTAGTTAGCACTGATTGCTGCGGGCCTTGGTGGCTCCTAGTCACAAGGTCAAGGTGATCAGGCTTGAGAGCTCGTGAGGAGAGAATTTGGAACCGAAGTGGGCTTATCCTCTTCCTTCTCTGATTTTCTTCATTTATGCCTGATGTTTTTATGCTATTGCTCCACACACACGCACCCCAAGGGGAGGGGGCCTCTTCTGCTCCTGATACTGCTTATCTTGTTTTCTCTTATCTTGCCGGTTGTCCTTCGTGTGTATTTGGGAGGGTAGCCTGCCTGTTTGCAGTCCCTTGCGTCTAGCTTGTCCTCTGGCTGGCAGCTCTTGTTACCTGGATGCCTCCTGAGTGCAGCTACACCATCTTTCTTTGCCTTTTTGGTGATCCCATTGCTCACATCATGTGCAGTTGTGTCTGGCTGTGCCATCGCAGGGTTACAGAATGCTTGTAGGCTGTTGCTAGTTGCTCTATTTTAGTATGCGGAAACTGGGGTTCAAGGCAAGTTAATATTGATTTACCCTAATCTGTATATTTCTAATTCATAGGTGTCACAGGCCCCTGTATCGGCTATGCCTGCCCTTACGTGTGGATGCGCTGGCATCGTGGCATCCCACTCTACTGGTCCGGTTTGGATTTTGTCTTTTCTGCATGGGGCCTAAAGCTCCTGCAGGAAAAGCCCCATGCAAACAGTGCCTGGTTTGCATCCTTCCGTGCTTCCCCGCTGTCTCCGTCCTCAGGCAAGAGCTCGCAGCGACGGGCTGCCCTCGAGCTGCGCGGCCCCGTGGGGCGTGCGGGGCCGTGACGACGACGCCCTGCCCGGCAGAGGGCAGTGACACACCGACACACGCGCGCACGCACAAGCGCGACACGCTCCAAACGCTGTTTTGCTCTTCTCCAGGGCCTTTTAGCCGGGAATCGCAAGCCGGTTAAGCTGTAGCATAAGCTGCATGCTTAAATGCTTTGCTGGATCAGGCCAGGCTGCTCGGGAGCTGGCAGGATCAAGGCTTGGTTTCTCGTTTCCCCAGCTGATGAGCAGACTGCCTGCAGCTCCGGCCCATAAAATCTGAGCTCTGTGTGGGTCTTTAGTAGGATGGGGGTGGGTTAAAGAAGTCCCTGCAGGATGCTAATTCTTGCACAATTATTAGTCAGGGAGCATTTGTCTTTGACATAATTTATTTTGAGCGAATGTTTCTGTGGAGGCCAAAAAAAAAAAAAGTCCTAGATGAAATCCCAAAGGCCTGTTCTGGCCATAGACTTTTCCATGAACAAGTACACCAAGGTCTGCTTGCAGACAGAGACGTCAGGAGGTGATGCCAGCAGAAAACTGCTGGCCTAACATGTGCACGAAGGTAAAAATTTCTTTTTCTTTTACTAGACACCCCCTCCTCCCTCTCATTTCCCTGCTGGTCACAGACTCGCTCACTCAAAGCTTCACGCTCAAAAATGAAGGCACTTAACCAAAACCTGGATGTGCTCAAGAGGAAAGGGACCCTCTGCTCAGTGAAATTCGAAGCAGGAGGGTTCAAATAAAACATCCAGTATTAGCCTATTAAAAGTCCACGAGGGTCTTTGTATAAATTGACTGTCTCCCAGTTTGCCCTGAATACTGTGACGTCCTTCTTGTAGGGAGACTATTGCTGGTAGCTTTTGAGACCTCACAAGAACAGGCCTGTTTAGCATTTAGATGGGAGACCTCCAAGAGCTCTGGGTTGAGAAACAAGCACTGGAGGTTCAGTAAGTGGTGTTTTCCTCTCTTGAGTCAGTGTTGAACAAGTGCCCATTCCAGCAACAGAAGATGTCATTCTTTAGTGCTGTCATTCTGGCACCCAGAAACTCTTAAAAACTTGAAGCGATCTTGTCAACATCTGATGCCCTGAAACATGCTGTGAGCCCACTGAAGAGGAGCAGCACGCAGACAGGACATGGTCCTGTTGCTCGTGACAGTGCCCAGAGGGACTGATGTGACCCTTGTGTTTGAGCTTAGAGCAAAAATGATTTATTTATTTATTTTTTTTAATATAGCAACAGTCAGGTTAGGAAATACTAGAGGGAGGAAGGCGCTTCTGAAGGAGGGATTCGGATCTCTCTGTGCCTCTTTCTTCCTCAGTAGCACCAAGCTGACAGCAGCTGGTCCTAGCCAGTTGTTGCAAGGGTTGCTAGATAGCAGCCTGACTTTTCTTAAAGCACCAGTTGCTCTTGCATATCACTTGCTCCCTTCTGAAAGGGAAATATCTGTCCAGTCCATATTTCCTCCAGACCTCTCCTTGTGGGCCATGTTACTGCTAATCTATGCCCTGATGATTCAGAGCAGAAGATGGAGGAGTCTGTACTCAATCAGCAAAAACTGCAACTGAAGAGTTTCTTCACTTGAGCAAGCTATGTGTCTGGATGGGAACAAGCTCCGTGAACAAAAAACCTCATCTTGGTGAGGCAACAGAAAGCACTTTATTTGACAGAATTTCACTGTCTTGATTTTTTCCAGTGACACCTGGAAAATCACCAGAAGCTGCAGATATTCCAAACTGGTTGTGCAATAGAAGAATATAGAACAGGAAAAGGTTTCCATGTTAGAGCAGAGAGCCTGTGCAATGTGGATCCTCTTTATTTTTCTGTGGATCCTGTGCTATCACAAGGGACGACAGGTACAAGAAGTCCACGTGATGGCTCTGGGCAGGGTGTTGTACAGACAGGAGAGAACCTGCGTAAGCCAGGAGTGGAGCCGGATAAAGTTCCTCTTTCTCAGTTGCTGAATAAAGCAGAAGAGGGTGATGCTTGCACTTTCTACAGGGCTAGAGACAGCTGGCCTGTGTGTCCTGGTCCTCATCCCTCAGTGACTCCAGGTGGTGAATGGGCTTAAGTGGCTGGGAAGAGAAATTACACGCAGAGGCATGTTAGCCTACGGAGGCTTCCCATCAGTGGGGAATTAACCAGTGGCTGCCAATGATTCTGTGGAGGTATCATTACAGTCCATTTCCATAGTCTATTTTAGTTTTTTTTCCACCTTAGGGAGAAATAAGGGACAGGATAATAGATTTTCCCTTGTTTCATCCCAGACTACTATGGGTGGAGAGAGGCAGAGGCAGTAGTGATTCCTGCGGATGCTTGGTGGATGTTTTTTGGGGTCCTAGAAATTCTGCGTGGGCACCCTGAGCTGGTTTTTTGTTGTTGTTTTTAAAAGAGAATATGAGCTGTTGGTCCTGGCTTTGGGGGATGCTGACAACACCTGGCAGAAGGGTTATGCTCCAATCAGAATGACTATATGTGTTTAATTTTGAGCTGGAGAAGAACTATGGTGAGTCCTGGGTCAGTGAAATGAAGTCTGGACTCCAGATGTGCGAAGACTGGCAGTGCAAGATGGGAAAGCTGTTTAGAGAAGAACATGTTGGAAGGCTGGGGGAGTGCACAGCGGAATAAGAGATCTCAAATTAAATCTTCAGCCAGAAAGGGAGGAATCTAGCAGCAGTTTTATCAGGCTGGGCTACTGCAGGAATTGCTTCAGCTGCAGGCCAGGAGTGTTGCTGAGGAATTGGCTCCCGCAGCAGGCTTATCTGATGGGTCAAGGGACATGCTTCCAGATTTTGCAAAGCAGTCCATCTGAATGTGGGGTGGTGAGGCAGCGAGCTGGCTGGCTGTTACTCCGTGAACTTTTGATGGTGCCCAGGGCTGAGCGTTGCTTTTGACCAGAGGTTGTGCATGTCAGGAAGCAGTATTGCAGAGACGAGAGGGATGTACTGCTGCCAAAAAGCCACAGAGCATCTGTCGGCTTTGAAAGCTTAGCTGTTCTGGTTGCCGTACGCTGACGAACAAATGGGAAGAAGGTTCTGCAGCAAACGAGTGGGAGAGGCTCTTTAGGCGTAAAATGTCACGCTTATGCATCCGTTAGTCACATAGTCAGCTCATCAGATGTGAGCGCGAGATGGCTGCGGGTCGGTGGAGCAGCAGGCAGCGTTTTTTGCTGCAAGGTCGCCTCTCTGTGCACGGCCCCATCAGTTGCTGTTGCAAGCTGCAGCCGCTTGACAGGTGTTCGGTGTCTTCTGTGACAGGAGTTGTCAAGACCTCCACACTTGGTGCTAACAAGGGATAGATTTCCAGAGTAAAACCCAAGTATTTAACAGCACTGTGTCTGTCTGTGTGTGGTGTGAGAAATGCCTGGGGCCAAAATGTGCTTTGAAACTTTTGTGAGGAGAGTGGCTATGGATAGTGACGTTTTTAGTGTGCCTCTCGCTCTGCTCATGCAATTCTTTAACTTATTTCATGTTAAGAACCATGCTTATTTTTAGATCTGTTATTTAAACATTCTCCTGCAAAGAAAAGCCTCAAAACAGTAGGAAAACCCAGTGCTACAGAGACAGGGGGAGCCCACAAATAAGCAGCGAGGCACCTTGCTAGCACGATCCCTACAAATGTCAGGTATCTCCAGGAGTAAGCAGCAGCAGAGTGAATTGTAGGGATCTGAGTTTTCATTTCAGCACCGAAAATGCCTGTTATGTGTCTCTTAGGTGCTAAATAACTTTGAACGCAGACCATCAAAGGATATGTGCCTTTGAAAAGCTGAAGAGGGAGAGAATAGCCCTGTATTCAGGGCAGGTTTTGAAGTGACTGTGGTGAGGATGAGGACAGCTGAAATACTTTCTGAGCACCGTCTCTTCTGTGCCTTCAGTGGGGCAAAAAGGCAGGTAGGGAAATAAACACACATTTATATTACTGAGCATGCAGTTCTTAACTGACTTGGAGGGGGCTGCTCCATTCCCCAAAGAAAGTTCAGAGCCAACTTGTCGGCTTGCAAGCTGACATCTATCCACGACTTGCTCATCTCTGTTTGTTTTCAATCAAGCTGCTGGTGGAGAGCTCTCAAAATCAAGAATTCGCCCCCTCCATGGCAGTAATTTTCAGTTATCACTACTAATTTCAGTGGAGAGGCCCAGCAGCCAGTTGGCTATGAAGACTCTGTGCTTGTCTCGGCTCTAGAGGGGTTTCCTGCAGGCCTGTGTTGGCAGACGTCAGGATGAACATGTTACTGGCATGTGTGCGTAGGAGCACGTTCGCTTTGGTGATATACTAAAGGTTTTGGCCTAGGTTCACCTAAATAACTCAGGTGCCTAACTTTAAAGCGCAGCTGGCCTCAGTTCCCTCTGAAGTCAATGGAGAGAGGGACGAGCTGCACTAGACCTAGAACTTGAACCGCCTTCTGGAGGGGTCTGTCTGTCTTCACAGGCTATAAAGAAACCCCAGAGCAGTGAGGCTCTGTCTAGGCATCCTATTAAAATGCCTACAGCTGGATGGGATGAATTCAGGCCCTTAGCGCTCCGTGTCACAATCTGAAATTTTCCCCTTTAACTCAGAGAGCGCTGGGTTCATAGGTTTCTATATATTTCTGTTCCAAGGTTGTCTCATTCATATTACTCATTCCTGCCCAGAATCCCACTGCACAAGGTGTTACACAAACACAGCCTGTTGCCATCCCACTCCCCCAGATGATCCAAGTGCACCCATGAACCTTGTAAAAGTTCGTTTTTGCTGTTATAAATTGCTGACCTCAGCGATGAAAAACCTGAGCGAAGCTCCAGTTCCAGGCACTCTGACTTGGACCCGAGGAGTGAACCCCACATCAGTCCCAGCTATCACGTCCATCTCCCTCCTCCTGCGCCTTGGTCCCAAGCCATAGCTGACAGCAGAGGCTCTATTAAATGCAGGCGTACTTTTTCAAGAGGCCTCCTAATGAGAAGCACGCGTCTGATGTACGTGATGCTGTACAACTGGAGAACTCAGACCCTGCGCTGAAGAGCTCATGCGTGATGAGGTACGATCTCGCCTCTGCTCTGTGAACACCTCATTTGATTTGAAGCTCTCGTAGCCCACCGGGGAGCTCCCAGGAGAGCCTCTGGAGCAGGTTTTCAAGAGTGGGTTAGACGGGGCCCTTCCAGTTAGCAGGTGCGAGGCAAAGAGCCAGATGAAAACTCTGAGCCTAGCAGGGAATGGGGCAAGCCCTTACAAGGGAATGTACAGTATGTTGGGCACACACATACAGTGTCTATCAGCAAGTACAGTAGCAGCCCAGAATAGTTTGGCTGGGTAGCACTGTATGAGAGAACGGTCCTGAAATAGGCTGATAGTCTTGATGTTATTTTTGCTGTGCTGGAAGCTGTAGCTCTGACATCCTCCGTTGCTGCAGCTCTCAGGTGGCTGCGCTAGGGTGGGTTCCTCTCTTGGTCTCAACATGGAAAGTGAGGCAGCCTCCCTTCAGCGGGCATTTCCCTTTTTGAGAGAAACGGCGAAGGATTTCTAAGAACCAAAACAAGCTTGCGACACTCTGCAAGGGAACAGTACAAAGCCTCTAGCCTGCAATGCTGAGGGATCAGAGACCAAAGAGAAGGGCCCATGGAGGAATCCCTCCTCCCTTCTCGCACTGTATTGGCGTGCGGATTGTGGTGACAACTCTGTTGCTGCAAAACCCCCTGTTTCTACAGTTCATGCACACAACAGATACTTCTGTCAGAGCCACCTTCTTGAAATTAATCTCAAGCTGTGAAGTATTTTCCTAAGCAACAGTCTCCATTGGGAACTGAATTCTCTGAACAACGGTCAACCAAATCCCTGATTCAGTCAAAGGCAGTCCCTAAAGCAACCCTAGGGTTGTAGCCACAGTCACTTGAGTTTATGGAGTTTACAAGGTCTATAGAAACATTCTGACTTCAGTGACCCCTTTTTAGCCAAAATATGTGATTTTCATATCCCAGCACCAGACAAACTTTACCAGGAAGAATTTGGATGTTCAAAAACAAGTTTTGCAGGAAAAAAAAGGTTTTAAGCCTAAAATTTCCTTCAGGAAGGTTGGGAGGAAAGGTATGCCAAGCTTCGTATATGAAGCAAACTGTAACCTATCAGGTCTTCAAAATCAGGGTCATTCTTGCAAGGCAATGATGACTGCCAGGGTGCACGTTCCTGTGTTTTGAATAGGGCTGAAATGGCAGAAGTTACTGTTATTGGTTACTGTTATTAGGTTTCTGGGTGGAATGTTTCTTTCGCTGTATGTGAAAGATAAGCAAAGCAAGGAAATAGAGATTGAAATTTAGGGACTTGCAAATCTTCAAATAGCTCCCAAGTTTTATGCTTAAAGATGTGGTGGAAACATCTACCAAGGCCCCTGCAGAGGAGCTGCACAGTGGCAGTGAAGTGATCATAAAGAGGAGAAATGTCTCTGGGAATAGAAGTCTGTTGAGCTGCAGTGTGCGTTCCTCCTATGCTCCTTCACTTACAGGTGCAAAAAGACATGAAGGCATTGCCTGCTCTTCTCCTACATGAGGCAGTTACGCAGACAGAGCCGGAGTTCATCGTCCTCTGTGGGAGGATATGGAGGGAGGGCTCTTGCTAAGGCACTTAGTTGATGCTCCAGTGCCAGAATATTTAAGCATCTCGTGTTCTCGTGATTCCCTTGTGAGGAAGGGGAGGCTATTCTCCTTGTAAAAAACAGGGAACTGAAAAATAAGTGTACTAGATGAATATGGAGAGAGCAAAGGCTTGCAGGGAATTCACAGGTCTCAGAAATGCCACATCTACAACTTCCCTGTCTTTTGCTCTTGGCATAGTTTCTTGGCTCATTTATTCTTGTCACTACTGTGAGCTGCTATGAATGATATGGGACACAAGAAGAAAAAATTGTGTTGGGCTCGTCCTGCTCCTCAAAAGACTTGAGAAGCCAAAACTTTGTTCCTACCTTTGTACCCGGCATCCAGGTTTCTCTCACAACTTCTCATCCTCTTGCAAAGGACAAAACCCCTCCCATGGCCCTTCCAGTGAACTTTCCGCCAGGAAACCTTGAAGCTGTCACTTCATTTTGAGCCTGAAGGGGCCAACTCTGGATTGTGTCAGGCAGGATGTCCTGAGATTTGAGGTCTTGAGGAGAAGTGATGGATGGAAAAAAAAAAAAAGAGAGAAGAAATAAAATGCCATATTTGTTTCATTTCCCAAAGGCCTCCTTAACACCGTTTCATTTCGAAACAAAAATATGAGAGAGCTGTGTGCTGGAATGGGAAGATGGTCTCAATTCACAAGCGTGGGGTTAGCTCCTGAACTTGTGTTAGTCTCACTCAGGGGACGTGGTGAGCGGGGAAATTTCTCTGGGCCATGCAGAGTGGTGAGGACTTTCAAACGTCTCCTTCCTTCGTCTGCCTTGGGGTGAGTGGGAACATGTTCCTGAAGTCTGCAAACCAAGTGCATCTGAGGTTAAAATGTTTCTGGAGTAGATATTAAGCTCGTGATGTGCAGGCTGTTGCACCATTGATTATTACACAACTGCAAGAATGTATGTCTCTCCATCGTTAAACTGAATTAAACTCATTTTTTTTTCCTCCTAAATGCCCTTGTAGATGTGGTGGAGCCTTTCGTGATTCTTTCGGCATCCGTAAGGTTGCATGAAATGACTCCTCTCCTGATGCTCCCCCATCCAGCATCTCTTAAACCTGATATAATTGCTCACATTTTCAGAGTCTCTGATGGCCAGAAAGATCTTAAAAGCACTTGAAGACGGTGGGCCAAAAGAGGAGCATGTGGGATTTACATAAGATGATTCTGTGCCTGTGAAAACAGCCACTTTTATTGAACCAAATCATGCAATGAGTGCTATGCTTGATAACTGTTCTGAGGATTGAACCTAAATGTACAGAGGGATTGAGAATGGAATAAGAATTATAAATTTAGTAATTAGACCTTTCACCTACCCATCTGCCCAGAATTGGCTTTATAGACAGATTTTTTTTTTTAATAATCAAATTAAAACATCCTTGCTGAACTTTCTCTGTTAAATATGTAGTATATGGGGAACATATGATATGGACTGTGCCAGGAAAATTTTATTGGCCCTCATTTGGGATGACCGGGATAATATAGCCTGAGTAAAATAGATGTGGAGGATAATGTAGCCTAGATGTGTTTCCAGAATGAATCTGAGTTACAATGCCTACGTTATCTAAGATACATTCAGGTTATCTCAGGGATGTCAGGGAACCCATATATCACGCCATATGCATCACATGTATTTAACAACAAATCTATTTCCAAAATCTTTTGAAAAGTGTGATCTTTTAGTGGGGGCTGGCTTTCAGCAAATCTCCGGCTGCTAAGCCAGAGCTTTCGTATGGCATCATGAGGATTAAAAAAAAAGATGTAGTGAATATGTTATTTTGTGTATCTAAAATTGCCTTCCAATAGTTGTTTTTCAGTCTTATGTCAATAGTGAGAGCTGATAGGGAGTGTTCAGAGCTCCCTCTGGAAATATAGCCTCTCCCCTTTCAGCTGCCATAATCCCCTATTTTACACATGAACAAGGCAGCAAACAGTAGATATCTCTGGCCATCTCTTCACCCACCCTTGGCTTTGCTGTGCATCAGGGTGAGAAGCCCAGCAACCTCCCTGGAGAACACCTCAGCAAGCGGGACATGTAAGGAGAACTCAGCCGTGCAGGCTGAGCTAGAGCCCCTGAACTCGGAAATCTGTCTAAAGCCACCAGGATGTCCGTGTGACCATCCTGCTGGCATCCTGGAGATATCACAACACGGGGAGTGGGGGTTATGCTTCAGGAGGCTGCACCCTTTCGGTACTGCTGTCCCATGGGACATGTGTGCTGGGGGGGAAACACGGGGCAGCACTTGCAAGGGTGTGTGGGCTGCCAATGTCCTGGCCGTAGCCTGCACCGCCGCGTGCTGTGAGCTGTGCTGTGGCTTTCCTTTCAGTTGAACGCAAAGGGAAGAAGCTCTCTTTTGCTCCACACTAGGGCATTGCCAAAAGGTGCAGAGATCTTTCATGGAAAACTAAATGGTTGTTTTTGCTGCAAGCAAAAGAGAGGGAAAAAAAGGGAGAATGGGTTGGGGAATGAAAGACTCTCCAAAAGTGAATATTCAGCCAGAAATGGGGCTTAGAGTTTGCACAAATGCTATTACAGAAGTGTTGTCCCACTTTATTTGAGCGTTTCTAGTTGGGCCTCTCTCCTCCCAGCAGACCCTGCAAGGAAAGGAGAACAAGACATACCGCAAGGGAAAAAAGCAAAGCACCGTAGTGGAGCCAGCTCGAGACAGGAGCAGAGGGGGCCAGAGAGGGATGGCTGCTCTTCCACCTTAGTCTGGGGAGTGCCAGGGAGTGTGAAGTGGTGGTTGCAGCCGCTGACTGAGGATGTGTGTGGTATTAGTGTTATTTGGCTGAAGAAAGGCAAGTCTGACTCTCTTTTTGTCCACCTGGTCTTGTGGCCTGGATCAGGCCTTTTCCTTACCTCTTTCCATAGGATGAGCAGGCTAGTTCTATGCCTTCATCCTTGGGGCAGTGAAATCCAATTTTACCTGCACTTTGAGAAGCCCTGGGCTTTCTCTGTGCTGTAGAGACCATGGCTGCTTGTCAGTGTGTTTCGTAACAGAGTCCTGGTGGGCACTAGCACAAAACGGGTAACAAAAATGGCCAAACTCATGAAAAAACTTATAATGGGTTTTCTTCTCTTAGCTACATTAGCAAACATGGACGCTTTGATGGCCAGTCACACAGTTTGGGCTAAATTTAATCTCTATATTTGCATGTGCATCTAACGTACTGGCATATGTGTACCCATAAGAATGTGGGATGTGGGACTAGGGGGGATCAACTAGATGTGAGTTGTGTTCCTGTGTGTTTCAGGCAGCAGTAGCCACCCCACATCCACCCAACAGCCTTGTTAACTTAGCCAGATCCATCTGAAAGGCGCTTTGTTTCCTGTAGCCCTTGTTGGAAGGCTGTTCCGGGCGAGAGCTTCTCAGAGGGTTGTCTTCTCTTCTAATTTCTAGCCTAAATTTATTCATGGCCTTTTCATGCCCGTTTGTTCTTGTGCCAGCATTGTCTTCTAGCTCAATAGTTCTACTGCCTCCCTGGTGCTTGCCCCTGATTTATTTATAGACGGCAACCGTGTCCCCTCTCAGCTTTCATTCTATGGCCTAAATGAGCTTTTTTAGAAGATGACTACCTTGGAAGCAGAGATGTGTGAACACATCTCAGCTGATTTTAGAGCGGCGGCTGGCATCCATGCCATTCCCAGGGTGTCTGCGGCAGAGCAGGCTGTACAGTTGCATTGAAGAGCCACTGGGAAACCTGCACAGCCAGAGTCCCTGCTGGCACGTCCTTGGTGGCAATGCAGGAGCCTGATGACACCTAAGAGATCCAGTCAAAGACCATCTGAGTGACATCTAAGTGTGGTGCAGTCACACTGCTGTTGAGCTACATCCAAAAGGATGCTGAAAAATTGCAAACCATTCAGGAAAGAGCCGTGCTGATTGTTCAGGAACCATGCTCACCCCTCTGGTGAGAGACTCCAAAGTCAATCCTTTCACTTTTGCCCCAAGAAATCTAAGAGGTGACGCAAGCATGGTCTGCAGGAGCCCAGACTGAAACTTCTGTTTGGAGATGTCCTTTTTACAGCAACAGTCACCCAGCTGGAGAGGCGGCGCACCCTGTATCGCTGGCTGGCTTTTAGAAAGATATGGAGGCCTGTCTCCCTCTTTCCTGCAGTTCCGAAGCACGTGGATGTGAAAGAAGGCACTAAGTGTAGGAGTGAGAGGCTGCTGGCCACCTTTGACTTCTTCTGGCCTGCACCCAGGTCCGCAGACTGGGTGTCAAGGGATGCAGAGCGTGACTTTGCCCCGATGTGTTATGCGACCCTATCTCAGCTATTCCACCTCTCTTTACTTTCCCATCGTTGTTCGTTTAGCCTGCAACCCCTCCAGGGCCTGGGCTGCCTCGGCGCGCAGCCCGCAGCACCGCGGGGGACCCGGCTCTTGGGAATTCCAGGAGCTTCTCCGGCAGTGCTGGTAATCGCTTCCCACGTTGTTTATTGTTCCCTGTGCGTCTCTGATCCAGCTGCTAACAGCACAGGATTTACGAGGGTTGACGGTATTCCATGGGAGGGAAGTATAGTGCATTTTAGCTTATATTTATGTGGTTCTCGTACTCCACCTATGCTTAGGGCTTTGGTGAGATCTGTCATCACTCAGTGGAAAGAAAGGAAACAGTGAGTCCTTGCCTGAAAGCGGTTTTTCTTTTGCAGAAACTTTTGATAAAAACAAAAGTCTTTCATGTCTGTCAAAACAGAACTGAAATGTTACAGATGAAAGTGGCAGCTGTATTTCGCCCTTCCCATCCCTCTTCATTTCTGTGACCTGGCTACCCAGCCTACAGCCCTGTTCTTTTCAGGTGCAAGCTGTACACTCCTTTTCTGCAGTGGTGCATTCGTGAAGGCACAGTCTAGCTGGGCCACCAAAGCCTGAGCAAAGTGGAAACCCCTTGAGAAAACCACAGCTCCCATAAAGCACTGCAACATATAATTCTGGTGTAATGCTTTGCGTGCAGTCAAAAAAATTTCAATGATAAAAATGTCATTTTCTAGGGAAGGGTGGAAAGATGGTCCACCCCAGTTATGTGTACCAAGCACCTTGCTGTCATGTTCTCAGAGGCAGAGTATGGGATACAAACACTTCTGACAGCAATATATCATCTTGAGCCTGGTGGCAATAACTGTACATCCTTTATTTCAGGAGATATTGGAGAGTTAATCTGAGGTGCTCACACACAACTCTAAGAAATATTACAGTGAAGACCAGCTACAGAAGGAGCTACTTGCACCCAGTGCAGCGTTTTTACTACATTCTGGGTACTTGAAGAAGATTATTTCCCTTCCCATCCATCTCCCTCATCTCTTCCATCGATAGTGTCCCAGTATTGCTGCCTGTTTCTGGACCGAACGAGAAGTCTTCCATTCTGCCCCTAAGGCCTTGAACAGGCTAGCAAACTTTTTTCTCAGTCTGAATAAATCCGTGAGACTCCCGGTTTTCCCCCATTTGGCATTGGGACAAGCTCCAGAAACTGTTTAGCAAGGCGAGAGAGGGCAGAGACAACTGGAGACTTCAGCACAGAGGAGCCAAACCCCAGTGGCTTGGACACTCATGTGGGATAAGAGAGACTAGCTCTCCTGCTCCGGTGCGATGACGTGAACCTGAGATGGTCGGTCCGCAGCACTTTAAGCTGGTCTAGGTCAGCGCTGATGCGTCCCGTCTCCTGCATCCCTCAACCTCACATTCCCTCTTTGCATTAGCACCAGCGCTGGTACTTCTCTGCCCTTCTCGTGAACCGGTTTAGGGGCTTTAAGGAGCTGGACTGAAAGAAGATGATCCTGTTTTCCTGATGGGGCTCAGCAAGGTCAGCTGTTTGTCACAGCCTGGCCAGGAGAGAAGGGCGACTGTGCCAGGTCTGACCCCCACCAGCGTACACCGTTGTGCCTCGCTCTCCTGCCGGGCGAGGGCTGTGCGGCTGCTTGCCTGGATCTTCTGCGGAAGGTGAGGGCTTTCTCTGGCCTTTGCGTTTTTAACTGGAATCTTCTTCCTGTGAATGCAAGAATGTGTAATTGTCAGTTTATTTATTAAAAAAAGGCGTTTTCCAGCCTTCTTGCCCCCCCAAATACCCTACTGTGAAGCAGGCTTCTAAAGGTTCCCCTGCCTTTGAGCACGACACCGTGACGTGCTGGGTAGGTGGAGGAAAGTTGGAGAAAGCCGCAGCGGTGCCCTGGCGATGCCGGGACTCCTGCTCCGGCGGCCCGGGGGCGGCTGGGACTCGGCAGAGCTGGGCACGGCCGCGGTGCCGGGGCGCGCGGGCCCGTTGCAGCGCTGAGAGTCGCGGCTTCGCCGCCTCCGTGCGGCTTCCCCTCCGCCGTGGTGGCGCGGGCTCGCGATTGCCGCCGCCGAGCCGCAGCCTGGCCGCGAGCGCCGCCGGCTCGGGAAGTGCTGACCGCTACGTCACGTTCGAGCGGCGCGGGGATTTTCAGGCAGGCGGAAAGCAATTTGCCAAACTGCCGTGCTTACTTTCTCCTGACATGTGTGATTGAGAGCAAATAACCCAGGGAAAAAAAAGGCATACTGAGGTCATAGCCTTCCTGCTTGCGAGAAGGGCTGTGAAAGCTCCTCTGTGTCCCCATCTGAGGGAAGCGCTTGGTCTTTCCTATGTCGGGGCTGTCTTGCTCGCGCTGATTTTTAGCGTGTGCAAGTACGTGCTCGAGGGAGTTGACCATCGCGTTTTTGTCAGCTCCCCGCTCAAAGGCAGAACTTGACGTCCTGCTTCTCTTCTTCTCTTGCTTGTCTCCCCCCGCCCCGCCTCCCCTTTTCCCCTGTCCACATGACAGTCATAAAAATATAATGGGAACAATATGGGAATAGTCCTGGTTAAAGCAGCTTCCTTCTGGATGAGAACCGTGCGCAGGAGCCTGGGAGGCTGCGAGATCCCTTTGGAAAGTCTCCCGGGGTGGATTACTGCACCCGCGTTCCCGAAACCCCAGCTGTGCTCCCCTGCTGCCCCCGGGGGATTTGCGGTGCCGTTTTTGGGGAAGGTTTCTGCAGCGGGAGCAAGACGCTGGCTGTGTTTTGCTGCTGGGCAGCGCCCGTCACCGGCAGAGCCCAGTGCCGCAGAATCGGAAACCCCAGGAGGAGGTTAATATAGCAGATTTTTCCTTACAGAAAGCCTCTTTGGGGCAAGGCTGTGCAGCCATCAGAGGGTGCTAAAAGCATCTTCAATCCTCTCCTTCCTCCCTCACACACACACCCGGAGCAAAATCGCCGGCCTCAAGGGCTTGGCCTTCCCTGCAGGCAGCATCTGCGCTGGATGTGTATTGACTGCAGCATCCTGGCGGCTGCTTTTGACGGCGGAAGGACAGTACGCTCGGGCTGCTGATTGCAGAATCCAGTTTAATTGTTCACAGCACATGCCATTAAAAAAAACTGGCTGGGCTTTCTCAGGAGAAACACGTCTGAACTGACTCACCTTCATAAAACTTGGCTCACATGCTAATTAGATGGCTTGGCTTAAACAGGCCGAACCCCTATTCCGCTACCAGCTCACAGGATTCAATATTATTTAAAGATCCTAGGTTTCCTTATATAAGAGTTCAATTGTTTCTTCCAAAAAAAAAAAAAAAAAAAAGTCACGAAAAGAAAAGAAAAAGAAAAAACCCAACCCACCCCTTAAACAGAATATAAATTTATACATCATTGAGTTCTTAATTTTCATGGAATTTCTCTCCCCCTCACAGACAGAAGTTGTATATACAGGATTTTAGTATTTCCTCTCCGGCTCCAGCCCCAATTTGAAGGACTGTAAAAGTTTGAACCGATTCCAATAGTGCGCGGTTTGCATGGTCTCTGCTACGCTGCAGAGTCAAAACAGCCCACACAGTAACAGACATGCAGTAAATCTTGGGAGAAGTGTTTCCTTTCTTCGCACACGCACACGCACACACACACACACACACACACAGAGGACTGAAATTCAATTATACTTTTAAAATAATACTGAAATGTTGCGGCAGAAGATAAAAAACCAAGCCGTGTTCCTCATAGCTAGGAGCCCTTAGTGTTTTGAAGTGATATCAGGTTTCACCGTACTCAGAGCTGACCAGAACATGTTTAGCATATTATGCGGTTGGGCTCGTTTGCAAACATTAACTCATTATTAGTGAATAATCTTACCAGTTAATTGTCTTAGGAGGGAGCTTTAGAGTTCCCTCGCACCGCATTGTGCCTATGCCGTTTCCACACGTCTTGGGAAGAACGGAATGTAAAACTGCAGATCATCAAATTAGCCTTAATAAATAACAAGAGACCGGCGCGCATTACCAGTATACAAAATCCTTCTTTCTCCTCTGCTTTTTCTCTCTCGTGTGTATTCTAAACAAAGGAAGGGAGTAGCAGGCTGCGTGCCAAATCTGCCCGTTTTTTCTTTTTATCTAGCGCTCCTTCCCTCGCGCTTCTGCCTAATTGTGGCGCGGTGCCTGTAGGAGAGAGGCTGCACCAGCAGATGCTTGCAAAGCGCTCGGGAAGCCGGCAGCGGCGACGACGAGCGCGCCCCGGCTCAGTCTGCAGGGCTTCGCTGGCCGAGCGCGACACGCGCGTTGTTAGTAACTGACCCAAAGCGCTGCCTCGGCTAGGAGCACGGCGTGAGCTGCGCGGTTCTGCGGCGCGGTGCCGGGTCAGTATTTTCCCAGCGGTGGGAATGCAAACCGTGCAGCGTGCGCCTGAGCTGTCCGGTGCAGATGTGTCTTTCTGAGTGAAGGAGCCCGTGCTGCAATTTCGGTGCCGAGCATGGTGCGTGCAGCCTTCTCCTTGTTCACGGCTGCTGCGCGATGTGCTGCTTGGCTCGCGGTGAGCCTGAGCGGGCAGCAGGACCGGGCGTAAAACCCTGCATTTATCTACCAGGCAAAGGGAGGCTGTGAAAATGATAGAGGTGAGACAGAGAAATGTGGGAGTGGAGGAGAGAGACTGAATTGGGGAAGGGAAAACCAGTGACGGCAGGAACAGGAGGGCAGCAGCAAGGTAGAGGAAAGGAAAAAGGAGACAAGGAGCCCAGAAAACCAGCTGGTTGAAACTTTTTCCACTTTAAGTGGTTGAACTTTGCTTTTGAGTTGGTTTCAGGATCAGACGGAAAATCCATGCAGATTACACCTCTCGCTTGCTCCCTCCAGGGCAATTTGTTAACGGTGCTAGGCGGGAGGTGTTTCGAGGCCGGCCAGCCCTGCAGTAGCAGTGCAGGAGGTTCTGGCTCACAGGTGTTGGATTGCCTGGCAAACCTCAAAGGCCAAGGAGCTGGGCTGTGAAGGTCTGAGATTTAGCGTGTGCCCCAGAGTCTTGGAAAGGGTCTTTGTTCAGTTGATCCATTTCTGGAGCATGCAGAGAATCAGGGCTAAGCGCTGAGCTCTTCGGTTGGCTTGGAAGAGGCACTGACTTGACCTGACTTCAAGTGCTGAGCATCCCATGTTAGACATGGTGCTGTATGTAGGCTGTGGATCCCACCAGGCCAGCCCTACGGTGGGGCTGTGAGATGTTGCAGAAAGGCTGACAGTGAGTGGGAGGTTTCCTCCTCCTAGAAGATGTTGCAATGGCAGCTGTGATCTCCTGCCCAGCTGGGGCCTTCTAGACCTGGGGAGGAGGCTGTGGCAGAAAGGCCAGCATTGCTTCTGGGGGGTGATGATCTTCCATGTAATCCAGCTCTTGTTGTGGAGGTTAAAATACCCCTCTGGGGAGAGCGACAGCTGTCCCTAACCACGCAGAGGACAGTCCCTGGGCTGCAGCATGGAGCCTTCTCCTTGGTGCGCCTCTGCGAGGCCAGGAGTTTTGGCCTCAGGAAATGAGCTGGCCATGTGTGCTCCTGGCATTCAGTTTTCTCCAGCAAACTGGGGCCTGTTAAAAGCCAATAAACAAATAACCCATGAAAACCCTGCACCCCTCTGCGTCCTGCCCCCTGGGCAACCACAGAGCACTCCCGTAGTGCCAAAGCAGAAGCCAGCTCTCCAGCAGGACCTGCGCCAGCCCAGTGCTCCCTCTGGGCTCCTGGTCTGGTGCTCATTTAGAGCTGGTGCTCTCCTCAGTGCCTCCAGTACCAACCACAGATGGGCAGTGTGGGAAGGAGCTGTAATTCCTGCGTTTGACAGGATGAAGGGCTGTTCTTTCTCCCCTTTCTGGTCCTTTCAGTTAACTCTTCTGTTCCATCCTCCTCCTCATTTGCTTTGCACTAGTTGTCTTCAGTTCCTTCCTTCCTCTCTGCCTTCATCTCACCCCTTCTCACTCCTCTGATGGCATTCCCTATCCTCCTGGGGTCACTTTTTCTCCTTCCTCTCATGGAGAGATATTGCACTGCTCCTCCTCCATTGCTGTGCATCTTTCTCTCCCTCTGTATTCCTGCCTTCCCACAGCAGGTGTCAACCATCTGTCAGCCTTCAGCCTTCACCACAGGCAGATGTGGCATGTAGCCCACCCGTAGGGAGCTTTTACTAAGTCTTTCTTCTCAATGGGTACGGAGCCCTTCCTCACTGCTTCTCACTAGCTTTTCAATGTTGTCCCATAGCATCATCCTTTTTCCTTCTACCATGGCTGGAAGGGTGAACTTCTAGTCTTAAAGTTGCCTAAGGATTTAGGGTGAGGTGTAGAAAGCAGCACCTCCACCCTGCATGGGAGATTTGGACTTTTGCTTGAACTCACCTAAGTAAATGTATGTTATCCACAATTTCAAAGACTGGTCCCTAATTCCAATGCCTTTCCTAACTGTGTTTGAGTTTGGAGTTGTAGCTGAGCACTGCTCAAGCCTGAGTCTCTGTAAACTCAAATAGAACTAGCCAGAGGGTTTGTGCGAGTCACTGAAATGTTAATGGCATCAGGTCTGTGCCTCCGACATGGGATTTCAGTAGTGTTAATGTGCATGCTTCCAAGTAGGCTGTTGCAGGAGACTTATGCTAGTCTGTCCCAAATCACATTGCCCATGGTTTTTAATCTGCAGCCAGCTCAAAGCCCAGGGATTTTTCCAAGTATCTTGGATCAGTTTTGTACCACCTTTGGTCTTTCTCCCTCTCCCTCTCCTTTTCCCTCTCCTTTTCCCTCTCCTCCTCCCTTTCCTCCCTTTCCTCCCTTTCCTCCTTCTTCTCCTTCTTCTCCTTCTTCTCCTTATCCTCTGCAGCCTCTCTGCTTTTCAGCACGCATGGTGTATTTCCCGGCATGGGACTGGGGGCATACGGAGGTGAGGGGGAGGTCGTAGGGGAAAACTACACAAACCTTTAGGAAAACAGACTTCACTGCATCTGCCACTCTATTATTTTAGTGCATCTTAAGATATATCCATTGGGAGAGGTTGTTTTGCTTTTTAATCTCCTGTTTTGAATGGCTCTTTGAAAGTGCTGGAAAAAGACTCCAAAAGGTGCTTTTTTCAGATTGCTGACATACAGTGCTATGATGTGACTCCCCTCTAAGACCAGGTTACCTTGCATGATGTTATTAATATATTGCTACAGTTGGGTGAAATGACACATGACAGTATAAAACAGCCTGTATTTAATAGCCCCTATCTTGGGTGGTTTGGTGCAATGTCTTCTCCAAACCAGTGGAACACTGGAGCTGGTACACAGGAGGGATGAGCCGTCACCAACAGACCTGAACTTCTACTGGTGTGTTCAGTTTGCTGTCAGTAGCTTACCCAAGAATTTAGATCCCAAGGGCCATAATCACTGGAAAAGCACTGATCTGATTTTTTTCCCAGTTCCTTCACATATTTAGGAGTGAAAATGCTTTCATGGCTGACAGCTCAATATAGACTGGTTTGCATGCACCCAGAAGCTCTAACAGTCTCAGTAGATATTTAATTGTCCAAGCCATTTTGGGTCACCAAACAGGCAGGTTATTTCAGTCACTGTGCGTTAAACTTCTCGGAGCCTATAAACTGATGGTTTGCTATCATGTAAAGCAGGTGTGGGATGTGGTAGGGAGCCAGGATTTGGTAGCACTTCATCAGAGCACTTGCAAGTAAGGGTACTAGAGCTGTTACAGCTCCATTTCCAGCTGGGCTTCAATACAGCCAGGAACTGGAGTGGTGGGAAAAATCAGTCTCTCCACTGATGAGGCAACCTTATTTTTGGTTCCTTTTAAGAATAATTCCCCATAAGACATTGTCCTGGCCCAGAAGCTCTCATCTACCGCATGGACAATACAACTGTGGAGGGCTTTGTTATTCAAGGTTCATTTAAAAATGCTCAGAGGGCTGAAAGACCCTTTTGGATTTGGGTGATTTTGTGACAGCCAGGAGCTGTGAGTCCTGTTTCCATCTGCACTAATGACATGCTTTAGGACTTTGCAGAGGTCACTAGTGGCCTGGTTTTAAGCAGACAAGGAGACTGCTGAAGCTCCCAACTCCTCCTGGCTTTGGTGAAGATGGCAGATGTTTGGCATTTTTGGAAAGCAGGCCACAAACATCTCTGGGCCACAGAGTCTCCGTGTGTAAATACGGGGTATTGCAAAACTGGCTTCATTTATATGTGTGGTGCAATTCACAGGGAAGGACAAATTAGCGTAATCTTGCCAGTTTTTAGTGGGGGGGTTTGTTCCCGGTAGGTTTCAGTGCTCATCAAAAGGTGCCACCTGGGCACTCTGGGGAATCTCCCCTGGCAAGAGTTTTTGTTCTCCTGTCATCTCTGCCCTCCTTGGTCAGGAGTCCATCGGAAGCGGCAGACAAAAGTGCGGGACAGGCAGAGCGGTGTCGCAGCAAGGCTTCCAGGGCTACCCACGGGCAAGTCATTTCTCAGAGGTGCCATGCTGGGTGACAGCAGGGGGACTTACCTTCTAGAGGGAGTCTTCTCCCTGTTAGACCCCTTTAAGTGACCTACCCTAGCTGAAGTGCAACATCGCAGCCCCTCATTTCACCTCGTGCCCCTCACACACAGATCAGGCTGACTGGCCGTGTCTGGTATGCAGGGTCACAGGAGAGAGGCTGCAGCTCAGAGTTAAAATAAATGAGATGATGGAGGCCTGGCTGCTGGTGCAGTGGGTCTTGCTGTTACAGACCTGGTCATAAACTGCCACCTGAGGGAACAGAATGGCTCTTAGTGCCAGAAAGGTGGGCTTCTTGTCACTAGGGGGTATTTGTTACAGTTGGTTTTATGCAGACATCTCTTAGCCTCCAAATAAGAAAGCCACCAAAGGTGGCATCTCATACCCACCAAAAGCTAGTGGTTTGGAGAGAGACCATTTATTGGGAGGAGAAGCTGAGCTGTGAGAAGCAGATTTTTGTTTGTTTGTTTGTGTGCCTTAGTTACTGAACCAAACATTTGTAAAAAATTTAGGTTTTGCTCCAGCCAAGCTTAAAATTTTTAGTTTTCTTTCAATAACCCAACAAATTAAAAAACATTCTTGTGTCAAGCCAAATGTTCTTCTGGTTTAAAGCAAAACATTTCATTTTCAGGCCTTTGTACAAAAAGCATAAAACAAATGGCTATGTGGAAGTGGTACTTGCCTTATATCTGAAGACCCATCTCTTTGGGCATTTATCCATGGTGAAGGAAACTTAGATTCAATTTTCTTCTCCGTTGGTTGAGGTCTGGCTTCAAAATCCCACCTCTCTGGCTATCAGTCTCTCCACAAAGCTATAAGGTATTCAACAGACGATCTTCTAATCTACTTCTTAGAACTTTGCACACTGAAAAACCCTAAAACTTCATTAGGTCAAAGAAGGAGAGACCATGTAGCCTGTAGGTAAGGAAGTGAGGCACTTGGGTTTCCCAATATTCATTTTTATGTTGGTATGCAAGTAGAATAGTGTCAGTAAGAGTCAATGAAAAATACCTGCCAGAGAAGATCTTATAACAGGGTTACTCAAATGGCACATTGCAGTCTGGATCTAGTCTGTGAGTAAATTTTGCCCAGAGCTCAGTGGGTTCCCCAGCACATGATGTCTTCCATGTTTCTACAGGTGTTTCCTACAGGTCTCCTTCGCTGGGGAGGCAGCTTTAGCCTGGTGCTAGAGTTCCCAGCCATGGAGGTGAGGGACAACATGCTGCTCCTGCAGAGCTGGCCTTGATAAACCAAGCTGCTGGGCATTGGTAAAGATTAATTGTGTAGCTCTGTCTTGTAGTCTGGTGGTTTGGGGCAGGAAGATGGGAGATGTGAATTCAGATCGCCCCAGGCAGAGAAGGAAATTGAACCAGAGTCTCTCATAGTCTAAGTGAATGTACTAACCACAAAGCTATTAGATAAAAGAAAGGGGTGTTGATGTGTGTGAGGGAGAAACAATCATAACTGCGTTTTTCGGTAAATTTGCTCTCCGCTGAAAATAAATAGTTTGGCCTTCTCTACTAAGAAGTCACAGTCTGCCATTCAAATCTTTGGATTCTCTGTTCACAGAATGACCTTTAATTGTTTTAAAGACTCTGCAAATCTCTGTTTCAGGGTCAGCGGTAGCCAGAATGGAATGACTCCTTACGTAAAGCCGAGAGACATGAATAGTTCAAGGCAGCTGCAGGGATTAATGCTTTGCAGGGCGGCTCTTTGTCTTAGGCCATGGAAAGGACTGGTATTTGGCACTCTGTTTTGTTGCATATTTTATGGTCTGGAAGAGGTCTTAACATCTTTTATAATGTAGTCATTCCACAATGGCTCTCATCAGCAGGGCTGAGAGCTCATTGGTAGGGTTGAACGAAAACACGTGCTATTTTTCTCTTTGTATGGGTGTGCGAGAAGAGACACTCTTGGCCATGGAATTCTTTCCAGGTGGAGGTATAAGACTTGATTTTAGGATCTGAAGTCCCAAAGCTCATGAGATTTGGGGTAGAATTGTGAGTTTTGGCAACACGACACATGTTTTTGGTTTGGTTTCTGCTTTTAGAATGGGAACATGCCGATGTAGTGAGCCATTGGCACAGGGCACTGGGGTCTGAGACCATGACCAATGTGCTGCGATGCCTGCCACAGGGATACAAAGACTATCCTCAATAGACATGAGGTCAAGATTTTCAGCAGCAGGATCTCTCCCTTGTGGTGAAGGAGATGATCTTGAGCTTTGTAGGATGATTTGATCTCTGGGCCCAGCTGCTAAAAAGGGTGTCTATCGTATGTGCTAAGCCAGTGTGCTGATTGCTGCATTTTATGCAAGCAGAAGAAATCCCTGTCATGTGTCCTACCCACAGAAGCCTGCTACTGAACCAACTATTATTGTATATTCCTTTCACGCTCCTTCTTTCTTGCAGTTTATTCTTTCTTTCTAGCATCTACTTGCTTTCCCCTTGTTTTTTAGAATAGCATTTCTCTCTACCATCTCTTCCTTTACTTCCTAAAAATGTGTAGCATTTCTGGCCACTCCTCTTGTTGGAGGAGTTGACTCCTCCTTATAGGCTATAGGAAATCTATAGGGATGTGGTCCCAGCTACATTTTGAAACTTGTGTCAAGGGAAAATGCACATTCTGTGAGATTATCTTTTGGAAGGAACTAGAGATGCTATGAGCTGTGCTCAGCTCACCCAAACCCCGTCTGACAGGAAAAGGAATTCCTGTGTAATAAAAGTTAAATAATTACCTATGAAGAAACATTTATACATTTCATTGTCGAGGAGGTTTGCATAGGCATTAGTGGACAGAAGGTCAAATTCAGAGAACATAAAATCAAGCCCCAGGAGAGGCAACTTTGTTTTTCTTTAAATTATTGTTTTGATTTTTTCACAGACACTGTTGAACCCTGGGCTCTGGGGCAAGTCATGCACTCACTGGATGGCACAGTGAGAGGGAGTCGGGCCCCCAAAGCTAGTTCGTATGGGAATTGAGTGGGACCCCTCTCTCCTGACCCCCACCATTGAGCTAAGTGGTTGCAAAGGCAATGGGAGAAAAACATCACTGGGGAAGGTGATACGTCTTTCACTTGCTCCTGCAGATCGAAGCTGCTGCCCCAGGTTCTGCTTTGCTTTCAGTGAAGCTGATCTTGACCACCCCTCTATTTCATGGTTGTATTTTTAGGAAAGTCTGAAAGTCCTAAAAACTGTGGGAGCTGTGAGTGAAGGGAACATTGCTCTGTTTTCTCCTCCTCTTCTACACCTATTGCTCTCTATTGTTTCCACTATGTCCCTCAGGCCTTTCTTTTCAGCCTCCTCCATCCAGTAACCAGTTTTGTCATCAGCTTATATTTTAGAGAAGGGTGAGAGTGATCCAGGTGATGAGGAAGAGATCAACTTTTCCTTCCAGCACCTTAAAGCACAAAGCTCAATAGTTCCCCTTGTCCCATCTGACCCCACTGACTAGAAAGAGCACCAGCAGGGCAACTGCCAGACCTGCTCATCTCTGAATGTGAACATACTGAGAAGATGGAGTGTGAATGAGTCAGAGCTGCTCTTGGAGAAGTATCTGGCCCTCACTCCTTTCTCTATTCTGATCCTGCCTGGACAAACGGGACGATAGAAGTAAGTGTGATTTTTTTTGTTAAAGAGAGGAAAAATGAAAAATGAGAGAAAGGTAGGCAGAGAGAGAGTTATTATGAGTGTGAGTTTTGGGGACTTCTGTAGCTGGAATAAAGGGGGTTGGGTGGAGCATGAGGTAGAGCTGTGCAGAAGACCCTGTTTTGGTCCTAGCCATCCACTCCTCTACAAAACCATGTAAGCTCAGGGCTACTGGGGTTAGATTCATAGTAAAGTTTACCAGGAGAGCTAGTGGGGGCTTCTTAGTGGTGAACAAAGTACAAAAAGAAAGTTGGTACTCTGAAAAGACTCAGAATGAGAAGAGATGTTCCTGGTGGTGTGGAACTGACTTGGGAGACCTGGGCTCTGTTTGGGGGTCAGCCATAGGGCATGTGTTGACAATTGCAAGCCACAAAGGTTTCAGCTTGTGTTTTGCTTTGCAATTGTAACTGGCTAAGAGCATGGATACTATCAGCCCAAATGCTAAATCCATCACTGTGGTCGTTTGTGAGCGCCTGTACAGCTCCACAGACTTCTAGGGTGGTCCTGACCATATCAGTTCTGCCCAGGGGCTCAGGGGAGCTAGAAGTCTGTGTGAGATAAATGAGTGGAACCGTTTGACTTGACCTGATACTATGGGGAGACGTCTGATGGGAGCTTGCTCTATCAGTTTGAGTTATGGCGTGAAGTACATTAGGTTGCCATCTGGTAAATAATTACTATTTTTCCACACAAGAGATCTAACTAGGAGATAAACTGCAATGCAGACAGGTATCAGGACTACCTTTTATTCAAAAATCAGCATTGCTGGAAGTGAAGCTGAGCACTAGCAGAATTTTTTTCTCTTCTTCCCACATTGGAAGCTTCTTAGGTTTTTGTTCAAGTCCATCTCCACCAAAAACAGTGGTTGATACCAGGCAGACTGAGATCAGAGCGGGCTGAGAAGGGAAAATGATGATGGGAAGTGAGGCCTCCTTGCCTTCCCTCCCTCGGACTAGCTCCTTGCTTAACGCTTTGTGTGCTGGCCATCACAAAGGGTACACTGAGAGGTTCACCCACAAGCACTTTCAGGCTCAGGCAAGGCACCTTCTTGACACCGAAAGATGTTACATTCTCTTCTTTATGTCTGCTAAAGGCCAGTGTTGGAGCATTAGGAGCAACGACCAGCAAGCAAAGTTTCCCTGTATCGGTCTGTGAGAGAAGAGCAGAGATTGTGCGGTCAACAGTACTTTGCTGTTGAGACGAGGGTAGGATTAGCAGAAGCCCAAATCTGAGCTTCCAGGCAACATACAACGGACAAGTATAATTCTCAAATACTCAGAATCATGACTGTGATCTCTGCTTATTTTATGCAGTAGTTTTATAGGCCCTTGAAACAATAGGTTTCACTGCTCTGTCATTCCAGAGAGAGTTTACTTCAGTTTGATAAGGGGGTCTGGGAGGGGTCTTGGACTGAAATATAACCTGAGGAACAATGATTGCCTATCTGCTTATCTCCTTTAGCTGCACTGTCCAAAGGATTTTTTTTTTTTGTCTCTGTGTGTTCTACTTACTATTATCTCTTCCCATGTGTCCTTGATTTTATCAGCTGAGAATGTGCCCATGTGTTGTCTACAAAAGATTTTTGAACGAGTGCCTTTTGGCCGGCTGGTACTGTTGGCATTTTGGTGCAGGCTGGTGAGAGGAAGGCAGAAGGAACTGGATTCAGAGCTCCAAAAAATGAAACCACCTCATTTTTCATCCTCCTTGATTATCTCGCTGGTTTATTTGCCTGTAACAATGACAAATGATGCCACCAGCTGATGCTATCACATTTGGCAGAGTCAGCGTGGTTTTGAACTCTGCGATTAAAACTCCACATGGGACAGATTTATAGAAATGTTTCACAGACTCTTGGGGAAAAAATGTCTTTGACAGGTATAAGCTAAGTGGGAATCTGAAAGGTTCTTAACAGCAACAAAAAATAGTTCTCTTATATCCTATCTATTTATTCTTAGCTACTAATGCCTGGTAATGTTATTCACTGTTATGATCATAGGGCGCCTGTGTTTTGTTCTCATTGTCTTTTTGCCTGTTTTACTGTCCAAGTAATCCTGTTCCTATTACACCAGTGTAAATTGGAAGCAGTTTCACTGAAATTAACTGCACAGGATTGAGAGAGGCTCAAAATGCCTCGTGCAGGCAGCTGAGCGCAGGCAGGCACTTGTTGAAGTGGAAATCTCACCTTTCACTTAAAATCTGCTTGATGTTAGGAGCGACTCTGAACTTGGGAGACTCAAAACAGGAAGGCAAATTAAAGAACTCCAAGTATATTTTTCACCTCTCATTATCGTTACATGGGAGCTGGTTGGGAAGGTGTCTCGTGGTTCTCAAGCATTCAGGTTCGATACTATGGAATGCCAGGGCTTTGCAAGGAAGGGACCTCCTGCCAGGTCTGCCACATTTGCTAAAGTCAACGAGAGGTTTGTGTGCCGAGTACCTGCTGCTTTGGATGCTCTGGGTGTAAGATGGACCCAAAGCTACTCCCATCCCGAATTCTGAAGTGTTTTACAGCCAGTGGAGAGGAGCACACGCCTCTGACTCCCCTGAACTGCTTTAGATATGGCACTAGGAGGGCGGTACGACCCTCACCTAGAATGGCTGTCGTGGGCCGATCCCACAGTAAAGTCCAGATTAATCCTCCCATGGCTATAGCAAGAGTGGTCATACTTCTTGACCCCGCAAGCTCCCTACCCAAATCCTCATGTCCCCGAGAGCCATGGCTCACCTCCCATGTCCGCGGGAGAGGCTCCTGGAGAAGCTCCTGGCGGGGCTCGCCGAGGAGGGGAGATGGTTCCTACAGGGCACTGTGAGACGGAAGAAAGAAGACTGTTAAGATGTTGCTGGGAAGCAGGTCCAATAAAAGCAGGGATGTGATCGCCTGTGTCCTGCCGGTGTGTGGCATGCTGCACACCCAGGAGGAGGAGAAGTCAGTGACGAAGCACCATGGCCTCTAGAGGAGAGGTAGGTAGGCCTAATGGTCCTGTCGCTTCCTCTGCCAGGAGGTCTAACCTCACAAATTACACGGTAGGCCTTCAAAGGCCCTGTTTTAACTCTGACCTGTACAAAGAAATGCACCAGCCCAGCCCTCCCCTTCTGCGCTGCCGGTAGTAATTCATTCGGCACATCTGCTAATGCTCCCTGTCTCTCTCCACTGCCCATGGCTTTTGTTTAAATGTTAATTCTGCATGTGCTACCTTTTATCTGTAAATGAAGATGGATTGCTGTGTCAGGCTGGATTTAAATTCATTTTGCTGTTAAAAATTTGTAATTATATCGAAAGGTTGTATGAAGTCCAAGTCCTCTCTGGGCTACTGTGTTTAATTAGCTGCTACAGATACTGTGCATTCAATCAGATCGTTCTCACTGCATTAAATTAAGTTATTAAACATCTGAAATAGTTGAGATAGTAGCAATGCTTGATCACTGGAAGGTCACACACCTCGTTACTCATCTGGGCCAAGTGCTGTGTGTTGGGCAATTTAAGTGCAAATGGCTTTGCAGGTTGAAGAGCCCTCTGAGAAGGCATTTGCTAATGTTTGCCAAATTTGCACAGACACTGAGGATAGAGCTAGAGATGGGCTGAAGCTGGGACCTTCAGGAAAGCAGTGAGTTCCCTGTGCAGCAGATTAAGGAAGCCTGTCCCTGCTTACAGGCTCCAACTAGCAAACTGTGTTCATTAGGGACCTATTGAAGAGTCCTATCTGGCTGGTTAAAGGAAGGGAGAGGATTTCTCCAAATAAATTTAGGTGGGAGCGAAAAGGTAGCTTGGGATAATGATATGAAATTGGAACTGGGTAGGAAACTGCTACGTGTAAATGGAAAGAGATAACTTTATGCTATTATTCTGGAAAATGTTGGCTCTCGTCTTTGTCCTTCTTTCCTTGTCTCTCACACCCTCCTTCGTGGCAGGCGGTCTAGGTGCATCCTTGCCCAGTCCTGGCAGTCGTCGTGTGCTGGATGACTCATGCAGCCTCCTCCCATCCTGCGCTCCTCGCAGCCAGATCTCCGCCACGCAATGCCTGCGCAGCACAGGGACGCTCTGAGACGCTTGCACGCCAGAAACGACCAAGGGTGGAGGTTTCCTAATGACACGGGTCAGCTGGACCCGGCAGGGTGCTCCTGGGGGGACAAAATGCAGCAGTGCCTCCCAGAAGAACTCCTGCTGGGATATTCCCCAATTGCAGCCTCCCTGTGGAGGCTCTCCCCTCTCAACTGACCTGCGTTTGTCCTCTTGCGTGACTAAATGCAGTGCTGGTCCGTGGGAGGGAGCAGAAGGGCCACGTACGCGCTTCCATACGGATCCAATTGCTCTCCCTCACGTGCCAGCAGTCCAGTTCGTCTCTCTTTTTTGCTCTTTGCTCCCTCTTGAGCATCGGCCACCACCGCTGACAGGCAGCTCTCAGGTGGGAGAGTGAGGAGCGGCTCTCTAAATGCTAACGGTGATTTCACGTTTAATCCAAAGCCTTCTGACCGTCAGCGGGGAAGGCATCTCGTGAAAGCGCACTGCATCTGGTGGTAGGCAAAGAGGCAGGAGAAAGCCTCTGAGCTGCGGGCAAGGCTCTGCCTGGTTTGCTGGAGACGCTAGCTGCGATGTAGCTGAGGCTCCGTGAGCGGTGGTTAATGTGACTGCCTTCATTAGGGAAATGAGGCAGGAGTTACACAGCCCACTCAAGGTCACAGAAGGCACGAGGCTTCGCTCTTCAGCAAACAAACCCAAAGCTTTTCTATCGCTCAGATTCCACTTCAGTGCGTTGCTGGGGATGTAGTTTTAAAGACAGCTCTGAGCTCCTGTCTTCAAGGAGAGAGGCTGCAGCACAGGGACCGTATTTCAGAGCTTCTGCAACGTCGCAGAATGCCGATGCTCCCTCCTTAGCAGCTCTCGTCTGCTGCCTCCAGGCCGTTAAGAGGGGACGGTGGTAGTGAATATTCGGTTCCCCGAGAAAGCTGCAATAAGCCAGATTGTAGCCTTGATTCTTATTCTGCGTGCTACCCAGTAATCAATACTGCAGTGTGCTTCTCTGCAGGAACGTGGCTTGTTTTTTCTTAATTGATCTTTCTTTTGGAAAGGTACAGAGGCAAAAATGTTGTTTCTCTCTCTTCTGGACATGTGTTGTCTCCCCAGACCCGCAGCCCGCAGCTGATTTTCTTTGTCAGATGATTTTGGCTTAGTTGCCATGATAATTACACAGCTGGGCAGTGGGAAATCCCATCCAGTAGCTGACGCCTGGCTAATCGCTGCTGGTTGTGTTCAGAGACTCGAGGACCTGCTGTAATAACACCACCACTTAATTAGTCTTTTCCTGAATAACAGCTTCAGAAAGGAAAGGAACTGCAGCTTCCTCGATCCTCTTAACTGTGTGAGTACAAGATAGTAGTCAAAACTAGTCCTGATAAAAGACCACAAAGGGAGCTTAGCCAGCTGGACATCAAACCTGGGCCCTGCCTCAGTTTCCCCTTCTTGTGTTTCCCACCGTCTGGGGCCGAGACAACACAAATAGCACCCACTCCTGGGGCAGGGAGTTATTATAACTGCATTGCAGTTCCAATGTCAGATTACATCAGTACAAGTATTTCCTTATCTCCACAGTTTCTTCAGCCCCTCGCAGGGTTCAGCATTTCCTTCCCGAGAGCTGCGGGCTGTCTGGCATTTCACCAGGCCTCTCTGTTTATGAGCCTTTCGTCGCAAGCGGGCCCAGCTGGCCTTCCAGGCTAACTGCTCGGCTTAAGGGCCTGTAAAACCGTCCTGCGCTGGTATTTCATTTTGTTTCTAGTCTTGTATTAACGACGGTGTCTTTTCAGGATTGGGAGGGTTCAGCTGCGTGACTTACTGCGGAGCCGAATCACGGTAATTGATTGTGCCTGCGCTTTCGGCCTGTTGCAATTAGGAAACCTTTCGCAGAGATTTAAACTCCTGTATTTCACCTCCTGCTTGCCTTGGGCTTAGGGCACAGCACCATTACCGTGGCTCAACTGATGGGCAGCATGTTATGGGGAATCATAATGGAAATATTCCGTAATTCAGTGGCTTAAGTAAACTTTGCCCAAAGTCAGACTAAAATAATGTGAGGGCCATTATTTTCTAAAAGCAAAAAAACCCCAAACAAACAAAAAAACCCTCGCAAGCCCCAGCAGACTGGGCGGGAAGAGGCCAGCAGACCCCGCGCGCAGGGGCGCAGCGCTCCCGTGGAGGGGCGCTTTGGGAGGGGAGCCTTGCTGTGAGCGTCCTGCTGCTGCACTGTGCCTCCGACGGGAGATGCCAGGGTCTGACCCCTTCCTCCACCTCCACCTCAGGTCCCTGACCCTCAGCACCCAAATGCTTCCCGACAGGGCTGCCAGCCCTTGCCCCCTCTGACCCACCTCCTCCTCGCCCACCCATCCCAGATTCCTTCCCTTCTCCAACTTGCCCCAAATCCATTCCTTCCTGTTGTCAGTTGTCTTCCCAGCTGATCCCTCCAGACGTCTTGACCAAAGTTCCTTACCTCCAAGGCTGTAATTTCTGCATTTCTGCTGCTTGGCAACCCCATTTCTGCCCGAATTTGAAACTTTCCTCCTCCCCTCTCCCTCCTGGCACATGCTCCCACTCACCACTGACATGCGTGGTTGCCCTTCCCTTGTTGGCCTCTCTTCTCCTGGCCCTCCTCATAGAAGTCCTGGCTCTGGAAGGGGTTTAAAATACCTAGATCAGTGTCCCTACCAAAGAAAATATCCAGACGGGACTCTGAGAGCAAGAAAAGGGGATATTTCCAGGAAAAAAGCAGCCATAAGATGGCTCTACTTTATAAGGACTCCAAGATCTCTTAGTTTTAACTGGGCAATGAATGGCCCCTTCAATTGCCATTTTAATGTGAGATTGGTTGGAAGAGGGAAATTCAAAACCTGGTCCAAATTCACATTGCCCCAGAGTTTCAGTAAGTTGAGATTTGTTGTTGTAGTTTGGATCTGCCTCATAAAAGTGCAGTCTGAATTCTGGCATTCAGACTCCAGTCCAAATTTCCCTCATAGTCATGCAGTCTCTGGTTTCAGCACTGAATCAGGTAGCATGGATAAAAGCGATCCCCGGGGATGGGGTGAAAACATCTTCCCAGTTCCGAGATGGGTCATTGCTGGGGTCTGTCTTCATCTCCATTTCTGATTTCAGTGCTCGGGGTGAAAAAGCATTAAAATTCTTGATTTTCATTTTAGTTGGAAGCTCATTTTGTGTTTGGGTCAGAAGTGCATAATACTTAATTTTTCTTGTCCATTTTTAGTGCCCACTTTTCCAACGCCAAACGTTGACTAGCCGCACTCTCTATCAGCCCCGCACTCTGAGGAGCTGATGGTGGACTTGGGGCCAGCAGCTCTAACAAACAGATCTGTGGGTAAACGGTGTTTGAGCACTTTGTAAGACAGGTACCAGCACCCTCATCTCCCAGTGCACTGGGCCCAAATGCACTCCGTGTAGTCCAAATACAAGTTTTGCTGTGTCTAGGCTCTAGATACTTATTTTTCTTTGCTGTGTTTCTTAACTTCCGCTCAGGTACTTGGTATTTCACAGAAACAGCTCAAACCGTTCCCACGTCAGTGTTATTTGTCCCCAAGAGGGACCGCACAGCTACGCTGTGGCTATAAAGCTTGGCCACACAGTGGTCAAACCCAGACCATAGTCACAGCCTTGGCGTCCAGTGTGCGAGAAAAGTGAGCTGGGGAGAGGAGGTAGAAGTGAGGGTGTGAGAGTCCCCTCCAAGGGTTTTGCTTATAGAGCTGGATGAAATTGTTCATTCAAAACATTCTTTCTGCCGAAAATGACTTTTTTTATCAAAAAATTTCTGTGGGAAATGTCCAATTTCAACAACAATTTGGGGGTTTTCATTGAGAAAGCAAAAGCTTGAAAAATGTGGATTTTTTTGGCAACTGAAGGCTAAAAAGTTTGACGAAAACCCAAAACAAAACCAAAAACCAGAAACCCAAAATTGTTTTGGTTTTTGGCCAAAATGTTTCCAGTTTTTGATTGCCAGAAACCAAACATTTTTCAGTTTTTGCTTTTTCAATGAAAGCCCCTTAACTTTTGAAGAAAAATGTTTAGATAAGCTTTTGTTTTCCCTAAATTTTTTTCGTGGGAACAGTAATAATTTCTTGCGTTGCCCTTTTCCTCTGTGGATGGCTGCACGCGCGAGCGTGTGATTGTGCTGGGCCTTTTATGGGATCCCTTTGTGTGACAGCCTGAGCTGCAGCATTTTCTCTTTTTGGCTCAGTTCCTCCGGTCCTGGCTGCCTGCCCATCACTGGCTGTCCCATGGGCAGGTTTGAGCATCTCCTGCAAAATGCTTTGGACTTTCAGCTTCCAGAGATGTCGGCAGTGTTTGAGGATGTTAAACACTTTGTGGGAGTAGCTGACCATCATGCAGGATCCAGCCCTCGATAAAACTACCTTAGTATTGGCTGGGAAGCCTGGACTATGCAACTCCTCTTGGCTTCCTAATTGTAATTTTCCAGCCTTGCTTCCCACCCACTGTGCCTGGGATTACACCTGTCTTAATTTGCGTGTTCTGCATTGCTGTGTTCCAGTTTGGACATACTCCCTTAAAAACAATTGCTTCATGTGGTGGGCCCAGTTAACACCCCTTCGCAGCTCTCTAGCTGCCTCTGACCCTGCAGATGCTAAGTGTTAGCAGTTGTGCTCTAGTTCTGTAACCCTCATTACTTTGGTGTAGACAAGACCTGTTTGCACCTTGAAAGCTTTACAATATTTTGGGCGATCAGCTGTGAAGGGTTTGATGGTGGCTGGTTGTTTCTCCCCCCACACCCCCCCCCCTCAAGAAACTGAGTGGCTACATTTGCCAATTAGCTCACTGGAGCTATGGGAGACCAGCACCCATGGAAGCTCCACCAACTTTTTGTCCTCTGCCACCCCACTGAAGTCGTCACCAGATATAAAGCCAAGTCCTTGCAGACTTTCTTCTCCATTTCAGACACAAAGGTGATCGGCTGCTGGTTGAGTGTTGCAGAGATCTTTGGAGAACAGTTAAGTGTTCAACTGGGAGATGAAGGGCTGAATTCAGACCATTTGCGTTCTTGACATGATACTCATTCTCATCAGAGCTGTGTTTGCTTTAGAAATCTGACTAGCTGGCATGCCTGGGACACTGGCTAATGCAGATTAATTCTGACTCTCTTTAGGCTTCAAGGAAATATCGCAGAGGGATTTTCATCACAAAGAGAATGAAAGAAGCTAGCAAGGTATCTTAACCCGAACCATGTCACTGACGACTTTCAATCATGGAGGAGGACAGATGAGATTAACCTCAAAAACCCCTTGGCTTCCTTGTTGAGACTGTTAACCACAGCGCCAAGTGAGAGAGGAATGCAGGAAGCGGGTCATTTTTATGTGGACATGTTCAGAACTGGACTTAGACCACCAAGCCCTTTCCGCATTGGCTGCTGAGCAGCCATCAGAGGGTGTTGACTTTTGACCACTACTGTTTTTGTTAACAGGGAAAATAAAACCATATGTTGCCTAAGTAGATGCACAAAACTTTTCTCCAAATCCCTACAGACAAACTGTCAGCAGCAAAAGTATTTACTTTGGTAGTGCAGCTGGGCTTAATCCCAGCCCCATTGTGTTTGTGCATGCCTTTTCACCGCTGAGCTCAATAACACGCTGTTTGCGAAGAGGGTGAATGAATGCATGCAGTATGATTTCTGTTATTAGGCCTATCGGTTACAGGCTGAGACAAAAGGCTGGAGTCAACAATGGTAACACTACATAGGCGCTGTTCATGCTTTGAGTTAGGCTAAATGGAAATCTTAGTCATCAGTCACGTCAGCTAGCCATCAGCTTGAGGTAGGCCAGCAGGACTTGGCCCGGTGGCACAGATCCTCAGCTGGCTTAAATCAGCGTAAAGCCAGTGTAGTCCAAGGAGCCACAGCTGAGGATTCTGGCGCCTACTGTCTATTTGTGAAGTTAGTGGTTGCTGAATACTTAATTCGCCAGGCTGCAGCAGCTGAGCGATGGATATGCTCATGGGCTGCTCTTCCTGCTGTGGGGATGGTAAACCCTGGCCAAGGCCAGAGCAAGCAGCTGGGGTCTTTGCAGGTACCAACCTGAAGCTGAGGGTCAGAGCCCTGGGTGACAGCGTGTCCATGTGCTGCTCATCCTCTGTCTCCTGCTGATCCCGGGTGTTGTGGTGTCTCTGCATCCCAGGAACAACATGCTGGTTGAGACATTGCAATGATTAAGGACAAGAGTGATAGCAGGGTGGAAAAGCTAGCATGTAACAGTGGGGCATTTGAGAGGCAGCCCAGCTTGTGTCAAGTGGACTTGTAATTTGTGGGGGGTGGTTCTGGAAACCCCACAGACACCTTTTACACCATGTGTGGGAGGATGATGATGAACTGGTGATGGCAATGGTAGTGAGGAACTCACTACCGCTCTGAACTCAGATTAGGTACTCTACGATTTGCTCACCATGGCGAACGTGTCCAGATATGAGTTGCCTCCTTGTGGGATAAGCCAACACGCAGCAAATATATTGCATGTGTTTCTGCAGTGCTTTGGCTTACGCATGAGTTTAATGGTTGCCATCACTGATTTTTCTGAAGCCATCTATGGCTTGGACCCAGGCTGATATGAGTCTGAATGTAGTGTGATAGAAAAATATCCAAATTAAACAAACTACTTGGTGTGCTAGTTTGGCATGATCCCAGTCCAGAGCAGGAATACTCCCTTGCTTCAGGCTTGACTAAAATAACAGACTCCTTTCCTTGGTTCCTTAGTTTCCTTGGGGTCAGCCGCATTTCAGCATTTCTGACATTCCCTTCTTTGGGCAGGAGACAGAGAAGGAAGGAGCCTGAACTGCCTCAGGGATGATGGTAGGACAGGGGAGAAGGCAGGAGCTCATATAGCTCTAGACACCTGGGAAGATCTGAGGCCTGGCTGGGAGCAGAAACATCTCCAGCATTTCTGAAGAGGTGCTGTAAGTTACGGATATCTGGGTGACTAAAAAAAAGGGGTGAAAGTTAGGTAGAAAGAGAAGAAAGAATTGAAAGATTTGGAGTGCATGGAGGTTTTGTGCATAATGCATGGAGCTGAGAAGGTGTGATGTTGGGAGTTACGTGTAATTTGAGGGAAGAAGGAGGGAACAGTGGGATAGGGTGTCTGTGGTTAGCATTCATGTGAGACTCCTGAGATGCGAGTGCTCATAACAGAACAGTTTTGGTATCTAATCCAGCTGGTTCTTGTCTCACCAAGAGCCTGAATCAAACCTCAGCATTAATAGTGCTCAAATGCAGGTTTGCTTTGGATGTGGACTCTGACCCTCCCGTGCCCAGAATGGCAAGTCAGAGGCAGATGTTCTCGTTGCCCGATATTAGCGCAAACATCTGCAAGCGCAGCCAGCCCAGCAGCAGCAGGTTCGTGCCCAGTGCTGCCACTGTGTTGGGGGCAGTGTGTGGGGTGGTGGATCTAGGTCACCTCTCTGATGTGTTCTCCCAGAGGCAGTGAGCCACCAGCGAGGCCAGCGTGCCCCAGTCCCTGCAGGAATATGCTAGTGACACAGTGTGACACACACCCTCTCCGAAAAGTTACCAAAGAGCTGCTTTACAAAGCAAAAAGTTTTGGCTACTTTAGTTTCAGTTCTGGAAGTGGGAAAAAGACATGTCCTCACCGTGAACAGAAGAGCTGCAATATCTCAGTATGGTTAAAATGGAGAGTCCTTTTTTAGCGCAGCTGTGGCTGAAGATGTAAAAGCTGTTCAGCTCATACGAAAAGCTGTTCTGATGGCCTCTCCTTGTGTTGTAAATGCCATGCTGATACGTTGAAAATACCGTGTTGATATGAATTTTCAGCAAACAGAGCTGTGTTGTGAGTTTGAGGAACCCTGACCGTGGCTTGGCTCAGTGAAAATTAGCCCATTCCCAAACTCTGGAAATCGGTGAGGAAATGTGTTTTTGGCCACTTGGTGGGCCAAATTTCTCCTTGTAAAGCAGAGGACTTCCTGCTCCCAAGGTAGCAGCTCATAGGGAACCCACATCTTCCCAGCCAAGAGAAGGGCACGCCATCCAGTTGTTACACAGATGTGAGACTTTCGTGAGCACGGGATTTTTTCCTCATATTCTGTGATAGGCCGTGAATTAATTGTTTACTGACCCGTGCAACAAAAATCATTTAGAGCAGCAAGCGAATAGACCCATGAGAAAATAGATGATTGCAAAATATCTGTTGTAGAACCGCAGAACGAAGGAAAGGATGCTTCGCTTTTCAGGACAAGAGGACACCTGATGGAATTTAGGGGTAAATCCCTGCAATGTCCCTGTAAAACGTGGGACACTTGTTTTCGTGCTGGCTGATGCCATTCGACTCGCAATACTGAAAGGTATCACAATACCACCAGTTATTTCTGTAATAGCAAACCTTTGGGGCGAGGAGTAGCTGTATTTTGGGGCAGTGACATGGGAAGACAGGAAGCAAGGGCAGTGCAGAGGGCTTAAACCACAAAGATGCCGCCTCGTCAGAAAGTCACCTGATCGCTTCGAATGTTTCGGTATTGTGTGTATCCAGAATCGCAGTCCTGCAGTTACAGCAGAGCGTCACCATCAGTAATATAACCTGATTAGAGTGCCAGCACTGAGCCGGGTGTGCTGTAAACTGTGTGAGAGAGAAGCCTGTCCTGTGCCGGTGAGGTTGTTCTCTAGAAGATGGACACAGTGAAGCGAGTGCTGTGAGGGTTGTGACCCTCTACAGGAAGAACATTTAATCTGAACACGAGGAGGAGACGTTAAAAATCACTCATTGTAATATTTTTTCTGGTCTAACAAAATACCGGAGAGTGGCAAAATGACTTCTTGGAGAAAAATTTCAGCTTTCAGTGGCGAACACAATCCTTTTGATATTTTTACCCAAAATATTCTCTCCCTTTTTTTTAATTTAGGCTGGAGACTGTTTTTACCTCTGAGATCTGAAGTTTTCATTCAAAATTTCCTATGGGGTGGGAGACTGGGAACTAGTCCAAATAATTCTTCCTACACAGAAGTCCTAAACCACTCAGCATTGCCCTCGTGCTGCTCCCTCTAGTTGTCCCGGATACAGTCCCATATTCAAGCTTCTCTGCAAGCAAAGCTGTGACAAGAGATTCCCGACGTTCCTCAGCACCAAACGTGCTCCTGCTCTTGCTCTGCAGTACGCTGTCCCTCAGTTGTGCCAAAATAATTGCATGTGTGTCATGCTGCAAATGGGATCTATGTATTTTTATCTGGATTATTTCAGACGTCCCCTGCCCCAAGTGCAGCCTTCCTTAAACTCGGACTATTTCCTTGAGCTGGTTTACAGATGGTGCATAGGTCCAAAGGAGGAGGACATTTAGGGACCTCTTTAGCTGGCTTTGGCTCAGGAAAAATGTCACATGGGAGACGTTAAAGGAGCATTTTCTAGCCAACACCATGTGTTACTGAAGCGATCATTTCTTCGAGACTGGTCCCTGGCAGAACAAGGCCTCCTTTGCTGACCTCAGCGCTGTGTCTTCATGTGCCAGTTACCTTCAGGTAATTAAGGTCTAAGCAGCCCATTACAGGGTATGTGTTTTGTGGTGTGCAATATTACTCAGGAAAGAACATGAACACAAGCACTCCCTAAACAGCCATGTACTAGCTAATGCCATTTTAAAGGCTTCCCGTGTCTTTGCTTGGCCTTGGTGCCCAGAACAGACTGCTGCAGAAGTTGAGCTGCAGGAAAATTATAAATGAGTTAAAATGTTCATGGCCTCCTCAAGCCAGAGAGGATGCTATTTAAAGGAATGTATTATTCCCTGCTCTGTCTTCAGGACTGCACTGGGAGCTTTCATTAGAGCAGCTGGCAGAGGGAGAGGTAGTGCCTCAGAGAGCTCGCACGGCTTTCTGCAACATCGCAGCTTGAAGGAGCCTTCGAAGGTGCACCTTGCAAAATGTTTTCTCGGGGGTGTCAAGGTACACATCGGTCAAATCAAAGGGGTCTGGAGCGTGTTACACACACACTGGCAGAGCTGCAGCGGCAGCAGGGACGGGCTGCGCTGGGGGGCAGGTTGCCGTCCGTGCTCCCTGGGCAGCGCCAGTGTGGCGTGGCAGGGCTTTGCAAAGGCACTGTGGTTCTCGGAGGATTTCTGAGGTCCTAGGCAACCTCTCATCCTCTCTCATGATGGGGGCAAACCTCTGCTTTCAAACCCAGCTGGGTCTGAAAATGGAGACAAACTACATTTTCCTACCCCACCTTGCTGGTTCTGAAAGAAGGGCAGATCCTTCAGCTTTCTTCTCTTCCAAAGTATGAGGTCCCACATTTTGGATCGCCAGACGTGGGGTGGGGAGGGTGCTCACTCTGGGGTAAGACACGGGGCACACACGGGCAGGGAGGGTCACGAGTCACAGCACGTGGCTACCACTTCCCATGAGGATCATCTGAGCTTGCAGCCCCTGGAGCTGATGTAACCTCCAGACACCAGGTGACTCTGTCCTGCCCCAGAAAACATGGTCTGTGGATCACAGATTGGCTTGACCCGCTGTCTGGCTTATGAAGTCAAGGAGCAGGAGACCAATCCTTACGCAGTCTTACAAATGTGTGAGGCACAGTTTTTGACCTGGGGCGTAAGTGAAGTGGGACACAACTTCGTGTGTCTCCTGCTCAGCCTGTAGGACACGATGGCTGTTGGAGGGGACTCAGGACCATCCGGGCTGCAAATTTCCCTCAGGATAATAAATGCCAAAGATACCACAGCACCCTGGTAACACAGGGACAGACAGAGAGGGAAGCTGCTTTCAGTAGACATGCTGGGCATGTCTCTACAGCCTGCTGAGAGCCACTCAAGGCCTCTTTCTTCCAAGAACAGGTTGGCTGTCTGTGTTGTCAGAAAATGTCCAAGTGTGGCCTCGGGCATGGCCAGAGGGTGTCCTTCAGAGCACGTAGGATCCTCCGCTCTCGGCCGGGCTTGGTAGCTTACTGCACTGCTCGAGGACTGCTGGTGGTGCCAGGCTGATTGCTCCGACGTCGCCAGGGCTGTCCCGCTCAGGGAGCAGGTTCCCCCTGTGTTGCTCGCTACAGGGAGCGCAGGAATAGCACTGCCATGAGTAAGTCCCACTTGCAGCCTTTGAATGTTTGCAGGATGAGGCCATGGAGGGAATTAGCGTGCTCCCGACCCTTTGCGGAGCTGACGAGGTGCACGCAGTGCGGAGCTGGGCAAATGCACGCTCGAGAGCTTTTAATTTCATGCTTCCTGAGCAAGCACGCTTTTCTCCGTACAAGCTGCAAGACCGTTGAGTATTTCTGTATTAAATTTAGCGTTCCTTTAAAAGCAGCCAAGGCTAAAAGTGAGGGTGATACTGGGCTGTGCGTGAGCTGGGGCAAGGAGCACCTTTCTGGTCTGTGCTTATGGGGCACACAATACGGTGCGGTCCTGGCCCGTGCATCCGAGACAGCGTGTACAACTCATCATTTAAAAGTACAAACATGGTGCAACCGTACTAGCTTGCTGAGGTTGAATTGTGGCCCTTCCTTTCTAAGCCCAGCTGGTAACGGATGAGGGACAAGGCGAGGGTGCGTTGTGTTAGGGATTCCCAAGCACAGTCGGTGAGGGCTAGTCTACCCAAATGGCAGGTCCTCACTTGGGTCTTGATTGCAGACTTGTGCCGTGTTAACACAGCGATGTCAGAGCTGATATGCTCCCCAAAGACTAATTAGTCCTGGAGGATGCTGATGTGGCATTTCCCAGTCTGGTGCCACCTTTCTGCACCATGCTCCAGGTTGCTGTGTGCCCAGACTTGCGAAGAAAGGGTGTAGGTGCTGCTCGTCCCCCTTTACGGCTGTTATGAAGAGCAAGGAAAGAAAGATTTTACTGAATGTAGCAAAGCTGTTGGTTTTGCTTCATCTCAATGTAAAATTTTCCATTTCCTTTCCTCTAACTCACTCCCGGCTCTACAGCCCTATACACCACCCCACATGTGCAAATGAGTCCTTACCCAGTTTCTAATCCTGTAGACCCATTTTTCCCCATCTAGTAGATAGTACATGGAAAACTTTGGGTTCACGGTCACGCTCCCTCCACGGATGTGAGTACAGTCCAAGCAAATAAATTCTGAGTGCAAGCATTCATACATGAAAAACTTCACACTCGGAAGCATGACCACACTAAATTGCTGCCAGAGTTTTAAAGGCAGCTTTTGAGAATATTGGCCTTGCATCTTGTACTTCTGGAGCAACTGGCTTGATTCATTAGGGAAATGTCAGCTAACTGCACATACAACTGCATCCTGGGGATCCAGGGATAAAGAGAGAGGCTGTGATCAAGACAGCTCTCTGCTTGTTCATAAACACATCCTGGGCTGATTAGCTACCAAAGGAAAAGAAAAACTTTATGATTTCTACCTTATTTTCCATGTCTCTGCTATTACAAAGACTTGATGGAGAAGAATATCTTTCAAGTAGATAAAGCATATGCTCCCCAGAAACATTCAGCAGCAAAGTTTTTGGCTCCTGTGTCTAATGCTTGCAAAAAGTTCAATTTCCTGACAGTCAGCACCAGTTTTTGTTAAGAATGAGCAGTTTCCTTTTCTCCCAAAGTATTATTGATAGTTGATTATTACTATTTTATGTAAGGACATTGCAATTAGGTTTGAATTGTGTATGTGCAAATGTGCAGTCTGTAAAATTCAGGTCAGAGCATGCAGGGTTTATATGCATGCAAACTGCATTAAGGTTGCAAAGTCAAGCACTGAAAAGCTAGGAGATCCCAGAATGAGGGTTATATGGACCGTCTTCATTTAGCTTTCTCATGCCTATGTCTTGTGACTGTCACTAAATAGGTGATTATGTAGTATTTTCTTGCAGGATCCTCTCCCTTCAGCTCACGGAAGAGGCATCACTATTGCAAGGAGCATCCGCTCAATATTTTGTTTCAGCCTTGGGGTTCAGTGTGTTGTTCTGAACCCTATTTATTGCTCAGGAATGAACTTATTTGTTCTCTCATGCAATCTCCTGTGGTTTCCCTCGCTGCATTATCTGAGGTGCCTCAGAAATGAGAACAGAGCTGACCGAGCCCAGGTGTCCACCTGGAGCTGGTCCACTGAGACTCCACTGAGTTACTAGATCTGGAACGACTACCCTGGGAGCCTGACATAGGTGGACCTGAGCACACATGTCTATATTTTGGATATTTAAAATTGGGTGAGATGAATTTCAGCCTCTTCCAGCAGCATTTACTGGCATGAGACAGATGGTCAGCCACAGCGTCTCGGTCCCCCACGGCTCTCCCTGCGTTGTGGTTGAGTTGCGGGTGCTCTGGGCTCCTGGTCGCCCCACGGTCCTTTGCTGCTCCTCAACCACAGCCTCAAGCCTTGCCAACCCAGCTCACTTTCAGCCCTCTCAGACTGCTTTTTCCAAAAAACTCCCTTGCTTTCTTCCCCACAGCAACCCCAGGAGTGATTTATGCTTATAATTCATGAGTTATATACTATATAATGTGCATCATGGAAAGGGTTATACCAGTCAGAGCCTACAATTTTGTTGCAAACAAACACCTATATATTTAAGCTGGTGTTTTACGTACGCTTACATACATGGGATGGGAGCCAGTCCTAGTCATCTCTTTAGGTGCAGTGTGCCAAATGTTCACGGGGACAGGAACGTAATTTTAATGTCTGCCAATATCCGAAGCCGCAAGATCTTTCAGTGCATGTACCCCATCCCTGATGCTGGTTCACTGGGGCACCAAGCTGACCGTTTGTGCTTAATATTACAGGAAGTCCCATAAACTTCAGGAAGATTAAACACATGCGTGGATGTTCCCAGATGAGACTTTAGGTTTTAATACCGATGTGAAAGGCCACAGATTTTAGTGATTAGCATATCTGGGTGTTCAGGGTTAAAGCTTTTAAACAGCATATTGAGCAGTGTATGTGTAGAATAAGGTTTAAATTGTATCATCCTCCCCCTTTACTAAACATTGTTTTAATCAAGATTTTCTTGAATTCATTTGATTATATCTGAGGGCACAGTTTGTCCCTCTCTCTGATGATAAGTTTAGTCACACTTAAAGCAAAGAGATGTTACGATCCTTGAAGGAAAGGGTGCATCTTCTAACAATAAATTTCGATTGCCAAACAGCTATTAATGACGAAGTGTTATGAAAAATGTTTTGATTTCAACAAAACACTTAACTCTACACAAAACAAAGTATCTTCTGATATTTAGGACTTTTAATAAGCAAGTGGAAACATGTAATTATGATAGGCAGAAAGGAAAAAAATCAATGTTTTGCTTAGAAAATTATTCCTTTTTAGATTGTTTTTTTCTGGCTGAGAAAATCTGACAGCATTTTATGAAATATTTTGATTTGCTTGAAATTGTCTTTCCTTCTCTCTTCTTTTAACCAAAAAGATGCATTTTTGGCTGAAAAATTTTACTGTATCCAGAAGGGGAAATTGTTCTGTCAAGGGTATTGTAAAGAGCTCTGTGTTTCATTGGCTTTTAATGGAACCTTAATAGAAGTTGGCAGCAGAGCTGATGAAGCTGGAAGGCTGCAGTGAAATTAAAATAATCAGGAGCTGTTCTGAGGTTCATGGCCATGAGAAAGCCCTCCAAAGCCCGTAACTATTCACTCAGCCATGAAAACGGCTGATCTCATTTCTTCCCATCGCCTCCCATCCTTGGGAGCAGCGCTCACGGCGGCAGGAAGCCCACCGGGGACGGTGCTGTGGCTATCGATTTGAGGCAGAAGATGTTCAGGTACTGCAATCGGGGGGGAGGATCGGTTTCTGCAAAAAGCACGTGGAAATCTGGAAAACCTCTTGCAACTGGGAAGGGGAGGACAAATTTTAATCAGTGTCAGTGTTTACAGATGATTTAGAAAAGCCTGACTCTGCATTAAGCTGTAATGACCTCTTGGCAGACTTTTAATTGAGCTTTAGCGTTACAACGTTCGCTTTTAATGATGAGCAAGGCTTCTAAATCACTTGAAGCGGTTGGATCTGAGTGAACTTGTGCTACCAAGAGCTTATGCAAAGCACGGCGTTGCACGGGAGAGTCCTCGGCTTTCTGCCAGAGCGTTGCCGAAAGCAAAGTTAGCAAAGATATTCCCCGAGTTTAACATTACCTGGGCTGATATTTCTCTTGCTCCTCTGCACTGGTTATTTCTCCCGCTAACATGCCACATATGCTTTCTTTTTTTCCCGTCATTACTGCTATATAATCAGATGGCTTTTGGCTTTCAGTCTATCACTTTGTCTGTTGCAGAACCCTTAATAATGGTTATTTCCTGGTAGTGAATGCTTGACTTGGTCTAGGGGGACCTGTTTGTAGCATAGTTTTCTGTAATTACCCAAAATTTACACAGCAATTCCAGGCCTATTATATGGGGCATAGTATGTAATTACAGACATAACATATTAGGTCCTAATAACAGCAAATATATCATTACACAAATCATTCGTGTAACTGTGCTGATATTTTTATATGGAGTAAGTGAACACAATTACTAATAATTACAATACACGTATGGCAGCTGCAGTGTAACCAGTGCCACCGTGACGCATCGCAGGGCAGAGACGGGAGTAAGGAAACTCCCCGTGAGATACTTCAGAGCCTGTGAAACATTGCTTCCAAAAATCAAGGTGGTTCCTTTAGCTCTGTGTGTGTGTGTGTGTGTGTGTGTGTGTGTGTGTGTACATGCATATGTGAATATATATGACAACCGTATTCATCGGAAGAGCCATCTGGGGAGGGATTCCCGTGCTCTAGCTTCGACAGCTCGTCTCCTAGTTAATCATGGGGAGCAACGCTCCTCCAGATGCCGATTTGGACCTGGGTTGCCCCGTGGGGTGAAGGGCCAGGTCCCAGCTCTCACCACTGCCTGTGTGGCACAGCGAGGTCCCACCACGGGCACTTCAGGTTAGATGGGGTGAGCACACTGTGTTGCCCCGTGCTCTCCCATCATTATTCCCTCCTGCCTTCCCTTGCCTGCCCGTGGGCATTCTGCTGCTGGGAAGCGTCAGGAGAGAGCTGACTCCTTTCATCTGCTCTTGCACATCTCCAAAGGCTTTGGTCCTCCAGGCCCCTGAGCTGTAGAAGAAGGGAATAAATCATATAAATGCGGCAGCTAGCAGAGCTGGGCCAGCAGGTCACCAAGGCGAGCTGGGCAAATCATGCGTCCTACCTTCCTGTTCGGAAGAGCTGTGTTTGGCCCAAGATTTTCTTTTTTTTTAAAGTGCTCTAAGGCACTTTAAACCTTCCCTGAAAGGTGACTGCTGATGCCTGGCACATGTGGGATGGCTTGTAGGGAAAAGGTGTTACTGCTGGCATCAGCAAAGCCGCGCTAGTGTGAATTAATGACACGGACAGAGTACAAGGCCAGCCCTGACTTTTGCAGACGGGTTTATGGGTTGACTTAGGCCCCTGGCGCTCAGAGGTGTGTTCAGCCCGTTGGGTGGAGGGGAGATGTAACGGGTGCTTCTTTTTTCCATACTGGCCTTTCTAAAAGTTCAGGTGGTGACTTCTGTTTCGACAGCTGCTTGTTTGTATCCGCTGAGATGTGCTTCCTTCCCTGAGTGGTCAACCTGCCTCCGTGCTCTGTCTCTGACAGGCCATCAGCGTCTTTGATGGGGCTGACCAGGATTTGCAATGCCGAATCCCCTTTTTCTGTGGCAACAGGCCTAAGGTCAGTCACGCTCACCCCCCGTTAATGGGAATTTTGTTCCCAGAGCAGCTCAAAGTAGCAAGATGAGAAGAAAAACCCACAGGCTGGTGTCTGCCCCAAGGCTTATCCGCAGGGGCAAGTGCTTATGAGCCAGCTCTGGGTGGCAGAGCAGTATTAACTAAAGTCTTGCTGGAAAGCAGGGAATGTTAATTCAAGCCCAAGTCTGTGTTAATGTAGCTATCGACAGGGCCTGGCTTGCAGTTAGCCAGCTTCGTTTGGGCAGAGGTCTCTGCTTCGCCATCCTGTTTCCGAATGGAAATACCCGGCGTTGGAGCAGGGATAATGAACTGGAAACCTGGGGGCCAGCTCCAGCCTGCCAAAGCAGTTTATCTGGCCCTGGAAACACTGACAGGTCAACCCGAGAGGGAGAGCTTCTGCTCATGTGTGGTAGAGGGAGATGGAGGCGCAAAGCGGAGTCTGGCAGCATTTGTCCGGGCCGGTGTCGTGCAAACATGGTTGCATTGGTCGGCTTCCCGTACACCTGGCTGGCGATGGAAGTAGCTTGTCCCCGCTCCAAACTGGAGCTGGAAGAGCTTCAGGGCAGCAAATGGTTTTACAAGGCTGGGAATGAGCTCATGTCTTCTGCCCCATGACGGTGCTTTTGCACGTGGGATGGGCAAGAGAAGACAAGAGAACGCAGAAATGTGGGGGGGAGGAAAAAAAAGGGTAGTATGAAAAGAGAGGGCCCTCTGAACACATTGCTCTCCATGTGCTTTATTTCCTCCCTGATTAATGGGTACGATCCGCTGGGAAGTGGGGGGTTGCTGATTTATGTGGAGTGCACAGGGATGCTTTCAGAGGCCCGCGCACCTACAGAACCAGGTCCTTTTTCAGCAGTCGTTTCTCTCTCTCTCTGTCACGGTGTTTTCCTGATTAGCATTTAAGTGTAAAAATGGATGTACAGAACATCCTGGTTCCCTCCTGCTGTTACCCTGACTTTACCTTGGCACAGTCCCACTGCCTTTGAGGAACAGAAAACCCATGTGAGAAAGAGGAACCAGGCTTTATGGGGCAGATTATTACACCCAGTTAGAGATATTTTTGAGACTTAGTATGAAGACTTTCAACCTCTGAAAACTTAAGCTGACATAAAACCCAGCTTGAAGACATTTCTCTTTAGGGCTGCCTGTCTCTGCAGACACTGTGAGCTCAGGGCTCCTCATGCAAGAAGCACCAGAGAGTTGCAAGGACGTTTTATTTAACAGGTGGCTGCACTGCGATTGCTGCCGCAAAGCCTGTGCTCCTGGAAGACCTTGGAAAACGCTGGAGTGGGACTGCCATGCTGTCATGTCCATAAGATGATCCCTTACCTCGGGCCTCACCTCTGGTGTCTCTTTGGCTGCCGAGCTCCTGCAGTGATCGTTGGATCAGCAATACCAGGTAACACTAACGCGCTGTGCATGGACATTAGTGGGGTGCAGTGATTTAAGCCCAGGCACCACGTGAAGGTATTGGCAGGGGTCAAGCAGCAGGGTGACAGTGTGGGTGTTGCTTTGCTATTTCACCGTGATTCCAATATCACTATTGACTTATCTGAAGAGGAGCCAGAGCCCTGGGTCTTACTGGGAGGGAGGGAGGCAAGGTCGGTCCCATACCTTGGCTGACCCTGGGCCGCGTGCCCGGCTGGGAAAGTTCAGTTCCGCGATGGTTGTCAAGGGAATAACTAACATGTTCGCTCCCCTTCGGTAAAAATCACCCTTCTGGTTGTCAGAGCACGTTGGGTGCCACCATCGCTGACAGTGGGCCAGGGCTGGAAAGCTCTGGGCAAGGCTGACAGTGGCCATTGCCTGTCCTGCCGCCTCGGTGGCCTCCCGCTAGGACACTCAAACACAGGGAGAAAACACCAATGCACCCTCCTGTGGACACTGGTGCTGTTAAACCAAGCAAAACGATTTTTCTTTTTTTTTCTTTTTTTTCCCCCCCTAACTTTTAGGGACTTTCTGCCTGCGTTTGCTGGGGAGCAGCAGATTGGGCGCGGACAGCAGGGAGCGTTGCAGGGCGGTGAATTTGGGATTTTGGACCAGCGCGACCTGCTCCCAAGGGTTAACGTTTCCCTAAGCAGGGGGGGACAAGCAGCATTGCGTGACCTAGAGACCCAATCACAACCCGCTGCCGCTGCCCGGCTTGGGCAGCGCGTTGCTTATCTATCTGCTCAACAGCAACTCGGAGAAGGGGGTGGGGGGGGAGGGCAAATAAATAATATCAACAGCATCGTATCGCTAGCTCTCCCTGCAGACCTTGCCGTCCTGGTAATTATTAACTATTACAAACTGAGACCAGCTTTGGCTGGGGCTGGGCTCACACGTGCCAAGACCGTGAACTGGGGAGAGATTCCCCTCCGTCAACGTCTGCGCGCCCCCCGCTTCCCGCGCTACGCTAAAAAGTGGGTCTTTATATATAATAGAAGAGAGGGTTAAAAATTATGTTTGAATAAAGAAATACAAGCACCATCTGAAAACGGATTTTATTGGGCTGCTAATATCGACCGGCAGTGAGGGCGGAGGGGTGAGAGGGGTAACGAAACCCTTGGGGGCTGCAGCTCCTCGGAGGGCCGAGACGCGGTCTGGCTTCTGCGGGGGGCCCAAAAATCGCGCCTTGAGCATCCTCGCCAGCGGCAACCCATGAGCCCCAGGAAGCAAGCTCGGGTTTTGCCTACTGCATCCGTAGCTTTAAAAAAAACAACCCCAAAACCCTGCAAATTTGAAGCGCGTCGCCTTGCGTGGCGAAACCAACGGGCAGCAACGGAGGGGCTCACGGTGTGCCCGGCTATCGGGCGGTCCAGGATCCGTGCCGCCGGGCTGAGGCCGGATTCGCGCCGGGGCAAGGCAGGCCGGCACCTGATTTACACCAGCGTCGCCCCCCCCGGTTCGGCAACCCTTCCCGTGCGCCCCGCGCGCTGACCCCCGCCCTCAGCAGGTGCCTAGCGCCCGAACTGCGTTAGCTATAAAGTCTGCTTACTCCAAGCAAATGTTTCTCCATTCTTTCCTTTTTTTTCTTTTTTTTCTTTTTTTACTTCAATTTGAAGTGAAAGGTACAGTATAGCATTCAAATGCCTTTGCATTACACGGGTTTTCGAGCGCTTTTAAAACCCCCCCCATGGAAAAAAAAAATGCCTTCACAAAACTGAAACGCCCGCTGAACCGCTTCGCTGCATCCCTAGTCGCACCTTCTTCCCATATTATTTTTTTTATTGCTTTACATGGCACTTATCTTTCATTTATTTAATTTTATTCATTTGTTAAAAAAAAATAAAATCACAGCTCCTGTTTCAGCTCTCACTTTGTGTCAGTATTTCTGCCCCGTGGACGCGTTTCACAGGAAAGCGCGCTGGGAAATTGCCAAGAAAAAAAAAAAAAAAAAGTAGCACTGTGGAATAGCTCAAAGAAAGGAAAAAAAAAAAACCCCAAACCCCTGAACGCTGAAGCACAACTCGGCGTGTCCCGGCTCCTTCCCCCACTACCAGCCGGTTGCAGGGCTGCAGGCGGAGACGTGCGGACAGGAGTGACACGAGGGAACGTACAGGAGGATTCAGAAATTCAGATTTGTCGCTGATAATAACTGGCCCGCTCAACAGTATCCGAATGGAATTTCTGACTTCTCTTTGGCTCAAAGATTTAGCGTTAAGGCAAAAATAAGACACAGTGTAGAAGCTCCATCCAATCTTTGGCACAACAGCAACAACAACAACAACAAAAAATTACTGTACACATGAGCCGAGAGGGGAACGTTTCCCAGTTAAGCGAAGGGAAAAGTGCTAAATAAATTGCACATACTAAAAGGTGGCTGGCTTAAAAAACAAGAAGAAGCATCCCCGTCCTTTTCTTTTTTTTTTTTCCTGTTCCAGAGATGAAGAAAGTTCCTTGGCCAATCGTCGTCTTGAAAAAGGGGGTTCTGCAAAAAAAAAGTAAAGCCGCTTGCAGTCTTCATCTGGATCACGCAGCCTTTGCCAAGGCTAGATGTAACTCCGGCTGGAAGCGCTTCTGAATCCTCCCTTCCTAGTTATTACTCCTGGAAAGAGAAGGAGGCGCCGTCAGAGCAGTACGTGCACAGCTCGCGGGGGTTTCTTGCACGAAAAACAGAGCCCGTTTTGTGCTTTCTACGAGAAAAATCCTCCTCCCGCTTCCCACCGCCCCCGGCAGGGGCCCAGCAATGCCCCGAGCCCAAGTCTTTCCCCACCGCCCACGTTAATCTGTGCTGGACCCCGGCGGTTCGGGCTTGCTAAGACTGCTGCCGCTCGGCCCAGTCCCTCGTCCAGCCCCCGCCACCCTCCACGTTGCTCCTGCCCGTCGGCCACCTCCAACCAGCAGCTGCCTTGCCACGAAGCCGGGGCCACAATGCAAAGTTTTAAGAGTTTAGCAGGGCAACCGGGTGGTCCCCGAAGGGTGCAGAGCAACCGGGTGGTCCCTGAAGGGTGCAGAGCAACCTGGTGGCCCCCAAAGGTTGCAGAGCAACCTGGTGGTCCCTGAACATTGCAGAGCAACCTGGTGGTCCCTGAAGGGTGCAGAGCAACCGGGTGGTCCCTGAAGGGTGCAGAGCAACCTGGTGGCCCCCAAAGGTTGCAGAGCAACCTGGTGGTCCCTGAACATTGCAGAGCAACCTGGTGGTCCCTGAAGGGTGCAGAGCAACCGGGTGGTCCCTGAAGGGTGCAGAGCAACCTGGTGGCCCCCAAAGGTTGCAGAGCAACCTGGTGGTCCCTGAACATTGCAGAGCAACCTGGTGGTCCCTGAAGGGTGCAGAGCAACCGGGTGGTCCCTGAAGGGTGCAGAGGAACCTGGTGGTCCCTGAAGGGTGCAGAGCAACCTGGTGGTCCCCAAAGGGTGGCCAGCACTCAGGACAGGATAGATGCAATAGAAGAGCGAAGGAAAAAGGGGAGTTTGGGGAGGAACGGGAACACGGTAATTATGCGCTGGCTCCAGCTCCTGTTGCTAAAAAATCCGAAATGACTGCAAATGCCCACTTTTGAGAAGACCTGTGGCTTTGCAAAGCCCTCTTGGGGGCTGTTTCCCATCTCACACACTGGTCTCAGCATTATGAAGGGAAAGCAAGCGAGCCAGGACAGCCCGGACCTGCGCAAGCAGCGGCATTTAACTCTTCATTTGAGGGTTTGCACACGCTTTTCGTGTGCGTGGCATCTCAGCCTCGAGGCGTGCAACCTTCACGTTCCCTCGTGCCACCGTTAAACACCGGCATGGCCGATGCCATTTGCTAACTTCAGGCACCCACAACCTCACGGAAAGCCCCCGCGCGCCTTAAAAGCAGCCTTGCGAATCGTGCCGGGGCTCGGGGAGCCTGGCAGGTCCGGCAGAGCAGCGCAAGGCCATTTCTTTGCAGCCGCATTTATTCCTTCTTGGGGCTGGAAACAGCGGCGCCTCCCTGCAGGTCTCCGGAGCAGGGAAAACGCAGCGAGATGGCAGAAATTAGGCTTTTTTGGGGGGGGGGGAGGGGGGCTTTTTTCAACGAGAACGTGCGGGTTCGACAGGGAAGAGGCCCGGTATTTATCTGAACAAGAACCAACTCCGGTTTCCCGATGTGGCACCCGCCAGAGCCGAGACCTGAGCTGGTTACTGCGGGGGGGGGGGGGGCGCCGGAGCGGCTGCCCTGATTCGAGCCCTCCGGCGGGACGAGGCAGTCGGAAGGAACGAGGTTTCCGCGGCACGACGACAACCAGACTGGCCTCGCACAAGTGTTTCGGTCGGGAAACCTCTAAAACGGGTATCCCGACAATAAATGATAGATAATATGTGTTGATAAGCCGTAGCAGGGAAGTCGGTTTAATTTATCCCATACGGAATGAAGGTGTAAAAGCAAAAAGGAGGGAAGAAACAAGCAGGCACCGCCGGCCGGCGGGCGCCTTCCTTCCCCCCGACCCTCTTCCCCCCGGTGCGGCTGCAGCATCCCGGCGCGTTTCGGGCTCCGCAAAGTTCCCGCGCCGCCGGGCCCGGCTGCCTCCCACCCTGCCCTGGCAGTAGCCGCGCCGGCCGGCGGCTCGGCTCCGCGGCGCCCGCGCGCAGCAGACTGGCTGGCTGCCCGCTCCCGCGAAACCCGGCTATTTTTAAAGAGCCGCCTCTGCTAACGCCGAGCGCGGGGAAAGGGGCGCTCGGACCTCCTTAGCGGACCCCCCCCCCCCCCCCGGCCCGGCACCCCCGCGGAGCCACGCGGGCGCCGCAATAACCCGACAGCAGCTCTGCAGCGGGAATAAACGCTCCCTGCGGCGGGGGATCCGCTTTTAGCACAGCAGCAGCCCCGAGGCGCGGCTGAACACCCCAGCAAGCACACCGAGCGCGACAGCGCGTTATGCAACGCAACAGTCGCAGGCACAAATACAAGCGATACTAATGCAACAGGCTGCAGCTGAGACAGTGGCTTTGAATTCTGTATGTACTTCTGCATCATTTAATTCTCAAGGAATACACGTATACAAGCAAGGAATATATATATATGTGTATGCATATATATATAGCATTTTAATTTTTAATTCTTTGCGTCTGCAAACGCACGCACACACAGGGAATTAAAAATAAGCAACGCAATCCCCCAACTTTTATTGCGCTCCAACTGCTGCGCTGTTATTCATAACCCGGCTTCCTCTCTCACAAAGAGACCTTTTGCATGGTTTTTTTTTTTCCCTTTCCCTCCTGCCTCCCTAACAGCTGCGCTCAGTGTTGTATCCTGAGTGATGATGAGGTTCTGAAAGTGTTTTTTTGGAACAGATGGCCAGGAGAGAGCCGGGGAATGTGCCAGCAGCGCGCTGGGGAATGTGCCAAGTCCTGCGGTGACGGAGTGCTCTGGGTTCCAGCTCGCGTGCCTTTCCCCTGCCCTCTGCCCCAAGTGGCGCCAGCAGGACTTCCCAGCTCGCGCTCCGAACATCTGGAGTCTGCGGCTGCCAGAAGAGCGCGAGAGGGGAAAAAAAAAAATAAAAAAAATATATATAAAAAAAAAAGCCGCCCTTCCCCGCTCCAGCTTGAGCTTCCCTGCGCTCGGCGGCGGCGCTGCCTCGCGGAACAGCTAATCAAAACCAAAGAGGACGGGAGGGGGGAAGGAGAAAAAAAAAAAAAAGGAAAAAAGGAAAACGAACCTGGCGAGCTGCAGCAGCTGCGGCCGAGCCGAGGAGCGTGCGGCCCCGGGAAGAGCTGCTCTTTCGGGGTTTTCTGGGCTCGGGGCGCTTTGCCCGGCTTTCTTTCCCCTCCCCAGCCTCGCGATGCTCCCGGGGCTGTCTGGGCAGGACGGGGCGCACGGCGGGACCGTGGCCTGCCCAGCCCCCTCGGGTCCCCTCCTCGGCCACCCCTGCCGTGCCCAAGGACGGAGCGGGGTCCGGGCAGCGCATCCCTCCTCCCGGCACGTGTACTCGGCCCCGATCCCGCCAGGGCTCCGGACCCCGCCAGGGTGCTGCAGCCTCGGCCGCCGATGTCCCGCGAGGCTCCGGGCCGCTTTTACGGCCAACCCAAAGGCAACTTCTGAAAACGCAGCGTATATCCGGATCCCCCCCGGCTCCCTTTGGGAAAAGGCATCTGCAGCCCGTCAATTAGCCCCCCGGCCGCCTGCAAACGAGATCGCCCCCACCTCCGCCAAGCCTCGGTGGCAACGGCTTAAATCACTGCGCAACTGCAGTCAGGGCTGCAAAGGGGATTTTCTTCCAGCCAAAAGAGTCGGCAAAGCGAACGCCAGCTTTTCTAATTGACGCAACGGAGCGGGAGCGAGGGGGGAAAACACAACCGTCCCCCCCATTCCGCCTCCTGGGGCAACGGCGACGGCCGAGCGACGGCCTCGCAGCGGGCCGAGCGGACGACGCGGCCCCGCAGGCAAAGCCTCTGCGGGGCTACGCGCCGCCCAGCAAAAGGCGACGTCTGGGGCCGCGGGCTGCCGAAACAAGCGCCGGGCAGCTCCTCGTCCGCGCGCAAAGCTCGCGGTGCCACGGCACGCGCGCCGCTGGGCCGGGGCGCGCGACGGAGGCGCCGGGCGGACGAGGCGCTGGGGCTCGCACGGCGCGGCCTCGGGCCCGGGGGGGGGGGGGGGCCGCGCTGCGCTTTCAAAGCGAAGGGGAAAAGGGGGAAAACAAAACACCCCCCCCCAAAAAAAAGCCCCCCCCACCCCCCCGCGAAGTCGGTAATTCGGAGGAACCGCTCGGCGGTTTCCCAGACCTGATTAAAACCACACGCCGCTCGGCGAACGTGCCGATTCCAGGATTAACGAGCGCCCGGGGGCCTCCGGGCCAAGCCGCTGCCTCCTCCCGCGGCCGGCGGCGCGAGACCCCCCCGTACCCCGGCGGCGGCGGCAGCCTCCCGCGAGCCCCCGGCCCCCGCACCCCCCCCTTCGATCCCCGCGGCGGCAGTTCGGCCCCTCGTGCCGTGCCGTGCCGAGCCGAGCGGTGGGAAAGTCCTTGTGCGTCCCCAAGAGCCGGGGCGGGGGGGGGGGAATTAAGAAAAATGAAAAAGAAGAAACCTGCCCGCATCGGCCGCAGCCCTTGCGCACGCCGGGGACGGAGCCGCCGGCGCCGCGGCTTCGCTGCCCGCTCGCCCGTTAAACCCCGCGCGCGGGGTTATCTTCCCGCGCGGCGAGCGGGGCCGAGCTCGGGGCGAGCTTGCGAGGGGCCGTTTGCGTCCCCATCGGCCGCTCTTTCCCCTCGGTGCCGCTCCCGGAGATAACGGCGGGACGAGAGGAGGGAGACGCCGCGGCCGGGCGGCGGCGGAGAGCCGGGGGGACCCGCGAGCGTGCCGGCGAAGCGAGAGGACGAGGCCGCCACCGAGGAGGGGAAGGAGGGAAAAGCTTTCAATTAGCGAGGAATGCGGGCGCCGGGCGCTCAGGCAGGCGAGGAGAGAAAAGCAATGGGAAGAAAAGAGGGCGAAAGACAAGGAACGATGTTCGGGAAAGTCGCGGTGGCCAAGAAAGGAAGGAAATCCCTTTGGATATATACATATATATACATATATATATTTTAACTTTTACCGTTATTTGGGGGCAGGAGGGAGGCTGTAACATACCTTCCTTTTTTTAGATCTTCCTTCGGCTTGCAAGGTCCTAGTGCACTGCTCCACGCACTCGGAGAAGCTCATGTTACTGTGGTCAGCGCTGTAATCCAGGTCTGCTAGTCTGGCCAGGGAAAGGATATAGTTACAGGCTATTCTCAAGATGGCTAGTTTGGACAACTTTTGACCATAAGAATAGCAGGGAACCTAGAAAGGGTAACAGGGAAAAAAAAAAAAAAATTAGGCCAGATAAACAAAATACCTTGCTCGAAGCACGACAAAACAACCGCCGGTTATTTTCTTAGCGGCTTTCAACACAAATAGGAGCGCCGCTGCTAAAAGGCCAGATGGTCCCGGCAGGTTTTTGAGAAGAAGCTCCCCCGCCGGGCTCCGCGGGAAGCCAAGCGGCGGGAGCCGTCTCGCTTGCGGCGGGGCAGCTCCGCTCAACACGCGAGGGCAGGATACGGCCCCGGGCGCCTGCCCATTGCTCGGCGCCCAGGCCAGAGCGTTTTGGTTTTTTTAATTTCCCTCCTCGGCAACCCGCGCCGCTGCTTCAGTCGCGGCGGCTTCCTCGCCCCGAGCTTCGGCCCGTCGGGAGCTGCAGTGCCACCGCGGGGCTCCTTGCAGAAGAAAGCGACAGCAGAAAGGCGCCAGAATCCGGCGCTTTTGCGTGCAAACGGCACCGACAGCGGCTTCGCGGCGGTGACGCTAACCCCGCTACCCGGTGCCAACTATGTGCTGAAACGCCCCGTTTTGCTACCTCTGAACCGAGCCGGGCCACGGCAATGCCTTAAGCAACTTATTTCCTTATCCTTGAAGATTTCTAGTGCAATGTGAAGCATTCAAACCATTCAAACCGAGCGGCGTGTGTCTAAGCAAACGAACAGCATACGTTTTCTCTTGCAGCAGGTTTGATCGCGTTTAGATCACGATCCAGCAAAACGCTACATACGCCCTTCATTTTACGCGCCCAACTTTGACACGTCCGGTTTTACAGCGAACTCTTCTGCACTCAACAGGCTCGGGGCCCCCCTTTGCTCCTTTGCAAAATTGCAAAAGGTCACTTAATGCAAAAGACTCTATGGCCTCCACGAAACTGGAGCCGGGCGTTTGTCTGAAATCCATCCTCGCGGCTCAGGCCGTCTGACCGTCCGTCAGTCTAAGTTTTCATACGACATCAATCACCAGCGTGGCTGAGGGTGCCTCCAGCATGGGCCCCGTACCAGTCTCCATCCTTCTCAGCCCCCCCGGGGTGGTCACCCCGCTCAGGGCAGGAGAGCGCCGAACATTTTCTGCCGTTCTCCTGCCTGAGTGCCTGCTTTTGTTTTCTACGCTTTTTAATCCATGAATTTGGTCCAGTAAGTTGAACCTGTGTAAAATTTTGGCCTCCACAACATCCCTCGGCAAGTAGTTCCCCAAGTTTATTCCCCATTCTATATAAAAATGCCCTCCTTTTGCTTGTTTTGAATTTGGCTCCTACTGTCTTCACTTGAGGTCCTCTAGTTATTATACTGGGAGAAAGATTTTTACTCATCTCCTCTGAGCCACTCATCTTTTAAGCCCTTCATCATCTCCTCTCCCTCCTCTGTCTCTTTTCCAGAAGGAAAAGACCTAACCAGCTCAGCTGGCTGTTGTATGGAAGCCACCCCACACCTCTGACCATCCTTGCTGTTCTTCTCTGAACCTTTCCTACTTCTCTTCTACCGTTTTGGAGCTGGGAGGACCAGCTTTATTTCTCCTCCTCACTATTTCCTGCCTTTCCACCAATTATTAATTCACACTTAGGCCAAAGCCGCTTAGTTTCTTTAGTGAGGAGCTCTGCCATAACTCTTATGGAAATCCAAACCAACTACATGTCAGTTGGATCATCCTTATCCATGAGCTTGTTGATGTTAATGGAAGAATGCTATTGACCCTATGGGACATTTAAGGAATAGACTGGCCATTTGGCTTGTAGGATACAGCTGAGCTGTGTAATCTGCTCTAGACACCCCTGAGGAGGCAGGGAATTTATTTACTCTCTGGGAACACCCAGCACCAGCACCGCTTTGACCTCCGGTGGCATCTGCACAGAACGAACTCCTCCGCTGCTAACTCGAAAGGAAAAGGGATGGAGCCACTTCCACGCACCTCGTGTTGGAAGAGCACAAGGGGTCCTACGGCATTGCCCATATTCTCCTGTAGGGGCCTCTTTGCAAAGTGGGCAGCCCAGAAAAATCAAGGCCAAGCACAGTCCACATCACTCCAGGGTAAATCCGAGGGGGAGCTAGGAAGGGCTGGAGCCTGCTGGTGCAAAGCGCCCCTTTTTGCCCTGCAAAAGCTCCCTCTAAAGCCTCGCCTTCAGTTCTCTGCTGGTTTTACGCAGCAGCCAACTGTTTCCCTTCGGATGATAATACCTGGCCCCCCGACGCAATAAGCTGAGAGTGATTTTGAAAGCAGAGCCCTGGGCAGCAGAAACACCAAAGCCTCTTTCGACACTGACGTAACAAGAACAGCGGAGGGCCCAGATCAAACGGCCGCCGGAGCGAGAGACCAAAGCAAGATGGAAACTAAAATGGAAGGGTTCAGTGAAATGTGGGAATAATTTCAGAATTAGAGCAAGAAGGAAGTTAAATCAAGTGGAAGGAAAATAGACCCGAAATCCTTGAGGCTCATGCCACAGACGCTGTCCAGTTACAACACGAGAAGACAGGCAAATATCTTTTTTTTTTTCCCCCTCATCTGTTTTGCTCTTTCTTTTGTGTGTTGTTCTTTAAAAAAAAATAAAAATAAAAACCAAACTGTTTCGCAGGGCATGTTTGCTGCAAGTTCCAAGAAAGATCGCAGTGTTAACACAGTTGACAAAACCCTCGACTGGGATTACACAACGCTTTTCCCACACACTGCGGCAAAGTCCAGCCTGGCGCAGCCCTGGGCACATGCGGGGCGAGTTCCACCTTGTGCAGCTCCGACACCACAGCGATGGGTGCGGGGACATTAGGAGATAAGAGTTTTCGCCATGGAAACCGTGTTAAAATAACTGTTTCGTAGGAACCCTCCCTGTCTTGGCTCAGCTCCTGCCATTTTAATGTTTCCTTTTGAATTAAACATGGGAAACTGAGAGAGGAATGAGCCACTTAGTTCAGCTCCAGATCCAAAGCTTCCCCCACCAGCTGGGGAAAGAAAGCGAATTTTGGTTTTATCCTTTCTGATTTTAAGCAGGAGGTAGCGCGAGTCTATTGCATCCCTGGTGAGAAGCACCCCCCTTCCTTCTGCCGTCCTCTCGTGCCCATCACGTCTGAGCTGGTGCGAGAGCGGAGCGGAGCAGGTTCACTCGTGTGCTGTTAATTCAAGTATTTTCCTTATCTGACCTCACCAACTTCTGCCAAGAGGCAGCACAGCCCCCCGTCTTGCCTGCTTTATTTGCAATCATGAAAAGGAATTAGGAAGGAACCGCCACTGAAATTTCACACCGGTGCAAAGGAATGCAGCTGTCTGCTAGAAAGGAAGGGATATTGGCACCATCCTCGGCTTTGTGAGATCAACACAGCGCTGGGCTGGGACCAGCAGCAACCAGAGCCTGGGCCAGAGGATGTTTGTTGGTCATGTCCGTAAAGTGCTTTGCAGCGTCTCAAGGGTCTTATCAGCGTCCCTCGGGCTGGCAGGGGCTGGAAGCAACGCAAAATGTGCGCTCTTGAAATATATTCCTGCGCCCAAGTTCTTCTTTGGCAGGAAGATAGGACAGGATGTGACCTCACAGGTCTCGTCCATTCTTGACGTCTGTGATCCAGAGGCAGAGCCCTCGGAAAACCAAAGATGCTCCCTTTGAAGTCCATGGGAAGCTTGCGCTGGACTTCACCGGAGCAGCATTTGGCCCTCGGCCATCTCTCCGGGGAAGGCAAGGCTCCAGAGATTTAGTTTCTTCCACCAAAGACGGAGTCTTGGAGTTGATTCTCACCCAAAGCAAAAGAGAGGAGACTGTGGGATGAGGTTGGGGAGGACAGTGAGTAGGTGGGTGAGGGGGGCCAACAACAGCTCCCGCCAAACGAGGGTACAGGGTATATTCACCCTGATGGGTCTGGTGGAAAATCAGGACCGTTCCATGGACTGATTTGAGCAGGTTCCTCCTGCATCTACCGGAGCACCCTGCAGGGCAGAATAGGGCCCCACGAGCACGCCAGGGAAGATGAGGTGGCTCTGAGGCAGAGGAACATCTGTGTTTACAGCGCAGTATAAAGTAAGCCCTCCTGACAGCTAGCTGCCGCCACAACATGCCATAATAAGCTGATGAATTTACCTGTCTTCTAATTCATCTGCTTTATTTTTATGCTGGGAGTTAAACCGTCTCCGAGTGCCGCTGGGAAGCAGCTGGCTGGCTCGCTGACGAGCCCTTTTGGAGCAGGCAGCGTAGCTTCACCGTCTCGTTCGCGCTCAGCCTCGTGCCAAAAACATTTCCAGAAGGTTCATGCAAATGTCCAGGGCTTAATAGCTCGGGCTTTCTTACATCCCTCCTTCCAGCCTGGGGCGAGCCGGATGCTTGCCAAGGTCCAGGTACCTTGGGGAAAGGTGGCAGGTTGGGGTGGCAGGTTGGGTGCCTGTTGGGTGCTCCTTGCTCTCCGAACCCAAGCCTAGGAGAAACCTCTCCCTGGCCTCTGTCCCCATCGCATCTCTCCACGGCTAGGGTCTGCAGTGCTACTGAGAGGAGGAGGAGGGAAGATTAACAACTTGACAAGCTGAAGACTTTGCCCAGAACATCACTGCTTGTTTTCACAAACTCTTCCTTCGCGGAGAGCATTTGGAAAGAGTTCTCAATAGGCATTTTTGTTTCTGTCTGGCTGCAGAGGTCGGGGTGAATACAGACAATCAGCACAAGCACATGTCTCCACCGACTTCTTGGAGGACCTGCTGGTTGACCAGTTGGTTGGTGTGTCCAAATTCTCCAGCTTGGGACTTGGCATTCCTACCTCATTCTTCACTGTTATGCACCCTGAGTCCTCCCACCATCCCAGGAGGGATGATGATGATCTATATGTCTGTACCAGGGAAGAGTGTGCAAGTGTGGCTGCAACGTCCTTTCACCATCCTGCCAGGCTCTTCCAAAGCAGTGGGATACCTGTGGGTGCCTGCAGTAACTGTGCCGGGGATGCGGGCAGCTGAATTAACTCCATGAAGAGTCAGAGCACGTATTTCTCCCGTGGATCTCCAGGAACCCAGAGAAATGTGGCACATGGTTCAGAGCCACCAAGCAATCAATCCCCCATGGGATGAACCCAGGTGCTACAGGGTTCATCATACGCTTTCTGCACACCCCTGTGCAGCCTGCCCTGCACAGGCACGGCCAGGCAGTGACCACGCAGCACCACTCCTTCGCAGCAACTTCTCCTTCCTAAGCAACCGACGCTTCAGAAAGGGAACGGTCACCTTCCCCGAAAGTAGAGGTTTGAATGAAGCAAGGCAGGACCCCGCGAGCTGTGCAGGTGGACGTGGGCAGGAACCAAAGTGCCAAGCTTCCCTCTGGTCTGGTGGCATCACTGCAGCAGGTGCTCAGCAGAGCCCTGTTCCTGCTGGCCGTGGGGGCTATTTTACACCAGTAGGTGTGGGATGCTCTTGTTTCTCGGTCCCCACACTGACTATGGGGAACGGCAAGCCCACTGCTAGCAAAGGAATCAGCTTAAGAAAAAGCCTCACCCCTGTCTCGACACATGCAGCGAAGCATCCAGCCCAGGACCAAACCCAACTTACTTAAAAATGTCAACAAAACCAGAAGCAGCATCGCCCGGACGGGAAGCGTCACCGCAGCTGAGGCTCCTTCGCCTCACGGGTGGGTCTACACTATCGCATAACTCGGCTGCCGGTTCGCTCCCAGCCCCTGGCTCCCCCAGCGTCCACATTGCAGAGGCGTTAGCTCACTCCTGGAGCGACCGGACTGGCTTCCTCCAAACAAAACCGAGGTGTGGTGCTGGGCGAGTTCACCCCCGAGAGCTCCTCCCAACAGCAGGCCTGGCTCCACGCCGTTTTGGACAGTCCTCCAGCACTATCCCGGGCAGTGCCGCACCCTCCCACGCATCCTTGGGGCACGCACCGCGTGTCCCCACTGCTGTGCTTTAGAAATACCACAGCGGTGAGCTGCTGCAGAGCTCTGCTCTTATTGTATGTTCAGCAGAACCACCCTCCAAAATAATAACTACATGGAGGGCTGCTGGGGTATCGCAGGGGCCTGGAGAAAGCCCAGGGCCACGGACGCGGCAAGTCTGCTCCAGAAGGGGCTATGCATGGGCCAAATTCAGGGAATAGGGAACAAGCTCCATTGGAGTTAACGACATTTACACCAGCACCGACTTGGTGATTCTTCAGAGATTCTTCAGAGTCTCTGGCCGGCGCTGGAGGACCGCGGTGTTTCCTGCTTCCTTGTTATCCCGAGAGCCAGCCGACCTCCCTCAACATGGCACCCCGGTGAGCTGCAACGCCGAGCCGCAATGCAGTGCAATGCAATGCAAGCTCCAATTCCCTCTTTTGCAACGCAAGCTCTGCTCTCCTCCTAGAGGAGCATCCCTGCCCGGCCGGGGGACGGCGCAGAGCAGGACCGGGGGGGACACATCATCCCGCAAACACGCGGGGGGCACAGGCCAAAGGAGCCGCAGGCCAGCAACAAAGAGTCCAATGGTCTCAGCCGCGAGGTCCCGCTCCCCGTCCCACCTCCCAGCCACAGCGGCTGCAACCAAGAGAGTAATTTGAGAGTGGATTAAGGCAGGGAGCGGAGGCTGGATTCAAAGCCCGCTGCAGCAAACCGGAGCCTTTCCTCTGATTTCAGCGGGAGCCGAAAGAAAACACAGAGGTTAACTCGGGGTGGCTGCAGCGGGCAGAGCAAATACCTCCCGACGGGAGCGGATTTGTATCGGAGGATCAAATCAGCCAGCAAGTGGCGAAGGGAGCAAACAAGCTGCGCTCCGGCTGACGCGCAGTCACTGCTGTCAGGGTTCCTGTCCTTTTGTCTGGGCTCTCCTTTATTTTCTCTCCCCTTGCGTTGCTTAAGGCCAGCGTTTTGTCATCTTCTCCAGCTGCTAAACCACAGCGCCTGCCCCCCTCTCCCTGCCTGCGCTCTAAACAACCGTAGCCGCCCTCCACGCTGGCTCCGACCACCGAGGTGCCCCCGTGAACGCCGTGCTGTCGGATGACAACCCCACACGTTGGGAGCGACGTGGGGAGGATGTGCCCGCGCCGGAGCTCCTGCAGCCAAGCGGCGCCTCTCCAATTGCTGCTGTGGAGCACGGCCAAACCCTGCTGCCAACCCCAGCAACCTCAACAGGAGGTTCTTCTCCAGGAGTGGGGTTTTAATGTGTCTTAGGGTGTCTTGCTGGCTGGGATCCCAAAGGGAATGAATCACTGGGAATAGCGCTGGGAGATCTGGTGAGCAGGTGATGGAGGAAACCCCTCCGTGATGGAGAAGACCCCTGAGGGGGGAAGAGCCCATGGTGTCCCCAGCACGCAGCAAGGGCAGAGCAGCATCACCGGCTGCAGACTGTGTCCTGTCTGCAGAGGTGCCAAACCGCAGCTGCCCCAGGGCAGACGCAAACAGGGCGAGCATGTACCGATGCTGCTCCAGAATAGCTGTTCCTCAGCCTCCACCACTTTGTGGCCGAGGCTCTTCTCAAGCCGCAGGTCCCGCCTGCACTTAGGGCCTGGCTTGTTCTTCCACAAGCTTGTCCGAAACCGCACAGAGAGTTAGCACCCACGGCACCCCGCAGCAACACAACCTCCTTCTGCGGCCGTGCTCAGACTGTGCTTCCCGATGTCTCACCACCATCCCAGCAGGAGCGAGCGGGGTCTTTTCTGCACTGATTTAACTACAAGCCACTGCAGCCACGTGCATGCCAGCAGCTAAAAGTGAAAGGACATTAGTCGGGAAAACTCAGCTCTGGCAGCCAGAAAGCCCTATAAAACCTAAAATATCTCCAGCAGCCACACGAGTGGCAGAGAGAGGGCCTGTCAGCTGCTGAAGGCAAGAGAGTCCTGGTAATGCAGTGGTGAAAAGATGGAGAGAAACGCCAATACACTTCAAGGGAAAATGAATGTCTGCGGACACATTTGCTCCCGGCGCAGAGGCTCTAGCGCGCTGAGGCTCTGTGCGCTGCGCTCTTGAGGAGGAGCTGGACAGCAGTGCTCTAGAGAGAAAACAGATGTGCAAACGCAGGCAGGCTCCAGATCAGAGGCTGCTGTGCTCGCCTCCATCTATCGAGGGAGAGTCTGCTGCCACCTTAGGGTCTCTCGGCACAGCTGAGCAAGTGCGACTGCAACGCTCACTAGTGCGAGCGTCCTCGTGCAAGCTAGTTTCCTCGAGTGCCTGCTGCAGACCAACAGCGGAGAGCCTTGTTCATGGCAGCGCAAGCCCTCCGGGAGCAAACCCGGTTGCTAGTCCATGCTGTAATAAGTTTAAAGCTGGCCCCGTTTCGTGCTTGCAGTGCCCTGGAAAAAGAGCCCCTTGCTGCCGAAAGGGATCTGCAGGCAAAACAGTGTCTGAGGCCTGGCCTGGTTAGCAGCGGCTCTGGAGATGTGGGGTGGTGGTGTCCCATCTCATCTTCTCTGACCTGGGCTTGCGCTGCTGCAGTGTCAGGAACTGGAAGAGTCACCAGCGTGAGGGCGTTTCAGAGCGAGGCCAGAGATAACCTCGGTTCTCATGAACTCGGTGCTGCGTCACAGTCCACATCAGAAGCATCTGGGTTCATTGACCACTCACTGACCATGGGTAAAAGAAAAGGGATATGGAAGCGACAGCCAGTCACAGCCCTTAACACACCTCCTGGAGGGTCCTGGAGCAATTAGCACAGCGCAGGAACCCCCAAAAGACCAACTAACACCTGCGTTGCCGCCCAAGGCCGGGGAAGGGCAGCAGAATGCTATCGTGAGGAGTCGTCCACCTGAGGGGGCAGGGGCAACACCAGGAGGGACCCTCCAATTAGGAGTTACAGACTAACCCAACCACTCAATACCTGCTGGGAGATGCAGCAGCAGAGAGAAAAACCTAGCAAAAATATTTCCAGCGTTTCAGAGTGTTTTCCAGCAGGAAACATTCTCCATGTGGAGCTCTCCTGCTGGCCTCAAGAGTCTTGTCCGTGGTTCACTTTGGCAAACGATACTCAGGGGAGAAAAAGCTCCCTCCAGAGAGGTCACACTTGCCAGGATTAGGGTGAAGGCACTGCTATTGGATCATCCTGTGAATGTGCTGGCAGCATCTGCTCTTCAGTCCCATGTTAGCATCATGACCATACACTGAAGGCAGCAAGGGGATGCAGAAGGAGAGAGACCCTTGTCCCTGATGGCTGTGACACAAGGCGAGAGCACAACGATGACAGCACATCTCTCAACAGCGGACTGCTTTCCAGCGCAGACAGCTGCCCATCATGGTCCCACCTTGGAGGAGCCCTGGCCTCGGAGGCAAGCTGGGGACAGCTAAGCGCTCCGCGACACGGCTGGATTAACCTTTCTCCTTGTGCGAGACAGCTGAGGTCACGTCTTCCCCCACCAAGCCTAAAAAAGCCTTCCTGCCATCTGGAGAGCTAGCCTACACAAGGCGAAACGTGCGTGCCAGATGTGCGCAGCTGCGGCGCGCGCGGGGGCTGCTGCCAGCGGCCCATCTGCCCCGCGTTGGGCGGGCGCCGAGCCGGGCGGAGCGGAGGAGAGGAGAGGGCGGCTTTCCTCCCCTGCTCCGCACCCGGCACGACCCGGCGCCGCGGCCCGGCCAAGCCCGATCCCACGGGGCTCTCGCCTCCCTTCCCAAAGAAGGAGCGTGGGGCCGGGCGCGTGCAAGTGCGACGCTCCCCGGTGCCGCTCGCCTGCCCGGCCGCAGGGACGTATCGGTTTCAGGGCTTCGGGAAAAGGCGCCCAGCTGCTTAAGAGCCTGATACGTGATGACAAGGAGGGACTGGAGGAACAACCGAAGAACGACAAGTAAACCGAGGTCTGCGCGCAGCCTCCCCGGCTGACAGCGCAGGGATTACCTCCCGCGCACGCCTTCCTACGCCGCGGCGATGGGAAAAGACCGCGCTTCAACGAGGCATCGGAAACTCTCCCTGCAGCACTTATCTCCAAAAATAAATCTCCCCACGCTCTCGCTTCACTGGCCATGTTGCTGCAGAAAGAAATGTCCTTTCTCCCCCGCAAGGATGAGCGGAGGCTCCTAAAAACCCTGCCGCCGGCCCCGATGGGGATGATTTGAGTGACAAGCCAGCGCCGCGCGTATGTGCAATGAAGCCGACTGTCACCTGATGTCATGTACAGCACCAAGCACGCCGCTGGCAGCCCAGCAAGGAATGAATCCAAATGTCATCCAATGCTGGTCCGCACAGCCAGCCCACCCCTCAGCAAATTGCTAGGAAAACCTTGCGGCAAACAGTTCCCGGAGAATGACTCCTTTCTCCCTTCGGAGCGAATACAGCCCCGCTAATATGCTGCAGCGCCGACCCTGGAGACCAGCTTTCCTGGGAAGAGAGGACAGCAACTTGTTCTCCAGGCTTTCTGGACTCCCAGCTGAGTCCAGGGCTGAAATGATTTATGGAAACAGGGCCAAGGCCAGGAATCTGAGGCTTTTCAAGAGTTGCCCATTTCCCCAAAGAGCGCGGCTTTAATTTGTTGCTTGCCTGACTTGCGCTTGAGGCTCAGCCTAGAACAAGATTGCCAGTGATTTGGGAAATCAGTGCTACTTCCCCTTGCGGTTTTGGTGGTGTAGATGCCGGTCCACGGAGAATTCGACTGCCACTTCCATGCGCGTCTCGCACAGTCGCCACACAAGCGAGGTACGGAAGCAGCTCCGAGAAACAAAACAGGCCCAGGCTGGCAGCTGCATTTACCGGGGAAGCGGCAGTCTCTGCGCACGGGGGCTAGAGCAGCCAGCGCATACCAGCTCATCCCACCACCGCGCGGCGATTAGAAACGCTCAAGCTCAGATGCTTCTCGGCAGCCCTCTCCTGACACAGCCCAGCTCGCAGCCAGCTCTTCCCACCGAGGCCGGAGTTGGAGGGCTGCTCACAAAAGCGAGTGGTGGGGAAGGATTAACCCTTGGGGTGCAGCCACCCAACCAGAAAGCAGGATTGGGCCCCAACGCGAGCACGCTCACGGGTGGCTCCGTGGCCTGGCTCGGGTGCGTAAAGGCTGCAGGACAAACCAAAAGCCTTCCTGCGAGCGTTGCGCGGAAGGGAGCATCGCGGGAGCGGGGATGCTCGGCCTCTCGCGGCTGGCCTCAGCAGCAGCAGCTCGCAGGCCCCAAGCCCTGGGGATTTTCTCCTTCCTTTACACACCTGGAATAGAACTGCCGGACTCGAAAAGCAAAGCAGTTGGGACAGCTGCACTTTTACCGTCTAACAGCACACCTTGATCTATCAGTGAGTGCTGTAGCGTGCTTAAACACAGGCGTATAAGGGGTTAGTATAGGGGTCAGGGCACTGACTTGGGGAACATAGGAGAATCACGAGGCTGCGTTACAGCCTTGCTTCCTTCACTGTATCTCTCATCTTCCATGTGCCGGGGAGGTGACCGGGATGGAAGGATTTCGTCCCAAACACCAGTTAACTCAATCTCCCTTGAGCATGTGGGAACACTCCTATTACTCATCCACAGAAGACCATGAGGATTTTCAACACACCTTAACAAGAAAACCTGGCTCCATACGCACTCGAAGCACAGGCTGCACTGAAAACCATGGAAAACTAACCAGGAGGAGACCACAACTTAACTCTTCCTGGCGGACACGGGTCCCACAGAAAGTTTCAGGGGCGGCTGAGGAACCCCAAGAGCCCAGGCGCCCCCCACAAAAGCCAACACGAGCGAGGCGCTGCCCGAATTCCCAGCGACTCCTTCGGGGCAGCCCACCCCAGCGGGAGAGCCAGCGCACGCGCGCGCTCTCACACAGCACGGGAGCATCACCCCGGCGCGCAGCTCGGGCAAAGGCCCCCCTTCGCCCCCCGTGTTTCCACTTGGAGGCCTTTTCCCCTCGGGGCTTGTTTCATTTTTCCTCCGTCCGCGCCATTCCCTCAGCGGCGGGGGGGAGGGGGGGGCTCAAAAGTTTTCCAGCTGCGCGCAAATCGCAAGCCCGTATTTATCTATCGTTATTGTTCGCACAGTCCCAGGGCTGGTGCTTCCAGGCATTTTGAGCCGACTTCCCCCCCCTTCTGTGCGGCGTCCTACCCGGAGCTCCTGCCTTTAAACTCCCTTGCGCTCAGAACTGCCCCAGGGGAGGCACTTTCGGGCGCCGGGCGCGCTCGCGGCCCGCTCCCCGCGCGCCCTCTCCGCTCCGCTCCGCGCTGCGCGGCCGGGGCGGGGGGCGGCTCGCGGCGCCGGCTGCGCGGGGGCTCCGCGGCAGGTACCTGCTTGCGCAGCGCCTCGAAGGCGGCGCTGATGGTGTGGACGCGGGTCCTCTCGCGGGCGTTGGCCAGCAGCCGCCGCGTCTGCTGCAGGGCTTTGATCTCGGGCGAGACGCCGGCCGCCTCGGCCGGGCGCGGGCGCGGGGAGGCGGCGGGCGGCGGGCGGGCGGCGGGGCCCGGCGCCGCGGCGGGGCAGGCGCCGCCGGCGGGGCAGAGCGCGGCGCTGCGCGGCTCCCAGGCGGGCGGCGGCGGCGGCGGCTGCGCGGCGCCGGGCGGCGGCGGCGGCGGCGGCGGAGGGGCGCGGAGCCCCGCTTGCCGCCGCCCGCCCAGCACTTTGAGCTCCACGCGGAAACTTTTGCAGCCGTGCAGCGGCGCCGCTCGGGCTTTGCGCCGCAGCCGCCGCAGGCCGCCGAGGTCGGCGGCGCAGAGGCGCGGCCAGGGCTCGCCCGCGGCCAGCGGCGTGCTCCGCATGGCGCGGGGCGCTGCGCGGCCGCGCTCAGCGGCTCCCCCGCCGCGCCGTCCCCGTCCCCGCTGCCGCCGCCGCGCCGGGGCAGAGCCCGCCGCCGCCCATCTGCGTGCGCTCCGCCGCGGCGCGCAGCGCAGCGCGGCCCCGGCCCGCCGCTGCCGCCGTCCGTGCGCCCGTCCGTGCGCCGCTGCCCGCAGCCTGCCTCCCGCCGCCGGCAGCCGGCCCGCCGCGCCGATGAGCGGCTTTAAAGAAACAGGAAGGCTGGCTTTTTTTTTTTTCTTCCCAAAACAGCTGTGCTGCCAATCTCCTTTGTTCATCCCCCCCCCCCTTCCCTTCCCTTCCCTCCCACCCCACTCCCACTTTCTTCTTTAATCTCGCTCTTCCATGCGATGGAAGAGAAATCCTGCCCCCCGGAGACTCGCGGCGACCCGCCGTGTGCGCTTTTTTTCCCACCACCCCCCAAGGGAAATTCCCCGTTTCCTCTGGTTTCTACCCCATTCCACTGGCCCTGGCTGCTCTCCCCCTACCACTGATTTCCCTCATCAAGGTCCTGATCTGCGGGGTGTGTGTGTGGGGGGTGCCTTCATAAATATGCCCCTGAGAAGTGTGTGCACCCAGGCGGGATGGGGAGCAGGGGGAGCCGGGGAAGCTCTAACACCTCGCAAATACCCCTTCCATCACCGCTTCGCCGTTTGCGAATCCCTGAAGCCTCAGGTCTTTTCGGCTGCTACTCTGCTATTGACTTCTGATCCGCTTGGAAGCATTACCCTGCAGCAAAGGGCAGCCCTGGTTTGCACAGGGAGGACGAGGAAGCCTGGACGAGCGGGTGATCGCTACTGGCTGCAGTCTGCCTTCTGCCGGCACCCCGAAACCCCTTAACTACCCTTACCTCCCGACACGGGGGGTCCAGCCCCAGCACAGCAGAGCTGCTGGTCCTGCAGAGCAGGCGTGCAGGGTGCAGGGAGGGTTGCAGAGGTGTGGGGACTTGCCTCAGGTCCCAGCCAGAGCAGTGACACAGCTGGGAATAAACCGTATATCACAGGATCATAGGAAAATTTGCCTTGGACAGGACCTCAAGGAGGTTAGCTATCGTCTTTAGAAGTATCTTCATTATTTAGGAACCTGGCTTCTTCTTTCAAGTCACTTAAGCCCCTGAGAAGTTAAGTTTTATTGGGAACCAATGGGATGTAAGCTATGAGTTGCTTCAGTTCTCTGCAGAAAAGGGGATGTTGGCTCTTAGTCCTTCTCCCCCTTGGCACGTCAACCCAGCACACCTCAGCGCCATGGGGCTGAGTGGAGGCAGCTTGTACTGAGCTAGTCGAGGTTCATGAAGCAAGAAGAGCTCTGCCTGGTGGCCAGTGGGCTCTGTTTGTTACTGCTGTGGCCAGGCTGCCCCAGGGCAGGGTTAGCATGGGTTTCTCCAGGTGACCCTGTATTGGAGAAGGTTTGGAGACCAGTACTGAGGTATCTCCCCTCCTGGTTCTGAGCCATCTCTATCACAGCCATGCTGCCTCCTCCGTTACATCCTCAGCCCAAGATGTCACTGGAGATTGGCTCTCTTTTAAGTGAGTCAATTGAATCCAAAAATGCCTGGCTTCCCTGTGCAGGTAATGTTGCCCCCCTGCCTTGCAGTGATGCTGGCAATGTCCGTCTGGCTCTGCAAACGCCTCTGAGACCCTCGGATGGAGCGTGTGAATTATTGCTGTTATGTGCCAAGGCACACCCTAAAGACCATTTTCTCCCTCTCTCGTCTCTCAGTTGCTTTCAATCTCAAAGAGGAGAGCCAGCCAAAGGGGTTTTGATTAACCTGGTTTCTCCCAAAAGTGCTGGTGGGTGGCAGTGGCACTGCCAGCAGGGTCTACCCTAATCATTCAAGAGATCTGTCTTCCAGCGGAGGCTTAACATTGAGATTTTTGTGGCCGTTAAACATTCGGTGTCTCTTCTCACAAGAGAAGAGGGATTAAACCTGAGATCTTGGCCAGACTTCAGTTTCAGCAATTAAATTCTGCCTACCTAAAATCCTCCTGCTGTTTCAACTTGGCTCGTTGGACCAAATCCATTTGGGGCATAGATGAGCGAAGCCCATTAAAAACAAAGGGTTTTGGAGCCATTTACACACTTATTTCTCATGTCTTGCCCCTAAGCCGTGTGTACTTTCTGGGCGCTGCTCCTTTGGTGGTAGCTGCGTTGTAGAGGGCTCCCGAGAAGAAACCTAAACCTGAGCGTTCCCCGGCACATAGCTGCGTGTCAGACCTGCCCTTCTCTCGTTTTAGTATCCTCGTGGTGAGCGGTCTCACGAGGGAGCGGGTGAGGCCGGAGCTGGGGCTCCGTCGTGCTGCGCGGAGGCAGTGGCTGCTGGGCAGGGTCGCGGTGGCCCTGGCCCCTGGCGTGACGCTCTGCCCACCTTGCCCCCCGATGGAAGTCAATGACTGATATGACTCCAAGTAGAAAGAAAAAGGAAATGGGAACAACCTCTGCTGATAGGTGGCAAGATCCAGCACTTGGTGCTGTTTGGCTTGGGTGGAAGGACTGTCCCCCGCTCCCAGGGCGGGCAAAGTGCTGCTGCAGGCTGGTGCCGAGCGAATGACTCCCCCCAAAAGACTGAATGACAGCTAGCTGGTGGGATGTTTTTCTCAGGAAAGTATCCTGAACATTTCTGAAAGATGATTTGGCTGGTGACTACTTTATACTTTCTGCAAACCGGAACACCCTTCCGAATCCTGGGAAAACTAGAGCTCTGCACTTGTTAAAAGAAACGTGTGCCCTCACGTACATTTTGCAACATCCTCCTCAGGCAAGAGGAATTATTTTAAAATGCCGTTCAAGAGCAAAAACCAAAGTCTGGTGGGAATTGGCACGCTGCGTATGTCAATGTAAAGCTGAGTCATCAAAGTGAGATCGAGATGAAGCCTAAATCTTTCGCCCTTTAACTTTTAAATATGTGCCATGAGCCGTGACATTATCATTAACAATTTGACAGCACATGAACAGCCCTCTTTCCTGGAGGTTATAGGATTTCAGTATGTGTATTTAAGTATATAAGATGCAAGAAATGAGAATGGAAGAACTTTTCTTCTCTTTTTTGCAGTGTAAATTCCGTCAGGAGCACATTCTTTTATTATGAAGTGTTTGAGCAAAAAAAAAAAAAAAAGGAAAAAAAAGAAAAAAGAAAAAAGCCTTGGCAAGCTAAAAGTTTGTCCAGTCCCTGATCTGAAAAAAAAAAGAAACAGAAAAAATCCACTATTTTTATAGTTCTGTGAAAAATACATTTTAAAAATCAGCAGTTTGAGAATATGGGCGGGAGAGAGGAGAGAAGGAGAGAGAAGGCTGATGAAACACACGTCTATTATTAATGAAGAGAAGAGAAATTTCTCCAGCATTAGGAAAGCCCTGTAGCGTTGCTAAATACCCATAAAATGTACAGTGGGAGCTGCAAGAAATCGTAAAGTTGGTGGTCTCTCGTCAGTGGGGTTTTTTAGAGCTGCTTGGAGACTTGGCAAACGTGCATGGGCAGGATTATAGGATAGTCCTCCTGGATAATATGAAACTGAGAATGGATAGTGAAATGAGGTAAGAAATGAGAATTATTCACACCCAATGTACATTGGAGTCATATCTGTCATTGACTTACCATTGTATTTCTTTTTAAATGCCTGTTTTTTACGTGATGCAGTCAGTATGCACTCAGAGGAAAAGTGCTTATGACAGTCTGCAGCTTGATTTTATTCTCTCAGACTAAATGATGGCATTTTATCCTACTTTCCTGGGCTTTGGTCTCCTCTGCTCTGCTCTGCTCTCCACTCCTCATATGAAATTTATCCCTTATTTTCTGCCTTGGGATTCCAAGACCTTTAAAAACCTCCTGCAAACATTCAGCGAAAAGTAACTTCAGTTTCTGAGCAAGGTGCCAATACCAAACGTTTCTTTTTAACGAGGACGATGACAGAGGATTTCATCCCGGCCAGCGAGGCACAGCGGAGCCAGGGGTGCAACGGAGAGCCTCAGGTATAAAAGGAGATCAGCAAGACGAGAGAGGATGGCATACTTCTAAAAGGATATTAAAGATGAGGAGGGTTTAAAGAGGGGCTGTAAGAGTGATCTGAGGTCTGAACAATCTGTCTCCTCAGTTTATCTGAGCAAGGAGCAAGGGGTGAGATGCTCGTGGCCTGTTCGGATCTCCATGAGGAGGGGATTTCTCATGCCCAAAGGCTTTCTAGTCTGTCAGAAAGAAGTGTAATGAGATCCAGAGGCAGAGCAAACCAGGTTGTTGATAAGAGCTACATAGTTATGCTGAACATAATGATCCTTGCAATAAATTACCTGAAGGAATAACCAAGACTACACTGCCTGGAGTATAAAAAAAGCCCTGGAGATCTTTTTTAAAGATGTGGTGTAGGTTAAGCTGTGGGCTTGATACAGGAGTAACTGTATGAATTTAATTTATGTGGAAAGTTGGACTAAATACTCATAAAAGCTCCCTCCGGCCTTAGTATCTTTGAGTCTCAATCAGGTATCTGACTTTCTGAAATGTTAATGGACATCTTGGTGGAAGCAGCTGGGTGCTTGGCAGTCTTGCAGATCATTTTGGAGATGCTCGAGTATAGATCTAGAGGCTCAATTTTATAAAAAACTAATTTTGTTTAAAATTAAAAGCTCGGTCTGAAGTTCTCGGCCTAGTCCCAATGGAAGTGCTGTGTTACTCAGGACCAATGTCTCCCTCCTGCTAAGGCAAGACGAAAGATGTGTCTCCACTAACCTGCCAAGGGACCTAGCCATGCTGTGGTAGTTTACAGAGCAATCCTGGTGCATCAAGGCCAAGGACAACTCTTCCGTTGACTTCACCAGAAGCAGACATGCGATCCTGCACTGCAGGTATGTGAGAGGTATGGGAGGTTGTTTGGCTGGGGAAGGATCTGAAAGAATCCCAACTCCTTCCCCATCTGTGAGTCAATGTACTGATTTATGCACAGTTGCACTGGCAGCTGGTCTGGCTTCAGCCCTATCTGAAGCCTCATCCATCACTGAAAGCCAGCCAAAATGCTCCCATTTGTTTCTCATGGACCTGTGGGGGACCGGTGGATTGTTCATGTGGTCAGGACAGGGGCTGTGTCTGAAGACGGACACAAGGTGCTGTCGCAGTTCCACTGATGCTTCTCTTGAGGTCATTCCATCTCCTGCGGCTGGACATGCAGGATGGGTCCTCTGGTTCTCATCTCGCTCGAGTCCTGGCCAGCAGCAGTACCAGGTCCGTCCTTGCCCTAACCCACCTCCTCACTGCACAGGCAGTCCCTCTGCCCTAGAGCAGCAGTGAGACCCCCAGTATTGGTGGTAGCTTCAACTCTTCCTCCTTGTACCTGCTGCCATTTAGTGTTTAGCTTGTCAATCCTCTTTGTGGAGAAATTGAAGCAGAAAAGGGAAAAGAAAGATGAGGCATGGCGATGCTAGGTCTTTGACTTAATTTTCTTTGGCACTAGAAAAGATATAGTGGACCTTAAATAGAACATAGGTGCAGGACTCAGTCTCTTTTTTAGTTCAGCCTTAACATACTTTGGATGGAAGTTCACTGTTGTGGATGAGGGCAAAGCAAGCACTTGTTTGCTAGATCTTTTAATGGTGGCTGTTGAATGTGGTTTGTAAGGTCCCAAGAATCCCCAATGATTCTTAGTGGTTAGAGTAAAGAGAGTGCAATTAGAAGCACATTTGTTGGAAACTCTCCAGTCAGATGCTCCAGATGGATAAGAGTCTTTACTGGTGAAAAGGGAAGAGTACTACCATGGAGAACTTCATTTATGTGAGCTAAGTAACCACATATCCACCGGGCAGTCACCATGATGGTGTAGAAAACTAGGTTTTGAGGAGACAGAGGGTTCCCAGAGAGGCTTAACTTCATGGAGTTCTTATCAGCTGGTAAAGTTCATTATTTTCTGCTATTTTCTGCTGTTAACCACTCAATTCAATTTATTATTAACTATATCAGCAGTGTGACATGGTGTTTTTCCACAAAATTTTAGGGAGCAGCCTGTTTCTGGTTAAGCTTGGACTGCACATTGGGAAATGGTGCTTTAGAGGGACAGCAGTCAGTGAATAAGGGCATGGAAGTCAGGAGATGTATGTTGTATTCCCAGATCTACCAATGCTTGGCTGTGTGACTTTCAGCATTTTCCCTTTAGTTAGGAGAAAAGGTGAAAAGTTCATTTTTTATCAAATAAATGATAAAAATCGTAGCTCTTCCTAGAGTCCTTAGCATTCCAAGAAGGGTGACAAGGAAGGAATTTATCCTTCCATGGTTGGATGGGGAGAACTTAATCTGAGAGACAGATGATGGAAGGCCATGAGAGGATGTAAGTGTCCCAGGAGCAAATGGGAGGGAGAAGGGAAGGAAAGGTATGAAGGACACATCAGTGATAAGAAAATGGAGGAAGGAGGAGAAGGATTGGGGGAGGGATGTTATGAATTTACAGTGAGCAAGGTAAGAAAACCGCAGGAAGCAGCTGGTCAATGAGAGACTGCATATCTGGACTGTGTGTCCTTATCTTTGCACCCATTCACGACCATTATATACCAGCTGTCGTACTGGGGCAGAGCCATATAGTAGGAAGAGTATAAGAAACTCAAACAACTGTAAGAAACAGGTCGAGTGCAGAATGGTCCTTCCCTTGGTGCATCCTCCCAGCTTCTGGTAGTCAACAGTGGAGGGAGCTCCTGAAGTAAAGGTTGTATTTGAACTATTGCGTTTTAGTAGCCCTGATGGAGCTATCCCCCATCCCTGTTTTAACCCCACTTGTACTCATTTGTAATTTTTCTCTCCGTGGTAATGAGTCCCTCACTTGTTTGTGAGAGAAGAAGTCCTTCCTTCTGTTTGCTTTAAACTCACTGCCTGATCGCTTCATTAGGTAGTCTCTGTCTTTTGATGTTCTGAGAAACGGTGCATAATTTTTTCCTATTCATCTTCTCCATGCAACTCATGATTTCACAGACCCCTATCAGATCCCCTCCGTCTTCTTTTTCCCATGCTAAAGGGTTTTAGCCTATTTCTTGTCTGGAAACCGTTCTCTGTCTCTGGTCATCTTTGCAGCCTTTCCCTGTACCTTTTTTTAGTTCTGCTCTATCCTATTTGAGATGGGTGCACTGGAGCCATGTCTGAAAGTTTTCTATTTTGTTCTGAATTCTTTTCCTACTAGTTTTTAATTTTCTCTTTGCCATTTTGATCCCTGCAGAGCACTAAGTTCTCATTTTTAGAAAACCATCCAGTAACTCCAGGATCTTTTTCCCCACAGTAATAGCTCACTCAGAGCTCATTATTGTGCATGCATCCTTAAGACTGTTTTTTTTTTAATTACTTATATTACTCTGCATTTCTTGATACTGAATTTCATCCTCCAGTTTATTGGACTGTCACTTAGCATTTTAGGAGCCTTCTGAAGTACTTTGCTCAGAGCTTTGGTTTTGAATATTTTGGATGGTTTAGTATTGTCAGAAAAAGTTGTCACCTTAATTTTCACTTTTTATGCCTTTTCTAGAAAAAATATGTGCATTTAGCACCAGAGGTCCTAGCAGCGTAAAACCTCATCCAGTCCTGCAGGTTACCTCCGTTCCTTATGAAACCTGATCATTGTTTGGTTTCCTAGCTTTAACCAGCTGTTGACCTGCAAGGCGACCTTCTCCCTCACCCTGGGACAGCTTAATTTCTTTCATAGCTGTCAGTGTTTGGAAATCCAGGTAGACTCTGCTGCTCAGATCACCATCCCCAAAACTCAGTGACACTCTCAAAGAACTTAATTTGTCAGATATGACATCCATCTGTAGATGCAATACTTGATTCTTCCCAATTACGCCTTGTGCCCCAATGTGTCTACTAGTCTTTTTCAGAATTTTTTCAGTTTGCCTTACACAGAATGATACTTGTCTGTATTTCTTCAGCGAGCCATCGCTGGAAACTGCTATTTCATTTTGCATCACATTTGCTGCTTTTATTTTTTTTGATATAGGCTGATTTAAACAGCAGATTGGCTCTGCATTGCAGTTAACCATTCAGCAGTTTCCTCTCTGGATTTCCATAGAACTCTTGGGTGAATACCATCTGGTCTTGGAGATTTGTCTTATTCACTTTATCAGTTTGTTTGAAAATCTCTTCTACTGGCACTTCAGTTTCAGATATCGCTTCAGACATGCTCCCAGTAAGGAAAGGCTGCAGTGTGGAAGCTACCCTAAGTATTTATTTGCCTTTGCTATCATGAGAAAATGTTTCTTGAGAGCTCATCTATCACGTATTGATCATCTATTAGTCCCACCAGCTCTCTGGCAAACTACTTGCTTTGGATGTGTTTGGAGCAGTTTTTATTATTAGCTTTTAGAGCTGCAGGAAATTGCTCTTCAGAATGTTTCTGATAGATTTTGTTTTAATTTTTGACATTGACTTACCTAAATGTATGTTTTTTCTATATTCCATTTTTGAACACAATTCCCGTATTTTACTTCTAATAGTCTTTATTCTGTAGTCTAACATTTGCAGGTTTTTAGGAGTCCTTTTAAAGCCTTGGGTTTTTTTTGGAGAGATAGTATCTATTAACGTTTAGCATTGAGTATACACTTTTTAAATAGACTCTGTTGGTCCTGAAATCACTTAACTCTTAACTTTTCTTTTAACTTCCTTTCACTATGATTCTTCAATTTTGTGTCACTGCCTGTCAGCATCCTACAGGCTGAGAAAAAGCTCCATTACTTAACATTATCACCAAAAGATGTGGCTGGTAACCTCTAAGTCAGTCTACTGCAGGACTTGGTTTACTACTAGTCATTAAATGTCTTTCTAGGTTTAATCTGATATAAAGTATGACCACTGCCAAGATTCTTACTTGTACTTATTCAAGCCATTTCTGCAATATAATTTTCCACCTTGGCTTCCTAACATGTTTCACACCACATAAATGAATGCTCTGTGGACATTATCAACTTTCTGACAGTTTGGTCTGTGAACTTCTGACTTCTATACTGATCTGGCTCCTAGTTAACAGTGCAGCAAAAAAAAAAAAGGGAAATAAAAATTAGTGATGGGCCAATACACAGCATTTGACTCTTTATACAGACTTCAGAGTGTCCATACAAAGCCCAGAAGGTCAGGGCTGCTGGTGAGTTGGGCTCTGGCCAAGAAATCTTGATCTGCTGTCAAATATTATGCTGCTTTAGAGTCGGGGTTTGGATTCAGGGTTGGGTTTGAGTATCCTGCTGTCTTGGATGTGACTTGTTCTGTGCTAAGAACCGGACGCATCCATCCATTTGGGTGCCATGGGGAGAGCGCCAAGAGGTTGATTTTCAGTGGCCATGCCTGTGATCTGACACTTTCTCCCTTGCCTTGTATAGGAGTGATGGCCTCTCAGCTGGTTGATAGGTGGGTTGCTTTGTTATTATTGCTTGAATTCTCTCCAGCCCCACCATCCTGGTGAAGACAGTCATAGCAGGACTGTGCCAATGCACTCCCAGGCCTTTCTTCCCCCACTTGGAACCTTTCCTCAGGAGGGAAGAGAAATGGCCCAAACCAGGACCATCCTCTGGTCTGCACCTCTGGGTCCATACTTTAAAATTACATTGTGCTCCATGGGATGGCTTTAGCCTGGGCCAAGTGTGTTCTCTCAGATGATGCCCAGGCATGGTTTGGGGATAACCTGGGCTAGGGATATTTTCCAATAGGCAATACATACGTGGCCAACCTGTTTTTTTTTTGTCTTCTTCTTCTTTTTTATGTGGGGGAGGTGAGGAGCATTTAGCCACCTGGATCCATGTTATGCTGTGACAATTAGCCTCATAGCTGGAAAATGGCCCTTACCCGTTTTATTTATCATTATACATACAGCCACAGTCTTCATTGCTGTTGTTGAAGAATCTTGGGTGTTAGATTAAGCAAGCCTCCTTGTTTCTCTAACCTGCTGGGCTGACAGCCCCGTAGATTCTGCTCAGCTCAGTGTGTGTCTGGGAGAGAAGATGACCAGACTTGCTGGTTAGAAAATCCTTATCAACACAAGGAAAATACTTGCATCTAACAATCTGCAGGAGCCAAAAAATGTGCAATTTTCCACAGCTATCCAGTGTGGGATGTGGCTGAGATCTGACAGTTATTAAACAATCAATAACATTACTCATCAGCCATGTCTTTTAAGCAGGTCACTGATTGTTAGGTGGTCAGGGTCAGGCAGGGCTCAAAAGAAACTGATGAGGACAAATGTGGACAATGGATTCCAGTGCTGGGAATTTGGGGAATGCACTGGTCCAGATAAGTGAAATTTTCCCAAAATGTAGCTAGGAATTGTTCCAAGAAGAAAATCAAGGTTTAGCCTGGGATTAGGTTGAAGATCAGGAAGAGCAGTCAATACATGGGATAGGATCCAGGACAAGGAGGAGACAGAATGGTAGCGACATCCAGCAGATGGGGATCAGGAACCAGGGCTTCAAGCATAGCAGTGAGAAGACTCAGAAGATACCACCACAACCCAGAAGGATGGTGAGGAGCAGAGAGGAATGAGGACTACTTGAATGTTGGCTGGTTGGGACAAACCACCAATCAAACCTACAAGAAAATCCTCAGGTGCCTGGGCACATTTCTGATTGATTTCAGGACTGGAAACCAAGGCAGAAGTCAGCACTGGTGTGGAAAACATTTTGGGATATAGCCAGAGAGCAGAGGAGAGACACGGACACAAAGACTGAAGGGCCTATGAATAACTCTGAGAATTAGCTGTGACTAGTCCTTAGCCGTACTTGACTATATTTGTGGAACATATTGATATTAATAGTAACAGTGACGTTGCCCAACGCAAAATTAGTATGACGCTAATATGTAAGCCTTTGGGTAATTATCTTATTAAAGATATTTCTTAGCTTCTCTAAATGTGATTAGATCAACCTTTTCCTAGGTGTCCAGATGTTTTCTTGGAAACTGTTCATTGCTGTTTGAGTGCTTGTTGTTCAAAGGGGGGGGGGCATCTTCCAGCAAGGCTGTAGAAGGCATGTTTCTGAATAAAGTTTTGTACTTTTAGTCATGATCCAAAGCCATCTTTCCATTGGATTTCAGAGGCTTTTGGATTGAGTCTCATATGCTGATTTGCCAGTACTCTCAGATGATAAACAGTGAAGGATATGAAGTGCCAGATGGCATTAAGTGGATTTTATTGGGTTTGGAGGTAACACAGAAACCCTAACCTGAAGGGACCCAGAAATTCTGGCTGCTTGAGTGTGATTCCCTGACAACATCAAGGTGGCTGTAATAAAGGTCATGGACCAACATTACCATTCTCTCTTTCTTTCTCTGGTGGCTTATAAAATATTTTAGGATGCATTGAGTGGGCTGTGTAGGAACAGACTGACTAGTTTAGCAGATGTCACCACCAGAAGAATGCCTGCCATGATCTGGTGTCTAGTTCTTTGATAGCTGTTCAAAGAGCAGGCAGGAAATTGCACTGCTGAAAAATACATGGAATATTAACACAACAGAAAGAGCTGATAATGTTTCTCGTTGTGGTACTGGGCTGAGCCGATTAAAAAGCAAACCTTAGCTACACTGAAACGCCTATTGAAACATGCTGTGTGGACCTGAATCTGGTTTTCGCATGGACATTGTTACTCTTGCACTTTCCACTCCCTTTAGCAGAGCTATACATGATGCACAGTAGGATAAGCAGTTGAGGTCCTTTAATTTTAGCATTCACCTTAACTTACAACCATTTTCATGCTACTGATTGCTCCTAATGACATTCAGAGCCCCAGGCAAATTCCTGAGAGACTCATTCTCTTTTTTACCTGCAGGTACATATCTCTGAAGATATTAAATCTGGTCAAAATCAGGATGGAAATGGAATGTGAGGAAAGCCATAGAGCCATTATGAGGATCTATTGCTGAGCTTACCTGGGAAGGGAAGGTAAAGATTTCTCTTTTTAAAGGTCCAGATGAGAGTATTCCAATCGATGCTTAACATAGTTAATGTGCACTGAACTGGCTAGGCAAGAGCATTTTCAGGACTGTTCAAAACTGTTTACCTCTCAAATGTTTTCTGACAGAAAATGCCATTATGGATTAAACAATTTTGTCATGAAAAGTGTCTGTTTTCAGCATGAAATTTCAGATGTTTACCGAAGCTTTTCAGCTAAAAGCAGAAAGTTTAGTTTTGGCTGTTTTTTTTAGCAAAAGTTAGAATTTTTGTGAGAGAAGAAAAAACTCCATTTTCAAACCAGCTGTAGTCCATTCACTCTTCCAGATGGAGAAGAGCCTGAAGAATGTCGTTTTGAAGTGTTAAGCTGTGTGTGAACATTGGAAACCCTTAGTAGGGTCCTGGCTAGATAGGTTTGACTCACGTCTGTCACAGGGCTTAGCTCCCTCCATGAACCAGACAAAAGGAAAACAGGGTATGCATGAAACCTCTAATAGCATTTTCTGATAAGGTCCTATAACTTCTCAGAGTTGAAATAATATGCACACATTAAATGTGTGACTGCCTTTGATACAAACTGTTTGCACTCGTGATTCTTTGGGCGTTCTTCTTTCTTAAAATGTGGGCTCCAAATGCCAGGTTATGTGAATGGGGAATGAATTCTGCACGTTGCCTTAGGTGACAACCAAAACCCTTTCTGGGACCACACGACTGACACCTCCCTGGTTTGCTGAGCATGTCTCCTTTCAGTGCCTGATGCTGCCAAGATAGCTCACTCCCAATGGAGTATAGCATCTTGGTGTCCTGCCCATCTTAGACTTTGTGTGCCAACCCCAGATGATTGGTGGATCACAGATCAGGATGCCTTGAGCAGGCAAGGCCCTAGGTCTATTGTACAATGTGCCAAATGGTTGATATACAAGCTTAGCAGGAAAGAAGGCCAACTGAGTGACTCTCACGCTTGATGGTGGAGGCTTGATGGGTCTCCACAATTTGTCTTGCTGTTGTGTCTATCACAAACACTAGTCATCTGCTGGTTCTGATGCTCAGTCAGTTCGTCCTCTTCACTGCCAAAACTCTGTGGGAGCTGGCCAAATAAGAAATGAGTTTGGCAAGGTTGCTATTGGATGAATTCTAGAGTATCCTGTGCCATGGAGAGAGGTGTTTGTGCAAGGTATGAGGCCATGCAGGGTCAGTGGGAAAGGGGAAACCTGTTTTTTGCATGGCCTCATGTGCTGGTGGAAATGGATGAGTTATCTGTGACTGTTTGGGAGGCGCGTAGGGGCATTTCAGGACTTAGCATTGCTTCAAATAGTGTGTGCTCCCCACTGGCACTGTGCCTGCAGCTTGTGTCTGAGAGAAAACTCCTTGCAAGGCTGCTCCTTGCTCCTACCACCTCTCCTCCCTGTCCTTACTCTTGAATACTGACTGTCCCACAAAGCCAGGTTGGAGTGTAGGCACGAGGTCCCAGCCATGAGATGATGCTGTGAGCCTGCATCATCCAGACCAGTGCCCCACAGAGTTTGGGTACATGGCCCACATACCTGGTGCTAGCATAAATGGAGACAATTTGCAGCATTTGAAGTCATTGTTTGATCATTTGGTTCCACAAACAGTCTTGCTCCCTCCAGAGAAGGAATTATCCTTTTTTCCATCAGTTGATCTTGGATCTTCCCACCGTGAAGTGATCCAAGCAGTGAAGAGCTTGTTAATCCCTTTAGCGCAGAGCCGTTTTGAATAAACTGACTCACAAGGTAGCAGTTGTCACTGCTGAAAGCCTAGGCGTAAAAATGAGATGTTCAGTTTGTCCTCCCTGGGCTGCTGCATAGCCTCTGTTTAGCTGCTGAATTCCTGTGCGGCGGGGTCACGCAGGGACCCTCATTCGTGCTCCTGATAGAGAGCCCGAAAAAGCAGCACTGCTTGGCTCTGAGGCATGGAATCGTCTTGGCCACGGACGTGTTGGCTCTCTGGGGGCAGCTGGTAGAAGTGATGTGGGAAGCTCAAACCTGAAGTCATCCTTCCCCCTGCCAGAATGAATCATGAAATCATCCGCTTATGTAGCCTGTGGCCAGCTATAAGCACCCGAGGAAACGGAGAGTTCACTCCTCTCCTGCCTCCTTGCAGCCACAGAGAGCCAAATCATGTCTTGGCGCAACTCCAGTGGATTTACACCAGGGATATTCACTCTATTCAACTAAGCTATATGTCTCTCCTCTTAAAGATGCCTCAACCAAAGTTTCTTGAAGATAAGTGATAAACTACCTTGCCAGAGTGGCCAAGAACTCATCTTGCCGTAGCTGAGCACCTACCAGGAGATTCCTCCTCCTTCTGAGCCTACCCTAGCCATGTAAAGTGAGAGGGCAGAAAGGACAAGAAGGAGGTATCTGCAAGCAATGGGACCCCCCACACACACTTTAATATAGGATGCCTTTACTCCCTACTACCCGATGGTCTGTCAGGAAATCTCCTGTGCCCATTGGATATGAAGTTGGGCTACACAGTTGGATATGGACAAGCTAAAGCTGTCGGACCTGGCTTTCATTTCAGCTGGGTGACGCTTCTGGCAGTGCTAAGGCCAAACTTGTTGAGAAGACAGTTGTGTTTAGATTGAACAACTTTCCTAAGCCCAAGTTCCTTCAGCAAAGCCAGAGATGGTGGCAAGTGGTATCTGGCAAGCAGAGCCTTTGGTTGATTCTCTCATCTCATTTCCTTTTTTGGGTGGAAGCAAAGTGATTTTTTTTTTTTCCACAGTTGCTGAGACTCAGGAAAGCCTTCCTTAACACAGGCTGCAAAGGTGGCAAAGCAGCAACCAAACATGCAAATACCCCAATAGGCTCTGGATACCAAAATACAGAAAAATGGCTTGAGGTATAGAACAACCACAATTGGCATATGACTTATTGATTACACCCGTCATATGATCAGCCCTTAGCTAGTTATTAATATTATATTAAAAGTATTAGTGAAACCAGATGGGTTGCAACCAGTCCAGAATGTGGTGAGCCTGTGGCCTGAAATAAAGAGGGAAGAAGCACAATGATTTGACATTAAAAATCATCTTTGTGCTTGAACCAAGAACTGATGAGGAAAAAGAAGAAAAGTCACAGGGCCTGCTGTGCTGTGCACATGATGCCCAGGAAATCATTTTTCTGAGTTGCAAAGGCATCAAAATCTAATTCCCAAGGCTCTGCAGTCCATGTTGGACATTTCATCCTGATACTAACTAGCTCTGTTAATTAGTCAGATTGTGCTTATTTGGGGTAAGCAGTGCAAGAAAAGGGACAATGTAAAAGCCATCACCCCGCCCATCCTGTGTCTTGAAAAGGGGCTGGACGTGGTAGGGCTTTTCCTCTGGGCATGCAAGTATTATGCAGGGCTGGCACTTATGTTGCTGCAGATGGAGTGAGGAAAGGGGTAAATACCACTTTCTCTATCAGTACCTCCTTCCTTGACCCCTTCTGCTGTTTTCCCCCAAATTTGAGAAGGTTTTAGTTCCCTGATACTCAAAGCCTGCTAAAACTCTTAGGTCTGGATGCTTTTTGCTGCCTCAGATGCACCCCAGTGGCTTCACATTGCACTTTAACCACCCCCGGTTTAGCTCCTCTCCCAGAAAGCTGTGCTGGTTTCAAACATCGTCACTGCATGGAGGATCCTGAACGTTCATTAGCTGCCTTAGACCCTCAGAGCCACCTCAGCTCAAGAAGATGGCCCTAGAGAGCCGGGAGACATCTCAGTCTGGGGCATCCCAACAGCAGTGGGGTTGCTGCACGGGAATGCCATGGGGCAGCGGTGATGGCCCCAGCGCCGTTCAGCAGAGGCGAAGCACCACAGGGACGCGAGGGGAACTGGCCGGCTCCTGCCCGGGAACGAGTATTAGGTGCATTCGTGTTTGCATCAATCTGGGCTGCAGAAGAGTGCCGGGCTGTCAGCAGGGAGGCTAATTTATCGCCCCGCTCAGTAACGGAGCGGTCAGCGATACGGCATCAGAGCGCTGTCGCCGGCTGTTGAGAGCCGGGCAGCTCGGGGTCGCACAGGTGCACGCCAGGCCCCGTGTGACTCCCCGCGGACCGCGCAGCTGAGAAAATATGCCCGGCATCTGGTGCTCTCCTCGCCTCTCTGCCTCCAGGCTGGCACACCAGCTCTGCGCAGCCGGCGCCTCGCGGCCGACCGGGGAGCTGGGCGCAAACGCACGGAGGCGACGGTGGTGGAGCTCTGCCAGGGATGGATTTGGCCCCGTCGCGCGAGGCAGCTCCAGATCGTGCCTCTGGCCACTTTTGCAGGTCCTCCACAACCCAACCCGTGCCTGCTTCTCACCTCCTTCCAACTTCCTTCCCTCGGCCGCGGGCGGGCAGGCCAAGCCTCGCATCACCCTGCTGTCTGCCTGCCTCCTGGCCGAGCGGTCCTCTGGAGACACCTGAGTGCTCTCCAGCTTCAGCCTCGAAGGCAGCTCCCTCTGCCCTCTCTGGTTTGTCCCCCAGGGGAGCGACTTCTGGTGGGCTCATGCCAACGCTGAGACGTTGGCCTGTCAAGTGCTCGTTACATCCACCCAGTATGAACTGTCCTGGGAAAAGTGCCCGGTATCTTAAAATCAGTCCCTATTGCGTGGTCGAGCTCCCAGGTTAGATGGCTTTATGCTACGCGCTTGCTTTGGGTGGGTTTTTGAGGTGAAGGGCCATATACATTTGTGGCAATATATGGATACAAATGACTAATAATAGGAAAGCATGTGCTGGGTCTGTGTCCACTCCTTTCTGTCCCAAAAAGGAACAGGCTCTCTCCAAGGGCCCTAACCTTGTCTTGAAGGCCAGGACAACATGCTTTGCTGATGAGGTGGCCTAAATTTCATCACCCTCATATCACTTCTGCTTCTTGGCAGATGAGAGTCCGTTGCTTATAATACTACTTACCTCTTTAAAAGGGCTGTTCATCTACAGATCTCAAAGAGCTTTAAAAAGAAGCTAAGATCATTATTTCCCCATTGCAGATGGGGGGAAGTGAGGTATGGGAAGCAAAACCAGTTTCCCCAAGTTGCAAAGCAGCACCAAGGTAGAGCCAGGGAAGAGCCCAGTCCTACCCTGTACCTAGTGGCCACCCTGCCTTGTACTGCAGCCTGTTTTGCTGCACTGCTGTCGGTGCTGGAGCTTGGGATCGTACAGGAGCGTTCACTGTGACATTTATCTTGGGGGGTTACTGAGCGTATCTGCAGTATCGTTCTTCACTGCCTGTCAGCGCTTCACACTGAAGCTGTTCTGAGGAAGAAGGAGGCAGATGATGAAAAGTCATGTGTAAATGGGCAATTGTAGCATCTCACATGCTTGTAGTGGGCTGGATGCTCTGATCTGATCCTTTTTACAAGGCAAAAGTTTGTTTATTCATCTAAAAAAGAGGTTGGGGAAATGTTCTTTCCCCCAGGGCATTCTCTAAGGAGCTTAGGTATTTTATTAAATAATTGCTCAAGATGCCTTTCAGTAAAAACAAATACTTTGCACTGGTTTGCTGTGCATGCACATTGTAAGAGAGAGCCTCCTTCTGCCCTTGAGAATAAAAAAGACATAGCAAGGAAAAGAAAAGGTTGCTATATCCATCTTACAGTACAAGGATCTGGGGCAGGGAGATTTTTCTCAAGATCTCACAAGAAACTAGTATTTGACCTGGAAATGCAATCCATTTTGATTAAAGTCCTTGTCCAGTGATTTAATGGCAAACCCATCCTCTTGTTCCGAATATGATTCTTTCAAGCTGAAAATGGATGCAGAAAAGGAGGAGGATGGAGAGCTGGGACGCAGCGTGCGTTTTGGTCTGTTCCACCCAAGAGCTGCATCAAGATCCAAAACTAGGAGGAAAATATAAAAAGGAGGGAATCAATGGAATGATGAGTGATTATGCTGAAATCAACTTTGCCAAAACAGCTGCTCTGAAAGCCAGGAGGGAAAAAAACCTGAATTTCATATGGGGAGGGAGATCTGAGGTTGCTGTTTGAAGCCTGACTGTCTCCAGGTGTGGGTGGGCTGATGGGGTCTCTCCTCGGGCACCCACAGGGGCAGTGTGAGGGTCAGAGGGCAGGGGTAGAGTACAGTTGTCCAACCCCCCTGTTACAGGATGGGGTGAGCTGTGGAGGTACCAACAGCACACAGTTTGGACTAATGCTCTTCAGCCCAAAGACCCCGAATTGAGAGCTAGTCAAGAATTTTTGAAGGTCATCATTTTAAAGCTGTGTGTGGCTTTTCTCTGTGCATGCTGCAGAAGGGCTTCAGTCTTCTCCCGAATTTCTCTGAACACACATCTTAGGAGATCCTTTGGGCATCCATATTTGCTGGGAAAATCTGTAGTTTCTCTCCAAACTCTGCACAGATTGATCAGGTCTCACCACGTGGAAGATCACCTCTGCTCCATCTCTGCCCACACTCTCCTTGGGGAGCAACGACACCGCAGGGGAAAGACGGACGGGTGTCACGGGGTTGCATCAACCTGGGCAACCACCTCTGAGTGGCGTTGAACCTTGCTGGGTTCAGAGCAGCAGATACAGCCCATCGCCTGCGTTAGCCTCCACATAAGCTCCCGTCCCACCCATTGGTCTTTTACCCTTACAGAAGGCCAAGGCAAGAGACAGGGTGGTTTTATTGCTCCTTTTTAATTCTGAAGAAATGCCATGATCAACACCAGCACATCAGGTGCTGGCTGCTGTGATGCAGCGCTCAGTCATTGACCAAATACTGATTTCTCTCGTTAGCAAAATGGGCAAATCCCTGATGATGGTGGTTGCTCTGGGTCAGGCTTCAGGCTTGCTGGGAGCTGTGCCTGCCAGGATGGGTTATTTGGGCTCTGTGTGCAGCCTGGCACTCGGCACAAACATGATAATCGTGACAAAAATACAGACGTGCAGGCAAAAACGCCCATCAGGTCTTCGCCACCGCCCCGTGTGCTGTGGGGAGCTAATGGGCTTTCTCCATCAGGGGAAATTCTGCGTTTTGTGCATTACCCACTTTCTCCACTTCTGCAAGGAAATAAACTTTGAAAAAATAATCCCGTTTTCTCCCGAAGATATAAACAAAAGTCTCATCTCTAGCATTTGATATTTGCTATTGCTGCAGCAAAAAACTACTCCGGTTCCCTGGAGGTTATTTCACAGGCATGGCCCCTTCCCTCTGCCCCATGCCTCCCCCCCCGCCGCCCCCTCGCCGGCGCACCCGGCCCGCGGCGCCGGGCTCTCCAGCCTGCTGCGCTCAGGATTTAGCCCCGTCTGCACAAACGCAGCTTCTGCTGCCAGATGTCCTCGCCGCGCGGCCGAGCGGACCGCGGGGTATTCCTGCAGGAGCGTGCCTTTCCGAAATACCGTTCCTCGGCCCCAAAACTGCTAGGGTTCTGTTTGCTTGGGAAAAAAAAAAAAAAAAAAAGCAGCACGCACCGAAAAAAAAAAATCTGAAGGCATCCAGTTGCTCCTGGGCAAATTGCCAGTGATTGAGTGACCTGCTGCTTCCCCAATATTGCATTCCGCTGGCATGGCTTTAGCCCTGGCTGACGCCAGCCATCTCGCTCACCCCCAAAACAAACATTTCCAGTTGGCACCGCTGCCTTGTTTTTCTGAAGAACCGATTCATGCTTCCCTTAAAAAGTTTTACTATATCCATTTTTTTTTTTTTCCCTTCTGGTGCAAGGAGCCGCTGGGGAACGGCTGCTGCTTCAGGGATTTCTCCTTAAAAAAAAAAAAGGGGGGGGATTTTTTTTTTTTTCCGCCTCCCGTTTCAGCGAGCATGATAAATCCATTGAGAACGCTCCCCGGGCGCGAGTGTGGAAACCTTCTGCTAAAAGAGTTATTCTGTTCTCATTCACAGATAATTACTCCCCGAGGGGCGCGCGAGAGCGGGAGGAGGAGAGACCGATAATCCGGGGAGGACACGGATGCAAGTATCGGGCTGCAGCGCTGAGTGCCGGCTTAATTTATCGGGGACGAGACGTTACTCAGCGCTTTGCAGAATGAGGCCCGCTGTAATTCTGTTATTTAAGGAGCCACCGAGTCGCATGACAACAACAACCCAACCCCGGGCTGTCCCGAGCGCGGCGGAGACGGGCGGCGTTGGAGCGGAGCACATGCTGATTTATTTTTTGCGCTATGGAAAGAATGAGTGTTTAGGACACAAAGTCCTCGCTGCCGGCGAGGGGGCGGCGAGAGGGGACAGCCTGGCTCCGCGCTGGCCCGGCCTGACAGACAGACCCAGGTTAGGGCTGCTGCCCGGCCAGCCGGCGGGATGGGTGCCGACGGGAGGGTCTCCCCCGAAAGGGCACCGCTCCGGCCGCCGCCGGCACCGCTGGCACCCGCGCCTTGCTGCCTGCTGGCAGGTAGACGGGCAGCAGCACCCGGGTCCCTTTCTTTGGGGGGCAGTAAATATTTTTCTCTGTGTGTCCATTACAACATTTATCACCAGAATAGAAAAGGCCCAAATATATCTTTTTGTTTTATCATGGGGTGGTCCAAAGAGGGCTCCGTAGTAATTTGGGCTAGTTGCTTCTGCCCGGTTCTTGGATATTCTTCTCTCATGATTTTCTTTCTGTGTTTGAATACTGACTCAGCTGGGGAAAGAAAACCAACTAACTCACAGAAAATACTGTTCCTCTTGGACCATCCCTTGCTCTAGCAAAACTGCTGTGTCCATTTTACAGATGAGGAAACTGAGGCAATATGGGCGAAATAACTTGTCTAAGGAAAATTGTGTCGAATAAGGAGTCTTAGAGCATTCTCAATCTTCATTTAATGTGGCTATTGCAATAAGAGAATTGAGAGCTGCTTTAGAGCTTCCCCAAATGGCAAATTATTACAGAAGAGAAAAGTTTGCCTTTTGGCAGCACGATTTGAGAACTTTGGTGATACATGAATAAATGATCACTTATAACTCTGCTGAATTTATTCTTGGCTACTAATTAATGGTGACTTTCAGTCTGACGATGGAAACCATCAGTCGAGGATACCGTCCCAAGGAAGTTTCCCATTCAAAGACCAATAATTGTCTCCTCCCCTCCTCATGGGCCTTTTAGGTGTTTTTCTTTACTGATGGCCAAAATGAACCTGTTCTCATTTCATAGCAGCAGCTAAATGAAAAGTTGACAGCTAGGAGGTAGTTCAGGCAAACAGTGGAAGGGAGAGATTTAGGAAAAGGGAGTCTCAGACAGAGGTTATGAGAAGTGATGACAGCAAGCCGGGGAACTCGAGATGCATACATTGAACGTTTCTCTGGCTGAAAGAAATTTGAAGGGGAATACTTTGCTCTTTTAGACAGCTAATGTAAATAGAAGGCACACAGGAGAGACGCTGGGAGGTTAACAATCAATTAGAAGCGAATTTACGGCCCTGTGTTATGGTTAGAAGAACGTGGGTGATATAAAAGGAGACCGTGGTGAGGCACGGCTGCAATTTTCCCTGGTAGTGCTTGAATCTGAGCGCATCGCTTGGCTGGGACAACCAGCGCAGGGGAGCTGCTTCCCTTTTGGGTTACAGTTTCACTTTGGCCCTCTGTGAATGCTTCGGGGATACATTTAAATTCATACAAACAATTGATTCAATTTCAACTAAAAGAAAAAACATGGGAACATTTCCATTGATCTCTGTTTTGAAATATCTTTAGCTATGGGCCTAACTTGACCTGACTGTGTCTCTTTAAAGTCTTAATTGCACTAAAAATGTAATAGAAATAAATACCCGCTCACGGAAAATGTCATTATTTAGCTGTTATCTGATTGGTTGTTTTAGTGATGATGTTGTAATGCTGTGATGTCATGTCTGAATTCTTCAAACAGTTTCCATCTGGACTGAACACCATCATCAAGTCACAGCAGGATGGGCTCACATATCACCAAAAAGACGAGATTAAATAAACTATGAGAACTGATTGCTTTGGGTCTTCCGTTGCGCAGAGCATCGGAGGGGCGTGCAGGGCCCGTGATGTCCCTCTGGGTCTGGGACCAGGTGTCCTGAGCAGAGCGGGTGGCCCTTTCCCCTTCTCACTCTCCCTCCCCAAGGTTTTCTGCGGTATGGTGGGTTGTTCCAACCACAGTTTTTATTCTGCACTGCTCTTACTGCCGGCATTGGTATGAAGCCCAGCAGGGCTAATGACAGAACCGCCATTTCCAGCCATGCCACCGGCCGTTGAAGATCAGGCCAAGGCTGGGTGCTGGGAACGCCTGGTTTGGCAGCTGCCCCTGGGGCAGGGGAGGGAGGGAGGGCTCTGCGTCAACTGTGCTCGCTCCAGGGCTAGCCAAAACATAGCCCTGACCTGCTAGTCACGGTCCCCTCCAGCTGTCAGGGACCAGTTGGTGTCTCCAGCTCTGCCTCTGCCTGGGTGTCCTCCTGCGTGCCTGAATCTGTGCTTTGCTTGCCTCCTGGTTAGGCACAACCGGGGAGCACCACAAATCCACCATTCATTCAGTTCTACCTATATTTGCCCTCCTTATAAGCACCTGAGTCTCTCTCAACCTTTAGTATATTCAGCTGAGCTGTGATGTGGGGAAAAATGCCCCATGTCATCCTTGTTACGTGCATGGCATTGGTGCACCTCGGTTCCCCGAGAGACCTCACGTCCACAGGATGCCCAGCAGGAGAAGGACTCAAAGCAGGGTTTTTCTACGCGAGCCTGGAGAAGATGGCCTCTCTCCTCCCCTGTCCTTGCCTGCACCTGCTCACAATGACAAAGTGGCCAGTTGCCACTGATGCCAGGGCCACCTCCGAGGTGGAAAGGTGCAGCCCACAGCAGTCTGAGCATGGCAGCTCCCTCGATGAAGATGCAAGGGCCTTCCTTGCCTGTTCTGGACATTATGGGGCACATAGCCAGCCTTACCCTAAGGATGGTCATGAGTTCACACTGTTTGCTACAAGCTGAAGATGTGACCCTCCCTCCTTGATGACATGAAGAAAGCTTCTCATGGGGTGTAGGCAGCTGTGGGCTCCCCCAAAGAGTTGCTGCAAACCCCGCTGTCCCAGCAAGTGCTCCAGCCAAAGAATTGCTGTAATTGTTAGTGGACTCAAAAATGTGCAACTCCTTACTCTGCTTTCTAATTCTCTTTTTCATCTGGTGGTTTCATAGGGTGGGTCAAAACCCTGGTTCCAAACCTGGGTTCCCCAGGTTGAGGTCTGCACCTTGGTTTGAACTTTGTGGCTCAAACGTGTTCCTGGCCCAAATGTTAGATATTTTTTGTGCCCAGCACTTCCACATCTTCCTAGGGAGCACATAAATAGCATCATAACAGTCCTAAAGCTTAGGAACTGAAGGCAAATAAAAAGTACACATAAAAAAAAAATCCCCTGTTTTTGAAGGCAGTCTCATGATTTGGGGAGCCTGACTCATGGATCTGACAGCTTGCTTTTGGCAATAACAAACAGCTTCTCATCACACAAGAAGAAAGAATGATCAGCAGCAAAAGCAGCTGATCTGAAACACTGCCGAGAATATGGATGCTTGATCCAGATTATATTGTTATATCCCACAAAAATAAATGGTACACCGGGAGAGTTTGCAGGGAGCTGGCCTCTGGAGTGGCTAAGAGCATTCTCTAGCACCATCTAGTGCTCTGAAAGCCCAGCTCGTTAAAAAAATGACGAGGTTTAATCATCATTTAGATCAATTCCATAGGCAGTTCTGAGCGCTGTAGTGCTGAACAGTGATGTGATGCATATCTTAGAATATATTACACGAAAGGGTAAGCATTAAATTGAGTTCAGGGTCAGCTGTGAAGCTAAGTAATAAAACATGGCATATATATTGCCGACAATGCAAGTCTGCTATTTATGCTAGCTGGGCTTTGAAAGCAGGAATCCATATTATTAAACTCTGCATTCAATCATTTCAGAAAATCAGAATAGATGCATAAATTTAGAATTCTGAGTCTGCGCCTGAATTTCCCAGAAGCACTTAGAATATGTATGTCCTCCCTTTCCTCAGAGCATTATCACTTCCTCTCTAGATATCTTTCATTATTCCTTTTTTCACAAGACTCCCCTGGACTGATGAGATTCATCTCCAGCAGAGGATGTCCCATTTGCTAGTAAATGGGGACTTGACAAATTGAGGACTTGCCAAATTCAGGACTTGCCAAACTCCAACAGAGGAGGTACTGTTAACGAATACATGTAATTTCAGTGGTACAATATTTTCCCAATACCTTCTTTTCAGAATGCTAGAAGACAGTTAATATGGGAATGGTGGTAATGATTCTCATAGTGAATCTTGTAGGATGATGGGTTTTCTTCACGGAGACTCCTTGCTGTAACAAATGTGTAGTCAGCAATAGTCAATGTTAGGTCTATCTTGGCTGACTTCATAGATTGAGCTGGTCTTTATTTCTTCTGCATCAACACAAATAAGTCAAAGCCAAAGACTCAGGAGCTACATGCTTTATGTATTAATCCATTATAGTCTTGATCAATAAACTGGTTCAACTCATCTGTATTTGTTTCTCAAACTTTTGTTCATATATGCATTTTCTCAGGGTCAACATCAGTGAAGTTTGGGATAGAAATGAGATGAAAGATATTAAGGCTTCATGAAATTTCAACTCAAAAGAAAACCAAGCTCCAAGACAGATGCAATGGCCTGTTGCACAAATTGTGCTAAAGCCAAGGAGGACAAAGAGCAGTATTTTGTAAAAAGCGGAAAAGAGTGCAAGGAGTCTCTGCTTTATAAATCTAGGCAGCATGGAAGGAGCCAAAATTATTTGCATAGACATGCACAGCCGTGAAGGAGAAATGGTAGAAGGCCAAGCACATGGTACCTTCTAAAACAGATGGGACAAACTGCTTGAAAACACACTGATTGGGAAGCAGTCAGAGAAGAGGACTACATGACTGAACAGTGTACTAGATGGTAGGTCTGACTGTCTAAACTAAGGGCACGAAAATTTACATATCTGTAGATGATAGTCGCAGATGATTAGATTTTCGTATTTGCTGATATTTAGCAAAACCCTAGTGTTTCAAACCGAAATGACTAACTATTTTCAACATTTTGCTGAGAAATTAGAACCATACATATTAATAAAGAAGCCTAGCTTTAGACACCGCACTGAAAAATTGTCCTCCAGGAGGTTAAATAGAAGGTATTTCTTGTTTCTAGAGCCATAGCCTGGTGCTTGGTTGCATAAATGCCAGGGCTTGCCTGTAGGATTGAAATGACCAAGTGGATATTTCTCTTAAGTTGTTATTCTGGAATGATTGCATGCTAAGAGCTGCTCTCAAATTTGTCTGCATTTGGACGCTAATACTGTGATCCTAAAAGATGGTGCTCAAGGTGGGTGAAGGAGGGGTTGTATTGATGAAAAGGGATATTGGGGGTGAAAAGGAACTATACTGGGTGGATACTGGGTGGATAAGCACAGAGATTTGAGCCTTAGACTGTCTGGAGGCATATTTGGGTTAAACACAGCTGTCTAGCCAGTCTCTGGTAGAGCTCAGCTGATTTTGGAGACTGACCTCAAAGACAAGGTGACCCACTGGCTCTCCGGCTGGATGCATTGCGGGGCGACAGTGCTTTTTTGTGGGCAAGCAGACGGGAAGTCCCGAGGTTAGTGGTGAAATGGCGGGCTGGGTCAGTGGTCTGCTCAGTACACCTGCGGTTGGGAGCTGAAGCGGGAGGGCATCAGTTTGAAGGGCTCAACCTGCAACCCCTGTGGGCAGAGCACCAAAGCAGACCAGGGGCTGTCCGTAGCCGAACCCTCAGCTGGCATCTGCTGCTTCGCAGGGAAGCAGAAGAGACTGCAAAATGGATAATTAAGCTTTCCTACCCAAGCTCACCGTTGGGCAGTAGAGTTGTAACTGGGGCCTGTTGTGTTAGACAGCAGCAGCAATTTGCTTTATTTGTAAAGAAGTTGGTCTGAGACCCATCTGATCAGTTGTTAATGAAATCTGGATCATAATTTCACATGCATGTGCTCTGAGCTTTACTGGCAAAAGGACTTTTGGCTGAATATTGTTGGGTAAGAAGAAATGCAATGCTCTTGGAGTGATATTACTTGCTTTCTTCTTTTGGGGGGATCTTTTTAAAATCTGAATCAAGACTCTGATTCACACTAGCTGTGACTTAAGAGAACTCCAGTGATGTGAGGAATTCAGGCAGTTGCAGAAAAAAATAATTGTCACCAGAATTCCCCAACAGAAAACAAAATGAGAAAAATTGCAGTCAGAATTTATGTTCCATCAGGGCATGTTATTTCTAATAATACACATTTTTATGTAATGGAGCCCACACTTGTTGGAAGAGGTGCCAGGCAAATACCTTCTCAGCTTGTGAGGTTAGACCCTCTCTGTATAATGGAATAATTCTAGGATCTGGGATTCAGGAATTCCCTTCTTGTGTGTGGTTCTTCAGATAAAGAAGGGCCATCACCTTTGGGGGAGCTCTCCTTTGCAGTCTGAAGTTGCTAAATTCATTTGAAAGAATAGTCCCAGGTTTGAAAAAATCCTTTAAAATGTTGATTTAAAAAACCTTTTCCCTTGAATGGAAATGATAATTGGATTTTCATTTACTGAAAAACTATTTGTTGTAAACAGTTTTTTTCTGGCTCAATTTCAGAAATATCTTTCACCAAAAGTTATTTGAAAACTTGCCCAAAAACGAAAAGCAAACTTGTTTAAAACTCTTTTTTTTCTTGTCTTGTTCAGCTCTAATTATATGTCTCCCTTTCTTTTAAAATTTGTATTAACACCAGCATTTTTTCTTGCATTTAGATGTGCAGGATGGAGTTGAGCAGGTAGAAAATTTTGCAGCTACAGCCTTGACCTTAGCTGTGAAATTTGATGCTGATTCTAAATAAGAATGCCTCCAAAGCTGTGGGGTTTGGGTTTTCTGGGAATAGCAGGTGGCTGTTCAGATAAGAAATGCTGGTTCTGCCCATTACTCAGACAGGAACCAGGTGCGAGGTGCAGATCTGCACTGGAACTTCCTGCAGATTCAGAAGTCTTCAGCCAAGCGTTTCTTGGATCCAGTCATTGCTGTGCTTCCAATTATGAATTACTGTATTATAGTGTGTCAAGTTGCTGGCTCTGGAAAACACAGCCTAAAGGGTTACATACTTTAACATGCTAATGAACAGTATGCTAACGAGCAGCTAACCTGCTAATGAGCAATGCCATATTTTGAACATTCATATTCCCAGCCCTCAGAGAAGATCACTGGGGCTGTTCTGCTTCATTACAAGAACCAAGATTTGAAGTTGATGTTCAGAGACATAAGGAAAAACAGGAACGCTGCTGGAAGATCTGCTAGCATGTAAACCTTCATTTTCAGCTTTAGGTAAATGCTGTGACAGTGGGAAAGACAGATAATACAAGCCATGTGATACAGATAGGCCACCAAACAGCATCACACAAAGTCCCAATATTGCAATGAGCTAATGTCCAAAGACATCTTGTTGCTTAAGCAAAGACTCATAGAGTAGGAAAATTAGAGCATTTTACAGCTGAAAAAGCTGGTGCTAATTAACAGACATCAAATTGCAAAGAACAGAGCATTGGCTGCTGAATAAGTGAGGTTTGGCTGCAGGTTCATCTGTGTATGTTTAACCTAACGTATTCCTTGCCATAAAAAGGGCCTCAGATGCTGGTGAGCTGCTCTCCCAGTCATAGTCTGGCTCCTGAAACACTTGTATGTAACTGCAGCTGAGTCCTGCTGGGCTGTGATGTCTACAGGACAGACTGGAGGCTCTTCTGCCCTTATATACTGCGAAGAGGCCAGAGTTGGTTCAGCTAGAGACAGACCTAGGTTACAGCCTAGTCTCAGAGTGTCATCTCAATGAATGAATCTGTTTGAGATCTGGTCCCTGACCAAACTTGGCAGGTGACACCAATATTGACAAAGCAAGAAATGTGGGTTCCTTTGCTGTCAAATCTAGGCACAGTTTAAAATCCAGCCTCTAAATTGGCAGCTTGGTCTCATAGTGACCTTAAATGATTTCACTGAATCATTCACTTTAGTCCTCCCCACACTAACTGCCAATTTGCATGCAGACAAGCACATCTTAAGCACGTCTTCTTTCAAGACTCATTCAACAAATTTATATAAGGAAAACTGTGATAGAGACTTTCAGGTATCCAGGGTCCCCTCTGCATATGGGAAAATGAGCTCCATGACCTGTCAATGAAGTGGAAAACATAAGACTGTGAACAGCTGAAAGCCTTAGAGGTGGATTCTCAGATGGCGCAAGTTTGGCTGGGTGAGTATCTACCCCCTCATTCTTGCTTGCTTCTGATTTTTTACAACAGTATTTTTTTTACTAAATAATGAGACCTCAGATATGGTCCAAGCAGCTCATGTGGTAGTAAACAGATCATCTGTTTTCCACTTTGAATGCACATTAGAGAAACCCAATCACAGATGGTGTCTGATTAAGTCAGAGCATTAATGAATTTCTTAGGGTAGGCAGGACATTAACAGTCTTAGCAGGACTGCAGATATCTGTGTTGTTAAAGATGTAAAGATGTTATTATTTGAGGCTATGCAAGTGCTTCATCTGCGCTAAAAAACTCTGTGATGGTGTAACTTGAATGGTTGATCAGAGCTTAACTGAAGTTTCCAAGAGGCCTCCCTTCATAAAATATATCACACAACACAGCTGAAGATTAAAAGTAAAGACATAGTTGAGTTAATTCCTGCAAAAGTCTTGCTCTAATAGTGGATCTTCCATCTTTAGAGCGCCGCATCACTGAATGAAGCAGTCATAACCCATCCTTCAACCTCTGCCTCCAGATGGCTTTCCATTGCCTCAAGTGTATTTAAAGCGTTCTTCTGAGAAAATGGAAAAGTAGTACATGCTTGACTCATAGCTAGAGCTTTCCAGAAATGGCCAACACCTCTGTTATGGAAAAATTCACATCTCTGGAAGAGGGGACACAAAAACCTTCAACAGGACTTTATACAGCTGAGATAAGCTAACTTGTGGGATTGTATGAATGTACCACAGATTTATACCCGTTGTTTAAAATGAGGGGAGAGCTTTAGGTTGCTTCTTCCACAGCTTTAGGGTTTTATATAGCATTTTGCATTTCATCTCACTTCTGCACATCCTACCTAAAGAAAATTTCTCATATTTGTGGATCTAATTATTAACTTGCTGAAAACCAGCCATTTAAACTTGCATCCAGATAATTGGAGCTGCATTTGGATTTCTAAGGCAAATATTTAGCTACTTAAGTACAGGTGTCACTTTGCACAAAGATCTGGCTCATCTTGCTGACATTCGGAAGGTCCAGACAAATGAGGGAGTCTTGCTGGTTTTGACAGACTTTGGAGCTGGGTCACACACACAGATGCAGGCAAAACTTGTAAGTTTTCACCCAGTGCCCTAAAATGACTGAAATATGCTCCAAAAGCACTTTTTAAAATCAAGGATGGTGGTTCAGCATCAAGCTGCGGCTTGGATTTGAAGGCCTCGTGATCAGCTGCTTGCCCAAGGGAAGGGGAGAGGCGAGTGCTTAAGCTCTGAGTGCAAAGCTCCTCTTCACAAGCCTTTGGGATGGGCCAGTGGATCTGAACTCTGCTCAGGCAGCTGGAGAGCTTCACTGATTCACAGCCAGCCTTTCCCACCCGAGTTCAACGGACACCTGCAAGCCCCGAGCTGTAAGGGACATCTGCGGAGTCTGAACAGGGGAGGGATCCTCCAGTGCATGCTGCACGGTGGGTTGTTTTATTAACGCCTCTGCAAAGTAACCCCTAAAAGGCCCATTAGTGACTGCGTAGTTTCCTTTTCTGCCCATGGCCCCATCATCTTACCTTCGGGATTATGTGGTACGTCTCGACCTCAAAGGCAGGGCCAAACCCTGCTCAGCCTCAGCAGGGAAAGGTGGGGACCTTCCTTCCACAGGTCTGCAAAATCTGGGAATAAACGGGGCCCCTAGTGCGGTAAAACAGCTTGTTGTGCAAAGGGTTTTCCACGGCGACCCGCGTGGTCATCCCCCTCTAAACCTGCCTGCGTCTGCCTGCTCTGCAGGGCAGGTCACCGCGCCTCGTACTGGTTCGCGAGAAACTAATGAAATCGCGGCGTAATATTTTCCATGCCTCGTATTGTGTCCTCGCTACAGTGAGTTCCGTGTCGCTTGTAAAAGATTTGCTCCGTGTGTTTCAAGGGGAGGAGTGGGGGTGGAGGGAGAGCCCCTTTCACTACCTGATTTATATGTCAAATATAAAGCTCAAATGAAACACGTGGCTCCTTGCCTACAAAGTTTTATGCCAGGTGCAGGAGCCAGTGGCCCCGGTCATAAATCACACTGCTCATTTGTAACCGTTGCAACAGATTTATACGATTTATAACCGGTTATTGAGCTATGTCATCAGTGTAAGCATTTTCTTATTAATAAAAGGACTGGTAAATTGAGAGCTGGTTTGTAAAGCAATTACCTATAATTTTTCTGGCAGGGGGCGAGGAAGAGGGAAACACTTTATTGTTAGCAATCTATTAAAGCAAAATGTTTGTGAGAGTCTCGGGCCCCTCCCTGAGCTCCCAGTGCTTTATTTCTTCTCCAGGGACCTGCAAAACAAGCTCCTTATTCATAAATGTGAGATGATGCTGTAAGGATGATGTTTCCACTGGTGATTCATGTGATTTACTCAGTATGTTTGATTCATCCACGAAGAAAAACAACCTCTGGCTAAGGGACAGATGCTTCTGGAGATTTGACATTTGATTTTGGTTGGGTTGTACGGGGTTATGAACAGGGACGGTTCTTCTCTATACAGCAGCTTTCCCCAGAGTAGGAAACTGAACTAATACCCTAAAGCTTTGCCTCCGGTGTATATTTGCAAAGCAAAGCGGGCATTTCTGTGAGGTTTCAATCAGACTCTGTCTTTTTTCCTCTTCTAAAGGTTTGCATTATGTTGTGGGGTGTTAAACCCATGGCACTTTCCAAACGGGAAGTAACTGCACTACACTGATGGGTGAAAAGGCTCAAGTGCAGTTGGTTCAGGATGCCTTAGGATGCAAGGTGCAGTGCGAGTGTGACGTGATGTTTGTTATAATAGTGGATCCTCTAGCCAAAGCAATGTCCTCCACAAACGCTGGGAAAACAAGTCTAAGGGAGATTCCCAGAAGTGGCTCCAGAAAGGACCCAGTGGGTCCTCTGACCTCAAGCTCTGAGTCAGATAATCCTGATCATAAGCTGCCCATTTGGACATGAACTTCCTAGTTTATATTTGTACCAGGTAACTTCAAAGTCCCAGTTCTGAGCACCTCAAATTTTAACCAAGCTTGGTTTCAAAATTGCATTCAAATTTCACGCAGTGGTCCTCTGTAATAATTATTTCCATAAAGATTTACAAATGCTTCTAATATCAAGAAATCATTTTGCATTTTCATACAAAAATACCATTTCTTCTTATTTTTTTTTTTTAATTTCATGTGTGAAGTCTCTTACCGTTAAAAATGACTAAAAAGACCTGGATGTACTGTGACTTGTAACCCTACTTTATGCAAGCCTTTAAGGAAATGTCCCCCCAAGTCTATATTGGAATCTTATTTGATTATTTTTATTTGTAAGAAATGAGAGAGAGGCCCTACCCTGTGGGCCTCTATCAGATCATTAAAACTAAAACTAGAATCAGATCTAATTGTAACAGCAACATCTAGCAAAACCTGCACAGAAAAGGAGATGAAAACAAAACTCTTCTATTTGCAGGATGAGTTTCTATGTGAAGGTTCTTAAAATCTGAGACCCTTGAAAAAAATGAGTCAAAAGTGACAATAATTTTTTAACAGAAATTAAGATTTTTTTTTTCATATTTTCTTATGGAAACAATTTGTTTCCCTGTTCCTTTGCTTGTTTAACTGGGACTGCTCACAGGGCTTTGGTGATCTCTCTAGCTATAGCTGTACTAGGAAATGAAATGTGCCCGGGAACATTTCCCAGCATCAAGGCCAACTGGCACGTGCCTACCTCCAGCTACCCCAGCAGATGGTCTTTGCCTCCCAGCCAGCGTGGCCGCATCCAGCACACCCACTGGGGTCGGGCCCTGGCCTGCTCCAGCCCCTGCTCGGAGCCTGGGAATTGCTTGGTGATGCAATGTTTCTTTGGGGAAAAGTCAGGTATCTTAGAAAATCCCTCAAAAAATACCAATTCAGATGCTAAATTTAAGCGGAGGAGGTTTTAAATGGTGGCCTCTATATAAACAGGGCTTTTTTTGTCTGGTTTGGTTTTAAAGTGCCAATTCTCTGGTTTATCTGTGTCCTGATGTTTGCTATATTCAGACATATAATGAAAAAAAAAGTCCCAGATATTTCCAGGGATATTTCAGGATAAGTAATTGAAATAAATTATTTAATTTTGATGTTTGACTTAAAGAAGTTTTTGTGGGGCTGCTCACTGAAGTGCATTGCAATGACTCCAGACAGGAGTCCTGATTCAGTCCAGCAATTGGGCATGTGCTTAAATCCTACTGAAGCAAGCAGGATCAAAGCACAAGGCTTGAAGTTAAGCAGGTGCTTAAGTGTCTTGTTGCATCCGGGGTGGAGAGAGGAGAAGAAAGAGCTGATTGGGCAGATACAGAGAGGACTGAGCCCCTGACACTCCTGTTAGCTTCATTTATTGCAATAAGCAAGGGCAGGTGAAAAGTTTGGCCAGGTAAATGGAGGGAGGACTCTGATATTTGGGTTGCTCTGAAGCTGGATAAGTCAAGGTCTACTAGGATCAAGGACCTGAAGCCAATGACCACAGTAAGTTCAACTCCATTTGAACTGCAGCTGCAGTCCCTCACCATGCACTATTTTTAAAAGCAAATTCTACATTTTCTTCTCTGCTCCATTGTTTATAAAACATCCTTGGAAACTTGATTTGAAACAAAAAAAAAAGGAGAAGTGTCCTTACCAGACTTTTCCACATCCATTTGGCAAACTTTGCTTTTCCGCCCCTCTGTTTCCTATGGAGCCCCAGCCAGCATGGCTTTCCATCTTGTTGATTTCCTTGTGCCATAATTTTCAGCGTTGTCCGTAAATATCAGCCCCGCTCTGGGGATTTGGGTCGATTCCTCCTGCCCTCTCTGCTGGCTGCCTGTCTCACTGCAAGAGCAGAGTGAGCTCATGGCCAGATGAGCAGCCACATCCTGCAGTTGGTTTCTTTGCTTGTTATAGATACCCTGATGATTGTTTTACTAAAATGCTGGGTGCTGTTCTCTACCATTTATACCATTTCTGAGTGTCTGCTGCTTGATATGACTTTGGGGTCTTCTTGGAGGCTGGCAGAATTAACTTCTGCCCCAGGATCAATACGAACTCATGAGAATTCATGCTGGTGGAAAGATGTGGAGGTTCCTTCAAGGAGGCGACAAGTCACAGCGGTCTCTGTCTATCACATGAATATCACAGAGTGCAATTACAAAAGAGACAAGGCTATACAGGTCTTGTCTTGCCAGAGGCTGTTAAGCACTTTGGTATTCTTTAAGTGTTTATGTGCGACTTTGTTCTTCTTTATGTTAGCAGAGAGCCAAGGGAGAAAGGACTTGAGCTATCAGAGAGAGATGTATTTTCATTTTGCCTTACTGGTGAATCCATCCACCAGCTTCCAGTGTGATGTGTGAGTATTCTTGTTTTAAATGGTATTTTGCACAGGTAGAAGTCCTGGGTATTTTTGTGGTTTTTTTTTTAACTGAATTTTTTAGCAGATAAAGTTTATGTTCTTGTAGATATTTGGGAAAGGGACAATATTGCATGTGAACACAGACTGGGTAGAAAAAATGTCAGTCTGAAAGAACAGTTACCATCGTAGCATCTTCAGGAGCAATGGTACATGTGTCTTCACTGCGTGTTATATGTACATGTGTTACCTGGAATATGCATATGGGCTGACAGAGTTGTAGCCTGCAGACTACAGTGCTACCTGCTCTCCAAATGGAGCAATCCAAAATCCCAGCCCCCTTATGTACCCCTTGCCTCCAATCTCTTCCTTCCGGCACGTGGCCATTTGTGATGACAAAGCAAGCAGGTAAGTATCCAGATACTTTTAAACAAGCTTCTGATTTCCTCTTTTCTAAAAATGTTGATCCCAAAGAAGCCTAGAAAAATCAGCTGCATGACAATTTTTTATGAACTTGATTTTTCTTCCCTGTTCATTTGCTGTGCAGTAGAAGGAACACATAGAGGTAGAGCAGTGTTGCTTTTCAGTCAGATGAGTGGACTATGCGGTGAAGGACCAGTCTCCTGTGTCTGTGACGTCCTAAAAAGTTGTAAGTTAGTAATAAATACCCTGTTGACTCTTAGCAACTCTTCCCTCAAACTCTGAATAGCCAAGGACCAGGTTTTACCTACCATTTACATGGTCCCTCTGAATTCCTATCCATGACAGACACCCCAAAATGCTGCTTCCCTTGGCCTTTATACAGTTCCTGAATGCACGTGCCTGCCATGTAGTGAAGGCCTGCCTGAACACCACACCAAAACACACCTGAGAAGCACGAAATCCTCACTTTCTAGAGTTGTTATCTACAGGACATGCCAGGAATGAGGAGAGGTGGAGAGCCCATGGAGAAGACACTGATGTTCAGGTGCGCAGTATGTCTCCTTCACCAGGCGGACTGCGGAGGAGTGAAGCAGGGTAGGGATGTGCTGGAGGCAGAAGACAGCAAAATACATGGTAGGGGGGTGGTAACCTCTGATCCAAAAGCTATTTAAATAGTAACATAATGATGTGATAATTTATGGCCTGGTTCTCTTCTGCCTTGCACCTTGTGTGGTCCTCTTCTCTGCTGCCAGACGCGCTTCAAGCAGAATTCCCCACTCTCACCGTTAATAGCTTCCCAGTGTGTGAGAACATAGATTTATTGTGAGGGAAATTGCCTTTTAACTGTCCGGCTGGTATCCGCTCTAGGCCCTTGAAGGTTGTGGAGTGGTGTTGCTGCAGAGTGATGTGCTCAGTATCAGTTTCAGTTTTATGTATTTTATTAGAACTGTTAAATAAACTAACTTAAAACCAAGAAAACATTGCTAAAGCTGAGTTTTTTATTAATAAAATACTGAACTAATCCAACAATAGAATACTTGAACTATCAAATGAACTGATCAGGCCAAGGCAGTTTCAGTACAGGACTGAAGCTGAATCATCAGTTGTACTAAATATGTAGTGAATTCTTTTATAAATGGTAAGAGGGTGTCTAAGAAGGCAGTTAATTGTAAATTACTAGATGGGAATTTTACCACTCTGAATCAAAACAATTTTTTAAAAATCTGATTAAGTAGCTTAAATATCCCATGTCTGAACCACAACTTAAGAGCCTTTTCCTTAGACTTTTGTTCCGCCCCTGCTGTCTCCCCCAGTGGAGTTATTGCAATACAGAGGTTGGTGGAACACTGTGTGATAGGTGGTTCAGAACCTTTATTTATGCGGATTTCAATGACAGCTCAAGGTTTGGGGACCTCTAAACACAGGACATGCTTCACTCAGTGCCTTTCTTCACTTTATCGGGAGTTGTTTGACCTGGAGGATTTTTTCATCTTTCCATCCAACCTTCTCCTGTGGTAGTTTTGCAAGTGCTCCCATTCCCCTCATGCACACAGACGCTTTCTGACATCCTAAGGATAAATGGAATCAAAGGACGATTTGGACAAAAAAAATAGAAACATAGGAAATAGGGTGCTGAAAACACTGAAACCTTCCCGAGTATTTCCTCCTTTACTGCATTCTCTGCTCTTACTGCTCTCACTGTGGTGTGTCAGGAGCTGCTGATGAGCAAGAGATTGATTGTGGTGATGGCAATTCTTTGCTGGCAGAGAGCTCCTCACCATTAGGCCTTCTTTGGACACAGTACAACCCTAGTGAGAGGTGTCTGGAGCACAAGTCTTGCTTCAGGCATCTTGGCTCAAAAGGTGGAACTTCTTGGCATGGGCTCCTTGAGATCTGTGATTTCTATTTTTCCTGCCATGCAGCATATGTTGATGAAGTTTTGGGGCATATCTAGAACCCTGGAGCCATGCAGCTTGGTTCAGACAGATCTGAATCAGGTCATTAGTGGTCAACACTAGTAGGAAAAGGCCTTGCTAGGCCAAGAATTTTTCAAACATTTAGCATTTTGCATAGCAGAAATTACTGGTTGACCTTTCCTTCCAGTAAATAAATAAACAATGAAACACAATATCCGGGGACATGAGGCTGCTTTGGAGTAATTTTCCATGGTCTTATTTCAGCTACATGTCCAAAATTTTCTGAGAAGCTATTATAACACTCTCCAAACACGATGAATAGGAAAATCCCAGTCTAGGTGAATCAGCCCAAACATCCATCCATCAGTAGAATCAAAATAAACTCACACTTACAGGAAAGCTCAGCATCATCCCTCTGTTTCTTGCTTCTGAAAGCTGACACAAAGACTGATTCTTCATGACCACAGGGATTATAATAACCTCCCTGTTTATGGTCAGACAGCTCGTTTTCAGTAACATGCATCTCAATGGTGACACATTACTTTAAGACTTAGCAAGACAAGGCTTACTTGAAACATAACCTTTAAAATGGTTAAATATAGGGAAAAATACATGTTTAAAGAATATCAGAGTTCTAAAAATAAGCACTCAAAATTAGGTGCTTAATCAGGAGCTTAATTAGGAGCCTTAATTTATAAAGGCTCCCTGTGCAGCTTGTATGCTTTTGTGCAGGGACAGATTTACTGGGAGGGTCAAAGTCAAAGGACTTAGCACCACACAGGGCAATCTGTACTCCAGATTGCATCATGGCATTGCTTCTTCTCTTCCCAGCTCTCCATCCCATCAGCAGCTGGGTCCGGATGTGGCAGCCTTTCACTGATGCCCACACATTATTTCTTCTTCTGTGAGCTGTTCCTCATTTAATGGAACTCTCTGGGCTGCCATTCAGTATTTCGTTTTAGTCATTGTGCAAAATCTGGTCATAGGACGGGGTTCATCAGAGTAACAAACACCAGGATATGCAAGAAGAAATCCTCCTAGTTGGTGAAGAAATCGTGGAGGGACGCAGCACTCGGCTTGCGTTCACCACGTATGTGCCTTGTGCATTGTGCCTATTGCTTGTGCTACTTGCACAGCATAACTGGTCTGCCAGATCACACATATTGTCTGAAATGTGTATTGTGGTAATATCTGGGAGTTACTGGCATGTGTATCTGGGTCAAAACTCAGCTGCAGCATCTTTTCTCTCTCCCCCGAGAGTGCTTAAAGTGTTTATTGGTGTATGTGGATGGGGAGCTCAAGGAAATTGCTACAATTCACACATTCTTGTGGGTATTTGCTCTCTCACATTCTCCACAAACACTTCTGAAAACAGCCAAGCACCCATAATGACAAGCCATATTGGGGGGTTCAGTCAAAATGGGGAAATGACCATGACCAGGAAAGAGTGCCTACAAATATACTGCTGGTTTTCCTTCGTTCAGGCAGTACGTGTAGGGCTTGCAATGGCTTGGATCTCTACGAGGGACATCTGGAGGTCCTTGGAACAGGACAGACCTCATGGCACTGGAAAGATGACCTGAAGCTGGAGCAAGCACAAAAAAGGATCAGAGAACATGTCACATGAGAAGGGACTGCTGTGTTTGGCTTGTTTGGTTTAGCAAAACAAAAGCTCAAGGGAGGATGTGACGGCGGTCTATAAATATAGTAGGGAGAGAAAAGAGCTATTTCAGCCTAAGGACAATGTTGGCACAAGAACAAATGGGCATGAAGCAGCTATGAATAAATTTAGGTTAGCAATCAGGGGAAGGCTGTTAACGATTGGAGTAACAAGTTCCCTCCTAAGCGGGAGGAAAGAAAACAGGTGTAGGTATAAGATGGAGCGTGGCTGATTTATAGAAGGATTTTTATGACGTTGTTGCTTAGACTAACAGGTGTCAGCGATGCAGAAGGTCCTCCCAGTCCCTTGTCCCTGTGCTCACTGGTTGCGAAGCTGCTAATGGTGCAGTAGCTGGGTTGAAATGAGATACCAGGTATTTCTTTTATAGGTTATTAAGGCCAGAAGAAAATCTAATAACCATCTTATCTGACCTCTCCCCAGTATTTCAGCTGGTGATACCTGTATCAGCTCCAGCGTTTCTGTTAGGAGGATGTCCTTACTTGAGGCAAAGATTCAAAACAATGGGGACTGCACCCGTCTGTGTGAACCCATTCATCATGGTGCATGCACAAACCAGGGTGTGCACTGAGGAATGTCCCAGCACCCTCAGAAAGCAGCACGTGGAACAAAGTCCTGTCCCACAGCTCTGAGCTCTGTGATTTTCTTTGCAACCCTTAAGTGATGTCATTTGCAAAATACAAGAATTCTGGGGCTAGGAGAGGTCAAACAGGCACATTTTGATGTTTCTTCTGCTGGCGTTCATTAATTCAGATAGCGTCATTTTTGCAGTGCTACCAGAAATCACGCTGAGTGGTGTGATCACACTGATCTTTCACAAGAACTCGGCAACACACAGACTGTGCAGGTGGATGGATTAAGAGCTGGTATTTCCTAAAACTTCTTCTGCTGCGGCGCAAGGGCTAAAGGAGGGGCAGGTGGAGGAGAAAGAAATGGAGGAGGAGGAGGAGAAGTAGAAGAAGCTGTTTCTTCTCTGGATCATTTATCAGGCACTATTTTGCCTGGTGGAGGGCTGTTTCTGGCTGCTCTACCAGTGACTCGTGGGGATGGTTGTAGTCAGTACGGTGATAGTTTTGTCACCATGAATGGGGAGGCCAGGAAACCACTCAGACTTTCATTAGCTGTCCCACCCCTGGAGATGAGACCGTGCTGAAGCATGGGAGATGTCATACAGACTTAGGAAACCATGGGGTGTTCATCTGCCAAAATAGAGCTCTGTGATGCCCCCAGGACAGTCTGCCCCAGGAGGCAAGTTCACTGGGAAAGGTGTGAGCATGCAAAACCTGCTTGTCATCTCTTTGCCAACTTCTTTTTCCCCTCAGTCGCTCCCCACAGCATGGCCACTCTCAGCCTGCAACCCCCGTCATTCCTGGGACTCACCAAGAAAGTCCTTGGGCCTGGTGGGGCTTTACCAGCCTTGCCGGGCTGACACTCCAAGGTCAAACAGCCCATGGGATGATGGTAGCAGTTCTTCCTCTCTGGGATTTCTCAGAGAGGCTAGAAAAAGCTATTGTATGGGGGAATGCACCCCAGTCTGGGTAATAATGGCTGTTTCAACAGGAATGATGTTTTTCTGAGATGCAAAGATGACTGTAGCACCAAGGGAGATGCTGGATCATGTCTTGGAGCAGATACATGGTGGACAGGTGAAAAAAGCCCTGAAAATGCTCTATGTGATGAAAGGAAGGTCAGGAGTGTATGAAAATGCCCTCTGTTCTGGAATGTGCTGAAAGCAAAAAGATGTATTTCTGATTTACTAAGAACTGATAGTCTTGGAGGATGTAACATTATGTTAGTGTTGAAGTGTACTTTGGTGATACTTTTTCCAGCTCAGTTGTACAAAATTCATGTATTCATTAAAAAGAGAGAAATTGCACCAGATCTTAAAATACGTTTTTTCAAAAGCACATCAGCCAGGTTGTTATGGATATGACCCATGGAACACAGCCATTGTAACCATGCGGCATAATCGCATCACAGAAGCCATGAGCAGAATGGTTCTCCTTTTTCATTTCCAGAAGAGGCAAATGTTAGTGAAGATGCTCTAATTATTTTGGCCAAAAATATTGGTGCCCTCAGGGAGTGTTTTCAGTATTTTCCAGGAGACTAGAACATCAGAAAATAGTCTGTCTAACAGCAACAACTTCACTGCTATGATTTGTCACTGAATTGTCTTGTCCATTTCCAAAGTTATGTGCTCCTTTTCAATCCCTTGAAAATACTCCAGAAAACTCTGTCCTTGAAGGCTGTTTCTTGGAAAGGCTGTGGTTTTCCCTGGAACAGACTCTCTCCTGACTTCTCAGTTTCACCCAGAGACTTAAGTCAGCCTCTATGCAGGTGGTGGCTCCCCTGTTTGTGTCGGCCAAGGTGTGGAAGATGCTGAGGAGAGTCAGAAAGTGCACACCTGCTTCTATTCCCAACCCAGGGAATCAGGCCAAGCATGATGGAAAGTTTCATCTTCTCCAGTTTGTAAAAGCCATTTCCATCTTTTCCTCATACTCAGAGGATCTCTCCGAGATGTTAAGAAGCTTTTCAAATCTCTTTCTACAAACACTCATCTCTGTGAAGAAGACACTTCAGGCAGTGCAAACTCAAGTGGCTCACATGCAGTGGGAGCACAGAGGGAGAGGGCGGCTGGATAGCTTACATGACCGCATTGCTAGTTGATCTCAAAATGGTGAAGTTCTCATTGCCCACAAGAATTTAAATGGGGAAGAGATACCCTGCCAAGATAACCTGGGGCAAAGAGGAACACCCAAGAGCAAAAACGGGTGCCAAACACAGCAGTGTGGGATAGTAATCAAGCATTTGACAGAAGCGACAGTCATGGGAGCACATCCACAGAAGCCCGACAAGAACGAGCTCTCCGCAATGTGAGTGAACGCATGATCCCAGGAGACTTAACTACAATCAATCGATCTCGATAAAAAACAGGTTGTATGCATACGACATTTTAACATAAACTGACTATGGTTGTTATTGATGTAACTTGCTGGGATCCTTAACAACAAGATCCTTAACAACAAGTTTGTTAATTCAGTGAAAGCTCTAACACTTCAGGCAAAATCGAATCAACAGTCACAGGGTATTAACGGAGTGAGAAAAATAATTAGGTCTAATTTCAAATGTCTCAGTCAATTAAATAACAGATGTGAGAAAAGCTGTGTCATTTAGCTCTGTTCATCAAAAATAAAGTTGTCCTGGTTTACAAACCCCATGCTGAGCCCACTAAAAGGCTTAGATGGGACTTGTTCAAGAAAATACACAGTTGTGCAGAAGGTGTCAAGACCAAGCGCACTTTATGCTTTTCTTGTTCATAAACCTTGGGTCTTGTAGGTTTAAATGCTTCAAAGCTCAGCTCTGCCCTCAGGCATTCCCAAGAAACCAAGCTGAGCCCAGCCAAACCAAGAGCTGTCACCAGGTCTGAGAAGCAGCCTTCCATTCATAAATGGAAAATATCTTCCCCAAAAGGCAGGTGCATATGTTCAGCCTGCCAGATGGCAGAGCCGATGTAACCACTTGCCCTCAAGCCAAAATTTACAGTGTTTACAAATGTGGGACCAGACTTCAATTGCGCGGGGGCTAAATGCACAATTGTGTCACTGAATTTGGTGGAGATATGTGGGAATCAATTGCACGTAGTTAGGGCTGGAAAGCAGCTCCCAGACTCCAGCCCTCCCTTACGTACATGCTGGAGCTGGGCCAGCCACGCCGTGGTCTCAGATGTCATTAAAGCCAGACAGACACTACCGCTTACCCTGGAAGAACAGTTGTCTCGCACTGTGCCCGTGCGGAAACATCATCAGCTACACGGAAATAAGTGTTGCAAGGGACAAGGACCAAGGTGCAAAGCTGCAATGGAAAGTGTCAAAAGCCCAGGAGCTCAGGAACTCTCTGAGCACAAGGAAGATATGCCAGTCTCTACAGCCAGCAGCTCAAGAGGGTGTGATGGGATTTGTCACCCCAAACAACTGGCAGGCTGGGTCAGCTAATGGGGGATTTCAACACAAGCCTGGACCAGGTCTCAGATCCACACCCCTCAGTCTTTCATAAGAGCCTCCCACCATTAACACCCAAGCTTAGGGCAGATCCACCTGGATCTTATCAAGCAAACAGAGATTTGATATCCATTTAACAGCTTTTCTTTCTTTTTTTTTCTTCAGCTGGATAAAGTGTGCTTTTATTGGGAGCCCACAGCTGATCAACTGAGAATCTGCATGGCAACTTTTTGGCATTGGTGGACAGAGCACCATTCATTTTGTTGAAAATCAGAGGAGAAAAATGTTGAGGAATGGGGTACAGAGGAAAAGAGAAGTAGAACTGGGACATGTTACTCCCTCCAGTTGATTAGGACATGTATAACTTTCTGCCAGGCCGGTGGTTGCCTGTTTCTCCTTCTAATATAATAAAAGCCCCAGATCTTCTTGGTAAATCTGAAGCTCAGAGCAACCTCTCTCCTAGCGAGACGGGAAAGAAATACATTTTGGGGGAAAGAGAGATCAGGAGCTAGCTGTGATGTGCATCTCTTGCAGCCACTACTTACATGCAATTGCAAGACTACTGGTACCAGAGTGGCATAAGCATTATGCACCAGCTCCAGCTCCAAGAGCGTTTGCCTCCTTCGCACCACCAAGGGTGCTGCGCTCTGCCAGTCTCACCGGTCTCCTGCCTGCTGTACCCAGGGCCTTGGTGCAGCCCCCAGGGTGCTCACTTGTGCAGGCTGGATGCAGAAATCAAGTGGCCACAGAGCTGGGGTGTCCCCCTGGCATCCCCTGGTGTTGGCTTTCTCAGGGTAGAGACCCGAAAGCGAACAGTCATGGCCTTCAAAATCACTATAAGGGATTTAGGAGCATGTGTCCCTCTGGTTAGTGATTAGGAGCAAGCATCCCGCTGGCAGCAGCGCTGTGTGTGCTTCGGTTCCTGGGAGAACCTCTCCTCAATTCCTCGCTGTTTTTTTCAAGCAAGAGGGAAGTCTCCGTTGCTCTTGAGGCAAGTACAAAACCAACAGTAGCAAGAGCAGTTCTGCAGGAAAATGCAGCTGTCTTGGCTTTAGGACCTCTCCAGGAGTGTGCGAACATAGCTCGTTTTCCCAACATAAGCATTTTGCACAGCACCTTTCATGCTGGCCTGTGCAGTGACTGTGGTTGCTGTGAGGGTCACCCAGTGGCAGCAGATTTGTGGAGCCTGGCATTTGCCTGCTAGGAAATTATGAAGGCCACCAAACTAATATCACATTCACCTTTGAGGACTCATTGGATAAAGACAACTTATAGTCACTATTGACCTGTGCTGGATTTGAATCACTGACCTAGAGATGAAAGGCTTTCTATCCTAGTGCCAGTCCTTTGACTCTCTCTGCTGTAACAATAAACAGCCCCCAGATCCTCTTGCAACTCCCAGCAATTATAGCCTTAAAATAAACTTATAACACAGGCTGGTGATTACCAAATGTTTCTTATTGTTTCCCCTCTGGGAGATGTGTATCCCTCAGGAAATGAGTTTCTAATTAGATAGGAAAAGCAGGGCAGCAACAATAGTGTGGGAACGCTAGATTAATAAAAGCTTCCAGGTACACTCTGACCACCCCATACAGCGAGGTGACAAATGATCAAATGTAACTGCACAAGAAAGGTTTGAAATTTGTGTCTTCTTAGGAGATGTCCACTCTGGTTGTAGCAGAAAAGATGTGAGTGAAGGAAGAGAGGACAGAAATGAAGATGCTGTTAGAGATCCTGGTTGAAAGCTGCACAGAGAGTGCATAGCAATGCTCCAGCCTGAAAGTCCCAGACCATGTGAGGTTACCGCTAACACCCTGTGCAGGACCTCAGCTACTAACTCTTTGGGTAGAACAAAAAAATGGTTGTGCACCCTCTTTCCTGAGGTGCTAATGATGCTCATTTCAGAGGCCAATGCTCTTTTTACATACACTGCGTTAGGGGGCTGTGAGCCTGGATGCAGTTCAAGACAGTGCCCTACCACTCCCTGCAAGCCAGCGCTGAAACACTCTCTGGGTACTGTATGGCTCAAAGAGAGTGAGATCAGTGAGGCTGCAAGCGCCTTTCCAGCATACATAAATGCTTTTATCTTGCTTGCGATGATTCATCATCCCAAATGGAACCCCCATTTCTGGTTTTGTTTCTACAAGTGCAAGAGAAGGGCCTTTCCTTCCCTTGCTTGCACTTGTTTCATTTCCCACAGTGTGTGTCATCTACAAACCTTGGGAATGCAGGTAACCATTTGGAAAAAAATCTCGCACTTCATCCTTGCAAAGCTGGCACCAGCACTCTCCTAAGCAGAAGGGTTGGCACAAGCACACTCAGTCCCTGTCCCTCGATAGTCCAGCTGCCAGCTACACCCTGGCAACCCAGCTCAGGGCTACCTAATTCCAGCCTGGCATCCTATGACTTGCAGCCAGCCTGTGGGTCAACACAGCCAAGCAGAGGAATCACATGGCCTAATTCCAGCTGCCAGTTTAAGACCCTCTGGGAACTAAATGTATAGAGCTTCACACACAGTCCTGTGCTGTCCTGATGACTGTTGCTGTTGAACACCAGCCTGCATCTTGCTGGGCAAAGGGAGGGTCTTCCTTGTTCAGAAACTGTCCCGCGGGGCTTAAGGCCTTATTGTAATGGAAGATGCATCAAAGAAATGTGCCCCAAGGTGACAGTCAAAACAGGGGTACTGGGTACCAAAAATGTGCATGCTACAGACTGCAGCCAGATCCCAGGTGTTGCAGGGTGGATGGTTAATATGAGATGGCTTTTGGGGAATGCCTGTGAAGTTGTCTTTGCTGCGTGATCTACTCAACATTAAAGAATGGAGAAGTCCCTGCATACATAGCTCAGGAGCAACAGAGGAGGTAGGTTAAGGAGCAACAAGCCAAAATGAATCTTTGAGAAGAGAATAAGATTCAATTTTAGGTGAAAATGGTCCCTTTCAATGGGCAGTACAGAGCTTTGTTTTATTTTGAGGTGGAAAACATACTAGCTCCTGCATGACTGAGAACGTTTTTAACCTGAAAGCAAATAAAGTGTTTTTGCTGGATTTCAGTTTAGCCTGCAAATTGAAGCAAATTGCAGAGAGCCCAAAACTACTCAAACCAAAATCAGGAAAGACAAGGTTAGCTTAGTTCTCGCTGTAGCAAAGCCGCAGACTCTTGGCCTGGCAGAGCTGCACAGAGAGCTCTTGACAGCAGGATCACTTAAATACTCTGTTCTCAAGTTTACATTCCTCATTTTGAGCAAATCCATGGTTAAAACCTGTGGTTGTTAAAGATTTAGTGAACCAATACTCATCTTAAGTTCCCAATCTATACATTTATGTTATCATTTACTGTGCAATTTACCAGAGGTATCTTCATTTTTGAGAAATATGATGAGGAGCATCTCCACCTCTCCTGGAGGTGCCAAGTCACCTCGCTTAGGGATTCCAGTGAGTGTATTAAGTGAGTCTGAAACAGTGGTACCAGCAAAGTGGTCATAATTTCAATGGCAAAAATATGGACTAGATTTTATCATATGCATAATATTTTCAAGCACCTCCTTGGAGAACCGAAGAGATCCATCCACTGATGAATCCTATCTCTAGGGTTAGGGTAGGATCAGACAGCAAATCATTGGGTTGGTGTATCAAAAGAATTTACCCTCCCATAGTTTGAGCAAGCTGTAATTATGTCCACTCTGGGCTAGTGGGAGTGTAAAGTCAGACAGGGCACATCATTGATGATATTTAAGGTAGCCCATATTAATTTGCAGTTGCTGCAGTTGAGGAGTTTTCATGTCTGAGTGTCTGGGAGAAAGGAAGTTACCTTTCAAGTCATGCAAACTCAATTGCTTATGACTATCTGTAGGACTCTTGGATCATCTTGCCCCAGGGTAAGACTGTTCTCCAGCATATGAGTATGACTAGCGGTTTTGTCTACTCCGGTTGTAAATGGCTACCAGCAAAAAACATCTGCTGTGCCCCTCAAGAGCCTGCCCTACAGCCAGTGGGATGTTGGTATGGTCTAGCATATGGCCAGGTTTTCTAGTAACACTGATACGTACAAGTACAGAGACCCCGTAGGGTTGATCTTCAGGAAGGAGAAATCATTTGGAACAGGATAAGAAATGGACTCCAGTAAAACACAAATGGGAAAAGAATTGGAAAGAGGCACTGAAAACTTCCTGCCACATTGATCTGTTCTTTAGCATCCTCCTGACTCGTGGTACCAGATGTATCTGTTCAATGGGTGCTGCAGTAACTCACATTAAGCTGAAACTGTTTTCTCCCTCCATGTTTTCTATTTATTGATTATTAACACTAAGAGCAGAATACAGGGAATGCAAGCTATAACTCTGGAGAGCAGTGGCACCTCACTGTCATCTCATCCTGGAAAACTATTCATACAGATAAGAAAGCTGTAAGTGATGACATCTTGGCCCATGCAGATGTTTTTGGGCACATCCCCTTTGCAGGGACACACTTCAGTAGTCAGTGAGGATGATATTCAAAGGAGGGTAGGGTCTTCACTGAAGTTTGGAAATAAACCCAGGGTTTTAAGGCACAACCTATTCCCTTTTCTGCTAGCAGGATTAGCCAGAGCAGGCCTGGCAAGAAGATGTAGGCACACTTAATGAGTGTGTAATTTACATTCAGCAATTTGCTCAGCCCAGTGTGGTGTTCAAATGCCTGGCCTGCAGAGACAGCTCGTTCCTGGTGGTGGGATTTCTCACTTCGCAGCGATGTCAGTTGGAACTGGTGTACGACAGGGAGAAGATGATGTTCAGGGTAGGACAGAGCTTCAGAAAAGCAGCGCATGTGCCATGACCTTTCTCCATCTTGCAGTGTGGACCACTTGCCTTTCTCGGTCTCACTCGTGCTGGAACTACAGCCCCATCAGGACAGGACCCGATAGAGCTGGTCTTGGGGTGTCTGTCTTTCATATCAGGCCTCTGCCCTGTTAGCCTTCTAACCTGCCGATAGCTGTATGTGCGTTCTCTCCTCCAATACAGGGCGTATGTACTTAGACTGTCAGCTTCTTGGACAAGGACGGCATGTGTGCTCTGCGTTTGTACAGCACACTAGAAATAAATAACAAGATGTCTTGAAGTCACCTTTGGTTAAAATCATTCTGTTCTCAGTGCACTAGTGTCACAAAATCATAGGCTGTAAAAAGTAGCAGTTCTTAGAAGGACCAACCTCCTTGAACTATTTTCCCCTCTTGTTAACAATTTCCATCTCATTTCCTATTTCCGGCTCTAACTCCTGCCGATAATGCTCCTCAGCTAATATTGAAACCAAGAGGGAAAAATATATGAATAGTAGACATCCGATCCAAGCTTTGTGCAGAGAATTCAGGGATGGAATGTTCTCGAGAACAAGAGGGTTTTTTTAAATACCAAAGATTGCTTGTTTAGGAAGATAATTTGCACTGACACCTATATTCGGTACTACTGATGGTTTTTTCTCACCGTGCTCTTAGGTCAAACATAACCATCTTTTTGAGAATACATTTCTTCTTTTTTTCATTGAGGGGTTCTCCCTGTAGAGTATGCCTACGCTGCGGTTTGTTATGCGACTGCAGCTCATATAGACATTCCTATGACAACTTAGAAGAGTGAACTTGCAAATAGCAGAGCCGTCAGTGACCAGGTTTGCGATTTTGTATAGCACTGTCTTTTGGTTAGCAATACTGCAGTGCCCTTGTCTCCTACCCTGGCTTCTCCTTCCCCCATGCTGCATCAGTCTGTGAGCAGGTCGCGCCATTTCTGGGTGAGTTGCCATATGCTCTTTTGCTGGAGGGATGAAAGCAAACACTCTGTTCATATGCACAAAACCAATGAAAAGTAATCATGCCAGAGGTGGGTATGGGAAGTTCTCCTTGAGCAGTGATCATGCGAGGGTCTCTCTGTTACAGCAGTTTTATAATCTAACCTACACTGGAAATACATCAAAGAGGCATTGGCTATGAAAGGCAGGAAGGGAGTGGTCTGAGGAACTACAGCTACACCAGCGAACTAAACAGAGCCAAGGAATGTCCTCAGGCACCGCAACTCAATTGTGCTGTTAAATTGTTAGTCCTTGGCCAGCTAGTGCAGGCAGTTTGGGAGTTAGCAGGGGCTGGGGACAGTTCTGGATGGGCAGCCTGGAAGTGGCCACTGTGCTCTGGAGGGCAGCAGTATGAACCCAGGCAGTGATGTGCCAATGGACCTCAACGCCAGGGAGCCGTCTTGGCACAATTAATGCAGCAGTATAGACAATAGCTGATTGCAAGGGAAAACTGCATTTGGCGGATTCAGTTTCAGGCATTAAAGTTCCAAGATCTCTTTGTACGAAGGGAGAGGGTGTGCGCAGCTCAAAGCCTAGTTTGCAGTTCTGGAAGTATAATTTGGACTTTATAGAGCTGTCTAATCTCAAGTTATTTGAAGATCTGTCTCTGCTACGTGCATGTGCCAATGCATGGCTGGGGTTCAGGATTTCTTTCACTGGATATTCAGTTAATCCAGGATTGAACAGGGGAGAGGGAGATAAAGTCCCACCTCTCCTAGCTCTGGCCAAATCTCCCCCAACTCCTTCTGATGGCCCTGACAGGTAAAAGCCAGGTCCCCAAGACATGTTACAGCTCAAGGTCTGGTTGTGCATCCTCTTCCTGCTAGGTCCTGAGTCTCCATGCTCTTACAAGACAGAGCCTACCAGCTCAGCATCCTGGTTTCTTTTTGATTCTTCTGGTATGTTCATGTGAACTTGGATCTTTGTTGGGCATTTGTCTCCCTCAGGAGCTCTGCAGATAACAGATGCCTTGCAGCAACAAGGGGCTAATTTTTCTTTTTCACGAAGCCAGCCAGGATGGAGGCTGGCTAGGATAGAGTGGAGAAGAAAAGTGTAGAGACACATCACACTGGCAGTGTAACTTTCTTCTACATCCATCACAGTTCAAGACATCATAATCTCTCCCTCCATCCCTCCCAAGACAGCCAGTTCTTACTGCGGATTTGTCACAATCCACTCCTTCATTTCTCAGCCCATTCCTTCATTTCTCACGCCACTCCAATTAACCCCTTGTGCTCTGCTCTCCCTTGGCTGGTCCCCACCACAGCCACGCTGCAGTGACCTCACTCAGAGTCTGAGAGCCCTCAATAGCTAATCTGTGCCAAGCAACAGGCCTTCTGCTCTCACATGAGTCAGGTGTGACTTGTTTCCCAGGTGAAGGGAGGCAGCTCCTGGGGTCATAGTGCTTAAAACCAGGTTATTTAGAGCTAAAGGAGCTTGAGTGTGATTGAAGAGGAACTGATAGTTTGTAGGTAGAAGACCTGGCAAGTCTTGTCTGTGGCAATAATGAAAAGTGAGGTTCAAGGCAGAGGGTGGAAAGCCACAGTGCTGGGCTAAGACCTTGCCTGATAGTTGTGATCCAGACAGGAAAAAAAGTTTTGGGCTTGTCCATGATTATCTGTGAATGATCAATCAGGGAAGAGAGGGAAGACACTGCCCAGCTATCTGGGGTGAAAATGGTGCCTGTTGCTGAGTGCTGGTAAGTCTTGTTGATTTGGGGCAAAGTCCAAACCCTGGTGTGTCTCATTCTGTGCAGATCAAAATCCTGCTCATGTAAGATGTGTTGTCTCCTGTTCTTCCCTTACTTGTACAAGCACATGGAAATGTGAGGCTGGGGAGCAGGCTGTGATGTGTCCACACGGGGTTTGGCACTGGCACAGACCTGTGGGCTGGGTATGGGGTTTCTTCTCCCCCGGTAACCACATCAGTGTCCCCTGTCCTTGTGAGTCCTTGGCAGCAGGGTGAGAGGTTGCCAGTCCTGCCCTGGAGCAGGAGGGAAAATGTTGACTGGAGAGTGAGCGATGGGGCTGGGTGGCAGTGGAGGAGGGATGCTGCGGATATGCCTGTGACAAAGAGAAAGAAAGTGGAGCTTCCCTGATGCTTTGAGAACAGGCAGCTGAGAAGGGCATGGGATGCCGCATCTGGGGAGAGATTGTTTTCATGAAAATCTTCCCTGGAAGAAAAGCGGCTGGGGAGGATCACAAACTCCTAGCTTGAGCTGGGAGCTGTGTGGCTCACTGCAGGGGCTGAGAGAGCTCGGGGAGGCTTGTGAACAGGTCTGCACATTCTCAGAGGCTTTTGGAGGCCTGCAGAGATGTGTGGAAGTAGCATCGGGAAAGAGTTGCCAACTGGAACGGCTCCTCTCCTTGCTGGTTGGATCGTCTTGTTCATGCTGGGCCCTGCTCCCTGCCTGGACCCTGGGTACAGGGGGGCAGTTGCCTTGGGGGACCCCCAGTGTGGATCATCTTCCGGGAGAGGGCATCACCAGAAGACTTTGCACCACTAAAAGTCCAGAAGCAGCAACCCTGGCAAGGCCAAATGAGAAATTTCCACGTCTTGTTGCTTGGGCAAGAGTGGCCAGTCTCTACTTCTCCAGTGTCCCTCAAGATGCCCCAGGCTTTGCTTGTCCACATGAAGCAATCAAATTGCTTTATTTCTGTGGGGCCTGAGGAGCAACAACAACAAAAAGGGCAAAAGTATTCCTCAGGAGCAGGAAAGAAATAAGATATGAATACGGATCTCAAGCAGGAGGCTCTAAGTGTCCTGCATCTGCCCCGATCCGGGAGGGAGGCGGATGGAGGATGCCAGTGCTGGTGTGACCCTACCTCAGTGTAGACTGGCAGCGAGGGCGGTGCGGGAGCCCCTGGACTTCTGACATGCTGTGAAATTTGTCACTAATCTGTCGGATGGGAATGTGCTGTGCAGCAGACCCTGGTGAGAAAGGGGGAGCCTGGGGCGCTCCTACATTTTGTTTCAGACACCTGAGAAAGCGAGTGGCTTTTCCAAAACACCGCCAACTCCGATAGGTGCTGGCAGCACTTCCTAAAAAAAATACTGCCCGGAGGCTTGCAGCCTGCGCTTTTTCCATGGGGAAATGCCAATTTGTTACAAAGGGAAAGCTCTGCGGGGCTGTACCGGCCGCCAGGGCGCTGTGAGAGAAGCCAGGCTGCTTTCCTCCCCGGCTCCTTGGCTCCTCGCAGGCTTGCCTGGCAGGACACTGGTGAGCCCGGCTTCCTCTGGCACCGTGGCCTCGCGGCGGGGAGTGGGCTGCTGTGATTTTTAACTCTTGGCCCACGCTGGGGCACCTCGAGAGGCCCCTCGCTCGGTGGTGATGTTCCCATTGGCCTTCCTGCAAAGGGGGAATCGTGCAGTGACTTGCAGCTCCCTGATTTGATCGTTTGGCTCCAATGTGGGAGTAACTTTCTGTTTAATTTGGGGAAAATTATCAGAGTGTTGTTTTTTTTTATTGTTTCTGTCTGAATGGGATGGTTCGGGAGATGCTGAATGGAGACTTCCCAGTTTCCTACTGCAAGCTGCTCCGTTTCCAGGGAAATGGTATTTAAATGGCATCTGGAGGCATATTAAAATAACTTAATCGAGGAAAATATTTTGATGAAATTCTCTTTTGAGGGGAAGCACTAAGCTTTTGACTATGAAATTTTCACAGAGCATGCGGCTCTGTGCAAAAGTTGCCTGTCTAGTGCCAAACAGTGGTGGAAAAGCAGCGTGTTTTCATTTCAGCAAGACATCACAGTAACAGCTCAAAGATCACGTTTGGTTGTTTCCTACCCTTTTTTCTCCTCTCTGGGCTCGGATCCCTGGGCCGAGGGCTCCCGTGTGACATCCTGCTTCCCCTTTGCTAAGACCAAGAGCTCATGGACAAAGTGTACCTCCCCACAGGCACCCCGCAGCGTTTCCGAACAGCGACAGTTTTCTACTTAAAATGTCCCAGAGCTGGTTTTGCTGCAGAGCCAAGCAGCCTGAGCAATGCTAAAAACCATGTGTGTTTTCAGAGCCTCTGAAAATGCATTTAGACTCGAGTTCAGAACAGTCATGTTCAACAATTACTTCTGTTAATGAATAAACATGATTAATGTCTGGTGAAAAATCCCCTGGCTGTGTGTAGCTGCAGCGGTGCGCTCGGTGCGTGATCGAGGGCAGCTCAATCCAAAGACGGAGCAAGCCAGCATGTTCCCACGGTCTGGGCTGAGCCAAGCGTGAAGGAGCAAAATCACAGATGGAAAAATTAATTGCATATTAAAAAATAAAACACTTCAGCTTCCATCGTCTCAGGAGTCCACAACTGGCGAGGAGACTTCAATAAATTAATTAGTGGCCATGGCAAATTGTGGAGGAGTCTGCAAGCTGTCACAGCTGAGTAGGAGTCAACAGTGCCTGGTTTACAGTAGCCAAGGCTCCGGCTCATAATTTGGGTAGCTTTATAAATAGTAGATGCTATTTACTCTGTCTCCGTTCAAGAAATTGCTGATTTGGAACAAGGCTTTCCTTTAAAACCCTAATTCTGATAGAACTTGCTGTTTGTTTTACCTAGGCAAGCCGCTCGGAGCCGGGGACAGCGTGAGCTCCAGGAGCACAGGCGCCTCCTGTGATTTAGAGATTTAATTTGCCGCTCCTCGGCGTGGTACAGCAGGAGGTCAGGATCTCCTTGAGCAGGTTACATGGCACAGCGCGGCGGCGTTCGCGAGCGTAAATAAACTTCGCCTCGGTCTCTTTAAGCAGCCTTTCATTCTGAATAATCCCCGTGATTTAGCTCCTGCTCGAGCATTAGTTTTAGTTCCACTTTTCTTTGTTGCAGGCGTGCTTAATTGATTCAATGCCAGGATGGGGCTGTGCAATTATGCTGCTTAAGTGCAATGAAACCAGCACATTGTTTAAAACTAATGTTTTGGCTGCAGGTTCTAGAAAGATTGCTAATTAAACACTCAAAACCTGTTGAAAATGGATGCAGATTTAGGTATTTACGGCACTGCACTAAATATTTCTTCCACCCTCATCCAGGGCTTTTCCAAACAATTCCTTCTTTAATACAGATGTTGGGGAACTTTATTTTTAAAATGCCCGGTGCTATGAAGTCGCTTTAATAGGCGATGGTTATCGCTGACAGGCACTAGAGTCCTTTTTCTCCAGCATGTGAAACATAGTCCTCGTGCGACCTTGGTTATTGGTTTGACTTGTCCCTGCCTGGGCAGTATTTTAGCCAGGGAAATATTTCCACCGAAGCCATCGATTACATGATGCTGCCGTCCCGGGTGGGTTCGTGTTGCCTGCCTGCTCACCTGGTGGCCAGCTTGTGCTGCCTGCGAAGGCCACTGCTGATTTTTTCTGAGCAGAGCTCAGGAGCAGCCAGTGTGCAGGATGCTCCCTGCGCAGAGCCTGTTTGCTGCCCACGGCGCTGGCTTTGCAGCCGGAACCAAGCAGCTCCGTCTCAGCGCGGATGTCGTCCTCGCTGAGCACCTAATGAAAAGCAGCTGAAAATTCGGTTGTCTTTGGGAAATTAATCCTGTGCAGCCACGTTACATCTTTTAACTTCTACAGTTGTAATTCCTGTATCCCTCTGCAAAGCCCTTCTGAAGCAAGCAAGAGCAAATTTGGCTTTCTCCACCAGATGGTACTGTTAAGCTGTTCTAGGATGAAGATTCGCTTGCTCCTTTGAAAACCCGTCCAGCTATCCCGTTTGGTGTTGGCTTTTGAAAGCTTTGCACCCTTAATGTATTGCAGGTAAGCTGGAGTCCCTGCTCATTGCTAGGGCGCCAGGTGAATGAGTGCATTCATATTACGTTTTCCTTTACACTGGGGATCAAATATGATCGGCTGGGATCTTCCAGTGAGGCCACATGGACAGTGTGCATTTGCAATTACCACTTTTATTAAGATGCTTTCTAAATGAGTGGTGCAACTCCCTCATGGCTGTGAAAAATGCATTGGCTGTAATGCATCCGAGGACGCAGCAGGACCTTGCTGAAAGGTGGTTTTCCTAATCCTACATGTGTTTTCCCAGCATGAGGTGGATGATACACTCTGTAGGTCTGGGTGCTGCTGGCAGTGGTAGGAGATGTGCCACGGGTGCCCGCAGGCCTTTGCCTGTCCACACATTGCAACATGCCCTTTTCCTGCCCAGAAACGCTGTCCAGGTAGAGTCTTGAGGGCGTTTTCTGTGAATTTAGTCCCTCTGATACCTGCAATGGCTTGAATGTATGGTCGTGGTGACCGCGAGTGGGCTGCCTCGCACCCAGAGCTCCCCAGCACAGGGCACACCGCAAGCTGGCAGCGCTCCCTGCAAGGAGCCCGCCGCGTTTTGGGGACTGCCGGGCAGACCCCTCTCACCTGCACGGCAGCCCCCTCGGCTCCGTGGGGGCCCTGCTAACGTTTCCCGCCGGGGGAAACGCTGTGGCGTTCAGAGCGAGAGTGCCATCGCAAACCCAGGCAAACCGCTGCCGGCCACGCTGGAACGGGATGGGAGACGGCTGCCTCTCCCACACTCTGGCAACGCGCCAAAATCCTGGAGGGTGCCTGAGTTCCTGCCTGGAACAGGGGCCCCATTGGGAAACCCTGGGGGAGCCGTCTGTGAAAATACCATGCTGTAATGTAGAGCGAGAGCCGTTGTTTAAGCATCTCTCACTTTGACGAGGCGATTGCCAGCAGCGCGCTCTGCACGTCGGGGCTGCTTATAGCCTTGCCTGTGTAAGCGTGATTAATTTTTCTCTTGCTGAGTTAACCATGAACTTATGTTCTGTATGTCTGAGCAAACACGGCCCTTATCGACCGCCAACACAGCTTTCCTCCGGCGCCCTTTGAGCTCTTCCCCAGTCTGTACCCTTAAGAAAAGCCACCCCTGTCTGCAGCGGGCCGGTTGGGAGGGTTTTTGCTTTGAGGCTGGCACGGTTTATAGAGCTGAAGGTCGCGGGCCCCAAAGAGGGAGAGAAAAGGCATTTCGAGAACAGGAAGATCAGGCGCTTTGCGGGGAGAAAGGAGAGTGTCGGCAGAGCCCGGCCAGGCTGAGCACCGTCAGTGGCTGCTTTTGGGAATGAGCTGCAGCTCTGGGACAGCATTGCTCTTCTGGGCTGTCCATCATCATGCAATGTTCCTGTCACCCTTGCATATGGGGAAAACATCTCTGATCGGCACAAAACCTCTCTGATTGGTGTGATTGCAAAGGGAGCACAAGGGGCCTCCAACAGCAAGTCCTGCAAAGCAGTCCTGCTGGGCATGACAAAGCTCCTCCTAACTTGGCCAAGGGATGGCACAATGTGCTAAGTTACCATAAGGATCCAGATATACCACAAAGTAAATGCATTCATATGGTGCATGGCTGAGAAATCGGAGTGACTTTTTCCTTCCTGTTATGAGCTGGTCAAGCTAAAAAGCTGTCTGCAAAACCCAGTGGACTTTACCTTTCAAGCACCAAGGATGATCTTGCATCCTTATAATGATAGATGAGGAGAAGAGAGTCAGTCCCCGTTGTTTCCCCTCCTTCCCCAAAGAAGCAGCATCAGATTTTTGGTTGGTAAATCAACAAGGAGTGGAAGGAAATCTCTTTTCATCTAATAAGAGTCCCCAAGCTGCTCATTTTTCCTGCTGTCTGGGGAAATGGTGCTAATTTTGGATTTGAAATGAAGTGCATGCTGTGGGTGCACACTGTCTGCAGTTGTGTGACCTTGGGCCGCAGTCATGGGCTCCAGCTGGAGGACAGCAGGTCCTGGGGAGATGCGGGGGAGACAGGGCCAGGCCCGAAAGAGGAGTGGTGACTCCTGGAGATGCTTTTCCACATGTCAGAGCGCAGTCAATGTGCAGATGGAGAAAACTCCCTTTCCTCTCTCTTTAGGGATCCGTGACATTAAGCAGCCTGGTCAGACCTTGGGGCATCCTGGGTTGATTCGGTTCATGCAAGGGAGCGCCTCGCTAAGCCTCTCCTCCAGTGAGGAGGAGTCTGCGTGGGGTGGCTGCTCTCCCGGCGGGGCAGGGAGACCTGAGAAAGGATGCCGCTGAGACGGCTGAGATTTGAAGCACTCGGCAGCAGCCAGCCTGATGTCATTTGTAACTGCCTAGTCCTGCTTCCTCTCGATTTAATTTCTTCCTGGCTTAATTTGCTGGTGCCCTGTCCGTAACCTCGCTCTTCCCCAGCAACTTTTCCCCTGCGCGCAGCGCTCCGGCTGCATCTCTGCCGTGGCGTTTGCCGACCCGTGGAACTTGTTTCACAAGTTTCCGGCTGCGTGATGTTGACTTGCCAAAGGGATTCGGTTCCCACGTATTGATATCAGTGTTGCAAGTGGTGGGGTCACGGGGTGTTTTTGCTTCAGGACTCCTGTGTGTCAGTTCTCCTTGCCTCTTAAATCTCTCTCCTTGCCTCTTAAATCTCTCTCCATCGCAGACGTTATTTTAGCAATACCTACCTGCAAAACGGCTTGTTGTAATAACGCTTGTATATATATCTCTGGCGAAAGCCCTTCCTAAGGCTCAGAAAAACAGCACCAAGGAATTCCTCACGGCTGAAACAGGCTCCTTTGCAAGCAAAGGGTTTATCATGCTTTGCTTTTATTGTGCATTTTTTTCCCCCCAGATATGACACGTGATCTATAACACCCCTTTTACTCTTCATCTATATCTTTTTGGAAAAAATGGAAAAGAGAGCAAGTATTTCTTCAGTGCGATTGCACAAGGGAGGAAGGCGTGACCAGCAGGTTGTTGGGCTTTCTGTGTTCAAAACATTGTGCAAAGCTGTAACGGGCTCTGCGTGAGGCACATCTTTGCTTTAACATCTGATTACTGGGGTTTGGTAACATCATGCACCTACACATCTTGGTTTGGAGAATGTTGGTGACTTTTATTTACATGCAATTTAATAAACTAATGCTTTTCTCTCTCTTTAAGCTCTTTGCTGCCTGTTTGTCCTTGGACTTGACAACGATGTCCAGCAGTGGGAGAAATGGAGCTTGGAGTTTTAGCCTGCTGCTCCAAAGAAGGTAAAGTTTTCTGAGAAAACAAACTGCATGGGAATCGTATTTGCCCTGAAATGCTTTTCTCTGCCTTTCCTTGAGCTGCAGTGCTTAAGAATAGACAACTGCACCAAACCAGTCTCCTGCCCTCAAACCCCTGAATTTCTGCTGTCAAGACGCAGGGTAGGGGATGCTCATGCCCAGATAATGGTCACATGGAGCACCATTATGAAGCTGTTTCTGGTCTGTTGGAGTCTGCAGCGAATTGGAAAGGAATAATTTTTACTTGGTTTGGCTGGGTTGGGCAAAAGTGCTCACGGTTGCTTCATTGTCAGTAGGTTGAGATAAGGAGCTTGTCTGGGGCTAAGCTGGGCTTGAGCTGGTGATGTATGGGGAGGATAAACAGATAAAGGAGGGTGGAGAGAAGTTGTATGAGGATCCCTAATGCACGGCAGGCTCATTATGGGTGTGTTGCCAGTGCAGGGGTCACAGCTAACAGCGCAGGAATAATTGAGTTACTCGGCAATAAATGGCCTATGAGAAATGGAGCACTTGGGGAATGATGCTACAAATGCTCTTAGGAGCTGGCTCTGGAGCTTCTTATGTTTTTTGGGAGCCAGTTATCCTCTGCTTGCAAACAGCCTGTAGAGTTGGCTGCTATCTTTGCTGGAAAAAATGGAACCGCTTGTATAGTAATAAAAGACTGTAAATGGAAGAGATGAGAGCCCCCACGCTTTACTAGGAAGTGTTGCCAGATCCTGCTTTCAGAAATTGCTTTTGCCTTCCGTCAAAAATCATGAGACTTTTTTTTTCTCAGATCTCGCATCTAAGCCAAATAATTTCAACACTTACACTTTATGGATCACTTGTATCAATCTATATCTGTCCACCAATATGATAGCTATCAATCAGCCTGCTTTATGATCTGTATGTAGCTATACGTAGTATACATCAAAACTCTTTCTTCAAAGCTTGCTTTCTGCCAACTGAGAAGCAAGTCTGTAGTGAAGACATCTGACTGCTGGAGCTGGGAGGCTTGGGGAGGGCACTGAGCTTGGTTGTCTGTCCCTTGGCCTTTCCAGCTGCTGCACAATTTAACCGTAACTGTAGCCTTTGCTAGCTAGTGCCCTTCCTTGTCTTCTGTCTCCCACGCCGGGGGACGGCAAGCCCAATGGTGAGCTAAAGAGTCACACACTGGAGACCTTGTTCGGCTGCTGATGCCCTTTGGGGTCTAAGGCCTGTCCCTTGGCCTCTTTCCACCTCATTTCTCCACTTGTGGAGACGGGAAACACCACTTCCCTGCTGCCGAGGGTGTCAGAAGAATTAATCATTAAAGGCCCATGAGGTAACGGAAAGTACAGAAGTGCCCAAGGTTGCTGGGAACGGGAGAGCGCAGCAAGAGCTCTCTCTGGGTATCACAAATCCTCTGCTCAGCTGTTGAGTTTTGAGAAATGCTTCAAGGTTCGCAGACTGTTTCCTGTAAAGTGGTTTAGAAGCATGGCTTTGCAGCTCTGAAAACTCATTAAGTGCTTTTGTGCAAGGCTTTCCATCCCTTGTTTTGGGCAGTGATATCTTTCTTGTGTCTAAGGAAAACTAGAGAAAAATGCTCCTTAAGCCTTTATCAAACCACAATAAATCTCAGTTTCTCAGCCTGATGGCACTGAAAACATTTTTTTTCCCCTATAAAATAAGCCATGTAGCGGAGATGTGTGTTTTTTCCAAAGTCGAATGGACTGATCACAAAAATTCTGTGTGAGCTGTGGTCAACTGGATGAGACTCAGGGTGTTTTTCATGGTCACAGCTGGTCTGTGCTCTTGCATGTAGCAATTTCAAAAATTTTGTTCCCACAAGAACTTGTGTAACCCACTGTTCTCTGTATATTATACAGAGCCAGTTTGCAAAAAAAATAACATTTTTTACAAGAGAAGGCAGCTTTAAAAAAAAATCTAGCCCCCGTGTTTTTTAACTTATGTGACTTTCCATCTCTTGTGTACCCCAGACATAAGCATAAAATTCTGGTTAGCTTGCAACTAGGGAATTAAGGATTATATGCCAACTGCTTACTAGGGGTAACTAAATGGCCTAATGACTGCTCTCCATTGGGCCAGATTATCTGAATCTAATGATTGCAGCTATGGCATCAAAGGGAGGCAATATTGCAAGTGATATTTGGAGAAGAAAAGGGTGCTGGTGGGGGAATATATTTTGGGATTTGATAAGCTTGGTGGTAGTAGTTAAGCTGAATGTGGTACTATTTTTCACCAAATCCCCTAATTCTAGAACTAGGGGGCAAAACTAGTGGGAGAGCAGTTTAAAAGGGCCTCTTCATGCAGCAGGGAACATGCTTCCCCAGAAGGCTGGGGAGGCAGTGTCAGCAGGTCCAAGAAGGAGCTGGACAAATTCATCGACAGTAAAGTTCAGGCCTCATTGATGTGCAAGGTGAAAAGCATAAGCTAAAAATGTGGAATATATTTTCTGGAAGTGTTTGTACAGCTAAAGCCTGAATGTTTGTGGAGCAGGAGCATGAAACGAATGTGAGTTTGAGCAAGCTGACTTCATTTGCTGCCTTCAGTGGAAAGGTGTATTTGGAAAGACAGCTGGAGCTGATCCACTGCTCGGCTGGCACTCCACAAAACAGGATCTCCCACCCTGCCTGGCAGCCCTCCGGCAGCTCTAGAGCGGTGCGTTGTGCCGTGACCACAAGTGGTAGGACACGGCAGTGTCAGCAGGACACTGAGGCAACCTCTACGTCGGCCGCAGTGGAGCGTCGGGAATGCCGGGTCTTCCTTGAGCGTTCCTGTCCCTGCTCTGGGAGGAAAAGGGTTCACGTAGTGGGGAGCGGACAAGGGTATAACATGACCTGCTGCTGTCCAAGGCCGGTTCCCACCCTTGCTATCCTGGGACTTGGACTCGTTGCGGGAAGAATATCCTTCCTTGTGCCTGCTGGACCCAGCTTGTCAAACACCAACACCCATGCAGATGGGGGAAACAACGGAGCCTATTTTTCGTCTGGCTGGGGTTATTTTGGTTTGGCACTTAGCTCCGTTTCACTCCCTGGAGCGTCTTGTAGGCATGTGTGAGTGAGCGATGGGGTGAAGCCGGGGTGAATAGACCAGGCTCTGTTCTTGAATAGCTGCTGCAAATTCCTCCAGAGGTGTTATGTGTACACAAGGGCTATTGCAGGCTTCCTGATGGCTCTTACACCTTCCTTCATTGATGAATCCGTGGGGCACGGGATTATTACAGGGTGCCCTTTTAGCCCTTTCTAACACGACACCGTTTGCATTTGTTCTCCCCCTGGAGAACAGGGGGAAAAGAACAGTGAGATATTCAGTGACTTAAAACCCCTGCACTTAGCAAAAATGAAATGGGATCTCGTGCCAACTGTGTGATTTGTGCTCTCCTTGTTTTGTGTGAGACTTGAAGGCTCTCCCCCTGCTCTTTTTGAGGTGGTTAATTCTACTTCCTGCTAAATAGGTTTACAATTAAAATGGGTTTATTTGTAGAAGCCACTGAATTTTCACTCATGCCTTTCTTAAAAAAAAAAAAAAAAAATTGAAAACACACCCAAACTCAAGCCATCTAGAAGTATTAATTTTCATTTCCACAGAATGTTCTGTCTCCGGGGCAAGGAAGGAAATTCCAGAGAGTTAGCCAAGACAATCAGGGTTAACGCGCTCTTTGAAAAGTGTGGTGCAAGCGGGACCCTCGCTTTCTCAGACGAAGGTCTGGCCTGCTGCTGGTACAGTGGTCTGGATACGGTATGGAGAGGTCGCGGGGCTAGCCCGGTATGCATTTTGCCTAGGACACAGCTTGAGACCATAGTCCACACGCAGCAACTATGGGAATTGCGATGTGATTTTTCACAAAGCCTGCAGATCACTCTGGGGTGGAACATGTGCTTCTTCCTAGATGAAAAAGGGCCATTTTCAGTTGTGTATGGGGTGCCTGACTGCGTAGTGACAGAGATCATAGAATTCCTAGTGCAGAAAAACACTTGAGGGGTTGGGTTCCCCCCCCCCGCCCCTTTGACATCCAAAAGAACAAGGGTGGAACCAGCTGAATGAAACAGCATTCAGCCCAGCTTGAGTCACTCCAACAAAGTTGCATGGCAAACAGAATTGAAGATAGTGATAAAAGAGACAGCATGGACTTACCAATCTTGCTCACCTCAGCGATGGGCAGGATCACCCAAGGAATCCTACTGAAATGTGACACTCATTTACCAGTGACCAAGGACACCTAAGCAACCTGGGAACCGGCGGAGTTGACTTTACGGCTCTTCATTGCGTGGTGCACAGGAATTCATCTTCCTTTGGTGCCAAGACATGTGAACAGTTTGTCCATGTGCGCTCCAGACTCTCCCCTCTGCAAATTTGACCTTAGAGGGTCCTATGTACATTCAGTGCTTTCTCTCCTTCCGTCACCATCATGCCTATAAGACATGATCTCCTCTCCACCTGGAGACTACACTGTCAAACCTGTGTTTTGAAGAGCACCAGTAAACTTCAACAAATTTTTATAATGAAAACAATCCCCCTCTTCCTTTCTACAACTACTTTAGATTTGGAAATCTAAATACAATTTTTTTTGTGCATTGGTATAAAACCCTCACAGAGAGATTAACTTGTTGTTCCTTTACCTCTTCAGTTAATCAGATTTGGTTTGTATGTTTTTTAGGTCTCGCTCCGTTTGCCTTCTGGCTCCCGTCTCCCCTTTGGAAATGGGCTAGAACATGGAGTTTTGTTTGCATGTTAAGTTTCACGGTCATTCACCCTTCTCCTCCTGGTCACAATAGCAAAGGAGTTTCAGGACCTGTAAGAACATTTTCAGCTTCACTGCAAATATTCAAGCCAGCAGCACATGCCTTGCACCAGAGAAATGTGGGTCTTCTTTCCCTCTGTCTCCCCCCTCCTCATGTTAGCAGTGAAGATAAGCTGTGGCTTTGGTCAATTTACTAGAGACTTTTCCTGCTGAAAAAGCTACAATAATATTTAGGCTGAGACTCTAAACCAAAACTGTTCTTAGCCCCTCGCTCCCCACACTAGGGGATAGCAGCATTATGGAAAGCGTATCCTGTGTCGGCAGCACCAGGCTGGACAATTTTGGGAAGATGTTCAGCAGCACTAATGCCTATCTTTACGTCGTCCTGCTGCTCCTGTGTCCTCTAGAACAAGGAGGGGCTTTAGGGAAAGGAGACTTTTTCAGAAGCATACCTCTTGAAGATGCTTCCAGAATATTTTTTTTCTCATCGCAATCTGGCTTTTGGACAGGTCCTTCAGCAATATTCATGAAGCTAAACATGAACCCCTCCTGAAGGTGCCTAACGTACTGGCTATGCTCTCGGTGGTACCTGGGGCCAAAAGGGGCTGTTAGCGATACAGCTGCTTCCTCGCCCGTGCTGCTGAATACGGGCTCCCGGCATGCTGTGATGGGGACTCTAGACCTGCGCCTTCCCTTTTGGCGCCGTACAGAGTAGCGCAGGCCCTTATTCCTGCTCGTGGGACACAAGTGACTTCCCAGCCTTTCCTCCTGCAGGTCTGCTGTACTGTTTACAGCTGCTACAGGGACGGGAACTCAAGCCCTGAGTACGAATGCCTCTCACGGGCATTGCTGCTGCGCCTCTCCATTGCTCTCTTGACCTTAAACGCCATCTTAGGCACAAGGATAAAATTAGACACCCACATGGTCAGACTATGGCAATTAGTATAGCTGGGCAACTTCTCATTAACTGTAAAATGGTGATGATAGGTATGATGTTGATCAGAAATAAAGAACGGGGCCGATGTCAGGAGCGAGTACCAAAAGGAGGGTCTCCAGCTAATGGAAGCTGGAGACGTGAGATGAAGACAGTAGGCTGCTAGTCAGCAGGGTCATACACAAAGTCTCTTTTCTCTTTCTGTAGGTGACATTGCTGTTGATACACTCAGTAAAGTTGTTTTATGCAGTAGCTGTGAGGCTGGTCCAGCGGCTTGGTAATTAATAATCTAATTTAGAAGCATCTAACATCACTTGGAAAATTAGGAAATAACAAAGCAATGTGGCATTTTGGGCATCTTTTTATTGCCACACTCTTCAAAAAGAGAAATTCCAAAGAGATCCAGGCATCAACTGAGTGCAGTATTTCCTTTGTGCTTAGCAGCACAACCTGCATCTGGATTAGAAAACAGAATTAAAAAATTGCAAGTACCTCAGGTATAAATATCTGAGCCAGCTGCCCTGCAGTTCATTGCTGCTGGGACCTCTCTATAGGGTTTTGGTTTCATTCCCCAGCAGATCAAGATCTGTATAATTGCATTGCCCTTTGCTTTTGGTGTGCTTTGGTCCCTGAGGTGACACGTTTCGGCTTAGAAGTGAGGGCTGGATGAGCTCCTCTGCTGTGTGTTTAAAGCTTCTTTTGTGGTAGCAGAGAAGAGCAGTGTGTGCCATACCCTGGTTTTAAGCCAGGACCATGTACCTGTCCTCTGGGACGAGGTCCTTCAGAAGCTCCTCGTGGAGGTTTCTATACAAAACATGTGAATAGAAGCATCCAAATCACCAATCACTCTGAAAAAAATCTCATTCCTCGATGCTTGCTTTTTCCTTAAAATGCACTGGGCTGTTTGCATTGATAATATGTCGTCCTCATGAGATCTTAGAAATACTTCCATCTTGGACAAAAAGCCTTCTGTATAAATTTTCAGTCAATGTGGTTATGCCAGTGAGTAGTCTTAACCTAATCTTATACTCCAAGACAGGTAAATAGCAGTGTGAAACTGGTCTTCTCTGTCTCCAGTGAATCTGATCTCTTTGCGTGTGAAGCTGAGGCAGATTTTTCATTCATTAATGAAATGATGAGGTCCTACAGGTGGCAAGGGAAAGAACAGACCCACACAGAGTCTTGGAGAAACAAGGGTTGGGAGGGAGCTGTAGAGATCATCTAGTCCAGCCTCCTGCCCAGAACCCAGGATCAAATACATCAAGATCAAACTGGCTGTGAAATGGACCTGTTACTGCCGTCAAGTACAAAGTAACTGAATAGCAACAATAATTACATTTTCCTAAATTCAGCTGTAGTCAATCTCAGTGTGTTTAAATTTGCTATGAAGACCCTCAGTATTGATATGTGACATGGATGCAATTTAGGGCATTTTGTGGTTCTTTAATTTCTACATTCCTGCATCTTCAGCTTATGTACATGGAAATGGCATTGCTCTTTCTCTAACAAGAGTGAGATCTAATCCTCTCAAGTCCATGTACCTTATGATGCCCCTTGGGAGAAACTGCTGTGCCATCTAGAAAATGCCTTTATGACTTAGAAAAAAAAAAGTATCAGTGAAGTCTTTACACAGCACAGAAAAACTCAGTTTCATGCAGTCAGAGCAGTGGCTCCAGCCAAGTTAATTACAGCAGGTTTTTTTTTTTTTTTTTCCTACCTTTGCAGGAGCAGATTTGATTAGGAGTCTGGGGTATTGCTTTGACAATGGTGAATAGTAGAACTTTATTCCTTTTACGTCTTTCCACAGAGCCAATCAATCTAACAAAATACATATTTATATAGCATGCCAAAAAGTGATTATGTCTAATACGAAACTTTTTGTGTCCAAAAAAAATCCAGGTTAGAAAAAAAGGAGCAGTTCAGCTGTATAAAGTTGTCATTTATACAGAGCCAGGCCAGGAAACTCTGTGCTCTGTGTATGGTCAAACTAAATAGGACCAAAAAAAAAAAAAAAAAAGAGAGAGAGAGAAATGCAGTCAGTCCTCTTGTTCTGGTCCCCTTTGTACTGGGGAATCCAGCCCCGTTTGAGAATGCATCTTCTTTTAAGCCTTTTATCCTCATTACTGTACGTAGGTCTTTGTGGACCAGCATTAACAAATCTGACTCAGACCTTTTAAAAGGACCGTTTGTGTCTGGTCAGGCTCTCCCTGCCTGCAGGTTTATTCTGCCCAGATTCCAACTGTGCAAATCTCGCCATGGAAAAAGGCCTCCCTGGGAGAAGTGACATTCACCACCGTGAGAGTCCTCCAGTTCAGAAATCCCCCTCAGCTGACCGGTAAAAGGAACCCTTTTTCTCCAAAACCCTAAAAATTGACACAAAAAACCCCTCCATCCCTTTGCCTCAAGCAGAATTGTACTCCTTCGAAGGGAGATTCAGCAGGCTGCTGTAAGAGCTTCACTACAGCTGAATTTTGCAAAAATTCAGTATCGTCTCTGTTCATGTATTAGGGGTATAAATCAAGGGGTATCTTTTCTTCTCTGAACTGATACAGTTGAAGGAGGATAAAAAAAGTCTTACAAATTGTCCAAATGTTTTGCAAGGCTAAGCTAACTGCTGAGCCTGGCCCACCAGGGTTGGGGCATCTCGGAGCTCGAGCCGGGTTGCCTCGGGGCAGGGCGCCGAAAGCACGGGGAACGGGCGCGAGGCGTCCGGTGGGGGACAGCTGGATGTCTCCAGCGCTTCTCCGTCCCCCACGGCTGCAGCTGTCGGCGAAGGAAACAATACTGGGTTGGTGGGGGGAGGTTGCCGGAGGGGGGCCACAGAGATCGAATAAACATCCCCTGCCTGGCGTAGGGGCTGGGAGCCTCCTGCCTCCCCCTTGTGCTCTCTCGGGACAAAATATTTTTGGCCATTTGTCATCCCACTGTCGTGTGTTTGCCCAGCGTTGGCTCTAATTAGGACCATCCACGTTCCTGGTCCCCTTGACCCAAGGCAGTGTTCAACAGCGCTTGTACTCCAGCGGCTGCATGGCCAAGACCTGCTCGTCCGTATGGGAACCGGGCAGTTTTGCTTCTTTAACATCTTTGCTTCACCCTCCCAAGTTTTCTGGGACACTTTGACATTTTCAAACTCAGAAGCTTTCAGCGCTGCTTCCACAGCCTCCTGTACCCAGGGGTTATTACTGGGATAATCACAGGGCTTATGTTATTATTTTAACCTGGTGTGAATGAAGTGCCTGGGAAAGTCAAAAGACCATGTGCTTGGAAAGGGATCTTATTTGAATAACGGTGACAGAAGCAGCAATAGGAAGGGAGACCCTTCACTGTTAGTTTTTCCATCCTGCCCAACACTGACCAGAAAAGAAATGCAGAAATGTGCAGTATGATTAAGCCTTATTGTTCTGTTCACTCCTTGGTCACAAGATTGATGCTAAGATTTATCAGAAGTTTTTCAGGCTACTTCTTTAACAGAGGAAAATCGGGGTCTTGACTAAATGTAACCAGTCTTTCTTCCTATCTGGTGGCCTATGCTGGGCCAAAATGTCCCTTCTTCTCTACCATGGGAGTTGGTGGGCTTGGCACTGGTTTAGTTGGGAGAACAGCCTGACTCCGGCTGTACTCTCACCCTTTGTTGACTGGAAGAAGTGACCTCTTGACCTACCTCATTTAGTATCTCATTATGTCACCTTCACTGTTTCTCCGGCCGTGCTGCAGCTGATGAGCCTCAAAACTTTCCAGGAATTCTCATCTCTTACTTCTGGGGCATTTTCATACAATTCTGTAGTCTTAATCACAGCAGTGGGTGCTTACTGGAAGACAGTTGATCTCCAGTTTAGATTCAGTAGATGAACTCTCTTCAATGAGGCAGACCCAGAGGTTCCTATCTCAGCAACTCTGGGATTTCATCTGAACCACTCCCCAAGTCATAGGTGAAGTTTTTGATGGGCTTATTTCCATTTCACAATGTAATGAAGCAGCCACAGGCTGCCAAAACAGCATCAGAATCTCCCCTCTCTCTAAAACAAAGATCAAGTGATTGCACTGGCTGCTCATAGCTGACATGAAGACCATCTAGTCTGTAGCAAATCTCAGGATCAACAATTCCTCCTTTCTTGTTTTCCTCCTTTCCTGTTTTCTTTTCTCAGCCATTTAGATCAGTGCGTAACTGGATGGCCCTCAGGCCCAAGGTTCCTCCAACAGGTTTCATTACGGTCTTCTTGGCCCAAGGCTCGTTTGCAAAATTAGCACATTCAGGTCCCCGAGTACACAGTCCTGCATGCCTCCAGTTTGGGGCGGTTTGGTTTTGTTTTTTCTTTTATTGAGCCCCTGGAGATATCTGGGTAAGCAGTTCAGTGTTTGGCTGTAGCTGACAAATAGATTACTCAATTGCTGGTCTGAGAGAGAAATTCCAATTAAGCTAATAAAATATACTTGTTACCTGTCGTTTGTGAGGAAACCTCCCAGGAAAACGTATTGATTTCGAAATGTTTACGTGATGGTTTAAATGGATTCTCAGGGTAAACTTGAGCAACGAGGGTGGCATAAAATTAACAACTGCAGTGTATTTTCCTGTAAAGTGTAATGTAAAATGCATGAAGGGCCCTGGGAGTGGGGCTAGTAACCAGGACTTCCTCCTCCCGGCTGTGGCTGCTAATGCCAGTTACATGCTCCGGCTCTCTCCCACCTACTCCTTGTGGCCACATAGTGGTGAGGCTGCATGAGGTCCTGAGGCAAGCTGTGAAGATTCAGTGAAGCCTTGCAGGCTCTGCGCTGGGCTCCCCGATGCCGGTGAGGGAATTGAACCCAAGGTTTTGCAGTGCACAACCAAACACTGCAGTCCCAGGACCTTTACTCAGGAGGTGGATGCCTTGTCCCACCACTTCTTCCTCAGAAGGAGATCTGGGGCACCCCCTTAGGACAATTTACCTGCAACGCTAATATAGCATCTAAACTCAAGAGAGGGCTGGGAATCCAGCCATATCCTTGTGCATGGTGATGCCTTGAGCCTAGAAACCAACAGATTCCTGCTAACAGTGAACCGCTTGTTTCTCTCCTTGACTGCGGGGAGGCCAGGGACCCCACTTGGACACACCGAATGGCCTGGTTGAGGCAGGTGTATATGTTCAGACCAATGGTTTGAATTTCACACAGTATCCCTCTATAGCAAAATGCCAAACGTATTGTTCCAGACATCACTGAAATCAGATCTCCTCAGGTCTGCAATGATCAGAAGTTCTTCCTTAGCCTGGAAAGGCCTTTTCTGGGAGGAGTAGCAGGTGGGTCTGGGTCTGCATGAAGTACCCTAGATGTTGTGTGGTGAAACCCTGCTAATTTCATGGCCGGTTCGGGCCAGTGCTTGGAGCTTAGCAGAGCTAAGTAAGGAGCTTAGTAAAGTTAAACTGCTGCTCCACCAGCGCACTCCTTACCAGCCTGGGCTTGTGGCACAGAAATCAGTGACATCGACTCTTTCTAGCAGAAGGCAGCAGGGAAGGGCATGCAGGTGCATGCAGGCTCATGCACACACGCATGCATTCATCTCGTGTTCATCACAACCAGAACATGAATGAAATGTGAATGCTGTCCTGTTTAAAGGAATTCCTACGAGCGTCTGTTTGTTACCTTAAACTCTGGAGAGATCGCAGAGCTGCCGAAACTCAAAGTGGCCAAAATGTATAGCCAAATTCACCCCCTTTCAGCTCTGTACTCCGTAAGTCTCACCATAGCAATACCTGAGTGCCTGCTAATTTGTTAAACCAAACACCGTCCTCCCAAAACCTGCTCTTGGTTACTCACAAGTCTGCCCTTATTTGTGCTTTTACTAGTTTCTCCTGCCTTAGCTCATCTCTACGCACTGAGACACCCGCAGCTGGTTAGTTGTCAAAATTCGCTTTGTGGCTGAAGGATGGCACTGAAGGTGAAGGTCAGCATCCCAAGGAGTAAAACAGGAGGCCAAGTGGGAAGTAAACTTCTAAATTAAGGAACATTTGGAAACAATTTCCTTAGTGCTTTGCTATGTAGCAGATGGAAGCCGGTTCCACATCACTGTCCGCTGCCCGCCAAACACCTGCTGAACTCTTCAGAGAGCCCGAAGGTTGTGAGGCACTTTTTGTCATAAAGTCAGCCCGAAACGCCTGCTGCGTCTGCAGCCCCGACAATGAAGGTAGTGTCACCGTCGCCACAAAACTTGCTGGAGTCTGTAGAAAAAACTTATTAGAGCCTTATCTTAAACAAAGCTGCAGTTTAGTGATCTGAAATCATTAATCAGGCTAATTGCGGCTCATATTTATTGGCCTGTAGCTGCTGTGTTGCCATGAACAGCTGAACACACCGAACTTATCAGTTGGGTGATTGTCTCTGATAAATGAATTGCCTTCAAAAGAAAACAAGTGATGCCAGCAATCCATCACCCGAATGTCTGAGGGCAACCAGTGAATGTGTTCAGTTCATGAAGGCACAATCATACTTGGCATTAAATAAAGAGCGAGGGCAAATTCTGACATGGCCTTACATCCTGCGCTACCCCTGGAGGTCATCTACGACTTTTGGTGCATATGATGAATCCCTTCCCAGAAAGGGTAAATATATATGTGTACATGTACATATATCTATACCTCTGACAGTGCCCTTGTCACCTGCTTTCTTTTCTTAATGCTGTTCCTACCCTGTCTTCAGCCCTACAGAGTCAAGGGACTATGGGGCTTTGGCCATGGCAAGGAGACTCTCATTATATGAAAGTACTAGAGGTTTGGGGGAAAGGTGGTGTAGCTTTTCCAGCTTTATCCCTTTCTGTGCAGTGATTTCTACTGGATATCTAACTCAGTCTTGGAATTATCCTGGGAAGCACTGGGAATTTTGCAATTATAAATTCTGGCCTGTCAATATGAACATAAGTCCATTTCTTGAATAATAAAATGCAACACTGCAGGTAAATGTTAAGGAAAGTTAGGAACAGGATTTGGAAAAATGGAAGAAAAAGGTGATGTTTTTGCTGCCTAACACAGGGGAGTCCAAACCTAAGCAAACCTCTGTGCTCCATCCCTGCTCTGTATAAGTGTAACCGGGCACTCAGCAATCCTGCTATTGAGAAAGAGCGAGGGGGCTGGGCGTTTTGCCTTTGCGAATGGCCACATGAACTGTGTGTGTCAGGAAAGAAATAACTGGAAAAAGAAGGCACACATACCTGCTTGCAAAGAAAAGCCTGTTTGTGCTGCTAACACACTGGGGGAAATTGTTGAAGAACAGTTCATCCATGTAAAAATATGACCCGTGCAAGGCTGCCAAAGCTAGTTAGAGCTGAGCAGATTGGTCATCTCAATGCAGGTCAGACAAATTATTGGTACCTAGGGGCAGCTTTCAGCTGTGCACACCATTTTTTCCCCCATAATTTATAAAACTTATGGACAGCAGGATACACACAAATGGCTCACTGGGGTCCCAGTTACTCCTTCCTCTTTCAAATTCCTTGGCCTCCTTGTGGAAATGCCCCTGCTATCGCTTTATTTATCTTTGGACTTGGAGCAGTTCCACTTGCAGATCCAGGGCTGGGCTGGAGGAAGAGGAGTCATTTTCTGCAGCAGAAATCACCTTAATGTTCACTTTTTTGGCTCTTTGGTAATACAGAGAATAAACAGTAACTTGTTCTGGTTGTTTAATGACTTTAGTTTTCAGGAATATGTCAGAGATTTGTCAGACTGTTTTGAAGGGACTGTTTTGATCATCTGCTCTGACTTCCTAAGTAACTCACAGCTCATTTCTACTTCAAGCCCATAACTCTTGCTAGCACAATAGTTTCTTTAACTATGTCCTTGATATGAGAATTTCAAAAGATAGACAGCCCACCAAAAACTCATTTCAAACAAGTGTACCAAATTCTAAGATTAAGAGCAAAAATTCTCCTTGCTGTCCAAATAATAATGCTGCTTCAGTAAAAGGAATAGCTGTGCTGCCATCCTTCTGCTTGCTTAATTTCTTATTATAGAGAAAAGTGGTTTACAGCAGTGGGTTAAGAGTCAGGACTCCTGGGTTCTTTTCCCAACTTAGCTACTGATTCATATTACTTTTGGCAAGTCATTTAACATCTTAGCTTGGCTTTTTGTTCCATAAGAGAGATGTACTAATATTTCAGTGGCTTAATTAACTAAACCTTGTGTAGTACTTTGAGATCGTTGAACAAAGTTGTTCTCAGTGGTGCTAAGTATTGTCACAGTGAAAGCAGCATTAGACTGAAACACAACATCTACCAGGCAGTATTGCGAGGAGGGTCTGACACGCAGTGAAGTTCCTGAGGATGCTTGGGAGGAAGGAGCTGGAAATGTCCACTTGTCTCGCCATGAATTTCTTGCCTTGACTGATGATGAATGTTACATTTTTGGAGGCAGAGGAGGAAATACTCTTTGAGTACAGGGCAGCTTAGAAATGTAAAGCTAGGATGCAAGCCCTTCAGCTCAGGTGGTTGTGCGGGTCACGGTGCTGCTGTGTTCAACAGATGGAGGCAAGAAAAGTGCATCCAGCACAGCAATAATAGGACAAATCTGTGTGCTTTGGCCAGGCTCATTCCCTTTGCAAGGAAGTCTTTGGGATAAACTACTCTCCTGTTTCCGTTGTCGCAACCCTCCTGAAGTCAGTGGAGTAGCTTGCGTGCAATGAACAGCTAGATTTCCTGCCATTCTCTTCTCTAGTGCTAGGAAACCCCCTGTGTCAAAAAGAGCCACCTCTTAGCCCTGTCAAGGCCAACTTCTTCCCCTGCTGCACGCTCTTGCAGAGAGCACCAGTGTGCTCTCACGTTTTAGTGCCTCCTCATGTGCACTCATGGTTTTAGCGCATCCTCCAAACAAAGGCGTTGGATGGATGCAAAGGAGTTGGGACTCCTGTGCAGCTCAGGGCTAGCCCATAAACCATTTCTGTCGTGTTTCGTTAGTTAGCAGGATGGAGAAGGTAACAAATGGGCCTTATCACGATGACTCTTTGACCATATCTGAGAGTGATGGATTGCAGATGTAGGAGACTCTCCCAGGATATGCAGCGACTCACCCTGCATGCAGTGCAGGGCACCCCAAAGTTAATATGAATTCAACCCATGCTGTACTGCTCTCTGGCATCCATACTGCCATGTGTCTTAAAGAACAAAGGAGGCCGTGGAGTCTTTCAGTGCTGATTATGTGCTCATGAGAAGTCCCCAGGTCCCCAGGCAGGATCAGGGCCTGGCCAGATGGGCAGAGGGGAAAGCTGAGTGCATGCCTCCTACGGCTTATTCTTTAATTTTGACAAGTGATCTGGCTTGCAGCAAGGAGGGAGTGAAACAACTGTGGGGGAAGAGCAGGGCAAGGAGCAGAATTGCAAGGCATGTGGTTTCACAGGCTCACTGGGTGCACAGCCACAGGGTGTTGAAATGTTTAAAGGGTTTCAAGATAAATAAATCTTGCCCAGGCCCTGTCTCAGCAATGCCTGCTCGCGTACCTCAACGTCAGAGCAGAAAGTAACTCACTCTTTATAGGCAGAGCATGACCAGAAATGGGTTAATCCATCACTCACTTCTCCACCTCACCCTGCTTCATCTGGGATAACGTCTAATCAATGGCTGGGTCCAGACATCGTCTCAGCAGCTGGCCCTGGCGCTACAGCAGAGCAATTCCCCCCAGCCAAATGCAGACTCCATCCATGCTTTGGTTACGTCATGAACCGGCCTCCACCTCTGTGCTTCAGCCCTGCACCCGAATGGGCTGAAGGCTGCCCGCGGCTCCACATGCTCAGCTGCTGCTTGTCCCTGGGGTGGGGGACATCAGGCATCTCTTGCTTTTCCCAATGCCCACCAGCAGCAAGGCAGCCAAAGTTAAAGCATGACCCGTTGCCCTGTAGCTCATGAGCTGTCTCCCTTTTAGAAGCTGGCCACGCTTGGTGCCAGCAGCCAGAGGCGGGCTGGGGGATGTTTTATTTTACCACTCCTTTCGGCAATGTTGAGTGTCACACAAGCACAGGCACACATTTCTAAGTTCATTTCAAGGCAAAACTGTCTCTTTGGGTGTGCTCTCTCCAACTTTTCTCATAAATCTCATAAGGGCCCTTATGGCTCCCAAGGTGTCACGTGCTTCCTGTGAGATGCCCAGCCCGGTTTGGAGGAGGCTGATATACACACAGCAGTTTGGGATCCTGTCTGGACAAAGATATGCATGAAAGCAGAGGACGTGCCGAACATGTAGAGATGTAACAGGGAGCCACCAGCTTTGTAGCAGTTTTCCATTTCTTCTTGCTTGAATCTCTTGTCTTCAGGCAGGGGGACTGGAACAGAGACAGAGCTTTATTCTGTGTAATTTGTTAGGCAGCAAGAAGTGCAAAATGCTGGCCATTTGGGCTCCATAAATGGGTGGTTTTTTGTGTTTAAAGTCACATATGTAAAGCAATTATCTGGGGAAGTGAAGGGGAATTATTCTCCCCCTTCTACAGCCCCTTCCCAAAAGGTCTGGTGCATCTACAAAAAAAATCATGATGACAGATCTGGGTCTCTCAAACGTAGATATTATACAGACCATGGTGCATCTCCATGGGGAGAGACTGCAACACAGGTCTAATAGTTTTGCTTCCTCTGGCTGAAGAAGGGCTTTTTTGACCCTTTTCTTGAATGTCCCCGCCTGTGATTCAGGAGGGAACTCAGCAGAAACCTGCAAACCCATTTCAGGCTGCCACTGAACAGCCCTCATCTAGTTTCTAATGATCTGGTTCAGCTTCAAACTCTCCATATCCTCCAAGCTGTCCAGGCTGTGGCGGGTCAGGTGTGTACACTTAACTCTTCATGGAAATGTTGTGTCTGCCTTAGCAGAGATGTGTTTTTCTGCCTTTCACCTACCAGCTGCCTCACTCCATTTTCCTGCGGTGCAGTGAGGCCCTTTTCCTGCGTTGCACACGGGACTGGCCCGTCCTCTCTTGGAAGTAAATTGCTGTGCTTTCGAATCATTAGTCACCTCTAGTCCTGCCCTCCCCTCACTCTGAATGCCATGACATGAGTCATTCCCAAGTTTTCTTGGCAGACAGACTGCTTAGGAGTAACAGTCCTGGCCGCATTGCTGCTGAATTTGTCATATGATTGAAACAGTGCTGAGAGACTCTCACCAAGAGAGAAAAGGAGAACCAGCCTTTCCCAGCAGATACTCTGCTTCATTAACACCTTCCCCTTCACAGGCAGTGTGATGGTGGGGCTGGCCGTACCATTTGGGCCTCAGAGGCATTTCAAGGCTGCTGTTTGCATACTGGGCACTGTGCAGCGAGATGAATGGGGAAGAAGGGTGCAAATGAAGGATGAGCAGTAGGTGCTGTAAGCAGCAAGATTAAAGCAAGGTGACACAAGAAGACTTGGGTGAGTTTTAAAAGATATCAATGCTCTGGAAGGAGAAAGAGCTTTGAGATATACACAGGAGCTCTTCAAGGACATGAGGCTAGCTGGAGAAAGCACAGAAGAGAGAAGGCAGATGTGGCCCTGCCTGGCTGAGCATCAGGGTCTTCTTGCATCTTCATGCTACTCTAAGTGAAGCAGCTTGTGAATGGAGCTGGACTTCTTCCAGTTCCCATGCTGGTTTGACATGGGCTTTCATGGGGGAAACACTCTTAGACTGGACTCCAGAACACTTGATCAAACCATAGGCTCTTAGCCTGAGCTCAGTGATGGACTCAGCTCTCCTGGGCTCACATTTGACAGTCAGCTGTTTGGGTCGATGTCAGACCAAGTGCACATGTCCATGGAGTTCACAGCATGTCCATAGCCCTATGTCCAGGCTGTGGAGATGTCAATTTGCCTGTTCATGATGCCGTGCGGGTAGTAACATCTCTTTACCTGAGCAGCCCAACAGTTCAGCAGGTTCATTGTAGCACGACTGTAGCATCTCTTCTTTGGAGATAATGCTTCTGTAAATCTGGAGCAGAAGAGCCCAGGTTAGAGCTCACTGTCTTCCTTCATTGTCTGCTTGAAGCTGCGCCTCAGACCAAGCCCATCTGCAGCAGGTGTCACAGCAAGATGAAGGCTTCCCTGGGCAGACCCCGCTGAGGGGTTGACATCTCCAGGGCCTTGGGGCACAGATGTGTAGGTTGTTTGGGCTCTGGAGCGGTTGTTCCCAGCACGGTTAGTTGATGCAGGGGCTCACATTTGGCGCAGTCCTCCACTGAGACTGTGCAGTCCTGGCTCCCCAACAAGTCCTTTGGAGCCTGTGTCAGCCACTGGCTGGAGATTTTGGATTACGGTGTGTTTCTTAGGCAAAACCTCTGGGATGGACCAGTTTGTTGCTAACCTGATGAAGAAAAGCAAGGCTGGCTGAAGGGTGGCTGCCCAAGGTGACAACTGGACAGCTACTTGCATGCAGAAATCGCAGAGGTCCTGAAGGGTTGATGAAATGACTAATCTCTTGCTTCTTTTTTTTTTTCCTGATTGGTTATGTTAACTAAAAGAGAAAGATTGTGCCTACATACATAGGCTTGTGTTCAGCCACATAAATATGTGTGTGTGTGTGTGTCTGTACATTTATATTTTGAGTATAAACGAAAGTCATCTACAAAACAGGAAAACAAAGCAAATCCTGAGTTGCAATTTCCAGTGAGGTGAGAGATATACACAAACCCAGGGCTGGCCCATGTGCCATAGATGGGGCAGAGGGGCTGGGGCAGGCGCGTTATGTCTGGCGGACCTGTTTGCATGGTGCCAGGAGAGGGGTGTAGGGAAGTTACAGGCGGCTCAGCCCTCTGGTAGACCTTTATTGGGGTAGATGAGGGAACTAGGGAGTGACAGCAGGAATGAGTTCAAGGCAGGGCAGGGGATGTCCCCCCCTGCTTGCTTGGTGTGGGGTTTTATTTATTTATTTATTTACATCTGACCTTAAAGAATAGGATTAAAAGAGGAAGGTAAATTCAGTGGGGAAAGATCATCCAGGAAGTCTCTAGCAGGGCAAGGACTTGAAGCGAAGTTGGCTCTGTCCTCATTTAGCATCACATACCACGGATCATCCTTCTCGCCTCAGTGTAGTTTGTGAAAATCCCCCTCGCAGGTTCAACATGTAGTTTTTAACCAAGGGCCTCTAACTTTGCGCACTGAGAGGAGTCCTATTGCTTTTGAAGGGAAGTCCACAGACAATGTGAACCACTTAGTGTTTGATGTCAGGCCAAAGTATCTCTCTGCAGGATCATTGCCGATGTTTGTAAATTAAACGTGCAAGACACAGGAAGGTCAGTGTTCTGCTCTCCATCTGACCTCTCATGGGCATAATGTCAGGGCTCATTGTAAATAACTTTTGTCCCATGAGCGGAGTTTACTTTTTGCTGGGTCCTACAGTAATATTATTTTAAGAAATATCTCAACATTCTTGCACTTTCTCCTGTTGTTCACACAGATCAGATCCAGGTTGGCTTTAGGAAGCTGAATTTTTTTAAGATAAGGAGGTTTATTTTGGCTTAATCTCTGTCCCCACTTATCACTTTGTTTGAGTGCAGACTGTTGTTTCTGAAGTGAGAAGCACATTTCAATAACGGCACGACCATTGTGTCTTCAGTCGCCTTTTTTCGCTCCTGTGTTTTTGTTTCTCCACCAAGGCAAACTAATGATTTCTCACATAAATCAACAGATGAAATGCACCCAAGGGAGTTGAAAAAAGCCAAGGACACGTCCTCAGCTCTTGATCAGTCCAAATTCTCTGTGCAGTCAATGGGAATCTGACAACATGCGAGCTGCTGGATCAGGCATCTACTGAGAAAAAAAAACTCCAGTGAAAATTAGGTCAATAAATCTCCAGGGCTGAAGCATCTGGTGGGTGGCAGAAAACAAATATGGTACCTGTCCTTATGAGGACCATGAAATCATTTCTTGGCATCTTCCGTGTTATCAGGTTGTTGTATGTTCTGGGGAAGTATCCAAACTTCACAGTGTATTAAAGGAGTTTGTGTAACAACGTTTGGCAGAAAAGTGTCCAATAGCCAACAAACAACATGGGTGTATTAAAAATAGATCATGCCAAACAAATGTATAATTGCCTTCCTGATTTAGTAGATGTAGAGAGTCCAGCACAGCCATAGCGTATTTGGGATTCAGCAGGGTATTTGATATTGTGCTGTGCTAGAAACTGGATAAAAATACTAACTAGTTAAAAATATACTTGTACAGACTATATTTTATCTGGGAGCAGAGCGCTGTTGCTATTGGTGAGATCCCCAGGGCGCAGCAGGGTGCCAAAGAAGTCAGTAGTGGAGGTGACTCTTATTTCATGACTGCAAAACCAGTCCACTTCGCCGTCATGTGGCGACTAGCTCCTTCTCCTGGTTCTTTAGGGCAACAGAGAGCGTTTGTGGTTTGTGGGCTGCGGGTGCTGCCTGGCCCGCTTGCAGCGAGCGCCAGCTGCCTGCCCCTCCGGACACGGGAAATGCCGAGGGCCAGGCAGCACCAGCAGGGACGGGAAATGGGGGGCTCGCTGCAGGGACCTCCCGATGGCGAAGGTGGGTGTGTTGCAGGTGAGGACCGGTGGGGAGGGCGAAGGGAGGAAAGGGGCTGTGCATGGTGGGCTCAGAAACTCCCGCCGCAGTCGGAGTAGGGAAAGGAGGGTGGCTCCTCTGAGACGAGGGGCAAAGTGGGATCGTACTCTCAGAACGGAAAGTGAGGACACGGGCTGTGAGATCCTGTAAAATATGCTGAGGGCGGCTGCCTCATCAGTACTCATGGCCTGGCAGAAACCCTTAATTTAACCATTGGCTCTTGATGCCAAAAGTGGAGGAGGCCAGAGCCAAATCAGAGCGGAGAAGAGGAAATCTACATTAGGGATGAATGAACAATGACTGGGGAGCAGATTGGGGGGAAAGAATGAGTCCAAAGAGGATCTGAAAGTACAGTAAATAACATAATAAATGCAAGTTCAGATTGCCGTTCTCAGAAGCCCACAACCCTACACCTCTGAAGGACCCCATACTGAATTTTTTTACCAGTCTTGGTCCGTGCAAGTTAAGAGATGTAGGCATAGAAATGATGAAAACAAAAATGGTGCAAGGCTAGGTATATAGGGAGGACTGATATTTAGTATGCTTGTAGGCAGAAGAAACACTTTATATTTTATTACTAACATGCTAGAGCAATGAAGCAAACGTAGGGAGGGAACTATTCATTCTTGGAAGATGACTAGATAACAGCAGTGGTCACATGCAGGCAAAGCTTATGCCTCACCTTTACATGGTTAGTTCTCGGTTCAACCCACTGAGTCTCCAAATTCATGCCAAAAATCCTTCTTCTGCTGTTGGTGATCCTGATGCAATCCCTTGGTAAATGTATTACTGCTCTCCAAATAATGCATGGAGACATCACGCACCAACACAACGCCTCATGGCAGAATCAGAGCTCCTGATTCCTCGTTTGCCAGATCAGTGAGGGTACAGACCTACTGAATTACTTCCAAATATGGACATGTGCCCATACCTGCCCCTGACAACAGGCTTGTGCAAGGAGATATCCATTAAGTTAGAAAATGCATGCAGATTATAAAGTGCTCAGAATAGGGTCAAGTCATCTGAGTCTTGTAAAACACACTTTCTCTGCTTCTCCCTTTTTAGTTAAGCTAGGAATGAAATAGTATCTCAGCGCTGGCTGATACCCACGCGTAAGACTAGGCTCTTTCCATAATGATCCTGATTTACTTGAAATTTCAGAGCACTATAAAAAGACATTTTGGGACTAAACATATTTGCAGAACTCATTACAGCCAAATAATTAAATCTTACTAGAATGGCAACCCTTTCTCGCAGCCTGTCGGGTCCCATTCTGTGGTGTCTGAAATGCAGCAGCTATTTCCCCTTCCTTGGAACAGGAGATGATTTCATCCTTTCATACTGTTTCCTGTAGCAACATCACTATATGCCAGCTTTTTGGTGGGGAATGTTAGGCACCTAATTCATCCAACTTGCATGAGTACTGCTGATGACAATCCGTAGCATGAATCTTCCCTGAAGCTGTGTTTATTTAACCAGTATTTAGTGAATTAGTTGTGTCTAATCTGTCTGTCTAATCTGTGTGTAATTAGCTCCTTTTGAACCCATCATCCTGCACACCTACCTCTGTGAAATGATCCTGGTAGGTGGAGAAATGTTGCTGCTGAAATCAAGGGCACTACATCAGCGCAGGCAAGCGCAGGGTCGGGCATGATGTGGCAGCGCTGGAAATTGCTCTGCTTCCAGGGGCCATGTTTTAAAATGTGGATTATAAACTGTGCTGATGAAAAATATGAGAATCTGTCAGTTAATTTTTTGCATCAAGCCTAGGCTTGCACATTCAGACCAGTTACCTCTCCACAAAGAGATCTTTCCAGATGGCATATCCATTTGCTGTTGCATATCTTCATTTTTCTGCAGTGAAGGGTGGTTTGGGAACATCCAGTTCTCCATATTCATGCTCCAGATGAGTAATTGGCAGCTGTCCTGAGCATGTGTCCTTATGCATTTATGGATATGTATGACCTTCTTTACCAGAGGGATGAACATATTTTGTCTCTGTGTACCCTTCTGAGTCTGCTTTATTTTTCACTTTCCTGTGGCTTTGCTCAACACCTTCAGGTTGTTTGTAGCTTCACAGCTGCCTAAGTGTATATAGTAATGTCTCAATACTTTGTTGAAGAGAGATGCTGAAGCATCATTTCTACTAAAGGCAAGAACAGCAGGCTCGGCAGACCAGTGGTCTCTATGGCAGTTCCTGTGTCCCTGTGACCCTTGCAGACTCTGCCTTCTGCTCGTGGTTTGTTTCTGCAGGCAGTGTTATCATGCCATAACACCCCAGCTGCCAGGACATCTCCAGAGCTCACTTCTCAAATTCATAAGAAAGAGCTCTCTTTCTGTTCTACAAGTTAAGCGGACTCCTAGATAGGGAGTCCACAGCCTTTAGCCAGAAGATGGCACAATGCAACCGTGCTATGACCTGGCTATTATTTCTACGTGTTGAACTGGTGGACTCTCAGAGAGCTCCCCCTAAATAAAAGAACAGAAAGTTGCTAAGAAGAGAGCTAAACTGCCAGATGTTTTCTAAGGGGTGTGTGTGGTGGCTCTCAGGTGAATGGCAGTGCATCGTAGATCATGCATCTCTCTTCTTGGGGTCTTTTTATACTTCTGCAAATATGCCCAAGTGTGTACACGCACCCCTCCTCCTCTCTCCCCCGTACGGCCGTGTGCATGCCTGGGTGAGGATATTGTATATACATTCACATGCTGCATGAGATCCATCGCGCTACATCCGCCTCCAGCAGGCCTGGCTTTGGCAAGCGTGCTGCGCGGCCAGCAGCCCACCTGCTTAATTATCCCCACGCCGGCAAATCTCTAACCCTCCAACAGATGCACGTGAGAGCCCAGGAACTAATGTATTAGGGAGCCGGAGCTGTCATCGCCGGCCGGTGACGGCAGCCCCCCGACTGCGCGGTGAGCACCTGCGATCGCTGGCGGCGCAGGAGCCCCAGGTGCACCGGCATTCCTCTGCCTCCCTTCCTGCGAGCTTTGGGGAGCCGCTGCCCGGGCTCGCGTGACTTCTCTGGACTCTTAGCCTGGATGCAGACAAAGCCATCTTGGTTGCATTTGTATCGAAAGAGCTGTCTGGGATCTTTACAAGTTGGGGAAGGGCTCCAGAAGGGCAACAGCGCTGGAGGGCAGTGAATCAGACCCGGGCACCTTCACGGCTGTAGTTTATTCGCCCGCTGTATAGGGGTGCTGTGGCCAGCAGGACTGAGTATGCTGGTGTCACCCTGCCCTTGGGAAGACTGGAAGTCCAATCCTCCTTTCACAAACAGAAAACTGGTGCACATAACAAAATAAGGAATTGGGCCTGCAGAAGATGAATCTAGCAAAGAGCCAGATTCCTTGTTTTTGTTCCTAGAGCAGCACTGGCTGCGACCATAGGCAAGTGTGTAGCTTTATACGGCAAACACAGTTACCCGTGTTGTGCCTCTGACGAAATTCTTGGGCACATTGCATGGCTTAAACAGTCAGGACTTGCGAAGCCCTCCGAGAGTCTTGTATGAAGGGGCCCGTAGGCGTGCTAAGCATTTTGGTGCTGAGGATGGATTATTTTAAGGCAAGGCCCAATTAATGTTGTTAATGATGACTGTCTGATAGGCAGTAGCCCAACAACAGTTCCTAGAGGTACAGTTGCATCGGGGTGAAAAAGTGAGCAAAGGCCAGGTACTATCACTCCTATAACTTTTTTCATCTTTTGGCTCATACTGACATCAAAGATGTGCCACTGGTTGTCGCCATAAGAGATGTGCCCCAGAGGTTTTGTGTCTGTCCTCAAGGATAGAATTGACTCCGAAGGTTTCTTTGGTTATCACTGATATTTTTAATTTCACTTTTGCACCTTACTCAAACACAAAGCTTTTGCCTACCTAGGAAGATACAAGTCCAAGAAAACTGTGGTGGTAAAGACAACTCAAGAAAAAAATTACTTGCTTGTGCTGTCTCTTGTCTCGGTGAAATTAGCTCTCTTTGGTGTGCTTGATGATGTTTGTTTTAAATTATCCTCCCCTGAACAGAAATTATTGGGACTAATTTAGGTTTCAGGGCATAAATCCAACCTTGGAAGACTATAATAACATGGTAGCTGTTTACCATTGAATTACATGTTAAATATCTTATAGTGGAACTGTAATTACATGCTCACTCTGAGCATTGACAAGTAAACAGGATTATAACAGTCTCTGGAACCAATGTTTGCATGAATTCTTCAAGAGAAAAGAGAGACTCGAGGACACATATGGGGTTTATTTTCTGGCTGAAACCATATCATTGTTATTTATTATTCGGACGCTATTGCGGTACATGGCAAGACAGAGTTTGCATGGTGCTTCCCAGCTAAGCGGGAGGCAGATAAGAAAAGAAGAAGTGAAAGCAGATTTTGGCAGTAGATTTTTGGTCTCAGAATGTCTTTGTGAGAGCTTCTACCTCCAAGAAGCTGAACCACAGCTCCAGGCGCAGACGCTCCTCAGCTTCAGAAAAGCTAAGACTCAGGGCCAAATTCTGTTCTCAGCTCATCTCTGTCTAGCATTCTGTCATCCCACGTGCTTCACGTTTGTTCGTTGTCTTGTGCGAACTCGCCCCTTGTTAGAGGGTGCCGGTGTCGTTTGCTTGCCCTACACCTCCAGGGGCCGCATTGTGAAGAGACACTTTCACACCATGCGTCCCGCACTCAGTGGTGGCATCCGGGGCTTCACCCGGGCATTCTCACTTTCAGCTCGCAAGAGCGGTGGCATGACGGGCTATAAATCAGGAGCCTGCATGTGATTGACATTTGAACTGGCAGCGAGAGAAAAAGAGCTGACATCTGGCTTATGTGTTCTCCCTGCCAAAGCCTGGGAATGTCCTTCATGACGAACCTTGTTCCAGTGAAAGCCCTGCAGATACGTGGCTCTGGGACTGTGAGATCCCTCCTGCAGCGTGTGTGTTGCATGCAGACTTGGTCTCAAACCTTACATTGCTCTTTCTTGAAGCGGGAAGTGCCCGGACCGAGGCACTAATGTTTAGTAGGAAGGACCAGGCGTCTGGACTCCAGAGCTGCAGCTGACTGGGAGATCTCAGCCAATTGACAAAACTTCTCAGTGCATCTTGCTTCCCCATAAAATGGAGATACTGATAGATCAGTGAAGCGGAGGCTACAAGACTATTTATGAACGGTAGTAAAATCCTTGGAGATGCATGAGAGAGCAGACTAGTATATATCTATACGGCAACCAAACAGCTTGCTTACAAATCACAAGCCTAAGAACTGATGACCAGAGGTATTGGCTATACTGGTTTTCTGGTGCATCCAAACGTGACCCTAGCTCTATGCAGAAAACAAGTCTGGGGACAGTACATATTTGGTATTCAGCTTGCAGTTTCATGCATCTCAATTTCCTTGCATTTTCACTATGAGTTTTCCCAGAATAAGGAGCTGTTGACCTGTGTGCCTTTTGCTCACCTGAAATTGTTTTAAGAACATCTTGACTGGGAAAAGAGATGTTTGCATCAAGTTTGTGTATAACTCATTTGAGTTTGTATATAATTCTGAAGCCGCTTGACATCTAGTTCTGCATCCTTGGCATTACAGCTCTGCTTTGTCAGGGCTATAATTCTATGTCGTCCAACTTACCCAAGTGCATGGTTCACAGTTTTGATGCACGGGATCCCTCTGGCCCCAGTGAGGAAACCAGTTTGAGACTCAGCTGTGTAATGAAAGGATTCCTACAGAATCCCGCCTGGGAACTGCTCTCCAGCGCAGCCTCGCAGTGCCTTCCTGCACCACGCAATGGGGCTTCAGATTAAATCCAGAATATGAATGTGAAGAGTGGCACCAAAGGGGCCTCCAGGTGATGGCAGCAACACAGCACCTCCTCGAAGAAACTGCACTTGCTTTCCAAATGGATCATACCAGTGCTAAATGTGATTTACACTTTTATCCTTCTTCTTGAAGGAAACGCAAAGACAAAGAAGCAAAGCAACCTGCCAAGAGTTGAATATAGGAGAGTATCGGTTTCTGTGAGTGCCAGCGTCAGATGGATGGAAAGAGACAAGGTCAATTTGCACATTCTCATCCCCAGGTGGGGAAGATCAAGAGAAAAGCTCAAAAGCCCTTATTAGATGGCAAAGGACTTAGCCTAAGAATAAAATACACATTTCTAGACCTGTTGGAGGAACACTCTGTCAGAGTTCATTAGTATAACATAGTACAACTCTGCCTTTGAATGAACTCATCAGAAATATCTTAGTGGCACTATTCTAACTTTCACTCTACTTGGAGTTTTGTGTCCCTTTTGAGTGATTCGCAAGGCTTTCTGCAGATCCCACAAACATGTTTTAACCACTTAGCCCCCAGCACACTTCTGAGAGATATGCAGACAGCAACTCCTAATGATTCAGATGTCCTCGCATGTGCCATCTTAGTCTTTTGGGGATGTATCTTCAGTAGAGCATGGACCTATGTTTAGTAAAAGTAGTGATGCAAGCACATAGATGCTAGTAACCATGCTTTTCTACTAAAAAAAGAGAGGTCCTCTTATTTCCTACTTATATATACCCACTCAAACATCCTCCTAGTCCACATTCTCTTGACAAGCCATTTTTCATGGCCAGAGATCTGCGATTGTGCTGAAGGATGCTGCTGTTTCCTGACCTCATAGTTTTCAAACCATGTAGACCTGCTTCCTGTGCCCAGATTTCTACCAGCTCATCTTGAACCACCTCCTGGAGGACTTCTTTTAAAAGATGGTTTGTCATGTTGCTTGGGGATTTTGTCAATGTGAGTGTGCCCTGCAGCTTGGCTGAGTAAACACTCTTTGGGGGTAAATCCTGCCTTATGTTATCCGGAGTGCCTCTGGGACTGGTTCCTTTTGCAGGGGCTGGAAGGCTGGGCATGAACACTTATCTGGTGAAAGCAGAGCGGTCACTTGGGCCATTGCCTTCCCCTAATGCACATTTGCTCCATTCACTAGGTTTTGAAGAGCTGCGCACCCTGCCAGAGCACCCTAACCATCTCTGCTCTCCCCGCTGGGAGTCAGTGATTTGGAAGAACTGACCTATGATTTTAATTCTCCTTTCGCTTCTGAATCTCTTCTGCAAGGAAGCCCCCACCAATCCTTCCTTGCAAATGACTTCAGTGTCTGTAACCCGAGTCCTGCACCTCAATGCTGGATTATACAATAGACTCACACTTATCCCCTTTTGTTGGGAATGGTGGGTTTATGCGTCATGGATTATTCAGGTTGATCATCCTCATGATTCTGCCTGGCCTTAAAAGGCATTAATTTTTTTCCACGATGTCTGATCTGGATTTCCTTGTCTAAGACTCAGGATGTGGTAGTCCCTGAAGAATTCTTTTGCACTGTATAACTTTACAATGTATGCAATTGCTTCTCTCCATTTATTCACATCAAGTGCTTTGCTCAAGTAGGGGTGGTTGTGTTCGTAATCTGTTTCTCTCAGCTGATGGTCTCATCAGGACCCCAAAATGTGTACATGTTCTTATCCTTGCCATGTTAGCAAATGGTTTACAGAGAAGACATTTGGGTTGTGGTTAGGAAAACGAGTGTATAAAATTGCATATATTAGTCTTTATGTACTTGTATTTCTGTTTTCAACTGCAGTGATGATCCCTGTCCCTTTATTAGCAGAGAAGAGGTAACACATCCATAAAGGGAGAGCTGCATTATGTTATACATTGCCAAAATTCTCCGTTTAAGCTCTCACTCTACAATGTCGATGACTGTAGAAATGAGAGAAGAGAGCTTGATTTTTGTCTCTCAGATTTCCTCTCACAGCTTGCAAGCGCAGCAAAGCCCCTCTGCAGCTGATGGCCAGCCAACGTCCCCGAGTCACTCACAGCGCACTTTGCTGATGCTGCTGCATGAGAAAGAGGGTGCCAGCTCTGAAAAGCGACTTTACGTACGCTTTACCCCACTTGGAGAATTCCTCCTCGTGTATTCAGGTGAGAGCTGGTTTTTTAAACTCTTTTTTCCCACTAACTCTGCAAGCCAGCATAGTGAGGGGATGGAGACAGGCCGGGATCCAACCTGGGCTTCAGCAGCAGCGTTGCTACCTGTGTTTCGGGTGCAGAGGCAACTAGTTATACCTTCACCACGGTATATACCTTTAAAGTAAAGGCATATATCTTTACTGTCTGGCTAGGAGGAGGACGGATGCGTAGGATGGGGAGTAATTCTCCTCTCTTTCGTATCGTCTGTGTCCCTGCTGTTTGCAGGAAAGAGCCTGGGGAGTGAGACGGAGCAACCGCCTTTGCAGCCAGAGCTCCCGCGGCAGCGACCTCCCGGCAGAGGCTGCCAGAAAGCGCCGAATCCTCCCGGCCCTCTCCTGCCCCGGGACATCCTGCTACCGGCCCGGGCAGGAGCTGCTGGCTACTTCCGTAGGATCCCCCGTGCTCAGAAAATCCCGTTACTGCCTTCAGACACGCTCTGGACTTTGCTGGAGCAGCATGAAAGGAAACGGGGAGGTGAAGCCGAGGACTCGACCCGGCAGGCCAGGTTGAACTGCAGGGCTGGCAGCGAGGGAAAAAAACATATTTCTGCTGCTGAACAGATTTGGTCTGGAGTCAGTGAGGGAATTACCAGGAGCTAACCCGGCCGGTCTCTGCACTCATCTTAGGAAAAGGTCTCCATGTGCATGGACCATTCGGAAAATGGGCTTCCTCCCCGGCATAAACACAACTGTTCTGGAGATCTGCCGCTTTTTTCTAATGCTTTTTTTCCTCATTTCCAGTTCACCTTTGTAGACACTCCCAGAGAGCGGCGTTGCCATCCTCGGCACCCCTGTGGGGTTTGCTGGGCTCTTCCTTGCAGAGACAAAAATCCGTGCTCCGATTTTAGCGTGGACATTATTTTCTCTCTGATTAAGCGCTGCTGGGAGTTATTCTATTATCCCCAGACTTGTCTATTTACTCTTTAAAGCACGTTCCTTTTATTTACTCCTCCAGGGCTGCCTGTTTAATCCAATCTCTTTTCCACTGAATTACGCGAGCACAATAACACAGGCCAAACAGGTTCAGCCTGGGTCACGGGCAGCAGAGGAAGGGACGATATTCTTGTCAGATAATAAGTATTAAAAAAAATAGTCAAAGAATTTCCTGGGACTGCTGAGTTTTGTAGCTTAAAAGGGAGCATTGAATGGGAGCTGCTACTCCCAATCCCTATTTGCAATGGTTTTGCCACGTGTAACATGAATGAAAGCGCCTTGGTGAGCGGGGCCGGGACCCTGAGTGCTGGGGATGCCGCGGCGCATCCTCCTCCTACTTCGGGCGTCTGCCGGTTCATGCACCCCGGCGCTGTGGATCAAGTGACAGCAGAGAACACCATTTTATGGCACATTTACCCCGTTTCGCTCTTGCATTGCATTTGCCTCGCACCACATGTGGCGAGTAGCAGATTTTTCTTTTCGTTTTGCATTATTAACATCATATCTTAATTGCTTTCTTAAGTAAACGGACACCTGCACTTTGCAGAAACATGAGAAGATAAGTTTCTCTGGCCCAGGGAGGCTAGGCTCCTATTTATTTCTGCGATATGTGATTTATTCCCCAGCCCCTTTTCCAGCGAGATATGCTGTCGCCTTCCAGCCGCCCCGTCCCGATGTGCCGTTCAGCAGGCCGCCAGCCAGCTACGCTCTGCTCCTGTTATTTTGGAAACCTGGAGCTGCGAGTTTCGTAAAGGCTGGGTTAAGCAAGCCACAGATTTATCTCCATCTAACGATGAAAGTGCTTGGCAGAAAGCGCTGGCAGATCCGTGCATGTTTGCAGGGCTGCTGAACGCGGGCTCTGCTTCGCCGGTGGCGCGGCGCTCGCCGCGGGGGCGGCTGCCCGGCGAAAGGGCTGGTCTCCCGTGCCGCAGGCTGAGCAGGCCCCGCGCGGTTAATATTTAACCCCGGCTGGGTCTGCCAGAGGGGGACGGAGGCCCCCGCGCGCCGCCCGCGGGGCGTCAGAGCCCGCCGGGTTTTCCAGTCCCCTCCACGGGCTCTCGCGACCCGGCGCGGTTTGTCCCCTCGGAGCGATTTTTCTGCAGAAGGGATTGCCCGGAGCGCTCCGTCTTCCCCGCAAAACCGCACCGGAGCGCCCCGACCTGCATCCAGGAGTTTCCCGGCTGCTCCCTCTCCCGGCTGCGGCTCCGCACTGCCGGCACGCCGCCCTCGCTGGGGAGAGGGTCGCAACGTCCGCTGAGCCCTTTTCTCTGCCCCTTTCTGGCCTTTCCTATTATTTCAATTTGCATACAGATACAGAACATATATACATATTTATTTCCTAAGAGGATTGCTTCCGTATGGCTTTGCGCGTAAGAGTAAACAAGGCATAGCTGTTGACTATATGGTTAACATATTTTTGGTGGGGTTCCCATCCAGAAAATACAGCTGCACTATATTCCTGATAAAGTGGAACTAATGTTCGGCTTCAGCAAGAATGTTAATAAATGAAAGACATTTCAAACAACACTGATTGAAGCACAGTTTCCCTTCCCGCCAAAGGCTTTGGTTTTTTGCAAAGAGCTGCAAAAAATATAATGCCTGACCTGGAAATCAGCAGATCTGGGATCCTGGTTACACCCGTATGAACCTGGAATTGCTTTATTGATCTCGGTGGGTTTATGCGGACTGGCACTTCTGTAACTGAGACCAGAGGCCACCTTGTTGCTTACAGCCTGCTTTGCCGCAGGTTATTCCTCTGGATAATCTGAAGTTTCTCTTCATTACGGAGACCCAGCCAGAAAGGGGGGAGTTGCGCTAGTGCCACCTAAACTTATCCAGTGCCCCGGACACGATGCATGTGGCTGTTGCCTAATATCCTATCGCTGACAATTGAAACCCAAACATATAGTCATATTTTTGGACGAAATTGTACAAACACTTCAAAACAGTTTATGCGTTCCGATTTGTATGTTATCAGAGAGTGCCACACATGCACATGGAATTTATGGAAAATACTGAGAGATTTGAAAGGAAATTGTTTGGGAGGTTGTCTTATTTTCTTGAACATAAATCCCCAAACAGTTTCCCTTAACATTCCTCACGTCCGTGCAGCAATTAATAATTGCCATTTCTGTTTTCCACCCTGTCTGTTCATCTTGGGCTTTCTTTGTTTAATGGTTGTTTTTCCTGTCTCTCCTTTCATGTTTGGTACATCTGGAAGACCCGAACCTGGCATCAACATGCACAGACAAACTTCCTTGCATGGAAGGAGGGTGTGAGCGAGTGGTGAGCAGCGATTTAGGTCTTCAAGACTGCAGCCGCCTCCCCAAATGAGATACTGAGATTTGGGGATGCCCATGCAGAGCCTTCAGCTCAGACTACCTTGACGGAGCAGCCGTCTCACAGATGAGACCATTGTCTTGATCAGGTTTTTTTCTCACTTTCAACAATTCTGATGGCTCCAGCGGGATTACTCTTGTATTAGCCAGATGCAAAAGGAAAGCAAAATCAAATCCTTCATACATCAGTGTCAGACTGACTCCAAGAAGCTAGCGTTGAGTGATATAAAGGATAAGGGGCCTGAGGAAAGATGTGTTTATGGAGAACACTCAGAAAGTTTAACTACTTGTAGTTTGACCAATGCCGACTAAGGAAACTGCCTGCAAACATTTGAGGGTAGAAAAAGTACAGAGGATGAGCGATTTGCATAAGGTGATGCAAAGGGATGTAAGAAAGAAGAATGAGATCCATTTAAAGAAAGCAGAAGGAATATAGCTCTTCTGGAAAAAATTACAACCTGATCTGCCATAAGCTTTTCGTACCATATTCTTCATCCTAATATATGAGCCCACCTTCTGGGAATGTGGAAATGGTGTGCTGAGTCTGTCAGATGTGGTTTTTTTCTTGCTCTGGCAGCGGTGGTGTTGTAGTCACTAAGCGTAAGGGAAGCAAAGTTTGTAGGGAGAGGTGATATCTTTTGTTAGATCAACTGATGTAAGTCAGAGAAAAAGCAGAGGTTTTCAGATTTCGGACTTGTGTGCCCAAAACCCTCTCTGTGTTCCTCCATCTGTATTGCTTGATCTAAAATCTTTGCGTCGTGCGTCCTTGTTGCATTTTACCTGCAAGGAAGGAGAATTGCGCATGGATTGTAGTGTTGATTTTGCTAAGATTTTTCTGTACGCACGTGCTGCTGCTGTGTGTCTGGAGCAGGGAAGGCCGTTTGAAGCTGTGACCCAGGGAATAACGGTCTGTATTTCCCTGGCCTGCCCCCAGGACACGCTGGCTCTCCTGCACATGTGAGCTTTACCTCCAAGAGGCAAGTTCAGCTTAACTTGGAGAGAGGAGTTGTCCTCTGCTATTTTCACCTTGAAGCTGTAAGCCCTCTTGGAGATCTTCTAAGGCCACTGAGCAGAGTGTCCTAGCCACTGCGGCCTTGAATGTCATTTGGCCGCTCCTAGAAAGCCAGTGTGAGGGATCTTCCTGCATGCCCCTACCCCAGAAGACGGGGTCTCCTGGTCTGGGCTAGCTGGTGTTCCCCAAGAGCTGTCGACTTTGCACTCAGGTTTGTCACGTGTCCGTATCACCGGGGAGAGCCAACACAGTGCGTCTAACCTGGCCAAGGGAGACGAGATCTCCCAGCCTATTGGAGATGGTGGAAAGCATGTCCTGCAGATGCTGTCATGTGCAACTTTAGCATCTAGGAGGAATCAAAGCATGATTCAGGCACGGTGAGACTGGCTAGTGTGTGCAACAGGTCCTCAAGGGAAAGTGTGGGAACTCTCTCATAAGAAACTTCAGACCAAAACAGAGAGACTACAAGGAAATATTTGGGCTAATAGAGTGTACCGGCTGGTTCTTTCCTCCTCTGACTTGCACAGGCATTCAGACGCTTCACAAGGGTGAGAAGTGCCTGGGGGTCAGAAGAAGGTGGGCTAGCCAAGGCATCCTGCTGAAGTTGTTTGAGCCAGGCTCTATTGCTTATGTGGATGATGGAGGCTCAGACTGCAGATGGGTCAGGAGATCTGAGGAGACAGTAGCCACCATCAGGGTCACAAGGTAGTGCCGGGCCTCTGAGGTGAGAGATCTGGTGGGGTGTAAGCTCTTCCATCAGGACAGCTTTAGGTAGACACCCCCTATTTCACTCTGACTTCAAAGCACCCTAGAGCAATGTTCACCTTTCAAAATTTGACTGTTCTTTTCAGATTTTCCTGTCTTTGAACCAGACCTTGCAATACTGCCTGGAGTCTGCAGCAACATCCATACTGAAGGGATGAAGCAGATCCCCACTCCTGCAAAAAAACATGAAAACTCAGATGCAAGGGAAACGGTGCAGGAGGGGACAGTACTTCTTCTGGCACTCGTCCTCCAAGCATCTTGCACAGGATCAGAGGTTTGGTTGGCAGGACAACCCAGGCAAGAGCTGGGAGAGTTACCCAAATGAACGAGGCCATCTTTTCCATGTGCAGATGCTTCCAGATAGCCATCTAAGTTCCCAGGATTTGGCCTGGGAATATCTCAGCAGGCAGCCTCGTTTCAAAGGCACTGGGCTATGCCAGCACTCATTGACTTCAGACTCATTAGGGCTGAAGTGTGAGTCGTGCTGGGACAGGACATTTGTGGTCACGAGCTTGTACTGCTGTTTGGGCCCCTTTTCCCCTCCACCCTAACAATGGTGTTCATGCTTCTTGGATAAAAGTTAATCTTATGCATGTGATGGACTGTTTCATTTCTTTGCAACACTACTGAGGATAAAGCATAGTCTGCAGGAATAAGAGTGTGTGTGTGGAAAAGTGTCATTTTTTGTTAAGAAAAAACAGATTTCCAGACCATGTCATTCTGGTCCATCTCTTCATCTACACATACCTCTGATTACTAGCTAAGTTATAGCTAGGTCTAAACTACTCACAGATAGGGGACATGGTGTTTTAGCTCTCATAAGATGCTTTCTCTGAAAAACACTGTTTTAGCCTCAGCTACAGACCCAAATGGACCAGCACACTTGCTCTGACAAAACCCCTTCCTGTGCCTGTGAGCCTGGCGCATCCTTCCTGAGCTGAGCGAGGCTCTGCCTGTGCCTTTGCTTCCCCAGCAAGAGTTGCCACACAGAAGGTTTAGCATTTTGGGGTGATCTCCAGCATCTGCTGCTATGCATCTGTGGCAGTCTATTGCCTAGACAAGGTGATACCTTGGTCCAGCCCTGTGTGCTGGTCTCACGAGCAGCCCAAGCAGGGCAGAGCAGATGGGTGGTGGATGGAGGGAAGGCGTGCAGTCCTGGAGATGCCATTCCTTTCCCTTCCCGTGCTCTAGTGGCCATGATGAGCAGGATGTTCCCGCACACCTTCAGCTTTTACGGTGTGTCCCTGGGGACCTATGCCCATGGTGGCACATGATGGGAGCTCTGATGTCCCCAGCTCCCAGGGCAACCCTCATTTGGGCCTGTTATATGGATGCTTCTCCTGCAGCTTAAGAGGATCCATGTTGCTGAAGCTGGGTGGGAATCACAGCATGGAGATGGCATCTCCCAAATGATCTGCAACGCTAGTGTGAGCATGGGAGAGGAAAAGAAGAGGTGAAACAGCCAAGATAGAGGTGAGAAAAGAGGGTAAAATGGAGTTCTGGCTCCATGGATGGAGGTGAACAGCTTCTGGGAGAAAAGAGGTAGGCAGACTGGAGAAAATATGTATTTCAGAGCCATGAGGAACATTGTTATGGGGATGCACACTCACTAGACCATCACAGCTAGACAAAGTCTGGAAAGCCATGGTCTGAAAACAGGGCTTAGGGGACCACTGGGATACAAATTGACTGTTAGTCTGCTCCTCAAGCCATGCAGAGGCACGTACTGCTTTGCTTAGCATTCATTTCTGTTTGTCAGCTTGGGAAAGTGGTTTTCCCACAGACCTGTCTCTGGACTGTGGGGTGCAGGAGCAAACTGGAGCTGTTGAGTTTCAGACTACTCAATCATCCTGCAAATTACAGCCAGCCCAGAAAAACACAGCTCTGCATGTTTCCTTATTTAGGTAAAAGTGTCAGGAAAATAGCATGAGATTTTGTTTCTGATAAACTAGGAGCTGTTTCAGGAATATTAATTATTTTGTTGTATCAACATTCTACACTTATTCCTCCACTGCTGTATTGTGAATGAGATGGATGAAGTCTTCAGCTGGGTTTCTGAGTGTCTTTCAGGGACTCCCAAACTCCTGACTAAAGAGAATAATTGTGCAGATGTTTTGGAGTCAGTAGGGGCTGTCCTCTGGTTATTTTAGCCTGGTGTGTGGAAGTTGTGGGTTTCATTCCCTGACCCTCTGCATCATCCCTGTGCAGCATCTCTTGGAGTCAGATTCTTAAAAAGCTTCTGGATGCCTAAAGAGGCCTAATGGGACTCTGTAGTCATTGAGGCACCTGGATGCTTTTGAAAATCCTGTGTGTCACCCTGTAACCCTCCAGCTCTCAAAACTTCCCACTAACGAAGGGGTGCAGGAGGTGTTTGCATTTTGCTGCTTCACAAGTGTTTTGTGAGGAGAGTTGATCATAGATCAAGAGCTGTTGGGAGCCCCAAAAGTCCTCAGGGACATGTGAAAAAAAATCACACGTGTGATTTTTCAGTAGTAAGTGAGCATAGAAGGATGAGATCCATCCCAGGATTTTTTTCTGCTGTGTCAAACCTGAGCTGGCTGCTGGGCATGCTGCATTCGTGTGGACACAGTGTGGGTCAGAAGAGGGTCCCATTCTCCAGCCGGGAGCTCATTCATGCCCAGGCAGCTCAGCTCAGTGGAGTTGTCTCTGTAGGCAGGCTGTGGCAGAAAAGCAGTGACGGAGCTGGGAATTAGTCCTTGGTCTCCACCCAGAGTGCTCGACCCAGAAAACCAAGATGAGTTAGCAGGAACTCTTACGTGGGGTCTGACTAACCTGTAGGAAATGCTACTGGGACAGGCTGGTGGCCCCCCATAACTTTGTTTCTCTCCCATTTCCCAGTCAAAATTGAAGCTGCTTTTGATTGCAATGGGATTTGGCATGAGAACAGAGGATCATGTTAATAGACATGATTTTCAGGCCAGATATTAGATGGTGATGTCTTTGGGACAAGGACTTTGCCTTCTTCATGGTGAAGTGACTAGGCAAGCGTTACAAAGATGTGTTTTATACATGATCCTTAGAGGTATAGCATGTGGTTGGTCTCTCATACTGATGTAAATTGGAGCAATTTTATCAGAATCCATGGCATGAATATAGCCTGGATGAAGAAGCAAATCGTGTCCATGTAGGTCAAGTCCTGAAGGTTTGACTCAGTCAACACCATCTTTGAAGTCAATGAGGCTGAAGTTATTGCCTGTTAAGAGGAGTAGTCCATCTGGGATGTCTCAAATGAATGAAGTTTAATAATAAAAATGATGATAAAAATATGTAAAATATAAAAACAGTACTGGCAGCCACTTTGTTTCTGGTTTGGGGGTTTTGTGTGTTTAGTCTTGTTTTCACACTGATTTTGTATATTGAGATATAATGCCGTCAAGAACTGCTGAGTAAAAACATTTAAGTACTAAGAAGAGAGGCTATGATTCATAATCTTAGGAAAATAGATAAGATGGATTTTCCGACTACTTTGGGGCTTGGGTTTAGGGGGTGTTAGGGGTTCTCCTGGTACGTGTCACACTGGATGGGAAGGAGGCCTTCATGCTGGGACAGCTAAGACGGCTAATAAATAATACCATCAATAGCAACAATGTTTCTTTCTGGATATAAAACGTAGCTATTCAGGCAGGTTTTTTTTTCTTCTTGGCATTTGTTTAGTCTATTCGGTGAGTTCTGCCAGCTTGATTTTTACCCCGGGGCGGCGAGTAATTTGCTGCGAGAGGGGGATGCACCAGCCGGGCCGCGTTCGCGAGTAAATAATCAATAATGGTAACAGCTAATCTGCGCGACAGGCGCCCCCACGGTTTATCCCCCGTTGGCTTTAGTTTAGCCTCTTTCCGGGAGATTTCCAAAGCGGCGCTGCCAGCACGGGACCCGCGTGGGTGCCGGGGTTTGGCGGGGGGGGGGGAGGTCCCGGGTGGGTCCGCTGCGGGGCGGCTCCGCGGGGGCGCAAAGGGTTAAGCGGCGGCGCGGCGGGCGGCGGAGCGCGGGGATTGGAGCGAAGTTTGGAGCGGGGCGGCGCGGCGCCGCCCTCCTCCGCGGCTCTGCCCCCACAGCCACAAAGCCCTGCAGGGAAAGTTGCTTTATCGCTGGTTTCTCTCGCCCCGGCCGCCCCCCCTCCCTCCCTCCCTCCCTCCCCGGTTCCCCCCCCCTTCCCCGTCCCCAGCCCCTTTCCCCTCCTCCCCTCGCTCCTTAAACGGGATTCCGGCTCGGCGAGCCCGGCACGGCATCAGCGGGCATCCCGCGGCGGCTCTGTCAGAGCCCGCTGTCCCACCCCGCGCACACGCCGAGCCCGACCCGGAAAGCAGGAAAATTTGCGAGGTTCCCCCCCCCCCCCGCCCGCCCCTTTCCTCGGCTCCTCGCCGGTGGCTCCGTAGCGGCCAGTCGCTCCGGGGCGAGGGGGTGGCGGCGGCGGGGCAGAGCGCGGGCGCCCGCCGGCAGCCCCGAGCCGCCCGCGGCGGGGGATGAGGCAGAGGCCGGCGGCGCCGCTCCGCGCCGGGCGCCGGGGCCGCGGGGCTCGCTCGCTGCGCGCCGGGCCGCGGAGGGCATGAGGCGGCGAGCGGCGGCGATGGGCGCCAGCGCACGGTGCTAGAGCGGCGGCCGAGGTGAGTGCTTCCCCCCGCCCGCCGCGGCCGGCGCTCCGCCGCGGGCAGACACTTGCGAGCCGCCCCGGGCGCGGCGGGACCCCGCTCCTCCGCGGCTGCACAGCGGCGGCGGGGCAGAGCCGCGCAGCGCCCCGCGCCCCGCGGCGCTGGGGGCCGGGCACGGCTCGCTGCGCGTCCCGCGGGCGCGGCGCCTTCGGAGCCGGGGTCTGCAAGGGCGAGGAGTCCAGCCCGCGCTGAGGCAGCGGGAGTTTCGGAGCGCGCTGTAACTAGCGTAAACCCCGCGCTTTGGCGTAGGGCAGCCGAGGCATCGTCGCGGATCTGGGTCGTTCCGTGCGGTTTCGCGCTGCGACGCCGCTCCGGCGCACGCGGAGGGGAGCGGAAAAGCAGCGCGGTGCGGAGCAAGTGCGGAGCGAGGCGGGCGCCGGCGAGCGCCGCGCTCCTGCGGGGGCACCGCGGCGGCCCGCGGAGTTTTCCGCGCGCTGCTGCTGGGAGAGGTCGCGTCCTCCTCCCCTTCCCCCGGCTCCGCCGCGAACGGGTAACCTGCAGCCTGGTTTTACGGCCGCTTGCTGCTGTTTTGTTTGCCTTGCAGCCTGGTTCAGTACAGGATACCAAGGAATTATGCATTAACTGTAAACTTAGAGGAGCTCGCTGGCCTCAGTGGGTTCTTGATTTATATCAGTCTAAAGCAGGGAGGGAGGGCAAAGTTTTACTTGCTGGCCGCCACGGAGTGAATTGCAAATACGTAGCTGTTTTATTTGCTGTTTCTGATCTTGCACCTCTGCAACAGATTTTAAAAGTCCGCAAAGTTTGGGGTTGTTTGTTTACTTTGGTAATTACTTTGCTCTCCTTTTTCCTCCCTCCAGGTCTGGGAGGACGGTAGCCTGTACAAAAGGAGGGATCTGGTTTTCAAAATGGAATTGCAGCTCGCGCTCCTTTTCGCAGGGATAATTGCGTTTTGTGACTCGGCAAGAGGTAAGGAGACCGAGCTTCCCGCAGCCTCGCAAATGGCTCGTGGCTCGCACCCTTCCTTCCGCTCCAGCTGAGCCCGTGTCGTGCAGACGTGCTTGGCGCCCTCGGAGAGACCCCCGCAAGGGCGTTGCTGTCAGCACGGGCTCTTCTTCTGCGCGTTGCGTATTTGTGCATCACGCGCACGTGTGCGCCTCCTTACCTGCGTGGTTCGGTGCGATCGCTTTGGATGGAGCGCTGTCGCTCTAGGCTTGTGAGGTTTCTTAAGCGCAGGTGAACTTCCAGGCTCCTGGCTTGTGTGTGGGTGTAAAAACGCACAGGCGCTTTTAAAGAAAAAGCACGTTCCTCCGTGGCTCAGCAGTACCTCTGCCCTGCCGCGGTCCCTCCAAACTCTGCCCCGTGTATTCCCCCTAGCAAACTGAACAAACACGTCCATTAGCTTCCTCAGTGACAGACAAATGACAGTTCCCAACAGCTAGCCCGTATTTTCACGCTGGGTCTCTCGCAGTTGATCAGATTTCAATAAACAGGTTACTCTACCAGAGGCAAATTGAAATACATTGGCCCCGGAGTGGCAGCTGGAAAAAAGAGCTTTCTTTGTGGGAAGGTGCTTTACCCCAAGTTACGGGGTCTGAGCCACTAGACTGCTGGCTTTTCCTCCGCTGCAGCCCAGGACATGCCTTGGCCGGTGCTGTCCCTGGGAAGCCTGAACGCGAAAGCACTTTTTCAGTCAGACCAGGTCTCTCTGGCCTCGAAGGAGAGGGCTGCGTTGTTGCAGGGGAACGGGTGCGTGTCCTCAGGATGCGGATTGCTCCGGCTGTAATTCCCAACAGTACAGGGGTTGCAGGAATTGGTGAAAGACCTTTAAATCACCCAGTGCAGGACTGGGCCGCGTAGTTTCAAATTAAAAGATTTAAACATTTATTTAAATGTGGGGGGTGAGGATGGGAGAGGAGGGGGGAGCGTTACTATAAAAGCCCAAAGTTGGGTTAGTGCGTTGCTTTTTTTTCCCTTCTTGGCATTGGCTCCCGAGCAAATATTTTATGGAGGCAGAAGCACTATAAAATGATTCTGCTGGAAGCTGAATGAAAAAGAAAACAGTATATATAGCCTTTAAGGTCTGAAAGGCTGAATTCCAGGCGAGGTTTACAATGCAGACTCAGTTTTAAGTTGTAGGCAATGGGCAGCAGTGTGTGAATTCAGATGACCTCATGGAGGTATATTATTCTAATAGACCTGGGAACTCGGTGGAGTTCCCCAAAAATCTGAAGTGGGCAGGAGAAGACAAAAAGATTTTTGTCCACGTTCTGCCGGCTTCTGAGGAGAGGATTTGGTGCTTTACCGGCAGACCCTGCTTAAACGTTGTTTGCACTCGTCGTGCTTGTATGCTTTTATTGCCCCTGGAAAATACAGGAGGATTGACTGTGGACTGTAGTTGTATGACGAACCGACAGAAAATTAGCAGTGGTAATTTCAGAACATCATAGCTTTTCCTGTGAAAAAAGTATTTATTTTTTTTTTAATATAACTTTGACAGGATTGCCTTGGTAATCTGATTGAACTCTTCAGAGCCGGAGAAATCGGATCTGCAAATGATGGGGAGATGTTCCCGGTTATTTAAAATGGCATAGAAATAGAGTTTAAAATACCGGGCCAAGCCCACTAAAAAATGCGATCCATTCATTTGCTGATATCATGAAAGATCAAACTTGTAAGTGAGCAGAAGCGAGAGGCTCCCTAGCGCGTTGCAGCCTTACTTTGTGCTGCAGAATATCGCCTCTGATTACGTGTTTACATTCGGATAATTTTAGATTCTCTCAAAAATGTGCCCAGCTGTTAACATGCCTGTGGATTTTTTCCTAATGTCTCATGCGGTGGGTTAGGCCGCTGGAGATGTATAAAAGTTACCTGTTTCCCTCGCTTGAGTTTTATAGACAGCCCGTCGGCCAAGCCTCGGCCCGAGGTCGCCAGGCTTTTCGTCGGAGGGAGAAGGGCGCTTTGTTTCGGCCGAACAGCGTTTAACATTTGTGTCCCGACTGCAAATCGCACGCGTGCGGCCCCAAGCGCCCCAGCGCCTCCCGATCCGAGTGGCCAGGCGTTAAATAGGTGCTTGATGGCTTGAAATCCCCCGCGGAAGAGTCCCGGTTTGGAAAAGCTGGTCCTTTGCTTTCAGCCCTGTTAGGCAAAAGTGGCTTTTGCTGGGACGGGCATGTTAGTTTGGAGCGGGCTGGTTGCGCGCTTCGTGCCTGCGGAAGGGCTGTATCGTAGTGCGTTTGCACAAGGGGGCAGAGTTAAGTTGCCCACGCGCCCCAACCTGGATGTTTCCTGACACTCGAGGGCTCCGCTGCAATCTTGCGTTCAACGGTACGTCGTATTATTTTCACGTCTTTATTTGCGTGATGCCTTTTAAGGTGAAGGGCCTCGCAGGACGGACCGATGGGGCTAGTGCTGCAACTTTTTTTGCCACAGTGAACGGGGGAATTTTGCAAGGTTAGAAGCTGTGCCTGCTGCCTCTGTCCCTTCGTGCGCTCTTGTGACCCGATGTGTCATGTCACTGATGCACAAAACACTGCAAGAATGGGGATAGCTTAGGAAACCAAGAGAAACCCTTAAGAAAGTGGCCTGACACTTAAGTAGCCATGAAAAGTGAAGAGCAGGTCTGTTTTTAGAAGTCCTGGTGCAGAACTCGGCACGTCTGAAAGGATGAAGGAGCAGGTGGCTCTGGCTCGGTTTGAGCTTATGCTTTCGGGGACCGAAACTTAAAGGCTTTGGCTAGGGGCTTGTCTACGCCTGGAAACATACTGGGATCACTCTTCCAAAATAGTTAATCTGGAATAACTTGCACAGTGACCCATCTTATTCCAGGCTAAGCATATCCTAGATGGAACCTCTACAAAAAAAAGTATTTCTCAGTAGCTTTTTTGATAAATATCCAAGTGTCTTCTTTCCCTTGGAGGGTGAACACTAGCATGAAAACTGTTGTGTGCACAAAATCTCAGCGCAAAATCTGTGCGCTGTGGTTCTCCGAAGGGCAATATGCCTCTGGGCCGAGAGCCAGGGCCCAGGGTAGTAGCTTCAGACCTTTTACCAGCTGCTCTGGGTCTTGCCAACCCTGAAGTGGGGGCAACACGGGCGCTGGAGTTCCTGTCCCGTGTCCTTCCTTCTCTCGGCACAGCCCCATACTGGGCAACAAAAGTCCTCGGAGTCCGGCCCTGGCCCTCCTCCGTGGGGACGAATGCCATCTTGGGTCACTAACCTCTAGTGACCATGTCCCATAGCAATGTAGCTCCTACTGCTCCACACCTCCGGTCGGATACAGGTAATACAATCTGATATTTTCCTGCTTATGTTATCCCCGTGGCACACAACGCAATATTTGTTCCAAATCTGTCAAGTTGCCATCGTATTCGCTTTGGTTACCGTATATGGTAGCACTGGGATGTACTTGGCTTGGTCCCGTGCCTTAAACGAGATCTCATGTGGTACGTTTAGAAGTTTTTGGTAAGAGGGGCGACACCCCTCCCGTTAGTTAGTAAACTGATATTCTGCTGGAAACTAATTAGTTTGGAGGCTGATTTTGTTTTCGGTGTGTCGCGTAGGGAGGGGAAGAACGGGACCGTAATTACTTTCTGCTGTGCCGCTTTTCTGTGCAACGCGTGGCTTAAAAGTCTGGTTGATGCCAGCTTTACGATAAATTTGTTTTTATCTGGCAAGGGCTACCACAAAATTCAACCGTTTGGTGCGGAGCTAATGTTATTTGCCATTTTTATTTGTCTAAATATTGGAGAAAAAGGGGATGGGACACAAGGAAGCTTTGTATTTCTTGGGAGATGAGTTCTCGACTCTAATGAACATATTTACTGTTCTGTAACTTGTGGTTTATGAGAGTGAACAGTAGTTAATATGGAAAAGATAAATAATGATAATATAAAAGAGACAGCTGTTGGCTTCTGTTTAAAAATTCCTTTTTTCCTGTTCAATGATTATTACCAGATATAACGATTAGGTAATTTCTCGCTTGTGGAAGAGAAACATATTCAGATCTACGGTCTGATTCAAATTTCACGGAAGTCACTGGAGATCTTCTGGTTAAATTTGGTGCATTTTTTTGGATCATGCTGTTAGTAAACTTGTTCGTGAATAATCTGGCAGCACCACTTGTACCTAGCATCAACATGACATGAAGAAAATCCTCATTATTTTTTGTTTTAAACCCTGGTTCCTCCCCTTTTCTGAGGCTGTCGGTCACTTTAAGTTGCGACTGAGTTTAAACATAACATACAGTGTGCGTCATACTGGAAAATTAGGGTTTTTTTTTAAATTTTTTTTTTATTAGGAATATTACAAAATTCAGCAGATTGCTCAAATGCATTTAGATTTTCCTTGAAGTTTTTATAACTTTGTTTTCAAAGTGCATATGCTTCCTTGACCTTCATTAAAGATGCAAGCAGCAAATTAAAAGACATCTTTTTTGTAATAAACTTGTACACAGCTAAGCTCTGAAGTCAGGCTGTTATCCAAAGAAGAAATTTTCATATGCCACGGAATTGTTTTGTTGTTGTTGTTTTTTTACAATAAAATGGTTCTTTCAGGAGCAAAAACCATTCATTAAGTGACATTTGCTAAACAGCGAGGGACCCGCTTCTCAAAGTGGGAGACCATTGTTACTAATTTATTAACTAACGATGAGGTTTGTCATCTGGCGTGCAGCGGCTGGTCAAGCCGCTCTACCCCGGCGACCTCTCTGCCAGGTGATAATCCCTTTCCAAGCAGGTGTCTCGCAGCGCGGTAGATCAGGATCGACGCCAGTATGTCGGGGGGCGGCATACTCAGTAGGGAATAGGGTGAAGGGGCTAGAGATGGTCAATCTCTGGCCATGCGTTTTGGATCCCTTTGCTGAAATAGAGAAAAGAATTTCCACTGAAAGAGGAAAAAAAAAATGCAAAGGTCCCCTTTTGCCTAGTTTGAAATAAAAATATATATATATACCTCAGTCATGGCTTTATTTGTTCAGTAGCAGTAGAATCAGTGCAGCTTTCTGTTCTTCCTGAGACATGAAATTCCTACTTGCGTCTGCAGTGACTTGTGAAATCCTGCTGTTCAAAGGGTCTGTGTTCAAATGTGTCCCGGTATTACAGTAGTCAATGCAAATGCTCCTTTCTCCCTTTTCTTCCATTAACCTGCTCATTTTGTCTGGTTTCAAAGAGTTTGTCTTTCATCTGACCTCTTCCTGTGTTTTCTGGTGGGCTGCTCAAGCCGAAGTGCGTTTGATCTTGTTTGGAACATTTTTAATTTCGATTTGTATTCCTTTTCTTGTTCTCTTTAATCGGTCTTTGCTTGCTGCCTTCTGTAAGGAACGTGCCTCCTTACATATTTAGTTGTGTTGACTGGTCTGAACCTTCTGCACAAAGGTTGAACATTTTCGGTTATTTAAGGGATTCTTTTCTTTCTTTCTTTCTTTTTTTTTTTTTTTTTAAGCATAAAGCCCAGTGTCAATGTGGAAGTTGCAAAGACCACTGTCCTTTGCAAGCCCGTTGAGTCTGGTGCAGCCGCAGTACTAAGACAAAAGGAAAAAACTTATAGAAGAAAGCTTGAATAATCTGATCCTATTGCTCCAATGTCGTATTAGATAAGCAGATACAGCCCGTACTGGTTTTAACGTGTTAGGACCTGATTGAGAGCCTGAGAGCGTTGGTGCAGTGACTCCTACTCATGGGCTTTGGATCCATCCTGTAAGGAACTGATTAATGGGTTATGTGTAACACTGACCTCCATGGAGGTCCCTTCACGTGTGACAGCAGGACGGATGTGGACCGAGCGTGGTGTTTGGATCCTGCAATTTTTCTGTTTGAAGGGACAGCTCGAGCTGGATTTCTCCGTCTAGAAGACGCATTGTTTTTGCCCGCTGCTAGCGTTGGCTGGCAGCTGAGTGGGACTGAAAGCAACTTGGAAATTCATTGCTTTAACTTGGGGTCAGCCCGGAGGGGTTTTATCCCAGAAGAATGGGTGTCATTCTGGAGGCAGTGTTGCTAGGTGTGGAGGGACTGGAGACTCTTCTGAAGTGTTATTTAACAAGTTAATATATGCCGTCTGCCGCTGAATCCATTCACATCACTGATTTTTTTTTTCCTTTTTTTTTCCCCTTCCGAGTCAAATAAACATGGGCTGCATGGAGTTTGGTTGGTTGCCCTGATTACACAGTCTCCCCATTGTATCGCAACAGAAACACAGTATCCAGCAGTGCTGCGAATAACCTAGCGTTTTTATTTCATCATAACCACTCCAATTTTCAGGAAGAACTGCAGCCAATAACTCCAGGCTACTTCTTCCATTAAGTGTTCGAACTTAATTTTGAGCTTCACTAAGGGAAGAAAAATGTAAATTGGGAACAGAGGCTTCTTGGAGAAGGTTAATGTTTCTCAGGACTGCTGCACCTCTATTCCCAGCCTCTCCTGTGTAACAGTAAGAGTGGTTTCTAGATGGATGGGAAACAAAATCGTTCCTCCTTGTGCCTGGTAAATTTATTTCATGAAAGATTTACAGAATCTTGGGTGTCCTGTCAAGTGATTGGGAAGTGAGTAATGCAAGACGTGTCATCAACTAGATGCCACTTGGGCTGTATTGACTTTGGTGGGTATTTTTGGAGCTGTCAGTATTTATGCATGTTAAATAAAAACACAGGGACAGTGGACAGATGCAGAAATGCAGACTTAAAAAAGAAATTGCCTATTGTGCATATTAATCCGTATTCTCCTTGCTTGAGTTGTTCCTACTTCACGTGCCCAGTGAATTGACTACTGCAAGAATTTGGTGCTGGAGTGGTGCTGACTCTGTGGCAGGTGTGGCCTTGCTAATTCTGCCCAAAACAAGATAGCTGGGAGAGGAACAAGCTGGAGGAGGCCCTGGAGGGAAATCTAAGAATTAGCCAAGCTTTGGGAGAAAACTCAGGCTTGATTAACGTACCACCGCTCTTGAGTCCCACTTCTTGAGTGAAGCTAGGCCTTAGAAGAGGGACTCACGTGGGCAGTGTGTGTGCCCGGAAGAGGATGTCGGCATGTGGCTTTTCTAAATCTAGCCTGTCTTTCCCTTTTCACCCACGTCTTCCCAGGTAACCCCACGTTATTGAATGTATGTGTGATGCTTAATTGGTTTTGGATGGTCCTGTGACTTTGAGTAGAGGCATCCTATTGTTAAAGGAGTTCTTTTGTCATGGTAGCCATTACTTTAGTACTGCCTTGTATGGTTTTAAATCATCCCCTTTCTAGATGGAAGCAGATGGGATGAGGCAAATCAACCCCAAAGGGGAGAAGGGGCAGTGCCTCAGCCCCAGCAGCCCCCAGAGCTGACCAGCCAAACTGCGGGAGTTAGGCTGGTGCAGACCCTCGAGCACTGTGAATTGGTTTCTCTTCCTCCTTTTTCTTTTTGGGCCATGACTAATAGGTTTGTGTGAATTGAAATAACTGAGGAAGCTATTTTGGTTGGTTGTTGTTCTCATCTAAAGCAAACTGTTAACACTGGTTAAGAAATGACAAATGTTGGACAAAAGTTACGGATGTATGAGCTGCATGTCAAGGATGGGAAAGGTTAATGAATAACTTGTGGAATATCTCCATGGACTGTAGACTCTCTGTGGAAGTAAGAATGCTTGTTTGGCAGGGACCAGCTGTCATAAAACTGGTGACTAAAACTCCTTTGTAGGTTAGATAGCCTTGTAATAGAGCATATTATGAGCCATCTCGCTCTGTTCCTGGATAGATCAAAGTCTTTCACATTCTTTTCCAAGTTCACACAACATCTTGGTGGCAATCACAGACTCTGTTTAGCCTGACAAGTAATATTAGGAAGTATTTAATGTATTTTAGGGCAATTTAAATCTGGAAACTGGGAGGAGAGTTAGCATCCTATGCTGGTGGTCTCTGAAGAGCTGGCACATGCTCTACAAACCACCAGGGTCTAGAGATTGGGTACTGCGCTCTGATAAGTCTTTCCATCTTTTAACATTTTGGGTCAAATATTGCTCTCAGCTATAAAGGTGATACTCCCTTTAGGTTCAGTGAGCTGTGAGTAGCATTAAAGTTAAGAATCATAGGGCAGAACTGGGGGCCTTGTAAGACCAGGCTGCATTTCAGTATTGTGTGACTTCAAGCTCAGAGAAGTTTCGTCATGATTTGCAATAGTTAATATGAAATCAGATTAAAGGATTGGAGCTGATGAGTATCTTTACTCCTCCTGGTATTCACAACCAATCAGAAATGCAGTGTTGCTCGGGGTTAATTTCGTTAAGGACTAATTAGAGTGGAGCTTTCAACTTAATCATGGCCAGGACAGGTGTTTACTTTTCCTTGTCAGTTTTGATTGACAAGGCATCATAAAGCTATTATGGAGACATTTGCATACGCAAGGCAACTGGCTTGGGACAGTCATTTCTGATTGCTGGATTTCTTATCTGAAAATGTTTGCCACTCTTCTTGGCACGTAGCTATTGTTTCCTTGGCACAAAGAGACACAAAGAAGTGGTGGAGGCAAGTCAGAGCACTTTGCTCGGAGACTGGAGAAACCTTAACGTAGGAATGGGGCAGGGGTTTACCTAGAGCAGAGCAAGATCCTGTTCGTATCACTGAGGTCGAATGCTGTGTCCTAATTTTGGCTTCCTCGAACCTGGGGTAGACCAGAGGACTTGGAGGATTTCAAGCAGTAGCTTGTGAGAGTGATGTATGCAGGATAATTCCTGGTGTTGGAAGTGCATTTGAATCACCAGAGTACTCCTGCTTTGCAATTGGTAAAGCAGCCTTCAGGATCCTTAATCTGAGCAGAGGTAGGAATCTGTCCCCCTGTTCCATGTTTTATCACTACAGGAAGAAAACAGCAAGGCACTACTCAAAAGTAGTTGCAGAATTAGACCTGTATATTTATAATACTTAATAGTATTTATTGAGAGTTTCCTGGGGGGGGGGGGGGAAGGCCCAGTGCTCGGTGTAGGCAGTGTTCCCCTTCTAGATAATGTCAGGAGAGAAAGCTTGTCTCTCTGAAGACCACAGACTAGCTAAGTGGAGTTTGAGGCTTATTTTTCTTTTATCCTAGAAAATCCAATAAATCCAGTAAATTCTTTCAGTGTGGTCTTCCAGGAGTTTTTCAACTTCGTCTGACTCGCAGATTATTTGAGTGCCATTATAGACCAGGGGTCAAGCAAGTTAATTCCCAGAACAGTATGCTGCCCTGTTTTCAAACTGTGCTAATCAGGGTTTTGAGTCAAAGCATGGTAGTTTGCTTAGCGAAATTATTTTCCCGTTAGAAAATTGCAAGTAGGCTCTGACTACTTGTATTGGCTTCAGTCGCCAGAGCGCTCGCATCACGTGCGGAGTGAAGCCCCTGGGGATGCACGCGCCGTGGATCAGGGCACCCTTGGGGGCCGATTTCCCAGCTCCTGAGCCCCAGCGCCTGCAAACAGGCTGGCTCTGAAACCGTATCGAAAAAGAAAGAAATGGTTCCGGTCGCATTCATACCACGGTGGGGACTGAGGGAGGGCTGCACGCAACACATCCGAGCTGTAAAGCGAATGTCCTTTTCCGAAGGAGCCGTTTGGTGGAGTTATTCGGTTACCGTCTCCCCCTCACCTTTTTGTAATTGGCTCTTGTTTACTTTTTTCCTCCTCCTTTCCCCGAGTTTATTACCACTGCTTGGGCAGAGGAAACGAATTAACATAATTTACTGTTTTTAGAACAAGACACATTCCCGGCATGTGTACACACGCACACACACACACACGCACACACACACACACACACACACCCCGGTCGCCCTCCCGGTGCTGTGCAGAGGAGCATGTTTACAGAGTCTGGGTCCATTTAGGGAGAACAATACCCTGATTATGGAGGGCAGCCCTTATTCACGGAAACCAGGAGGAACCGTTCGCCTAACGTAGCCACTGCCCCTTGAAGGTGCAGGCAGGCTGAGCTGTTAGAAAGGGGGAGAAAAAAAATCTGCTGTAGACACAAACTCCAAGCATTGTCCTCGGTGGAAGTTGGCTTAGGGGTGGGGGTGAAAAATGGTCTCGGGACAAGCCGAGCGCCAAGTTGAAGATCTACCACCATGCAGAGCGGTGCTGTGATTTCTAGTCTAATTTCCAAGTGAAAGTAGTAATTGTGAGATCTTGGGGGGAATTATCTGATGCTTCCCGAGCTGGTGAGGTGCTTGGGAGTTTGGGTGGGAAGAAGAAGGTAACCAAACCTCCGATTGTTTTCGGATGGGCTGAGCTGGGTTAAAAGGTGCTGCTATGTATGGCTGGTCACTTCTATGGCCGGTCACTTCTAATTGCAGTCGTGCACCTGTGCCTGGTAGATAATGCTGGAGCCATGTCACATTTGCTTCACGTGATGTTGGGAAAGGTCAAGTGCTTGATTTCTGTCCTGCTGAGTCGAGTCACTAGCAGCCCAATGGGAACCCCTTTCCCCTGCCAGGCTGCAGCCGCTCCAGTGCTGGCACTGAATGCTTCTCAGGTGTGACTTCATGACAGCTGAAGACGATTGAAGTCAGCCCCACCACTGTCCTGCCCTTGTCCTGCTCTGCACCCACCCTTGTGCCAGCGATAGCTCTTCTGGCCTTGCTGTAAGGTGTTTGGGGAGCTAAGCTGGAAAAGAAACACAATGAGTTAAATTGTCACAGGAGCATGGCCTGAGCTCATGGGATATTGCAGTGTGACCACAGGCAGCAAGTCCCTTCAATTCCCGTCCATGGCAGGAAGCCGCAGGACTTTGGAGGACCAGATATTCATATGAACATTTATAAAGTGACCCTTGGGGGGGGGCCTAAAATGCAGCAGGGTCTGCAGGCAAAAGGTAGCACTGCCCAGAGGGGTTCACAGGAGGACTGGAAGAATCAGGGTTGGATCCTGGGTTCTGCCTCAGTGGATCCTGTTGGAGAAAGCGTTTATTACACTGGCAGAAACTTCTCAATTCGGAAGACGTTTGGGCCGTTTGGACAGGCAGTAGGGTTTTTTTTTTTTTGGTTGTTTTGTTTTTTGCTTTTTCATCAATTCAGTTGGAGAGCAGCACATCTCTGAGTGTTTTGTATTGGGAGATTCCAGCTTTTGGAGTCCGTGTCGGGGTAATTTTTCATGTTTGTCTCAGTGTTGCTTGGCTCATACCCGTCCTGTTGCAGTCTGTGCTGTGCCACCTGCTGCCAGACTTTCCCTTGCTATCAGTGGCCTTCTCAAATGCGTGTCCTGTCCCTCAGCGTGGTTACCTTGATCTTGTCTCTGCTGGCTTTTAAATCATGAGCCCTGTGTACTTGACTCATCATAGAAGCAAGGAGCCCTGGAGAATGCCAGAAGCACGAAGGAATGAAGTGCATGTTCCCGAAAGTTGGCTCTCTTTGTTCCTGCTTTCTCACAAATTTAATCCTTCCCTTCTTTCCCTCCTGCTCTGCAAAAAACCCTCCTGTGGGCTGGGCTGGGCTGGGCTGGAGCCGGGTTTGCCCCTTCCCTTCCGCTTGGTTTCCGTGCGGACCTCTGACTGCTGGCACCGCCTCAGGGGGCTGCAGAAATAAGGCCGAGAAAACAACTTGGGCAAAATACTCCCTGTGGGCGAAAATGTTTTTTCCAGAGGAACGGAGCCAGTGGGCTAAAAAGGTAGAGCTGCAGGCCTGCGTTAACGACGCTTTTAGGGGTTTTCTGAAGGAGCGGTGTTGACGTTGGCCCGCGAGGTGCCGTGGGTGAATTCTGGCCCTGGGTTACTGATGCGTGTCTAACGGGAAGAATCATGACCCCACAGAAAAATGCGGCTTTCGCTTGCCCAGTTGTTTGTAAAGAGAGGGGCGATTCTGACGTACGTCCACCGTACCCCCGTGAAGGCTGCTTGAGTTGCTCGGGGTTGACGTACGTTTAGGAAGATTAGCATTTGGCACTAAATAATTATGATTATCCCCAGGCAGCAGGGATGTGTGTGGGTTTTTTTTTTTTTTTTTTTTTTTAATATCCTTTAAAATCTGCGAGGGCTTTTCAGGCATGGGCAATGCAAGTCGCGGGAGCGCTGGTTCCCACGCTGGCCAGTGGCCCCGCAGGTACCGAGCAGGGCAAGAAGAGCCACTTCCGAGGTCGATCCCTGCATCTGTGTTGCCGTGATCGCTGTCTGCTGAGAGTGTGAGGGTGTGTGAAGATCCGTGGAAAAAATGTGAATTTTGGCAGCAATCCCTGATTCAAAATATCTGGGAAACACTAGGCTGGGAGACTGAAAATACGTCTTGGGGGTTTCTTTGTCTAGAAAGAAAAACAGTATATAACTTCCACTGAGAAAAAATGTTTGAAAGGGAAAAAAAAAAATCTTAATGCAGAATTAGATGGGAACAACTTAGTTTTCATATGTTAATTGAAATAACAGCAGAGAGGAACAAGCCTGAATGAATTTTAATAGCCTCTTGCTGGGGATCTCTCTCTTTTTTTTCTTTTCTTTTCTTTTTTTTTTTTGGTGGACTTACAAGCGCCTTCAGTTTTGCTTTTGCAAGAGGTTACGCAGATACTATACTAAATGCAAAAAAACCCCCCTAATAATTTGCCTGAGGAGGATGAAAATGCAACAGAGTAATTGAATGAGCTTTGTGCTGCGGGTTTTCCAGCCTTAAACCTGGAGCAGAGCTGCCTTTGCGGGTCACTCGGCGTTGGATGGTATTTCGCTCCCGGACGGAGATATTAAGGCAGAGCAGGAGGGGTTCGGCAACATCTGAAATATTTTACGTGGCTCCTGGAAAGCTGGCTGGCAGACGAGCAAAGGTTTCGCTTCGTGCAATGGACACAGCGTAAGGCAGAGCTGTTGTTACAGGCTACTGGGGTCGGTGCCCGGAAGCCCGAGCGGTGCACAAAAGCCCCGTAGCTGTGCGAAGGGCTGTGCAAACCCGGAATGAGAGCGGCCCTGGCCCCAGGCAGCTTACCTGCGAGATATTTTCGGTTGTTTGCATAGACTGCAGGGAGTCTGGCACGCTCTGCTACGAGAGGCTGCCTCCGAAAACCACCCCCGCCGGGCAGCCGGGTTTTATTTTCCCCGGGGAAGGAAGGTGTGAACCTGAGAAAGGCGAGATCGCAGCCGGGCAGCAGCGCCCGGGAGACGCTGCCCCGATGAGGATTTCTCGCCGCTGCTGCCGCAGCTCCGAGCGCAGGGAGCACGCGGCCGACGATCCGGCGCCTCAACCGCGGGCACGCGCCCCAGGAGGGGAGGAGCGGGCGCAAAGGCGGAGCGGGTGCCGGCGGTGACGTGCTCGCGCCGCGCGCCCGGCGCGTTTTGCAGGCGAGAATCAACGCGCTCGGGTCCAAACTCCGTCACTTTAGGGAGAGCCGGGCGTTGCAGCGTCTTTATTTTAGCCCGAAGGGACCGGCTCGCGGCGAGGTGTCTCCCCGCTCCCGGAGCGGGTGCGCATCCCCTTGGAGCCCGCCGCGGGTTGCGGCGCCCGCGCACGTCCCGGAGCCTGGCACGTCGCTGCTCCGTGAGCTTTTTGCCCTGTGACCCTCCCCAGGGTGGGCCAAAGGAGATGGGGAGGCGGGAAGGGTGCAAAGAAAAGCCACCCTGAAATCTGGGGGAAGCGAGAGAGGAAAACTTTCACCAAAAAAATAAAAAGTTTCTGCCCAAATACTTCGTTTTGGTTGAAAAGGCGGCGGTGCTTGTTGCAGGGCGCGTTTCAGTGGGAAAAGGCCAAGCGGCTCCGGGCATAACCAACCCCCTCCGCTGAGGAATATTTTCAGACGGTACCGCTAAGAAGTAGTTAAAATCGCATAAAAGAAGGAAAACAGCGCACGGCGTCCAGTTGAACCCATCCGAGTTTGAATCCGCCGGAAGGCAGGCAGCAAAGCACGGGAGGCACGCGGAGGGAAGAGAGGAGGGAGGAGTATTTCCACGTGCTCTTGCGTAACGACAGAAACTTCTGCTCTCGGAGCCTGCTTTAACCGAGCATTGCAGCGCGTACTAACGTTTAGCACCTTAGCGACGCTTGTGTTCGGAAAAACGCTCGCCGAGGAGGCCTTGCGCGACGCGTGGCGCTTGTTTGAAATAACACAGGCAGCAATTATTTTGTGAGGATTACGACGCTGTTTTTTGTTTGTTTGCTTGTTTTAAAAAAACACTCTTAAAACCCCCTTAAAACTATGTCCCCTAGAAAGACACAGTTGTAAAGAGCCCCCCGAGTCTGCGGCTCCCGTTGTTTCGCCCCCTCGGCCTGGCGCTTTGCCGGGCAAAACGGGGAAGAGGGAGCGGGGCAAAACCTGGCGGTTTTGGGGGCCCGGCTGCGCCGCGTCAGCTCTTGGTAGCTGTCGAGGAAGATTTGCGAGGGCTCTCCGGGGGGAAGGGTCAGGTCCGGGGCAGAAGCTGGCTCACCCTTCGCCGGAGGCTTTTCCAACAGCAGGGCAGCTCCCCGGGGAGCGTCCGTCCGTCTGTCCTCCGCGCCGGCACCCCGCGGACGGGATGCCGAAACGCGGCCCTGGGACTCGAGACGCCGCTTCTCCTCGCCTTCCGCCTGCCCGTCGATTCACGTCAAGCCGAGGTGTTTTATAACGCTTTTATACCTTTTTTAAGGAGCGGGACCTGGGCTCCCTGTGGAAGGCAAAGCCCGGCTCCTGCGTGGGGCGGCTGCCAAATCCCCGGAGTGCGAGAGGGGGCGAGGAGGACTTTTGCTTTCCGCGGCTCGCCAGAAGGAGGAAAAAAAAATCCCCCTAACATTCAAATTCTTCCGGGGAGCGTGTATCCAAAAATTGTTATAAATGGAGGCTGAGGGAGCAAAAAAAAAGGTTTCTCCCCCGGCAGATCAGCGCTGCGTTGCACCGGTGTCAGACCCGATCTGCTGCTGAGGCGCGTTGCGGGAGGGAAATGATGAAGAATAATTAAAATCAGGAAATCGGGAGAAATAATTAAATGCTGCACGGGTGAAGGCCATGGCTCACCCGCTCCTCCCGCACCCGCTTCCAGCGACTTCGGCCTCCCGTTTTCCTAATAACCGGCTTCCACCCAAAGCTCCTGCGTCCCGCAGAGAGAGCGGCAGGCACCGAGGCGCCTTGTTTTTGTCTCTCATTGGGTATTTTAGCAAGTATTCGACGTGCCCCGAGAGCGGCCCGGAGCCTTTTTTTTTTTTTTTTCATTTTATTATTTTTTAATTTTTAAATTTTTAAATTATTTTTTTCCCCCCAAATGCTTTTAGAGTGGTTGGGGAGGGGGAAAATAATAATAATTATAAAAAAAAAAGGGCTGACTGGGTGAATTGGCCATGGTTAGTTAAGGGAGCAAGGAGGGAGAGCAGAGCGGGTCGGCGAGGCCGGGAGCCGTTAGTGCTTTAATGGGACCTGTCGCATCTGAAACGCGTTTTGGGCGCCCGTTCGGCTCGCGGAGCAGCGCTCTTCACCCCAGAATTCCACAGCCGTGGAAAAACCACCACCAGATGTCTGTATTTATAGGCAACTGGCACGTTCTCTCTGGCGATGACAGAATATTTCAGTGTATTTATGAAGTGCTCATGTTTTCAGAAATATAGAAATCCAGTTGATATCAGTAGAACTATTCATCATGCGTCTTGCTTTGTTTTTTTTATTCTAACCAGCAGAATATGTTTCTTTTGTTGATGCAGTTCTCCTGCCCCCGCAGAAAAGTTTTCCCTATCCCTCTCTCACCTCTGTAATTTTTTTTTTTTTGTGCTTTCTAGTTTTACAAATCCCTTTATTTCAGGGAGGCATCTCTGGGTTTGGAACAAGCGTTACCAAAATCCCGTGCAACTTGGACCGTGTACTTCTCCGTCAGGCGTTTCTTGAACTTGAGAAATAATGGTTGTTCGCAAAGCTGGAAGAGTAATTTCCACTCCTTTCCGTTTTCAGAATAAATATTCCTTCTGCGTAGCTGCCCCTCATTTGGGGTTGTTCCCATGGAAAGTGTCTCGCCTTTGGAGGTGAGCCGCTTGGGAGGCAAGCGTGGGGCAAGCACGGCGGGGTGGTGGGTGCAGCAGCCCCTGCGTGGCCGGTGGTGGAGTCCGGGGCTCTCGTGTCCTACGGTTTTGATTCTGTCGCAGACTTTCTGTGTTAACAGCTGACTTGCTTGTCTCGTCTCTCGATGCCTCCGTGCGCCTGTACGTCAAGGAGGGATTTTGCTTATGTACCTGACAGAGACACTGCAGAATTTGCAGAATTAAGATTTGCAGAAAAATCTCTGCCGGTCTTGACTGGAAGGTGCAGCTGAAGGTCAGGGATGTGTACCTGGCGGTGCATAGATTAAGGGATTTAGATAGGTGCCCTTAAGTATAGCAGTAACAAATGGCTAGCTCTACCGAAACGTAAGCAAAAGGGGCTCCTTGCGGGTTTTCTATTGGAACGCAATTGCTAATCTGTGCAGTCTACAAATCACGTTAACTGGGTTTTCTCAGGCTGTTGGCCATACAATTGCTAAGCACAGTAGCTGGAAGGCAATGGGGGTTGTCCTCCAATCTTTCTGCATATTTGTTTTTACAGAAAATGCCTTTGATATATGTAAGTTATATTTCCGTGCATTACAAATGATAGATTCCTCCCCCATATCCTGTGACAGCCTTCCCTGGAGACAGACAGTCTGTGTTGTTTTAGTGAGATGAAGAAAGATTAACGGGAAAGGTTTTGCTAGTGTTTGCAAAGACTTGGAGCAAGAGGGAAAGGTTTGGACTGAGGACTGATTAGGCGGGCTTGGAAAAAGTATTTTGGAAGTTGGTGCCCGCCTGCAGCGCGCCACTTGCCGAGCTTTCCTCTGCGCCTCCTGGCCCTTTCCAGGAGCTGCCGGCTCACCCCACGACACACGGAAACGCTGGCGTGTGGCCCGAAGCAGAGGAACCGCGAGGTTTGGCTCCCAGATCAAGATGCCTACGTGACGGTGTCTATAGGTGAACAGGGTGTCTGAGCTCCCCTCCGGAGATGTAGCTAGTAAGTGGGGTATTGACTTAGTATTGACTAGCTCTCTGCTGGCCATAAGGGAGCTTAGACACCTAAATTTAGGTGAACCTGAGAGCCAAGTCCTGGCCATATTTAGGTTCCCGAGATAGTTATGGCGATGCTATATAAGGTTACTGCTCGTCTATCTGCATGCGGTGCCAGTAATTAAAGCCTCCGGGTAGTTCACAGGCATGTCCGCACTGGGTTTTTTTCATGAGTTTGAGCCAGGGTCTGGCCCCACATGCTCACCAGAGGATGTCCTGCAGCTCGTGTCTCCAGGCAGGGCAATAGTCCCGCTGACGGTGTCTGCACTCGCGGCACTGGATGACGGGATCCGACAAGCCTCCAAATGTGACCAAATTTGGACCCAGCCAGGCGGGCGTTGAGCGAGGCGGCACCTGGCACGGGGCTCGTCTCCCGGGCCGCTGCACGGGGCCGGCGCAGTGGGCACCGGCCGCCCACGCGGAGCGGCGCTCTTGGACTGAAGGAGAGGCATGGTCTCAGCCGTTTCCACCGGGAAATGGCCCAAAAGGCCGTCAGCCATCCCACCAAGGTGTTGTGCCAGCCTGGGCGAGGACGGCTCCAGCCTGGCAGGGCGCAAGGCTGCAGGGAGACGTGTGCCCCGCCAGCCCTCGCCCCATCCCGGCTGGGACGGTGCTTGCAGGTGTCGGATCCCACTGGGAGAAGCTCAGGAGCAAATTGAGGTGCACGGGCCTGATCCGCTCCTCGTTGGCCGTGCAGCGTTGCAGTTCGCTCTGCAGCCAAGCCATCGTCCTCTTTTACCGTCCGTCTTTGAAAACAGGCGATGTGGCGCTAGTGAGCGGGTGACAGCCATCCTTGGACAGACCCGGTGTATGTTTTGGCCGGCATCACCAAATAGCTGTGGCTTCACATAAAGGAAAAGCACTCCTAAGTGTGCGATATTATCCCTGTTTGGAGGAGGGGGTGGATTTCCTCCTGACCCCTGCTAGTGGTCGATTTATACCCTGGAGCAGGGGGATTAATAGCCCGTGGGGCTCCCTCATAACTGTCCAAGGAATTAGTGTCCGAAGCAGGAGGGGCTCGAAGGTCTGACCGAAACCCTGCGCCGTGTTTTCTTTGCGAAGCACAGGCAGGATGTACAGTAAATCAGGTTCAGGCAGTTCTGTTTGCTGAAAACAACAGCGTCTCACAGTGACCCTGAAAACATGACTTTTTTTTCTTTAAAAAAAAAAAAAAGGCATCCTAACAGAGGGATTGTAGCTGGATCCAGGAGGAGGAGTTGTGGGTGGCGGGTCAGGAGTCGGAAGCAAAACTTCCCTCTCCGAGTTACTGCTGCGAATCCTGCCCTTGTTGACGAGACCGGTGGCGGGCGCAAAGGGCTTGGTGGCCTTCATCATGGCTAGATAAAGAGTCCATACAGCAGCTCCCGCTTTCTGTGAACTGGAAAAGGTGGGCACGATGGTTTCCTCAGCACCACCAGAGCCTCCCAGTGAAAGGCAACCTCCAGTCACGACCACAGTCGGAATAAGGGACCGACACAGTGCCCTGCGCAGAGCACCAATGTACTTACCTGCTTTAGGAGGGAGGCATCGTGCCCCAAAAGTGCCTTTTCCTCCTCTGGGGCTGCAGAGGGAGGAGAGGAACCTGGCTCAGGTGCCTGCACTGTGTGTCTGAAGTTAGAGGGGAATGAGTCCTGCCGACGGGGTCTGCTTCTGAGCATAGGTGGGTACAAATCAAGAACGGCTCCTTGGAAAAGGAAGGGGAAAGGCTAATTTAAAGCCAATAAATGTGAATTCATGCTCAGGCTTCAGTGAGTGCTGGAAGAACTGATAATGTGAGTCAGTCCGTTTCCTTAGAAAGGCAAAACTTTTCCTTATGGTGTGAAATTCATCTCTTTGCAGAAGGCTCCGGCACCACCAAACCTCTTTTTTTAAGGGCTTACGTGGGAGGCCAGAGATTCACAGGCTTTATGCTGTCTGTCTGTCTGCAGATGGAGAAACATCATGGTAAATAAACCCATTATCCAGGACTGTTGATTTAACACCTTTCTTCTACCTCTGGAAGAAGCCTCCTCCCAGGTCCTAAATCTGCTTTATCTGCAGCTACGTCAGTGTAATTGGGGATTTGGGGATTAGACGTGAGAGAAAGGGAGCCCACACCGTCGCCGCTTTTCTGCATTTTGGAATGCGCGGGAAGAGGCCGGGGGTGGCAGAGTTCCTGCGTGTGCAGTTTATTGGTGTGTCTTTTGGTAGAGTTTTATTGCTTTGTTAAAAGATGTTGAGCCCTATGATTTATTAGCGCTTCCACAGAGAACGTATTAATGATTATTTCACATTCCATGAGATCTTAGTGGGTCCTGCCCATGGTAAGGTCAGAGTGAAGGGGCATTTGACATAGCACTGCTTTCCTTACAATAACAACTGATAACGAGTCTAGAAAATAAGTAAGTCTCTTTTACTGTAGGGTGCGTTATCTCGCAGCAGATATCAACACAGCCTTTCAGAGAGAACTGTTGACCCTTCGCTGCGTGTTGTCAGATCTCAAAGAAGTGCAATGGCAAATCTGCATGCACGCGCATACTTGAAAGTGCTTTTACTCACTTAGGAGCAGCCATCCCACTATTAGCAACTGTTCCTAGCAAAAGCGGTAGTTTGCTAAATGTGTCAGATATTGGGGTTTGGTTTGTAACAACCGGGTCTAGCTGGTAGGAAAAGCGAGGCTTTGTAAATATTTGCTTTTCTTTTTCAGGGGGGTCCTCTAGCAAAAAGTCAACGTGGCACACTGGATACCTTCTCGAGCGATGGGTCAGGTCCCCAAGCCAGGGCTGGTTAGTCTCAGATTCATAACTGAAGTAGTTTGTTGTTGTTTTCTTGGACTATTTCTGCTGCGCATTCAGAATCCTTCCTTACATCCCCCCCTCCTCTTTTTTTTTTTTTTTTACTGCAACTTTCACATTGCTGGAAACTCTAGCAGTTGAGGCTTTAAGAAAACCAGTAATTATTACAAGGCTCTTAATAAGGGTCTCCTTGGCAGAGAAGTCCATTTCAAGTGACTGCCATCCAGCATAGCAGACCTGTGCTCTAGGACTGCGTTTGACCTTGCAGATTTTGTTAGGCCAGATTTGAGTGACAGGCCATCCTTGGGTCATCTTTGCCTTAGCAACACGTGTAGTGGGGGAGATGGGACAACACTTGCATCCTCTGCTAGCTCTCCCCTGCTTCCATAGGGGATTTTACAATCTTTTGTTAATTTTTCACAGGCTACTACTGGCCGAGCGTAGACATTCCTTGTCTGTTATTCATGGGGAGAAATGCTTGATTAGAGTTCCTCTTCCTGGAAACATCCGTGAAGCTGATGCCCTGGATCCTCTTCCACAGATAAGATTAAGAGCATTGAAAAGAGCACACTTGTGCCAGTGGTTTTGAATGGCTTAAGCGCGGTAATTGCAGCGAGGCTGTTCTGGATGATGATGAGAAATTTCTCAAAAGTTTTCCCATATCATTTGTCAAGCGCCTTTCACTGGTGGGTGCTGGGGGCAGAGAACTCACCTAATTGAGATGGATTTTTTCACTCTGTTTATTTTGCTGGCAGTGAGGATAAGGATTGCTGCTGTGAAGGGAATGAGTCACCCGTTTGTTTGAAGCAGTGAAGAAAGGTTCTGCATGTTCCCGTCGATATTAAACATGTAGCTGTGATGTTGGTGGTTTCCTTTTCTCTCGCTTTCAGGGTATTCAGTTTTCATATCAGGGAGGTCAGGAATTCATGTTTGCATTCGCTGCGCTTAAAGGAGGAAGCAATCGTGTATTCTTTAGCTCTTTTTGGCTGCCCGTCCCAAACTGCTGTCACAGATGCGCTGGACAGCCTGTCACTTGGGGATATTTCCAGTTGCCGTATTCGTGGGGAAGCTGCCTGAGCTGTCAGTCTCAAGGATCTATTTTTCTTTACTTATTTTTATTAAAGTCGCTGACTAGCGCAAGCCTGGAATGCAGCCAGCGTTTGCTTCGTGGTGTTACGGTTTCAAGGATGCGGAGGTCAACGCGTACCATTAGGCTGCCTCGTCCGTCCGGCAGAGCTTGGAGCTGGGAGTTTCATCTGCTCGTTCCCTTATGAGGGCACAAACTTGTGTCCGACTAAACCCTTTCAGGCGTCTCTCTATGTGATTAATTCCCTGCAGGCAAGTGAAGGATAGAGGCGGGTATCTGCCAGCTGGGAAAGTCTCCTTTCAATAATGGGGAAAAACCTGATTTCCCAAATCTACCACTGTAGTGCTAATGAACAGAAAAATCCTTCAGTTAGTGTATGTCTTAACAAATCCCGCTGACTTCACCCTTGCGGGTTTTGTCTCTCTAGGGTCTCTTACTTAGCAAAACGCTGAAGCGATTCCTCTGATGCTGGGCTGGTCCGTGGGAAAGCTGCTTTTCCTGCCCGCGCTGGGACAGGGCAGACTGCGTCTTCCCCATCTCGCCCTTGCAGGTGATTTTTCTGCAGATGTGTCACAGTAGTCGCTTGCAGGGGCACATGTGCACACATTTAAAATAAGGTATAAAAGCTAGCTGGTACCTTGTAAGTGCTCCTGTTGGCTGCTAAGAGCTGTATCGCCCTCGGAGTGAAACCTCACCCCGGCAGGGCAAACCTCTACCTGACATCAGAGGCGCCCCACCGTTCCCCATCATTTTTACTTTCCTTGGAAAAAGCAAAACCATCCCTTTCTCACCCCCACGGAGACCACATGTGGAGCTGACTTTCCAGAGCTGATGCAAACCCAGCTTTTTAAAGCTGGAAATGCATCAGAAAATAAATGGAAAGTGATGTTATAGCCACGCTTTTCACCAACCCCTTTTTCCCTTGTGGTCCTGGAAGGGATTTTATCTTGTGCAAAATGTGTTCTCCCCCTCTGCCCCCTCCCCTCGGCCGGGCCTGTAAGTCCTCTTTTGTTGGGTCGGTGTCGTGGAGCTAAATCCTGGGAACGTAATTTATTCAAAGCGTTCCGCACACATGTAAATGGGCAAAACTTATTGATAGCCGAGTTAAAGTATCTCTTTCTTCTGCGTAACAAGGCACTTCTGCTGCATCTTTCAACCCCGGCTTTGTTGCTCAGGCAAGTGAAAAGAGCTTACGGAGGAAAAACCGGCAGAAAAGGGAAAGCCTCTGGTGAGTGTGCGTGCTGTGTGTACCCGGAGTCGCAGGTTCACGCGCGCGCACGTCCCCGGCGGCAGGACCGCTGCCCGCCCGCCCGCGCGTCCCGCGCAGGGTCTGAGCGCACGTGTGCTTTCTCACCTCGCGGCAGCAGAAACGCTGCGCGTGGATGAAGGGCCGCGCTGCCTGCCTACACCTTCCTTGCGAAAGCGCTCAGTGCCTGCACGCCTGCCCCCCTTAACCGTGCAAAATAACAGTCCCCCCAAGGACCTCGCCATTCGCGTATTAAATTCCAAGCACACAGCAAATTTAGCTGAACTTTCTGCTGCTCAGGCAGGACTCCTTCCTCCTCCATACGAGACCTTGAATTAGCTAATTAAAATCTAGCAGAGTGAGGGAGCAGTCTGCAAATGTAGTGAACTCACCGGGTTGCTGAGGTCATTGCTGGTACAGAGTTCCCTCACTCCATCCCATGAAAAGATTTCTAGGTATTCATTGGAAATCTCCCATGGATTTAACTTCTTCCTTTGTTTTGCTTTGCCAGTAAAAGCTTGATTGAAAGTGGCTGTGGCAGCGGTAATGCCTGGCTGAGTTTGGAGAAAACAAGCTCTAGCCCCATTTAGACGTTTCATTTGAAAGCAGCTGCCATTATCTCCTATTAGGGGCTGTGGTTAGTAAGTAGCATGATGGATGTGTGCGTGTGTGTTTTCATCCATTATGACTTCTTTATCAATTTTTTTTTTTTAATCATTAGTTTTTGGAAAAGGTGGGAATTTTTTTTTTATATAGATAATTAATGTCTGATAAACCTGGATCCAGTTTTCCAGGGATAAACCTTGATGGAGGATCCTAGGACTATTATAAAATTGATTGCAGAGCTAAAATGCAGTTTGTCTGTTCTACACCTTTCATCCCTCTTTTGGAATTTCTTCAGCCTCTCATGAAAGAAGGCTGAAGAAAATTTGGGATTTTTTTCCCCTTTTACTTTTTTATACTACTGACTTCAGTGGTAAAGGATGCAGATTTTACCTTTGGCTCAGTGAAAGTACAGTAGATCAATACATGAAATGGAGTATTTATTAATCTAAGGACATGGCTGGAAATGTTTTGTCTCCTCCTGATCACAGACCAGGTAGAGCACGTGGAGGCAGCACTAGCTTTTGCAGTGTGTCTTGCTCTGTTTAGCTGGGAATTGCATGAGGGAAATTCTGCCTTAGCAGCTCTTGCCTGAAGCGTGCTCTCTGCTTGTGTTGGGACAAAGAGCTATTTGTCAGCGGAGGATGTTTTATAAAAAAATCATATTTTGGGGTGAGTTTCATTCTGAGCTTGTGGCCAACTGGGAGGGGGTGGTCTCCTAACCTTCTCTCCCCATGTCCTTTCCTGCTTTTGGCTTCCTGTTGCCTTCTCGTGCTGGGCTGGTTCTTGTGCTCCTCTGACTGCACTGGGCCACTTGGACTCTCTAACATGACCGAAAACTAATGCAGCAAAACATTTTCTGCTGGATTAATGAGTTGAATCTTCCTTCTTAACACCTGAAGACCTAGGGAGTGATCACACTGAGGAAAGGGCCAGTTGGAGTTTTGCTTTAGCTTTGTTTGGACTTGCAAGGCCATCATGTTCCACCCAAAATCGAAACCTAGAGGTGGTGATGGCCTGTCTTGAGTGGCCTGGAGGTGATCTCTGGCCTGCTGGGTCCAGGCGCTCCTCTCTGAGTGTGCCCCCAGTCCTGCTCCCACCAGGGTGAAATCGGGATGTGCCTCAGGCCTCTCTTTTCCCCTCCCTCGAGTGCCTTGACTTCTGTAGGAAAGCAATCCAGACATGTGGGTCAGAAAGGTGTTGTGGTGCGCTCTGGCTGGGTGTTTGGGCATCCAGGATCCTTGGGTGTGCTACGGGGCACACCAACCCCTCAAACAGATGCAGCTTATGAGTATGATAGGGAGGGAAGACGGGCAAATGCAGCTGTTTTACATCCCAGTATCACCCTCCTTGGCCTTCCAGAATCCATTCCCTTTTCTTGTTCCCTTTATCTGCTCCCCTGTCTTGTGGCTCCTCTCGCAGGAGTTCATGTGCCCACAGATGTCACCAGCTAAAAATGCGTTCGAGCAAAGTGCAAACCTTGTGTCTAGTTCAGGCTTAGATCTGTGTGACTTCATAGCTGAATGCAATTGCTCTGCTGGCAGTGGTAAGGGGGTTGCTTGATTTTGCCTTTGCAATTTGACCCTAATTTTGGAAGAGCTCAGATTTAAGTCTCTGAGTTCTTTAGGGAAATGAGAGGTCTGATTCTGTGGTGTCTCATGCTTCATATTTTTGTAGGGCTAATGATAGGAAAACACCCCTTGCTCTTTAACTGGGTGGGAAGAAACAGCGCCTGAAAATATACATTTTCTAAGGGATTTCTCTGGCAGACGGGGAACCATCAAGAGGGCTCTATGCTGGGAAAAGGGCTATGCTAGAAAAAAACTGAAGTGCGGGGGAAAATGCAGTGTAGTTGATCTGCACTCTACTGCCAGAGCGTGTCTGAGGCTATGGGAAGGAGGGAGCAAGGTGAATACTGCAAACACAAAGATAGTTTCAATTCAGGGTTCTCCTGATGGGTCGTTTGTGCCCCGAGCAGACGAAGTGGGAGCTGGGACTGTGTTGGGCCTTGTTAAATTCCCACAAAGTTGGATGCTACCTTTGACCTGGGTGGGCTCTCAGATAAGGATTTCAGTGCGCTAGATGGAGTGGGGAGCATTGGGAATGGGCAACATGGATGCAGGAAAGGCCTCTGAGCTCTCTGGGATGGAAGTTAGTCCCAGCACAGAGGAGACCTTGTGCGACGGGCAGGATGATGGCCAACTTCTGTCATAGGAGTCTGACTTTTGGGACTATTTCAAGAGGGATACTCCTGGGCTGACCAAGCAATGCACTTTGAGGATTAATTTTAAATTAGCCAAAACCAAATTATTTAGTGAAGCCTCATTTTTTTGTGGGGGGAGCAGGTGCTGTCAGGCTTGAACACGGTGGCCCCGTGGCTACACTCAAGACTTCTGTCAGCTTTATGAGCGTGGCCGTGAAATTAACTATTTAACCATGTAATGACTTTTTATTTTATTTAATCTTCCAAAAATGCTATTTATGCAAAAGTGTGAAGAGGGCCAGGTTGGTCATGCAGCATTTCTTTGGCTCGTTTCCTGCCCAGCTGTTGTCCTCTCCAGTCCCTGGTTCCCCGGCCGGTTGGCGGCATGGTCTGTGGCTGGGCAGAGGTCACCTCGGCACCTCTGCAATGGCCACCTCAGCCCACTCTTCTCCTCAGGGAGCTGGGGCGAAGCTTAGCCTGTGACCTCCAGCTTCTGCCTTGCTTTTACCATCATACCCAGCACTGGTCCAGCTTCTATCGCAGGCATCGGGAACGTTATCGCTGGACCTGGTGTCTGATGAGGCCGCTGTCACGGGGCAGGAGCACTTACTGGGAAATGATTTATACTAATTAGGTGGCTTGAAGTTTTCTTGTGGAGCAGTAGGGGGGAAGACGCTGAGGTCAGTCTTCTTTATTCTCCAAAAAGCCATCATCACCTGATAAAGATTCAACTGCCTCAGGTTTTGAAGAGGATGTTTCGTGCCGCTTCAGCCAAAGCGGGGAGTGAAGACTTCAATCTCGTGACCTTTGTTCTCTAAAGAGCGTGTCAAGTTTTGGCTGTGCCGCTGGCCTTGGCTTTTAATTGTCTAAGAGGATGTGAGATCAGCCCCAAAGCCTTTATGCTGCAGCTTACCCGGGGAGAGAGGGGAAGCGCTGTGCCGCTCTGCACACCGTTGCCACAATTTAATTTGAGAAATGTAACAAAACAAGTCCTGCCCCCCCTCCCCAAGTAGCGAGCTACCTTTTGCTATACCTGTTGCTATAAACAGCAATAATTAAAGCAAAAAAAAGTAAAAGGATGACTATCGGGATATGGGAAACCTGGTGACACCAATGGCTATGTTCTCAAGCAGGCTGTTCCATCATGATACAGTAGGGGTCTGCTCTTCATTTTGGTTGTTTTTAGCACAAATTTCATCCTCCTATGAATGGGCCAAAACTCCACTGGCTTCTCTGGTGGTGGCATGTGCTTGTGAGTAGTCAGAATTTATCCTGGCAAGATTGCATAGTCTCCATTGATCTCCCAAGTGCAGAACTAGCTGAAGCCGATGTGCCAGGTGCTTCAGAGGGAGGACGTGAGCGAGGGGCATTTGGGCAACTCTCCCTGCCAGGTCAAAGTGAGGGGTTGGGAAAAAGGACCTTCTGTGGGAAGATCAGCACTGAGCTCTCCAAGGTGTTTCTCCACCTTGGTGCCTGCCCGGTCAGGTGTTGCTCTGGTGGGGGAAAGACCCTTGGCAGTTTTCGATCTCCTTCAGAAGCATGTTTTTAAATGGGGTGCCCTGTGGGCTACACAATGTCATCTACTGTTGCCCTGTGCTTCTTGCAGCATGCCACACTGTGATTACCTGGCATCATCCTTGCGCCCCTTGTGCTGGTGTTTGCGAGGAGCTCCTTGGAAGAGAATTCCCCATGCTCAGCTGCCTTTCCTAGACAGAGCAAGTGGTTAGGAGCCCTTTTATGCCTCTTTGGCCCTTCCGCGTGACATAAAAGCACTAGAGTATGAGCTCAAATTTCTGTGTTTCTCTGCAGAAAAGAGCCAGACTTAGGAGGTGCTTTCTCCTCCCCCCTACCCCCCTGACACGGTAACCCTCTCACTTACCCGTGGTGGGCAGTCACTTCTTAGCTCGCTTCCCCAAGGCTAGTCCCCAAAGTGTTGACTAGTTGCTATCTTAGTTTCAGGGTTGCTGAGATATGCCCTGCAGGGAACGGCACTCAGGAACTATCTCTTTTCTTGACAAATGTCTCCTTACAACCTTGCTACTCATGTGGGTTATGTGATTTCCAAGCTGGCCTGGAGCCTAGAAGTGAACTCATAGGCCTCACGGAGCAGTAAGTGCTGCAGTGTGTTAGCCAGCCCAGCCAAACAGTGTGTGTGAAAGCACTTTCCAGCAGAACGGCTATCTGGAGCGATAACCCACCTGGCCTAGCTCCATTCAATAGTGATACCAGCTGTAATTCTCTGGTCCCATCAAAAAAACCCACAACAAAAACCACCAAGCCAAACAAAGACATTTCCTTCTGAAACAGCTCATTCTAAACTGCACAAATGTCCCCTGTGTGCGAGGAGAACAGTTCTGTCTCTCACCTCAAACTAAGTTTTGCATGAGTGAACTGCTGAGGAAGCTGATGTCTGAGATGGTCCGTTTGCATCAGCGAGGTGCGTCCCAGGTAAGCAATCCCATTCTGAAATCAGCTCCTCTCCTTCCTCTCCCAGGTGCTGCTGTCCTTGCGAGGGTTACGATATGGGAATTTGGAGACAGCAAATATGCCTGTGATGGATTTGGAGGTTCTCTAAGCTGAACCTCTCTAATCACAGAGCCTGCTCTTTTATATGTGCATCGTGCTCTTGTACAGCCTGCTTTGGAGATGCTGGGCTGGCTCCTCTGGGAGACCAAGGAACTTGTAAAGGTGTTGAATGGTGAATAGTATGAGCTGAAAGGAGCTGTGAGTGCTTCACAAGCCCATTAGGAGTGAAAAGCCTGTCTTATGGTACCAAAGCGGTTTTGTTTCTGGCCACAGCCCAAGAAAGAGGCAGAAGAGAATGGCATATTCTTGTGTTTGTATTTTTGAAAAGTCTCTTAGAGCTTAAGGTCACAGGACTGATGAAGACTTTGACTTGGGCCATCCTTATTTCTCCAAGCAGTTTCACGGGTCCTGCACACATTTCTCTATTGCTGACTGTAAAGCCTGTCAAAGTGAGTCTTAGTGGAGAGCGTGCTGGGCTAGCAGACCTGGTGTGGGAATCATCTGACCTGTTTTAAGTGCCTGCATTATCATGGGATGATTTGAGCCTCTCTACACTGGTTGTACAGGGAGCTGAAGGGGATTAGCCTGGATGTAGGCAGCTGCCCTGTAGAAATCTAGGCAATGATTTTGTTTCTCAAATACAAATAACCTGTACATAAGGGATCTTACACAGAGCTGTGCTACTTTAGAAGAATACAGGCTTCTCGTAGGTTCAGCGTCCTATCTGACAGCCCATATGGATGACCATAGGGCATCTTCAGCTGCACCAGACATCTTGTGTTCAGAGTGACCCAAACACCTAAAATCAGGTGAGCTGTTTCCCATCCCCAAATCTAATCCATGGCTCTTTCACTGATTTATTCTGGTACGATGGCAACTCACTTTGTAATTGTTGTGGGCCTTAGAATCTTCCTGCTTTTCTGACTATTTAAAAGACCAAGGAAATGGGATTAGGTGAAAATCCCTGATTTCATTTTTTGAGTAATTTTTTTTAGTCCTACCGGAAAAAGGTTTCTCCAGGAAAGCTTCATAAGATTGCTCGAGTACATTCAACAGCCTCAAAGCCTGGCAGACAAAAAAGCTGTTTTAGGAAAAATCATGCTGTTAAAATGTATCTAATGAGTTTTGGAGTGGTGTAAAGTAGCAGCACTCAGTCATAGTTTCAGTGCCCTGCAATCAGGAAAATGATCCTGATTTTTCCAGGCACGCAGAATGGCAGCCATGGCAGAGCAAGGCACTTCTGTCCTCTGACACCCAGTCTAGGGTATCTCTTGTTGAGATCTTAGAAGAAGAGGCCACTTTGAAAACCTTTGTCCACAGCTCCTCTGAGCCTCTACCCACCTCTTGAAAGTGCATTGCGACATGTCAAGTTATTCACGTCCTCCTCAATGCTGTGAGGCTCAAACTCTTTGGAGCATATCTAGAGTGGAAAGCAACACTCATTTTGCCTCCATGGAGGAGAGCTTGTAGACGCAGCTTGAGGTAAAACTGTGCAGAGCCTATGGGAAGGAATGGGGTTGAATACATCATTTCCCATTCCCCAGGACTGCCTGCCCTGACAAGCCCCTTGAACTGTAGTAACTTTTCTCCCCCATCTTCCTGACCGAGGGTGCAGACCGTTTCCCAGAGAGACTTCTGCCAGGGCCAGGGAAGGAGACGGTGTTGCTTTGCTCAGAGTTGTCCTTGTGCTTTTTCCTCCCTCTTGTTACTGAGATAAGGAGTCCGTGAAAGACTGTGCAAAGCACCATGTCGGTTTAATCAGCGTACGAGGGAGAAACTAGATATGCCCTGTTAGTGCAGTCACAGTCCAAGCATGAAATTAAGTGGAGGTGGGGGTGGATGGGACGGAGGGAAATGCTGTCCATCTCTCCGGCATGTAGCCGAGAGTCCACGGAAAGGGGAGGGTTTGAATCAGTGTCCTTGCAGAAAGCCTCTCGGAGCCTGGCAGACCGGGGCTGCTGTGTCTTGCGATTACTGTGTGTAACCCAAAGTGAGTCACGCCGCAGTTTTGTGTGCGGGTATTAAATGGCACTTTGGGAGAGCGTGCGTGCTGATTACAGCTGGTGTGGAATGCCATCGCTCGGAGAGGGGAGAAAAAGAAGCGAGAAATAAAAGATTTTGTTTGTGCCTTGAGGAGCATGGGGATCGTGTTTTGCCCTCTCGCCCCGGAGATCAGTGGAGAGTTGCACACGCTCAGTCCAAACTTCAGAGCTGGAGGCTGCATGGGGACATGGGAGTTAATGCAAGCTGCCTGCTTGCAAGCTCACTGAAACCGTGGGGCTGTGTGGTGGTGACTCCAAGCCTGAGTTACCGTGAAAAAGTGCTGTGCGCTGCCAAATGGCTTCTGTCCTTCAGCCCAGACCTGGCAGCATGATAGCAGTGAGCGTGTCTAACAGTGGTACCTTCAGCCTTCACAAGCTGGTACCACCGCTAGAAACAGTGGTCCGAGCTGCCTCCTACCCTGACCATCTATCGGCCCTGCTCTCCCCCTGCCTTTGTGCTGCTCTAAGCAGTTGTAATAAACTGATCTAAATTATAACTAACTTCAGCCGTAGTGACATTTTGTGCAACTACAGCCCTGCTTTTCTCTTGCGATTGTCTCTCGTAGGCGCAGGATGAGGCTAGATCGGCTAAAAGGGGGCTGGGAGCGCCTTTCTTTCCTACAAAGCATTGGTATATTAATGCATCCCTCTTTGCCCGGCTCGGGGGAATTCGCCAACAAGTCGATGCAGGTTGAGGTTTTACTGCCTGTCCTGTAGAGCCTCTTGGATAGATGGCCAGAAGCTTTATACAGAGAGAGAGAGCTCCGAGTTACAGTTGTGGTCCTCAATGGAAAGATGGCGTGAGCATAGGGTAACGTGTTCCTGGGGAGATCGGCCACTGGGAAGTCCCATGCGGAGGGTGTGTGGCCTGCATCTAGGTGTGGAGGCCGTTTCCCCACAAGGATATCTGAGGTGTCAGGCTGTATTTGGTGACGTTGCAGCTGCTGATTCAGATCTCGGGGTTGGCTTCTGAGACGAAGGTGAACATAGCAGTAGCAAGGGTAATCCATGCGGCATACATTTTCAAAGTCTCTTGAGAAGGTAGGAAAGGATGCTTTTAATCCCGATTTACAGATGAGGAGAGGGGTCAAGTGAGGGGCTGCAGAAAGATCAAGCAGTTTGCCAGAGCTCTCAAGGTAGGGCACTGTAGAGCTGGGAGGGGAACCTGAGTCTTCAGACTCAAAGCTTTAGACCCCAGCAGCCCTTATTGTGAGTGACAGCTGAGACCTGTCTTGACACTGCGGTGCACATGAGCCATGGGATCTTCTAATGCTTTTATCTATCAAAACAGATTGTCTTTGAGACTGTGAAAAGAAAAGGCAATATCACATAGAAGAGAATGCGACTCAGGTCCTTTCTTCCCAAACCAAGGAGGAGTGTTTCCTGAGGAAACTAATTTTGCCCTCAAGCCTGACCTTCTGCATTTTATTTTGTGATTTTAATACACTCATATACTTTTAATACACTTAGTGCTCTTGTACACTTAAAAATTGAAAGCGTTATAAATTTCACCACTCCTGACAACACAGAGCAACTTTTGCTAGATGTTACTGATCTGACAGTTACGTGGGGAGAAGCACCATGCTGCCCCAGTCTATGCTGTTTAATTCTCCTTCGTGCGCTTGCATGCTGAAGAAAGCCCTTTGCATCCCTTGCAGAATGAACAAATTATGCAGAATGTTCTTCTTGGCATCTTCTGCTTTTTGCCTTAAAACAAAGGATGATTTTAACAGCCTCAGCCTACTCTCTGAGCTTGGGGCTCGCTTCTCACTCGCTTCTTGGCTTGCGTCTGCGATGATATCGTTGTGTTGATCGTCCTCGTACTGAGGGCTACCTTCCTCTGGGAACAGCCCTGCCGCAGTCAGTGATGATAAGCCCTGTATGGCACCTTTCAGTGGACAGGGCTCAAAATGCCTTACCAAGGAGTTTGGCACCATTGTCCCTGCTTTACAGAGCCAAGGCACAGGGAAGAGATGTCACTCAACTAAGCCACAAGGAAGAGAGAATATGACCCACCTGGTAGGCCAGTGGGTAGGAGCTGGATCACCGCGGCTCCTTCCCTCCCCTGTTGCCCTTCGCTCATGGTTTAAGGTGTTACTTAGAAGGATATGGAGGGAGAACTGAGTGTGATCTAGTGTTTTTTTGTGCAGACAGATTACAGTGTGCAAATCTAGGTGTGTATACTTGCGGATGGGGAGCCAACTCCCAAAAATGGGGCCATGGCGAAATGAAAGTTCGGAAATAAGTGAAAACAAGGACGCTGTGGCGAAAGGGACTTTTCTCCCAAAAGCTGGAGAGTTTGATGTTCTTGCTGCTGCCGCTGTTGAGACTCTAGCGTCATTGAGGAAATCACGTCCCGACTCCTGCGTTTCCTATTCTGGTTACTTATTCTGTGAGTGCTTCAGCCCGCATTGACTGGTGGCTTGCTGCTGCTGTGGGAAGGAGCTTTCTGTAGACGAGGGAGTATGAAATAACGTGGCTACACCACTTGCCCTGACTTGATCAAATGCACCCTTTGCTTTCCGGGCTGCCTCTAGTTTGAAGCCAGACAGGTTGAAAAGGGTCAGAAACGGGCAGGTATTGCCGATAGGTGTAGTCCCGGCAGCCGCGGGGCCGGTGCATCCTGCAGGGGCACGGTTCGTCTCCGCTAACGCCGCGCGTGGGGTCGGTGGAGTTGCTGTGCCCCGCAGCAGCACTCGGAGGGTGCATCCTTGCCATCCGTCCATCCGTCCATCCCGGGGCCGTCGGGGGCCCCGCGCGCGCGGGCTGGAGCCAGCCGCGGGGCGTGCGGAGAGGGCTCCCAGCCCGCCGGCCGGGCGCCCCGCCAGCTGCCCCGCTCCCGCGGGCTGACAAAGGCTGGGGCTGCGGCGCAGGAAGCGCGTTCGGCTCCCGGGAGGAAAAGGAGAGCGAGCACTTTGTGTCCCTTGACAGGAAGGCCTCCGCTTGACAAAGGAGCGCTGCTGACAGGCTCCAAAAGGCAGCCCGGCGCTTATTCTCCCCGCGCCAGCGCGCCGCCGCCGCGAGCCGCAGAGCGGAGGGGTTGCACGGGCGGCAGGGAGCAGGATCCTCGGGGCAGGTGGGATAACAACCTGCGCCGGGCTCCTGGTTCCCAAGGGCCGGCTTTCCCGGGGAGCAGGCCGGTCCCTTGCAGGCTCTGGTTTCCGCCCCGCAGCTGAGCGTGAAATCGGGGCTGCCTGCAGCTCGGGCAGCGCTGGCCGGCCCGCGCTTCCCCCCCGGCTCCCCCCTCCGGCGCCGAGCGCAGCGGTGAAGCAATCTGTGACATTCAGACAGCGGGAAGGGGAAGCCGATGCAAAATAAAATAACAGCATCAGGAAGCGGCGCCGCGCTCCTTCCCGCTCCCAGCTGGGAGGTGACAACGCTTCATTCAGCTGCTCAAAGCCCGTCGCCGGCTCGGCCCTCGCTAATAACTCCGCCGGCTCGGCGCTGCCCGCCCGGCGGGCTCGGGGATAGCAGGCGGATGAGACGGGCGAGGCGCCAGCAAAGAGCGGCCCGAACAGCACGCGCTTCGCCGTAACACCTGGCAAAACAGTTGCTTGGGTTTACAGCCTCGGCGAAGACCCCGGAGGGTGTTTCTTTTACGTTTTAATTCCCGCTAGGAACGTTTTGCAGGAAGCCCAGAGCTGCCCCCCCCCCCTTTATGGCCGCTGCTCCTTTTATGGACGTATCGCGACGCAGCGGTTCGTAGCCGAAATCCCGTGCGTAACGCATCAAAGCGCGGCCGCCGGAGGCAAGCTGACCGCCTGGACAGGTGCTGCTGGCGTTCGGAGAGCGCTCTGCCTTTCCTCCTCCCCTTCTCCCCGCAAATTAAGCGCGGGAGGCCAGGCGCCGCCTCTGCAGACAGGTGCCTGAGCGCGGCAGGCTGGTCCTGCGCCTCGTCTGCGATTTCTCTTTAATGGGCATGAAGGTGCACTGAAGCAAACGAGCCGCCTTTTGTAGTCCGCCCAAACCGACGCTCAGCGGCCAGCCGAGCCGTGGCTCCCCGGGAAAGGGTGCAGCCCGTTCCCGCGGTAATACGATCCGAAAATGAGAGGCGCTCGGCTTTGTGGACGCTCGGGTGTGTTAGCACCAACCTGACAGCGTGTAAAAAGCGTGTGAAAGGGAGTGGGGGGGTGTCACGTTATCTGATTGTGGGCGTCTAGCTTAGGTGCCTAACTAAGGACTCGGAGTTGGGTCTACTCTGCCCGTTAGCTGTGCAGGAGAGTAAATAGCTGCAGACACAGGAACTTCCAGGACAGCCTCCCGAGGGAAACGACGCTGGAAATGCCATCATTTTAACGTTCAGACTGGCCCGGGGTTTGTGTTTGTGCGCTCATAGCGAAACATCTCTTCTCTCAAAACCCAGCCCTGCCAATCTGAACCAGAAACGTTTTTCCCTGCCTTCCCTAATATCAAGCAGTTCTTCAAAAGCAGCCTTAGTTTTCCCCCCTCTAATGCTCCCTCCCTTGGTAAAACACTAGGAAAAAAATAAAAAAAAAAATCAGCTCAGCCCATCAGACCTGGTGAGCAGGGGCTGATGGCACTGGCTAAGCAACTTAGCGTTTACAGTGAGGTCCTCAGACTTCAAATCCTCAAAAGCAGATTATATTCTTTGTTTACGTACGACTGGAATGTAAAAATCAGCCAGGAGAAACCTCCCCTGTTAACGGGAGCCCTAAAACCACAGATCTGCTGCGGATTTCATGCCTGTTCTCCTCGTCTGAATCTGAAGCGACACAGAGGAGTCAGCGCCTGGTAATGGGCTTGAGGTTCCCCGGGAATTTCCGCCTGCTGTTCGGGCGCCCGCAGTTTCAGCTCTGGTGGGCCCGCCTGCGGCTGGCCACCGGCCCTCTGCAATCTTGCGGTTCCCTTCCAACGGTGGCCCCTAGAAGCCGCTTGCTGTAATTACAGAGCAGGCAGAGCAGAGACGTGCGCCCGGGGATCGGCGGGCCGCGAGCGTGCCTGCGCGGCCGGGGCAGGGTGGCCTCGCTGCCGCCCGCCGGGCCAGGCTTGCCCGCCGCCGCCGGTGGGCTCTCGGGAGGGAGCCGGAGGGTGCCGTGCGTGGGGCTGCTCTGAAGGCCACTCTTGGAGGATGCTGTAGACGAGGTTGCAGCTTGGCAGAGGAGAATATGAGTGCTTTGTCCAGGAGCTATGGGGTTTTAAAAGGGTGGGTGCTTGATGGGCAACAAGATGTTGTCCCCAAAGCACTCTTCTAGAAAGCTTTTGAGCTGACTATGTGGCTTGGCTTAAAGGGATCCTAGAGCAGCTTTTTCATGGACTTCAACCTTGCACCTCTCTGGATCAAAATGTAATTACTGTTATTCTTATTTTAATCAGGTGTCTTCTGTAGCCGTCACTTTTTTTTTTTTTAGCATTCACCAACAACTTTAGGAATTTGAGGGTAACAGAGTTAGTGGATCCCCCCAAGTTGCCCTCCGGTGTCCAGCTGCTCCATTTGCGTGTTGTGACTTGCTATCATTGCCCAAGAGGTGATGTCCTCTCATCGCTGCACTGTGTCACTGCCGGACGTCTCAAAAGAAGCGTGATGCTCCATAGCCTGTAGGGTATAGCACAGCCATGTAAGACACCCGGCTGGTCCCACAGACCGATGAGGGGCTGAATCCGCTGCAAGTGAGGCTCTTCCCATCCACTGCCTTTGGGGAAAGGCTGGCCCTCGCGCAGCCATCAGGGTTGCAGCCCCAGCAGCGGGTCTGTCTGCATGGAGCTGGCTCGTGCTCGCACAATGACATAAATGTCTGCCTGGGTTTCTGTGGTTTCTGCGAGCTGCTTCCAGATGTTAAAGCCAGTTTGTGTTTTGCGCCTGGGTTTTATCACCTGGGCTCCCCCACTGTCAATCCTCTTGCGACTGCTTCATTTTCCTCCTCTCGCTGGATATTTCCTTCCCTGCATCAGGCTCCCCAGGCTCCTCACCCTGTGGTACAGCTGGACCCACAGAGAGCTAGACTCTTCCCTTACAGCAGAAATCGGCACAAAATATCTGTGATTTTTCTTGTCCAGGTGCACTGAGCAAGCAAAGGTATGATGTCACCATCTACCAACAGCGCTGTTTTGGTCCCGGTTTGCCACAGAAGGTGAGAGCACAGCTGCAAGCAGTAAACGGGAGGCCACTGGCACGCAAGTCCGGATCTGTGTGCCCCAAAGCTGGGGGCTCGGTTAGAGTCTACAATGAGGCTGGTTTTCAAGTGTGTGGTCGCTTATGGCTGTGCAAATCCATGTAAAAGGTGGTGCTCTTGGGAGTTGTGTCCCTGCCTTTGCAATTAAGCTGCTGCGGGACCTTGGTTGACTTGTTTCATAGCTCTGTTCTTCCTCAGGCTTTTTTGGTCTACTTGCTCTATTCAGATGGGTTCTCGCATGTGCTTGCACTGTACCTGGTTTGATTTGGGCTCTGATCTTGATTGGGACCTCGGGGGAACCGCAGTAATAATTGTGATATAAAACCCTACTGCATCGATGTGACAGAGTTTTAGCTCATTTTGCATCATGGTAAATGACAGCACTGGGTGTAGCAGAATCACAGATATGCACTCTTTATTTCCATGTATATGCACTCTCTATTTCCATGTGTGTAGTTACATTAGATCCAATATAGAAAGAAAACAGTCTGGGGAAAGAAACATTTTCCATCAGAAAAGGCAGTCCCGTTGAAAGGAGAACGCCTCGCAGGTTGGTGTCAGCTCTGCTGAACTTTAGACCTAAACAATCCTCTTAAAAAGAAGTGTTTCCTTTTAAGAGCATTTCCCTGTTTCAGGTTTTGTTCATGCTTGACATCAAGCCAGGTTCCAAAATCTCTAAAACCCTTTGCAAAACAGAGTATCTGTCTCCTGTCTGCCTCCAGACGGGACAAGGCTGCCGATACGCCGGTATTCGCACCCCGCTGGCTGGACCGTGCGTGTGCCTTGGAAGGAGTGTGTTCAGCGGGGAGTCAAAAAATCATGTTGTGTTGTCAGCTCTGCCACTGGCTTCATGCTCAGCCCGGGTCAAAGGACCTCTGCGAGGCTCAGTTTCTGCAGATGAAGAGCTATTCTTGTATTAGCGAGCTCGGAGGGGATGTGTTAATGCAGTAGACCCCCAAATTTATATAAAACATATATACACGTGACTTTAGCCTCCTCTCACTCAGAACAGAAGTTTTTAACCCACTTTAGGAAGTGATCCTCCTTTAAATTAAGAACTAAACGCCGCCTGTGAGTAAATAAACCGGTCCGGTTGCGGACGCGCAAGCGGCTCCTTCGTAAGGAGGAGCTCGGCGCTTGGGCGCAGATGTTGACGGAGACGGGGGAAACCTCCCACCCCGGCGCTAGTGGCTCCAACCTGTTAATCTGAAAATGCCATATGCCGATCTTCCAGCCGGTTTTTAAATAGCAAGTCGAGGGAGAAGCCAGGTTTGTCCAGGGCCTCGGGAAGGGAGCCAAGTTTGAGATAATCCCGGTTGCTGCAGCGTCTGGATGGCCCCGACTGAAAAGCGTTCGGGAACTGCGGCTCCCCTGCTTCAGACCGTCCAGGCTTTCTCAGGAGCTGGGCTTTTGGCTTTAAAGGTGACTTTTTTTTTTCAGCTGGGGAATCCCTGCTTTAGTGGAGGTAAGGGGGAGAAAAAAATGGGCAGCCGGGCGGGCGAAGGCCCCTCTATTTCGATTGCGCCCCACCAGGGCAAGCAGCAGCCGAGGAGGCTGGCCCGGTGGGTGCTCGTGGTGGGGTGGGAGAGGTGGGGACAGGTCCTCACGAGGGGGCTGCCGCCACCAAATGGAAGTCAGGTTTGTGAAACGGGGCTGTGAGGACCTTGTTTTCTGCTGTTTGGCACCCTCACTGCTGGCCAGGGCGCGCTTGCGTCCTGTCCGGTGATGGGACCCCCAGACGTTGTCCTCGTCAGCGCTGGAGGAGACCACGGCAAGCTCTGCATCCCAACAGTCCTTGACCATAGCTGTAACTATCCTACTTAGCGGCTGCTTTAACCCCGTTTTCAACCCAGCGTGCAGATTAGCTGGGACATGCAGACAAGGGTTCGGAGGGAGTCGAGCCCATCCTCTCCCTCAGCACAAAGATGCCCAGGGGCAAATTTGGGGCGCGACTGGTCTTGGGAGCCCTGCGGCTCCCTGCCATCTTGTTTGCCTCGTCTGGGACAGGAGCTGTGGGTGTCATGTGAAGTCTATCCACTTCTGCCTACCTCTTGGGAGCAAGCAGATCAGAGGCAGACTTTCAGCCAAGAGTGCTCTCCTCATTTGTTAGGGCCTTGACAAGTTAAATAGAGGCAGAGATTAAATATGAATGGGACTTATGTTGGAAAGATCAACCCTGGGGACATTAAAGAAAAGGAAGTTAAGTCAACAGGAAAGTTGCCTGACTAATGGGAGGAAAGTCTAGGTGTGTGTGGGGGTGCTGCTGGCATTGCGGTTTCCCTGCGGAGCAAGGTAGGACACCTGAAATGTGCCTGGTGAATGTGACCTTGTCCTCCTCCTAGGGCAGGGTCAGGAGCTGAACGGCACTTCTCAGGTGGGGAACTGCAGCCATGGGTGGGCACCCTCGTTTCAAACTTTCTTACTAGTTTGTCTTCCTGGAGACAAAAAAAAATAAAAAAATAAAAAAATTTTGTCCACTTCAGCAGCTTCCATGCAAAGCAATTAGTGGACCGTTTCCATGTGCTGACAGATTTATATGTCTGTCCGTCTGTCTTTCTCTAGCTGTTAATTACTCAGGTTGCTAAACACACATTTCTCTTTCATTATCATTATTTATCATCAGTACTTGTCTGATGCTGTATGTGAGTATAGAATTGAGCAAAATCTCACCGACTCTTGGCAGATTTGTGTATTATTTGCACTGGAACAGTGTTCCACACTGTTTAAATCAGAGTGAATATGCAATCATCTTAATGACAAGGTTAGGTTGACTCCAGCTTTGTGTCAGCATGACAGCAAAACTTGGCCTACATGCTGCTTCTTGCTGTTGCATAGGAAAGTTTTTCAGTAATTGATGGACCTGTTGTTTCTTTTTCTAAAGCATTTACTGAAAAGTGAGTTCCATTTTAAGGAGACTTCTTTAGCAAGGAAGTATGTTATAAATAGAAGGCAAAATTCCTCTTTCCAAGAAAGCAGTGCAAATCTGGACCACATCTGCTGACTTCAGCAGAGTCACACCAGGTTTACACAACACACAGATCACAGCTGGTCTCATGTTGTGTACGCTTTGAAAAAGTTAAGTCACCATTAGAAGCGATGGGAACATTTTTGTGAAATGAAGCTTTCTTGAAATTGTTTTTGTACTTTTGTAGAAACCCACATACTTGGGAAGAGGTAGAAGTTTTGATAAAAATGTAATCAGGACGATCACAAGAGGGAGGCCAAGCAAGAAACAAGAGAAGGTAGTGCTCTGAGTCTTGTGCTTGGGTTGCTGGCTCAGGATATGGTAGCTCCAGGTTCAGATCTCTGCTCTGGGATGAAATGTGCCTTTGAATGAGGGAGAGCAGACACTTGACACTGACATCCCCAGTCAAAGCTCTAACCTCTTTTCTGAATGAGAGTTGAAGGAAGAGTGAGACGAAGAGAAGAGAAAGATGAAGGGGGCTTCATCTTTGGTGCTCGTCAGGGCAGTACATATTCATGAATTGCCTGTCGTGCTTGTGGAGGTATGCAGCCTCCTCTCCTGTGTCCGTTGTGACAGCTCTCACCATCATGATACTTCACACTGCTCGCATCACTGTCATCAATAGATCACAGTCACCTTTTATTTTAGGGCACAACTGCTATTAAGCAGCCTTAGTATTTAATATGTGTTTATTCATAAAACCAGAGTATTTGTATATAACTTGAGAGAACACTCCATGAGGACTTCAGAGAATCACAGAATGGTGGAGGTTGGAAGGGACCTCCGGAGATTGCCTAGTCCAACCCCTCTGCTCAGAGCAGGGTCAGCTACAGCACGCTGCCCAGGACCATGTCCAGTCGGATTTTGAATATCTCCAAGATCGGAGACTCCACAACCTCTCTGGGCAACCTGTCTGAGTGTTCAATCACCCTCAGAGTGAAAAAGTTTTTTCTTAAGTTTAAATGGAATTTTTTGTATTTTGATTTGTGCCTGTTGCCTCTTGTCCTTTTACTAGGCACCACCATGAAGAGCCTGGCTCTCTTCTTTTGCTCACTCCCATCATGTGTTTATACGCATTGCTAAGATTCCCCTGAGCCTTCTCTTCTTGAGACTAAACAACCCCAGCTCTCTCAGACTCTCCTCATATGTCAGGTGCTCCAAGCTCTTAATTATCTTTATGACCCTTGGCAGGACTTGCTCCAGTAGGTCCATGTCTCTCTTGTACTAGGGAGCCCAGAACTGGACACAGCACTCCAGAAATGGTCTCATCAGTACTGATTAGACAGGAAGGTTCATCTCCCTTGACCTGGTGGCAGCACTGCTCCTAGTGCAGCCCAGGATACTGTTGGCCTTCTTTGCTGCAAGGGCACATTGCTGGCTCATAGTCAGCTTGTTGTCCACCAGGACCCCCAGGTCTTTTTCTGCAAAGTTGAACTAGCTGAAAACTATTATTTATGACATATTATTTCACAAGGAATGGGCATCAGTTGAAGTCTTTATCTGTTATATCCACATCCTAATTTTTATATGGAGAAAAGACTTTCTTTTGTAAAACCCAAATCCATGCTTATGGTTTTTGTTTCTGGATTTGGATTGTATCACCAGAGAGGCCTGTTTTCTTAGTTTGGTGCTAGTTACATGGGGATCAGGAGAAAAGGAATGATGTTAAAATAGTATGCTTTGGGGTTTGAAAGCTTTTTGTCCTTCACCAGATGGCATGAATCTGATAAGAACAACTTAGAACATTCTAGCATCATGGAAACAATGTTTTGTAGCCTAATTATAATTAGACCTCAAATCTTAAAACCGAGGCAAACCTAGTCTGCAGCCAGACTCAAACACTGCTGCCTCTGCTTAGATTAGAGGACTCAGAGTGGTTTTAGGGCTGTAAGATGCTTGCACAGACCTTTGGCAGAACAGCAATCTAATGCATCATGAACACTTCCAACTTTGGATAACTGACATGCTTCCAGAGTGATTTCAAAACCAAGTAAAGCAACATCCCTGAGAGCTGTGCGTTACAACATTTTGCATTGGGTAACGTAGCATTCAGGGGCATGTGGCATGCATGTCAGAGGATGGAGAGGTGTGGCGCACATGGTTTTGGGGGACAGTGAGTCTCTTGTGCTGTGTCATGACTACTAGAATGCATGTGTGCATCATGGCTGTTGCTTCATTGACATGCAAGCAACACCACACTGCAACATAATCCACAAACCTCTGCCTTGTTTCTGGTCGTTAGGCGTTTTCCATGCATCTGCAGGTCATAGCCCAAAAGCACTTTGTCATGAGAGGAGAAAGCTTAGAAGACAAACCTTATTGCCAAGAATTGTCAGCAGAGCTAGACTCCAGAATCTTCCTTTACTGCTTTTAAGGATTGAAAAATTTTCTCTCTCCAACATGGATAGCACGAGATTCAGAAATATTCCATACCTTGCTCTTTAGTTTAAAACAAAGCAAATAAAAACTTGATCCACCGAAGATGGTGAGACTCATATCCTTGACTTCAGTGGGTCTGAATACAAACATTGAAATGATGTAGTGTTTCTGGTGAGCTCAGTCCTACATTCAGTGGCAAGATGACTTGTACCAATCCCAGAGTCCATAGGGCTGGTTTCTTCCTTCTTGGCATTACCAGCCACTTGGCGAAATTGGTACGTGGCCTTTCCACCAGAGCTGCTGGCTGCTTGGCTACCCAAGGATAGAAAAGCAAGTGGATCTCTTGGTTCAGATGGGTAGAAGCTTGGGGGATCTGGGCTCTGCCACAGGTTCCCTGTGGTGCTTTGGGAGGTGTCAACTGATGCCAGTGTACATCAGTGTACTGGTTTTTCAAGTTACATTGGCCTTAGAGGGAAGGTGGGTGCAAAAAGGGTTCATCCTCCCACCTCCTCCATCACCAGTCTTCTGTTCCTGTGCCGTGATGTGCTGCTCTGCCAGCTGTGCTCATCTGCTTATTCATGGGTTTGCTTGGTGAACAGGATCGGTGAAATGATCCAAGTTTAAAAAAAAAAGACAGCAACAAAAAGTACCCTTCAGAGATGATAATGTTTCCTCTCTCTCGTTGCTTTTTCTGTGTAAATTTTAAGCCTGGCGAGGCAGGGTCTGTCTCTCCCTGGAGCACAGTGAGCCTCTGCTCTCGTTGGCATCCTTGGAGTGGGGTGTCGTAAACAGGGAGGATGGAGGGAAGAGCCCAGGCCTTGTTGGCAGTGAGCATGCGACCGTTTTTGTGGGCAGGGAACCTTACCAGACCCCAGTAGTTTGGACCTGAATGTGCTTCTGAGAGGTCACCAGTAGAACTAACCTTTTCCACCCATGCTGTTGCAATCCCCATGCTTACACCCTAACCCTGCTGGAGTGCAGCCTTTTCATTTCTTGGATGTGCCAGCAGACTTTTTTTTTTCCCACAGTCAATCTATTCAGTCCCTCTTAGAACAGGCTGTCCTGCCGGGACGTTTCAGTGCAATTAGATATTAGGTGTCAGGAGCAGATAATGGGCAAATGCGTATCAGGGGAGATGGCACTTAGCTAATCACAGGCTCTCTTTATCTAACAGGCTATTTTAGGGAAAAACAACAACAATGCGAGAAAGCTCCCACTGCAGTGTCCCTGGCTGAGATTGGCCGCTGTTACTTTCTGGGGTTGTGTCGGCATTTCCATTCGCACTTCGCATGGTGCTTTCCCAGTGGCCTTGTTTTCACAGCTGCCCCATGACCAGGCAGAAGCCCAACTGCAAATGAATGTAGCCGCGACTCTTGCAAAACCTCGCTGTTGGCACATCTATCACTTTTTGTGTTGCCTTTTTTGTTTCCCAGGGCAAACTAAGAACTCAGGTTTGGGGGTGTATGGGAAAAGGAGATGAACAATTTGCATGATTAGCGTTGTCTGTGAAACCGCTGTATTTTATATGCCTGTTGCATCAGAGACATTGAAGGTTGAACTTGCATCTTGAAGCATTTTAATATGTTTAAACACTTGACTCTGTATATCTCCAGCATCTGCCTAGTTTAGTTGTTTTACATCGCCTTTCTGGGATCTGTTTCAGCCGAAGAAAAAAAAAAAAGTATGTTGAGCAAAACATAGGATGGCTGACCTTATGCACTCAGATTACTTTTCAAGCTTTTCCTAAAACTAATTAGCTCGTACTAATTAGCCCTTTCTAAGTGGCGAATTGTTTGGGGAGGTAACTGTGGATGTTGTGAGTGAGACTGAGGTCTAGTTCCTGGAGAAATGAGAAACCAGTTGAGCCTTTCCAGTTTACACCAGGGCTGTTACTCTGAGGACTTGCCCGGGGTACCCCAGTTGGTTGAAACAGTGGAGAAAGCAGGAGAAGTTGTGTATGTTTGAAGGAGTGGGGGAGACGGCTTTAAAGAGAAATGGAAACTCCATCTTCCTGCTCACTGCTGTCACATACAAAAAAGAAACCTACCATGTAACTCCTGAATTGCTGGAATTCCTGGAGCCCCAGCAAACCCTGTCTAATCTCTCCCAGTCCCTCACATATCGCCTCTGAATGTTTTCAATGAGTTCCCAGACCTCGTGCTTTCTTGCTCCTGATAACTAGCCATTGCTGGGATGCCAGAACCACTGCATTGCATAGTTCAGCTATCAACAAAAATATAATGAGATAAAGGGGATGGTTAATACCAGAGTGTCTGTGGCAATGCAGATGTCAGAGATACTCCACTGGCTTTCCCGGAGAAGTTCTTTAAATGGGTCATGTTACTTTGGGGAAATAATATCTGGCTCTTCTGACAGTGTGAACATCCATAAGAACATCACGCAAACATTTCCTGTTGGAGAGTCATACAGCCATCAAACATAATCTTGGTACTTCAGAGTCCTGGCAAATTAATACCACCTCATCCGGGACTTTCTGAACATAGCCTTTTGGGTGATGAGCATGTTTGGAAAGCTCAGAGTTGCAGGGGAAGATGAAAAGCTGGCCTGAACACTGTGCAGTGAGTTCTTTTGAGAATTAAGCCCGTAAAAAATGAAATTTGATAGAGGAGCTGAAGGATTTATTGAAATGACTGAGCAATTGTAGAATCACAGATACCAAAGAGGAAAAGTAGGGCTACTGGGTCTTCCTGCCAGGTCAGGACTGTTCCCTGTAGCATTTAGTCTAACAACTTGTTCATTTGTTTCGAGTGATGATTTCCATTGTTTCCCTTCTGAGACCATGGTATTTCCTGGTAGGAAAACTTAATAACAATGCGATCTAACTGCCAGGCTAAATTTTTCTTCCCTCTAATTGTTGGCTAATATTCATCCGAGTGGGAGATACATACTCAAAACAGAGAGAAGGGATCCCTTGGGTCCCTGAGACAATGTGCTTTGTTCACGTTGTTTTTACCAGTGTGCCACTGGAGAGTGCATCTTGGCACTGAAGATGTTTTGTGTCTGTCCCTATCCGGCGGGTATGATGCTTTGGTGGCTCAGGCAGCTTCTGGGACATTTTGCAAAAAATGGTACCTAGCAGATTTTGCGTTAAGATCTGAGACCTGTGAGGTTGAATAATGCAGAAGGGATGGTCCTGGTGCTGAAAGCAGGTTCTGGGAGCCAAGATGGGCAGAGTCTGTTCCTGACTTTGCTACTAGCTTTGGAAAACCTCTTAACACCTTTAAGCTACAGTGTCCTCCTGAGTGAAATGAGGGTTTGTCCCTCCTTCTGACCCCTGTCGGAAGGATGTTGTGGCTCTTTGCCACCCAAAGAGCGCGGTGTAGCGCACTACTGCCTGTGTCAGAGCAAACGTGGAAAGTGGAAAATGCAGAAGGTGCAATGTAGAATAGGTCCACTTAGCTTGTAGCGAAAGACATTTCAGCTAAGGTAGTTGCATTTGAGGTGGATACAGACCACTGTTGCTTACTAAGCAGTGGTGGCTCGATCATATTTGGGAGTTTACAGCTGCAGTGGACAAGGGTCTGCAGAAAGGTTGGAGCTCCTTGCACCATAGGCTCTGGAGAGACATGAAAGACGATGATTACGCTACTCTAGGATTTTATCTGTGGGTCTCTGGCTCAGCTTGGGTCTCATATGCCTTTGTGCTGAGTCGGGGAGGGAGAATCAGGAAAGAGGAGACTATAGTCACCTCCTCCACTCATGGGGATGCTACGCTTCACCATTTATGGAGGGGGTATGGAGGGGGATTGGCCTCAGCTGTGAAGGCAGCTGCCGGTCTGCCCCTCCTGACCGTTATTTAATGCTTGTTAAATGAACACAACCTTTAGTTGAGGTTCAGCATTTCACTTGATAGCTCTCTGTGCAGCCACCGGGGCTGGGAAAAGGGAGGGAAGAAGAATCCCAAGAGCAGAAGCAAGACAGAGGAGAATAGTAAGGGAAGGGAAAAAATATAAGGACATTGTTTCTAACAGCACTTAGTGGCCTAGATTTTCCTTTCACAGCTATTTCAAAAGTCTGCTTCATTGTAGATCCATTCAGCTTTTATTGGTATATAGTACACTGCGCAGTAGCGGCCACTGTTGTCTGCACAGCTCTTAACATGATACTCTGCCAGATGGCAAGAATATAAACCTGCGTTTGTACTCTGGGATTGATCAAAGTTTTTTTGCTGTTGTCACCCCTGTAACATTGTCACAGATGTAAGGCTACTACACCCTGGCTCTCATCCCTGCCACGTCCCCCTGTATAAATTCAGCACAGTGCCCCTTTTCATATCAATATAATGCCCACATTCCTTAAATCCCAAGAATAGCCCCGTGCAGGGGAGGATGCACCGCAAGGTTTCGCCAGGAGATTTTTAGACAGGGCTCGAGCACGGATGAGGGTAGGGAGTGAAGCCGGCTTGTGAGGGTAGATCTCCAGTAGGTGTAAATCAGCAGCACAGTTAGTGTAGCTACGCTGATTTGCTCCAGCGGAGAACTCAGCCTGGGATCTCGGCATGAATCCCGAAAAGGAAAGGGATTTGGGAGTGATTAAAAAATTACTGAAGGCAGTGATTGTTCAGTGGTTTTGGATTAATAAAACTGCAGAGGAGAGAAGCTGTCTTGGAAGGGGACATGGGACTGTGTGTTTAAATGGAGTAAAGAGAAATCCCATCCTGTGGGGGAAATACAGGGAATGGCCCGGGGGTCCCACTCTCTGCAGATAGTTTGTTTAGGACGATTTAATTCATCTTTACTTTCTCAGCTGCTTCTTCTGATCCTTCCTGTGTTTCTCCTCCTTATCCTGGTGTCCTTTGCCCTGCTGGGGGTGTGTGTATGCATTTTTTTTGGCAGAAGAGGGTTGAACTGATGGGACTGTTCAATAGTCTAGCTGTGATTTGTCATTTGTGGGTCTTGGGGAATGGTCCTTCAGAAGGCAGCAGAGTCTGGGCCAATGACAGTAGCTGAAATTTGGGCTTGGCGACTGTTACTGACTTTTGTTAAATTGAAGCTTTGAGCCTGCAATGTCCCTCCAACCTCTTCCTCCCTCCTCTGCGCAAGGCCCATGCGCTTCTTTAAAGAGCCTCGACGGTCTTGGATGGCTGCACCATGGGCCAGACTCTGCTCCTTTCCCTGAGGTAGGAGAGCCGTGGTGTTGTGACCTCCTTGGTTTTCCTGGGCAGGCCCTTTACCACTGCAGCCTAAAAATCCAGGGACATGGTCTTTGCTCAAAGGCCAGGAGAGCATCATGGGGCCAAAGTGCTTGAATGCCCACGCTGGGCAGGGGGAAGCAGAAGAGAAGAGAGCATCATCAGCAACTTTCTTCCCCTGCCCTCTAAGAAAACAAGTTGCAATTTTGAGGAGAGGGGAGAGGGAAGGTGATGTCCTGAGGTCATGGGGGAAAAGCAGCAGGACCTAGGTGGGAAATGAAAGGGGTTTGGAAAATTTAGTCAGGTGCCAATACCCAGTCTGTGGTGGTAGAGGTCTGGGAACACATCTCCAGCCTGTTAACATTCGTCTAGATGTTTTGTACAAGACTGCACTGTTGTAATCCCGCCTCATGCCCCTGGACCAGGGACTCATTGTGTGGCAAGGGGAGATGATCCCTCTTGAAAGTGCTGCTGCGTATGAATTGCCTCCGGGAAACTGCTGCTGATGCAAGTTGTAAAAAAGGCGAAAGCTGCCAGTTTTGTCTTCCTGACATTTCACAAAACCGGCAACTTTCTCTCTTTCTCTCTCTTTTTTTTTTTTTTTTTTTAACAGCTTGGGTTTTTCTCATGTTGATGGGGAGGAGGGGAGAATAAGGCTGGTTTGGGATGATTTATGGCTTCAGGGGTGGCTAACTTTTGGCGAACCTTGCAGGAAGAGCCCCCAGAGCATGCCAGCTGTAATCTGCCGAGCTTTCGAGAGATACACTCCGAAAGATAACGTTTTATTTATCCTTGCACAAACAGGCTGATGGAAAACGTGCGTGTCCCAGACCAGGGAATTCTCCCTCCTCCCTCTGCCCCCTCGCCCCGGTTCAGGCTCCTCGGGAGCAGCTGGGCTCTCTGACTCCTGCCGTCCCAAACGGCTTCAAATTCACTGCCCTCAGCGCCTTCAAAGGAGGTTTTGATAAATGCATTGCACTTTACAGCCAGCCAGGGCTCTAATTGCCAGGAGGATTACGATAAGCTTTTTTCTTGTTGTTTCAAAACAATCTGGAGGACGGCGTGCCCTCCCGGCGCGGAGCCCCCCCTGAGCCGTCTGCGGCCGGGCAGAGAGGAAGCAGCCGGGTGCCATATTCGCCCTTATTATTGCGTTACGCCCAGGGTTATTTGATTACGATCCAGCCGCTCGGTGCAGACCGAAACTGGCTGCAGACCTGCTGGCGACCCACGCAAGGCTCGCGCCGAGGGCTCCGTCCTCTCCTGCGCCAGACCTGCCGCGTGGGCCAGCAAAGCGGGACCTCAAGAGCTCTGTCAGCCCCTTGATTTCCCTTTTCCAGCCCTGTAGTTATTGTGCATCCATCCTTCTATCCATCTATCTATCCATCTATCTATCTATCTTTATTTTAAAAGAACGCTCCTGCTCCTTTGCTGCTAAATTTAATGACCATGGTCTGGTTAAAAAATAACGCGGGGGAAAAAAATCAGAGCTGCCTTAAGCTGTGATCTAAAAATAGGAAAACCTACACCATTAAATAAAGAGGATTTAGAAGTATAACCATAAAGCCGAGAAGAGTTTGCCAGAAGCTATCAAGTGACACAGATTTCAACTCCCTGCTTCTTGCAATTTTCTTCTTTTAAAGGTAAACTGAACGAGTTTATGTTACTATTTTGTTGGGTTTGACTACAAATAGAGTTTGGGGGTTTCCTGCTGCTACAGTTATCATTAGAATTTTCTTTGCAATTATTATTGATTTTATTTGTAATGCATTTCCAGCTCTTTACCATCAGCAGAGAAAATACTCTGTAAGCACTGCTTAACCCCTGAATATGCCAAACTGGAGCTAGGTTGATATACCTGAGGTCTGTTCCAGGAGAAAAATTCAAGGACTTTTAATGCAGAGAGGAGAAAGACTGGTTTAGTGATTACAGTTCTTGCCTGGGACTTAACAAACTATGGTTTAAATCTTTACTCATCAGCAGGCTTCCTGATTGACCTGAGAGAAATCCCATTTGTCCTTGCCATCACCAGCAATATTATGCATCAGTTTCCCATATATAAAAGAAGGATAATATTGCTTCACAGAAATAACTGCACTCGGAAGCACCAGGCTGCCCATAACTGGCTTCCCCTGGAGAGATGTGGCATCAAGCTCTGCCTCTGCAGTGATGAACACGCTGGAGACCTGAGGTGGATCCTTCTGGCCCCTAACCACCATGGTCCACTCTGGTGCCAAAATTGTTAGTGATATTATTTAGCGAGACTTGCCTTGAGCTCCCTTTTTGAAGGACTCCACTAGGAAGGCTCCTGCAGGTTGATCCTCCCAGCATGGCTGTTTTGTGCTCAGGGGCCGGCTGACCCACCTTCCCGTCCCCGTCTCCTCCAGGCTCACTTACCATTTCCAATGTGGCTCGGAGAGATGCTTTCAGAGTAGACGACTTCCACTTCGTTTCTCTTTCTGTGTGTGCTTGATGTGAGCAAAATGGACCTTGTTCCGACTCAGTATGGTCTTTTTATGTCTAGAAAATCAGTTTTCATATCAGAGGCAGGTTCAGGGCTATGTGGGCATCTGCGAGAAAGCAATGTTGCATTTACCGCATTTTGTTGGCTACTTACAGAGCTTTGATCCAGGCCTCAAGATTTACTATAAATCCCTATATACTACTGAGACCATATTCTTAGGCTTGTACTCACCTCAGATGACACTGTGCTGCTCTCAGTATTGCTGTGCATGGAAAAGAGAAGCAGACAGCTCACTTGCAAGGAAGGCCTAGTTTGCCCTTTTTTCTAGACAGTGTCTTTGAGTCAGCTGTGATCTGTTTCTTTCTCAGATGCCTTGAGCATGAACAGAGCTGTCCAGTAAGCCAAAGGCAGCCTGACGGAAGAACAAGGAAATATTCAGTGAACTTCAAAGGTGATGAAAAGCAAAGCCATTCTAGATAAGCTCTGGAACATACTGCCATGAGATATCACCAGGGCCAAGTGCTGGTCGGGATTAAAAAATATGTAGATATGTTGATAATGGGAATATCTGCTCTCATATTACCCTGTTTTTCTTTTTTAAGGGATGCTAATCCTGATGCTTTAAAGGCGTATGCCGAATACTGAGGATATGGTTATTTAGGGAGTGCTTTACTGGTGTATAATGGTATGCTATGCAGTCAGTAGCTTCCTAGCTACATAGCTGTTGCAACAAAGCTGTGCTTGGCTGCACAGCACTCCATGAAAACTAAAGAAGCTGCAGGTTTTCCCATGTATATTGTCTACACTGGAGCCTCCTGAGTCAGTCTGGGATCACTCCTGTGCAACCTCTTCACTGCAGCTGTAACAGCCTGCAGCATGGACCCCCCTTCCAAGACTTACTGTCTACTTCTGGCTGTCTGGAGGCACAAAGAGTACGTGTTGCCTCGCTTGGTGTTGCTGGCTTTCAGAGTAAGTGCCAGGATGATAACTCTAGCTGGCAAGACATTCAGATCAGGTAGGATGTAGGCGCAAAGCGTGTCTGTATCAGTTTTACTTTCCTTAGATCTGCCTGACCATAACATCCATCTGTTTTGCAAAATCTCTGCAAAACATCCAAAGGGTCTGATCCAGCAAGGTGCTGACCTTTTTCAGCAAAGCACTGAGCATCCTCAGGTCCATTTACATTTTCTAAGAGCGGAGCGAGCTTTGATTCTTGTGCCCGTGAGGAACATCTGGAGGGGGTGCATGGTCCCAGTAGAGTGTGCTGTGCAGGCCAGTGGTCTGGGGACCAGCCCTAAAGCCCAAAACGTGACATGGTTGGCCACCTCTTTCATCAGGGAAGAACCATGCCTGCTTGTGAAACAGTGTGGCTGCTGGTGGTGAGGGGCTAAACGAGGGTGTGTGGAGTGAACACACCATCGGCTTTGAAAATGCTGATCTTCCTAGCCCCCGTGTTTGCAGCTGTCTGCTGTTCGGTTGATTAACTTGAATTCAGCTAGCAGGGGAAACAGATGCTGCTATCTTAAATACAAGCTGCTGCCCTTCTTCAACATACTATACAAGCAAAGGCACAGCTGAATGAATGGGTGAAGTATATGGACATTTTCAATGTGCTGCGAATGAAGAGGCAGGAGAAGAAACAGCAGTGTGGCTTGGCTACATATTTGAAGAAAGCTTCAGTCTGAATTGGAAACACTTTTGTTCGGGGACAAATAACTGCAGGTTCAAGATGGCTTTGGACAGGTATATTCTGTGTACTTCAAAACTGGATCTGAGATGTCAGAGGAAGCCTTTCCACTGGTTTCAAAGGGAATTGTATCCATATTCAACCCACCACAATCTCCGTAGAGCTCCCCTAGCTAATCTCTCATTTCAGGACAATCTCCTTTGTTTTTAGCTCCCACTCCCTGTCCCCATTGCTCCCAGCGCTCCAGTTTATTTAGCAGAAGTTGGAGCAAACTTTCGAAGCAAGGGTAAACAGAACTAAGGTCAATCTGAGAAACACAGCACCCCAGGAGAGCTGCTGCTTTCCCCTGCTGCTGGTGAGCCTGCATCCAACCAGCAGTGCAGGGAATCTGAAAAGACTTGGCTATGATTAGTCGCTCTGAGAGGAGGAGGGTTGGTTTATAAGAAAAAATCGCACGGAACAAAAGTGTGCAACCTTAACGTGAACCGGGTAAATCTACGCCCTTCTCGTGTTTCCTCCCTTTGAAGCCGTTGCATTTTGTATTCTCAGCCATTACCATATGAATCAACGATTAAAAAAAATCCCCAAACCCAACATTGTGATAAGAATCCGACTATGCTTTACCGGTCCATCCTATAAGGTAACCAGAGCAAGTTCCTTTCACTCCAGCCATTGTTGGCAACACAGATTATGTTCTTCAAAGACTGTCTGTCTCATTCAAACACAAGGTCCATATCTTGGCTGAACATTAACGTTACCTGATAGGCCCCGTGTCCAGCTCCACCTTGCCCTTCCCAGCGAATTAAGCTTTATAGTAGAGTCACAACGCAAGCAGAGGAAATAAAGAGCCTTTGTCCTCCTGCTGGGTCCATCCTCTGAAGCTGATCAGGCACCAGGATTGATTACCAGGCGGGCAAAGTCCTGATAACCTGCCGAATTTGTATGAAGACCCCTTCTGACTTCCTCCTCCTCCAATTTGCTTTTCAGGCCTCCGTCTCGTTTTAGGGATGATTTTATCTGTCTTTCACTGCAATGCAAACTTGAAGGAAGTTAACATTTGAACAGTCAGCAGGAAAGGTGTAAACTTGAAACCTACTGCTTTAGTATCTCACAAACAGAAATTAAGGCCATCTTCTGTTATTTAAAGTGTGGCAATGATTAGTTCAGCTCCTGTCTTCACTTGCACTAGGAATTAGCATTGAGGAATCAGCATTGATTTATCCATCTATTAAGTGTATTTACAAATACATAAAACAGCATTAAACAAATTATTTAGGTTGCAAAAGGATTGAAAAAATATTCCTTTTCTGCCTTAATTCAGCTTCTGCGTGCATATGCCAAATGATACAATTTCTAATTAGATGTTCTCATACTATTTTTCTCTCTCATAAAAATGTAATTACATGTCCCCAGCATGGAAAAGTCTTAGCCCGAAGAATTATGTTTGGCAAAATTATAAGCAACTAAAATCTTGTCTTCATCAATTTTAACAACCTGTTGATTCTCACCATAACTATGGAGATTCATGGTACATACTATATGGATCCCATATGTAACTGCAAATTCTTTTGTTTGGGATAGCAACAGCTCTTGAGGAAACTTTGCACTGTAAGGGTGTGGGGGTTTTCTAATGCTGTTTCTTTTATGGGACTCTGGCAAACAGCGAGGAGGCTTGTTCAGCGCCTCTCCTCTTTTTGAGGTCCATGAGGGTGGTGGGTCCTAGGAACTGGGCATGGTTTGGGCCAAAGGCTCTGAAGTAGGGCCTGTCCTCCTTGCTATTTGTGACCATGTCTGCTGGAGGATGCTCGCCTCCATGTAAATATATATAAATTACACTGAAAAATCAGGCTCCTCTCCTTCGTTTGGGAGGTGATCCAGCGGGCCCCAAATCTGCTGTTGCTGTGTTACAGGGACTGCAAGGAGAGGTGAAGCCTCTACCGTCCCCGTCCAACAGATACAGACAAGCAGCTTAGCCAAAACCTAAAAGATGATCTAAATGGAAGCGTGCCTTCCCTTAGGGGTTTCCGTTGGAGGGGCCGTTTCCCCGACGCCGAGCCCGGGGGAATAGCCCGCTCTTTTGTGAAAGATTCCTGCGGGAGGTTGGAGGAATTCTGAAGCTGTCAGGCTGTAATACCCGGGCTTTAGCCTTTTCGAGAAAGCACACTGGTTTCCAGCGAGCGAAGCCAGCTTGCTGGTTTAAAGCTGCTACATTTCACCAAAAGAATGCTGATTATTTCACAGTCATGCGAGCGCCTGACCGGTAAAACGTGTGGGCAGGCTGTCCGTTTTTCTGTTTTCTTTTTTTTCTTTTTTTTTTTTTCACCGATTTGGCTTCTTCCTACGCTGCCTGAAGGCCTTTTGAAAGGGCCAGAAAAAAAATCTGCTGACGGCTCACGCAGCTGATTTGACCCAGAGCGCCTGCTTGGCTGAGCAGAAAGATGACACTGCAGCAAAAATGTTACTTTAAGGGAAAAGAAAACACACTCTCTGCTCTTGCCATTGTTCGGCGCCTCTGTTCCGGTGCCAAGCTCTGCACTTAGAAAAACACGGAGGTGCCAGGTTTTAACCTTTCGCCTGCTTCCCACAGGTGTTATCTTTTGCTGTGAATAGGCAGGATGAGGTCCCCAAATCACATTATAGCCTTTAGCAGCGCCGCCGGCTACGAACGGACAACTTTTAGTGGTCTTCTTAGCGAGCGGCTTAACAAGGTTTTTGGGGAAAAAAAAAGGCGTTTGTTGGATTTTATTCTTTCCAGCTTTGCAGCTTAGGATTGGGTGAAGCCACTGGTGCCTTTTCTTGCAGTGCTGAAAAACACTGGGGGCAGTTCAGTGTTTGGAGATCCAGGCTGTGCTGAATTCAGAGGAGCTATGGAGCAGGCAGGTCTCTGTTTTTGTGATCTGACTATATTTTATTGTTGACAGAAGGGTAAAGAAAATCTTCAAGGACTTTGGTGAGGTTCCCGTTTAAATACTTATTGTTTTGAGCGAAAATGGTTTGTGGAAGGAGGGCAAAGCGCTCTGACTTCAAAGCTTGTCATCGTAAAGAAAGCTGATGGCGAGTGGTCACGCATACCTGAACGTCGCTCCTACTGCGGCAAAGCCAAACGTGCTGGCGAGCAGCCTGAGCATGTCCCCAGGAAAGTCGGGGGGACAGATCTGCAGCTGGTGTAAATCGCGATAGCTGTGCTTAAGTCAGAAATTTTACTTTTTTTTTTTAACCTATTGGCTGCACTGGAGGCCGGATTGAGCCCCTTATGAGGAGCTTCTGAAACCCTTCTGATCCTGTTGTTTGTTTAAACCTTACAGAAACCTTTTGAAATCAGGAAAATTGGATACAAGTAGGAATAAGACTTACTATTTTTTTTTGATTTTCCAGGATACCTTGCTATCCCGTTGCACATAGCAGGACATTGATAATTTCCCAGCTATACTGTGTGTGCCACCCATATCTACCACGGGAATCATTTGCCCCTGCACAAAGTCCTTTTTCTGGAGACCTACCATGCCTCGTTCCCGTAGCTCGGCTGGGCGCCATCCTTCGTTGTTGGAAGAGGAGGATGAGAGTTCAGAAGTGTGTCTCCCAGGAATTTCTGAGCAGTCTTGGTGTTCAGCTTGAAATATGGAGGCCACGGACTTTCATTTCCCAATAGATACAGACACAAAGTGACAGGCGTGCACACTCATACCCTGCACGTCAGGTAGCTCCATCGGGCAAGGGTGATGTCTTTTGTAAGGAGAACGCAACTGTGACAACCAGTGGACACCTCTAAATATTTACAGAGTGCCTGGAGGGCAGACACATTATCTCAGAACCACCTCGAGCTAATCCTGCTCAGGAGAACCAGTTTTACTTAGCTGCTAATCTACCTACTGAAACTAGGATGGCTGTGGTAGGCTTCTTTGGAAGAAGTAGCAAAGAAGATGAAATGCAAACTGGTGGTTCAAGCCTGGAGATTGCTTGTTGGTCTTTGGGAGTGGAAAAAAATTGAAAGATATTTAATATTCATTAGGTATTTTCTGACCCCTGGTCATTTTAGTGCATTTGTGAATGTTCTCCCGTGTCCTTGGAAGTGATAGGTGATGAAAGTCCACTGCCCCAAGTGCTATTTGGTGCTTTTGTCAGTGAGGGGACTGTGTATTATTACTGCACTGGTCAGGCTTTATGAGAAGTTTCAAATTATTCAGATCTTTCTGCTGGTAAATAAATACTTGGCCTCTTTTCTGAGCACAGTGTCGATGAACGTGTTAGAAGTGATGTGGGCACATCGGAAAGATGTTACAGGAGGAGATTGGGATTACAGCTGTCCAAAGGATGGTGGTTCTATCTATCTCAAGTCATTATTTTGAGATTAAAAAAAAACAAAATTGTTCTGCACTGGAACAAGCCCAAAATGTTTCACATTTTTTTCACTAGATGGAATGTCAACAAAATGTCCCTTTTCGATTGAAAATCTTGAGTTTTTCCGTTCCTCCTGACCACTATACGAGTTCACCAAAAGATACAATTATTTGTCCCTACTTCTTCATGAACAAGTAAGCGTTAGCCATACTGGCACTGTGCAACATTGCCTGTGCAGCACTCCATAAATCCCAGCCAATTCCCCTCTGATGACAGCGATGACTTCCAGGGTGAAGCTGTAGCCCTGCTTTTGCCAGGACTCTCCTCCTTTGCAGATTAATCCATCCGTGGTCGCTTAAACCCCCAAACTGCAAATCATACTTTAAGTAAACATCAAGCTATTTTTCCCCCTAAAATAAATCTTGGAGGCGGGCTGGCTGGCTCATTCTGGGTGGCTGTTTTCGTCCATGCTGGGTTTGTTGTCAGGTCATGCTAACCTGACCACAGGCATATATTTTAGTTGAAAGAAACACAGGGCTGATTCTTCAGCTAAGATTCGTAGCTGCGTTGCACTTGCTTGGGTACGCCAATTTACTTTAGATGAGCGTCCATCTCTTTTTAAAGTGACCTGACCCCTACAGAAGCAGTTTCATGATGTATGGGCAAGCCCCGACCAACTTCTTGGGGGGGGAATGGAAAAGAAAAGGGAGAAGAGAGGAAACGGCCATAACCTGTGCTTTCCCCTCGCCTTTCCTTTCCTTCCCATTTGTACCACACAGTGCAAAATATGTGCTCCGTCTTGCTTCACGTAGGAGCACCTCGGCAGGTTGTTCAGCCCTCGCTCATATGGCCGAGGCAAGCATCTGTTGTTCCAGTGCTCAGATATTAATACAGTTAGTAATTTCACAGTCAGACCCTCTCTCAGCATTATTTGGGGAAATCTCTTTTCTTTTCTGGCTCTGCCTTGGGGACATCAGAAGCGACTCGGCTGGAATCCCGCCCTGGCGAGACGCCTGGGCTTGCAGGAGGGTCTGATTTCTGCAGTCCCCCCTGTAGGTGCAGAGCCTCAAAGCCTTGTGCTTACCCAACTCTTGCTTTCCGGGCTGGCCGGTCCTAATACTACTGTTCTGGTGCCTTCCCTCACCGAATATCTAACCACTTTATAAAAAAAAAAAAGATAAATACCATTGTCTCCATTATACAGATGGGGAAATGAGGCAGAGAAAGATGAAAGGACTTTTGGCTATTCATCCCACCAGGAAAATAACAACATCCAGGTCAGCCAAGTCCCCAGTCTTTATGCTTTAGTCCTTAGGCCACGGCTTTATAACCGCTTTGCACCTGTGTAAATAGTGGGGCAGGTGCAAAGCCGTGGCTCGCCGAGCCAAGGGAGGGCAGCCCGCTGCAGTAGCCATCAGCTGGGAGGACGTCTGCGCAAAGAGATGTCGTTGGAGCATAGTCAAGCAATAAAAGTGCAGCCTTCCTCCCCTCTCCTGCCCGCCCCTGGATGCCATGGCTGTAACCTCCATGGAGGAGAAGGCATTTCTTTTGCAGGGTAAAAGCATGTAGTCAGCAAGAGAGATTTCATGCTCCGTCTCATGAAATCCAATCTGAAGCAGTTGCTTTCTCTCCGTCCCACGGGCTGGTTGCACAGCTCCGTGTGTGGCCTCTCCCCGTAATTAACCTGAGGGGGTTACTTTCCTTTTCTAATTTGTAGGAAGTGGCTCATGACATCTGTTGCAGCCCCGAGGCTCCTTCCTGAAAACCTTTCGCTGTTTGGCGCTGAAAGCAGAGGCGACGCAAAGAGGTGTAACACTTAACCAGCTCGAGTCCCGGCTCTGCAAACGGCGTCTTCCAACGGCTCAGTAAAAACCTGCTGCAGAGCAGAGGGCGGCGAATGAGCCTTGGAAAGGCTTAAACCTCAGGGCTAAGCATCGTTGTTTCTCTTCTTGTGAACAGTTTGGAAAAAAAAAAAAGCCAACTTGGGAAGAGTTTTAATACGTTTTGCTTCGTTTATTCTGTTGTCTTTTATGCTGCAAAGTGGTACCAGCCCTCTTCCTGGCTCACCCGTCCTCCTTTGCAGATTTGCGCTTACCCGTCGCGTCTTACATTAGCTGAGGGAGCTCCCATGCGAGAGCGGCGATACTGCCAGATACAGATCAGATACAGGCCAGAGAGGGAGGAAAGCGGTGGCGTGGGGACTGTGTGTGCACCTGAGTTGTGAGAAAACGTAAAAGTTTGGCTCTGGCTGATTTTAACAGGGACTGAACTGAGATTTTTGTAGAGGCTGTTCTGGGGTCTCTCCATCTCTGTTTTCAACATAAATTTCCCTCCTGGAGCTAAAAAGACTTTAAAAAAGACAATTTTGGTGTACTTCCACCTAAACTTTGCGCTTTCAACAGGCTGCCGTTTTCTGACTGAAACGCAGGCAGTTGGAAACCTGTCATGCCGTAATCTCCTCTTACCTCCTGCACGGCATGGTTCACAAAGCCTCCCGTGGCAATTCCTGCCTCGTTTCCGCTGGACACAAAACACACGTTTTCAATAGCTATCAAATCTTTTAGCGAGCTATCTATTTTGTGTTCGCGTTATGCACTTGTGCTGCGACTCAGGCGGCTTTGACCTCCGCTAAGGTTTGCGATACCGTAACAGCAGTTGGACGTGTGCACCACAGTAACAGCAGCTGAATGAAGGATGAAGTCTTTGAAGTTCCTGGCTGGCCGAGGAGCAAAAATCCCTTCATCTTTCAGTACTGGCTGTGCTTGCCAGTCTCAGGTGCTTCTGAAAACCCTGCTCACCATTCCTAATTGCGAACGTAATTAAGATGACTGATAATCAAAGCGCTGTTTGGCTCTTGCCCTTGCCTGAACAAAGAAACCAGCCTGGCTGGTCCCTCTGAGGGCCGTAGCTGCGTAAGGTACCTGTGGCTTTTTGGTCTGGTGTTTATTAGTGGGTTCTTTTAAGGGAAAGTAGTTCCTTCCTTAGTGAACTGGACTGGTGTCCTGTGAGGGCTTGCAGAAAACTCATGACTTGGATGCTGGCTCTGTGGAGCACGGCGTGACCTCCTGGTCAAACGCTGGCCAAAGGCTCTGCAACTGAGAGCAGAAGGTCTGGAGCACGGCATCTTCTGCAAAGTCCGGAGGCGAGCGTGGCCTGATACAACCAGGCCTAAATCCCTGTTGTGTTGTGCCTGGATAAGCTCAGACCTGCCACTCTCAGACCCTTCCGGTTGTCCTCTCGGGAGCAGGCTGTGCTCCCACCCTGCTACCTCTCACCGCTTGGACCTTGGCTGCGTGCGGCTGAGGCCCGTTAGCGTACCCAGGGGTACACGGGTACGCAGCACGGAAGAAACATTTCTCTGCACAGCACTGCTCAATGACAAGGGCCCTTTTTAGCTTTTGCACTATATATCTGAGAGGTCTGCTTGGCAAGGAGCTGAAGGGCCCCTCGTTCTGTACGAAGGAGCGATGTAGTTGACAAAAAATATATGGCTCTTTGTTAATTAGTAACAAGGTATATGTGAATACTGTGGGGGGGGGCTGTGGCATGGCCAGGCTGAGTGCGTAGCAGCAGCGTCCTGGGCTCTGTTCAAGGAGAAGGCAGCTTTGATGTGACATGGTGATACGGGGGCATAACAAAATGTATCAGGGCCCTGGTTAAAAGCTGAGGGTCACGGGGCATGCCTAGCCGACTCCTCTAAGCCTGCACGTGATTCGGAGCCCCGGAGCTCCGATACCTTGTGTGAGAAGCTCAGAGAGCGAGGTGGGGTCCTGCCGTGCTCCAAGAGCCTGCCATGCTTCGTTTTGTGGCCACCAGGAAATTGCTGTGGGCATCTCCAGAAGTGCCAGCTGCTTGTGTTTCGGGAACAGGGGAGAGGGGAGGGACAGGGCACAGTAAAAAATATAGCCTCCCTGGCTCTTCTTACATTACCGTGTTGTATTCCTAGTGCAAAACACTCCTTCCAGAGCTTGCCCTTACTGACCAAATATTGGTAACTGCACTTATATCGTACATCGCACGTTTAATCTCAGATTCCTCTGCAGGTGCTAGTATAACCGCGCGATGCCATGGTGAGATAAAGATTTAGATGTACTTCACAGGGAAGAAAGAATACTAAAAAGTGGAGGCCCAAGCCTTCAAACTTGCTTGTTTAATAATAGATGCTTAAATTCATGCTTAGGCACCTAAACATGTTGCCTGGTCCAGATCCTCAGAGGCTGTTAAGGACTTGTAATTCCTATTAATTTCAATGCCAGTTTAACAGGCAGGCATCTCATGAGAGCTAAGAGAATCTTTCCCTTCACTCAAGAGACAGAGGCCCTAAATTGTTGCAGAAGATCTCTGATTTTATACTAGTGAAGTCCCACAGCAGAAGATAAAGATGCAACATTGTCCCTCCCAGAACCATGACTCCGACTTTAACACCCAAGAGGATATTATAAGGTATTTTAAAATTACCATTTGGGCTCTTATTACTGGTTCTCTGGCTGAGGGTTCAACTTCTCAAGCTTTCCATAAAGCTTGTCACCACAAACGCTAAAAAATTAAAGTTTATACTTTCATGTTATCCCATGACTCCAGAAGCTGGGACTTCATGAAAACATACTAAATATAATTAAACTCAGAGTGAAAGGGTTACAATTGGCAGCCTGGCGAGTTTTACCTAAACACTGACATTTACAGGCTTGACTCCGCTCTGAGAAAGATGATGAGGTAGAAGTGGCACCTTCTGGCTCGGTTGACTTTTTCCGGGAATCCTGTAGAGTCAGCACAGCCGAGGGAGCGGGAGGTGGATTCTCATCTTCTCGTGCCTCATCAACAGTAAAAGCACATAAGCTTTGATTGCAGATTTTTTTTTTTTAAAGCATTTAGAGGGCACTGGCTGTTACTCTCCTCCCCCGTGAAGTTCTTGGGTTGAGTGGTAGCCAAGTGGTGGGGAGCGTGGCTTGGCCAAGAGGGAGGCACGCAAGCTGAAAGCGCAGGGCATGCCTGCCGTCGGGCTCTCGCGAGCCGTGGGGTCGCGCGGGGGAATTGCTGAATTGCATGTTCAGCGCTATCGGTGCTGAAAGCGGGCAGCTCAGCAGGCAGCTGACACAGGCAAAGCGCCCACAACGGCGGGCAAAGTAACCAGCAAAGTGGTTTGTGTGGTGGAAAGGCAGACGGCTCGTTGCGTGGGGCGGCTTAGCAGACACTTGCGCGCGGCAGGGCATTTTGCAAGCGTTTAACTTCCTTTGGCAGTGGAGTCGCGAGACAGGCGCGTACCAGAGCGAAAGGCTGCCCTTAACGTGGTGTCTGTGAAACGGTAAGGGGCACCTGGCACGAGGTCGCGGTGCGTTTCCTCCCCGCTCGCTGACACGGGGAGCTAGGCTCCTGCTCCACAATACGGTTCATCGGCTCCGGGCATGGAAGTATTCGATTGGTTTAATCTTTCATTGACTTTGCCACATAGGGGAAGAAGTTACATTTACCTCTTCAAGCCCAATGTGCATGAAAACCTACATATTCTGTGCTTAAGGATGAAGTAGCTAGTGACTGTGCCAACAATATACAGCTGCATGGAATAACGTAAGTCCCATAAACTGCGGCGAGGCATGGAAATTTAGGATGCTCCTATAGCACCGTTGGGTCTAACTGAAAATTTTTAGGGGTAGCAGTCTTTGTGGTGAAAAATGCTGGTTCATCATAACCGAAACTTTGAGGAAAGGATTGATTTCAGTCACTCATCAGGTCCATTAAAAAAAAATTACTATTATCATCTATTTCACAACTGTGCCTGAAGGTCTTTGCCTTGAATCAGGACAGGCTAATTGTTGTACAAATAAAGGATGGTAGGAATAAAATAGTCTCTCACCCAGGGAGTTTGTGATTGCAGTTGACTTTCTTCAGATGAAAAGCATCATTTTCTGATTTGAAATGATTTGCTTTTGATCTGAAATTTAGGCTACTATTACCCAAAAGGGTGAAAAGATTAAAAATGAATAGCAACTGCCAAGGTTGAAATGAAACGCTCCCAAACCCCTGCAAAAACGTTTAACCACATATGAAAATGTTTTTAGACAAACATTTTGAGAAAACACTCAAGCTCTTGCTTTGCCCTTGTTATAATATTGCCCCTCTTTGGAGCAGAACTTCCCTTTTGAAATTTTGGCAAACTCTCTGGGGACCAGAAAGCCATTTCCCCCCTCGCTTTGCTCGCCACCAGCAAAGTAGGCTCTGCACGTGGTAAAAAAAATGTGTATTTGGAGATGCAGAGCCCCGTGGTTGTGGAGTGGCATGTGTCATTAGTATAATGCTATCTCGATCCCACTTTCATCGAATATGCGGCAATGCACATGTGGGCTTTTTATGTACGTGGGGTGAGGTCGTGCCCTGATCTGCAGAGCCACGTGATGAAACGTGTGCAAAATAATAAATAAATGTGATAAATGATAATATGTGTTTTCGCATGCAGGTTGGGTGTGTACACCCACACGTGCTAATGTGTGCTCTTTGTGTGTGTATAGGTACGCACGCACACAGAGGAACCCATTAGGTTGCTACATTTTACAAAAATCTTTCTATTTTATGTAGCAAAGTAGATTTGGAAGCATTTGAAATATCCTTGGTCATTTGCTGCATTATTTAAATCCCCCGCCCTTTCCACTTCCCCGCTGTCCCCAGTAAGAGTTACCATTTAGTTCCACAGCAGCGATGGCTCGGGAGGCATTTTCAGTGTTAGAAGCGTTCAGCATTTCTAGCCGGGCGATTAGCCGGAGCGCCCGGCCAGGCTGTGCAGGCAGCGGCGGCGTTGTTGCAGCATGGGTGAACAAGCCCCAGCAGCAACAGTGAAGGTTTATCAGCACCAAATTCAGCCAGAGCAGGCAACCTCAGCAGCTGCGCGTCAGTGCGGCGTTCGGCCGTGCTCTGGCGTAGGTGTGAACGGGCTGGAGGTGGGGGAATCGGGCGCAGGGAGAAGGCGTACCCCTATATAGCTGTGCAATATGCGTGCATGTATCTCTGGGTCCTCCTTCCAGGCCGTAGCTGAGGACACTGGTCCATCACAGCAGGGCAGTACGTGCTCTCTGCATAGGCGGGCTTTCCTCACTGCTGCCCATGATACGAGTTCTGTGAGTACCAAGAACCCACCAAAATACATACAAGTAAAAGAACAGAACTTCGCACAACATGCAACTTCTTCCTTCCCGATTGCTGATCTCTTCAGGCTGAGTGTTTTCCTTTTGGTCTTTCCCATTCCCTTCCTCTCCAAGACCAAAGCAGTGCCGTACCTGGAGTCAGTAGCGCCACGATGTCAGCCCCTTCCTCCCACTGGTAAGTGGTTATGTGCATGAGGGGTTTCATTTAAATCACAGAGGATTAGGTGTGTGAGGAACTGCTCGCTAGTGAAAGAAAGGTTCATAGTCCAGTCCTAGGGGGGGGGGAAAAAAAAAAAAGCAGCCTCACATTATTTTAAAACAGTCACTCCAAAGAAATCTCTTTGCCTTGTGTAATGATTTCTTCTCCTGGGATGTCTCTCTGCAATAGCTGTCCTCTTTCTTTAAGTGGTTACATATTGAGAATGTAATATCCTGCCAAAGAACCTTGCTTGTTCTACTTGGGCTAAATGAGCTGAAAAAAAAGAAAGACGCATTATAAGATCAGTGTTCTCTGCTAACTATTCTGCAGAGAGGCTTTTGCAAGTGCGTTAAGCCTTTGTGCAGGTAAAAAGCTCTTGCTGCACAGCTGTATTTCTTTCACACTTATGTACTGGATGGATGTTTGCAGTAACAGTGACCAGACTGCTCCTCCTGTGAAATGTCTCTTTGTGAATCGGAAGAAATACCGCTGATGTTTTTAGCGGAGAGCAGGTGTAAAACTTGTGAGAGAAAGGAACCGGTGAAGTGTGGCATTTCACACTGCTGGGACTTAGGTACATGTCTACATGTATAAGGACCTACACACAGGTAGAACCCTCCATGCTGCAACAGTCTCAGTCCCTGCAGCCCCAAGCGGGGACATCACCCACTGCTGATGGCAGTGATTTCTGGGGTGAGACAGGATCGGGACAGCAGAGCCAGCTGCCTCCCACAGGTCCCCAGGGCAGGCCTGCTTTCCCGCTGCTGTCACTTCTGGTCTGCTCACCCCATCTCTGTGTTTTGTGCGAGTCAGTAATAGCTCCAATCACAGCTGCCCAGTACAGGTCCCTAAATTTTCATGTGAGGGCGCTTGGTAAGCTCTGCACCTTTCCGTTGCTGTAACCTCTGGAGTTGCAGCCAATGTTTGGTGCATCTCCTCATGACTTTGGTTCATGTTACTGTGTCCCTAACTTCTTAAAATGGTGAATTTTCCTTATTTCACTGCCATCTGCCACACTGCTGCTCCACCAATGAGCAGTTTGCTTTTCCTTCTTCCCCAGAAAATTCTCACTGCATCTTTCTGTACCCTGGAAAACCCTGGGGCTTGCTGAACTCCTCATACCTGGTCAAGGTCTCAGAGCAGGGATTGTGTCCTGGAGAGGGGAAGCATCATCTGATCATCCCAGTGGGGCACCGGGGGTCCAAACTTGGTTCTTGGGGCTGCCCACAGACTCCCAGGGCAGCCTTGGGCAAGTTGCTGTACCTGTAGCTATAGGTCTGCACTGTCTGTGCAATGCAGCTGGCATGAAATAAGGCAGAGATGCTGTCTGGGATCCTGGCAGCGGTTCAGCTGTGCCAACATGATACTCACCCATCCCCGCAGGGCTAATTTAGCTAAGGAACAGGTCCATGTGCTGGAGTCATGTTGTTTCAGTTCAGGAGTTGAGTTTGGGTGCCCTGCACCCAAACCTTTGTGTGATGTAGGTATACCTAGGATGTTCTTCTCTGAAATGTGTGTGACTACCTGTCAAAGCATTTACGAGCCTTTATCCTTTACGAGTCTTACGTTCACAGGCAACTATGCAAAGTACTATTAGTATTAATTATTGTAATCCTGAGAGGAATAGCGTACGAGAGCATCTTCTGGAGAACCTCCCATGCACAAATGAAATGGTGGGACAGAATGAACCGTTCATCTCCAAGATGACACGTGACTTTCTGCTCTAAATTATGGCTTTGGGATGGTTTAAACTAGAACTTTATATTGTTTTGTCTCAACTTTTATTATTTAAAACATTGGAGTACTACCTCCTGTGTGCTGGATGTGTTCCAGTCTAAACAAAAGTCCGTTCTGCTTTCCCGAATTCCCTCTATACTTTCAGCTGAACGTGAAATTCCTTGCCGTTCCTCCATCTGAATTGCCGTGTGGGCTTTCTCCGGGCCGCGAGACAGCTCGTGTTCCTCCCTAGGAGTGGCAGCATCGCAGTAGTGTGTGAAGCGGAGTCTGCATAATCCTTTGGGATCTTTCAGGATAAAAAGCTACTCTATAAATACTGTATCGTTTTCATTGTCAGTCTGGATTCAGGGGTGAAATGATCCCACTTAGTTAAAGCAGGATGAAGTGTCTATTTTCATATTTGTTTAATTGAACCACTCAGCGTGTCTGATAGTAATGGCTTTATTTGAAGCATGTGGTTCTTATGAGCTGTTAAGATACCAATAGCATTTGGATTAGTCTTTCTGCCAAGAAAGCCAGGTCAATTCTTCAGGAAAATAAAAAAACTAAGGCAAACTTTATTTTAACAGTGTCTTGAGTTTCACTTTAGGTTCCATAAATATTTGTCAGTGTTCCTTTTGTAAGACCCAAGCGAGCCCTTGGCAAGACATGAGGTCTATCTCCAGAACAGTGAATATAAATAAATTCCCCAAACCATGCTGGAGAATTGGAGGTAACTTTAGCCCATGCGAGAGACCTGAAGCCAAGCAACAGGCTGATCATGGTTCTTGAATTACTATTTGTGTAGAGGAGAGGGAGTGGGGGAAAGAAAGAAAAACACAGAGAGAAAAAAATATATAAACATTTGTAGAATATATGTGGGAGCCCACACCATCCTGCACAAAAAGGTGGAGGTCATTTACCACGACTGCGACAGAAATGGGGCTTCTGCTTGCGTTCCAGTTGCTGTCTGCTCCTAATGCTTCCAGCAAACTTAAGAACATTTCTTTCCTGCCCTAGAGGATAAGGGAGGAAATTTCAGATTCGTAATGAGGACTGGTAATGCCATCTATTTCAGAGGATCAGGCCAAAACACCACTGTGGAGCCACCCCAAGTGCTCCCCCCGCATCCCGCAGTCTCCCCTGAATACCTTTGATATTCCTGAGAACTTGCTTTACTTCTGTGGTCTTCAGAGCTGTATCTTAAAAAAAAAAAAGAAGCCCATAATGCATTAAAAAACTTGCCTATAGCTAAGTACTTAACCAGAGGTTTAGGGTGCAGGGATTCTTGATTTAAGAGCAAGCCCTGTTCCGTGCAGTTGAGGGGGGAAATAGCTGAAATTTTATCCTGTCCCTGACCACAGATTGAGATTACCAAAGCGGTACAAAAGCAGGGGAGTGCGAATGAAGGAGGTGTATTGAAGGAAGCGGAACCTTGGCTACGAGCAGCTCGCTCTGGTTGCTGGATCCACTCCAATAAAAATTTAAATTCAGACGCACTGAATGCCTTATTTGTCTGGCTAAGGGGGAGGAAGGTGGGGATGGGCGAAGCTTTTCCTCTACCTCTGGATGTTAAAATAATGGTAGGAAGATGTAAAAACTGCATAGTGCTGAAGAACATACTATTGTGTCATCAGCTAGTCGGTGGCCCTGTTTTTCTCTTCTTTGTGTGCACCAACAGAGAAAGTACATGGCATGGATGAACAGGGACATGAGAGAGGTTTGCTGGAGGAGAACTCTTGATAGAGTGAGATGGGAGCCCACCTGCCCATAAATTTAGAATTTCCTAAAAAAATGCTGGGCATCTTTGATCTCCCTTAAAATTAATGGGAGTTGCCAGCACTTAGAGGCTCAGGCTGCCTCTTTGCAAGCAGGATTTGCAACAGTGATCAATGATCTTTGTGCCAGCCCCCACTTGCCTACCAAGTCCGAGGCTGCAAACGTAAAAGGGCCATTAACCCCACGCTTTCTGCTGTCTCAAGACAGCTGTTTGGGGCTTTGTAGCACTTGATACTCCATAGCTTTCTATTCCTGCCGCACCATTCCTACGTATGGTTTTGGAAACAGTGACTGAATTTTGCTAGCAGCTCCTTAATCTGGCTTGTGTGGATGTTAAGGGAAGAAAAAAAAGAAAAAGTCAGGTAACCACCTCCATCTGCAAAACTACTTCTGGTTTTGTGACGGGGCTTGAGCGGCCCTGAGCATTGTCAGATCGGTTGTTATTTAAAAATACCTTCTCTCCCTCACCAAAACAGGAAGCATCTTTCCAGGAATGCTTGGGAAAGTTTTGGCTTTTATATCACTGACATAACTGGAGAAAGTTTTGAATGACTTTAAAGCTAGCAAAGGTTTGGTAGGACTGAAAAATACTCCTTGAATCCCACAGAAATAAGACCTGGCTTTTCTTCCACCTCTCTAACGTGAGACTTTTCTCCTCTGTGTATGGCTGTGTATCTGTCCGTGGCTACACGAACAATTTCTGAGCCATAAATGATGGTTTCAACGTACGGCACGTCCTTGCTTGGTAGCAGCTGCCCGGGAACACGTTCTGATCTGCTGGTGTCCACAGCACAGGATGTCCTTTTCCGGCCGGGGTACCATACCTCATGCTTGTCATTATTATATGATATATTACTATATTATATTATGTAGCAGTGTACACAAATTAAGCCAGCTTAGGGCATCTAGAGTGTTGTAAACTTGTTACCTAGCTTAACTCATTCTTTCTTATTCTTAAGAAACTAACCTTTCTCTTCCGAGGGCGGTTTTAAACAAAATGATGGGGTCTCAGTTGTCCTTTGGAGCTTCATAAATCTTGCTGAAAAGAGCTGTGCAGCCTTTTTTTTTAACCCGGTTTCATCATATAGCACATGCCAGTGCTATGTTTTGTCAACTTTATGTTTACCTTTCCGCACAAAAAGTGTGCGAGGGGCAGAGCCACAGTTCGCGCGTGCGGGCAGGGTGCGTGCTGGCATCTCGCTGCCTGCGGGCCGAGGAGTCGCGTTACTTGGGAGCCTGTACAGCATTTTCAGGGAAGCAGGGAAGCTGCTCGGCCGCTGCCGGGGCTCCCGGGTGGAGAAGTAGGAGGGGAGAGATGCTCGGTGCGTTCCTGCTCGGAGGGGTACGGTTTACACGGCTTCTTTGTCACGCATAGGGTTTTCCTGCCCTGCAGCCCAACTTGCTCTGTGACAAATTATTCCTTAATTGCTGGATGGCAGAAGAAAAGCTTTGCAGCCCTGAGGCTATTCCTAACAAATCAGGTTACAGAAGCCTGGAAAATTGTATTGAGCAGAAAAGGAGCACCGTGAGGTTTCCGTGGGTGCCGGGGCTGCGTTTAGCTCGACTGTAGCCATGTACTAAAATAAGCTTGTTATAATGCAATTATCGTTGTGGTGCGTGCACAAATGAGGATATTCAGCAGAGATGTGTTTGCAATGTTGTCATTGTGGTTAGTGTGATTAACCCGTGTCGCTGCTGTGCTTTGGGCTTTCCGAGGTGGATCTGACCCCGCTTTGCCCACCCCAAGGAGCTGCCCATGGGGTGTGAAGCAAAAGGCAACAGCAAGGAGACAGGGCGGCGGGTGGTGCAAAGCAAAGGCAGTGCTGGCCAAGAGGGTGAGCAGCGATGCTGGACCTCTCCTATCCAAGCTGTCCCGGGTATCCCGGCGCGGGTAAGTTTTGTGGAGGAGTTGGTAGGGGGAGAGCCAGGAGCCTCAGCAGAGGCTGGCGGGGAGCTGATGCTGCGCAAGACGGGCAGCTCGGCAGAAAGCACAAACGATCTTGTCTGAAAATGTAAAGAGAGAGGGCAGAGCCTGGACTTGCAGGCCAGTCGGAAGAGCATCGACCTCTCGATACGGAGCAAGTGATACTGAAGGAGCGGAGACAGGCCAAGAGGGCCTTGACAGCGAAGAGAAGTAGCAGGCGTTGGATGTGGTGGGGAAAGGGAGGGCTGGATGCGAAGGGGAGCAGACGTGGCCAGAGCGACGCCTAGAAAAATGAATATGAAGGAGGCAAGAGGGTGTTCTGTCGTGGCTGGAGGGAAGGAGGCACGACGAAACGCGCTGGGAGCCCGGTGGCACGCCGTAAGCGAGCGGACAGAGTGAAAAACACCACGCCGCCACGGGCCGGAGCGACAGGCGGGCTGGCGGCGGTGTCCGCGGCGGTGGGAGAAGGAGGCGGGCAGGGGAGGAAGATGAAGAGCTGCGAGCCGGAGCTGACAGCTCGACATCCGCGAGATGTCAGGGAGGCCGGCGAGGGCTTCGCTCGGCCGCCGAGAGACAGGCCGGGATGATCTGACCAGACAACTGCAGCGGCTGATTTATGGGGGAAGATTAAACGAGCTGCTTGTAAATGTATGTATAGCTTGGCTAAGTGACACCTGAGGGGACAATAACTGTCTGCAAGCGTACGAAGGGACCGACACCCGAACCAGGAGGAGGGGAACGCTTTAGGAGCTTTTTTTTTTTTTTGCCGTAAACATTTTGGTGGAAAACTTTCAAAGAGCCCTATTTCCGGAGCTAAACAGCTGACTAGCTCCTCTCCTTCTGAGCACTTTTTCTGTACCTCTCCATGTCCAGTCATTCTTCAGCCTGGTTTCCTAAGGACAGGAGACCTGTGGGGGGGCATTTTGGGGGACGGGGGCGTTGATCCATCTCCATCCCTTCTCATGGCTTTCGAGCCTGTTATTAGCCAACTTCAGCCACCTTTTTTTGAGAAGGAGCAATCTGAGAGATATTAAGAGAGGCAGCGGTGGGAGATTGCAGGAAAACGTATGTTGCTGCTGTTGACGTTGCACCTCTCCCTGTGCAGGAGGTCCACAGGGCGTCATCCATTCGACCTGCCAAACCAGGTATCTTAGTCCTATCGTCCATAGAAATACAAACAGAGGGGACCCAAATAATACCAAAGCAGTTGTCTCTTGTAGTTCTTCATACAGCCTATAGCTGCGTTTTAGGAGTGTAGCACTGCAGCAGAGACCCGTAGGTCTTGGGGTTTTTTTGTCCTGCAAAGAGTTCATTTTTGACCTCCGCAGCCACAGTAAAAAGCAGAGCTCCCCGTTCCGACTTTCGCTTTTGCTTCAGCAGGACCAAAATCTGTGGGGCCCTTCTGAATATTTCTCTCCTCACCCAATATTGCCGAAAACGAGCCTGAAGTGTTGACAGACAGCAGCACACTCGGTGCACAGGAATCCAACATAAACAGATTTGCTGGTTGTGTACTTGGACGTGTTCAGCGAGGTCTCTGCTTTGATCTTCCCTGCACTATCCTAAAGCCCAGCGAGCAAAGGCTAAGTAAACAGACCTTTGATTTCAGGGTTGTTTGGAGCAGAGGTCTTGTAAAACTTTTATCAACGGCACAACATGGCTACTGAAGTCCCTCGCGGACTGTAGGTGCTGCAAGAGTAGCAGCATGGTTTTACTGACCCCGGTGTCCCTCTTCCTCCCCACCGCTCTAATGACGAACATCTGGAGATATGAGCCAGCTTCCTGTTGATCGCGGCATACCAGTTTTCCTAGGAGAGGCACCTGCTTATAATCTCCTGTACAGGGAATGGAGCATAAGCTTTAGTAGGTCCTATAGCTGTTAGATCCCGCAGCTATTGCAGCTTTTGTTAGTGCATGCTGTAAAGCGCTTAAATGGATCTTGTGGGACACATGCGTGGGAAACACTCACGTTACTAACTGTGCATGCTCAACCCTCCTGGGTCAAACACCAGAACAACAGTCCTCTGGCTTCAATATCGTGCAAGCTGCGATAAATTGGATTTTATTTGTTTGCTTCCTGTTTTTAGAGTATTTAGTGATTCCCCACAATCACAAAGGTCACAAATTTCCTTTCATGTTCAAATAAACAGGAGATGCTCCTTCAAGTTTATGCCCGCAGAAACAGACATTAGGAAACAAGCACCTAATATCACAAGACTTAAAAATTAGTTATGAGCGCTGGCAAATTCCTCTCAATGGATGTAACACAGGAGTTAGGTTGGACTCTGCTTGCTTTTCGTTTAATGTTTTTCTGTGTCTTTCAAGTGTGTTCCATGAAGGAGGCTTTGGCTTCCCTTCCCTCCACTGTAGAAAAACGATACGAGAGTGAGATCTTGCCAACATATTTTATTTTTATAAGTGTTATCAATTTTCCAGTGTTTTCATAACTAACAACCACTGTGCTGAGCGACCGTGGAGCCTGGGCTGTTCCTGGTGGGCCAGAGCTGTTGTCCTCACCGCGTTCCCAGTGAGCTTTGCTGCATTGCAGCAAATTGAGATCCCCCTTCCTCTACCCTGCGCCCCAGGCGAATCCGCTCCTGTCATCACCTGCCGTTGATAGCGATGGGGTTACAGGGGAATCTGGTGCTTTTTAAGAAGTTCGGTGCCTGTCTGGTTTTCTCAGCTGAGAAAAGATCTGTTGGGAGATGGAAGAGGAGGGTGGAGGGGAGAGAACAGCTGCCTTTTGGGGCCATAGCTCAGTAAAGTCTGTGAAGCTGGGTTTCCAGGAGGATGGTGGTCTTGGAAATCCTCTGGGTGGGCTGAGAAACTGATATTTTGGGGCCTTCTGTTTCCGAAGTAGTCAGAAGCGTCCTTCTTACACAATATACCCACAACCACACACCACAGGGCCTGGGCAAGACGGAGACTGCTGGAAGGGCGCTTCAGCCCAAAGCTCCATTGAGCTCAGGACCAAAAGTCGGAGCATTTTGCTCAGCCATACCAATGGTTATCCTTTCTTAGCAAGGTAAATCCAAAATGGCAAATACATTGGCCAGCCACCTCAGGCCAGAGGAAACTGAGACAAGAGCCATAATTTATCATTTAATAGAGATTACCCACAGGCATGGGCTAAAATGTCAGAGAATTGCTTCTCTTGCTTTTCTATTTCCTTGCAGTGCAAGAGCTGCAGCATGCATTTGCACCCTTTGTAAGGTAATTTTGTCATTTATCAAGCAATAAAAGCCATTATTCGATAAAAACATTTTTTAAACAGCCTTTCATTTGTCTGTATTTATGGCAGCTCTTTGATCGGTGGTGGGGTGTGCAGCACCGTTTGTGATATATAGCAAATTGATTTTACACATTTCCACCTTTTATCAATGAGGCTTCCAAGAAGGTTTCACCATAATCAGATTGGAGATTAACCGTTCCCAGCCGTTGGGAAGGGACTGGAATTTACATGCAATAAAGATTAGGGGATTAGCAGCCGATTAGAAAAGTGCTGATTTTTTCCAGCCACAGGTACGACAGGGGCCTCGTGTCTGCCGTTTTTGACCTTGGGGTTTGACCCCTTGATGCCTCACTTAGAAACACCAGCATGCAGCGCAGCAGTGGTTGCTGAGGTGGGCTCGAGAACAAGTACAAGTCACCTGTAAAAACAGAGAAGATCAGAAATCTTCGACGGACACTTTGCATTCATGTGTATAGACCAGGGCAGGCTGAGCAGCCAGGCTGCGAAAATGCTTGAAGCTGCAATCCAGATGATGACAGCTGATGAGATGTCCGTGCGCTCGTACCCCCACGCGTGCCACGTGGGATAGACCAGCTATGCAACCACGCAGCGAGCCGGGGTTGCTGGCTGCTCAGCTTTCCTGGGATAGCCGTTCCGCTCCCCAGGTTTCTCCCCCGCGGCCCTTGCGGAAGGGCAGCGGGGACGGTGCATTGCTAGACTGTGAGGTAATAGGAGCGGGCGTTAATCGGGATTCCAGCTTAGCCCTATCTACCTGGCGGCTACGCCGTTGCGTGCGGCCAGCCGGGGGGTAATGTCATTGGAAACCACGGCGCAGTTGGTGTCAGCAGGACTCCTGCACGCTCCGTGGCTGCTCGAGTCAAACCGTCGCAGCCTGGGCTAACAACCGGTGTGCTGGTACGCTGACACTTCTGCAGGTGATAATTAGCACCATCTTTCTTCTCACGCTGGTATGTAGAGATGAAAGACTAGCAATATGTTGTAGGATCTTCAACAATTTCCAGTATTTCCCCAATATGGGTGGCTTGGGGAATTCAAACAGCTTTATATTTCACACCTTTATTTTTAATATTTAAACTTAGGCAGAATATAGCCACTGTTACGTGCTGTTTTGTTCAGCTGGAGATGTTCCACTCTGGTGTGTAATAGAGGTGCAGGAAAAGCATCCATCCTCCCGATGAAGTGCAACTGCTTCTGAGCAGCAAGAGGTGCAGCGCAGCCTCAGCCCTGCCAGAGGAAATGCACGGATTTTGTCTGATATTAAAGCTAAGCCATCCTGGGCACAGGACAAGGGGGTGTGATCAGATCTAGCAAGCCTATCAGAACAACGAGTCTTTGCTAAGGCAGACTGTGCCAAAGATAGCCCGAGTTTTAGCAACCAGAACTGGGAATTGGGCAGGCATCGCTGCATGCTTTAACACTGTGTTGTAGTACTGGACCAGCAATGAGCCATGTGAAGAAAACGTTTCCTGCTTTCCTTTGGGTATGGGCTAGACCCGAGACAGTTTCCTATATGAGAACTGACAGAAAAATAGACTTGAGACATGAAGGCCTCATCTGTTCTGAAGTCCTGGCTCCTGCCAATATCATGCTTCAGTAGTGTGCGCTGCAGCACCTGGGGAGCAGGGAACCAGATGTGAATGCTGTAAGAATATACTGATGGTTTCCCTTTTTTTGTATGCTATAGACTTGGCGTCTCTTGAGTTTAAATGTATGTCTTCACTGAATGAACCTATGCGAACACTTTCTTTTAAATTGTATTTAAGTATTCTCTTAATGCATGTCTACATTAGCCGGTAGAGTAGCACCCCAGAAACAGATCTTTAAAGAGAAATATTTGGTGCTGAGGAGGTGGTGTTCACAGTATGTGCATTTTGGGAGTTTATTCTGGATGAGCTCATGGGGTGGGGATGATAGGAGGTTTCACTTTAAAAGCACACCCCCAATCCAAACTAAAGCACTAATGGAGGCACACTTAAGGTAGGTCCTTATAATGAAGGTTTAATTTGGAGAGGGTCACATTGCTCTGAGTGCTTCCATCAAGTCTGTCAGGGACAGGAGGTTTTGGTAGGGTAAAGTATGAATGGATTGCAGGCAGGTTTTCAAAATGCTGTTGTCTTCAAAGGAGCCAGAAGGTCAGCTCTGGTTTGCATTTTTTTCTTTTGGAGCAAGCATTTTTTTTTATTTCCAATCTTGTGAAATTTTTTAGTATTTTAATATATTCCTGACCCAAATCAGATCTGATTTCATGTTTTTGTGACACATTTAAAAAAATCACTGTTGCTTAATCAGTGCACTTTCAAGACACCGACTTTTTTGCTTGTGTGCATTTCATTGTAATTAGCTTAAAATTCTGAAGCAAAAGATGTCTCAAACTGAAAAACAGGAAACTTGAAACAGAAATCTTGACAAATCTTGGTTCTTGACAAAAATGCCATTTCCTGATAGAGAAACGTTTCTGCAAAGACTCCCTACCAAGTCTGCTCTGCAGCGATTCAGCCAGAAGTGCCTTCTGTTTTAGAGCAGCCTCCGAAAATATCTTCAGTTCCTAAATACCGTGGTGTTTATCTCCTTGTGGTCACCAACAAACAGTTGTTCCTGCGTTTTTGCGGTGACCAAACTTAGAAGTCCCTTCTGAGGGGGGCCCGGCAAACGGAGGGCTGCAAGCAGCCGCTCCATGTAGGGAGCCGCCATGGATTTCCCAACAGCAAAGGGCTTGCGGATATTTTGGCAGCGTCTCTGCTTTGAGATACTGATTGCTCAAGCCTGTTTGGTGCAAGTCCTTAACGCCCTAATTACACCTTTTCCACCTTGGGCTTTGGGAAAAGCCAGTGGGTACCAGTGCTGGATGGAAGCATCAAGTCTTCTCCAACTTCATCCCTTAAAGAAGAGATTTTGAGGAAAACCTCAATATACAGTACTGGATATTGGAAATACCAATACTGGAAAACCAATACCCAATACGGATACAAATGCAAAAGGACCCCGTGATGGTGTTCTGCAGAAGACTCACCACCGAGGGCTATCAGGAAGGCGAACCAGCTGTTTTCAGATCTTCCCTCCCGTCATTCCCGAATATGGCACGGAGTCAACCTTCATGGTTTTTGTTTCCCTGCAGACATAAACAGTGACACTTACAATTTCCTGCTTGCACGGCTCACGCAGAAATGTCTGTCTATAAGGGAAATGGCTAATTACTTATTAAACCTTGTACTATGCTTAGACTGAGTTAAATACCGAATAGCAGAGTTCAGTGGGAATCCGTGGCACCAAGTGTGAACCTGAGCATCCTATTTTATAGGAGCAATTCAAATAAGAGGATTAGGTGACAGGGAACTGCACATATGCAGGGGCACAAGCCAGGGAGCAGGGTGTATTGTAAAGGCTCAGAAGTCAATGCCTTTCTTTGAAGCCTCGGGTTTTGGGATACGATTGCAACCGGTGGCTCGCAGGGGAATTTTGTTACAAAATAAATGAATTAAACTGAGATTTGCAGAGTGTCTGGTTTGTTTTGCTACAAGTCTTGGAGTTGGTGGGAGATTTGGCCAGGAAATGCACCGGGCTCAGGAAGCAGTTGGAAGGGCAGAGCACAATCGCATTTATGTTAAATTTGGGGTAGATTAACCCCGGCAGCTAATTCAGGCCTGCCTGACTGGATTGTTTCCCGGAGATTATGGGAAGCAAACAAACTCCTCGCGTTGGCAGACGTGTTACCGCAGTGACGCGTGGTGGGGATGCTGGGGCTTTGGGAAGGCTTTGGTGAGCACACGTTTGAGCTGTTAGGCAGGATTTCCAAGCGGATTCTGGATCCTCCTGCCTCGCTCAAGCCAGGGAGTTTCTAGCTTTCTTCCAGTGTCAGGCAATTTGTCCTGCCTGGAAACAGGAGGCTAAAAAAGCCTTTAATTTCAGAACCTTGAAAAAGTATTTTTTTAGGAAAAGCAAATTAAGAATGTCATTATTCAGGTCAGTTTGCCTTCTTGAACAGGAAAGAAAAGGGTAGATTGGGGGGTAGCTGTGCCTAGGCAACCTCATCGTATTTATCTCTTTTCTAAAGAAAGCTTTCTGGTCATCTGCTGTATCTGAAGCTCCCTGTCAATATAATTTTAGCCTCTGGGTAAAAATGTTAGTCTTCTCTTTTGGACCATGCCAAGCCCACTGGCAGCACTTTAGAAACAATAAATAATACCTTTTTCTTCCATACTAGAAGTGAAACATTCTAGAGTAAGAAGTCTGTTTCTTCAAAAGTTATTGGAAATAATCCTAACTCTCCTCTGTGTTTGCTACCTCAAGACCTAAGGGATAAAGTTACTATTTTTTGCTGCTGAAAAAATATTCGGCAACACTTGAAATTGAATGTCACCCATGCACATTTAATTTAATAAGATGGTAATTTCATGTTAAATAAATACCAACCGATTATTGAAAGCACATGCTCAAAGGATTTAAAAAACATGTAAGAGATATGTATCTCATCTACTGTTGTTGAACTGCAATAAATCTGAGCAATAACCAAGTGCCAATTGTTTAACATACAATAACTATTTTATTAAATTGCAGTGAAATGTGTATGCAGGACACTTAATTAAATGGAACATGTTCCCAAATATTCTATTTTTTCTTATTTTTGGAACTTCCAGAGTAGAAAATTTACTGGCAGCCTTCACCCAAGGGGCCAGTTATTACTCATGTAAAAATATGTCAAGCATTTCTTGTGCTATCGATAAATATCCATTTTGCCGGGAAAGCAGCTCCTACCACAGGGATAAGGAAGAGAGAGAAAATATGTCACTTTACTAGCTGTAAAATGAATCTGCAAAGCTGTTTTCTCCATCGCTTTGCTGGGCTCAGCTGTGTAGCCCTAGTCTAGAACTTGCTCTTGCAAATTGTCCCCTATTGCCAAAGCTGAGTTTGGCCATCCGTGGGATCTGGTCCTCAAATACTTGTGGCATTTTGTGTCCCTCTCTAAAAGTCTTCTGAGTGTTCTCTTTGCTCGGCAGAGATGCTGTTGCTTTTTTTTTTTCTTTAATCTTTTGATTGTTTTTGATAAGCACTGTTTTGGTCTGTGGGTTGCCCAGTTGCCAAGCCAAGAAGGATCCATTAGCTCATCTAATCCGATCTCTTTCTGTCACATACCAAAGTGTTTGGCCCAGTTGCCCCTACCCTGACTCCTATTTTATTTGGCTAATGCATTCCTTTCAGAAAAGCAGCCTGTCTTGTTTTGAAAATATGAGAAGCTGCTGAACACACCAGTCCTTCGAACTGCTTATCCAATAGTTAATTGTGTGCGTGAGCAAAGCAGTCATCCTTTTATCTCTGTCGAAAAAAGCATTGCTATCAACTCTGTTCTCCATGTAGTGGCTGCCCGTGGTGCAGAGAGCCAACACTAGCCTTTGAAGAGCACCTACTCATGTCCACTGAAGCTCTTGCCATGGTTGCATTGTAAACTCTTTGGTGGGGGAATTGTATTTGGGTAGGTGTTTGTCCAGCCCTCAACATAGCAAGGCCTCAAATGCCAATACAAATAGTGGTATTGACGATGTGCAGAGAGTGTAGGAAATGTATAAACCTCATGTTGTTCTGGCAGAGAGGATTAAACTTCATCCTATTGCGCATAGGAATTGTCCAGCCCAGCTTTGTGGCAATGGACTCCCAAAGTCTCAACCAACTCAGGAAGCAAGTGTAAAACACGGCTTTTAGATGGCCGTTTCCAGCCTTCCACATTAATTCTGAAGCATGGGGGAACTGAGAAAAATCAACTTCAGTGTGGGCCACCCTTGTACTAAGGGTGTTTGAACATCAGGGTTTACAGTGATGGACAGGGTGAAAGTAAAGAACCAAATGAAGCTGCCTAGTGTTGGCCTGAGGGACTGTATTCACATTGAGCAAGTGTTTTGGTTAATGGCCATCATCTTAGTCCTTTGTGTCACCCTAATAATGAAATCTGTCTGTGTTTTACTGTATCTCCTGATGACATGGACACCTATGGTGTGTGGGTACCATAGTCCGTGATGTTATTCTTCACATGCGTTGATGGGTTGTATGGTAAATGATGGTAAATGGCTTTGCTAATTTGCTAACACAGCACTTCAGAAGAAATCTTATCTTCATGGAAAGTGAATGTGTTTGGTATTAAATAATAAAATATACATAACCCATGGGGCTCTTAAAACTTATTTAACTTCTTTATAAACTTTACAATACAGTATGTGGATATTATAAATTACTTTCCATTCCAAGAAACTGTCCAGGCTGGTTGACCTTCCTTGGAATTTCCTCTTTGTAATTATGTTTAATGTGTTAATAAAGTTCACTTTGAACTGTATCGTGGCAAATGGTCTCACAGGACATGGGTCAGTGCTGGTGTGTTCACCATATGTGAAGCTTGAAGCTAGTGTGCAGTTTAGTTTGAGGAATAACAAGGCTAAGTCCAAACAATTGTAGAAGTAGTATCTCCTCCCCAGGTTAGCAGTAAAAGGGGTTCATGGAAAGTTAGGAATGTGGAGTGGGAAATCATTTAGCTTTCACTGCTAGGTGTTACTAAATTATAGCACTAGCTTCGAGTCACTATCAAAACACCATATATCTAGAGGGTTTTCACACAGAGCCATAAATCATGTTTACTACATGTATGAGTTGAACGAGTGCATGAACTTTGCAATGCAGTCCAGGAAAATATAATTACATGTGTGCGTGGTTTTGACTGTGAGAAATGTGGGCAGGAAGCTCTAGTCCGTTCCACCGTTGTGTCTTAAATACGCTTCTAGAAACTGTTTTCACAGCTTCCTGGAAATAGCCATTTATTAAAGCAAAGAGGCTTTGTTGGGTTTTAGTCCTTTTGCCAAGAAGGTGCAACCACCAGCAGTTTCCAGGCTCTTGGGGAGCAAAGGAGAGGAATGCTTGCAAAGCAGTGTCGGCAGGAGAGCCCCAAGTGGGGCTTTTCGATGGTATAGGATGGTAGAGAGCAGTATCGCAGGATATAAATTGAAAATTGCCCAGCTGTTCAGTAAGACAGGTGTAGGATCTGTCTTTTATATAATGGAACAGAATGGAGATTCCAGTTGCTTGTATTCGTAAATGAGGCAAATAAATCTGCACACTTGTCTGCATGTATAGGAGCAGAAATATTTAAAACAAATGAGGTGATCACAGCGTTTCCTTGTTAATGTTTGACTGGGCTTATATGATCTTGAGCAGAAAACTTGGCATCTCTCTGCGTCTGTTGGTTTCTTTCTGAGTGTATTTATATGTGTTTGGAGATGGGAAATGGCGAGCAGGAAAATAACTCAGTGGAAAATGTAGGGTCTGGCTTGTTTAAATTATATTTTAAGACTGATTGCACCCTGGCCCTTGGAACTCCAGGCATGATCCCTTCTAGCAACTAAAATGATTTGAATGTTATGGGGCAAAGTTATATTTAGTTTGTATTTGGAGAAAGAATAACAACCAGGCGCGGGGGGAGGCAGCTGCATTCTCTTCACTTCTTCCCGAGCCCCGTCCGCGGCTGTCCAACCCCACCCTTCACCCGAGGCCGAAATATTAAGAAATGACTCTCTCAAATTATTGGGCTGAGGACAAGAGGAACCGAAGGAGACCAGCCCCTGCTGCTTTTGGGCCGAGGTGGGGCTTCATTTATCGTAACCGTCGCTTCTGGTCTCAGGGGCTGGGAAGTCGGCCGCCCCGTCGTCTCCAGCGTGGGGTGGCTTAAAGGGGCGTTTCTCAGCAGCACCCTGTAGCTAGACATCAGGCTTTGTGCAACGGAAGATTGCAAGAATGGGAGCAAAAAGCGGTTGTTGTTTTCTCTTCCCCTCTTCCCTCCAGCTATAAAAATGTGTAAAAATCTGTATCAGCAATTTTGGTGGAATATCTACCTGGGGCCTTGGGCTCGGCTGCTTCTCCCACATCCTGGTGCAAGACGCTGCGGGGACGCTCTCTCTGTCTCTAGTGCCATCCGTGCTTGCGGATTCTCCACACTTTGAAAGACTGATTTTTCAAGAAGCACTGCCTAATGGCAAAGAAACGAAGGGGGATATGGAAGAGGGATCCCTCCCCAAGGATTTCCACCCAGGCCCCGAGAGCACCACTCTCTCCTGCTCTGTCTTGAGAGGACCCAGTCTGCAGCCTTGGCCCTCGGGTACAGGCTCGGGGCAATTTTTGGGGTCCCTCCGATGCCTGGGAGTAAGGATAGCAGGACTGGGCCAGAAAGATGATACTTACTGGCATTAAAAAGTCCGTGTTGGTAGATACGCGCATTCAGGATGTTAACAATGTGAATGTTGGTCGGATTTGGGGTTTTAAAACAGTTCCTTATGGAGTTGCTACCTAGCTCTTGTGTTGCCCTAACACACAACCCACAAGCAAGGCAAGAGCGGCACTGCAGCAAGCAACTATAGGGTATTGCTCTCAAAATACATTAGATATCAGCTCTGACCTGCTCTTAGAGGCTGGGAGCGACGGGGCTGAGACACTGGCTGTGAATTTACCGCTTGGACAGCAATTGCATCTGCTTTCCAAGGCTGCGTTCGAGCACAGGGCAGCAGCCGGAGGCAGCGAGCGATGGGAGGTCAGCAGCACCCAGGGTTCAGCCCGTTTTTACCTCGCTCACAGCTGTAGGTGAAGCAGCAGGTGGTTTCCTGGGAGTTTGCTGCTCGGAGCAGCTGGAGAAATGGATCCTGCCGCCAGGGACGCGGGCTGAGCGCCCGACTCTGCTCCCGCGCCGGCGCGCTCAGCTGTGCGCGCGCACGTGCCCCAGCCCCGCGGCCGGGAGCCGTGGAGGGACCCCCGCAACCCTTCGCCTCGGGAAGCCCGCGCGAACAGGGAGAGCTGAGAGAAGAAGAGTTTGGAGGAAAGAGTATCTTGCACAGTCTAGCATAGGGTAAAAGGATTAGGAAGAAAAGGGGGAACACACTGATGGAGGAAGGTGCATAGGTGGACGTGTGCATAATATATAGGCATGTAAAACAGGCTTGCAAGTAGCTTGTCAAATGAGATGAGAAAGGACAGGGAGCTCAGCGAGCCAGTGCGACAGAGCAATGTTAGAAGGCAGCATCACCCAGAGGAGCTACCGAGGGCTGAGCTCCCCTCAGTACCACCGGTGCTGCTGAAAAATGGGGGTGCTCAGCATCTTTTTGCTGCAGCACGCAGTCCCTTGCAGGGCTGGTTGCCAGCCGGTAGTTCCCGAGCACGGTGAAATATTACTGTGGTGTCAGGCTGCCCCGGCTGAAGTGCCAAAGTGCTGCAGCGATGCAGGCTGGGGGCAGACTTTGGGATCTGCCTGAGTCAGAGGGGAGTCACAGCTTGTTCGTTTAACAGAGGATGGAGCTGTCATAAAGCAGCCCTGGAAATTAAGCAGGACGTGAGCAGTTCTGGGCATTTCCAGTGCACAGATTCAGAGCGGGGATATGTTTCTGCACGCAGCGCACAGGGGTGTTCCTGAAGGGCTCTTTTTGCACAACACGCTTCCCCCTCTCCGCTGCCTCCCCCCAAAATACTGACAGCACAAAGCAGCAGGATGTGCCAAAGTGTATCTTGACTTGAAAAGCATTCATTCGTCACTGTTACACTCCCAAGGAAGGGATTCAGCAAATATGTAGTGAAATAAGACCCAGAAGATGCCTGCACTTTAGAAAGAGATAGAGATCTGTGATGATAACAACATTTGATTCTGCCATAAGCATCTACAGGAGGTCCAGCTCTCGTTGGCTTGCCAGGGCCTCTGAAGCCTCTGGTGTATGCAGAGGGACTGATTCCAGAGAGAGAAGACTGCTTACGCAGAAAGTTATTAATATAAAGATGATAGGTAATAAAATGGGAATATTTACAGCACCAGACAAACTTAAGCATGCTTTTAGCACCTGTGCCCTGGGATTGCACCTTACTCAGGAGTGTGTGCAGCTCTATCCAACAACATTTACAGCAGGAAAAAAAGCAGGGGGAATTTTTGTATTCTTCATCCTGAGAAAGGCACTGGAGGGACTAGCGAACACAGAGGGGACTGTGAAGGTCCATGCCGGCATTTGTCTTTTCGAGCAGAAAGGCTCTGAGAAACACTCCCTTTTCTAAATGCCAGAAAGGTCTGCGGATAGATCCTGTGACAGAGAGCGATCCAACAATTCCTCAGAATGAAAGGTCAATCAAAGGAAAATGGCATTTAGGAGGACCAAGCTTATTGCTGACCCAACCATGTGACAGAACCAGAGGCAACTCCAGTGCCATCAGGAGAGCCGCTTGTGCTGCCTGCCCCAGCGAGGCACATGACGTGACTGGGAAACTATCCGATTCCTCCAGGTCTAAAAATTTGTCAGGAGTCAACCTGAATGTCGGAAGGAAAAGGGGTTTGAAGGAGCTACAGCAGGGTTTCCAAGCTGGGAGGAGGGTGCTCTCACTCCACTGTCCCTGCTTGCCCTGCACCAAACATTTTTCCCCAGCACTAATTATAGGTCTGTTTTTGCCATCTGAATATGTATTGAGTAGTATCCTGGCTCTCAGATAGATTGCAGTGAAACTACTCTTAAAGTTTGACTTGGTTTGGTGGGGCTCCAAGTCAGAACGGACCTCTCCAAGGGCTGACCTAGCATTTCAACAGGGCTCTGAACTTGTCTGAGTCTTAGTTAAACTAATTCATGACTTTCGAGCTAGTTGCTGATCCTTTTCTCAGCTTGAGAAACACTTCTGTTCAGCAGCAAAGCTGTGAAACTCATAGATGCTATTCGACATGAGTAATGCGGACAGCAGCTCCATAGTCATTCATGAGCTGGACTGTACATACTACCTTAGTCATGTTGGGGAATATTCAGGCAGATATTGAAATAAGAGGAATTAGTCATGAGGAAGTGCAAATATGTGCATGTGGGTCCAATCCTCTAAAACACTAGAAACAGAAATATGATAGGAAGAGCAGTTTCAAATCCCACAGACTTCTTGGGGGGGTTGGGTGCAACTCAGCATCATCACTCCTTACCAAAAAGTTTTGTCCTTATGCAAGAGCAGGGCACTTATTATCACACCCATTAATAGAATATTCTGGGAAGAGCATTGCTATTGCAGTTTTAGTGGGGAACTTGTGCAATAGACTAATGAAAAGGCAGAAAGATGCAGAAAAAAGAAACCGTGCTTCAACACTTCAGAGTTTTGGGAAGAAGTTCCAGGCTGAATTAGCTAAGGGACCGCTCCCACTGTTGGAGTCCTTATTACTTCTTTTTCTTGAGTGTTGGCCTGTCCAAGTGTGTACTGTTACCATGTGACAAACAGTGTGTTCACTCTATGGCATTCCAGGGACACTCTGTTTTGCATGAAATTATGACCTTTTACGAAGCACAAATGTTTGTCAGTCAGGTTAAACCAGCAGGATTGCCGAGACAATTTGTGAAAATATCCTCTTTTTCGATACCTGCAATGTTAACCCGTCAGGCTGTGCTGTATCCTTCAGGGAAGTGTTACCTAATGATTGTCCAACAACAGTTCCACTGCAGGCATACATGTCTCAGATAAAGCCCATCTGGTGACTATTAAAGGGAATTGCTGTACATATAACATGAAAGGATTATAACTTTTTTCTTTGGGGGATGGAGGGGAAGGGAGTGTTTTGTTTTAAGTACCAGTGCTGCTCCTAATTTTGCCTTCAGGATTGGTGTTAAGTTTAAAACAACTGCAGTTGTTTCACCAACTACAACCCAACAATTTGGGTATTGGGCACCTCCTTGCACTAGGAGAATGGGGTATTTTGGAAAAGGAAGACGGAATCGGAGCCAGGCTTCCCTGGTGGGTTAGAGCTGCTGGTTAGCATGAGCTGCTAATGATGCCAAGGCTGCATCTTCAGGTCTAGCACAGGCCAGTGTCTCTTTTGATGTATCCCTCTGTAATCACTTGCAGCTTTAGCCTTGGTTGTCAGTGATTTTTAGTAAGCACCTTTTACAGTATCTTTGTATAGCAGTTAATGTGGTAGTGGCCTGATTCATGATTGGCCTTTAAATCAGTGCCATACTACTGAGAAAAGCAATAACGACTCTTCCCCTTTCTGTTCTTTCTTAGGCCCACCGAGGATTGCCGATAAAGTGATCCACCGTCAGTCTGTGAGGTTAGGCAGGACCATCAAGCTCCTGTGTCCAGTGGAAGGCGACCCACCACCTCTCACCATGTGGATGAAGGATGGGCGGACTATCCACAGCGGCTGGACGAGGTTCCGAATCCTTCAGCAAGGGCTGAAAATCAAGGAGGTGGAAAGCGAAGATGCGGGAACGTACATTTGCAAAGCCACCAATGGCTTTGGCAGCACCAATGTGAACTACACCCTCATTGTGATTGGTGAGTACAGCTGGAGGAAAGCCAGATCTCACCTGCTTTGTGGGGAGAGGGCGAGTGTGATTTCTTTGTAGCTGTCAGTGACTGCAGATTTGCTTTGCTAATCATTTAGTGATCTCCACTCTTAACTGGCCCATTCCAGTGTTTGAGGATTGCCAGAGCTGGCTGTGTTGCTGCACATCTTCTGCGTTGCAGCCGGCTGCAGGCAGATAAGATTACGGAGTGCCAAAGGTTACAAATAAACAGAAATGATGCAATAATCACTAGGGTACAGATCACAGTGAATTCCACACAGGAAAGGCTGTGTGATAAGGGGAGGTCACACTGATCTTTATGTTTGCTGTTGGAACCGGATAGTTCTCAAAACAAATGTTAAGGCATCCATATAAAAATGCACAGCTGGAGGATCCATGTACTGAGCTTTTGCAAAGCGTGGTGTCTCCAGGAATAATAATATTTAGGTTGAAACAGGCTCAGAGCTGGCATATGACCCAGGGATGCTCAGTTCCTGAGAAATCTCCTTGGTGGAGGCAGGATTTAAAAAGCTTTGGATGTCATCTTGGAGACACGGGTTCTTTGGCTGTGATTTTGACTGACCCCAAAGGGCTTGCCTGGCCTAGAAAGCATGTTTAGGGTTTTGGGGTCACCTGTTGGGGTGAGTGATCCTGGGCCCCCCCCAAAGAACCTTCTGCTGGGCAATCGGAGAGTCTCCTGTTGTTGCTGCTGTGGAAATGTGTTCATTGCTCCTTGGCTGGGGGAGCTGGAAAGAGGCTGGGTGAAATTTGGGTGGTGGAGAACGCTGAAGGGGCAAAGGGAAAGGGTACAAAGCGGGATGAAAACAGGTATCTTGCTCACTGTATTTCTTAATTGTCTCTTGCAGTACTTGGTCCATAAAGTTTGTTTCAGTTTGAAACACCTAAAAGCTTCTTGCTGAGATCTGTGTTGCCTGATAAGACATGAGGGCCCTGCTTGAACTCTGTCCAGTTCCCTCTTCATCCTCCAACAACAGCCCCAAGTGCCCTTTGTGCCAGGAAACGGCTCTTTGCCCCCAAAAGTCTCTGCGGAGAGGAAAAGTGCTAATCATGCAGCTCTGCATGTTGCTCTGAGGAGGGAAAGACAACTTTTCCTGCCCACAGGAAAGAGCTCTTGACTCAGCCCAAGCTAGTTTCTTCATTTCTGGCTCTCCCTAAGGAGACAGGATAACAGAGGAAGGAACTCATAGCCTGGCATCCCCTTCAAAAAGGAACATCTTCTGAGCTATCTCTTGCAGACGTGCTTGCAGTCACACAGTGCCTGGGCCCAGCTGCATACAGCGGAGCTGTGGGCTGGGTTGGTAACTTGGATACAGGAACACGGAGGCCAGCACTCATACTAGGAGCAGGTTTTTTGGACAAATCTGGCTAAGGCTGGTTTGGTCGTAGGAGCACCAGGAATGCTGAGGGCATCTGGGACTCCACGGCTGAGATAAGTGGGGAAAGGAAAGTTGAAAACTCTGAAAAATCAGTCCCCGATTTCTTTGGAAAATGGTGTTTGCAGAAGGTCTGTGGCAAGGCCACAAGTGATGTGCTTTAACCACAAGAACTTTTTCCTCAAATGAAGAGTCTCGATGACTCTTGTATGGTCGTTTTTTTATCCATCACAAGATTGTCACCTCTTGGGCTCAGAGTAATTCTTTAACAGCTGTAAAGCACTCGCTGAGGGATGGTGGGACCAGTATTGACTTCTACAGTTCTCTGAGGAGTCAAGTCTTGTTTGCCGTGTGTCTTGGCCTGTGTCCACTCTAGTGAACTGTGCGTGCTTGGGTATGTTGCTGGGTGCCTGTTGGGCCTGAACAGCTCACATTTATGCTAGCAAACTTATGGAGCCTCTAGATACAGCGTCTGTGAGCAAACTGCCTACTGCGAGTGACCCTTGACATCTTCTGACTCTCAAACCATGCTTGGAAAAGTGCTGGTTGGCCAAAATTGTATAAGAGAACTTAAAAAAAAAAAAAAGCGACATGATAGATGATCATGTTGTAGTGCTCAGGTACTGTTGGTTTAGATGCAGTATAGATACAGCCTTGGGGTGGTTTGATGTGAGATGCCCGGGACTGTAAGCGCAGAGGAACAGAGATGCCATCTGAGATGCTTTGGTGTAGCCGCCTGATCTGACAGCAGCTTCAGCAACGGATTGACGTGCTCAGGCAAATCACTAACGCTGAAAGGCTTGTTAATGACCCTGAGGGGTGCAGCAGGGGGTTCCCTGTGGATAGAGTTGCAGGATGAATCACTGGACAGTGCTGGGTGTGGGAGTGAGAAGGCAAAGGCCATTTCGAGGTCAGTGACTAGCTCATTGCAGAGAGCTGGATTTGCCTCCTTTTGCATAGAGGAAGCAAAGACACCATGAATTACTTGCCAAGAGAACAGCTATCCTTTGGGTGGGGGCCTGAAGACTGCGCTCATCAATGAGATTGTAGCACTAGAGATCCTTGGCCACTCACTCCTGGCCATTTTCCTGCTGCAGGCTGGTACTTGCAGAGAGCACACTTCAGCCTGCTGCCCCCAAAGCCACCCTGTTCTGCCTGCCAGGGGACTTGGACAGGTAAAAGTGAGGACAGAGTTTAGGACCAGTATCTGGCTGCCTGCTGCTTAGCACTTGCCTGATTTTTTTCTCTTCCTTCCCCTCCACAGTAGGAGGGCTGCTGTGGGTTCAAAGCATGTAGCAAACACTTGGCACTGCTTGATGGAGGATTGTCACCCGATAACAGGGTGATTCTAGGAGAAGGCACTTCGCTGCAGAGCCATTACAGAAGAGAGACCAGAACATAAATGTCTTATCAGGAAAGGGATGCTTAGGTGAGGGAAACCCTCTTGCTGTAAGACTCCTGTAGCATCAGTAGGATGATGTGTAAAAGCTGGCATACAGCTTACACGCAATTTGTGGTTTCGGTTTTCCTCATTCATCTCCTTCCTATCCATGTTCATCCTCTTCCTTGCAACCCTGTGCAGAAAGGGCAAAGTGGAAATAGTCTATAAAGATAGACGTAACCCCTTTTGGAGGTGGTTTGGTCCTTCCTGACTGATTTGCAGAAGGGAATGTTATAGGAGCTTGCTTCAGTCCTGCTTCTACTTCTCCAGTATGTGGAGGTCACCGAAGTCTTTAATCTTCTGTGTCCTCTTTCAGCACCCCCTGTAAAACTCAGGGCCCAAGTGGCTCCCATTTCTCCAAGGGACAGAGGCACCTTGGCATCTGTGAGTCAAAGGAGGCCCCAACTGTTCTTGGTAGCACAGCAAAAACAAACGGGAGGGAAAAGCCAGGGGACGCAAGGTAAAAGCTGGACTAGCATTCAGGAAGGATTGAGGCAAAAACTCCAATTCAGTTGCTCAGGGAAATTGGATTATCAAGTTAAATTGTATCAAGAACAATAGTGTTCATTATATTTGGCACTGGAAAGCCCTGGGCACAAACAGTAGGTATTTGGAGCCTCATCAGGCAGCCGTGGAAGGAAATGGCAAACTCCCACCAGCCTCTGTGGGCGTGAGATTGAGCCCTATGCAAACAAATATTGATTACCCAGTGCCAAGAAAAGGGTAGCTTTACACTAAACGTGTGACAGGCATATGGGCTGAGTAATCAGTCATCTCCATGTGTCCTTATTCTAATGTTGGCTAAATACAGTATTTCTTAGCTTCTGTTCACCTTCCTTCCTTCTCACACAGTGTACCCCTGTGTGCTGCTGTTGCTCAGACCATTTCTGATGGATTACTTTATGTCCCTCATCTCCGGAACAGACGTGTTCCCATAATGTTTCAAACCAGTTGCTTTTCACTAGAAAAGTTTTCCCTGAAATCAAGCGTTCCCCTAGGGTCTTTCTTGCCAAAGTCTGAAAGTAAACACATGGGTATCACTGACTTATTCTTTCAAAGGATTCAAACCTTTAATGCTTTGGCCAGATGCTCGTGTACATCCTGGTGAAAATGCTTTTGGTTGAGAAAGGTCCTTTGTTGATTTTCGAGAAGGAGGCAGTGTTTTAAAACCAACCGCATGTCCGTTTCAGGGATGAAGATCAAATTGATAGAGGTGTTTTGTTTGTGCTCTGGAAAGCACAAACTTCGTTAGGCAGAGTGACCTTTTGAACTATATGGCCTTTTCTCTCTCTGCTGTTCTCCCACTCCTTCAAAGGAGAAAAAGTCCTCTTATTCCAGCTTTATTACTAACACCAAACATGCATAAACCACAGGTGTCAGACACCAGCAAGGTGGTTAAGATATTAAATCTAGAATAGAACAGAAGACAGATTTAGAAGGGTCCTGTCAAATGATTCATTAATTGTCAGGACTTGAGAAAATAAAATTCATTTGGCATGAAAACATTCTGGGAGTTTGAGCAGTAGTTTCTGGAATCCATTCAATAGTGCTTATTGAAACATTTTGGAGTTCTGCTTATTAACCTTAACTCTTATTTATTAATCTTTACATTCCATTAGAGTGTAGAAAAGCAACAAAAATCTGTGCCATTATACAAATGGGTAAGGAGAGCCAGGGGACACATCTATATCAGTGGGTGCCGGCAGAGGTGGCAAGTGTGAGCTCCTCTGTCCTCCTTGCAGGTTGGTCTCAGGGGGTTGTAGTACCTTGGGTCTGACCCTGTTCTCATGTCACTTTGGGGCTTTCGTAGCAGATCTTGCTAGCAACCAGCCAGCTCAGTGCAGAGCAAACTTGGATCGGCCTGTACCCATCTGGTAGACATACTTACACGCTGCCCGGCTGGAAGAGTCTACAGTCTGCATGCGCACATGAGATGGTTTGCTATGATTTTACAGATGGTAACTAAGGCAAAGAGAGATCAGGTGATTAATCCAAGACCACAGAAAATGTGAGGTGTGGCTCAGAGTTGAGCCTAAACCTCTTAAATCTCCCCCTAAAAGACTATTCCTCCTTCACAGTGCTTGAGAAAGTCTTTTTCTCCTAATTCAGCATCCTCCTGCCACTGTGTTGGAAGGGAATCTTCTCTTATTCTGGGCTTTTGATCTCCCTCCTCAGACAAAGGTTTTGCCAACCCAGATGGTAGCAATTGGTTTCTGCCCTGCTTATTTCCCCATCCTCTCCAACTGCAGGCCCCGGATCCCAAAGATCCAAGGAATCCTGCTCTAATACACCCTGCATGAAATGTAAGCCAGTAAAAGCAGATAACCAATATAAGTCAAAACTACAATTTCCTCTCCTAGCCAGCCTTAATAGTTTTTGTGGCTTACCACAAGATTTGGGATGCCAATTACACTGCAGACAGATTTACAAATGCTGGAAGAGGAACTCCTCTTTAATCAGTATTAAATCAGCATTGCAGTTATTAAGTACAATGGTTCCTTATTGTGGAGAATTATCTGTAGCCTATCAAAACAAATGTGCTGTACCTCCCTTAAAAGTTATTTGTATAATGATGCCCATGAAAATCTTATCTTTGATTGTCCACTGAAGGTTTTTTCCAGCTGAATCAATTCAGGGGAGTTGGTTTATAGTCTACAGGTATGAATAGTAACTTTGTTTTGTTTTTAAATGCTTGGTTGAAACCTGCGGTTTCTTTACTGCAGAATAAAACTTCTTTGCCAGGGTGCTGTAAAAGGAGGCCTAAGGCCAAAGAGGAAGAAACAAAATATTGAATAGCTGCTCATTATATGAAAACTGTCCACCTCGTGTGTTGAATGAGGCGGGTGCTGTGGAAAAAAATAGCATGTGATGGTGTAATTAAAGACTGTATCAGAGTGCATATGGCCAGCTTGGAGAACTGTGAAGTTGCACAGGCAATGGGAATTCTCACATTTCACTGCTTTTGTGTGCTTCAGCGCTCACCCTTTTCTTTTACAGTTGGTTGTGGAGTCCTTGAGATTTTTATAGGGTCACCTGGGAATATAAAGTTCCTCCACTGCACTGATAGACGTATTATCCTGCACCCACCTTGGCCACCAGTGCAAAGGGCTTCCCAGGCATCTCCACTGTGCGGCAGCTGCTGGAGGAGGAGTTTCCCAGTCCCATGTGGTTCTCACCCTATTGGTGACCACCCTGCAGGACATTTCAGGGCCCTTCCCTCTGCCAGCCAAAGTACTCGTGGTGGGTGCTCGGGGCAGGCAGAGCCGTCGCATCTCCGGCCGTCAGGCCCTCCATGAGAAATCTTAGCCCAAATGGGTGAGATTAGTCTGAGGTGTGAATAACTGAAAACTGAAATAATAAGGAAATGCTACACAACCTCCATTACCATCTCTTCCTGCAATAATAAACAGTATCACTTGTTCCAGAAGTCTGGTCATTCTCCGAAGGGGAGATCTCCGTGAACAGCTGTAGGAAGGACTATTAGTAAATATTTATGCTGTGGCATAATGACCTCTTTTACTAATGCACAACACAGAGGACTTTTCACTCGCAGAAATGTTGTGGGCCAAACCCTGTGAGGTGTGCCAGCATTGCAACGCATGGGGCTATTGCTACAGGTGCTACCCTGTAAACACGTCAGCTTGCACCCGTCGCTCAACCAAGTGCTGAAAGTTCAGACCGTTTATCTGTTTATTTTTGCTTATGTGTGCATGGGTTTTATTACTTTCTGTGGGAAATAAAAAGGGATGCAGTGGCAAGAGGAGATTGTCCCTGCCTTGGTAGTTTCTTGCTTCCCTGGGAGTCTGTAGGCTGTCAAAGACACCTCTTTCTAGGGTGCATCTCAGCTCAACTTCCAAAAAAGATCAACATTTAAATCCAAGAAACAGCTGCTCCAGTGCTTTTCTTTCTTGCCCTGTATCACTGTCTGCTGTATTTGTTGTTTCTCCTCTTCGGGTTTATTTGGAGAGAGATTTTGGTGAAGAGTCCATCACTTCTGAGTTCATACCCTCCTCCCTGCTGCCTGCCACTCTGAGCAGCCAAAGCACTTGGTCCCTTCTGGCCTTCAGAGTAGTAAAGTCTTGGTGCAGAGAGCAGGAGGGAAGAGCAAAGCTTGTTGGCCTAAACCTCTGGTGGGCTGCTCAGAAACTGAACCACATCTCACTTTCAAACAAATCCATTTTACTATTAAATGTCTGCTGTCTGTCTGCTGCAATGGATTGCTTTGAGAATCTTTCATGACATCAGAAGATTTATCTTTAAAGTAGCTTTTTCCTGCTGAGCCAGCTGCTATTTTATGGGTTTTTTTACAACTTGTCCAAAGAGAGCTCTCTTTGATAGAAGGCATGTGTGAAAAATTTGCATTAAAATAACCTTTTTTTAAACAGTCAGCATAAGTATCCTAAAAAAAAAATCATGGCAGCGTCTGAATGGATATTTATTCTAATGTGCTTTTTTTCTGCTCATAGTAGTAGAAAATACTGTGTGAAAAAAGTCAAGTACAGTAAAATATGGTTTGCATTACAGTTCTCCAATGAAGTCATCAATCCGTGTCTCAGAACTCATTTATAGTGCAAAAGCTGAGAAAACATTTGTAGTCCAGAGTCAGGTGCCACCAGCCATTTTGGAAAAGCATGACAAATTCATTTGTGTTTGGGTTTTGGCCTCTTAATAAGCTCTGGGGACCAGAGAGAGATGTGCTCAGCAATAAGATGTGAATCAACGTTGAGTCAGCAATGTGTGCGCCAAGGGACTGCTAACGCTGAGTAGAAACTGAAATGAGTCAACTCTTGAAAAAAAAAAAAGGTGCAGTATTTGCTGTTGAGAACAAGGTGGTTTAGCTTGTGCTAGTCGTGGTAGGGAGTGAGCACTCCTCCTTTAACACATTTGCTTCAGCATGAAGTGTGAGAGGCAGCCCATCCAGCGTGGGACCGTTAACACAATCGCAGAGCATATAATCATGACTAATGATGATTAGTCAGTTGTTATATGGAAATGAAGAATTCCTTGTGACAATAAACAGTAACAAAGTTATCATGTTTAATTTGTAAAGGCCCCAATCCGGCAGCTGGATCTACGTTGGTGGCCTCCTGTGCGTGTGCAGCCTGATTAACACCAGATGAAGATCTGGCCATAGTCACTGATGCTTAGTAATGGTTATGTTGCTAATTAAAGCTCCGATTGTTCTTGGCCTTTGGGAGCTGAGCAGAAAAGAGGATCCTCGATTCGCTCCTCGAGGCCTGGCGGTTGCAGCCGTTGCACGAGGACTGCCCGGTGGTGAGCCACGTGGCGTCGCCGGGCCACCACCACCTTCTGCGCAGAGGCACCTCCACCCGCCGGGCTTCAGGTCCTAACACGTGCCACCACGCCAGGGGGTCTGACGGGGCAGCCTGCGGGAACCGGTCCCGTTGGCTAGAGGAATCTGAAGGGCTCAGCACGTGAAATGTATTTTCGTGTTTTGGTTTAAACTCATCGCTAAAAACATCAAGTTGTCAGTTGGAAATGAAGCTCCTTTTCCAGTGGAAGTGACTCATCATCGACTAACAGCGCACTCATCCCCAGGGAGGGCTCTTGCTTCTTCGTGTTTGTTTGCATAGGCGTAAAGACACACACCCTGCGCGAGCTTGGCGTCGTCCGGGGACGGCACCCACGTACGGGGCTGGACGCTAAGGCAGCCAAATCAAATTAGGTATTCTCTTGCCCGGGATTTCAACGGCACGTCATTTCCTCCTTGTTTGGAGAGCCCCAGTCAAAGCCTGACAAACAACCTGCCCCAATGTGCAGCGTGTTTAGTTTTGGAAAATGTCCACTGTCCTGAGAGAGGAAAGGAGAGAGAAATACTCCGAAAGGAAAAGGTGAATATTTCTTGATTGCTGCAAAAAAAACAATTTCACTAATTTTAGTCATTTTGACGGGCGTTACACTCAGCTGATGTCACAGTGGCCCGTAATATTTTTTCTTGGAAAGCTCTTTCTGCACAAAGAGGTGATTATGTGAGTGCCAGTTTTAACTGTAACTGTCTTAGAAATGACACTGATCAAAAATGTAGCAAGAAGCCATTCAACCGATGGCTCTCAACGAAGGCGGGTGAGAGGCTGGAAAACATCACAAGTGGCCGGCGTTCCTGTTTCTTCCAAGGCCAGATCTATCATGTAGCTCAGTGCTAATACGGTATAATGTCCACAGTTTTTACAAGATCTTTGTTAGGTTTTATTAGTTTCATTTGATTTTATAACAAACTTTACAGCATGCTTATCAATACATCATGTTCTGGCTAACAAAAGCCTCACTGTTTCGGGGAGATTTCTTTTTCCCTTTGCGAAGTTGTAACATAGAAGCCAAGTTAAGAAGGTGACAACACCTGTTCACAATTTAAAGGAAATGAAAAGATTTTTTTCCATGGATGTAAGCATGAAATTCATGCATATATGTATGTATATATAATTTCCCCCCATACTCCATCCTGTGGTAGACTGCGGCAAACCAGAGCTGCAGCCAGTGTAAATTGAAGGCATGCAGGACATATGGATGTGTTTAGCCCACAATCCTTTGCAGATGCTTTGGAGTGTGTAGCTGCTGCTACACCCATGCAAACAGCAAACTGCAGCCCTGTTTGCTGCGCGGATATTGTTTGGGTGTGAAAGCAATACGCCGCGTCAGGCGGGCTGACATTAAAAGCATGTTTGATCTGGGCAGTTTATGGCTTCCTTCTGTTAAATGATATTAATAGAATTAGCCGCGGATCCAACTGGTTTGCAGCGTACGTATCACCTTTTTTTTTGATCAGTATATCTGAGGCTGAAGACGTCTTTTGCTTCTTGCTTTATTAATCAAAGGCTTCTTTGTTGTAATCCTCCGCACAGCTATTGGGCCAGAAACTAAGCCCACGTTAACAGAGCGATGCTGTGGTGCACAGCAGCTGATCTGACCACATCCACTAGTCCATAGGGCTTAGAAATACCTGCATTTCTATTAAAGGCCAGTGCAGTTCCTGGTCCAAGCAGGTGAGATGTATGTATGCAGAAAGGAGGCACGCAGAAGAGGAGACCTTAGATTACCAGCCCAGGTCAGGTGTGACTGCAGACCTTTAGTTAAAGGTGTGTTAATGACTAGCACCCAAAGCAATGAGAGGCCATCACGCTAATCACAGACTGGTTATTGGTGCTTTTGAGATACCTGCTGCCTTGCCAACCATCCAGGATGACCACCCTCCCGCAGCAGCAGGATCTTCCTGTTAACTTTCCTTCAGCTACTACTGTCCTCACCTTCTCCTGCCACCTGTACTCCATCCCTCTTGCTTCTTGCCACAGGCTGGGAGTGAAGGGCTTAGCGTGGCTTTTGCCTGCTTATGCTGTCCGTGGTGGTAATAACTCCCCTGATCACAGAGGGCCCCATGGATGAACGCAGGTAGGTTGAACTTCATGCGCACAGCGTCTCCAGGAGGTCTCTCCTGCAGAGCAGTGTGCCCAGCTCACCAGTGCCGTCATACAGCACCTCTCTCCTTGTTTTGCCCGGTATGTGCTCAGTGTATCACTCATACCAGAGATAGTGGGGTTTTGCTCAATTTTAGTCACGGGAATATCAGTTAACTCAGAAATACACAAAAGGCGTGCTTGTAAATTAAAGCACAGCACATAATATTTATTATAGAGAGAGCAGCACCAAGCTGGGCTAGTTTATAGGGTGTGACTTGACTGTTGATTTTGGAGACTCTATGTGTAAATGCACATACACATGCATACACCATCGCTCACTCACGTGCTGCTTCTCTATCCGTATGTGGAAGTATGTTGCCTGTTAAAATGTATGGTTTTTGAGGAGCTGTATTTTTGCGTTCCTGCAGGGTATGATTTTCTACCTTTCCTGTGCTGTCTTTGGCATCCACATTAAGAAAAAGATGAAGAAAAAAGAAAAAAAAACCCTTCTGGCAATTAGTGTATAAACCTATTTTTAAATCCAGTTTATTTTTGTTTGATGAGAGAAAGAACATATTCTGTGTTGTACTTGATGAATAATATCATTGTGCTGGAGCGCTTTGATTCTTCTTGCTTTATAATAATGTGGGTTTCATAGTCAGAAGACTGGCGTGTTTACATTATACACTCTTGGCAATAAATTTGGAAAAGAAGAGGGGGAAAAAAAAAACATTAATCCCAGGAGTTCTGAAACCTACACTCCTTCTTAAACGTACCCTGCTAAAGACATTAAGTCCCTTGCAAACATCCATCTATCAGCAGTTGAGAGTTTGTAAAAGGCGTACTTTGTTCTGAACTCCCTGCCCTACTGATTATGCACAGCTCTTTTATTCTGTGAATAGGATGACGACCCCTTAGCCCGGTAACGATGACAGATTTATGTATTTTAACACCCAGACGCTGCTGTATTTGTTAAGGGCTGCCAGACTCCAGCAGTGCTGCAAACGTCGTTTATTTTCGCTGTCAGCTTGCGCTGCTTTTTAAGGTGCTCCGCAGCCACTGTAAGCAGCACCACTGCCGCGCGCGGAGGCGGAGATGTCACCATGTGAAGAGCGTGAGCCGCCGTCCTTGGACCGTTTCCACTCGTAAAACATCAGTTTTACTCCGGTCGTGCTGACGGGGCAGGACCCTGCTCTCACTGAAGCCACGTAAAAAGAGAAGAATTAAAACCCCTGCGAGCAGTAAAAGGAGTCAGATAACATAGACGTTATCCCTTCACTTTCTGCTCCCATGATGTATTTTGCAGCTCTCAAATTAATCTTTTTAAGAGGACCTTCTTTTAATGAGCAGTAAAAGCAAGGAACGTAAACGTATCCTGCGAGCTGAGCTGTTAAAGCACTGTATGGGTCAACACATCTGTCCTCAGCGCAGTGCATCTGTCTGTGATTTCTTCTCGGTTGTTTTAAATTACTGCAAGTGGCAGAACAGTACGGGGACAAACAGGAAGAACAATGCTGTTGTTTGATCACAGCCTAAATTATTAACAGCTTTGCGCAGAAAATATTTCATGAAAATTAAAGGGAAGCAAACAGTTTTATTTTCCATGGAAAAAGATCCAGTGCAACAAAGGCAATTGATGTCTCTCTTCTTTTCTTCTCTCCCTTCATCTTGATATGTATATATGTGCTCCTGTGTGTATGTACTTGTCTTACAGATAGGTTGCAAAGCTTCTAGGGTGAAAAATGCAGGATATAGATGGTCTTCTGATCTCTTCATGCCAAATGAGCTACTAAATTTGAGTTTATCACACAATCCAGATGATGCATAGGACTTTTATTGCTATTTTTATTTTACTTCCAATTCACTGTTTCTCTACAAAATGTTGTAAAGTCAGTAGAACTATTGAGTTGAGCATGTGCTTCAGTTTTCTGCTTGATTGGCAACAAAGGGCTTTGCAACATTTGGGATTCAGTCCTCTATTGCAAAATTATTTTGGTTTGGACAAGGCACCTCTAACAAATTCTTGATGGAGTTTTCTTTGGTCCAGTAGTAGATGCTTCTTCTCTTAAGGGAAGCCATATGGGTTGGTGAGTTGTTTTTTTTTTCTTTTTTAGCTAGAATAAATTACAATGATCTTTCTGCCAAAGTAAACAAGGATCTCCATCTCATCCTTATTGAATGAGCAGCCAGCGGGAAAGAGAAGAGCTTGTGATGATTCTCCTCATTCGCTGGCAGGGAATTTGGGAAGGGAGCTGGATTCACTTGACGGGCCAGGTGGGTCTCCCAGACCTGCCCATTGCTCTCTCCAGAGAAATCCCAGGAATCTTAACGAAGGAGAGGGATGACGCCGCCCCAATCCTCAGCACAGCCCCATGTTTGTTCTCTCTTTGCAATGTCTCCTGACAACTACAAGCCCACTTCAGCTTCTCCTGGTAGCCCATGGGTGCTTTGGCAGGAGAAATGCACCAACCCAAGAGAAAGTTGTGGGAATTCAAAGTTGAGAGGTGGTTTCAGCCAAGGTGTCTCACAAACTGCTTTGGTTTGAACAGTGCTTTGCTAATCGCTTTCCTTCATGGAGGCTTGGGTGATGCAGCAGCCTTCACCTGTGGCCACTGTGCAAAGTGACTAATATTGATGGTGAATTTTGAGAAGCTGGTCTGTGCCTCTGACTTGAAATGCAAGCGACGTGCTAGGCGTGTTTTCATCCGTTCTGGCAGGTTTACTCCTGAGATGTGCGTAGTCTTGTTTGTGTTGGCGGATCAGTTGGGTTCATCTTCGGGGACTCCATCAACCCGTTGCCTCCAGGATGGTTTTCAGAGCATTCCAGGAGGTGGCCAAGGAGCAGCATTACTCTTTAACCCCGGCCATTTTAAAAACATGTCTATGTGGTCTTCAACAAATAGAGGTTGTTCCCTGAGCGCTCTGTCCTTGGTAATGATAGAGAATTCCACGATGGCCCGTTGAAACCTTGCCATGATAAACAGGCAAAAGGCTGATGGCTTTCCAGGGGCAGATCAGTGGAATTGCATCAGAAAGGAATTTGGCCACCCAATGTCCTCAGTGCCATCAGCACTCATGTGTCTCTCCTCGTCCCTTTGCCAGGAACGGTTTGGATGCATTTTACCCTTGTTCTAGGCAAAACCCAGGTCATGGACACATTCAACTCTAAATTAAACAGTGAACCACAAGTACTGAAGTTATGCCTATATGTGGTTGGTGCTAGTTGTTTGTTTGACCCGTGTTAGCTCTTCTCAGGAATTAGTGGCCTTTTTTGTGTCCAGAGCTCCACGTTTAAAGGAGGATAGGCTGCACACCGGCTGGCTCACAAGTGACATTTTTGCTGTCCTTCAGCATCTGCAGCGAGGAGGGGAATACTGCAGCTCCTGTGACAGTGGTCCCTGCTCCTCCAAGGCCACGTTGGCATGTCCTGAAAGGGCAAACTCTGGAGAAGATTCACTGGTATTTGGAGAAAGCGCTCCAAATCTATTGCATCTTTGCACCTGTGCTATGGACCGCAGAAATAGCATCAGCCATAAAGAATAAGAACCAACAAGTTGCCTGCACATCTGCCTGTTGTTTCTGCTGTAGCCTGTTTTACAGTATTTTTACAGTATTTTTACAGTGTTATTGCTGTTCTTTTTGTCAGTTACCTCCCTGGAGCCCCGTAGCAGCTTTTTCGGCACTTGGCGCAGGAAGTCTGCTTGCTATGGGGGGATAAGCAGTTTGCTTATTCCCTCGTGGAGTTCAGGGCTGCCTTTTTGTCGTTCAGATGCGGCACGCTACCCGGCTGCCGCCCCAGCTCTGCGGGGTGCATGGTGATAATAGTTTAGCTCGTTGGGATGGTGCTGTTTTTATGCCTTGCTTAGTGCCAAGCCTGCTCACTACATCTCGGCTGTTTGGGGGGATTTGGTATAGCAAGGCAGGGAGATTTCTTCTCCGTCCTCAAGTGCTAATCCAGCGCTGAGCTGGCATGCTCTGACCAGCTCTTTGCCGATACTCTGGTCCCCGTTCAGTGTAAAGCAATGGGAGCATTTTAGGCACTGCTTTTCTCAAGGCTCTCTTCAAATCCTGCGTGACTCAGACCATGAGCAAAATGCTTTTTGTGTTCTTAATGTGGGAAGGAGTGGATCCCTCAGAGAGGTCTGTAATTTTAAAGGAGAATGTTAAACTGAACTTACAGCACTTTATCTCTGGGGCCGGCAAAGATGGAAGATAAAGAGGAGGTTTTCAAAAGCACTCAGCCGAAGCTGAGCCAACCCGTCTTGAAGAATTCCCATTAACTTCCGTGGGATGAGTATTGCCAATGCTGAAAGCTTTTGAAACCCAACCTAAACATGCACTGACACCTTTTGAAAAATGTATGTACTAAGCACACATTCCTGGGAAAATGTAAGTAGGGTTCATGTGTATTGAATACAGAGGTGCTTTCTCAGGAGCAGGTGTTTTAAAAGGAAATTGGAAAAACAGGTTTCTGAAGCAGATTTAATGAACTGGAGTCTCTGTCCCAGTGAGTAGGGACATAATATTGAAGCTGACGCTATTTTTTGACATGTTTTTCTCTCTTCTAAGCAAGACCTGACAGGTTACTTGGCCGTTGCAATAAGCATCCCCAATGACACCAGTCAAACACCTTCTGCTGTTGCATGAACTCATACAGAGCATAAAACGACTTCGAGGTTTGCTTGTGTCTAACTGAGAGCTTGTGGGATGCTTTGGGATTCAGAGAACGAAAGACATTTCTGTACCACCTCTACATATGAGCTGAAGCTGCCATAATTGTGAAATACAAATTAATAAGAACATGGAAGCTGGGGCCTGTGACAGTCCCAAAGTTACAGTAATCAATCCTTTTTTTTTTTTTTTTTTTTTTTTTTTGCTTTAAGAAAGTTCCGGGCTCAAATGTCAGGAACACTAATGCTGGATGTAGTCCATGTGTGCAGTTGCTGCTGGTTGGGGTGGGAAATCGGTGGAGTTGCTCAGAAGGAATTCGGTGGAGTTGCTTAGAAGGAATGTGCGTGCAGCTACCGGGAATCAGGAGCGGGGTGCTCTGCCCATGTTACATCTCCAAAACCTGGCCAACAGGGCCTCGCTATCCTTAGGACTACTAAAATTCATTGCACTCATCTGAGGGTCATGACTAGTATTGCAGTTTGGCAGGGGAGGACATGGAGGAGAGAAGGAGAGTGAAAGGAGAAAAACATCGGGCGAGGGATTTTTTTTAAATCTTTCCTTCCTTTTGTATTGCGGACACGTTAAGTACTTAATATTTTAAGAGCATCTTCTTACTTGGAAAAACTGGCAAAGATGGGATTCAGTCTGAGTCTGCCAGATTGATTTACAAATCGGCCTTACGAACTCCTGCTGCTTAAGCATACCAGAATGTGACAATTAAAGCCAACATCTGGAATTCATTGGTGGAGCAGATCCTAGATAAACATTAAATGAATGTCCATTTCCTTAGCATTGGATTTCCTCTGGCTACCACAGCTTAAGTAGTGTCATCCTATCAGATAGGGCTGATGATGATAGCAGAGCAAATGTCAAAGTCATGAGCCAGATCTATTTGTTCCGTCTTTTAGCACCGAAACCAGAACTAAAGCTGGGCTGAAGAGACACCCTCTGTTTTTAACACTGGACAGTCGGGATGGGATTCTCATCTCACTAACGTGGGCTACGCTAGTCATGGGGCTGCCTCTCACTTCTGTGGAGAGCGGGAAGGGTGATTTATTGGACCAATACCAGGACCTCATCTTTGGTCCCGGTGAATTTGCTGTCTGAAGGGCTCCCCTGGACTAAAGAAGGAAGATGGACCTTAGCCTGAATACTTCAGATTAGTTAGGTGAGGGTAATCTCACAATGCCAGAAAATTAAACCCTTGACTTGAACAGTGTTAGAATATTTGCTTTTTTGCATAAAATATTTGCTGGTCTGCCCTCAACCCTAACTCTTCCTCTTGTGGCACTGTTCTAGCCCCCAGAGTCCCTTCCAACAAGAAAGCAAGAAGATACTTGCTGATATACCCATGTATATCTCTGTTTTTATATGTGTGGAGATGTATATACCCATTTCTTCCATCATATATTACCTTTGTTTCTGGACGGGTCAGACTTTGCAGCTGTAGCTGTACCACAGATTTCATGGTTTTCTAAACTAGAGTCTTTCACGTTACTGCATTAAAATTGGTGTTTGAGTCTGTAGCCTTTATTCAGATACCTGTTGTATGGCCATCCGTCCATGCAGATCTAGGAGAAACTAGTCAGTGTTCACGGATACCTCCAGCAAAACCCTCCTAGACAGTACAGCAGTTCTTTATGAGTTGAACACTCTCACTTATTTTGGGTTAACAATCCAAAAACTGCTACAGGTTTGATATAAGACGCTCAAACTGTACCGAAAGCACTCGCAACCATGAGAATATGACTTCCAGGGAGGCTGAGACCTAGGCACGGGGTTCCTTCCCAGCGAGCCTGTTGCTGCTTCACGCTGATCCTCTTCTTGGGTGTGAAGTTACAGACAAAAATTAAGGACCCTCTGGCAATCAGTTAGCTGTACATCTGAAATGTTGCTGTGACTCATCTTTGTCAGCAAAGGGCAACTTTTCATGGTACAAATAGCAGTTTAGTGCTTAGCTCTCACTAAAGGAATGGTAGCTATCATAGACAGCGTGCATCAGACTATCGCCCCATTTGAAAGTGCTTTCAAAGGAGGCTTAATTCTGTTCGGTGGTAAAGTTCTATTGACTCCTGTGGGAGATGAGATGGCAAACAGCAGTTGTGGAAGTTCGCTGTAACTCAGTGCTTGGTTATTGTGCTGGTAGGTGTTTTTGAGGTTTAGGAGGCCTCTCATTGCTGAGGTTCATGAAATTGTCCTTGGAAGTAGCAAACGCTGAAATGAACTATCAGAAACAGACGTGGGAAGAAAGGCTTTTGTTCGCAGGTGGTCTGCCTGGGCTTGCTTTAGGGTAAGAAAGTTAGAAAGAAAAATTTAGAAAGGTTAAGAGGAGCAGAGCACCAACTATACTGCATGACTGTTGTTTTTGTATGAGTGTAATTGCCTCCAGTTACCTGTGCCCTTCAGAGAAGGTTTTGAATGAATAAGACTGAATTAGTATTTTTATAAGATTATGAACATTTGTAAAGCCTGGAAGCATCTGTCCTTGCTGTCTTTGAGGCAGACAATTTGGGGTCTTCAGGAAAAAGAAAAAAAAAAAAGCCCTGTCTATACACAGCCTTCAAAAGATGCAGGTCCTTGCCATACTATTGGGGAACTTGGCCTACAGTTTCTCTCTTCCTCTCCCTATTTCCCCCAAACCTTTCGAGGTTACTGCAGTCTCACTCCATTCTCCAAATCCAGTAAGGGTTTTTGTTTGCTCATTTGCTAGAAACAATGAAAATCAGCTAATGAAACTGGGACTAAATCTGAAGTTACATAAGTGGAAGCCAGTTGCAACAAATATCCATCTGTCTTCCTTTGCAACAGATCTCTCCCCAGAGGCTTGGCTGAAGTGGAGAGTGGTCAGTGCTTTCCACGGCGGGTGAAATGGAAAGCACTGGGGAACGGTTCTTCTAAGGGTCAAGGATGGCTTGCTTACCCTGGCAAGAGTCCGATTTTTGTGCAACACAACCTAACTGTCCTCATGGCTGAAGGAAAAGCACCTCGCAGCTTTCACTCACACTCATGTTACCCTCATGTCTCTGACCTCCTTGATCACTGTAGGAGCAAAGGATGTGATGGTAGGTTTTGGTCTCCTGAGTAACTTTTCAGGCCACCTTCTCCGTAATATTAGAAAAACAGGCGGGACTGGTAGCTCCTCACTCTTGCTTTGGTTTGTAGAAGGTCCTTATCTCAAAAGACAGACAGCAGCTCTTTTAGCAGCTGGATGAATGGGTTCATTTTGTTTCACCCAGGATTTTGTGAATAATGGGCAGGCTGTTGTTGTGGGCTTCGGTAAATAAAGCAGGACCAGCACACAGACGCCAGCTCTGGCTCCCACCGTGCATACCGTTTACTTGCTAGAATGGTCTGTGGCACAGTTTTGGCCCATGCCAGCTAATACTCTCCCAGACAGTGCCTGGGCATGATTTGGGGGATAGCTGGGGCCAGGCACTGTTGCTAGGAGGCATTTTGGACTGTTTTCAAGGGTGCCGAGAGATTAAGGATACGAATATGAGCTGTGCTGTGCCACTTGGCCTCCGAGCCACGAGGTGGCCCCTGGGTGGTTTTATTTAGGCACCTGTTGTGCCCCAGATCTGAAGCTGCTCAGTACCGGATCATGGAAATGAAGGTGAGGAGACATGTCCCCATTTGGGCAGGCACCCGAGATGCACACGATCCAAGAGGAGAAAGGTCCTTTTCATGTGAAGGGCCCTACAGATTCCCCTGTGGCTTAACCACACCTTTTCCCTGAGTTGCACCTGGTGAGAGGGCTGGTTTGCAGTTTAACTCTGTGAACTGCAGGATAGTCGATGCAAACAGGCACAGATTTAGCAGAAAGCTCTGAAGCAGCCCCTCTGCTCTGTACCGCACAGGAGCTATATTGAGAGAATTAAACTTACTCCTGGTGCAAGGATCTTTCCAACTTGGAGATGTTCTGAAACCCTTGCTGGTGTCCCTTTGGACCTCCAGGTCACCTCTGCTGGGCTCTCTTCTGTAGCTCCTGGCTTCTGCTGGAAGCCACGGGCTGTCTCTACTTTGCTACCCTGGTATTCAGCTTCTTCCTGCTTTCACCAATCAGGCAGCCAGAAAGGTCCTCATTCCCCACCAAAACACATCTTTTTTCTCCCACCTCTTCCCAAATCATTCAGCTTTGTAAAGAATTAGTTCATCGCCCCGATTTCTTTGGGGAAAACTCCATGAATCTTTTCCTTTCCCTCCCTCCCTCAGCCCCCCCCCCCCCCGCTTTCACATCCTGCCTCTCCCAGTCTGCGGGAAAGCTGAATCCGTGTGGATCTTCTCGGCTCTGGCCATTGCTCCTGAAAGGCATTTGGGAGGTGTTGGGGTAACCGATCTCCTGTCCCTGCTTCAGCAAGAGCAACACCTTGTGCTTGACGCACATCGGGGGGCTCGGTGACGGGGTAGCGCCCCAAGGGCCGGTGCATTTTGGCAACGGTGCACAGATGCTTGCCCAGATCATCCCGCTGAACCAGCAGGACTTTCTGCAAAGACCACACGCCTTCTCTCCTCCAAACGCCCCCAGGCCAGCTTAGCTGGAGGGAGCTAGCAGACCCGCGTGCAGCGCGGAGCAGGCGGCACGGCGAGGCAGAGTTGCTGCAAGCCAGATCCGTGTGGCCATTGCATTTCACAGCCCGAGAGCGTGCAGTTGCCTGCTAGGGTAGGCTCGAGGAGGCAGAGCTATTTTCCTTTTGGCTGGCCCTCGTGACTGTACCAGCATTAAGCTGCAAGTCAAAACCCTAACGTGCAAGAACTCCACAGAGACGACAGATTCAGGTACGTTTACAACGATGTTATTTTGCTTCACTAGACTCCTATCTAGCAGGTTTTCCAAAGCAGCTGATAAATATCTTTCTCCCTGTTGTGGTACCGACAGTAGTCTGAAGTACCAATTTCCTCCTACGGAAGATAGACCTCAAGGTCTATAAAATTTATACAGAGTACTTTCTGATTTTTATTAGCCTAGTAAAAGATATCATATTCTGTGTGCCTCTGTATCTCTGGACATCAGGAGCTGGGGAATTATTCCACGGGGCAATAGGCTGAATGCCGTGGTTGAAACTGCTGATTTATTTGAGCTGTGAAAGCACTAGACCCAGCAGATAATGAAAGTCTTTGAAACACTTCAGACATGTACGGCCATTTTTGAATATCCCACAAGGGGGCTGTGGGTTACATTGTCATTTAGCTTTTAGTTGTTGCTAATTAGTTCCACCTAAACTCTGATTTCCCCGGCCGGTTCCTTGTCCCTCAATTTTAACACCCCGAAGGGTGAATTTAGTTAGCTCTGCCTGTGTTTGAAAACAGTTTTGCAGCAACCAGTTGGTGTGTGAATGTGCAGCGAATCTAGAGTAGATGCCTTTAAAAAATAATAATATCTAACGAGGATATGCTTGAGGCCCAGCGAGGACTGGGAAGTCATTCTGCTAGGCACCGTGCAGAAAACAAGTCCCAGACTTTGCAGTCTCAACCAATGGAGCTGGTAAAGGGCTGGAGGAGTAACAGAGATAGAAAGGTAAAGAGAGTTTTAAAGCTTGTGCACAACATCAGGGGCATAAGTGGCCTCTTATTTTATGCCCCCTATTAGTTTCTCCTCTATATTGCTTTTTCTTACTTGGGCAGCTGAGCAAAGAAACAAAGGATGGGCCAGTAAAACACGTGTTGTTGAGCAGCCTCTGTTGTTCCAGAAGTGCAAATAAAAATTCATGCCAAGAATGGGTAGATAGTTCTGCTTGGGACAACAGAGTTAGCGTGGAGTTATTGTTGAGGTACATACAACTTCTCCCTGCAAGATCAAGCCATTGTTTTTAAATTAATGTTAAGGACAGCTGCTTTCTCTTTATGAAGGAGAGAAAAACAGTGGAAGAAATGCATTCCAAAGAAGGAATAAGAGCTTTTTTCATTGCTTGCTTTAGCCCGGAATATTTTTTAGGTATATGCATTTTTCCAAAAACCTTCATTTGAGAAAGCCTCCAGGGTGGCCCTGTGTTGGACATGGGAGCCAAAGGGATCGGCACGGTGTGGCCGCTTCTTTCCATGGGGAAACCTCCCCCCCCCCCCCCCCCGACCAGCACAGCTCCTTGCCACGAACATAGGTGAGTCCCCGGTGAGACCGAGCTCTTTAGCCTTTTGTTCAGCAAAGGCCAGCGCAAGGTAAATCTGAGGTGACTCCATTGCCTTCTTCATCATTTTTCTCACCAGAAATAACACTGTGGCCCCTGCGGTTGCCTTTAGGGTTATTTAGTGCAGCAAGGGCTTTTTTTCCCCTTCCCTTTCCAGCACGCTAGCGCTGCTGAGCCGAAGAACTGCCCCATTGTGCAAGCCCAAAGGAAACACTGCATAGAAAATGTGAGGAATTTTTAGGCTGGGATATGTTTGCACTAGGAAGCAGGGGACTCGGAGGAATGCAGCGGATGGTTCCAAAAATATTCCTTGCAATAGCGCTCTTGGTCAGTAACAGTTATTTGTGTTGGCCCGCCAGCCCCCTCGAGCCGAGCTGATGTCATTCCCGGCACGGCGGAGGTGGAAATACGGAGAGCGTCCTGTGGTTTCGCAGGGCTGAGGGTGGACAGCTGAACCGAATGACTTCTCCTGTCTCAAATGCTCTTTCTGTTGTGAAGAAAAAAAAAAAACCCAAAACGGTGTCTTGTGGAGAGATGGTGATGACGGCTTTAAAATAATGAATAGCACCGTGGAAACCTCTTCTGCAACCACTATATTCTCCTTCTCCCGCTTGAGCTCCCTCCCTGCCGGTCCTTCTGCTTTTCTCCTTGCAGTGATATGCATGGGGGGGGGGGAATGCTTTTGGGGTTGTGTTTATAATGTTTTCTTTCTTTAATTATTAAAACTGATCAAACCATAGCATGGACCTCTCTCAGTGCCCTGGGCTCCTCTGGCTGAGCCACGGGCACGTGAATGTCTGTCTAGTGATTGAAACAGGCTGGTAGACTCCAGAATACCCTGGAAGAAGAAAGCCAGCACTTTTTTGGTAATAAGCAGGATGGAGTGGTAAAATAGCCAGACCTTTTTCTGTGATGCTAATTCTATATGTTTATTTTGATTTTGGGGCTGCCAATTTGACTAGGAAGTGCATGGGAGAGAGAGAAAAACTGACCGTGTGATTTTTAAACGTTTTTATAGGTTGAATAGATAGGAAGAGTTGTGTACATCCATGTGTGCTATGAACCCAGCAAGGAGGTAATTTAACCTCAGTCCATCCCCCGACCCCCCCACCCCAAATTACGTTCGGCCCAGGCCGCTAAGCCAAATTCCCACTTTACCCCAAAGAGAGGTGCCACTAGGCAAGGCGATGGGACCCCTGGATTGTATTCCCGGTTTTGGCACGTAGCTACCGGGTGCCGCTGGGGGCTGCTTTCCTACCTGTGTCCCACGGCTCCACTTTCCATCACGGCACCTGGATCCAGCTGCATCGCGAGCAATAGCCCCACCTGAGATAGCGGCTTCTTCGGCAGGTGGCTCCTCGCCCCGGCTCAGCAAAGCGCGTTAGGGACGCACGGAAGTGCCGGCGGGTCCCTTCGACTTGAGCGCGTGGCACGGCTCAGGGCTCTGCCGTTCAGATCCTTATTGCACGGTGCTACGTAGGGAAAGGAGGAAGCTGCGAAAAACACGTTGCTGCCTTTCCTTCTTTGGCTAGATATCTTGGGGTTGCAGAAGGAAGAAAACCGTGCGAAAACAACCCAAAAGCATACTCAGGCAAAGGTTGCCTAACCTTGAAACTAAACGTTTGAGTTTGATAAAATCCATGCAATGCTGACAGTTATACAGTGGCAGGAAATTGTTAAAGGTGTCAGGTTTTCCATTTTAATTCTGGGAACACTCAGGGAGCAGATTTTCTTGGAAGTGCTGTTGAAAAGGTCCCACTTTCTAAATTGGAAGGATTTACAATTTACCTTTTCTGTTAACCTCTTGTTCCTCAAAAGGTTAAGTAAGGGAAATTCCTTTTTTTAAACACTAGTGGTGTTTTGGCAGGTTTTCCTTAGTGCTGGGTAACAGTGAATTTCTCAGTAAATGCACTAATGGAAAGGAAAAAGAAACATTTAAATGCAAGTTATCTACAGAGGTCCTAGAATATTGCTTATGTTGAGTAGTTCATGCACACTATATAATTTTCACTATTGCGTAATGTGCCCTACTAAAACTTAGCACTCGCACAAGTCTCTCATCTCTGTAAGGCTCTATACAATTCTGAGTGAATTAATCCTCAAATGACCCAGGAGGGAAGCAAGGATGTATATTTTTGATGGTAAGATGGAGTTTGGGATATCATCGCAGCTGATTTTTCCAGGACAAATCTACTTGGGGCAGGCATATACCTTTGGAACTGCAATAATTTGAGTTCCTTCGGGATAAAGCAGAATGGGGTCTGGTAGATTCAGGGCATTTTTGCTTTCTGCCACATTTTTCACATGCTGTGCAGCTCTCTCTCGAACAAGGCCTTAGCGCGTTAGCAATCAGGTCGTGCCTGGTCTTTGTAGGTCCCGTGTTTCCATTGATTTCAGTGGGAAGTCCTGGACAGGCCACGGCAGCTGAGGTTCAGGAGCAAAACGCACACCTCGCTGCCGAATTTTTCCCCGCTCCACGGCTCACGTGTTGATGCAAACCATTTGAAGAAGCAACTTGCTTGTTTGCACAGCAAGGTGCGTGTGGCCCAAGTCTCCCTTACAAAATCGGTCGTATCTGAGGTTTCCCCAGCTCTCGGGGCGTAACGGCCTGCCTGCTGACGGGGGAGCAGTCGTGCAAGACTCCGGCCGGGCTCTGGCAGGGGGAAGATCAGGATTCGTAGGCCAGCCAGTCCCTTGATTAGCTCTCTCCTGGCTGGTGCCTGGCAGCCAGCTTCCAGGATAAATAATCTTACAAATCTGGGGTTGATATTTCCAAAGCTTAAAATATGAAGGCCGTACTGTGCTCTTTCTCAACACCATGTCCTTAATAGGTTTCCAGTAAGAGCTGTAAAAGCTGTCCACCCCCCCACCGCTTAGTGGCTTTAAAACATCTGCGCAGCAGTGCATTGCTCGCTGTCCTGGGCTGCTGTGAAGCCCGTTGCCTAACTGGGGAGGGAAGATCTTGGATGTGTGTGCGTCTCGGATGAAAGAAACCTAGCAGCCTCTCCAATTAGTCAGTAAAGTAAATCTGGAGTATCCAGAGTAAACTGTATCAGGAACATTAATGGTAGCAGCTAATTATTTTTATTCTGCTGTTGTTCAGATAGTCAGATAAACTGCAACGAAGTGATTGAGCGTATTGGCCTGTTGGGACACATACTGAAGGAAACAAATGGGATGAAGGAAACAGCAGTTCATTGTATTCCGCTGGAAAAAGCAGAAAGCCAAGAGTTTTTGTAGAGGGTGATGCTCAAGAGCTCCGAGTGCCCAGGCCTTGTCTGAAGGAACTCAGTGGGGCAGGTTATGGACACTTGATGCAGAAGCATTGCTGTAGCTTTTGGTGTCAATGCAGATATAATTGGGCACTTCCTATATGGAGGGCTACCAAATGTCCAGAACAGGACTCTGTGTTGGGATAACTGGGTGAGTGAATATGGGTGCTGCCCATGTTGAGTGGTAGGAGGCAGATGGTAACTGGCCAGGAGGAGAGAAAAGAAATCCCTTTCCCTCCTCCCCGGCCTCCTTCTCTTCTACCAAGAAACTTTCCTCCTCTTCAGCTGTAGTTCAGTTACCTGAAAAGGAGTAAATGGGCTAATGCGGAAAGGCTCATGTGGCCGCGGTGTGAGGATACTGTACGCAAGAAGAGAAGGACCTTTTGGACGGGGAGCAGCTCTTGCGCAGATTCACTAAGCCAGGATGATACTACTTCTCTTATAGCAGCTCGACAACAGGTCCTACAGGTGTCCTGTCTGGAGCGGGCTAATTTTTATTGATGCATTCCTCTGTGGTACCCCTAGGTTAGTACCTACTGCCTGCAAATTTGAGGCAAGGTTGCACAGAGACAGTTTTATACAGCCGACAGGAGCATCGAGGGGACATAAGCAATCTTTGGCCTGAAGGGGTCCAGGCACTGGTGTAACAAGGAATGGGGAGTGCTGACAGTTTCCTGGAGAGGGAAGTCCCATTCGTTCCCCAGAGCCTTGCTTGCACTCTTGATACTGAAGCAGGGCTGTTACCTTGCTTCCTCATGCTGGCATTGCGACGCTTTCCCCCAGTGAAATTCTTGCCTGAACTTCAACCATTTGCAGAATAGCTACTTTCAGGCAGCCGTTTCCCCATTAGCAATGGGTTGCTCCGCAGGGAAGGCCGTTTGCTGCTGGGCCCCTGCAAACAGGGTTGCGCTATGTGGCTCGTACCGTGCAGCAAAGCCGGCAGTGAGCACTGGATTCATTTTCTGTGTTATTGTTAGAGTGAGCTCTTTATAACCATTCAATTTTCTTTTGAATAAATCCCATTTGGAAAAACAAATCCTGCCCATAAAAGCAGGTCTCTGTGCTGGGTTAGTTTCCAGCATACCGTGCACGCCTGTATGCTTGGGTTTATGTCTAAGGGCTAAGCTCTTGTTCCTGTGTGCAGCCAGTGTATACATGCCAGAGCAAAGGCGAAGCCGTTTCTTGGGAGCTTTGGGGTTTCATTGGGTCTGACAACACTTGTGTTGCATGGGAAGATGGAAGAGAGTAGGATGGGAGGGGAAATAAGCCAGGCAGTGTGTCCCAGGGATGCTTGTGTGAAGGATTAGAGAGGGTCCAAGTCACATTGATACAGTCTACAGTCTAGGGTCCCTACATCAGCTTTTCCCCCGCCTCCCAGGCATCTCTGTGCATCCGGCCAGTCAAGCTCGCAGGGTCGGGTCCACTCATCCTGACCCTGTCTCCTTGCTCTGCGCTGTCCCAGTCCCAAGTCCCTTGTGCAGTGGAGGAGGATAAAGCCTCACCTCAGAGCTATGCAGAGACAGGAGGGACAGCTAACCAGGGTGGCCTCCATCCAGAGCAGAACCGCTCTTCTTCTGCTACAGCTGGGACCTCCAGGTGCCCACAGAGGGTGCGGGGAAGGCTTGGCCTGAATAGGAAGAGGTGCAATTTTGTGGCGCCCAGGACTGCACTAGAAACATTAGAGACCCCAGATACCTTGCCTTGGGGAGTTTAGCTGAGTTCAACAAGTTGCACACACTGTAGGACAGGCCATAAGAGGGAACATCAGGTTTCCTGAACTAAGAAAAACTGTTTGCTGTTTGAGTTCACTCACGGCAAAACTAAATTCCTGGAAGTTCCCAAGGGGTCAGCAGGAGATACGTGGCTCAGACCACCTTCTATTTATTGAAAATAATTTACCTGTCCTTCACTGGATGCTTGTCTCTGTGGCAACTAGCCTAGGACTACATAGAAAGCCAGTGGAAAAGCAGAGGGTTGTTGCTCCCCTTGCATAGCATGGCAGGAAGAAAACAGGGCTCCTTGTTCAACGCACTGCAGGACCTCTCACGGTTTTCTCCATGTTTGGTGGTTTGACGTCAAGGACACAAGCTCTGGTGGGGGTGGCTAGCAGAGCAGTCCCACTCCGCTGCTGCCTCTAGGTCTCCTAGTTGCCAGGCTAATGCTCTTCCACCTTGTCCGCCTTTTGTCTACCAGCCCTTTCTGCACACACTAGGAGGAACAGCATGAAGTTCTGCACGTGGTGTCTGGTTGTGTGAGTTGCTAAGAGCTCCACGATACAGGTCAATTGCTCTTAAATCCCACTTCAAGCAGCATGATGAAGAACCTAGATATTGAGGTGTGCTGAGTATCTCCAATTCCCCGAGCCTTCCACTTTACAGCTTTGTGCTCTCTGAGAATTTGCAGCTTACAATTTAAGCTTCTCTATGTTATACAGGCTGTCTCTTTAAATTCCTCTTTTTTTTCCTTTAATAGGGAGATGTGAAGAGGCAATTGTCCCACATTTGTTGCCAATTCTTTGCTGGCTCACACTTAAATATAAGGAAAAGTCAGTAAACTATAGAATCCATGAAGGGGGAGAGAAATCTCAAAAGAAAGCATGGGAATTGGAGCTCATTTGAAACAAGAGCACTATTATTTATCCTGAGCTTCACCTTAGCAATTCCAGTGCATAAGGCAGTGTGGACCTCCACTGCTGTGACACAGGGTGGGAAATTTTAGCTAGAGCAAAAGAATCCACTGAAGATATAATTGTGAAGGAGTGTGAGGCTCCCGGTTTCTTTCCATCCTCATTACATCTGGAACCATTTCACACTGTTATTTAATAGCGCAGTAACAATGAGACTTTGCACTTCTTTAAGCAGTTTTCAAATGAGACCTCAGAACATCATTAATGGAGAGTCGCACTTAAAGAAGACTAATTTTAGAGTATTTTTCTTTTAATTCCTACGTGCAAGCATTGGGACACTGTAGATTATTTCTGCTTCTATCTATTCTGGATATGAGAGAACTCAAAGGGCTGGTTCTGGTTATTGGAATTCTGGTTATCTGGAATTATGCAATTCCTTACAATAGTTTGGGCTATTTTTCCAATGAGCTTTAGGGGTGGAAGGAGGCCTGGTTAAACACTTCAAACAGGGCGCTGGATGAACTCTTATAAAGCCGTTTTTGCCCTGCTGTAGGTTCTCCTGTTGAGGAGGTGGGGCAGGATCTTTGGACACTGCAAAGGCAGACCATGTTGTTCTGCATAACGCAGAGCAAATTCCTGGTGGGACTTCCTAGACCTCAGCACGCGGAGTGGCCAAAGGCTCCTGTTTCTGCCTTGCTTTTGACCTCCTGTTCTTCCTTCCTTGTGTAAAGCAATGCAGGAGCCATGGGAGAAAAGCTCTTCCATTTCTGCGGATCTTCCCAGCTTGCAGAAAGATTCGGAGTTTGCGTAGCTCCTGCAAAAACAATTTCCTTTGCAAAATCCCCTAATGGAATTTGAGAAAGTAGTCCCCTTATTTCAAGTGGCAGATCTAAGGCTCAGGCAGAAGCAGCTGAGCTCAGTTTTTCATTGTAGTTAGCTTAGCTTAGGAACTGAAGTGAAATGTGGTTCTGACAATGCCAAAGGTTAGTATGGGTGGGGGAATCAGAAGAAGCAAAGAGAGAGAGGGGTGATCTTCAAACTCCTGTTTTCAGTATCATTGGAAAGCCAGAGCTCAAGCTTTCATTCGACTCAGACCCTCAGTTCTTCAGCAATTCATGTCACACCAGGAACTCTTTGCCTTTCCTCAAGTCACTATTATACTTACTGTGTTGTCCTTGGGGAAAAATAACAAGTGCATATGATTAGGAAGGTGCTTTGATAGGATGCAAAAGGAAAGTAGCTCAAGTTTTTAAACAGAGGTAAATATTTAGTGCTTATGTCAGCTGTGCATACAGCATTTGATTTCCTTAATGGATTAGTTCTCCTCCCTCCCTCTCCACTTACCCCTCTCTGTCACTTACAGTTTTGTATGACATGGAAGCACTTGATAGAAGTTTATGAATTGGAGGCTTTTACAGGCCTTTTTTGGCAATGCGATTCTGTGACGGTCAAAAGTCAGCACATTGCTTAAAAAGCAGGATGCCGTCTCGCTTCAGTCTAGGCCAAGTTGTCTGTTTGCTTGGGAATGATATGCCACAACTGAATTTGAGTCTCCAGTTTTGCAATGATTCTGTTTTCTGTGTGAGAGACAATCCTGCACATACTTTTCAGCATCCCAGATTTACACTACTGGAGAACAAGGCTTATGGCATTATCTTCTCCATGTCTTTTCTTAACTCTTGTGAAGTGACTAGCGGCATCGCCAGCAGATAATTGTCTTGGTGGCCACCAGGCGAAAGGACGGGTGATGTGACAGGCCCTTGGCGAAGGGTTGAAGAAAGCATAGCAGCAAGGCTAGAAGATGTGGTTGCTACACCAGAGTCTCCCGAGATACTGTATCCTAGCAGGCAGAGCAGGAGTCAGTGTCAGAGCCCCCAGCAGCATCTCAGGACAGTTTAAGGCAGAAACGGGAAAAGAGTAGCAGCCCAGCAGGAATTCAGAGAAGCAGGATGGAAATTACTTGAACTAAAATTAGGTGGTTGCGAGGTCAACTCCTGCACTCTCAGATAAAGCAGTAGCTATGAGAGACAGGGAAACAGGATGCACAGCATGGCAAAGAGCTGCTGGATGCTCCCATCCGCTATCCTTAATGTCAAGACAGCAATGTCCATTTGCCAGATCCTGGGAGCCATTCCCAGCTGTGAACTCCACCTTGTTCCACCCCAGAGCTGCTCTTTTCTTCTCTGACAGAGCCATTTGCCTTCCTGGTTTACACCAGTTCTTTGAAAGAAATGTGTTTTTTTATTGTTAGATAATAAACTAGACAGAGCTAATGTTCTGCAGCTGCCCCACGCCACAAACACTGGCTTATTTTCATAGTTGTCTTTGCTGCGCCACCCATGATATCCGAATAGCATTTTGTGGAATCATCTCAGGATCAGGATTGCCTGCGCCTCATCCTTCTTCTCTTCCATCGTGGTGGAGGCTGTGTCTCTGCTCCCCACTGCCAGCACCCCATTTCCGAGAGAGTGGAGCAGGTACAGAAAATTCGTCTTTGCTTGTATGGCAAGACAGACCCATCTCCAGAGGCGGAGGGATGTGGGTGGCCGCTGTGGAGGACAAGAGGAGATGATGAACGCACCTGGTCAGGCTGAAGGCAAAGAGTGGGCCTGTGCATGTTTGGGCAAGGTTATACTTCCAGTGGGTGCTGGAGGGAAAGAGAGAAAGATTTGGATTTGGTGGAAGAAGCAGGATGAATTTACATTGCTGAGGTGAGGAAAACACAGAGGAAAAGCCTAGAGTTTCTTGGGAAAGCATAACCTGTTCCAATTTAAAGGTCAGGCTTGTGGACTTCTGCACTGCTATCTAAACTGCATGCAGGAAAAAAGCTTTTGAATTGAAAAGTTACAAGCCATTAGCATTTTAAAATGTTTTTATACAATCGCTATGCTGACAGAATATGGAGTCAGGGAGAGAAAAGACATAGCTGGATGCAAGGACTACCTGGCTGTCTAACCTGCACCCCAGCCGTGGTGAATTTTGTTCCCATCAGCTTATTTTTTAGTTCTTTGTCCAAAGCAGTTTTAAAGGCATTGGAGTTTTGATATTTAAATGTAAATTCTTGTTTATATGAGAGTGCTCAGAGGCTCAAGTGGAAAGCAAGGCTGGGTTGCATTGGGCATTTTTCTAGCACGTAGTAAGAAATAAATCTCACCCCTGTGATTTTACAGTCTAAGTCAGCTCCCCAGACAGATGGTGACTGACAGGCTTCGTCCCATTTTATCGATTGAGGGAACTTGCCTGAAGTCATGAAGGAAGTTTGTGTAGGAACTGGAAACTGAGCTCTCGTGTCATGAGTCCCAGTGCCATAATCAGAAGTCTATCCTTCCTCTCTAGAACTTATTAATAGATATTATTTCTCTGCCAGGAAGTTTTTTTTCTTAATTCCTGAAATGGAACCTAAATATTTTCCTTTTGAATTTCATCCTGCTGGTTCGAAGTAGGCACAGTGTAAAGAATTGGATATCCCTTGACTTTGGTGTTCTCCTACAGCCAACTCGTGTGCATTGTAGAGAACAATGACTGCTGGGTTAGCTCCTGCTTCCAGATTTAAGATTTGTTTGTGCGTCACAAAACTCCTCTAACACATATGGTAGGTATTGCATTGCAAAACTTGCCAGGCAGATGTCCCTATAAAAGGAACTAAAGCATGCTGTAATATTGTAGTAGGAAGGGGAGAAGACGTGAGACAGTGGTGAAAGCACGCTCATGTACCTGACCCAAATGTGGAAGATTCAGTCTTTTAACAGTCCAGAAGGTTGTGCTGTCTAGCCTAAATCCTGCCTGTGGTGGATTTTTTCCCCTTTAATGTGTGTTTTGGTGCTTTGTCCAAATTTATTTTAGATGCACTGTAGTTTCCATATTTTAAGTGTTAAATGAATGACCCAGAGGGTCTGTTAAGAGTGTCTCAATGTATCTGAGGTGCCATAAATCTTCTTTTTGACCATGTGGCAGCAGCAGTTTGCTCACGGAATTTTACAGCATTTAGAGCTTTGTTACAATAATGAAGTATGACTTCTCTTCCCTAAGGATATGACTTTTTGAGTAGTCTTTGAGCTTAGAATCTATGTTGGACACTGTGCTATGTAATTACGAAATTACCATCACTGCTATCTGTGTTGCTGCTGTACTGTCACTGAGTTCATTTCCTCAAATAGGGTTTTGCATGCAAGCCATACGAATGGGACATCAGCACGTAGACATGCCCAGGTCAGGCCAAAGCAGAGACCCATCCAGCACAATATTCTGCAAGGAACACACACAATAGTGACACCCAAGGAAATGTAAAAAAACAGGGGAAACAGAGTGGTATTCCCCTAATATACATGCCCAGACTCCAACAATTTGCTCTTGGGAATTCCCTGAAACAGAAGTGGTGTCTTTATACAGCGTGCAAAGCACTGGACCCCACCTGGGCTGGCTCATTCTCAACAACACTGAGGAAATACCATCGTAATAAAGAACTGAGTAAACAGCCCTGTTTAGTGTATAGGAGAAGTGGGTGGATTTTGCGTTGTGCAATCTGCTGGCTCTGAGAGCAGCAAAGTGTTTCACTCTCCTGGTGGACATTGCTGTAGTGGCTGGCTACTCCTTTCCGGAGCTGCAAGCAGGATTGGGGCTGCTGCTGAGGGCCCTTGGGGCTGCAGCTCTCTGTGGCATCTTCTTGTTTTCCTTCACAGCCCGCTTCCAAATTTGCCTTGGCAGTGGCATGCATGGACTCACGATGGCAGCAAGAGGGGTGCTGTGCAGGGAATACTGGAAATGGCCCCCAGAACAGTGGTGGTGGTGCTGGAACCTAGTCTTTCCTTCGCCTTTATTTCTTTTCAAATAATATGCAGTCATTTATTCAGATTTGCTGCCCTTCGGAGGAGGTTGCTCTTGGTGTTGCAGCTTGTGATGAAATTTAGAGCTATGGTCATTCTGAGAGCAGGCCTGAAATTTTCTGTATGAAAAAATTCCAGGAGTTTGGTGAAATCAGAATTTTCTGTGAGAAAATTGATTGTGTCCTAAAAAACATTCATATTTCCATAAGAAGAATGGTTACAGATATACCTCAGTGGAGAACGTCATGTTGGGCAAAGTGTAACATTGCTTTAGGCCTTTCTGACCAGAACCAGCTCAAAGCAGGGGCAGAAAAGTTGAGGTCCGTGAGGGACCAGCCTAGGGAGACGTGTCCTGGGAGGACTGTGCCCTGCACTTACAAGGGAGGTTTGCAGCTTGCAGTGAGAAAACAGTCAAGACCGAAAGCATATAAGATGTTTTTCTGTCCTTGTGGCTAGACTCCCATTGCTTGCTTCATGTATAATGCTTATTTCTCTCCTTCATGTCATTTTGTGTGTTAATTTACCCCAGTAAGACGCAAGTGCTATGTGTGTGTAAACAGCATTTTATATTCACTTTAGATAACTGTACATGATTGCACAGTCTTTGAGAAAGTGAAGAATGACGACTGTTGCGTCTGCCTGGAAGATGTTATAGAGTAATACCTCTAGGATTAAAACCAAAGGGAGATTTTTAGGTAGGCAGAATGTACAGTAATTACGCAAATCGGAATTTTGGCTGGAGCAAACATCGCTGCTTTCGTAAAAAATGCTATGAAATTTTTAATGATGATGAATATCAGGACACTGATTTTATGTTTTGCCCAGAAGAGGGATGACTCATAGATGTAAGAGCTGGAAGAGACTTACAGAAACAGATTATGTAATCCATCCCCAAGAAAGCAGGATCACATTAATGTTTGATAGTTAAAGACACTTGAAGAACACTTTAGTAATAGTAACTTAGCTTTTCTGTTCACTTGGTTCTTTCTTCATACCTTCAGATTTTCCTCCCATTGCATTCCCTCCAAAGATGAAAACTCTTCCTAAGTCTTTCTCATGAGAGATGCTAAGCAGCACCCAAATCGCATAAGCCAGATCCTGCCCAAAATTTTTCAGTAATTGCCAGCCAATAAAGACTTTCTTGGTTTGAGTATTTTGCAAAGATAACAGCCACTGGCTCAATCATTTGCACAGTGCCAGGAAAATACTATGTTAATTTTTACTAGGCATATTGAAAAATAAGCCCCAAGCCCTATTGACAAAGGTGGCATTTTCTCTGCAAGAGTTTTATGGTGGTTTCATTTAAGTTCAGGAGGTAGCCCAGTCATCTCTCTCCTTTAAAAAGTGTGTATGTGTATGTACAGAAATAGCTAAAAGTGAAGCAAATGGGTATAAAACAACATCCTTTTCTAGGGAGGACTAAGCAGTCTGATTTAAAGGAAACATTTTTGACAAGATCTTCTAAATATAGCCTTTAAGGTAGCCCCTCTGGAAAGTGATGGCAGCCCAGGCTTTCAAAGTTTAGCCTGAAAGTAGATGTCTACAGAAGGCACCCTCAGGATTTGAAGAAATATTTAGCAAACTTGTCAACCCAACATTGTCCTTTATTTTCAGACTTTCTGTAACCATTTCCTTTTATGCCATTTGGATTGAGGACACTTAAATTGCACCAGGCACTGGGCTGACAATTTGCCAGGATCTTGAGAGCCGCATGCGATTTGCAAAATATGGAGAAAATTGCAGCTGGTACACATGGCAGGTTGCATCACTTGACCGTGCAAGAGTGTTACTATGTCCACAGAGGGACACACATTTTGACAGAGCTGCAGTTATGCCAGACTGCCCTGGGTGTCCTAAAACCGTTCTTCCTGTGTCCTGTTTTTGTAAGTGGGAATTTCTGAGTAATTTCTGAGCAGGAGACGTTGCATCATGGGATGGTGTTAGGAAAGTTGTCTGAACAGCTGCAGCTGAAACGCTGGTGGACTCCCATCTCCTGTGAGCGGGGAAGACCGTATGCCAGACTGGCTTATCCGGACCTGTGTGGGAGCGTCTCTCCCTGAGGATAGTCATAAATACCTGCCTAAGAGTAAGCAGAATGCAAAGCAATGGAGAATTCTGCAATCAGATATCAAAACCAGTGCTTTTTAAAGTAAAGATAGTAGAATCCTTTGCAGGTAGGGCGATAACCTTGCCCTTGACTTTGTCTTTGCAGAGACCCTGAGTTTTATGTGTAGGCAAAGCCAAGACAGAATTAAGCGTATTAGCAGGTCACCAACCTTGGTTTCTGTGAAATATCTGAGATCACTTAATGTGTTTTTAAATGTGATAAACATTGTTCACAAGGGCAAAAGCTGCTGAACATTGTGCTAACAAATACATTTGCTAACACGATGTTTTTCTCCAGTGCAGATAAGACGGAAGGATATCGTTCCAGGTAGCTAGAGGTGGGAAGTGGGCATGTTCCCCTACTAAGAGCAACACTGTGGGTTGTGTCTCTTATCACTCATGTGTCCAGGCAGGGCTTGGGAAAGATGACTGATAGTATTGACAACTTCTGTTTGGTAACCTAAAAGGAAAATAAAAATGTCTCAAAGCCTCCAAACTAGGCACAAGGCTAGTTTGCATATCCATGTCACCTTGTGAGTTGTGCTCCTGGCCTCTGCATTTCCCCCACCTCGTGTCTGCCTTTTCTGGGGAGTGCAATGCAGCCCGACGCTGGACCTGAGTGGAGTCCCCAAGCGGTGAATGGAGAATAAATAATAAATAATAAATAATAAGTGTCTCTCTCATGTGGTCAGAACCACACTCATTGCCAGACCAGGAGCTAGTCATTTTTTCTTTAGGAGGGGTTGGCAGGGACCTCTCAAGATATTTTTTGCTTTTGTTCACAGCCAGGGATATTGCTATCACTGGAACTTACCTCAGGCTGTTAACCCTCTTCTGCTTCTGGGTCTGGGGAATGAGTCGGGGGTTGGACTTTCACTGCTTTGCTCAGCACAGTTGTTTGAATATTGAAAATGCTTTGTTAATCTGAAGACTTTGGGCTTCTAATAAAGAATATAGGCAATATCTCATGTTATATCATATGTAGGTAGTCAGAATAGATGCTCTGGTGATCTTTTTTGACCTTCAAGTAGAAAATCAAAGTGTCCAAGTTATGGAGGAAAGGCCAATCTGATCCCACAGACTTTACTGTGGTTGCCTCAAGAGAAGATCCAGCTAGCTTTTGTGGCTGAGGAATCGCGTGGTTGTAGAGCTGCAAAGTTAGGCCAGCACTGGCTGTTGCAGTAGCTGCCTTTGCAATTTATAAAGGAACTTCTTGGCTTGATCAGGAGCAATATTTATGGTATAGAAGTGCTGAAATCAAGTTGGAGGTTTCGCTGAAAGCTGTTCAAGACAGAGGCCGTCTGCCCACATGGTTAATAATCTGTTCTTCACTGAAACAGCCATCTGATAAAAGTACTATCAACCAAGGCTATGCCGAGAAGCCAAATGAATGCTTGCTTTTACCTGCGGGCTCCTTTCTGTGTGTGAATTTCCACCAGGACTTTCTGTCAGAGAAAATGAAACCTAGGACCAGCTGCTCTCCTGGAGTAAATCAATTTTACTAGCAATAGAGGGATTTTGTCCATAGTATTATTTGCTGCATCTGCTTAAGCAGGGAGGGGCTTGGCAATAAAGCTCTGCAAGTATAGTGTTTCCAGTATAGATGAGGCATCAGTAGAGAGGCTGGTCTGAAGACGCCCTGGATTATGTTTGCTAAGTGGATAGTGCACAGGGAGCAGATTGCGCTTCCCTTTAGAAGCTTGTCGCTGCATACAGGATCATACAATCTTGCAAGTGTTTCTCAGACATCTTTCAAACATCGACTATTTTCGGAAGGAAGAAGGGTCAAGCATTTCTAATACAACACTCACCCTTGCTTCATGCATCTCAGCAGGGATTTGATTTTGCTGAGTTTATGTCCCACACCTGGACATTAACTTTCCCTCCTTACTATTGCTCTACCCCAGTTTTGTCTTGGACTTTCCCCTTCAGTCCCTAGAGTTTGGATCAACAAACAGATGATCAGAAGAACCATGAGGCCTCATGATCAGTTTGTACCCACTTTTAATTAAATGCTGTCATCAGACACCCCTGGAGACTCAGCGAGGCAGGGGAAATCAGTGAGTGACAGAGTGAAGTGCTAATGCCCTTTGCAGTAATTATAGGCAGTGCGAATATCTTTGAGATCCTCTGAGCAGTGCAGGAAACCCAAAAATATCGTAGTATAGCTGGATCTTATGTACTCTACTGGGGAGAAAGAAGTGCACTTCAGATTAATGATAAACGAATGAGATTTGTGAAAGGTTGTTACACTATTTACTCTGGTTTAGTGCTGAACCATGCCCTGTCTTGTTTGCTCACTGGGTCTTTTTTTTTTTCCTTACTCCCTTTTGAGCAGAATCTCACTGAGTGCTGGGACTGAGTCTGATTTCACCAGCCTTTCGGGAATACACAACTGATAGTCAAGCCTGTTTGGTCCAGTGCATATGAAAAAGCAGGACTAATGCGCTGGCTCCCTTCCGTGCCGCTGGGATTTTTGCAGGGTAAACCGAAGCTTAGCTCCAGATCTCCATGAGTCAATAGGGCTTCTTGCCATTCAGTACAACTTCTCGGAAAGCAGATTAGCCAACCAGCGTCTGAACATGTTTTCAGCAAGGGAGGCCTGTAAACATTTCCATTTGTTCCTCTTCAAAGAGATGGTGGTGCCCTGATGGCAAAGCCACCTCCCCTCTCTCCTCCGCCCGGCTCTGGCCCTACCCTATTTAGACTCATGATTTACGGGGCTTCCTTGAACTCTGACCTGTGTCAATAGGACCATGGTGTAAACATCTTCCTGTGGCTACAAAGCCGTGACCTGTAGAAGCAGGTGGGGGATGAGAACGGCTCTGGGGTGAGAGTTGTGTCATGTGCTCAACCCTATTTTAGGCAGAAGGTCTTATTGTGAAGGCTACAGGTCCTTGTGCACCAAGGGAGCAAGAGCCGAAGCCCGCAGAGGTCAGGAGGAGCCCTTCTGTTGACTTGAATGCTCCTTGCATCAGGCCATATGCTCGTGGCATAAGCTGGAAGATTGCCCTCGTAAAACCCACGGAGCAAAAGCAAAAGGTTTCCTTCCAAGCACAGGCATGGCTCACTGTGTGGGTGATCTTGCTGTGCGAGTGAAAGCAGATATGCGGTTCCTTGTTTGAGACATGCTGCATAACAAAGAAGAATCTGGCATTGTGAAAGCCAGGTGGGAAAGTAGCTGGCTCCAGACACGTAGGCACGGTTCAGAGCCTAGCCCAGGAGAGCAAGATTTTTTGCAGTTTGTTGTTCTCCTTGGTGGGGCTGCCAGGATCAAACTTCATTCCACCTGGGAGGATCCGATGTGCTTCTCTGGGGAGCAGGAGTGGAAGGCAAGTGGGTGCAGAGTGATGTCGGTTTTGTGCAACTCCTGGAGGTACTTGAAAGGAGTCAATTGTCAATCAGTGGTCAGAACGTGCTTCCAACCTGCTTGTGGAAATGCAAGCAATGCTACTCGCTTTTCCACGGCGTTTAGCTTGACGCCAGCAGCCCGGCAGCAGGACCCCTGTGACTATCACTCTTTTCAATTATTAATTTATGAAGATGTACATTAGAGTTGTTTTGGGCGCTCTGTGTGCTTCCTTTTCTACTGAGAATGACTAGTTTTCCGCAGGATTGCATGCACATTTGTATCTATGCCTGGCACATTTGTATTTGTAACATGATTTTCTCCTATAGCCATTTATGGGGCCTGTATTGCATGCATGAAAGCAGATGGCAAACTGAAAAACCTGGGCAGTACGATTGCTGTGAGAAGCTTGATACTGTGTTATTTTTCCCCTAAAAATGTTCTCTCTGGTGAAAACAAGACAGTGGGAAACCAAGTGTTGTTCTTTCTGCTGACCACAACTTCTGCTGAGCCCCTCGAAGCGCAAAATTCAGCTCAATATGCGTGGATAAATAGGTTTGCTTGGATTTCACTGGAGCTCTAAATATTCAGTCTTGACTTCTACCCTTCCCAACTTTAGCCAGGCTGAAAAAATCCTTGTTAAATGTAGGTGGGCATATTTGCATTGAATAGGTGGATTTGGCCCCAGGAGAACTGAATGGCCATACAGATGGTGATTTTTGTGACCGAATTATAACTGTTAGGGTCTCCCTGAGAACCAGCGCGTGCGTTTTTGTGGGTTTAGCTGCAGAAATGGTTTGTTTTGTCATGAAGCGAAACACTCTCAGAGAGAGTGCTGCAGACAGTGGACACCTGGCTGAGTTGCAGCTTTGAGGCACTATCGCAGTACAATGTCCCAGTACAAATTTTAATCAACATTTCAATGCGAAAGGTCATGAAACTGGGACACTGGCTCTCCTGGAAAGTGCCCAAATCCTTAAAGACAGTTTTACAGTAAAGTAAGGACTTCCTACCACTTTGAGTGCATTTTAAGTATAGCAAATACATTTTAAGCTTGGCTCAGATGATGGGTGAAGGTTCAGGTCAACACTTGTGTTTTGTGTTTGTAGACAGCTACTGATATATGTTCTCCTGTTCCGAAGAAAGCTGAGGCAGAGGGCTGAGCCTGAACTTACTTATATTTTCATGCCAGTAAGGTGCTAGTGAATTTACAGCTAAATAAAAGCAACCTAAAATCCCAGGCTTTTCATGAACAGTGATGGAGCGATCACCATTTAATGAGCTGCTACTGCTCATCAGCTGAGCTGTGGTAACCAAAAGTGGGCATTCTTACACCATCATATTCACAGCAGTTTAGATTTCCATTTTTAATTTGCTGCTGGGGCTACACATTATTATTTTCTATAGCAAAGAGGTAGCTGATTTTAGACGCAGCAGCTCCGCTTTGTCTGATTGTGAACCTTTATGCTAAAAGAGAGCATAGCCAGAGTCGTCATCATGGAGCTTCCAATGTCCCAAGCCATAGGCAAAATGCTGTGTGTGGAGGAGGTGAAAAGCACGTAGAAGTGTCGCTGCCTGTCAGTGTAGCGATTACTTGACACTGTGGACTCCAACGTCTGCAAACCTCCCAGCAGGAGCATCGTAGGCATTGGAGGACTGGGATGGGTGAGAGATTACGGACACGAGCGGTCACATGGAAGTCGGCATAAAACAAGCATGGAAGAAGGATACAAAGAAGGAGTGTAGACAGGCATGTGGTAATTTGGTGTGAAGAGCAGAGGAGTTTCAGCTAGGTGCACACGTAGGACTTGTTAACCCTTCCTTGGTTAAAACCTTCATCGGAAGCAGTATAGCCGAAAGACGAGGGTTTGCACAGACTCCTGGGGAAGAGCAACTGTTTTGGACAAAGGACGCTGGAATCTCTAGTGACCTAGAGAGGAGACCGTGAATAGCATTATATTGGCATGCTCAGCATGTAATAACAATTCCTCAGAGTCCTACATCTTGTTTATTGGGTGTTTTTTTTTCTTCTTTCTGCCTATCTCTGTAGTGTATATGAACCACAGCTGTTGACAAGGAAAATATGCAGTTGCTCTGCAGGAGCAAGAAGGAAAAATAAATCATTCCCCCCCACCCCCTTCTGTTACTATTGACTTACCAGTGACTGCACTAAGGTTAAAACCACATAGAGCCGCATGCGTAAATGACAAGGAATTTGCTCTGACCTGGAGCACACTGCCACTCATGACAGATAAATTCTCTCTTCACACTAATAGCATTCCCCTCCCAAGCAGCTCTGCAGTAAGGTAGAGTGGCTAACATGGTGATTTCAGCAAAACCGCGCCTGTTTTACGCCAACGCCACGTTCAGAGAAAGCAGACTACCAAGAGGTTGTCTACAACAGGGTTAAGAGCTGGGCTTTGGATTAACTGTCTGGAGCAGAGCTCCGGCGGGCATTAATTGTCCCCTGTGTCACCAAGGGTGGAAATTGCTCCTCAAGATGCATAATGGTGTAGTCATTTATACTACATTTATACTACCCTTTTATACCAGAGTGCTCCCTCTGCCCCTCCGGGTTCTCCCATAAGACATCGCAGCACAGGCTCCCCAAACAGACTTGAGCAGATAGGAAAATCTGCCCCAGAAGGCATGCATATTTTTGTGAATAGATCAGATGTGACCAAGGGCACAATTTCAGTTTGTCGTGGACAGATCCTCATCTGGTTTATACCCTAGACACTCCTTCACATTAGTGGAGTTATGTTCATTTGCACAAGCTGATGGTGTAGCCCTATATTTCAGATGACTTTGGGGATATATGTATTTTTTCTTTTTTGAAGCCTTCTGCCCTCAGGCTCCCATTCTGCCTGGCAAATGAATTTTGCAAAGACATCCAAACCCCATCTCTGTGTCCTGCGGTGAAAACAAGACTGACGGTATTCATTCTTACTTGTCACTCTCTAAAATATGTCTTCCTGATTAAGTTAGAGGACAAGAGCTAGTCACACACTACAATACAATGCACAGAATATAAAGATGTATACTCTGCTCCCCATGACCTTTCTTCCTTCATGATCAAATTTTTTAGGTTTTTTGTTGTTGTTGTTGTTGCTAAATACCTTTTGTCCTGAAAACTTCTCTTCCTTTGGCTGATCCTGCTGACTTCTGTGTGAACAGATCAGATGTGAGCAAGGACAGAATTGCAGTCCAACTTGCACAGACAGCACATATTTCTGTTTTGCTGCAACTGTTTGTATCAGAATAAGCACAGAGAGGACACGTATAAAATCTGGATCCAGTGTACTACAGTTATACAGGAAACTTGGTGTCATTGGCCTGCACTGCCTTTTACTTGCCTATTAAGCCTGTAAAATCAAATAGCTCTACGGATTTCAAACTATTCAGTCTCCACTCTCCAGCTGGAAGATTGAAACTGGATTATTAAATAATCTTAAATATCACCACAGTTGCTACTTATGCTACGCTAGTTCCTTGCATTTGGGAAAACGGTGAAATATTTCAGTGAGTTTTGCTGTTTCTTTTTAAGAAAGTAATCTTGTTTAATCAAAAGATTAGAATTGTTGAAAAATGACAGGTTTAGGCATCTACAAAAGATTTGCTGTCAAAAAACTGTTGACTTCTTCAGTCTCATATTACAGCTCTACATCTATGTATGGATGACTTTATGTGTCCAAGGAACGGTGCAGCACATGTGTAGAGTTAGAGGTCAGCAAGTTCATTTGCATAGTTCGTATTTTAGTTCTTGCTCAATGTGTGTATAAATGCATCATGGTTTAGACCCCCAAACCATGTGAAGTACTCAGAAGCTGGAGAGAAGACCTCTATTTGAAGAAATGGCTGTAACTCAGGTTCAGTCAACTTTTTTGGCAAGGGAGAGGCGTCGGGAGAAGACCTCTGGAGACAGCAGAAAAACCCTTGGTGTGGAGGACAACAAGTGCAAGCCTGTAAGTCAAGTGCTAGGAACATGCTGAAGTGAAGGAAAGTACTGAGGAAGCTGTAAATTATTATTGGGCCACTCCATACGATGTGGTTATTGGAATTCAGGTATTTGTGTGTCAGCACATGGTGAATGTTACAACATCGGTGTTTATAATAGGAGTTCAAAACAGCTGGCAGTCAACTTGATGGCTGCTTTGTGTAGAAAATAGCCACAGCGCTTAGACTATTACAGGAAGTTTTGAAGCCCTGTAGCGAGGTGCACCTACTTGCTGATAGCAGTGAACTTGGGGTGAATGTATGCACTGAGAATGCTTTTCTCAAAGTTGAAAGCAGACTTATTCCACAGATAGCGATGCCAACCAACAGTATGCTATAGGCAAAGAGACCTGTAACTTTAATGGGTTTTAAGGCTAAAAGCGGTGAAGAGGAAGAGCTACTTAAAGCAGCCCAAGAACACACAGCTTTGAAAACAGTAAGGAGAAATTTAGGCTAAATATAGGGAAATATGGCTTAACAACGGTAGCAGAAGTAGGGAATATCCCAAGGAACAGCCTTCTCAAGGGCTTGAGATGCTGCTGAGTGAAGCACAGAAAACTGCACTGTGGCAAATTTGTGGCCATTTGGCATCTTGCACCACCAGTCCTGGCTTCTTGCCTTGTTCACCAAGATTGCAGCAGCCCCAGTTTATGTGTTGCTCATATAGTAGTATCTTTGAAGTAGTGTTCAACTCCCCTCTCAGCCTACTTTCTAACTAATAGGATGTGTTGAATACCTTAATACTCACAAGCATTTTCTCCTAGTCTCTAAATCATTTTTGGCCCACTTTTGAAGGTTTTCCCCCCAGTATTTCCATTTAATTTTTGTGGCATGACATCAGGTCTGGAGCGAGAATGCTGGCTCAGATATTATTGTGTATACGGTCAAATCACCTACCCACTTTTATATAGTATTCCTTATGCCCCAAAAGTGCACTAGCTCTTTTTGGCAGACTTTCCCTGAGAGTTCAAGTTGAGTTGCTTGTCCTAAGGTTTGTGTGCTGCAGCTATCTAAAATTTGCTGAGTTGTTACTAATTAAGTGGATGATGCAGTTTACACTTTAGCAGTCATTTCTCTTCTGCAGTATTTACAGTCTTCATGGTCTTCTTTTTCTTCTGTCTTTTCTGTACCACCACTGATGATTTTTCTTTCTCCATCTAGCAACAGGCTTATCATAATTTGGAGATGGATTTTTAAATGCTGCTTTATTGGGCTTGGCTCCATGAATCACTGGTGTTTTACTTCATTAGCTTTAGGGTTTTTTTGCAGGCTGTGTTTTTTAAAGGCTAATTGGCATTCTTTGCCATCAAGCTTCTCTTTTCCCTGTTTGTCAAGGAATATATGTATATTGCTTTTTCTTAATGTTTTAGTATTGCTTCCACAGATCATTTTAGCCAAGACAGTTTTCTGACCACTGGGAAGCTTACTGTCTGCATGGCATGCCCAGGTAAATACTCCAAATAATCCCTAGAAAGATTTATTTTTTTCATGTTGTGACTAGATGCTTAAAGAGCAGTCCTAGTCTTTGCTAATGAAAGCAGGTGGTCCGCTAATGTAAGTAGAGCTCATTGGGATGATCTTGCTGCAGGTAACAGTTATAAAACCCTCCTCCTCCTTCACGTGGTCTTCATTTGGGAAGAGTAAGCCCTTTGTTTTTCTTTGCTTCACTAAAACCTGAGGTTGCCATAGGCTAGTGCAGTCAAGCTGACCACGTATGTTTGTTTTGCTTTACACAGGAAAACAAATCTCAAAGTTAATTGTACCTCCTCAAGTTTGTAAAATAAGCCTTCTTGAATAGTACACTTTTCTTCTCTTTTCCTTCCTTAGTCATGCTGTGGTGGTAAGTGAGTAGTTTTTACACAGGATAAGAGAACGCTAACAGGTCTCAAAACCATCATGGTGAACACAATAATCTTCATTTTCTGTGAAGTTCAATTTCCTGGAAGATGTGCATCAAAACCTCAGGGTTTTCTCATGTTATAAAGCTGTGGAGGTACAGTTAGCTTACTCTGAAATTCTCACTTAAAGCAAAACATACGTACCCTTTCAGCTTGCCTGCACTTGTGTACGGCATTCCCGGTTTTAATGCAGTGAAGAAAAATAAATGCCTAATCTTCTCTGATCAGGAAGCTGACCAAGGTGTGCCTGTGGTTTTATTAAATGTGCCCAGCAGAAAGGATGAAAGGGAGCGTAAAGGAGGAGAGCTTTGCTGGAGTCATGGTCCAGTTGTTAGGCCATTGGGGCATGCTATTTTTTCCATTCCTCCTGTTGCCAGTAGGCACATGAATAATTGTGTGCTAGAAGGAGAGAAATAAAGGTACTTTAAAAAGAGCGCGGAGGGTGAATGTGTAGGGGTTTAATGAATGCCATGCTCCAGCCCAGGTGCTTGTTCCCAGCAAAGCGCCTCTATGTCACTTATTATTTAGAGTCACTAACAACTTGCTCAAGGTGCCAGAAAATCAAAACAGACGCTGACACGTAGCGGGCAGAAAACGCGCTTGCAGCGGTGCAGATGCACGGCTGGATTTCACACTCCAGCGTTGGCTAGCGCGGTGCGAGGGGGCTCGGTTTCTGGGGGGGCTGCCCGGGCCGCTCTCCAGACGAGCCGTTCCACACGATTTCACATCAAACAGCCGCTCGAGTGGCACATGCGCTCTTTCCACTCCTGTGATCGTGCATTCACTGAGGATTTATCCATTGGGCTGGTTTCCTCACGCATGTTAAGTTGTGGGAATAGCAATTCGGGGTGGCGTGGGACCGTGTTGCAGCGTCTGGGAGATGCACATGGCAGCCCTTCGTCCTGATCACTTGCTGCCAAATACTTTCCCCCCGGGTCCAGAAAATAACTCGTCTTGCCTAGAGAGGTAGGTGTGTGCCGGGAGGATGAAGCGTAGTGTGAAACATAGGGATCGCTCCCCACAGAAGAAGACCTGTCCGCTGGGGTCTCAGTGAAGTGCAAGAAACGGAGGTGCAGTTTCTCTTCTGAGAGCTGGCGTGGCAAATACGGCATTTGAGCCATGCTCAGAAAAGTTTTGCTAAGGGCAGCAAGCCTTGCCAGCGTCTTTCATGAGCCAAGGATGAATTCTTTTTATGGCAACACAAGAAAGTTCATGAACGTCAGACTGACTTATGGCCTGGAGCTGAAGGAACCATACCACAGCAAGCCAAAAATTCTATTAAAAACAAGAATCGGAGTGTATTTCTTCTCATATTTAATGATATTGGTATCAAGGTAGCATCTAAGAGCCTCACACTGGGGCCCTGTTGTACTAGCCAGCGTGCAGGGAACAGAAAGGTGTTTGCTGCCACTTATGAGAGCTATTTGGGAACTTTTTCCCCGAGACGTTTTCTAATGGAAAATGGAGTTTCCATAAAATTAAAAAACCATTAAGGCAGAAAGCTTTTGATGATGCCAAAAATATCACTCCTGCTGTTGGGAGGAAGCTCAAAGAAATATTTGTATTTGGATAGGTATGATTCAAATTAAAATATTTTGTTTTATTGAATTGATTCAACTCACTCTGAGTTAATTCAGCAAGGTATTAAGTTGCCTTTATTAACTCAGGAATCACCTTCTAGCAGTTATACCTTAGTCTTACATTCTTTCCTGGGGGCTATTTTTGTAATATAATACACGTGTCTCTTGCCCAAACTTGTTTGATCCATCCCAAGAATCAGTCATTGTGCATACATAACAGAAGATGAAATACAGCCAGGAACTACAGCTCCCATAAGGCAATGTGCAGGAGCCGAGAATGCAGTTCTATGTCAAAATAGCAGAAAGTGAAGCATTTCTGGCTATTTCAATAAATCAGAGTAAAGTGTTTATTTTTTGAGAATATTAGCATGTTTCATTTTGATCGGCAATATGAAAATGAAACCGTTTGACATGTTGGGCCACTAGAAAAATATTATAAGCTGTCAAAATTTTAGACACGCTCAGGATATAAAACAAATGTTGAAATGTCCAGATTTTCCACAGAGCAGAAATTCTGCCTTTCTCTGTGCTCTTCAGCTTGTTCTGTGCTCAGAGCTGCCCCAGGGATTCTGTGCTAGTTGCTTTTGCACACTTTTAACATACATGTTTGAGAGGCCATTGGGCTGTACCCGTGCAATTATTTATTTCAAGTTACTTTGCATATTATGCTCCTAAATTGTCCAATCTTCCTTTTTTTAGCTCGATGAACTCGTAGATTTGCACGAGGCTTGTGTCAGCAGTGACACAGAAAGGATACTGGTGCTCTAGAAAGCTGTTTAGCCTGAAGGAACGACTCTGCTGGACTTTGTGTCTGGTCCAGGTGGGGAAGGGGCCTTGATTTCTCTGCTGCAGATTATTCTCTTGAAATGTTGTTACAGATTGGCCTTAATTCTGCCAGATCCACATGTTTTCACAACCCGAGGCTGTTTAGATCCTGGGCTTTTTTTGTGCTTGGGCTACTCTTTGAGGAGAACTGTAATGCATATAAATGGGAGTCCAATTTATTTATATATGCTGCCTATATAAATGCCATTCTCCTTTTCCAAGTCTAAGGCAGCTTTTACTGGTGGAGAGGGAATAATGTGTCTTTAAGAATTGGAGCAGAGATTAACTATTTCTTATATAAATACCTGGAGGTTTGAAAGAATCTACAGTATTTATACGTGATAACGCTGCTGTGATCAAACAGTTGTGGTTTTGTGTCTGAACAATCCCCTTTCTTTGTGATCTTGTGCGGTGGGTGTGGCACTGAAAAGAGGGATTTGACGGTAAAATCCATCTCCGAAGGAAGACTTGTCCTCTAAGGCAAGGCTGGGAAGCAGAGCAAGTAGGGGCAGCGATTAAACTCTACCCACAGCGCTTTGATGGTGGCGGAGGATAGTGTTACAAGAGGGGAGTGCGTACGAATTAGTTGTGCAGCAGATGAGAGAAACCTCACCCTTTTTTTGCCAGCAAAGAAGACAAATATTTAATTTGTGTCTCCCGAGAAGTGATTTTTATTTTTTTTTACTGCTGTGAAAGCAACAAAGCTACTAAATTCCCTTTTGATGTAAGAAGACCATTATAATTGGGGTTTCAGTTTAACAGATTTCTTTTGCCTTCCTCACAAAGAGTGCTGGCTTTAAAAGAAACTTTGCCAGCTCTGATATTTTATAGACTGAAGTTCTCCGCAGCTGATGGAGCAACCGCATTTTTGGCCTGCGCCTGCTGAGCAGCGAGGAGCAGACGCAGCGCCCCGGAGCACCGAGGGCTGGTCTCTTTTCCGTCTCGGGGCTGCACCGACCTCAACGTTGAGGCAAGAGAAAAGGGAGCCTTTGGTCACTGCCCAAGGGGTCGTATCCTGCCTGCAGGGCAGCCCGTGTCCGGCGTCAGACTGTCTGCCTCCGGAAAGGATTCCCATCCAAATGGGAGCAGCCGAGGCGAGGCAAAAGTCCTGGCATCGCTGGTGGCGAGCTCATGCCAGGCGTGGACGCGGCTCAGGGCTGGAATAGCGGAGCCTCGGCTGCGCTCGGGGCTGGCGGGGATTCAGCGGCGACAGCCAGCTCTCGGCCCCGCCGCGCCGGCGCTGACCTTCGCAGCAGGCAGCAGGGCAGGCCGGCGTTTGCGGTGCTCAGTCCCCGCAGGGTTTGTTCCTCCCGCAGTGGGAGGAAACCCCGATGAACTCAATGAGTGCAAAGCCTCCGCGTCCTCGGAGCGGAGGAGCGGCCGGTGGGGTGGCCGTTCCTCTTGCGCTGGGGGTTGGACCGGAGACCGGTCCTGAGCGTGGGCGACGTGCCCGCTCAGCCGAGACATTTCGGATACAGCCGTTCAGCTGCGTTTTCTCCATCGTCCGGTGTTCTCGCACCCCCGGGGTTGGCGGTCCCTTGTAGACAGGATTTACGGAGCAGAGTTTGTCGGTGTCGCGGTGCATTTTCGAACCCTTCCCGGAGCTCCCTGTGTGTCTTGGCGGGGTGTGCTGTGTGCCATCGACGACAGGATCTGGCCCCTGACCGTCGCCCTTAGCAGGGATTGGGGACAAGTCTTGCTGCTTATGTTGCTGCTCTTGGGAAACGTCTTGGCGGGGCAGCCGGTGTGCTTTATTTATTTCCCAGAAAAATCTTATTTGGCTGGGAAATGCCATGTGAAAATGCCAGCTTTCTGAGTACCTATGTTAGGGGGAAATGTATTTCTACATGTCAGACATGACTTTAGAGAGTTAGGGCTGAACAAGGCTGGTGTTTGTGCCAGCTTTCCTCTGCGCCAGGGCAACTACCGCAGCAGGGACTGGGCTTCCTTCTGAGTGCATGAGCAGAGTGTGTGGGAGACCTCAGAGGTTCCCTTTCTCACTCCTTTTTAAAAAAAAATTATTATGAGGACACTTTTTCTTCAACTAATTAGACTCATGTTGAGGCATGGGTGCAATTGTAAAGCACATATGTGTAGATATTTTTTAGTAAAACTCCAAAGCTACTTGGAGCGTTGCACTCCCCAGAGAGACTAGGAGAACTGCATTGCTTTGCTTGGAAGAAGCTGGAATGAAATGAGGTCAACATTTGGTAGGACTGACAACTGGGGCCCAAAATCTGAACTGCTGTAAAATAGTTATTTACATTGACTTAACATTTGGCCTGCAGGCTAGGTCCTCTTTGGTCCAGGTTGAAATCTATATCTGTAAACCCTATATATGTTCAAGTGGCAGGTTTTCCCCCTCACTCTTGAAAGACAAAGGTCAAAAGGGACATTTTTCTTGTGATCATGAGCCAGATCCTGATCTTGTTTCCACAGCTAAATATCTGGAATAACAATAATGTGTTTAGTAGATTTTGCTTCAGATCTTCGGCCATGTGAATGATACCGTGAAGGACTCTCCCATCCCATTTAGTGCATGTTGCGCTAACCTACTGAGTCGGATTACAGGCTCATCCAGGAAAGTGTGCCTACAAAAACGCATGTGCAGACACACACTCAGCACGATGGATGCGGCATGCAGCTCGCTGCGGTTTATTGTCAGAATGCTTCATTAGTTAAGGCCAACGACAGAAGTTGATGCTTGGACATCACCCAGTAAGGAAATTGTATCCCTTTGCAGAAGGCACTTTGAGTCCTTGGGAGGGCTGCAGTGATAAATATATGCACATTTGCCCATCCTGATACAGTAGCTCTCCTCCCAAGCTTTCATCTAGCTTTTGCTCTGGAAAATATCTCTGCTCAGAGAGGGGAAAGACTATATCCAGTAAAGTCTGAAGTCAGTTTGTTTGCCCTCTTTAGTTTAGGCTTAGGTGTGCTGTTAATCATCTCATAGTTACAGATGCCCTGAGATACCAGTAGCTGCTGCCAGTTAGGGGAATTTGATTGAGAACTGTTTCACATGGGGATGACCTTGTGAGTCAAAAGAACATTAAACTTGCTTAAACCAAGCGCCCTGACTGAGTGTTGAGTTGGCTCTTCCAAATTCCTCGGCTTGTTAATAACAGCATGAAGGTAGCAAATAACCCCCCTACACACTGTCCAACTGCATTCCTCATACCGAGAGATATTCGATCATCCTTTCTTCAAGGTGATCTTAATCACATACAAACAAACCATAATCATTCTCAGTTAACGTAGGTTTTGATGGCATGTGGGACTTCTTTGAGAGTGGGCTCTGCTGCAAAATGGTAGAAAGTATGGCACAAAAGCTATTCTGAAGGAAGTGGTTTGGTAGACACACTTATTCCACCCTTAAGAGCAGTGCAGTGCACTCCACTCTCAATAGCTGTCCTGCAGTCACTATTCCAGGCAGTCGACAATAAAGATCCCTCAAATGCTGTAGATCACTTTTGATCTGCGCTTTAGGAAAACATTATTGCTCTGTAATGGGATGTTAGTGGGGAAATGCTAATAGTACCTCACTCTACAAATACCCATGGACGACAATGGGGATAGGTGGGTGAAGGTGGATTAATGGTTGATCTCTGCAGAAAGGGGCGACTTATGAGCACTCTGGTACACATGAAACTCTCCCACCACAGGGTGTTTCTGTAATAGAAGTCTCAGACGACACATTGAATTCTTGTGGACCAAACAGAGAAGGACGCAGGTAGTTCAGCGTGCTGCACACCAGGCTCTGGGAGGGGACAGGTAGAGACTATGAGACCTGTCAGAGCTGCTCCAGTCCAACTTTGTCAAATCGTATTACTGGTCTTTTAAAAAAACCCAACCTACCCACCCATTTTTAGTGTTACCTTCGAGGAGATGCAGGGACCGTGATGTGTTTTTCATTTCCTTGCTTACTCCCGCTCCTTTGTAAAACCACCACAAAGTGATTACAGTTATCAGTTTTTTGCCTGGTTTCTGAAGCCAGAATCTCAGCTAACACGTTTGGACTTAGAGCTGCTGGTGCCAGCACAGCTGCACCAATTCACAACAGTAACACGATCTAGTTACTTTTTCTAGTAACACATTCACAAACCCTTTCTCTCCGCTTTCTTCAACACTGCCTTTTAGTGGGGGAGCAACCGTGAGTCTATATGGGTAGATTAAATCTCCATGAAGCCTGGGCCTGTTTCAAGGATCCCTACATTTTGATGTCTCTTGCTGCAGGTTTTTGCTCTACTCTCAAGTCATTAATCCCAAGCAAAGCCCTCCAGACAGGCAGTTGGTAGCAATTGCTTATCGGCTGCACCACCATCTGCTGCTTTGCTCCCAGCTCACTGCTGAGTGAGACTAGGACCCGGTCATAATGTGCATTTGCTGGTGCTTAACATTTGCTAAGAGGAATAGTTTACTATTTAGCATTTTCCACTCCGTCTCTTCCCCTTCTTGGCTCCATTCTTTTGTCTTGTTTTTGCATTATTGGGCATGGTGTCTGGTTTCTAGTAGCGTATTAGTAATGTAGGAAAAATGAACATAATTGCAAAAATACCACACAAAGGACTCGTATGTCGCTTTCATTGCTTAATCCGCTTGCCGGGAATAATTGAACGGGATTCCTTTTGTTTTGTAGCCTCTTGATTTGCTGGGTAGAAGTCCCCTCCTCCCATGCCTGACCCTGCAAGCAATGATGGGCGGACAAGTTTGAGAGAAATAACAACTGAATCCGACCCTTTGAAACTAAACCTGCTCTGGCGAGTCAGCAAGGCTCAGTTGAAAGTACTAATACTTGTCACTTCTCACGTCCTAGGTGCTTTGCAGACATTGGCAAAGATTCACCTAGACCATGGTGTGAACTCCGTCACAAGTCGGTGATGATAGGCTCTGTGCTGCTTTTGTAAAAGCCTACAGCAACCCTGATATTGGGGTTGTGCCACCTCGGGGCAGAAAGCCTCTCCTAAGAGAACAGCAATTCCACGGTGTAGTGGTGGCAAGTGGCCTCAGAAGAGACCTCTTCTGTCAGAAATGCATTTTCCTGATTCTGCATCGCTGTAACTGGTTCAGTTTAAAGCCTCATTGGTCCAAGTGTGTGTCATCACCCTTGTTTCAGATAGCTGTGGTGGTTCAAGGTGGGCCCAAAGCCACGGTGCTGCTATTAGCACCAGTGGGTTCCCGCTTCCCTCTCCCCTGCCTGCCGGTTAGGTCACGTTGCCCAGCTCCAACTGCGTTATTGTTGCTCTCTGGCATTCCCTGGCTTGCCTCCACATCTGTTGGATCTATCCAGAGCAACAGGCAGGAATATAGTGGTGGAAGATCAGAGCAGGAGCAAGAGCTGTTGAGAGTCCTGCAGGGTCAAACCCATATTGTCTCACAAACAAATTTAAGTTTGCCTTTTCTTTCAGTCCAGGTGCAGCCAATAAGCAGTATCCGTTCCCACAGAAAGTCCAGAAAGGCATTTATATATATACTATTTATTAAGTAGGACTGTATATAGATGTAAAAAATGCCATTGCAAAAGGGTTAGTGTGGTCTCATCTGTAAGGGGGGGGGGGTGATTTTGCCATGTGAACGGCACTGGTGAGGCAGCAGGAAGCTGCACACAACCAAAGGGCCCATGCATTGGAAAGCATGTTCATATATCAGAGGGACTGTATTAAAGAGCCACAGAAATATTCACAGGATGAAGGCAGGGCCTTAGAGAAAGAGATTTAAAGAACTCCAGCTGTAAACCTATCAAGATTGAGAGGTACCTTAATTACCGTGTGCAAGTACTTCCTGGGAGGAAAATACAGGATACTAAACAGCTCTTTAACTTAGCAGAAGAAAGGCATAAGCAGATAGGAGAGCTGAAAGGTGAATCTCGACAAAAGCGAGTTAGAAACTAGCCAGGCGGTGGAGGTGACAAACTCCTGGGACAAACTGCCAAGGGAAAGGATGGATTTTCCATCTTTTGATGTCTTCAGCTTATTTCTGGAAGCTCTCCTGGAAAATGTTTTCGCCAAATACAGCAGCACTGACTAGATGGGAGTTCAGATTAGATGATTAAATAGTCCCTTCTAGCTTTAAAGGCTATACATCTTCTTGTCAAACGTGGGTGTGAGATAGAGGACATAGCGCTGGATGGAGGCTCAGCAGATCTGGTGCTTTCCCAGCTCTGATATTCATGTATTTAACGAACTTGGGAAAATCAGCTCGGAATGGTCATCTAAAAAGTCATCTCAGACAAAATATTCAACTTGTACTTCGAAGTCCCCTAAAATATCTGGCCTGCTTTCACTGTCGGTGAGCAGAATGAAAGCAGCAAGTGCTTTGCCTCTTTCTTATGCTGAAATAAGGATGGTTTATGTATCCAGACAAAAGTTGGGATGCTTGATCTGGCTATACGAAATGTGATGACATTCCTTCCTTTCCCCGTGGCAAAGCGGCAGTGTTGGGGCTCGTTCCGTGCGTTGCGTAGTGCAGGAGTCCTAACTGTCGTGGCAGTTATTTCCTTTTGGAGGCGAAGCGATGCGCATTGATGGCAAGGAGGTGCCGCGGGGGTAAAACGCAGGGCAGGCTGCGGCGTTCCTCCCGGTAATACACGTGCACGTCCAGGCACGGGCGGGCGGGCAGCGTTTTGCTGATGGAAAAGATGCCGACAGATGCACCGGAGCGTTCGGCACCAAAACCAGGGCCGCATACCCCGAAACAACAGATGCCGCCCAGCAAAAAATGCTTTTTTCCATCCTCTCCCCCGGTGGCATCTCCCGCGGAAGGGCCGGAGGAGCTCGGCGCCGGGGGCCTCGGCGTGCCGCTGGCATTGCTCCGGCCTCCGAAAAGGGGGAAGGGGCTTTTAGCAGGGCGTCGCGCTGGGGGGGACCTCTCGTCCACGAAAGGAAAGACGCTTTTGTCCGCCTGAAAGGCGAGCTTGTAGCTCATTAAGCGGCCGGGGGATTAGCCGTGTCGAAGGCCGTGCTCTGCAAAAGGGCCGGCGACAGCCGCGGGGAGGGGGCCGCTGTCTCCTTTTTTTTTTTCTTTTCCCCTCTCTTCGGCAGGGTTGCGACGGCCTCCCCGCAGGGGGGCACCTCGTGGGGGGGGGAGCCGGTGCTCGGTAGGGGCCCGTGGTGCCCCCCGGCCTCCCTCCGGCCGCTCTTTCTCCTTCTGCCGCTTCGCTTCGTTCCGGGCCCGGCGAGGACTTGCTGGTTCAGGGCTGGGGCGAAAGCGGGCAAGAAAGGGGCCGGGGGGGAAGAGCGCCCGCACCGCCTCACCGGGGAGCGTTCAGGCCGGCGAAGCCGCGCCGCTGGAGCAGGAGCCTGCCCCCAAAAATGCGAAAGTGCCGACCACTAACAATGTTTCCTTTCAGCCTTCCCGCTACTGGTGCGTAAAACCCTCCAGAGCTTTCGATTTTATTTTTTTTCCCACAATTCTAATTTGCCTGCCCCGAGGCGCTTCGCCGTGGAAATGCTTCGCTTTCCGCCCCCCCCGCCCGGCCCTCCCGCACGGCTCCCGGCGGCGCTTCCGCGGCCTCCCGGCGGCGCTCGGGACCGGCGTCCGTGGGCGACCCGCTTCGCAGCGCTCCGTGCTTGGGAACGGCGGCGCCGACCTCTTTGCTCCGGCCTTGGCTCCGCGGCAGAGTCGCCCAGGCCGTAAGTGGCGGGCGTTAGCAAGAGCACCGATCTTTACCGTTTTTATTTCCTCTTCCACTTCTTTTCTGTCCACTGCTAGTTCACTGCTCCCGTGGGTTCCCACCGGAATGACTGGAGGATATTTCTCCATAATTTCCAAACTGTTTTCCGTTTCATCCAGCGAAGGCCGCCTGTATGAGACACTGCAAACATCAGCCCAGGGTTCGCACCGGCTGTCATCAGTTCTGACTTCCAGCCTCTTGTTCCCAGGTGATGCAAAAAGAGAGTGAAACTGTGGCGGGCAGAGCCGCGGCAGCACCTGCCTTTCCCATCAGCGCAAAGGCAGAGCAGGTCCCGCTTTTATTTTTAGCAGCTTTGTTTGCAAACATGTGATTCACTGCAAACAGCGCATTGGAGGTGGTCGGTTAAGCGGACGGTTTGGCCAGTTGCTTTGCTCCTGGAGCCGAGTGCCGGTGGAGCGGCTGAGCGAGGCCGAGCCGTGCCCTGGACCGGAGCCCGTGTCCCGGCCCCGGCCGCTCTCGGGCCAATGCTTTGATTCAGAGCCTGGAAGGAGAAAAGTTGATTCTGAATTATGAGTGGAGCGAATCGGTTGGATAAAACGCCAGCCCGCTCGGGTTTTAGCACACAACTTGCACTGCGTTTTTTCAATGATTATAAAACCCATTTCTCTCTCTTCTCCCCCGCTGGTGTATTTGTCAGTGTTTCTGGGTTTTGGTCTGGTCCAAAAGCAAAAATGCTGGGTGGTAATAAAAATCAAGCTTAATGTACCATATTATTGAGTCAAGCGACTTGTAAAAATTCTTGCTTTAGTCTTTTTTTTTTAGTTCACACACATAAGTCTCAGTACTTTTTACGGCAAGATTCGCTATTGCGACATGCTCTTATTATGACAACTTTTAATTTTAGAAATGTAGAAATCTCCTTGGAAAGTATTTTTAGGTTGTTTACCCAAGTATGCTAGCACTTTTTAATTTTTTTTTTTTAATTACTGCACACATAGTTTTGCTTAAATGTTGCTTTTATTTCATGGCATGGAGTGGTGGTTCTTTTTTTTTTGAGTGAACTCAGACATATTGAGCAGCTTGTTTGTCTGATGTATATGTACTTAAAGAGTTCAGAAAGGAGAACTTGGGCCCAGAACCGAGTACTTGTCAAGTGAATTTAGATTAGGCTAAAGCATGATTTAACTGTGACAGTTATTTGGGAGTAAATCCATGTAGACAGACCCTGAGGTTCATTCTTACTTGTCGGAGTTGCAGGCAAGCAGCAGAGACCGCGGTGAGTGCCGGCATTGAACCTGGCTCCCTGCGAAGGGGGATGCTGTGCTCCATCCCGTTTCCGATCATCTCTCCCCTTCTGCTATTTTGGGGAAATCTGCTGCATCCTGGCCACTGAATAACAAATCAGAGCCACTGAATATCAAACTGGCGCAGATTACCTTGCCTACTTTTGGATCACTTATCACATCGGAAGTAACTTCCATCATTATTCCAAATTATCCTATTGCTCCATCTCTGTTTTTCCTTCCCTCAAATCTGGCAATCCACCAGGCTCAATGCCACACTTTAGAGGCCAGTTTAGGAAAATATCAACATGTCTGTGATTTTATGAGCACTCCACAGTGGAGAAATTGGATATATTTGTGTCCAAATAAGAATGACAGGGGCAGAAATGCATGGAAACATTTTAATCTAGTATGTTAATGGTACTTTTCCTGTCTCGGAAATGCCAGTTCTCTACTCAGGCAAAAGAAATAAAATGCAAAAAAGTTATGAATGATGTCTAATTGAAAAGCCATCCCTGGTTTTAGATTTTAGAGCAGAAATTAGCCATGACAGCTGCTCCTGGAAGGTATTTGTCAATGCTATTATGCAGGATTCTGAAAATGCCATTTTTCCTGGTAGACTGTTATCAGGAACAATTATGTGTTTTGCCTAAAGACTATTACTTCCATTGTTTTTGAACTTTACACCAGACGTACTCTATCACAAAAATAATCACTTGTCTCGCGACAAAATAAACCATTCCATTTCTTTCTTTTTTTCAAGGCACCTCATTATCAACTTTGGAAGGAAGTTGAATTTATAAAAAGATAAGTCATGTAAATAAGCTGGAAGAAATCTAATGAAAATCCTTTGTCTTCTTTGGCAAGCAGAGCTCCATTAAACCGTGATTCTCCTTTGAAGCTTCAATTACCTGACTTACCAGAGCCGGAGTAGAGGAGAAATGGCTAATATTTCTGAACAATGTGCATGTGCGTGTGTGTGTGTGTAAGGGGAAGTTATTACCTTTGGAAAAAGAAAAATATCTGAGCACGTTTACACATTGCAGTTTTATTGTTTTGGCCAGCTGCTTAGACTCTCAGGGTGAAATTTATCCCTGATGAGTCTCCACTGTAAGCAAGCGGAGGAGAAGGGCCAAGGTTTTTCTTGTATAACTCCAGTGAAATGACACCAGAGATGCATGGGACCTGTTCCCCTTCTCCTGTGCACTTGCGTGTGCTCACACTTACACCCAAACATGTGCACGCATGTTTGAGGCTCCATATACTGCTTTTATTTGATGCACGTCAGAAAGGTCGTGCATTGCTCCCGTGCTAGCGCTCCCTCCACTGCATTGCACAAGATAACTTTGTCCTTTTGGCTGCTGTTCTTTGCCACCATGTTTATATCAGCAAAATTGCTGCCCATTTAAAGCTGGATGTCCAATTCCTCTCTCTGTTCTTGGGGTGTGCCTCCACCACTGTCTTCAGTGTAATGGGGTGATGACAGACGTGATTAAACTAGATATCATGGGTAGCAGCATCTGTCTAGCCATGACTGCATGAAGGTCTGTGCGTCTTAACATAGTCCGTTAGGCTCGGTAAATCGGAATAACTCAGGAATCCAGAATATTTGAGTAAAGTCATCCCCACAAAAATGTGTTGCTGCAGCTGAATTTCTGATGCCAAGAGCGCTACTTTAACTTGCTTCCTCTAGACTCAACCAAACCAGGAGTTACAAGATACCAAGACCATCTACCTTCTCCCAGATGACACAGGGCCACAAACTTTTTTATTTTACAGTCAGGCTTTCAGCTAAAGTGCAAGTGAGCGATATACATGAATCTTGCCATGGATCTCTTGCAAAAGATTTTAATCCTTCTACATCCCCCCGCCCCCCATTATTCTGTATTGTATAAATAAGCTTAAAAAACAAGAGCTAAAAACATGGATTTTCTGTTCTTCATTGGAATGTTACTGTGGTGTAACTGAGAGTAGCATTTGACCTGCTCTATCCCTTTTTGTGGAGTTCAGACCCTAATTCCAGGCCAGATTCTAATCTGTGCCTCTCGCTCATATTTCACTGAAGCTCTCAAAAAATACACATGCTGCGGACTGAAGTGCAGTGTTACAGGCAGTGAATGACTATTATCTGGCCCTGAAGGGTCTTCTGGCAAAAAAAACCCCCAAAACATACGATAGTGATCAAATTGCTAAAGTGAACAACTGATGGGTGTTTTAAGTCTTTAATTTGTTTTCCTTTGCCTGGAAAAGCAGACCACGTTTGTCTCTAAAGCAAAAGGCAGTTACTGATAGTGCTACTTAAGCGAGCAAAATAAAATGCTTGCAATGACAGTTATCAAAGGTTAGGGCTCCGGAGATAAAAAGCTTTTGTGTGCATGTGCGCTCCAGCCCAGCCTTTCTATGGGCCCGCGTAAAGTGCACAACAATGTGCTTCCCTTCTGAACTTTTTTGGGATGTGGTATGGAAAGACTGTAGCAGTCTTCATGAAGTCAAATCCCAGCTGGGTATTGGTTTCAAAGGGAACGATGAGTAGCCAGTATGTTAAATATTTTAATTCGGTAAAGCCTCCTGTTCTCCTTGATGTTTGCTAAAGTTACGTTCAGCAGCTGTAGAGGAGAATGTGCCTAAGAAGCTGAAGGAGACTCCCGTGTCCTTTCTCCTCTCGCCTAAGCGATCAATGGGAGGACCGCGTAGGCAGGCAGGAGCCCTCCGCACCTCGGCCCGCCGGGCTGGGAGCCGAGCAGCCAGAGGCTTCGGGGGAAGCAGAGCTGCGAGCAGCTGGACCAGGTGCCGCTGGTGGTCCGAAATGCCACTTGGCCGGCTATTAGCATAGCGAAGGCTTTCGAGGGCCGCCGCGCTGTTTGCAGAGCAATCCGGGCGCTTTTCTCCTGCCGCGCGCTGCATGCTTGCGCTAATAGACGCTTGCGCGGGAGAGTGCTGCGGCGCACATCGCGCGGGCGAGAAAAATTGCAAGGGCAGTGAGGTCCTTGGGCGCGCTGAAGGCGGACGGTCACAGACATTTACTGTTTGCTCTGTGCAATCTGCCAGCTGGGTCTGGCTTGTCCCCTTTTTAGGTAGATTTGAATTTTCCCGGACTCCAGGTTTATGTGGATATGAGCAGAACTCTGTGAAAGATAATAAACTAGTAATAGTGGAGGACAGGGGACCTTGGGGAAGGGGTTGTCTTGCGCTTCACGTTGCCTATACTGGCTATGGTATCAGAGCTGTCTGCAGACAGTTTCTGGAGAAAGGGACTGCTTTTGCAGTCAGCCAGTGCAAGAGTCTTTCCTCCAGAGCAGCTGTACGTGCTTTTAGTTTCTTCTGCTTTCTTCTGCTGTTTTTTGGCTTCAGTGGAACTACTCTAATCTTACCTTGCTTAAAACGTGGAGCAGAGTCCTTAGATCTGCTAGATTATCCCTGCCACTTTAAGAGGAGCCCATGGGGCTCCTCGATATGTAGCTGGTTTCCCACCAGTGTCCCTCATTGAAGGCCACGTTGAAGATGCAATTGCACACCATGCAGAAAGCAACTCCGAGTAGCTCTCCCTCGGTGCCAAGGGGCAGAGCGGGGTGCGGGTCCCAGGTCAGGCAGTGACACGTCTCTCCAAGCACCCCAGCTGTCCTGCTGCAATATGTGGCTGGACTGGAGGGAAGGAGGGAGGTACCTGCGTCTCACGTTGAATGTGTAACACTTAAGACATAAGAAAAATAAATGTCTTTTCTGCCATGCTGTTAGCAAGCCTGGTTTTGCTTCTGGATTGGTTCTCAACTGTGACGTTATGCTACTATGTCCACTTTTATGATCTACAAGTTTTGAGTCATTTAGATCATTTTCCAAGAGCATCTTCTTTGCTTTTCACAGGGCAAAGCTCAAACGTGTTATTATGCACCACACTGCGGCTGGTTAAATTGCTTTCCTCTTAACCATTTTTTTCGATGTTGAGTATTTGATTGGCTTGTTTCTCCTTACTGTGATTGATTGCCAGTTATGTTCTCCTTGCTCAGAAGCAGTAATGTATGACATAAAAGCCAGTTCTCCCCTCCCGCCCAAGCTGCACTTGTCAACTGCGTTCACTCGTAGCTGCTGCCATTTTAGTAACCAGTTCCTGCTCTCAGCTCTTGAAGATGCATGATTAAAAAAAAAAAAAACACAACAGCCAAGACCCACAGTGACATACAACGATTTTCCTGGAAAAAGCAACCCTTGGAATTATCCTTCGCCTTAGGGAATGGCTACGGTGGAAAATCTGACATTGGTTATCCAGTCACCATTTTGTGTACTGCACCCTTTCCTAGTAGTGCATGGGCATTCACTTGCGCCCTGCCTGGTTTGATGGATGATGTTAGAAGCTCGTCCTTTGGTTAGATGACACCAACCACAAACCAGTGTCTGTTTGTCTACTCTATGCAGAGAAGCAAAAATATATTTTGAAATAATAGTTTAAAGCCAAAGTTGCAATAACTGTGTTCCTTAAAAATAAGATCTTGCTGGTATAAATTGCCAGTGAAGCCACTGACTATGTATACAGATCAAGGCTTAGCATGAGGGCTATTACTTTTTGAGCTCAAAAATAAAGCAAGAAGGTGTTGATCAAATCAGTTATCAAAGTACTCACACAAATAACCTACATAACATATGTTGTCCTCAGGCAGTGCGTTGCTAAACAGATGGTTTTGCATCTTTCACTGGCTCTCTGTGCATTGCTGCTAACTACTGCTGCCTCACTGCCAGTAATACCCGTGCAGTTGAGGTGTGATTCAGATTTGGTTTCAGGCAGAAGCTTTGAAGGGTGAAGGCGGTAATTTTATCCAGGCTTTTTTCCTGTGTAATTTGCATTGTTCCTTTTACTGGGACCTTCTACAGCTTATGCTTTCCATTGCGTCTTTTCTTTTTGTGGCATTGCTTCAGTCCTGTCCATGTAATCCCATATTATATGATGGAAAACACTCCATCCTTTTAGGGAGATGCCATTAGAGAACCGTTTCAGGTTATTGGGTCTTTCAATGTCTTTCGCATCTATCCCTGAAACATTAACATCCTTCATCCATTGCACTTTGAAGCCCACAAAATGTTTTAATTGGCTTTAGGGCGCTTTGATCAGGCCTGTGATAGTTGTATAAGGTTGCTGTTGTGCTGTATAGGTTGTTACAAGGAGCTTGTATTTGGCCTTTCCTCTAAAAGGATCCCAAAGTTGTGATTCTTAGTTATTATTTCCTGCTTGTCCGGGGGGCCTGTGGTGCAACTGGTTGTAGACAGTCAAGTAACCCCCGCTCAAAGAATATATAATCTTAATACTGGCAGATAAGGCAGAATTAGTATTGCCATGGGCAGAGAGCTGAGGCAGAAGGAGGATTAGATGACTTGCTTATTTTGACGCAGAGCTGAGGAATGATCAGCTCCCCTTTGCCTTAGCCCTGTTGTTCTTCTTGAACCCACCAGCAACCCCCGAGTCAGGCCGGTGGGGTCAGGGGATGCATTTTAAAGCAGAGGTTGGCCTTTCATATAGGAACCGATTTGCCCATCGCTGTGGAGCCACCGCAGAGGAAGTGTTTAGCAGCACAAGCCCCACATTGTGTATGAGATTAGGGCAGGAAATACGGGATTGCAAGTTGAAACTGCACGGTGAATTGAAGTGAGTTATACACGCTGACTAAAACAACACGCCTGTCTAGCTGCGCCTACGCTTGTACCGGAGAGACTCACAATTCGGTTGTATTTATCCTCATGTTACTCCTGGTTGGCGGGAACCTGTTGCTCCCTGTCTCAGAGACGAGGTCCTGGGCCACCGGCAGGGAGAGGTCACCTCCTCCACGCCAGCAGAGAGCCAGGAGTCTGGCTGTACCGTGCCATCTGCACCACTTTTCCTCCTTAAGGGCAAGGAGAGGGAAAGGGCTTTGATGGCTTGGAGCCAATGGCTCCATGGAAGTCTCTTCTGAGAGACATCTCCAGCGCAATAGTCGCCGTAATCATATGGCGTATGCAGCTCGGGGAGATATGTGTGCTTCCTGGCTTTACTGTTTCCAAATCAGATTTTTAACTTTTTTTTAATTTTAAATCAGTAGCTAAAGAATGCTTTTACACTTTTTTTGCTTTTCCTATTTTAAAAAAAGGCTAATGGAAAGAAATGATCTGCTCTCAGAAATTTTTTTTTCTTTTGATAAGATTAGCCTATTGTTTATAAAGCAGCAAACTGTTCATGGTTTTTTTCCATCGAACAGGTGAAAACACAAGTATTGTAATGAATAATGGGTAATTAACCCTTCTGGATTGGAGACGATAATGTATAAGACCCACTGCATTACTTTCCCTGTGGAATAATGTATCTGTGGTATTAGTCCAAGCCAAACACCCAAGTTTTACAATCAGTTGTATTATTGTTGTAGTTGTAGCATTTTTATTGCCAGAACAGAAGGCTTCTGAAATTAAAGTGGTATTCAATCAGCTTTAAACTATGCTGGCCACCAATGGACTGCCCGCGTTATAGAAGGGAGAGAGCTGCCTTCTGCTCTGCTTTACCCAGAATTAGTGCCGGCCCTCAGTCTCTGGGAGGTTTCCAACGCAGTCTTCATTTGGGATATCTGGTCACTCAAGTAACATGTAGCTTAGAAATAGAATAGGAGCAATTTTCTGCTTCATTTAAAACAGAATCCTAAATTCTGCCAACTTCAGCCTGTCAATGCAATAGGAAGTTTTCAGCATGGAGCTTTTGACTGAACGTAGGATATGGCTGTGTCATGGTGGGAAGCCTGTTTTGTGTCTCTGGCATGCTGGTTGCCTTAGTTCTCACTTGCAAAGGGGCAAGACGTTAACGCTGCCTTCTTGACAGCTTCTCCGGAGAGCAGTTCTGGCTGCGGGTCGGGCTGCTGACCTTGGCCGGGCTGTCCTCGGGGATCAATGACTTCACTGCACGCTGGGCCGGGACAAATGTGGGCAAGTACGAATGGTGGCAATGAAAATCTCTGCACTGGGCATGTGGCTGGACAGACTGGGTTGTGCTCTGTGCAGGAGGGCCAGGTTTCTCTATGCGTAAGAAGGTCTTGCAGAAGAGACATCTTCCATGACTTATGGATATCATCCATGACTCCCGATGACTTATGGTCACGCAAGCTGGAAGTCAAATTAAAGATGATTCATGTGGAGGCTGATATCATTTTCAAACGGTGTAATTTTTGAGTACTTTAAGAGTAAAGACGGAACGGTTAAACTTTGCTGCGCTTGTGTTCCTCACGTCCCTGCTGTGTTATCTCGAAGGGGACTTGCTAAATCATCCTGGCTTGCCTCCCCCTACATGGGACTCCAAGGGAGCACGCTTGTGCTGTCACTAATACCAGTTTCAGGATTGAAGGCATATGACTAGCAGGGTCTCTGTCTCTAGAAAGTGCATCAGCCAGCAGATCTGAGTCCAGGAGCTTGCTGTAAAAACAGTGACTAATCTCTACCCAGATGTGGTTGGTTTGGAAGTACACAGGGATATGCAATCAGGCTTCCTTGCAGCAGGCTGGTGATTATTCAGTGAGATATGGGGCCAGTTTGTTACCAGTCATAGTGGTATTGGGGAAAATCTTGATTTCCTTAAGCACTCAGAGATTGGGTGACTTCAGTCTCTTACCGAAGCTGAGCCACAGATGTGATCCCCAAACCCTTGTTCCTGTTAGGCTGTGAGGAGTTTGTCTTTCTTTCTGAACAGGAATGGATCTGCTGTAGTGTCTTCTTCAGAGTTTCATAGTTATAAGACTTCCTACATACTATTGTTTTGCACAAGGATTTTCTGCCTTTTCCCCTCTGGTGGTCTCCTAGCATTTCCAGCAGAAATACAGACGAACCCGTATCACAAGCATTGCAGAAGTATTGCTAGTGCCATCTGGCTTGTCCTTCTCAGTCACCTTCAGAAGCAGTCAGGGATCTGCAAGCCAGAGGCTGAAAACCTACGCCCCGGCACCTCCAGCGTCACAAGGTTCATTAGCAGGGCTTGCTTCTTCCCTTGGAAAATAAGGCTTTATTCAAAACATTCCTTTCCTTGGTCCCTTCTTCTTGCTTGGAGTAGGTCTCCTTTGGAGCAAGCCCTCTCCAGCGTTCCTCCCATCCCACTGCCATTACAGTGCCTTTATTCGTGGTCGAACTGCTGAAGCATTTCCTCCTCCCACAGCGTTCATGTGTCCCAGCGCCGGGTTTACCCCAGGCTTCCCATTGCGTAGGCCTCTGTACTGCTGCCAGACGATACATGCAGTATAGGCTGTGGGTGATTCTCTCAGCTTCTGGAATGAATTATTTTATTGCTGCCAGCTTGTCAGAGAAATCAGCCTGAAAGCTGAGCCAGAGAACGGTCCTGGGAGGAACCAATTCAAAGTGGAAGCAAGTCACCATCAAGCAAAATAAATAGGGGAATGCATCAGCTGGATAATATGAGTGCTGTTTTGTAAGGGGGTTTCAAAAGAACCAATTAGACCTCAATAGGGAACCAGGTCTTATATTTAAAGCTCATAAATATACCAATCATGACATTCTAATTAAGCACTGTTGTTTCCCAGGTTTTGTTTTTTAAGGGTATAGTTTTCTGTTTAACTGCCATTCTTGTAAAGATTTGGCATGGGCTGGGACATTTTTCTCTTCTTGGTTACCTCGCAAGGAATTTGCATTCCCGCGCTGTGACTGCGCTTTGGTGTGCGTGCTGCCACTGAAAAGACTGCGAGTCATAAATAAAAGAACAATATGACCACAAGCACCCCCTGCAGAGGAAGAAGAAAGTCATGAGTAAAATAATATGCCAGAGAAAATCGTAGACCAGATAATTTATCCGCCCCTAATTATTTCTGAGCCACAATGAAGTATTTCAAATAGTAAGAAAACAACTCTTTCATTTTTTTTTCTTTTAGTTATTTCAAACCATTGGCCTATTACAATTTGATTCAAATTTAGTTGGCTGTTTATCAAGGAAAAAAACACTGAAGGTCACTTGTAAGTGCTACAAAATCAACTGCATATAAGTTTCTGAAGCAGAAAGGACTGTTTTTTTCATGCATTTCTGACACTTTCAGCCATTCAGACTCCAACATCTTGAAAGAAAACACATCTCAGGTGTCACATTAATCTGGTTGGTATGAGATTATGCCTTGCAAATTGCTGATTTTGGATATGGATGCCTGGCCCATTTAAACGACTTCAGCGTAAATAGTAATAATAGACTACAGTGGTGCAGCCTTTCAGAAGACGAGACAAAGAGCTATGCTTGTTAAAACAAAAAGATACCCCAGAAGCAGGAAATTTAATATTATTAATGAAAACAGAAGGAATTATTAGGAATGTTTTCACATGCTCGAGCTCCTCATTCAGAATATATTACCGTGGGGGCTTTACCAAGGGATCTTGCTGAATCTTCTTTTTCCTGGACGTATCTGTAGCACTGTGAACATTCTTTTACTATAATCTATGATGTATTTGTAACATTTGCATGTAATCTGTCAGGCAGAGCCTGTGCTATAGAGCGTGGGAGTTTCAGGCCCATGGGATTTGTGAGGCTGCAGATGCAGAAGTTGAAGTCAGTCAGATTTGTGGCATGGACAGGGGTTTCCCCGGTGTTAGAAGAAGTGAAGAATAAGCCCTAAGTAAATTACAATCTGACTTTACACAGCTTATTCTCGTAAGATTTCCATTTTTCAAGGTTTGGATGCGTTTTGGCATCAGAGTGCTCCTTTTAAACTGATCCTTCGCAATCTTTCAAGGTTCACCCACAAGTCATAATTACCCTAGAGAGTAACAGCACATGGATGCAATGAAATGCATTGGTAAAAGTGCTAGTTTTTTCATTGATGGGGCTTTAACTGCTTGTTATCTCTGAACATGATTTAAAGGGATGTAATTGTACCATCTCAGCTTTACACGTTCATAACTCCTTCCATCAAAAAAAAAAATCTCAAAGCATTTTACACACAGTTGTAACCGGATAATATGTCCTGTTGTCTGTGTGGCATCTCCAACATCAGTTATCATCATTCTAAACCATATGCCAGGGTCTAGAGTATTCCCTGAAGTATTTTACATAGGAGGAATACGTGTAAATAGAGTATCTGGCAATCTATGAATGGCTCACAGGATTTTAATCAACTGTACAGTTTTAAAATTGGCATTTAAATCCCTCTCACATCTGTTGTTTAAAATAGCCAACAGCATGCGGGATACATTCAGTATGTAATGTTCATATGATTGTATTAGTAACAGTATACATTATCATAGTAAAAACCAGGTGTGTAACTGTAGTGCTCATCAGAGTCATTATTTAATAGTGAAAAAATATTCCTGCCGCCACACATGCAGGCAATATTGAGATATATTCTTTGTATTTTGAGTAGATAGCCTAAAAGCTCCCATTTACCCCTTGATGCACACTGTGGCCACCCTTCCACGCCTCTCCAAGATCAGTCCGTACAGGGTAACTCCCATGGAAAGGTAATAAACTGCACCTGCTTTAGCATCTAAATTTCAAAGAAAGTGAAATGCCTCTAGGAAGAAAGTTGTTGTTGTTTATGAATCATCTAGGATTCAGTGACACAGGCGTTAGCAATGCCGCGGGTGCTAGCAAACTCTGGGTCATTGACAAATGCTGAGTTCGGACTGCGACTCTAGTCTGTCTTCTCCATGCATTCGCATTCGTGTCTTTGTTCCCTGTCTGCATGACAGTGTCGCTAATGCGGATTCTCTGCTCCTCTTTCTTCGCCGCAGTGAAGCCCTTAACAGTGGTCCAAGGTGAGCAGGATGCAAACCGGGCTCCTTGCGTCCCAGACCATAGAGAGTTCTGACCGCTGGAGAGAGCTGCACGCTCATCTCCAACCAATGAGCCCTTTCAAGGCGACACACTCGGCAGCTGAGCACCCACGAGCCTCTCAATCCCATCTAAGAAATGTTGGATCTCACGTATTTTGTGAGGTTGCTCCTGTCTCTGGTGCTTTCTGCTGTTCTGGTCCTACTCTGGTTGTTGTTGTTCTCCTACAGTGAAGGTCATGTGCGAAGACAGGGATTTTTTTAAAAAACAAAACAAAACAAGGGAATTTAATTCCATCCCACAGGCATGACTGAACTACGCTAGTCGTTGTTTTGAAGTATGTTTTAGAAATTTGTAATGACAGCGTTGGGAATATATAGTTAATTGTGGAGCAACCATTTTTACAATTTGTGTTTTACCCCACATGGAAAGCTATAATTTACTCCATGTAATTAGGTTAGGTTTAATTTTGGCAAGACAGAGACCCGTATTATCCGGTGTAATATACTGTAATCCTCACGTTAGGTAGGGTGCCAAGTACTCCGTTTGTTTTGGGAGCCAACAAAATTGCCACTTGTCCAGAGTTGTTCTTGGACAGAATTGTGAAAGTGGTAACATTTCACTACTTAAAACAGTTTATTATTAGTCTGACAATGACTCAGAGATATCTGTAGTGTTCACTGAACATTATATACAAGGTCCATGGCATTTCACTAATAAAATGATGTCTTTGACATCATACAGGCGGGAATGTTGAATGACTGTCTGTTTGGTGTCATCAGACACTGAGGCTTCTTTGTGTTTTTCAGGACTGGACCCCCAAAACACCAATTCCTTTAACTTTAGCTTCTTGTCATGCTATATAGTATAGTGGTCAAAAAGACTGTGAAAAGCAGAGGTTACTTCACTGCCATATTACTAGTACATGACTGCATATCACTTTGTTAATGAAAGAAAAATCTAAGCTAAAAAACATATATAAACTAAAATTTGTATTTCCTCTCTACCCTTTCAAATGCCTTTTTTGTGCCTTCTATTTTAGTGGTTTACCTGTCCTTCAGAAAGACCATTTAGCAAAAGTTATTTGCATATATGGTCGTAGGTTGCTGATTTTGGGGGGGCTGGTGGTTACAAATGACATCATTTTTGAAATCCGTGTTTGTTAAAAACATGGGTTTGTTTTCTTAAATAGGAGTTCCATCTGGTTCTGAAATCTGAGAGGAAGAATTCTTTAGTAACATTTTTTACCTTACTGAATATTACTAAAATCTTAGATAGTTTGATTTTTATATGTTCTGTAAAACTCAGTTGAAAACTGTCACCTTCCATTGATTTCTTAGCATTTTTAACCACTTTTAGGTGCTGTTAATTCTTGAAATCAAAGATAAACATAATATTCTATTGGTGGATTTTGAAGAGGCATGAATTTTTCCCTCAAGCAAACGCACATGGGGTTCAACATTCCCATTTAAGTTGTTAAGCAGCAGTCCTCCCTGAGAGTTAGCTTCATCTGATAACTGGCATACTGCATAGGATGTTTAATTTTCTTCTGTAAGAATTTTTTTCCCTTTCCTTCCTACCAGAAGAAGACTATGAAATTTGTAAGTCCATAAAGAATGTTTGAATAATTTTCCTAGTGGTGTTGAAGAAACAGCTGGATCCACATTCCTGTCTGTAAAGTCCAGTATTGCAATTCCTAGTTCATCCTGATGGACTGGGTAATTCCACACTGAGGAATTAACTCACAGTGTTTGGAAGGCTCAGGATTGTACAATTGATTATTTTTGTTTGATTTTAAATGCCATCCAAAAATTATTTTTTTCCTAAGTCACTGATATATATGACCCCTCTCTCCTTCAGGTCCTCCTGGAAATTTCTTTGTGCTGGCTATTTTGACCAGGTGAAAGTTCAGGGTGGTTGAACACGTTTCATTGATGTTCCTACACATCTTGGTGAAGGAAATAATAAACATTAATCAGTGCTACTAGGAAGGGGAGTGGTAGAGATATAACTTTATGTGGGAAACAGCAGCTGTGTAGTGGTTAAAATAGAAGGCTGAGAGCCAGGTCTTATCAGTTTTATCCTCGGCTCTGCCGTAATCTTTTTCTTATCATTAACCTTGCGTTAGTCCTTCCAGTGACATTCCTCCCTCCCCCAACCCTAGCAATTTAGAGTTGTTGAAAATGGAATTTTGGCCCATGTTCTTGGGTGGAGCGTTCATACCACCTCGCTTTTGGCACCCACTGTCTGCAGCTGAGGTCCCTTCCATCATCCCTTTACGGTCAGAGAAGGGAGGTACATGTCAACCTGACCTTCTTTTCAGTCTCACTCCTAACTTGGGCACTAGAGTTAGGTTTCTTAAGTTGGGACTATCTCAACTTTATTTGTCGGATGACAGTAACAATCCCATGAGACTTCATAACATTTATAAACTTGCTATCAATATTTAATGATTTATTATTATAAATAATAAATGCAATAAAATTATAAATTCAGATATGCGGCTGATTTCTTGTTATAAAGTCACTTCTCAACTCCATAAAAGGATGAGAGGCCCCTCATTCCCCAAGCAGACAAAACTGTGTGGACAATATGAAATGTGATTCCTGAGGAACCTCAATAAATGTGGCATCTGCTCCATGCCTGCGCTATCCAAGCAATGAAGTCTTTAGACAGAGACTGCCTTTTGTGCTGTGCATGAACAATGTCTAACATAGTGGGAACTTGTCTTTAAGAATCCTCAATACTATCATGATTCAAATAATGATTAAAAAATACTGGGAAATACTCTCATTTTGATAGAAGGCTGGGACAGCTGATCAGTAATGGCTGTCTTTTGGTGCCACCATTTCATGTGCAGACAATGCTGGTAAGAAGGCAGAAGCCTACCCACTGGTCTTATTCGCTGTTTTCTTGTCCCTTTCATCTGCTTCAGTAGTGGATCAAGAATATAGCCGCAGACTGGTGCCTGTGGTGCAGAGCTCTCGGGACTGCTGTCTGTGTGGGATGCAGCATGCTGATAAAAAAAGTAACCTCAACAGCAACAACAAAGAAAGAAGAATTGTTTTCTTGCCCCCTGTGGAATGGAGACCTGAAGGCAGGCGGGAGGTCCTGGTGTCTGGAGAAGTCAGCACGGCTTGGGGAAGGAGGAAAGCCTGTGATTGCCTTTGTAATATAATTGTTATAATGGTAGCTCAGGGAATTGCAGTGGTTCAGTGATTAGTTGCAGTCATTTCTCCTTGTGGTTCTTCGTGTGGTTACAGCAGGAGATGGTGCATCCCTACATGCTGATGTTCTGTGACTGAGAACGTATCTCGGATGATTTTGTGAGCTCTGTGGGTAGCTGTGGAGCACTTCTCTCAACAACGGAAGTACCACAGAGAGCAAGAAAAGACCCAAAATTTCAGGAAGGCTTCTCCTCCCAGCATTACGGAATGTTATTGGTGAAGGGGGGGAGAAAAAGTTGTGAAGTAGGCACAGATCCAAACCAGATAGATAGAGAGGAGTCATAGGGGAGAAGGAAGAGGAGAAATGAGCATGGTATAACCAGGTCACACCCAGGTCTCATCCAGGTTCTTATCCTCAGAAGAGATCAAAAATTCCTCTCTGTAGATATGGACTAAATGGAAGGATTTTTTGGACTTCTTTTTCATCAGCATCGTTTTCTGTTGGACTTTTTCATTCTTACTGATCATACAGTTAGGCCCTACTCATAATAACGGTGGAGGAGTCACTACAGCTCTCTTTGAGAACTGGATGAGCCAACTTTGGCAAATTGATTTGTAAAATCCCTAGTTCAGACATAGGTAGACCATTATCCTTTTAAAATGTTCCAAAGACTGAGGGAATACAACTTCTCCTACTTCTTCCTGTTCCATAGTTTAGTAGACTCCTCTCTTGGGGTGCTTTCAGATATGCTCAATTTAAATATTCTTCAATTCCATCTCAATATTTTTGTCTTAATCTCTTTATATGCCTAAAATAGTGCACTCTTCTGATGTTCCATCTCTCCACTTTATACATTTACTTCTCTAAGGAAATATGTAATCCCTGTCCAAACCAAAGTTTTTTAATCAAGCCCAAACAATGAACCACAACATTTTTTAGTGGTCTGCAAAAGAGTAAAGACCAGGGATATGTCTACATTGCACTCCCAAGCTAGATTGCTACCAGTCCATAAAGTAAGCTGGCTCTGGGATGTCTGTGCTACACCATATTCCTTCCTTCTTTCATTCTGTGGATGGGAGCTGAAATCTTCTCTCGTTATAAAGTGCTCGCTGCCTGATATATGTTCACCTGTGCATTGAAATGTGGAATGCAGCAGTAACCACCAGTTAAGAGCTTTGTCATCTAAATGGAATGGGATGGGCCTGTACCTCATTATCCTTCCTTAAAAATGTGAGTTACTGATCTAGCTAGGGACAAAAGACAGGTGTCCTCACTCCCCAACCAGGACTCAGCTCCGTAGCCTGCAGTGCCAGGGAACAGGTGGGCTGCAAAGTTTTCTTTCGAGAAATATCTTGCTTACAGAGAAACTCCCAGTGCTGCAGCTGAAGTGAAATCCATAGAAATTTTTTACATGGAAATTCTCATGAAAATGGCCAGCGCTGAAAACACCAAAAGAGCCACTAACACAAACCATTTTTTTTTATTGTCAGGAAATTCTAGTATCAATAGCTCTGGTTATTTTTGGCACAACTAGAGCCAAAGTCAGTAGGCAGTAAAGTCTTCAGTGCCCATTACAGAGGCAAATTCTTTGCCAGTAACCTTTTAGTTTGTTTCTTTAAGAAAAGCACAGAGTATTCCTTGGCTATGTGCTCCTCTGAGTGGGTTTCTTCTTTTTCATCTTGAGGGGTTTTGTTTGGCTGGGACCAAGGAAAGGGGTTTTCTCCAGGAGATTTTTTTTTTCTTCCCTTCAAATATTTCTAATCCTTTTGCTTTCACTGGGCCCTTCCAAATAAATTCTAAACACATTTCCTGCCTTTTCGTAACATCAGCACTGTTAATACAGTAGACGGCACTGTTAATACAGTGGGCAGGTTAAGAATAGCAGGCACCAGATGAAGGGTTGATGGAGGAACTATGAAAAACATTCAAAATGACATCTAAAATTTAAACCAGGTTTGTATTAATGGGCTGAATTCATTGGAGTTTCGTCCTGTGTATCTGCCTCTGACAGAAAGGAGGGTTCAGATAAAAAGCTTGCTAAATTAGAGCTCAGTGATGGGAGACAATTCAGAATTAGTCAAGATCCAGACTTTGCATTTTAATCTTTTTCTTGATTTCAAACCAGCCTTGGCTTAGATCCCTTGATACAGGGATCGCCAGTCCCAAGAGTCCTAAGCCATTTAACTAGGACCCCTGAAAAATGATGGAACAGGCAGAAAAATCACAAGGTGCTCATAAATGAGTTTTGTTCCTCTTTCTCCAAGCCTTTAGAGCATACTTGTATAGAGTTCTTCTTTACAATCACAAATCTTAGGAATTGTTATTCAATAACAAAAAATTAAAATTCTCAAATAGTCACATGTCAGGAGGAAGGTCCTTCAGAAAACCTCCAAATATCACAAGACAAACAACAAATCATGGCAGCTGGTGGTGGTAGCTTACAGATGAAAATCATGCATTAGCTAATAGGTAGGGATGCATTTCCCTGACCGCTGGGGGTTAATATCAGCTGAAATTCTGAGTGAAACCTAGAGCATTAATCCATATTAAGGAGATCTGGGAAAAGCAAGTGGCTTAATCCCTGCAAACCAAGTAATAAAGTTGTGACTGCCTGCCTATATATACCATGGACCTTTCCTCAGGTCGTCAGGTGTATCAGTCAAGCTAGCAGAAGATGCCCATCTGGACTGGTCTCGTTTCCTTGTGTTCCCCTTCAGATCCTAGGAGGATTCTGTGAGGATCCTGAATTTCTCTGAGATAAACTGTAGGGACCTATTTTTTCAGATCATACTTTTCCATGTGTTGCTGTTCACCTTGTGTACTGCAGCATCAGGACTATCGAAAAGTAAGTCCAAATAGCTATTGGTCCAAGCTTATGGCGGTTTCCCACCCGTCGGTTTTACTGGTTAGGCTCAGGAGAGCAGATTCTAATTTAACTCCTAGCAAGGCCCAAGACCCACGTGCCATGAGCAACTCCTGGGTTGTTGCTCACTGGATCTCTGCGGCAGCACGGGACACTGGGGTGCAAATATGATGTGCAAGCAAGATGCATCTGGGCAAATATGGGAGTTGGATCTTCACTCTGGAGTTCAGAGAGATCTCCTTCATTCATCCATGGGAGAAGGCCTCATTATACTTGTTCAAGCCTGACTGGATTACATCACTTTCCCCCTCATTTCACTCCCTCCCTGCTTGCCTCCCTCCTTTTATTTACACCCCTTGTTCAGCGGCGGCGTTGAGCGGGCGCTGCCTTAATGATGCATGCTGATCGCTTCATTCCCCATGGCCCCCCATGGCCTCCCCCGTTGCTTTGAAGTGTGCTCAGGTCTCCGGCTCCAGTTCAGAGGTCACTTTGTTTATTTATGCAAAGCTGGCTCATCTGTGAAATGGGGCTTTCAAGGCCTCCGACATCAAAGGCTCCAAAGCTGGCCCCATCAAGTCAGAGCAGGGACTGGCCTTGCATTATAACAAATTAAAGCAACTTTGTGAATCATAGAGAAACATTAGGGCTCCATTTTTGCTTCATAAATTGGGCCGTTGTTTTGACTCGGGAGTGGATGCTCAGAACCTACTGTTGGCCTGAAAACAAGTCGTGTCCATTCAGCTAAAATATGAAGTCTTCACAGAAAGTCTGCGGGTAAATAAAATTCGATCCCGGCTCAGTAACAGTCTGTGAATGTGTCCCATCAGTTTTTCTCAGAGCCAGACTGAATTTTCCATGAGTTTTAACTTTTAAGAGGGTATGGAACAATTCTGCTCTCATAATAAATAGTAACTATACCCTGCTTATATGGCACTCTTTGTCCCATAGGATCCCCAAAGCGCTTTGTCAATTGATGGAGTTACATGCAGAAATCCCTTTACTGCAGCCATCTAGCCTGCTCTGGGACAGCAAGGAGAGCAGCAAGATACACAGCAGGCAAGACGCGTAGAGCACGATGCTTTCCAGGATGTGAAAGGGCAATTTTGGCCATGACCTCAACATTGATAATTAAGAGCCTCGTACACTCAGATGTGTCAAGTCTCATGGAAAAAAAAAAACTGTGACTCCCACTTTCAGCCCCACCTCATGCTTCCCTGCAGAGCGCCAGCATCTCAGCTGCTTGCCAGACAGACATTTGGCATCTCAGACCTTGTACGGCCAGATGTGGTCTTTGGAGGGGCAGGGGTTACATGTGTTTGTCACTTGTCCCCAAGTGTATCACTTCTTGATGGGGGAGTCTTCCACTTCAGTTTTTTTGACAGATCAGCATGCTCTGTAGCACTGTGAAACCAAATTGTGCAGTGAGGGCACCTAAATCATGTACACAGTGGGTGTTTTTCTAGCCCTGGATACTCGTGACATAAAATTAGTCAGTGATTATTTTTCAAGGCAGGTTTTCCACTTCATCTTCCAACTGGCTGCTCTCCTAAGCCTGTGATACTGTCCAAGAAGTCCAGCACAGGATGACCTTCCAATAGAGGTCACAGAAAAGGGAGCTTGTAGGAAACTTCAGTGGCTCATCCTTCTTAGCACTGCCCCTTGCAGTAATCTCCTGGCAGCAAAGCTGGCAATGCTGCGTATCTAGTCCCCACTGCCCTTTGGCTGCAGGCTGATTTTTTTTGCCTGTACTTATCACTCTGACCTTCTTGCCTCTCTGGGAGGTGACAAGAGTATGAATGAGCAATCAGCTTATTAGGTCATTTTTGAATATAGCTAAGACTCATGTGACTTTTGCTGCTAACTCACCATTTTATACACTGGTCATACTTATCTGAATGTGGGTCATTTCTTTAGACCCGCTGTCTGTCTTATAAGAATACTGTGAAGCCAGACCATTTGTAGAGCATTGGGTTGAAATGCAAACAGCAGTCTCCTGATCTGGCAGTATTAACCATATGTTATAGATCTAGTTGCTTTTGCTCATTGATATAATTTAGAGCTTGCTTCAGACTTCAGGTTTGGGCTGAACCCCTCTGAACATACAGGAAATTTGGTTTTGCTTTCAGCGTCATAACTTGGATTCCTCTCTGTAAGTGAGCAAGCTGACCACAGAGTCTTGGTACAGAGAGATATCCACCCATAAACAAAGAACTGCTAGCACAGGGAACAGAACAAACTGCAAACCTGTTTCCCTGCCATAGGAAACCACCTGATGTTAAAATTTAAAAAAATAAGCAAGTTCTTCAAAACAGGGAGAGATGGATGCTTCCCATGTGGTCACGGTCCTACCTTTGGATGTGGCAGGTGGAAGTCCAAATCTTGGTGATACCTGGATCACCCTTAGGGTCTTCCATCCTGATGGGTATTCCTGAGATAGTCGTCTCCTGCTGGGCAGTTCCACTTTATATAATAATAAGCTCTCTATTGCCTCTGTAATACTACAGTTGAGCTTAGGACACTCACCCAAGGTGCAAGAGAGGAGGTTCAAATCCCTTCTCTGAATGCAGCAGAAGAGAGCCTTGACCCTGGGTCACACATCCCAGGTGAAAGCTTAATTGTTATATTACTGGCTATTCTGCTGGCTTACTCACACTTTTACACTTGACCGGAGATTCCTGGGTTTCAGGGAATCTCCCAAAATGAGCTTTGCTGAGTTTCATCCAGTTGCTGCATTTCATGAATCAGCTTTTTTTCATAGAGTTCCCAAATACAGATTAGTCCAGATACCATCACGGTCAACGTACAAGCTAGGAACCCAGGTCATTGCATATTGGAGTTGGAGCAGAGGCTGCCGTATCACCCGTTCACCCAGCATTCGGCTCTGGATTGGGGAAGGGGTAGTTTGTCTCTATGTGAGTTGTGTTTCTATGTCCATGAGATTTTTTTCCCCAGAGACTTCTGTATGTTTTGTCGATAAAGTTGCTACATTCACAACAAACATGAAACTGGTTCCAGTGGATCTAAAATAACCTGCATAAATACATGCAGTTATTTATTTAGAACTTGCTCCCCTGCCAAAATATTTATTCCATAGGCTCAGTACGGTGGCATTAGTTATGCTGATCTCTGCTTCAAAAATGGTTTTTTTCTGGGCTTGTTAGGTTACTCCACAGGTTTGGGATTTGGCAGGATAACAACCAAACAGGCATCTTCAAAGGGTCAAACAGATTCGGAGCAATTTTACTTACATCAAAAGCTTGGCAGCATGTCAAGAGGTGTTGGGAATGCCAGGCAGGCGCTGTGTGTAAGCAGGAGGGGCGCACATGGGCTGACATACTGTAACATGAGGCAGGAGGCAAGGGAGGATATACCGCTCTTTGTACATCAAGCTGAGTAGGATTAAGATATAATTGACAGAACATCGCCACTTAAACATCTTAGCCACTTCTAAAATATTCAGCAGCTTAACAATGGGCAGGAATCCTACATCTTTGACCACAGGCTTTCTTTTTTTTCTCTGTTGCCCAATGCTTTTTTCAATTGTGCTGAGGAATTTAGTAAGTCCTCTGTCAGAAAACAGCCAAGGTTTTGACTGTAGCACTACTGATACTTATGTGAAAACTTGCACAAATGCCAGAAGATAATCGATTCAGTATTTTGACCTAAGGGAGACAATTTGTCATGTGCAAGCCATCATCTGTAATGCGTATATTTGTATTCACTGCATTCAGTTTGCCAAGGATGTAAAGTTATATTTGCAAAACACAGCGCCTGGGTTACTCACCCGCGAGCCTCGGAGGAGCTGGTGTGACGATATGTTTGCACTCGTGGCACTGAGCGAGAGCCGATGTTTCCCGAGCGTGACTCCGCTTCACGCGGCTTCCCCGTGGGCCGTGGCCCCTGGGAAAGCCTCGGCGTTTCCAGTGATGGAGAAGGGTGAGAGGGAGGTGGGAAGGGGGGGGAGATGGCTCAAGCGAGCTGCTGAAGCAATGGCACGGCGTGCTACTGCCTTGAAAGTTTTCTTTTCCCTTCGAAGTGACAGCTGCACATACCTCCGGGGGGAACTTTGCTGAAGCAACCACGAGAGAGAAAAATCTGTTGGGGCGAGGGGGGACAAACCCATATGGCATTTCAGCCTCTCTGTTTAAGAGACAGCAGCAAACGAGAACAGCGCACGTGTCGGCGTAAAGTGCCCCAAGCTGAAAAACCAGTATGATTTTTCCAAAATAGCAGGAACTGGGAGGAGGATGGGGTTAAATACACATTCTTTTCTCACAAAGCCTGCACACAGGTTCCTCACCAAACACTGTGTGAGCACCATCCATCTTCAAAAACAACTGTAAAGAGCAGCTCTACTATTTGTACGTTATTTTTGGAGGGTGGGCATACGCAAGTATGGGCCGAGGTAAGCTTTTCCTCTCTGCTGCAGAGATTAAATCAAGGGATTTCCTCTCTTTTGCTCTTGAGATCTTTTTTGCATGGGTTTTAGGAATTGGGTGTATAGGGGGATTCATTCTTTGAGTCATGTATCTGGCCTTTTCTTGCGGGGTGTTTTACGCTATGGAAGAGGCACTTCATTATTGCAGTGGGCCATTTCCCTGCCTTCACCTGACCTATCTTGGAAAATCAAATTGCTCTTGCAAGACTGAAATAACAATTCAGAGCTTCGTCTCACAAGCTTCAGACACTTTAAAGCACTTTAGCAAGTAGCTGAGTAGCTCTTGATCAAGATCTTGATCTTTATCTCAAATCCAGCTATCTTATGAGGCTGCCTACCTCTGTCCGTAGTCCACAGAGGAAGCCATGGAAGAGCCATGCTCTTAGCTGGGCCACCACCCCAGCTGTCAGCCGTCCTTCACTTGGACCCCTCTCACGGTGTGCAATGCCTTGCTGTAAGAGGATGTTCTGAGATGAACTCTCAAGCAATAAATGTGGGGCTGTTACTGGGTGAGGAGAGTCTTCTCATCCTAGCCCTGGTGCTACAAAGACATGAGACTACTGGCACCACTGCTTCCCTAGCTGAGGAAGGAGGCTCGATGTGCTCCTCTGCTCCCTTGTCCCTTGTCGAGTCCCTGAAGATTGCCTTATCGCAATCGCAATTTGAGGTGGGGGCTGCTGGAGGGGCAGGGGTCTCACCTTTTAGTTGTTTCCGCTAGCAGTATGGGGCATATAGTGGAGACCTTGAGGCTGCTCAGTGATAGCAGTGATAGACATCTATAGTGACAAGGGACAAAGTGTGTCATTGGTACAGGTGAACAGATGTTCTTAGTTTAAAAAAAAAAAAAGCTTTTCTATTCAATATTGCTGTCTTTCTCCACCCATAGCTTTGCATTAAGTATCTCTTTGAGGGCTAATTTGACCCCAGTAAGCCTGTTTGCTTCCCTGATCTTGTATGGAAGCTGAAAGGTAAATTAGTTGCCCTAATTCTGCTGCTCGTTCTCTGTGTGACTGATCATGTAAGTCTTCCCCACCTCCCAGGTTTAATTAGCTGTAATTTTGATTTATACTGTTATTTGCATAGAAGGTACAACTGATCAGCTCCTCCTAGGGAACAGCAACCTGTAAACATAAACAAAGAGGCTTTTGTCAGCCATTAATGGAAACATTGATTAATCTCCCATTGCGTTGGTAGCCTGCCGAAAAGCTCATAAAGCAGCAAACTAAATTGTTCATTAAATGGGCCAAGCTGTAAGTGCCAGGATGTGGATGCCAAATATATGTTGAGTGCCTTTCAGCAGCACGATGCTTCCAAGACGTGATGCAAACTCCTGTCATCGTAGCACAGCACTGTAGGAGACCTTCCTAACATCTTCCCTTTCCTTTCCTTTGCAGATGATGCCAGCTCAGGAAAGGATAGCCAGGTACCTGAAGGCTCCAATGGAGAATATGAAGATCATTCTGGGAAGCAGTGGGGTAAGGGGCAGCATATGTTTTTTGGTTTTCCTCAGTTCCTGGTTCAGTGCTGTTCATCCAGCACATTTCTCTGTTGTTGAAGGAAAAGAAAAGGCAGAGCGGCAGGAGTGAGTTCTCACTACAGATGGTCAAATGATAAACAGAGCCTGAGCTGAATGTGGCGGTGTGAATGGATCCTGTCCAAGGGTCCTTCTGTGAAATGCAGCCGGTGATCGGCTCTGGGGCCCCCTGCCATATATCCCAGCATGGTTCTCCCTTGCATATGTTTGTCTGAGCAGTCCCTTTCCTTTGCCTGTGCAGCTATTACGGCTTTCATAGACTCTCTATAAAAGGCAGATTGACTTTTACAGCAATATTTCCAAAAGCCTTCAGTGCCAGCATAACACTGTTCCCACTGAGGGCAAATGGGAGGTCTGACTTCACTTCAGGAGAATTAGCATTAGGCCAAAACTGAGTATTTTTGAAACTTACTCTCTCTTTTAGACACCTGAGTGAACTTCTCTAAGCCCCAGGCTGTTCAAGCATAGGATTCTGATGCAGTTGCAGAGCTTCAGGGAACTGCTAAAATCTCACTTGGAACAGGTTCTGAGTCACTCACTGCAAGACTTGCAGATCCAAGTTTGGCCAAAGCACTCCTTTAAGGACAATAAGTTGTCAGGTTGATGCCAAACAGCTTTTGGCCATTACTGACAGGAGTGTGATGTGAGTTTATGACCCCGAGGGATGAGGCATAGCATTTCCATTTTGCTCTCACAGTACATCCCTCCTTTTAATTTTATAATACAGAGATGGCTTTCTCCCACATTCACCTCATAGCAGACATAGGGGTGGAACTTGTTAAGCTTCACCCGATAAGTCCCCACCACTTGAGCTGAGGCCACTTTTCTCCAGGAGCTGGCAAGCAGGGAATCTGATGTGATGTGGTGTAGTCCAGTCCACACCAAGGGGAGGCAGTACCATAATAGCCTTGAATTACAGATTCATTTGAACTTGAGCTTGCTCTGGGAGAGGATGGTAAGCTCCACTCATTCTGGAAAAGAATGAAAACATTTTAGAGCAAAAGAAAAAGTGGCTTGGATAAGCTCCAAATCAGGAGTTCCCCAGTATGGATTCAGCAGCTAGCAAGAAAAGCTGACTTCTCTCCACCCTTACCCCAGTGGAGATAGGAACAGACATTGAATGCCATGGCAGATGTGCTTCAGGGAGAGCTAGTGGGTGATGAATCAATATCACAATAGTATTACGATAGTAGATGTGTGTAGTACTGAAATTATCAGTCATTTTATGGGCCACGTCTGATGGGAGCCTCTGGGACTAATCCATGCACCTTGAGGTGTTCCCCAGTAGAGGACATGTCAAACTCCCTTCTCAGGTGTTCCTGCCAACAGCCAGGAACTGTTTCATTTCTTTTTCATTAGTCTGAATAAACTGTCATGGTAAACAGCATTTCAGCAAGAAACTCATACACATACTCTCTCTTTGTCCCCATCCACTTGTGTTTTCCCTTGCTCTTGTGTGTGGCATAATTTATACTGTACAAATGTGTGGTTCATGTTTATGAAGCAAACGCCAAGTGATGTGGAGGAGAACAAGCATGTGAAGTATAAATAACACAGAGGCACTTTGTAATGGGCTTCTCTGGCATTTCAACAAGCAAAACTTCTGTAAATGGTACAGATTTGGGGACAGACATTTACAAGTGCCAATTCAAAAGAGACTTTTTCTGTCTCTCGCTCACAGTGCTGCTTCTCTCTCTTTCTCCTTTGTACTTGCTGTATCTCTTTCCCTCTCTTGTGTGTGTTTCTCCATTTTTGTTAACTGGCCTTTCTAAACTTGTCCAATTCAGGCTTTTGTCAAGGAAACATTCAGAACTGTCTAAAAGGGATCCGGTTTCAGCATATTGCACGCAGGCTGGAGTAGCTTTTGAGCCCACATAATTGCTTAACCTTCTTTAAACAGAAGAAAGAATGATAGAAAGAGCCAAAGAAGTTTAGCTTTACCTGCAGCTTGTTGTGTATCTGGGCAACATCGCAGTAGGGATGAATGCAAAACTCCAGATGGATTCATGGGAACCACAGTGGGAGCAAAACCAGAGCTGTTACAGACGTGGTTCTTGGGAGAAAGGATACAGTTTCTGTCTCACAATACCATTACTGAGCAGGGAGACCAAATTCTTCTGAAATACTGCTGTGGAACCAGGGAAGAGGCAAGGGAGGGCCTGAGGTTAGAGTCATTCAATGACTTGACTCTTCGCTCCACATGGGCAACGTAAGTGACCTTCCTATTCCCAACCTGCTCCAGGATATGTTAATCCTAGCTCAGGGATCCCACCCAGCAAGAATCTACCCCTACATGGGCCTGCAGTTCCTGGTCTCTGACTAAATTGTTGCCTTATTAGAGAATACTAGTTTAGACCCGTTTCATGGCTGGTTCTTAACCTCTCTTTATGCCATGCCACACTCCCTTTCCACAAAAACAGCCTTCTACCAACATGTGTCTCTCAGCTTGGACTTACATTTTGGCACTTCGGTGCCCTGAACATGTAGCCCTGATGGGGTTAATTGTCTCTCGGGGAGGGTGGTTGTTTTTCTTGGGAGGGAGGCCTCCTGTTGCGGGAGATCATCAAGGGACTACCCAGCCATTTACACACCGCGACCTGTGGAGTGGGCTAGGATGTCGCACTTGCTGCTCAGCTGTTGCTGCGAGTACTTTCAGTGCCAGAGTTGCTCCAGTTCATTAGATTGCACATGAAAGCCTCTGTATGGAGAGCAGGGTATTTCTTCTGAGAAAGAGTTTGAAATAACATGACACGGCTGGGACCCAAAATGACCAAGGGGCGAAGGGAGGCTGCAGAGGCAGATAGTTTCTCCTCCAGAAAAGGACTCCGAAAAGAAGGGTATGCCATAGGGAATCTTCTTCTGAGAGAGAGGGTCGTTGGACAAGGCCGTGAGGGGAGAGCGACAGGGGGCTTGCTCACACACCTCGGAGAGGATGGCCACTGTTCCCCAGCGCTTGGAGAGAGGAAGCTGCAGACCAGCCTCCTCCGTCTCTGGGTGGTAGATGTAAGAACAGGAGTGAAGGAACGAGTAGTAAATCAGTCTCTGGCAGAGCTGGTGCCCTGGGCAGAGGGCTGACTGGCTGCATAGGGGGGGCACCCACTATGCCATCCTGTAGCAAACTTTCCCAGGTCCTGAAGCACAAGCTCCTCAGCTTGCTTTGGGGTGTTGTGTGCCACTGCTCCTGTGCCTCTCCACTCCCCATTGATGAAGACCAGTGACTGATGGGCCTAATCCAACCCAATGTGCCACAGAGCAGTCCACTCTTCACCTATTTATTTCCCTTATTTCCAAAGAAAAGGAGCAGAGAGGGTTTACCAGGGAGTGAGAAAATGCAGAGTGACTGGCGTTTGGGGCTAAGAATAAGATTATGGTAAGAAACAAGATTGAAAAACAGAGAGAGAAACCTGTTGTGGAGCCACTAAATAGACTCTGAGAGGAAACTGGCTTTGCCAAAATAAAAAAGAAGGGAGGTGAATTTGGCAGGAGTATCCTGGATGCAGTGGGAGAGTGCCAAGTGGGAGTCAGAAATGTCATTAATCTCAACGGGAGTCTGCCGTCAGAAGTGCCCCTGGACTGGCATTGCAGAGTTAAAGTAACGTGGGAAATTTGTAATTTCTTTTGAGTTGTTCATTACAGGATAGTATTAGACAAGCTTTTGCCTTGCAACAGATCATGTTCTATTGTTTTAACTGTCTTAAAAGCTTTTTCAAAATTTTTTCTCTATATTGATTAATTAGATCAAGTCATGATTTTACAGGAAGGTATTCTGCAATGTTAGTAGAGCTGCCAGTGTACAGCGGTGCCACTTCTTCTCCCTCTGGAATTCTGACATAATCAGGGATGAATTAAAGTTAGGTGCAGTTGAGGGTATAAATTCCAGCTTTTGCCAGGTGGTGACCTGCATTCTTCTAGTGTTCCCTGTCACTGCTGTCAGAAATATTTGTGATTTCCTTGGTAAGACAAGGTGCAATCAGAATTCCTGACTCTGACCACCAGCAGCTATCGACCTTTTCAATTCTCATTAAAGCCAGTGAAAACTAAGGGGGCAAAACACCTCAGAAAATGATGCTTCAGGTGACAGAAAAAAAATGAGAAAACAGTCAGCCCTGTGGGAATCTGAGGTTTCTCCTTAGGTCTTGGGTAAGGGCTTGTATTTATGGCATGGAATATGGTAATAATTAGAATGTGATTATGGGGCCACATTTTGCCTTCAGCTACAGTAGTGTGATTTTGGTATTATTTTGTGAGATGGTCTGACTTGGTTGCCTTAAGGACACTAAGGAATTCCGAGTTTGTATTTTACAGAAGGCTAATGCGGTGGCCATAGGTTGTAGTCGTCCACTCAGATGTTCAAATTTGTAAGATTGGATTGTTTTTCCTTTCTAAGGAAATCAGTCTGAGCCCAGTGTATGAGATATAGTGATACATTGGCATGTCTGGCGCTGCTGGGTGCCTCACGAGCAAATCTGGCTGTAACACTTGACAGCAGTGTTCCCCTCTGCATGCCCGTTGCTCACCACACTCAATATCTCACGCCTTTTGCAGCCCGGCCCAGGTTCACGCAGCCTGCCAAGATGAGACGGAGAGTGATCGCCCGTCCCGTGGGGAGCTCCATCCGCCTGAAGTGTGTGGCCAGTGGGAACCCCCGGCCTGACATCACATGGCTAAAGGACAATAAGCCCCTCACACCCCAAGAGATTGGGGAGAACAAGAAGAAGAAGTGGACGCTGAACCTGAAGAACCTAAAGCCGGAGGACAGTGGCAAATACACTTGCCGAGTGTTTAACAAAGTTGGAGAAATCAATGCAACATACAAAGTTGAAGTAATCCGTAAGTGCAGCCTCTGTGGTGGGAAGGTGGGGAGGGAGCTGTGATAAGGGAGCTAAATGAGTAAAGAGAGCGTGGTAGCGAGTGTACAGTGCCGATAGCTGGACACAGATATGGGGGAGTGTTACAGACATCGGTGGGGAGACAGTGAAAACATTATTGAGGATCTAGAGTAGGGCTAAACCTGGGCTGGATAGAATAGCATCCTGAATAATACAATTTAGTAGTCTGAACTGAAGAGAGATACTTGGGAAATGGTCATCTGTAAGGGCACACTCGTGGCAAACATTCACGATTGCCCAGTTCAATCTCATGTCACTGTTGGAGTCACTTTAAGGACAAACTGAGAACCAACTGCTAAGTCCTCTAAGGTACCTTACACAGGGGTGGAAATATTTAGAGTGGCCCAGATTACTCTATCAGAGCGGTAATAGGATGAAACCAATCAATGAAAAATTTAAGCTAGATATCTGTCATAAGAGGCCCACTTCATTAGAGAAGTCTCCCAAGGGACTTAGTAGAAATCTAATGGCTAGAGTCATTAGCCAGACAAGGCTTTAGGGCCAGATTTTAAAAGGCATCTGAAGGTTCAGGTGGGTACAAATGGGCTACTACAAAAATCCCACTCAGCTCCCATCTGTATCTTTAGATGCCTACATAACTTAAAAATCCAGTCCTTAGAACATGAGCTGTGGAGGATTACCTTGCTTTGTGGTGGGGTGAAGTAAATTGCTCTTCTTAGTGTCTAGCTCTCCTGATTCTGGGACTCTAATCTTCTACTTCCTCTGTTATTACTGAAGATAATTATGCTCAGAAAGCTACCTAAGCCTGCCAGAGAAGAGGGCCTACTCTTAAATCATAATGTTTTGTCTATGACATCATCGTAAGTTGTCATGGAAATGACTGTGAAGCAGCCAACTCAAGAAAGAGGAGAAGATGGGCTGAGTTGGGGGAAGATCAAATATCCTTCATTAATGAGGAGCAGGGGCATGAAGGGCTGCTACCAGCCGCATGGAAAGCATGTTGTTGCTCTCTCTGTGCATACATTTTAGCATGAGAAAGTTTATCCCAGTGTGAAAGACCGTTCTTAAAGGTAAAGATCTGTTCTCTGATAAGTCCTTTCTCTAGAATAACAGGAATTAAAAGCACATGTGGGGAGCTCTGTTGGGCTCCAAATGCACAAACCTGCTGGACATCTGGGATTGATAAAGATGCAGCTGTGTGGAGACAGTAAAAACATGTGTTTACACTAAAACCAGGAGCAGAGACAGGGAAATGAATCAAGCCCCATCCTAATGGCAGCTGTGGCATTTTCACTTCATCAAAACCAGACAGCACCAGGAACAAACCCTTTTCTGTGTCCCTGTTTATCTTGGTTTTTATCAACTTAAAGATGTGTGTAACCTTTGTTTTCATTAGCCTTTGCTGGCTAGGAGTGAAAACAGTAACCAAAGCTGGAACCAGAATCAAGTAGATAAGAGCATTAAGCAGTTTTCAGACATGTTTCTATTTTTAACATTGTTCTGTGGAGCATTTCAGGTTTTATTCAATTTCCTCCCCTTCCATTTTTTTCCCCTGAGCCTCCACTCTTAAGTCTGACCTGCTTATCTGTGTCTTAGTCTCCCCAGCTGTGATTCCTGCTCGTGGTCTTTAGGCACAGTCTGCAGAGAACAATGCAGTATTTTTGCTGCTCCGCCAGTGTTTCCCGAGCACATCTTAAAAGCCCTCGTTATTGATAGCATCCTGACTGCTTGAAAGAAGGTCCATTGTTCCTTCCTCTCACCTCAAAGCCAGTGGTGGTGGCAGCTGTGTTGTTATGTGCTCAGTCCTACAGTGTTTGCTGTCAGAAGAGGTTGATCGTTGCCAGCAGTTACCACCCACTGTTACACAGTAATTTCACTCTCTACCTACGATAGTACACTACTTGCAGTACCTCCCATATCACTAATTTTTCTGATGCTCTTGCTCAGAAAGATCCTAGTATTCCTCAGAAGTGGGAGGTATATTCTTCTATTTTTCCTTTGGCTTTACGTGGTGGTGACACAACTGAAGGCTTACGATAATGCTGGGAAGGATAGTCTTGTGACCCTGCAGAACCCCTTGTGTTTGATTTCCTCTCCTACTGTCTTGTTTCCTTCACCAGCTGAGAACTGAAGCAAGATTTTCATGAGAAAGGGAAGGTTTTCTTATTGGCTAGAGAAGCAAAAGGCTTCTGAGCTCCTCCTCCACAAAGACGATGCTCCATACTTAGTGTGTGGATGATTAGAATGAGGAAAGGAATAGTAAATGCAGGGAGGTGAGGATGAAGTGGACATCTTGCTCACTTGTAGTGCCTGAGGTCTCAGCTTGCATCAGCGGTGAATGGCATGGGATGGCCTCCTATAGCATTTGGTCCCCATGGGCATTGGCCAGGCCTGGCAGCCAAGGTGACAGATATGTCCTGAGGGACTCCCGGAGCACAGGTGAGACAACATCCACAGCCTGCCCTCACTGCCATTAGACAGTACATGAAGGAAGGGGCCTTTCCCCATCTGATTTAGTCTGTCGTTAAGGGATGTTTGGGAAGACCAAAAGAAGAAGGAACATCTCTTACTCCACCTCACTGTCCCCAAACTATGGATAGCCACAGTAGTTCTAATGTGAACTTTCAGTAGATACACACTTGTAAATAACCTGTAATTGGTAATTGGTTCATATTACAGATAGGAAGACTCAGGTTAGACATGAGAAAAGACTTGCTAAGACTTAAGGCAGTGGAGGAGTTGTCTGGAGAGACTGTAGAGCCTCTACCGTTAGAGGCTGTGGCAGAGGCTGGGCAAATTTTTATCAGAAATGGTTTGGAGAGATCTCAGCCTGCCTTGGGGCAGGGAGCTGGGCTAGATGTTTTTCCACATCCCTCCTATGCTTTGTTCCTATGTTTCTGCAACCACAAGTTAATCAGATTGGCAAACCATGGAGCTCCCTGTGTTTTTGTGCAGAGAGAACGAGGTCCAAGCCCATCCTGACAGGAACGCACCCTGTCAACACAACGGTAGACTATGGTGGGACCACATCCTTCCAGTGCAAAGTCCGTAGCGATGTCAAACCCGTCATCCAGTGGCTGAAGAGGGTAGAGTACGGCACGGAGAGCAAGTACAACTCCACCATTGACGTCGGGGGACAGAAGTTTGTTGTGCTGCCCACGGGGGAGGTCTGGTCCCGTCCCGATGGTTCTTACCTGAACAAACTGATGATTACTCGAGCCAAGGAAGAGGATGCAGGAATGTACATTTGCCTGGGCGCAAACACCATGGGCTACAGCTTTCGCAGTGCTTTTCTCACAGTCCTGCCAGGTGAGTTATTCCTTTTCCCCAAGGAACCAATAGTCTGCATCATGGTATTCATTGATGCAACTGCTGTTGCCCATCCTCACCTTGTTGGGCTCCACCAGCCTCTGTGATGCCATGCTGATTTAGGCTAGCCCAGTTCTGGTAAGAACGAGTGAGCGACTATACATTACTGCTGATTTGCTCTTGCTCATAGTTCCTCTTCCTCCTCCATGGGAAATAATGATTCCAGCAAGGTGAAATAAAATTGGTTTGAAAATGCATGATCTGCTCCTGTGAGAAAGAGGAGCTGGGACATCATACTGCAGTTTCAGGCTCTACATCGCCTCAGTGATGGGGTGCAGGAGGTTAGAGAAGAACTGAATAGCTGCAGAGTTTGCAGCCCTATTGCCTTAAATTTCTCCTTTCTCTTGCTTTTATTTGTATTGCTTTGGTGGTAAAAGAAAACAATGATACAGGCCCATAAAATGAGAGAAGAATGAAAACTGTCCTAGTCACAAGGAAAGGAAAAGAACTGGTGTAAAAGAGAGAAAGATTGATTAGTTAAATTCTTACCCAGTGATTCCCTGGGAGCCATTGTGCCAAACTCACAGCTGCTTCCAACCCCCCCGGGCCTTAAAGCTGGTGGCTGTGACAAACTGAGGCCATATCTTGTGTACTCCAGGCATACCATCCTCGCTTTGTCATTTACTCCTTTGCTTCCTGAGAGTGCACTTCTGCTCCGATAAATATTTTTTATTAAAAATGGCATCTCCTTCTGCCTCATTTTGCTATGTGAATCTAGCATTAGATCCACCAGCTTTACGAAAAAAATCAGTCTTACCACTTTTTCTTCCTTTTACCACTGCAAGGCCAACACAGCTAAGAGAGAACAGGAGCTGGAGCCACTATCTTAACACTTTAGCTGTCAGGTCTAATGGGGTATCTCCAGTCCAGACAACAAAGAGAGACAGAGACCATTAAGTCTCCCAGACTGTTAGGACCGGTTCTCTGTGCACTTAATGGAGATAATCCTCATGATTCTTGTAACTAAGGCAGCATTACTACTTCTGTTCGCTGACTGCCAAGCTCTGCATCTCAGTAGTCACTGGGAGTCATTACTTTGAATTTAGACACCAACAGCAGGTTCCCAAGTAAGAAGAAAATCTGGATGCAGCCTTGTTTCCTTCTTCTGTATCACTTAGATTTGAGGAGTAAACTCCAGCTAGAAAGCCTCTCATTCCCAAGGATAAGGCTGCGTGGGTGGGATGTAATTTAAAGCCACTGGGAGTTTCCAAAGTGGAAGAGTCTGATCCAGCTCCCACTGAAATCAGTGGGAGACTTTCCATTGATTTAAATGGGAGTATAATGAGGCCTCATACCAAAACCAGAGCCTGCAGGCCTGTTGTCATTGGCAGTGATGGAGAAGGAGAACCCAGCTTGCCCTCAGAAGCAAAGATGTGGTTGCAAGGCCATGAGTTAGAAAAACACAGTTTTGCTTGTAAGTATACCAGATTTGACATAGACAGCTCAGAAAAACAGCACGGATGAATATCAAAATGTCAGGTTTTCATTTCAGCCCAGCAGAGGATTTCTGCCAATCAACATGAAGACTGTTGTTTTCATGGTCAGCTGAAGGGTCAGTTCCCTCATCCTGTCTTCCCTTCAGAGGGGGGCCAGACCAGATGACCTCCAGAGTCCCCTTCCAGCCTAAATTATTTCTGTGATTTCCAGTCTTTGTGGATCAAAGTTTTGTCTATTGAGGTCAATAACATAGCTCTTTCTGACTTCAAAAAGGACCACATGGTATATATTTAATATTTCAAACTAGCCGTAGTTGTCAAGGAGAGAAAAAGACAGTAGTGTCTTAAATAAGTTTAGCTTAGAAGTTAAGTGATATACATCTGAAAATAACATACTGTGCCATTTGGATAGCTTGTGGTTTTTCAAGTTTCTGAGTGTCCACCTGCAAGCTGAGCTATGCACCTGGGTATTTTTCAGGGCATTTGAAAATCACAGCTGGTAGCTATCTAGATGGGGGCTTTGATAGCTAGATACTACCCCAGGACTCTTTTGGGGTACATAAATTGACAGATCAGGCTGGGAACAGCTGTAGCCCATAGCCGTGTTACGTGATGTGAGAGCGCTATTCCTGCGTGAGGACGCAGGGCTGCAAGCAGGGGGACACACACTGATTTCCCTCCTTTCGGGAGCCCCTGTGCTAGATGGGCCAGCTGAGAAGCCACAGTGGCTACGTGGGGACGTACAAGCTGCCAACAGCACGGAGCGCCGGTGGGAGGTGGGTGTGAAAGACATGGTCTGAAGCACCTTATCTCCTCCGGTAACGGAGCCCGCCACCCTTGGAAAGCCAATGGCAGCTCTGCGGGGGCTGGTGGAGGTAGCTCCTTTGGGTGCAGCTCATTTGGCACAGGGAGGTTGCTGCACACCTTAATGCCGTGTGAGATTCCAGTTCTCTGGTGCCTGAGCACTAAGGAGGGGATAGCAGCTCAACGGCGCTTTCCTGTCCTCCCAACCATACAAGAAACTCAAGACAGCTGCTCCAAATCACTGCATTCATGCTGCCTGCCGTGGACCCCCAGCTGAGCACTGCTGAGTAGCTCCAGAAAAATGCCGTACCACTAGACAGGGATATTGAAGATTGTCTAAAAGCCACGTGGACACAGATATGTCTGGTGGAGGCAAACGAGACAAGCCGTTGCTCTGTGTCCTCCAACCTGGGCATCAAAGCCCGCTCCATCGTGGAGTGAGGCTCTTAGCAAACCATCTCTTGGGCTGGCTCTAGTGCATCCATTAAAAATTGGATAATAAAGTTTAAAAAAAACCCAAAGACTCCCTTTCGTTTTCACTCCCGGCCCCTAAACCAGAGAAAATGAGTCGTTTGCCCTTTCAGGAGCACTGAGAAGCTACGCAGTTACCAAACATCACGCGCTGGCTGGGTTTCTCCCTTTCGCTTGGTCTGGTGGGTTTGTCAGACAGCCTGTACCAAAGCCAGCCAAAGTGTGACATCTGTTTTGCATTTGCTTTGCCTGCATTTAATTAACTCTTTCTGTCTCACCCCTGCCCCTCCTCTCACTGTCCAGATCCCAAGCCTCCGAGCGCACCTGTGCCCCCCTCCTCGGCCAGCAGCCTGCCCTGGCCCGTGATCATTGGCATCCCGGCCGGAGCCGTCTTCATCTTCGGGACGATTCTCTTGTGGCTTTGCCAGACCAAGAAGAAGCCCTGCTCCCCGCCGGCCGCTGCCCCCGTGCACCGGCCGCAGCCGCGAGACCGGATCTGCGTCTCCCAGGTGCCCGACAAGGACTGCATCTCCTCCATAAACTATGAGGAATACGTCGCCCAGCAGCAGCATCTGCTGTCCCAGGGGCCTGCCCTCGCCCCGGCCATGGCGTCCAAAATGTACCCAAAGATTTACACGGACATCCATACCCACACCCACTCGCACGTGGAAGGCAAAGTCCATCAGCACCAGCACATTCAGTACCAATGTTAAGAGCGCACTCGCGGACGGTAGCTCGGTTTGGGCTTTTCCTCATGGTACCTCAGAAGAGACTGCTCCGAGTCAGCTCACACTGCCAGCAATAGGCAAAGCAGACAGAAAAGATTATATATATATAATTTTAAATATATATATACATATATATATAATTGTATATGCGTGTGTGTATGTGTGTATATATATATGTGTATATATCTATATCTATCTATATAAATATATATATAATAGAGAGAGACAGAGAGAGAAAAGAGATTTTTTTTTTTTTTTTAATTATCACAGTCAGGATGTAGCCAAGTAATAATGAAGGAGCTCCAAATCTCAGCAGAGAGGCGGCCACCGCAAACGGCGCAGCCTTCTTGCATTTTCTAATCCAGGTGGCGGCAAGTAAGACAGGACGCAGTGACGTGAGCCATCACCTCCTTCCTTGTGTTGCTAAGAGCAATATGAACATCACTCTTTCTGGTGGGAGGTCACCAGCCCTCTCACCCTTGGGAGCACACAGGGGAGCCTTTTCCTTCAGAGTGACTCAAGCCTTAAAGTACCTGAGGTTTAGTGCCAAAGCACCAGGAGACGCAATCAATTCACCTCTTCGGGGGAAAAAATATAACGCAAGAGGTTCTGGAAAAAGTAATTTCCATTCAGGACATGAAATGCCGAATGCTTCTCAAGAGCAGTTCGTCATGTCTGAAATGATAACCAAGCCAGTTGGTCCAATTTCTGCAAGTTGAAGGTGTCGTGTTTCCGGCATGGGGGGATCTGAAGATCAAAATGCAAGTGCTGCACTCCCCCCAGTCCTAAGACTCAGTGCCACTGCCAGGAGAAAGGAAGGAAGGGAAGAAGAACATTGTACAGAACACCTTTATATTTATATTTAAGAAATAATAATAATTAATAATAATAATTGAACTGCTGATGGTCAAGAAAGCGAAACACGCTGTCCTTCTCTGATGGCTTACGGTGACAAGCTACTGGATTTCTTTTATGTCAATGCAAAATACGTGAAAACGTTAGATACAGGAGAAAGAGAAAACAAGAGAGTAAAATAATAATCTTGTAGGAAAAAATGAATTTGATAAATATGCACCTGGGTTGTGTGTGGTTCCTCCCCTCCCTTCAGATAACATTTGAAAAATGATACCATTTCAGTTCAGTTCAAACAGCAGTAAAAACAAAAAGGAGAGAAGATTAAAAAGGACCATATTAAATACCTAAATGGACTGGAAATGATTCCAATTGCAAATATAAAACCTTTGTAATTCTATATAGAGTTTAAACAGAAGTCATGTATATTTAATTTATTTTGTTAAACAAGAAAAAATGTATGATATTTTCCTCAAAACAGGCATTTCTATACGTATTTTTGATCAAAGAAAATAAAGATTTTTTTTTTTCCAGGTTCTATAGATGCCATGCTCAGCATACGCTCCACGTAGCACGTAGCTGTTTAGCTTAAGCTGGGAGTCAGCCATAGGTATGCCTTTTCCCACTAGCCACGTGTAATGCCCTAACATCAGCGCAGCTCCTGCTGGTGCCATCCTTTCCATTAGGAACTGGCCTTTTCCGCTGGTTATATTCTGGCTGTGAGGGTCTGCGCTGGCCGGATCCTGGCTCGCGGATCCCGCGTTGTCTCTCTCCAGTAGCAAAGGTCTCTGCTCACAGCGAAATCCGTTTCACCATGCACTGAGAGGGGTTTGGTTTGTTTCCTAACCACAAACCCGTGCTGGGCTTTCTTGCAAAAAGAAAATTTCTTAACTCAAAACGTTGTAATTTATGAGCCTGTAAAAGGAGCTGCAGCCTCAGGGGCCTTGGGACGGCAAAATGCGAAGTGCGGGTGAATCACTCGAGCTGCCAACGCAGCTGCTAAGCCTGCAAGAGTCGGCGGAGGTTCGGTCCGCTGCAGTAAGGGCGAAGCGACGTGGCTGGCCCACGCGGCGGGCTCGGGGGGCCCATGCACATTGCCAAAGCTTGCTTTGGCGAAGGCAGGTTCAGCAATGCTGCAACGGTTTGCTGTTCCCTTGAGTTTCGCTTCTAATTTGGTCGGGGGGGGGGGGGGGGACTGAAAATTTTCAAATATGCCAATTTTTCGATTTGAAAATGCTTCCTCCTCAATCCTGTTTTGCGAAAGGGAGGTCTCTAACAAGCCAGCTGATCTGATTTGAAGTGAAGCATTTCATTTGACCTGAAACAGCTTTTTCAGCTCTCTGAAGGTTTCCCAAGGTGTTTGCTTTGGATTGACCTGGAGGCGATTTTTCGGCTTGCTTGTTTGAGTCACTGGCAAACCGAGCAGCTCCCCGTTTGCTGTGCCATAGCGCTGAGGTGGGGCCCTGGTCCAGCAAAGCACATAAGCTCCCACTTTCCTTCACCACCACCTGCCCGGCTCCAAAGTCCCCTTATTGTCTTAGCCACCAGCATCAGGGATCCATCCATCGCCGGCATCTCCCTGTGTCCCTGCATGCCATGCCAGCAGTGGCTGGGGCACTCCAGTGGCACCTGGGCATGGGAGGAGGAGGACGTGGGAGACCTTCTCACTCGTGTGGAGTTTGCTGACTGGATACTATAGTGGGAAACCCAAGTATCCCTCCCTCACGGTGGTCTTCCTGCAGAGGTTATAACAAAACAAATCATTGCTCGTGTTTTTTTGGAGAGGTGACGGTTCGGTTAGGCTGTGTTAACACAAATTTATCAAGTCCATAAAAGCTAAATTCAGATCGTGGGTATCTGTACACATCCCCTCATTTTTCAGGGAGGCTTAAATATGAGCACTGAAGGCTCTGTTTGGATATAAGGCATGATTTAGGCAGGAGATCTTAATGGCTGTAGCATATTGAGTCACTTCATGAAAAAAAAAAAAATTGCCTTTCTACACTAAGTTCACCACCTCTATTTTAAGGAGCCAGTAAGCTGGTGTTTCCAAGAGAGCTACAGCTACTTCTCATAGCTCCTGTCTATGGGAGTAGTGTTATTCTTGCTACCACACATTGCCGCGCTGCAGAGGGCATGGCAGGAGGCAAGCTTCATTTCTAAGTGAGGCTGACGGCCCCTCTTGGCCCTCCATGCCCGGTGGTTGTCCCAAGAGGATGCTGCTGCACACGTGGCAGGGGCTACGGTGCTGACACCAGTTTCAAAGGAGGGTGTGCACACCAGTTTTGTGTGGTTCAGCTCTAAGCAAACCTTAGGAGGCTGTCTTATGGCACTTTTTTAAGGTGGCAGCTGTATCTCTGATCCTCCGTGAAAGGGGTGGTTAAAAGAAGTAATCCTGTCTGTCCCATATAGCGCAGTCTTCCACACCAGGGATGATGCTCTCCACTGGTGCCTTCTGTCCACTGTAGTCCAGGAGCTCTCTAGTGCGATGTCATGAAAATCAAAAACTCATACATATTGCCAGACAGTCCCCATGGAACAAATGGCTTCTTCCTGCCCTTCAAAGCTCCTATTTTTAAGTGCAAATCTTTTGTGATGCTGATGCTGATTTACAAGTGGGAACTCTCCAGTAAGCCACCCGACATGGACTGTGCAAGGGCTAAGGGCTGCTGCAAGTCTCAGCCCAGGTGTTGAGCACTCAGCTGGGATCTGGGACGCCTCGTGTGAGATGCCACAAGGGTCTTGTTTTTCAGAAAGCTCTGGCTGCTCATCCCGCCTGGAGTAGCAGCTCCCTCTTTGGCATCTCATGCTGGAAACCCAAACTGGTGGTCGCTTTGTGAAATCTTGGTCAAGGCTGGGATCGGCTGAGGGCAGGGGCTGTGGGGTGGTGGCCCCTTCTAGCAGTCCCGTGTGCTCAGGTGGGGTGGGAGAAGGGCAGCGATGACCCTCAGCCAGCTTTGTCGCTGCTAGCGAAGTCCTAAAGGCAGAGCGGTGGGTATATTCTTGGGTGAAATTCACCCCTAGGAAAACACCATCTTACGTTCTACTTAAACAGGGTTGTGAATATTGTCTGGGCCTCGCGCTGGCTTGCTGTGCATGGGTGGGTTTTGTCTTTCGAGGAATTATTTTGCCTCCACAGGGCACTTTAAGTGCCCGTGCAAGGGACACTGCTCCATGCCTATCGCATGCCATTTATTTTTACGGCTCAGTTGTGCCTTGTGTGTACTACAGTCTGCCTTGGTCTAAATAAATGCAGCCAGATCCTGCCTGTGTATCAATCTATTTTTCTTCAGTGGGACAAGATTTGGACTTGTCTTTGTTCATGAATACCAGGTGTTTAAAGCAAACCATAGTCCTGCTATTAACTACTGACGCAGAAGGTTTTTTTCTTATATGTGTGTGTGTATATATATATATATATACACAAATATACATATATATGTATGTGCCAGACTGTTACAGAAGGCAGTCATACTTTTAAAGATATGTGGCTTCAAGGATCAAAGGAAATTTAGGCTTAAAACTCACCATCTTTCTTTATTTTATTTGCGTTGCAGATCAAACATGGCCTTATATGTCAATTTGTGTGTGGCATTTTTAAACTTTGTATGGACAATCTTTGTACTGTCAGCCCTTTTAAACTGAAAACTTTTATCAGCCATTTGCAAATAAAAAGTGTCATGTCGTTTTCAACCGGTGGTAAATATGGTGACTAAATACATCAAAAAGCCAGCCGGGCTCAGTGTGTATGTCTGTGTCAGGGTAAAAATTAGAAGGAATAAAAGCCTGGGATTAGGTTAGTAGAGGATAGAGTTATGTAAACTTAGTATATTTTAAAAGAAAGGCTAGCACTCGTGTGTGTGTGTGTGTGTGTGTGTGTGCGTGTGTGTGCGCGCGTGCACGCACGCACATTAGGAACACCTGCTGGCACCCCAAAGCAGAGTACTGCACAAGCCCCTTTTGCACCACATCGTGGTCTGCCTTGTGCAGGTGCTCTGAATCTAGCAGAGGCTTTTTTTTTTTTAAGTGGTTTGGAAAAGTTTTCTGTTTTTTAGTGAATTGGGGCTATTTTTGCTCCCTTCACCTATAGAGGCAAACGCCAGAGTTGCACAATGAGCCCAGTGGCGCAGATTCGGGTGAAGGCAGTGGCAAAACCCCGCTGCCCGAAGCGGAGCAGAGATTTCGGTGTGGAACCCAGCACCGCCAGCCCTGCAGGGCTACAAGCGGGGATATTTCACTACTTGTCCAAACTTTCAAGCTGGGACACTAAGTTCAGAAAAGCTGGCCCTCACCCACAACTTCGTCTTGGAGCCCTGGGGGAGACGTAGCAGTGGGCAAAATCTGGGAGGTGGTCAGAGGTTGACGGGGAACTTATCATGGCTCTGCTGCTTTTTGTCTGGGCATCACCTCTGCCTGCATGAGGGGCTTTGTGTGTACCCAGGCCTTTAAATGCCCTGAAGTCAATGGTTATTCCATATATTTTCCAGGCTGTTCCAACTCTTGGAGATGCCAGTGGAAAGAATCTCAACTACATCCATTGGGAAATCAATCACACACATGGAGTTACTGCAAGCATTTTAAATCTTTGCTCCAGTTGGCCAATAGGCAGAAAAAGATGTGACAGGAACTAATGGCCATTAGTTGTGGTTGTGGAATCTTCATCCTTGGAGATATTCAAAAGCCATCTGGACGGTCCTGGGCAACCTGCTTTAGGTGACCCTGTTGGAGAAGGGGGGGGCTGGACTAGATGATCTCCAGAGGTCTCTTCCAACCTCAACCGTTCTGTGATTCTGTGAATACGAAGCCAGACACATTTAAATGGTAAATACACTTGTTTGGGAAGGAACTGTCAAATGAAGGGTTAGATGCCACATCCCTCAAGTGTTCAAATCAAGGTTGGGTGTTTTGTGGACAGGGTGCTTCGGTCAGATGCAAGATGTTGGGAAAGTTGTTAGGATAAAGGAGTACATCTAAGCCAAATGGGCTCGGCTGGTGGTCGCTTTGGGCCCTAAAGAACTAGAACTAGTTAAGCTGCAGAGAAAAGAAGATGCAGCAGGGAGAGCGTGGGTGCCACAGCACGAGGAACCGCTGCCTCCAGCTAGCTCGCAAACCGTGCACGTGCATCACGTACTTCACAGCAATATTTGGCACATCGCGGGCCTCGTTTAAGCTGCGCAGCCAGCTCTCCTGATTTAGGCTCTGCCTGCTTCCAGGCTGTCAGTATGCAATCGCAGCACTTTCTAGATTATTACTAAAGCAATGGTATTATTTATACAAACTGGCGCTGTAAATCAACTTTTACTGGGTCTGCAAATAACTCGTTGTATAAACAGCATCGTAGCCCTGTGTGCATGTCCACCCCCCCTCACTTACATTATCCTTTCAGAAAGTCTTGCCCGAGTTGCAGCAGTTAGCGTCACGAGTCCGTACGTGAGCTGCAGGACTGCAAAGGATTTACATATGAATTCAAACATAAACACATGCGGCTGATGGGCTGCTCAGTTGCTCAAACTTGTGAGGTGCGTGAAAGGCTGCAATCCACCTTTTCCCCACGCGCGTAAGGCCTGACCAGGACAGTTTAGGAGCAGAGCCGAGGAGAAGCCAGTCCTCTGTAGGCCTCGCCAGCCCCGCTGCCATCCAGATGTGCAGGGATGCACCCGGGTCGCTCGCCATGTGGGTACCCCACTGCGGACCTGGCAGAAAATGCCAGCAATTACGAGGCTGTAGGTATTTCAGACTTTGCCTTGACCTAATCTTACCAGCAAAGCATTTCTTGGGCTATGAGTCTCAGTTTTTAGAAGTCTGCTACTAACGCCAATAAAAAAAAAGTGTAGTTGAAAATAGGAAGTAATGTCTGATAAAAAGCATATTTAAAGTGCTAGTGTTGCATTGATTATTAAGTGGCACATACATATTTTCTTTACAGAGAACAGTGTCTGGAGGAAAGAGGATGACCATTTGGCATTTTGTGCTTAGCCCAGGTGTCCTCATGTCTGTTTATCTGTTTAAGTTCTGTGAGAGCAATATATGGTGCAACAACCTTTATTTGTGCTTATTTAGCTTTTTCTCTTTTTGTTTTTTACTTTTCCCTTTCCCCCTTTTACTAGTCTCGGTTATAATTGGGATTAAACATATCCCACAATATACGTGAATCCCAGCAAAGCAACGAATGCTCTTTCCCCATTTTCGCTAACCAGATCCAGTCTGAAGTGCAATTTCTATCATCTGAGCCAATCTCTGCTTTAGGGAGAGGAGTAATAAATAACACTTTAGAGCAGGCTTCAAAATGCCTTTTTTCCTTTGATCTGAGTAATTAAAGAGTCAAGCTGCTGCGCCTGAGCACTTTCTGATGGAATTACATGAGTTAACACGGTTCTTCATTTGTATGTCATTAAGCATTATATTTTATTGCTGCTGTTCAAACAATTAGTACCTAAACATGCCCCGTATTCTCATCAAGAGGCAGTAGCAGTGTTAATGTTAATGCTGTGGTTAGCAGTTTGTTCCCATCCCCAGTCCACCATCATGCTTGAATGCCACTTAATATCAATCAGGTCTTTCCTGATGCCCTTCTGCAGTCGTTCTCTTTCGCAATCATTTAAATGCGCAGTGAAGTGAGGATAAGTCGCGCAACAAAGTTAAGTAAAAATGGCATTTCTCTTAACGCAGGGCTTTTTTTTTTTTTTTTTAAGTTCATTACAAGTTTTGGTTATAAAAAGGCCGGTGCTTCGTGGCGATCAGTCATTTTGACATTTTTATGGTGTTTTTATTACCCCTGGCTCATTTCCATACTAAAGAGAACATTTGTAACAATACTTGCTCGCTCTGTTATGATTAGAGTTGTGCTTTTGCCGCGCTGGGTTCGGCTGCTGCCTCGCTCAGCAGTGCTCTTGGCACACGGCCTCGCAGCCCCTGCGGTGTGTTTATTCAAAAGGAAGGAAAAAGAAGTGTCTCCTAAAACAATAAACTACTACTGCTTGCGCTAACACGGCCGTAACGTCCTCGCTCTGCAGACAATCAGTTAGCAAAGCTGTTAGGTAAACTTGCTCCTTCGCTGTTGCAAAAATAAATATCCATGCAACTTACAGTCGCGTTTGCCTGTGTTTTATTATCTGGTTGAAAGTGGTGGAGGTTTTTCAAGCTGGGGATTTAATCAGGGGTATAAGGATGGATGAAACCAGGGGGAACCAGGGTCCTCAGTGTCACTGAGGACCAGTGTAAGTGCTTATGTCATGTTTTGCAGCATTATTTCAGTATTAATGTCTTCATTAACGCTGCTTAAGACAGGAGGTGAATGTGAAAAGTGGGGTCGCAGCTGGTAAGGAGGAACCACTCAAAGAGAGCGAACACGGCTCAGACCCCAAATCACCCCAGCCGCGTTAGCACATGCAGTAAGGGACTGACCCAAGCACAAATAGTATTAACAGCTCCGTCCAAAATTTCCACCTCAACAAAGCCTGCTAAGGTTCCTTCTCACAAGTAACTTAAGGGCTTAATACTTAAGGACAGGCAGATCATGCCTTGTGCTGCTTCTTTGGGCCAAATGCAGCCGAGATCGGGGCAAACGCCCGGTACTGCCCCAGCGCCGCTCCGTGGCTGCAGCATCCCTCTGCACCAGCGAGGCTGCTGCTCTCCCAAAATCTTCCTGCCCGCCTGAATGGGAGACAAAACCGAGGAGAGCAGGCAAGCTGTGTGCGGTGGGATTGCCCACGGGTACAAGCGCTGCCATTTCGGCACCGGCCGCTCGCGTCTCCCGGCCCTGCTGCCCTTGCACATGGGCCAACAAGAGCAAAGACTTCTCCTGCTTGACGTCAAGAAGTGACATATCTTGATGTTTCTCTGAAACCCTCTTCCAAATCTCTTTGTACAATAGAGGCTACTCATAAGAACAGGTATGACTTGATAGCAGAGAGAAACGATAAACTGCTGCTTTGCCGTTTTGGTGCGGTGAGGCTTAATGCTCCTATCTGCCAGAAGAGATTTCCAAGGGGCCGTGAAGTCAGCACAGCTATGTTTGCACTTGCTTTTGTGGTTCCCTGACAGTGCTGCAGGGGCCTCTGTGCAAACACGGCGATGCAGCCAGCATTTAAAGTGCCAGGCCCTTCGTTATTTAACCAGCTTTGCCGTGTTCAAACCCAGAACAGGCACAAACCAGAAGACAGAAAATCACACAGACGAAACAAGCTCCAACCTGGATGCCAGGAGTGTTCCTACAATAACTGGCTGGCTGAAGCCATCATCTTGCCCTTGGATCAGTAGCACTTCTTTGACACAGGGATATCAAAGGGCATCTGCGGTCTTTCAGAGCATCATGGGTAGCAAACCAAGACCAAGACCAATCATTTCCCAAAGCCGAACTGGCAGTAGATCCAACGTACTGGAGGCTGCACTGGACCAACTGTATCCCAGGGCCGAGCTCAGTTTCTCATTCAATGGAAAGCACAGATAGTTTGTTACTCTATTCAGGGTCTTCATTTAGCCTTGTTGCTCCCCAAAGGTGGTCTAAAAGCCATTGCTGAAGGTGAAACTGTTTCCCCAGGCGCTGGGTGAGGCCATCAGAGTGGTTTGGGGTTGAACTTGGCCTCATGGAAGTCAGTGGGAATTTTATGCTGACCTTCTTTGGAGAATAACTCATTTGTCTTAAGAAGCTAGCAGCTTTCTGACAACTGTTGACATCAGCAGTGAAAAATGGCTTTTTTTCTTTTTTTTCCTAGATAAGTATGTGCAAGAGAAATACAAGGGGAAACTTTGCTTTGCACCAGTCTGGAGGATCTGTGCATATCATGTCAACATCAAATATTTGTCCTAGAGCTACTACAGAAAGCTGGTTGGGCCTGGATTCCAGCTCATGTACGTCCAGCATTTGAAAGCTTTTATCGAAGAGTGTGTGTTATCCTTTACAATGCTGGGAAAAGATCATGATAAATAATTCACATTTCAAGTATCATTAAAAGGAAATGTTACAAAGCAGGTTAAAATTGTTTAATAAACACGGGTAAGTCCCTCCAGGAGTATCAGGCAATAAATGATAGACAATATTTTGGCAGTGAAGTCAAGTGGCTGCTTCCAACAATTATGGATGACCAGAATGTCTAGGAAATAAGTTTGGATTGTTAATCTTGATAGTTTTTCATTGTTGAGAATGTAGCTAGAGGCACCAGTACAGAAGAAAACTGTATCAGATGTGGATTTTTTGTAACCATTTTATATTAAATTTTAGTTGTTTGGATATTCAGAATGAAATTTAAGGTCACAAAAAGAAGTTCAACTTCCAAAGCCTCCAGTGCTTGCATTATTTTTTAAATTTTATTATAAAGTTCTATTCTTGATGCTTTTTAATTTTATATATACCACTGAAGAATGTTGACAGAGATAAAATATATTATCGCTCTTTTCAATCACAAAGTTACCGTGTGCAATTTGTGACAGTTGCTCTAATATACATGTCACCAATAGTGGACGATATGGGCAACAAGTTATACTGTTTCCAAGACTGATATCTGAGCTGTCACACGGTTATATCAGTGATATTATGTGCTTGTGTCGTTAGGTTATTCCACAGTATTTCAGGCTCAGAGGCTAGAACTTCATTCAAAATGGAGCAGCCTAAATGTTAAGCATTACACACGCTTTTTGGTCTTTGTTTCTGGACATGCCTATGCAGTGTATAAGGAGGGCTAGCCAATGATTCTCATTTTTCCAAGGGAAAATACCAGGCAGTGGAAGTATCCTAAGTCCGTTTGTCTGCATGGAAGAGATGGACAGAAAACAGCCTCATCTAATGCAGGCGAAGTAAGAAGAGAGGAAGTTACCAGGACCCGTATTTGGAGCACTTTTATGACCCATCATCTGCCATCATCATTAGCCAAGATTCATAAGCATTATAACAAGAAGATATAGTTGAGCACAGAGGATTACAGTTTTCTCAAGGACTGTTGTCATAAACCCCACAGTGGGTAGAGCTTAACATAGTTTACGATAACAACTGAGTATCGCATTGCCCATAGCATCAAAAAATGACAGCAAAATTCAGGAGCAGGTGGGCAGCTTTAATTATATAGGCTCCAAAGGGAATGAGCACTGGAATAGTTTTTACTGTCTGTCTGGTATGACTCAGTCCACAATGATGCTACTGGTGACGATTTGGTGAGAATAAAGCATTTTGCCCATGTTTATCCCATCCAAATCATCTTTTTTTTTTCCTCTTTCTTCCTGTGAGAACAGAGAAAATAGGATTTGTAGGAGGAACTGGGGAATGTAATACTGTCAGTGATTTGCACATATCAGGGATGAAACATCAGACAGAGGAAGTACCAGAACAGCTGGGATTGCAACAGATGTTCTCCAGACAGCCCTGCCTCATGAAGATGTAGTATAGTACATAGGTCATGTTACAGAAACACAAAATTAAAAAGAGTGATTTTACATGCATGAGCACTGGCTCCCTTGGCCTGGCAGTATGAGTGACATTGAACAGGAAAAGGCAGCTGGGACCCTTCTGAAGAGATCATTGTGTCCGTTTCCACCCCAACCTGCTTTCCTAACATATAGACGTCTCTAGCACAAACAGCAGGACTTGCAGTCTTGAAACACAGAAGGGTTGAGTGCGAAATCTCCTTGCCATTCCCACAATTTAAGGGTGGATTCTCAATTACTTGGTGCTGATGCTTCAAGGCTTTTAGCCTCTTCCGTTGCATCCCTTCCCCCATGCCGTCAGGCAAGGAGTTTCTTCTGTGCTGACCTAGAAATGAGAATAACTGTAGCACAGGACTGCTCATAACCCCCATTGGGGTGACAGTAGGGAGGGAACAGAGCTCTTAACCCCAAGGAGGTATAAGGACTTGTAGCATCATAGCCCAAAATTTCCCTAGATGCCATCTTTAGTCTCCAGACATATGCAGAGGAACCTGTTCTGGTAAAAACAAGTAGTGGTCTCCCACTTAACGCTCCACCACCATTTCAACTAGTCAGCCACCTCCCAGAGGAGGCCCCAGAGCGTGGTCAGCACAGCAGCTACCTTCAGTCGCTGTCAGCTGTTGGCAGTGGTGGCTGTTAGCATGCTAGTGCACTCACCTAGAAAGAAGGAGGCTCCAGCTGAGTCCAAGGGGCACTAAACCTTCCTTTCCTTTAGTTCAAGTGAGTGCCCCAACTACCTGCTCAATAGCGTTCCTCAAGTCCTTTCCAATCTCCTTCTTGAAGATGAGCTGTTTTTCAGCCAGCAATGCAATAGTCATGAGGTCAGATAGAGAACAAGGAGCAGAGAGAGCAGTATCTTTTATTATTATCACAATATTTTTCCAAACTGAGCATCTATTGCTTCCACAATAAACATCTGAAAAAGCAACTGCCCTTCTTGACTCTTTCTCTGTTGGTGCATAAATTTGTTACTTTCCTGGCTGGTTGCTCTATTTTAATGTATCCCCGCAGTTTTCCTCATTTACTTGTTTTCATTACAGAACTGAAGCATGCTTATTAAAAATTGCCCCCTTGCACCCTGAAGACGCACTCCTCAGTGCCTTTCAATATGCTATCATTACTAATGTTTTTCATCAGTATCTTACTCAGTATTGCCAATATGACACTCTAAAAAAAAAAAAAAATCCAACAGCAAATGGAAATGGACTCCTTAGGCTATTAAATATATTTAAGTAAACACATTAAGCAAGCATTAAGAAAAGTGAGTACTCTTAACTTTGATGAAATGAGACTGCAAAGCACACAAGGGCCCCATAACAGCAGTTTCATTGCAACCAGACTCCTGTACACATATTCACATGTTCCAGACCTCTCTACTAATATGAGAAAAGTGTGATCTGTCATGTCTTTGCATGATATCACTGCTCTGCTAGCATTTAAATAATTACAGCATATCGTGAGGCGCCTGGGACCAAAGACATTGCGGTTACAACTGGAAGGGCCTTGTTTTGTTGCGGCTCTCCAAGTACCTCAAGTTGCCACAGCAACCCAAAGCCCGTCAGATAATTAAACAATGAGTTTGCAAATACATGGGGCAACTTCCTATGGCCACTGGGGATTTCTTAGAGTGTTTGCATTTCCTCAACCACTCATTTCTGACAAGAATAACTTCTCATTCAGACGGCGGCACACCTCATGTTGTAGTACAGTTCAATAGCTTAAGAGGATTTGGTCACCCAGGCAAGAAAAGAAATATTACCAGAAAGCATAGCTGACCGCTTGGACACTGCAAATGATAACACGGCTATCTATTACTGGAAAATTATATAGTCTAATCTGAGAGAGCAATTCACAGGCAGCCCGCTTCCTGAAACTTGTTGCTCAAGTGTTTGATGACTGCTTATGAATAGCAAATATGTTTACAAAATTCAGGGAATGATTTGTGAGAAAAGAGGAACTGTTTTGTTGGGTTGTTTTTTTTAAATATATGTTTTCTGTACTGCATTTGTAATTAGTAACAGTTTCCTCACTTGTGACTTCAGGTTATTATATTAAGCTTCAGTGCTATGTATGGCTAGATTGATCATCATTCTCTTTTCTTCTTATTTCTGAATGGAGAGGTCCTGTGAAAACTTCCATGTTACTCTTATCTGGGAAATTAGGGTAAGGCTTTATATCTGCTCCTTGCCATTCCACTTTCTCCTCTGTTCCTGGTCCAGACCAGTCCCATGTTGCCATCTTTCTCTGTGCTTGATTGATGCCCCTTTATATGGGTTCATATTTGCAAGCATAAATTCCTGCTTGGAGTGCTGTCAGTTGTGTAAGCTGCTCCATCCTTGACCTCCTGCTAGCCCTTCACTCTTCCCTGCCCCTTCGGGCTCCTCCTGGCAATATTGCCTGAAAGAATCCCCGCAGTGTGAAGAAAAAGGCGTAGAGCTGGAAGAGCAAGTTGGGTATCAGAAGGACCTTTAGAAATATTTTCTTACTGCTGGTAGGACCTCACTGAAGGCTTCCTTGACCTGTGCTGGTTGTAGAACTTTCTTCATTGTTTTAATTTTGGCTGGTCACCAGACTCCCTTGGAAACCTCAGCTTCTTCACTGTCTGGTACTGTTGTAAATTGTGGTGGGGGTTTTGGTGAGTGGCACAGGCTCCCAGGGCACAGGATGGCACTTCAGGTGGCACTGATTCATCTGCTGTCAACATGGCATGACTTCTGGAGCACATCCTGGAGTTGTTCTGTCATATATGCTACCCAGAGCAATTTCCCGTTTGCTAACCTGGCAGATGCAGGGTCAGTCAGCCTGGATGTTGTTTTGGCTCATGTGCTGTTCCTAGGCTGGTGAATGGTGTGCTCTGTTGGTAAGGTCTTCTTGGCTCCAAGCAAGCTGTATTCCAGAATGAAAGCTTAGGACAGGCAGTAGGAAGAAAATCCGGGTTTTTAGGAGCCCGAGTGATTTGCAATAAAAAGGCAGTGAGAGACAAGAAATGAAGAAGGAACAGCATGTGCTTTCAGGGTAACACTTGAAAGCTAGGCTGGCATCGGTTTTGTAGCAGCTTCCTAAGGCAACTGACAATCTTGTTTGCATTGCCAATGTCTTGTGACCCTTTGGAAAGTCATCAATCCTGCCCATTCTGAAACTAAGGGCAGGAGCTGGTTGTCCAGTAGCCTCTGCTAAGCACCTCCTCAAGTGAGCCAGCTGATTTACACCACTTCAGACTGGAGCTCACCGTTTTATAAGCCATGGGTGCAGTCAGTGAGTCTGGCCTCCAGTGAGAAAGCAAGAGTGCTCTCCCTGGAGAGTCTGCAACTTTTGCTTGGACAAGGATCTCCCATGAAGGAGAAACCTCCAGTTTCCCCATATTTTGGTGCATGTAGACTCTGCATTTAGTGATTTGAGGTGAATTAACGTATTCTGCCCCATGCAGCCGCGGGGTTCATTTGTCCCCGGGAGTGTTAGCAGTGCAGCTCGTGTTGTAACAAGGGGTTCCTACCAACGCTTACCAAAGTCACAGAAGGAGAGGACCAGCGAGGAGCTTGTGGCTACTCATCTTGCTTTTTCCTGTTGAAACCACTTTTTCACACTGTTGTTGCTGAGGAGCAAGGCAGTACAGTACAGCAGAGTAACTGATAGGAATCCACATGCTGCCGAACATACTTAACTAAATTCCTGGATAATTTACTGGCTGCAGCGATGATACAGCCCAGAGCCCAAACTGTAAAAAAAAAGGTGTGAGGAGAAGGAGGGGAGAGCAGGGGGAAACACTTGAAGCTTCCCTCAGGGAGGTTTTTAGAAAAGATATTCAGTTTCGTATAGTCTGGGATGCTTCAGCCGGAAAGTCTGCAGATGAGGGAGACACAAGAGGCAGTTTCAGGATTTGCGAGTCATTTGAGCGTGAAGTTCGAGGAATAAATGTGCAAGGCCAGAGACAGAAGAAGAGGGAGAGAGTCAAGAGCAACCACAAGAGTGTAAAAAGCAGAAATTTGGGGTCAATTGTTATAATTTAATAAAAATACACCCTCATCTCTTACCACTGCGGGATCTGTAGGCTTAATACTTAGCAGGAAACATACTATAAAACAAGTTAATTGGGAGAAGAGGAGGAAGCTGTATTGAGAATGAGGGAAAGGGTTGATGTCTTCAAGAACCTAGTCTAATCTACCTCAATTTGTGACAATACCCTCCATAACCAGTGTATATTTGAGAGGGGAGTATTTCTCTCCATCTGTTCATGGAGAGGAGCCTTCACCAGAGCAGGTTTTCTGTGGAAGCAGCTCTGCCTAGAGAATTTGGCCTCCACAAGTGAGTGGGAAACTTGTCCCCCATCCTGTGAGAGTTTTCAGAACCTTCTTTTTTTCCCTCTCCTGTAATAAATAAGAAGAACAAGTAAAACTCTGCAAGCCAAACTCTCCCCCTCCAGTTTCAGATTGGTTCCACTGAAATTTTTAATCTGAACCATACAGGAACAGTTTGCTTCAATTTTGATATCTAAAGATAATGAAAAACTTTTGAATCATTTAATATACAGCAATTTCAAACCAAAAGTACTTTAAAATCAAAAGAAATTCATCATTAAAAAAAGAGAGAGCATGAGTGCAGTATGGCAAGTTAAAAAGTATATTTTTAAAATGTTTAGTCTAGAGATTCTTCACTCCCCAAAAGTTCCTTCAAGCAGGTTGACTTCAGACAAATCATTTTGCGGAAAACATGTTTTTTCTACTGCCAGTTTCATGCATTGCTTGGGAGATCCTCATTTCTGTAGTCCTGTACCTCAGACATTGCCCTCAGACTTGTGCTGAAACAAACCACGCTAAGCTTTCGTTTCAAAAACTGGCAATATACGTGGGCTGGACAAGGTAAAAGGAGCAGCAAGAGGGACTTTGCATTTATGCTAGCTGATGAGAAAGCACAAGTGAGCTAACAGACAGCTTTTACAGAGAGAATTTAGAAGGAAGCTGTTTATCCTCTTTTTATCCCTTTTTTTTTTTAAGGCAGGGAGACTGGAAAAAACAATTTGACATGTACAGGGCAAAGACACCCTCTGTCACCAGCTTGGAGCAACAGCCAGCCCAGTATATCCAAACTATAAAGCGTCAGGTATTCTGGAGACTGGGATAGGATCCAAAACCAAATTAACAGGGCATTCAGATTAGAATAAAAGGAACCTTATTTGAGGAGTTATAAAAATCATTGAAATATGTTCCATGTATAGAAGGAACAAGAGGTCACTGAAGTGGCCAGTTCGGCTTACACAAGGCAGTGAGGGCAACTTGTTGGCAGTACGTGCACTAGACGATGCCAAAGAAATCAAATGTAGCTTGCTTCAGTTTAGTAAGGCCAAGGGACCAATAACACAAAGAGATTCAATTATGACTTGGTCAGTCCCTTGACGCTAGCATGTGTCTAGGGCTGGAGCTGAAGCTTTTCCATCCAAAACAGGGTTCATTGTGTATGAGCCCAGTGGCTCGCCACGTAAAGCTGTCTCCCCCCACTCTGAACTCGGTTTCAAGTTTTCTTCCAGCTAAAGATGGGAAAAGCAAGTCAGAGCTGAAGTGCGTATCCCGCTAGCTCTTGCGGAAAGTCTGCCCCCCCTCTCTGTACACAATCCACCTCCAGAAGGCCACATCCCTTCTCCTGGTAGATGTGCAAAAAACACTTAATACTTACACCAGAAGACCTGATCTAGCCCTTAAATTTAAGGAAAAGCCTCTAGCTTTTAATCCCACATGACTTTTTGCCCATTCAGCAATTCTCTGTTTTCATCAAGGGGCTGGTACTAGGCAGAGGCTTGCTCAGGATGCTGGATTTTGTGAACTGCCATCTTTAGGAAATGCCTAATTAGGCTTTAGGAGTGGAGTCTATTACTGATCCTTAAATCCTTCCTCTGAGTCTAGTCCCATATGTATGAGCATTTAGTCTTCAGGAGCAATCAGTGCAGCACTATACACATTTTAGACACAGGAAAACCAAACTGTAAGTTGAATAGCAGCACAGGGGAGATCCTGTGAGAGTTGGGCTGTGTATTTGCTTAATCCCTCTGGATTGTTGCTTCTAAATATTTATGTTACCTGAGATTTTGTCGTAAACTTAATCAGGGCTGCTATAGACCAGCAAGCAATGAAAACGGACCTCACTGGTTTGCATGATGTGAAGGGAAGAATCTTGAGTGTTTGAAAGGCACTTTGCTCATGGTAATACATAAACATGCTAGTGTGGGCTTGTGTGCGTGTAGGAGTAAATCACTTTTGTTATCCCTTCTGAAAAGTTAATTTGAAACACAGTTTCCTGAGCGAAAATTAAAGGGAGGCTTATCACCCACATAGCCATAACTCATAGACTATCTGACTATAATTTGTGGTTAAGTTGGAGCACATTTTCAGAGAAATGTCTAATTTGATCCTGTTAGTCTCCCTCTATCTGTCTGCTGTTCTTCCCATTTCCCAGATTACAGTCGCTATTAATGGATACATTACTGAAGTCAGCACCTGGCAGTTCGAAGTTTATGTTTTTAGTTGAAAGAGCCATATATGAGACATGTGAAGTGCTTGTGTTCAGCTTGAGGCACGACAAGTTAAGGAATATGCACTCAAAACAGTAGATCCAGATCACAGAAGAGAGATGGAAAAGTCGTGGATGAATCACAGTGAGTGGAGAGAGAAAAAAAAATAAAAAAAATCAGATTTGTTAAATATGAGGAAAGCTTTCTAACTCCACAGGTAGATAAACACTGGAAAAGATTGTACAGGAGGGTTTCTAATGGCAGTTTTTTCAGATACCTGGGATAGGTCAGTTGAAGGCCTGACTCACCTGTTGTAGACATCCATTTCTGGGCAGCTGAAGTTCCATTTTCTTTAAGAGCAATTGTCCTCCTGACTTAAACTTGATTAGACCTTAGAAGTCTAGACCCCAATAGGACATTTAAGGATTGCAGCAAGTTAGCAGTAAAACTCTTCTGGACCTTTCCTCCAAGTCTTTTCTTTGACTAACAGGGTGTAGAGATGAGGTTCAACACCTCAGTCTGTAACCTAATCAGATCTTTTTGCTTAGAGTGTTGACCAGCTGACTAACAACAAAAGCCTGATCTAAAACACCTGAAACAGAAAACAGAAACTGCTCTCTTGAACTTGTGCAATATATTGGTAGATGTCCTTAATTTAGGACACGTGAGCCTGATAAGAAGAATTTCTATTTCTTCACAAGATATTTCCACAATAATTCTTTTAGCTCTCTTTCAGTTATCACAAGCAAATTAAAACAGAACATCACTTCTTCTCCCATAACTTCCCAGGCCTCCCTCAACCAGCATTACCTTTTCAATTTTTGTCTAGAAGAATTTTGTTTTCTGAAGCCACCTGTTGCTGAATCCTTTATATTTTCTCTTAAGTGGGACACTGGCCTACCAGCAGTCTTTCCTGTGCTGCTGATTACCATTTCTCCTTGGCTGCCCTTCTAGGCTCCCTGACCCAAGGGATTCAGTCCTACAGATCCATCCTGAATCCCTGGCAAGGAAGAATTTGAACTGCCAGAGCACACCTGCATGTTGTCCAGTCCCTCATTCACTTGGTGAAACAGCTCTCATCTTGTTGATGAGACTCCACATTGCTGTGAAATGCTCCAGGCCTGCTGACATGTGCTTCTCATCAGCAGCAAAGGAAGCTGGAGCTGATAGGGTCAAACTGGATGAGCTAATCGTTTTAATCAACAAATCCCTAAACACAAGTGAGATGCAGCTGCCTGGCTGATGCTGTAACCCAGCCAGCTCACAGGAGAACAGCAATTAGCTTGCTGAATACCCCTGGAACACTAACGAAGAGGAAAAATTGCTGAAGCAATATGTGGAGCAACATTAGCAGCGTAGGGGGACTGGCTCAGGGGAGGCGAGGGGAGGTTGAGGTGGAGCCTGACTCCCCTGGAGATATGGCCTGGTGGCTCAGGGCTTGGAGTGGCGAGGGAGCCTGCAACCTCGGGTCAGTGTCTGCTGGGAGGAGGAGCGGCAGGACTCGCCCAGAGCCAGGGACGGGCTCCTGTGATCAAGTGTAGACCCTGGTGCTGGCCCATTTGGGTTCCTCACCACTGGCTATTAACACAGTTCTCACGTATTGGAGTGTTTGGGGCCTATTAGAGCACCGAGAGGATGTTTCTTGCTACTAATTAATCTCTCCCCTCTTCTCCTTTCGTCTCGCTTCGCTCTCCTCTTCATGGTTCCCCTGCTGGACCTCAGGGCCTGGAAATCTCATTACCACAAACGCCATCTCTTGCTCCCTTCAAAACTCACATCATTACAGTTCCCCAACTGTTCCTGTAAGAAAAGCAATGGCTCCATGTGAACCTTCTCCTGGGCCTTCCCAGGCATTTTAAGTTGTTCAATTATTTGTTCATCAATTACATGAATTAGATGTAACAGTGAAATCAGGACTCCACTGTGTGAGGTGCAAATGAGGCAAATAAACCTCAGCCCTCTCCCCAGAGAACTGCAATCCACCTGCACGTGCAATGTTGCATGGCCAGGGCCTCTTTTAGGAAAAGCGTCCATAAAATGGCATAAAAATTAACCGATCATTGAAGGAAGAGTGAGCCTAAGTAGAACAGAAATACATGCAAGGGAGTTAGCTTGGAAGTCCACGAAGAGAGTTTTTGTCACTTGGGTTTGTTTTTTTCTTCATTTCAGCAAGATCTAAGACTTGAGCAGATGATGGTACATTTGAGGAATGCACTACCGAGCATCTGGGTGTTGATCAGAGCACAGGGATCATCCTGCAGTATTCCCCAAACCTCTTTCTGGGAGATGTTCGTGCAAGTCTCAGGACAAAGCCTGAGGCAGCAAGCGTCTTCGTACTCAGATAAATCATGTAACATGTTGAGGACTTAGTCTAACTTCTCATACCTGGAGGCTTAGGGCAAACTGGGCCGTCCTCTACTCCTGGCAAGCTTCTTGGTGATGGTGAAACCCACCATGGACAGCAGAGAGATTTTAGAGTGCCCTTTTCCTCTCTCTATCACTAGTGGGTTCCCCATATATCTACCTTTTCCCCGCCACCAAGGACTTGATAACTCAGTTCTTGCCCATCTAACAAGGTGCTGTGCTTGAGTCCTGGTCAAGGTGCTGAATCATTAATCACAGCTTCATGATCGTAGTTTTAACTTTTAAAAACAATGATTGGGCACCAACCATCTGAAAACCCTCTCTTCCCATCCTTCCCCTCAGTGTGTCTTGAGGTGTGCATTCAAAACCGGAAAGATCAAGGCTGAAAAGCCTTGACTGTACTGAATAGCCCCAAGTTCATCCTTGACAAAACTGCTTAACTTCACTGGGACTCCAGCAGTGATGAATTCTGACCTTTACATGAAATCCAGGGAAGAGCAAGCCTCTGTCTCTGTTTTCTAATTTAAATTTTACACTCGAAGGGGATACTTACATTTTAAACCCACCTCTTTAATCCTTGCAGCTCAACCATTCAGCTCTTGTGTTGCCAGTGAGAATTCAGGCGAAATATTTGACAGAGAGCGAGTGAGCTGCTCTGCATCATTAAGAAAAGCAGAGGTAAGGGGCGAGAGTGTGTGACCTCCAGAAAAAAACAAACTGCACTGAATGCATCAAACAGTAAAAAGTTGCCAGGAAAGAAGAGGATTAAAACTCTTAAACCTCTTGAAATCACATATGCCTAAAAGCAGAGAAATTCCTTCCTAACTTTTTTCTCTCTATATAATTAGTCTTCAAATATGCTTACTAGGGTGAGTGCATTTGTCCCAATCTGAGGAAACAAATGGAATGATGTAACTGGTTTCTTTCAGTTCCCACTTCAGTGCAACTTCACAATACCCTTGGACTTCAGGGGATTAAGTTCCTGTCTTGGCTGTGGTCCAGTTACTGGTCATTGCTATTTGTCGATTATCCCAGCATTCCAGAAAACATTTTATCCCCTTCATTAACTCACAATTGACCAATCACATAAATCAGGTTAAGGACTAGTGGACATGTCTACAAAGAAAGGAGAGATTCAAAGAAAGGCCAGATTAAAGAACAGGTTGAATTTGATTTTTTTGGGGGGGGAAGTTCTCTATTCTTGAAATTGCAAATAATGACCCCTGCAAAAAAGAACATTAATTAAACCTACCACTGTTTTGTTCACTTTTTCAAAAGATGAAAAAAAATCATTGTTTCTTGAAAAGAAACCCCCATCTTCTTAAAGATACACAGCTCATTTCCATCATCATGCTTAAAAAATGATTATTTAGATATGTAGCATCTGTCAGGATGTGAATGTGCAGATGCAAACTGCATGTCTGTTATGGGCTTGCTGTACTGCCAGTGCACAAATACTGGTTTGTTACTGTGCAGACAACTTAGTATCATAGAAACACAGACGCAAAGTTGTACACAGGTCTGCATGAACCTGTAGTTCAGCCAGAGTCAGCAGGACTCTTGGCTCTGATTTCACTGAGAGCAAGATTGTGTCCTGTATGAAACCAGCTTGGCATCTTTCTGGGTCATGTGCTGCTACCTGAGGACAGTTCTGGTTCAGGGCTGCCACTTCTGTTGCTTGAACCGAAGGATCCTCAAGACAATTTTGGGGTAATGATCAGGGCCACAATTCTGCATCCCGCCCTTCCCATGCCTCCGTCTTTGTTTGGCCACGGAGCCATAGTAAAGTGATGCAATTCCTTGTGCCTTTTGTTGGTATTTTGAATATATATTTTTCTCGGTTTGACTTGGGGGAAACTGTTTCCAAGAATGTGACTGACTGGGTTTTAAATTGTACATTTCTGCCATGGGTTATTCTCCAAGCTCTTGCGTGCATGTGACCAACATGTCTCTATCTGTGGGCAGGACCAGTAAATGCTGCCTGCCGATGGGTGCCTGGTGTGCCCACATCCTCTCCATCCAAGGCTTGGGTTGCTGTGGGCTCCTGGGGTAGAGAAGAAATATGCGGTTCCCTTTCTTTGATGGCCATGGGGTGTGTGTTTTTCTGTAATAAAGTGCATGTGTTGTTTTTGTGCACAAAATCTGCTCTACCTAAGGGATTTGGACCCTACAAGAAGACAGATGTTTTTGTTGCAATCTTTGCTAAATCAAGGAAGAGAAATTTAAGCTACACAGACAGTGTGGGACCTGTTCTCTTTTCTCCCCAGGGAGATGGGGTTTACCCTGCCTTATCATCATGCATGGCAATAAAGGGGGAAAGCAGGGACAATACAGAGCTCTTCCTTTTCTGCAGACTCTAGGCATTGACCTTCATGAAAAGCATCTTCAAAGGCCCAGTGACGTTGTCTCTATGCAAGTTTTGTATTGCTCAGAAAACCCAAAACTTCTTGGGTCTCAGAGTTAGCAGATGAGAACTGTGGGAATTATATCTCTAACCAGAGATGGGTCTAACATTGTTATATCCGGGATAGATATGTACCTTTCCGTTTTCATCCAAGATGCTGCATTTCTGGACCTTGTGTGATACCACAGTCAGTTGAAACAAGTCACATGCACACTTCCAGCCTTAGAACACCCTCTGTTAACCTGACATTATAGCAAAACTGGAAACCTTCGGGGGCTGAGGGCTCCAGCCATTTCCTAGATGCTCACAATAGTTCTTGCTGGCCTTAAATGCTATGCTCGTACAGGTGAGTTAGATGTGTTTGTGGTCTGTGTCTGGCACTGAGACTGCTTGGCGCAACATGATCCCAGTCTGTACTGTTAAAAACTCTCTCTTAGTCTCCCAAAAGGTGACCACAAGAAAACTGCTCGCTAGGAACATTCCCTGGTGAGTGCTTATTCCTGACCTATGCCCAGAAATTGTTTGGAGCAGTGCTAGCCAGTCCCGGACAAAACCAGACCAAGGTAAAGCTGGCTCTTGAGATGTGAGGGGATTACAGTCTCATCGTCCTTGTCCCATGAGAGGCCTATTCAAGGAGAGGGCAAAAAAACAGCAGTCCCACAGTCCCTAGACATATTGCCCCATATTTGGTTACACTTCAGCCACCTCCCAGATATCTCTGGTGGGATCATGACCCTGTTCTCCCTGGACCTATGGCTCAAGACTGAGGAAATGGGGGAGATGATCCTGCATGATCGTCTGCTGCACTCCTGGTTCATAGGGAAGGGTAGTCATTAACCTTGGGTCAACACTTGGGGCTCCTGGGCAGCTGTGCTGACAGCCAAGATTGCTGTGGTGTCCCTTGGGGAGAGCCATGGCGATCAGCCAGCTTGTCCTGTCCATGCTCTGCCATTGCCTGTGGCCCTGGCCAGTTTCTACAAGACTCTTTCTGGACAGGGATGAAAGGGGTGTCTGCTAGGATGTACTCACATCTGCCTTCAGGCCATAGAGACCTCTCTGTGGTGCTATAGTCTGGCATGATGTGCTGGTGAGAGGGTCTCTCTGCCTTCTCAGATGTTTCTGATACATGTGAATGTAGATTTTTACCATCGACCCACAAGGTCTCCTTGGAAACACCTCACAGCCTCTCTTCAGGCTTCAGCCTCCACAGAGTCTGGAGGCACCTCCTAGTTCCCTGCAATCTATGCTTAGGAATTTCCTGAGAATGCAGTGTGTTTAATGGCCCTTGATGGTTCTTTTCTCCCCATATGCTAGCCATTCTTATCTGTCTTACCTGGCTCTGAACCCTTGCAAACGTTTTGCTCCCCACAGCCTCCCACAGCAGTGAGTTCCACGGTTTTGCTCTGCTGTGGGAAGAAAAGCCTCTTTCTTTTTTTCTGTTTTTGAACCTGCTGCTTGATAACCTTTAAGCCTTGTGTTGGGAGATCCAATGGATGACCATTTTGATTTATTTTCTCCAGGTCATTCATAATTTCTATCATGTACTCCTTCATTTGACTCTTTTCCAGTATGACATCTTTGTTGTTTAGTTGCTCCCTTTACAGAAGTCTTCCAAACCTTCATTTGCCCTTGGTGCTTGTTCCAGCACCTTTTCCAGTTTTACTGATTGTTTTAAGAATCGAAAAACATAGATTTTGTAACATAGGTGCACCATTAATTTTTACTGTGGCATACGAACATCAGCCTAACAATATTTATGCTGGTAAAGTGTTTTGAGATGTGCCAGTGGATAGATCTTGGAGACTAGTCAGAGGCCCTGGTAAGTCTCAAAATGAATTTGCTGTAGCTGTCTTGCCATCAGTAGGACCTAAGACTGCATTCTAACCCCTCAATATCTGTGGAAAAAGCTCAGATTTATGCCGTGTGCTTCTTCATCACATTGGGACAGGAAAAGATGAAGTAAGCATGAATTTAAGTATGGAGGTCTAAGGAATGGAAACAGTCCCTTGCTTAAGATTCATTGAACATAATGTGTTAAATATAGACTGTGATTTAAAATCCCAGATGCCATTTGGCATCCCTCTGGTACCTAGATGATGCTTAAATAAGAGTACTTTTTGACCCATTATTTTTAAGCTGTCTTCCTGGAAAAAGGACAATGACATGGTATGCTGCTATTGCATTTGCACCAACTTTTCACTAACTATTGATTTATGTTTATTTAATCACCATTACTGGTTTATATGTTATGCCTCATTTCTTTAAACTGCACCACTTTTTTTCCCAAAAAAATTCGAGTAAAGGATTTATGATGGAAAATCCATAAAAGGTTCCTTTTGTTCCACCCAATTGAATTTCGCCTCCCATTACCATTACCTTATTCCTGTTAGCAGCACAGAGAATGAAAAGCTTTGGCAAGTTTTTGGGTGAGTACATCCAAGAAGTTAGAAATCTTGGCCTTTCTTCTGGAAGGTATTGTGCAAGGCAGACATCCTGGAAATATCCCTGTGCTTTTCCCCCTTCCCTTCTGTATCGTTCCTAGAGTCAGCTTGAAGTTGTGGGGTAGCAAGATTCAACTCTATAGAACAGAGTTCCTCAAACCTACATTAGCTCACAAAGCTTTTCCAGATCTTTTTGGTATTTAAATCTGTAAGAAAGGGTTCAGACCGAACATCAATAGTGCCTAGCCCTTGGTCCTGTGAATCCTTGATTCAGGAGTGACTCCAACCCCAGCGCTTACCTGGCAGCATCACATTGCAGCTTTGTATTGTGCTTTTCCTCTTTCATGCAATCATAAGGACCAGCAGTTCAGTGACTTCACTCAGAGCTGAAGCCCACTTCCACAATTTCCTGCCTGGAAAGGGCAAGTTTCCTTTGTGTTTTCATTTTTAACCGTGTTCAAGTACTGTCTATTCTTAACAAAGAAGTGATCCTTTGTGCAATAATGAACTAGCCAGTCTACATACAAACTTTCTTCTGGAAAGAACATGCTGCTCAAAGATGTCAATGGCCCTCAGTTGCCAACAGAAATATAATTTAATGAGTAGGAGGCATTTACTTTTGAAAAAGAAGTATCTGTGTTCTCAACCTAGTTCCACAAAATGAATAGGATGCCTAACTAACTCCTTATGAGCCTAAGTCCAAAACTGAGATCCTCAGCTTGGGTCAGCTGCTGTCTGAGTGTGCTACTGAAATCTCTAGGGACATGATTCTCCATGGGACTTGGATCTTCTGGTGCTTGGTCCCACAGTGTGAATGATCTAGGTGTTCACTCAATAGTGCAAGTCCCACAGTGGTCCAGACACATGGAAAGGCGCTATAACAGGTAAGGAGGAGTGCTTTACACAAACATTTTCCATGCTGAAGGACACTGGAACACTTAAGATGTTGGGCAGGTCTATTTCAAACCACCTGGCAGTACTTTCATACCTGGAAAACATGTTTTGCTGAAAGTCAGGGATGATTTGCCTGATACCCAAGTATCTGGTTCATCCGACTAAATTTTGAACGTGCTGGATACTGACACATCTCTAAAACCCTGCTGTAATGCATACAAGAAGCATTTCTCTAGCTATTTCACTACCAAGGGACACTTCTAGCTGGTGTTTTCAGGGCACCTGTTAGGATGGTCTTCAGGCAAAACAGTCAGCAGACATTAGCCTGAAAGATTTTCTAGGAAGGAGGGTCTATGTTGCTAACTATTTAGGGCTATTAGGTAACTTAAGTGTCTTCTGCCCCACAGCAGTCATCTAAAACATGATGATAAAATCCTTTTGGTGGATTAAAAGCATGAGTTTGTAAGGTATAAATGAGGTTAGCTGCTCTCTGCAGACATTATTCTTAGCAAGAGTCTGTCTCATCTCAGGAGTAAGGGCATTCTTATGGATCCAATTAAAGAAAACACACTGTCTGGCAAGAAAGAACAAAACCTATAATACTTTTGATTATACAATGGCAGCTGGAGTAAAATTTTCTCATATGGGAGTATGTGAGCTCAATGTGAAAGGAGAAACTCAGCTTGTCAGACTTAATTAGAGTGAGAGAAATGGCTTACAGTCAGCAACTGAATATGTTGTCCACTCCTGGGTTCTGGGGTGGAGGTGAAATCAGACGTCCATGAGATGACACCCTCACTGCATTCCTGGGGAAACAGAAGTTCAGTGATTCTCACCAGTCGTGCTGAGAAAACTGTGGACTTTCCCTTTCATTAAAATGTTATCTCCACCTGGCGACCGAACAAAAGAGGTTTCACCAGAGAGTCTAAAAGCGCTCTCTAAATATCAGCCAGCAAAAGGCACTCTATTAGAGATGGGATGTGGGCCAATGTCTTACAGCAAAACATGCACATAATGGAGGCTGGTTTGGACAATAGAAGGACCATAGCAGGTAATACATCGAATCCGTCCACCTGAAGTACATAAAAGGCTGTAATTAAATTAGCGTCTAAGTGCCTCATAGCACTCTTCTAAGCTAGAGATTTCCTGTTGTTCTCAATTTATATGGAGAGCTGAGGTACAAGGCGAATATAGGATTTCAGTGGGATCTAGCCATTCAGATATCCTTGTGAGCCCTACCCCTGGAAACATATATCATTATGCAAGAATGGCCTCTGAAGAGTTGCCAGTTGCCTGTCCATGAGATGGTGGACAGAGAGTGCACCTGGGTTTGGTGCACTGACCCTCTGCTCTTATTTGGATACCAGGGCCCCCACATGGTTTGAAAGCTGCTTTGCAGATGGTGTAGAGGTAGGTGCAGATTTACTAGGAGGGTAGGGTAGGGTAAGAGAGTTGTAGCATCCGCATCAGCGCCACTCACTGAATCACGTGTGGTCCAGCTCTCATGAGTTATCATCTTGGATCCTGGAGGATCTTTCTCTGTGAAAAGCTGACCAATTGACAATTGTCATGTCAAGTGCCAGTATGTCCCTGCATCGCTGGCAACGGCTTCCAAGGTGCCATCAAAGCAATTTTGTTTTCCTTAAGCTTCTGCTGATCTAAATAAATGAACTTGTAGCAGAATTGTGAGGTACTGAAAAAGTCTTAGAGAGAAAGGCAGTGAAAGAGGCACTGTTACCAACCAGCACCAATGCAAATGCAGTTGGGGCAACTAACATAGGGGGACACATCTCACAGATAATGTGTGAGCTGGATATTTATAGGAGCTTTGTTAAAATAAGTTTCCTCTGTGACCTTGGGTAAGTCACTTCTTAAACCAATTCTCAGTATTTGGCTGCAGGGTAATACTTCATTTTTGCCTTTCTCTAACTTGTATTTTATGCTTGCTAGAACGGAAGCTGTCCTGAACAGTGACTAGGGCTTCAATCCCAGCTGAGGTCTCTAGTGTTACTGCAAATTTAAAGGCAGCTCAATGCATGCTGTCTTCCGCATCAAACCGAATATTGCTTGTCCTACAGGCTCAAGATCTTTGCTTCTAACAGCAAAAACCTTTGGGGAGACAGAAAAGAGAGGCCTATAGAGCTCTTTTCACTTTGAGGGGATTCTCCTACCAGATGCAAAGTGAAATGCACAGTTCTTAAAAGAACGTAAGAAAATCCTTGCTTCCACTTGACATAGTTATTTGTGTCATCATGCTTCCATGTGAAAGGGCATCATGTACCCTGCTAAAGACCAGGGAGGGTTATGTCCCTTGGCTCTCTTCTTGAGGCAAATGTACAAGTGGTATCTTGGGCTCAGATGTATGCAATCCTTTGAAATTTGATTTGTCCCCTGGTCCTGTTGCCTGTTATGCAGAGCGGCTGTGGGCGGAACTGGCGTGTTGATGTCCCCATTGGTGACCGCATGTATTTCGGGAATGCTCTGTAATACAACCTGGCTCATTGTTGACAGCCAGAACTTTCCATGAAGTCCACAGGCTCTTTTCTTCTCTTTGGCTTTCTCGCTTATTAGAGGGGCAGCGATAAAACAGGTGTGCCTGGAGCATAAGGAGGCATCACCGCACCAAACGGCAAGGTTCAGACAGAGCAGGAGAAGGCACTTCCTGGGGAAGAGATCTCTTGCCACTCTCTGCAGGCTGTCCTTATATATCCATCATTGCCTAGTATATACCCAAGGGCAAAGATCTGACCAACTTCTAAGCAGGCACTGTGCCATCATAACAGATGGGCATAAATGGGGCAGCCAAGAAGCCATGTATGTGCATCTAGTGTGTTTAAGGGTTGGATTCCCAGCCAGGAACGTCGGAGCAGCTGTCCACCCTCAGTTTACATGCCTATAGTTTAGGGGGATCTGCCATTACTAATCCAGCTTCAGAGCTGGTTTAACTTTCAAAAATTAAAAATAGCATGCATTGCCCCATAAGGAGAGCTGAGTCTTGACCCATTTACGTTGAGGGGATGAGTGGGTGAATGGGGAGGGGGGACCTAGCATCAAAGAATGGAAGGGCAGTAAAGTGTGTTGACCTCCGTTTGTCTTTTTGTGGGGGGGTCCACTGTGGAATTGTGTTAGGAGTGCCTCGGCACAGCAGCCAGCTCCAGACGGGGTGGCCAAGGCAGGGTTTGGGCTCCGCTGGGATCTTTCCTTTCTACTCTGTCAGAGAGGACCAAATTCAGCCATCCTGCTCATCTCAGCTGTATGGGTCAATGCTACCTCATGTCTGAACCCAAGCGGTGCTTGAATTCAGTGGTTCAAAATATAGATTTTGAAGGTCTAAATACCTTTTATTTAAAATAAATTCCTTCTGGCAAATGCCTAAGATTGGAGTTTCAGATTCCACCAGAGCCTGATGGACATCTCACCCAAGTGCTTAATCTCTCAAAGAAAGAAGTGCTGGTTTTGCAGAGATGTGGATGTGCTTCTTTACACAGAAGAGGCAACATTTTCCCTGAGTTTAATTATCGCATTTTAGGGGTATTTGGAGGTTCAGATCTAGAAATAATAAAGGATTTAGGTTGAAAAAGGTCAAGCACTGAAGCACCTGCCTTGAATGTTTAGCTGCTAGAGTGGAATCCAGATCGTTGAGTTGGGTACCTCAGCTTGTATAACTCGCAGGCCGCTCAAGAAAGGGCCTGGACCAGTCAACACACAGGGAGACACCCTAATTAAGCCATAGAAGAGAGTAAGTACAGGTCTGTGTTTGCAGTCTCACCACCTCCTGGAACTTGGGCACGCGACTCAGGGTTAGAGGGAGGTCCCTTCTGCAGGGTTCCCAATTCAAAATCTTCCCTCGTGGTTCACAGCATTTCTTTCAAAGAAATGAGCAGTTCTCCCTCTTTTCCCTGTGCTACAACCAAAGGGAGTTGGGGCAGTGATTCCCCTTTACTGTGACAGTCCAGCAGTGGCTGGAACATCTAGATGCAATTCCCATCCCAAGCATGGTGAACCTTGCACCTCGATCTATGCAACATACACAAACATAAAATGGTATCAGAGCTCAGGGTTTAGCCACTTTTCTCCTCTCATCACTGTTTTTTTCTCCAGCCACTCGGATATTAGGGGAAGCTGGTTGTACTGTTATATTCTGGCTGGTCTGACGGAGAGCCTTCCCCAAAAGCTCTGCTGAGAGTGGTGGTTGTCCCCTGCCAGGTTTCAGTGTGAATTAGATGCCTGGCAAAAAGTCTGGTTTTGGAAATATAGTCAGCACTATGTGTCAAAACTTTTAGGGGGAAGCTTTGTGGTATAGCTGAAAGGTTCAGTGGACCCAAATTTTGCACTGGCTCTTCAGATACCTGGTCTCATTTGGAGTCTGGATGCTCAAAGATGCTGTGATCCTAATAGGACTTTGGCTTTGAAATCTTACTGGGTGTCTTAAGTTCCTCAAATGTTGTGGAAATTTGACAATAAACAACTCAAGCTCTGACTTTTCCAAAGACTTGCACTTTGAGATTTAGGGCATGGCTGCACACACAAGTCATTGGAGAGTGAGTCAGGGGGTGGATTTATCTCACCTTGCTGACTGTGGTAAATGCACGTTCTTACCTGTAGCAGGGTGTGAGATAGATCAAAGCAAGTGGGGTAAGCTGTCGTACTGGAGCATTCCCACAGACAGCTGCAACAGCATAGCCCATGGTCTGTACTTCCACTCTTCTCCTATGCATGGCCTTGCCCATGGGATCTGGTATAGCCATGGCTTTCTACTCTGGCATCACACAGATAGATGCAGCTGATTTTTTTCGCCATCATCTGAAACATCTTTTCTTTTTCACCTGTCTCCTTCTCTGGTGTTACTTATTTTTCATTTCTTCAATATTGTGATTTAAGTCCTGCCAAGCCTCTGAATTTGGAGCTCATCTGAGAGACATGCATCAAAACTTTGAACTGTGTTGTGGCATCTCCTGGAGGCCCCTGTGCACACCGCAGTGTTACGTAGTATTTGCAACATGCAAGCGACCTGTTGGGATATGCCCATCACAGTGTGGTTATCACAACCGTGAAAACTAGCACACCTAATTGTGGTATGTGAGTTCTTCTGTATCACTAGGTTTCAACATGTATTCTATGAGTAGAGTGTGTCTATATGAGTGTTTTTCCTGTTTTCTGAGAGGAGAAAACATATTAGAGTATATTGCATCTCTGAAAAACAGATCTACAGAACACAAGTCTTAACTTCCTCGGGGTGCTCTAGTGATTATTTTCCCAGTTTATCTATCTTATTTGGTGACTTTCTTCCCAATCCCCCTCCCACAATCTCAGCAAATTCTGCGTTTTTGAGACTAGCATTACTCACCATTTGCAAACACTATGTACTGCTGTCTGCACAGCAATATAAACCAGGGAGAATAATTTCTGGAAATGCACAACTGGAAATGGCATAATTAGTGCACACCAAAACAATAATCAGAACAGCAAGAAAACAGGCATAACATGAATAAAAGTTAATTTTGCAGTTATTGGAATATATTGAGAGTAATTTTTAAACCCATATGTTGTTACTAAAGCTGTGATATTATATGTATTCAATATTTATATTCAGATGGTGCCAACACACCCTGAAGATGGACAAGGGCAACGTTTTGGTAGATGGCTAGTAATCCAGGAATGCAGGGAGCTGTTGCAGTCTGGGATTTACCCAGTGCCCAGCAGCTGCCTGAAGAAAAGTGTGATGCAATTTTGTGATATTTATTATGAATCTCATGTCCTGTGAAGTTATGCTTAAAGTCATAGCTCATGAAGTCAAAAATGAGGCTGTTCTCATTTTTAAAAGTATGAGTGGGATCTGCATAAGAAGTGAAACACGTCATACATATTCATTGACCATTGAAGATAAAGTATGAACATTACTTGAAGCAGGGTGTGGTATCCTCCTCTTCCTCATATTCAGCTTTAACCACTAGTTTGTCCTTCATCTCTTGCTGGCTTAGTGGATTTCTACCTCTGTTAAATGAGAACAGAGCACATCAAACAGAAATGGCTGCAAATCTCTCATTTTGGCCTGGTGGTTCGGACTATCTGTGGGCGCAGTGTCATTACACACCCGGGCTGGAGAAGGACATGGCCCTTTCTCACAGAGAGTCTGGCTCAGCGCATTAAAACCAAGCAGAGCAATGACAGCAAAATGGGTGATGCCAGTGCTGATGGATGCAGACAGGCACAAATGCACCCCGCCAGCACTGGCCTTGGTCCCCACCATGCAGAGGAGCTCCAGTCAGAAACGCTAAGAGGACACAGGACCTCAGCTCCTCTTTCAATACAGCCATGGCAGCCTGGCTGGGAAACTTAGCCAGGAAGCTTTGTCAGGAATTAAGACTTATTAAACTGGAAGCAGCATGGAGAAAAGCAGAGCTATTCTCCACCTGGACCAGAGCAGGGTTGTACTCTGCACCGTGTGAGTGTACCAGCCTGTCCTGCACCCTCTGGCTCATCCTGGAGACGTGGCCACAATGGTGTCGCTATTCCCTGTCATCACTGGCCTGGGTGCAATGAATCCTAAAGCATTCAGATTCAGCGTATGAAGAAAAGGCCTCTGTTATAATAAAACAGAATAAGGCTTTGCTTTCAGAAACTTTCTGGACTTGCCCTATTCCCCAGTCACTATAGTGCTCCAGCAAATACTTTGCAAGCCAGCTTTTACACTGCTTCTAGGAACACAGAGAATATTCAACCAAAATATCATGTGTCGTGGATTTGACCTCTTGGCATTTGTTGACATAAAGTTTACCTCATAGCTACTATTTTCCTAATAAATTATGTTTAGGGTTTGTTTTTCAAGCTTAAATGGAAAATCCCAAATTGTGTCATGACAAGAGTAAACACTCCTACATGTTAAACATGTTCTGTTTTCCATTGCTCTGCTGCCAATGTCTGGGGTGAAAAAAGGCCCAAACAGGCTAAGTGTCAAGAGTATAGTAGAAATGGGTTGCAGCCAATTTCAAGTCTGGAGCTGTGTTGTTTCTGCAGCAGCTGAATAGCTATTGCCCCTGATCCGTACACAAAGAATCAATAATCAAAGCTTCTCTTTAACTGACAGATGCTGCTATCCCTGCCCTGATAAGCTGTTGGAAGGGCTGTTCATCAGCAATGGAAATATAAGTAACTTGTACAGTGCCAGGTAAACCACAAGCAGTTTAAGAGAGGTGTGCATCCTGCACACCTGCATGCCGAACCTCTCTAGACCACAGTGTTTGAGGGAGTGGTGGTAGGGCAGAATTCCCTGCTTTCCTACCACCTGAACTGAGCTCTGCCTCCCCGTGAGCCTGAACTCAGAGCAGTTCAGGGAGAGGAAAGGATTAAATTCCAGAAAGGACTTGGGAACCCAGCTGCGTGATGAGGTGCCTAAATTCAACACAGAGTCTCTGCCGAGATGAGCCGAACTTCACTTTCAGCTGCCACCTGACCCAGCAGGTGCCTAAATTCCTGCCAGAAAATACATGTGAAACTGCCAAGTCCTGGCAAAATAAGATACCTGGAGATGTGCATAAATCTCAAGGGATTCTCTACTAGGCATTCCTCTCTCTCCCACCCACGGACCAAAGTATGGAGGTATTTGTATAGCACTCAGGAGGAAACACAGGCAGGGGTATGGCCTTTTGAGGTCAGTGGAGTAACATGTGGACACACAGAGGATTTCCCCTGCATCTTGTCTGAACTTGGGCTATCAGGTCAGGCTCCTTGTTTGCAAGGTCAGCTAGCCTCCAAGCTACTGGAGTATTAAAGCTTTCTCACTTTCTGTAGATAGTTAACTATCCACCAAGTCAGGTGGAGACTAGGTAGGTTGGAGGAGGGAATATTTTGTTTCCAAATCTCAGAGCTGGTCTCCCACCTTTTAGCAGTGTGTCTTCACCCCTTAAGAGAGTTGGAGGACAGGCAGACTAGCCGTGAAGACCTTACAGTAGGAGAGGATTCACCGCTGGGTTAGGTACCTAACTGCATTGCAATATTTAACTGCATTGCAATTTTGTCAATTTGTCCCCCATACTACTAGAATATACTTTCTCATCTCAGTGCAAGTTTTAAGTCTTTGTTTGAGATGCACTCCAGATCCAAGCAAGCTTACATAAAATCAGAATATAGCCTTAAAAGGGTGATTCTTTCAGACAGGCTCCCCCTTGAGTTATACTATTTTTACCCCACTGATTTCAGCAGGAAAGTCCTTTGTGCTATAGGGGAGGGAAAATTGTTCTCTTTTTGAGGTCTCCCAGTGAACTCGAATTCAGATGTACTGTGTCCTCCCTGTGTCTCTCATGTACCAGGTCCTTCTGAAGCAGCAGGCTAACATCTGAGCTCTTAAAGACAGAAATCTCAGCATTATTGAAATAAGGGACAAAGCTTCCACTGACTTTCCACCGGGAGTGATTTTGCTGAAAGCAATTGGACCTCAATAACAGCAGTGCAAAAAAAAAAAATCTCATACATTACTGTGGTCCAAACATTCAGGTAGAAATGAGAATTCTCTTACAGAGATGTCTTACTGAGAAGAAACTGAGGCAGCTTCAAGAAGGATCCACTCAAGACTTTCAAAGGTGAGTAGCTGCTGGGTATGAGGGACTGAGTATCCTCCCTTCAGCTCTCTGAAGGGGCCTGCCTTTTCACAAAATGAGTTTTCAAATGCCTCTTTCTCTAGCTGGGCACAGCACAAGAGAGTTTCCCAAAACTGCTAGTCACTTCAGAAGTGTTTGGCTCTGGGATCTGTCTTGAAAGCTTTTCTTGACACGTCCAAAGATAATCTTCAGTCTGCCAGAAGGACCTTGGAGCCAAAACGTTAACCTTTCCTTTTGCATTTCTGTCTCCAGCGAGTGTAGCTACGCTCTTAGGTAAGAAGTGACTTACTTCTGCTGGAAGCCGGGCTGGTGAAGTCTTGCACAACGCACGCCCAAGTGCTTTTGCAAGGAGAGAAAAACCAGCTCCCCACTGGGCTGGCTGCTTGAGGAAAGCAGGAAGGGGGATGGCGGCTAAAGAGCTTTTTTACACTCCTAGAGTTTTGTCTGTTCTTTCTCTTCAGTGACTGCACTGATTGGCATCCAAAGCACATTCAATCATGCTTGGTAAAAAGCGAATATTTTAACAACTAAATAGCTTGTTCGCCCAAGAGAACTCACATTTTCCGAGAAAAAAGCCAAGCTGTGTTTGAAAATGTGTGTGCAAATGGATCATGGGATGTGTGTGATAATTTCATGACTTTCTACAACACTTTCTGTGAGGATAACAACATACTTTTGTGTATTAGTACAATGACTCATCCACTTTCCAGAAGTCCTTACCTTATAGTAGATAAGATGTGTAAAACAGGGTTTACTTCACCCCCACACACATCCGGCTGTTCCTGCATGGAAAGCTGCCACAGTTTCACAGTTCATAACAACAGTGTGTAAAATTTTAGAGCTGAAATTGTATTTCTCCCATGTACTGATGCTGACTGCTGTAGATGCTGTCGCAAGCTGCATGAAGTTTACAGTTGTGTGGTTGGACGAGCGAAGGGATGTCGACTTCCTCTTTTAGTGCAAGGTGACTGGCCAAACACTGTATATTCAAAGCAATCTTGCATCTGTGGCTTGGCTGCCCTTTACTTTGTCCAGCTAGTCTCAGATAAGAAGATCTGTAATGGTTGAGTCCCACAGGCTGGATACTCCATAAATGTATTAAGGAAAAGAGCACTTAATAAAGGTCTTCCTTAGAAAAGAAATGGAAAAGTGGCAGCACTGGGTAGGTGAGGGTATTGAATGAACTGGAGAAACAAGCATTAGGATGGGCACACCGCAGACATGTTAACAACACAACACAACTAATTAAGCACAAATACTGGAACAAAGTCAAAGAAGACATGGAGTGAGGGATCAGGTGAGAAAAAAGCAACACTTCAGCAGAATTTCATAAATAACTTGTTTAACAGGGCAGATGTAGGATGATAACAGAACTGATGAAGAAGAAACAAGGGAGCAATTGTAAACATTGGGATTAAGGAGGTGTGAGCAGAAAGGAGGAGGCAACTCAGTGAAGGGCAATGTTAAGAAAAATGGGAGCAGAGTCATAGAAAAGGAAAGTGGAAAACTAAGAGCATAACAGGAGGAATAATGAGATTTGGGGCAAAAACCCCAATCTGCAGGGAAGTTACGCCCCACTTTATGGCACAAAGGTCAGTTTGAAAGGGCTGTTTTGTGAATAATGTATTCTAAGAGACCTAAAATAGTAGCAGTTTAGGATGGCATTGGGCCATGTGGTCCATCTACCAACTGTATCTGTCCACCCTGCGATGCATTTGCCCTCCAAATGCCAGGCTGACTCATGCTTTAATGTGTTTGCAGTTGCACAACTGCTTCTGGATTTCTGTGAAGCACGCAGATTTATCTTTTAACCTCCCGCCTCGGTCTCTGTTTATGAGCTTTTGCTTGTGTTGTGCTGCATGTTTGAGTAAGTGAGAGTCAGACCCCATGACCCCATGGCGTGGGGAGGACTGGTCTCCTGGCTCACCCTGGGACTATTAGCTCCATTTAACAACATAAATGTCCAATGGCCAAATTCAGTGCCACTGGAGTCAGTGGGAAGGTTGCCACCAGTTCAGATGGATCCAGGACTCGGAGCCAAAAGTTTCTCCGCACCGAGAGAGGGAGACACTGGCAGTCTTTCCAGCTCAAGGAAGCTTATATTTTGTGATTCATTCCCCTTTTTCAGTGCATTGTGCAAGAAGGATGGCCTCTGAATATGAACATCCACTGGATATATATAAAGTTAGCATCAGGGTTTGAACACCTCTAGGCTTATGCCCTTTACAGATTGTATGCATTTTAGAACCAAAGCCATTTAAAGCCAGACAAATTCCTCTTAAAATGGCAGATCCTCAGCAAAGGACTCTTGAATTTCACATCTGAACTTGCTCTTTTTTGAAGAGGAAGAGCTGGAAGCAGAGGGCAATGGCATCCAGCAGAGTCTCCACTTCCAAGGGAAAAGCAAGACAGAAAAATTGAGTGACTTTCCAGCACAGTGAGCAGAGGGCGGATCTGATGTCTCCTGACCCCCAATCCTGCTGAGACATGGCCTGCTCAGACCACTCTGCAACATCTTCACCCAGGTCAGCCCGTGGTCCTCCTCATCTGGCAGCCCAGGGCAAGGCATGGCAAGGGGCCAGGGCAGAGCTCCCAAAACTGCTTCTTCTGAGGGAACATAGGAAATGGCAGCCGCTTGTGACACAGCAGGAAGATCAGCCAGTCAGGGAAGTTTGTGCCTGCAACAGGTTTGCCTCACTGGAAGCTGTGAAAAATGATTCAACTAAAGCAAAAAAAAAAAAAAAATCCAGAGATGAAAAGACAAAATAAGCCAAAAAATCATTCGCAAAAAGGAATTTTATTTGACTTCCAGTTTGAATGCTCTTTTTTTGCATTGGCTACCTTTTTCTTTGAGCACCCTGAGCATCATTAAAAGCACATTTGTTTCATTAGGTTTTGCATCAGTCTAATTATATCCTGTGCAGAGCACGCTTGGACTTGACGACCCAAAAGGGAGAGCTAGAACCTGATTCTTTAGAAAGAGTTTTTCATTTTATAGAGCTATAAAAAATAATGATACTATTCAGTCCCAAACTCACAATAACCAAAATTATATGGCACAAACTCCTTCCCCCAAAATTTGGACTTCTTAATCCACTCTTCAAATATTTTCTTGCTTGTGCTTTTTCTTTCTCTCCACCAGTCTTAGAGGACATCAGGTCACTGCTTCATCTAAAGATGTCCTGAAGAATTAACCAGCAAAACTGAATTATTGTTATTCTATCAACAGTAATGTCTGGGACTGGCCAAAAGTACTTAACTGATTTAGGAACACATTGATTTAAGAATAACATTTAATTCTGGTATAATATGGCTCTGAGGCCCCATTCAGTGAGATATTCTAAAAACATAAATGTAGGCAGTGCTGGCCTCAAAAGAATTTATGTGCTGGAGGCCCTGATCCTACTGATACAAATCCGTGCCCAGATGGAACCCTTTTTATCTTGCAGTAAGTTTAGTACTGCTAATGATTATTGAGCCAGAAATGACCCCATGTAAATCCCGGCTCCCTGGCTGAATTTCCTAGCCTGACAACTCCCTTGGTTTGCAAATAGAGCAAAGAACGCTATTAATGAAGAGACACTGAACGAGATATCCACTATGACACTTTTACAGCCATTTTTCTGATTGCAGCTGTACTATGAATAACCCAAGATAGCCCTCTTTGCTAATTGTTTAAGAACTGGAAGCATAACTAATGATTGCCAAGTAACAGGACTTTCATTTCTAACAGGATGGGAGAATATAAGAATTCGGGGCGTGACTGAGAAATGTCATCCCACAACTGTGTACTCTGGCAGTTTTCCAAAGCAGTCTTCATTGGCCCAGCATCGCTCCATTTATGTTCACGTACCACTCAAATATCTCCATGGGAGCAGATTTCGCCTAATACTGAACTGTTTTGGAAATGCTAGTCATAATGGTATTCAACATATGGCTTGAACCGATTAAGTGCAAGAGTGAGCAGTCTCCTCTGTTCAGGGCTGCCCTGTGCACAAGCTGCCCTGAAGCCATCAGGCCCTTGATATGTGAAGGAATTTTGGTCTATGGGATCGGGTACCCAAAGCCAGCAGAATAACAGCCCGCTCTACATTTACCTATAAATATGCTTGAATCCCCATGGAGGAAGACTCCCTGTGGCAGGGAGTGGGCCCCTTTCTGGGTCCCCGGTTATTCAGCCACTGAAAGGTGAGGTGCAACCAAACTGTCCTGAAGGGAATGTAGACCGACAGAGTGCCCAGGGCTTTAGCGTTTAAGCAAAAACATGTTAACGGCACTTTCCCTCCTTGCTTTTCACCAGTTCACTGACACAAAATCATTGTTCCTTCTGGGTAGGACTAGCAGCACCATTCATTTCTGTCCCAAAGATTTGTTGGGATGACCCCTCTGTTTCAGAAAAAAAAAAATTATTCAAGTTTTTTAACTAATTAATTAGTATTAACTTTAATGGTCTCCTATCAACAGCAAGCCTGTCTTACAAAGGGTAAGCTTTCTGACCCTATGATAAGAAAACATGTTATTTAATCAATATATTTTCCAGTGTATGTGTTCTTTGGCAGAGATTTTAAGTTGTCTCTTCTGAGTGTGTGTGTGTGTGTGTGTGTGTCTCTGCGCCTGGATATATATGTATGCGTAAGCGTTCCTTTTTCAAAAACAGAGTTGTTGGACATGGATAGGAATGTATCTGGCATCTTTAGAAGCAAAACTCAGAAAGAAATCAGTATTTGAGCGAGTTTTGCAAGAAATCCAGCTCTGACTATTTTGCGGTTAACTTTCCATTCCAAAATTGCTAATGGTGAGCTGTCCAGACCATGTCTCTTACCAAAGAATTTTGGAATCGTGAGAAAACAATGAGTTAGCCGTTAGGAAAGATTAACCTTCCAATCTTAATCCTTCCAACTATCACTTTACATAAAAAGGGCATTCATGTCTAAATCACTGTTAAAGACTCTTGGATAAATTTCTCCCTCGCCTAATTCCACTGAAACTGTCACTGTTACATCAAGTATATGGAGATTTAATATGAGTTGGCTACAGTTATTATTATAACAGTGCTAGAATCGCCATCTAATATCGGAACCCTGTTATACTGCCATACACTCTATTTACCCAGAGAAAGCTAAACCAGCTAAACAGACAAGACAGACAAAGGACTGCAGAGCAAGAAAATATTTTTATACTTTGCAGGTAGGCAATAAAGACTCAAAGTAATAAGATGATATGCCCACAAATATATAAAGAATTTGGGAATGTATGTGAAGTAAACCCAGCTCTGCTGAAGCCACACCATCCTTCTGCTTGCTTTCCAAAGCACATTAGTGTTTAATTTATTGTGGAAAAGGCGGGCTGTCCCTTCAGATTTCACCAGTGTTTCCACAACCAGAACAAAATGTGACTATTTAGAATAACTGAATGAATCAATTCCCAGAACAAAGCTGCTGGCAATCCCTTGTATCAATAATATTTTAGATGTAGGAGTACAAAGGTACTCAGTGCCTGTCACTTACCTAGGCATTTTAATCCCTGCCAATTTCCTAAACAGGACCTAGACTCCTCAATATATTTGTAGTTCTTGGGCTCCAGGTTTTAAAAGCCAGAAATAAAAACATTTATCAAGCCTTTTTTTATCATAAAGAAAATTTGCCCTGTTTTGTTCAGGAACATACCTGGTAAATACGTGGCCAGTTCCCATCAGTACTAAATTACCTGCCTGGTGACATTCAGGATGCAGTTATGGGCTTAATTACTTGGCATCCTCTATCCACATGGTTGCATACCAAACGTATACACTTAATAAATAACTCTGCAAACTGTGTGACAGCTCTTGAATGCTCATGCCAGCACAGCTGCAGTTTGGTGGCTCCAGGACTGGTGGCAGGATGAAAGCCCAGCTGTACTAGTCTACCAGCTATGGATGTGGCCATCCTATGCAATTTTCCTGTTGATTGTCTAACTGCAGGTTTGAATTTTGCACATTTTGGAGAGGAAAAAAAAATGACAAAAAGGTCCATCTCTCCCAGGTTGGGATTCTAGGCTGTTGTCAGTGGTTTGGAGTCCCAAAATGCAAGGAAGTAACAGTGGCTGCACTAAAACACCCCCAAAATAGGGTGCAGAGGATGCATGCCGTATCCCTGGCTCTGCAAAGGGATGTTCATGGTGTAAGGCCTCAGCAGCTGCAACTAGTCAGGTTGCGAGTCTGTCTCTTGCACCAAGCGCTGCGGGTCTTTAGCCAGTACTAGTGGTCAGCACTGCCATTGAGAAGAAAAATAAGCTACGAGATTGGGCCTGACAGCTTGCAGGCATTACTGACAGGGATGTTTTTCATGTTTTAGAATTCCCCCGAGGGAGGTCCCTTTTGCCTTCCCATCATTGCACTGCACATATGAAATCTCACAGAAAGAATGGAAAGCAAGGACCACCTTGCTCTTACAGCCAAGCTATCTTAACGAGCTGTTTAATATCTCTTTGGCTCCATTCTTTTTTCCATGTTTTCCCTTTGTAGAGTCCCCAGTGCTACTTTCCCCCTCCTTGCCACGGTTGTGGCTAGCAGGATTGGATACAGCCCCATAGAGAGGGAGACACGGTTCCTCACTGTCCTTAGTTCCATCTGGACGCATGACGTGTCTGGTGCCTACATCGCACAACAGGGCAAAGCAGAACAACCTTTCAGGCAATTCTGAGCAGGCCAGAACATCTGCACACTTGAATGGTCAAATATGAGAACAATTTGCAGTTTTGAGAACTATCTTAGGAAAAAATGCCTGTGTTCTGAAATTCAGAGTGCTAATGAAGGCAGCTAATGGGTATTGGCTAAGTAGGGGATTCTCACATGGTTTTACAGCTGCCAGACACATTGGGTTGGTACACTAGTTGTATGGAGGTGCCTGGAGTCTCTTTATCCTTGAGGATAAAGGATATCCTTTATTCCTTTCATATTTTGAGAAATTTAGACTGCAGCTGGGCTTGCTCCATCTCCTTCAAAGAATCACAGAATGGTTGAGGTTGGAAGGGACCTCTGGAGATGATCTAGTCCAACCCCCCCCTGCTCAAGCAGGGTCACTCAGAGCACATTGCACAGGATCGCGGCCAGGTGGGTTTTGAATATCGCCAGAGAAGGAGACTCCACAGCCTCTCTGGGCAACCTGTTCCAGGGCTCTGTCACCCTCACAGTGAAGAAGTTTTTCCTCATGTTCAGATGGAAGTGTCTGTGTTTCAGTTTGTGCCCATTGCCTCACGTCCTGTCACTGGGCACCACTGAAAAGAGTCTGGCCCCATCCTCTCGACACCCTCCCTTCAGATACTTGTACACGTTGATAAGATCTCCTCTCAGCCTTCTCTTCTCTAGGCTAAACAGGCCCAGCTCTCTCAGCCTTTCCTCATAAGAGAGATGCTCCAGTCCCCTAATCATCTTTGTAGCCCTTCGCTGGACTTGCTCCAGTAGTGCCACATCCCTCTTGTCCTGGGGAGCCCAGAACTGGACGCAGTACTCCAGATGTGGCCTCAGCAGGGCTGAGCAGAGGGGCAGGATCACCTCCCTCGACCTGCTGGCAACACTCTTCCTGATGCACCCCAGGATACCATTGGCCTTCTTGGCCACAAGGGCACACTGCTGCCTCATGCTTAACTTGGTGTCCACCAGCACTCCCAGGTCCTTCTCCGCAGAGCTGCTTTCCAGCAGGTCAACCCCCAACCTGTACTGGTACATGGAGTTATTCCTCCCCAGGTGCAGGACCCTGCACTTGCCTTTGTTGAACTTCATGAGGTTCCTCTCCGCCCACCTCTCCAGCCTGTCCAGGTCTCTCTGAATGGCAGCACAGCCTTCTGGGGTATCAGCCACTCCTCCCGGTTTTGTATCATCAGCAAATTTGCTGAGTGAGGGTGCACTCTGCCCCTTCATCCAGGTCACTGATGAAGAAGTTGAACAAGACTGGACCCAGTACTGACCCCTGTGGGACACCGCTAGCTACAGGCCTCCAACTAGACTCTGCGCCGCTGAGCACAACCCTCTGAGCTCTGCCATTCAGCCAGTTCTCAATCCACCTCACTGTCCACTCACCTAACCCACACTTCCTGAGCTTGTCTATGAGGATGCTATGGGAGACAGTGTTGAAAGCCTTGCTGAAGTCTAGGTAGACAACATCCACTGCTCTCCCCTCATCTACCCAGCCAGTCATTCCATCATGGAAGGCTATCAGATTGGTTAGGCATGATTTCCCCTTGGTGTAGCCATGCTGACTACTCCTGATCACTTTCTTGTCCTCCACATGCTTGGAGATGGCCTCCAGGATGAGCTGCTGCATCACCTTTCCAGGGATGCAGGTGAGGCTGACTGGCCTGTAGTTTCCTGGGTCCTCCTTCTTGCCCTTTTTGAAGACTGGGGTAACACTGGCCTTCTTCCAGTCTTCAGGCACCTCTCCTGTTCTCCATGACCTTTCAAAGATGATGGAGAGTGGCTTAGCAATAACATCTGCCAGCTCCCTCAGCACTCGTGGGTGCATCCCATCAGGGCCCATGGATTTGTGGGTGTCAAGTTTGCTTAAATGATCTCTAACCCCATCCTCCTCCACCAAGGGAAAGTCTTCCTTTCTCCAGACTTTCTCTCTTGTCTCCAGGGTCTGGGGTTCCTGAGGGCTGGCCTGAGCAGTAAAGACTGAAGCAAAGAAGGCATTCAGTAACTCTGCCTTCTCTGCATCCTTCGTCACCAGGGCACCCACCCCATTCAGCAAAGGGCCCACATTTTCCCTAGTCTTCCTCTTGCTACTGAGGTATTTGAAGAAGCCCTTCTTGCTGTCCTTGACATCTCTAGCCAGATTTAATTCCAAATGGGCCTTAGCCTTCCTCATCACATCCCTGCATACTCTGACAACGTTCCTATATTCCTCCCAAGTGGCCTGTCCCCCTTTCCACTTTCTGTATACCTCCTTCTTCTGGTTGAGTTTTGCCAGGAGCTCCTTGCTCATCCATGCAGGTCTCCTGCCTCCCTTGCTTGACTTCCTACTCATTGGGATGCACCGCTCTTGAGCCTGGAGGAGGGGATGTTTGAATATTAACCAGCTCTCTTGAACACCCCTTCCTTCTAGGGCCCTAACCCATGGGATTCCTCCGAGTAGGTCCCTGAAGAGGTCAAAGTTTGCTCTCCTCAAGTCCAGGGTTGCAATTCTACTCAGTGCCCTGCCCCCTCCTCGCAGGATCCTGAATTCCACGATCTCATGGTCACTGCAGCCAAGGCTGCCTCCAACCTTCACATCTCCAACCAGTCCTTCTTTGTTTGTTAGTACGAGGTCCAGCAGCACACCTCTCCTTGTTGGCTCCTCCACCACCTGTGTCAAAAAGTTGTCACCAGTGCTCTGCAGGAACCTCCGGGACTGTTTGTGCCTAGCTGTGTTGTCTTTCCAGCAGATATCAGGTGGTTGAAGTCCCCCATGAGAACCAGGGCCTGGGATCGTGAGGCTACTTCCAGCTGTCTGTAGAAGGCCTCATCGACTTCCTCTTCCTGATCAGGTGGCCTGCAGTAAACACCCACAACAGTGTCACCCATGCTAGCCTGCCCTTTAATCCTTACCCATAAGCTCTCGACTCGCTCTTCATCCACCCCTAGGCACAGCTCGAGACATTCCAGTTGCTCTCTCACATAAAGAGCAACTCCACCACCTCGCTTTCCTGGCCCATCTTTCCTAAAAAGCATGTAGCCATCCATGACGGCACTCCAGTCGTGCGAGCTATCCCACCATGTCTCTGTAATGGCAATGAGATCATGGCCCTGCGACCGCACACAGATCTCTAGTTCTTCCTGTTTGTTCCCCATGCTGCGTGCATTGGTGTACAGGCATTTCAGAGAGGTGATCGAGCATGCAGGTTTCCCAGGAAGGGTGCAAGGGGATCCTCCATAATCATTAAAATAATAAGAAGAGTTTCACCGACAATACTGCTCTCCATCTTCTGCCTCACAGCAGTAAGGGGTGTTTGAGCAGTGTCCTTTCCAGGTCTGGAAGTCATCTCTGTGATATGACGTTTGCTGTCAGCATGCTCTTGCCTTCCCAGGAGGTGGAGGCCAAACGGCACTCACTTTTTTTCAGGATGTGCTATGCTTTCCAGGTCCCTCTTGCTGTAAGTGTCCCTGCTTTGGGCTTCTATGCTCAGCTCATGGTGTCTCTGGCTGCAGAAATATCTGCTGTGACAGTAGGACAAAGAAGTTGTCAGGAACCACAAGAGATGAATGGCATGGCAGCCATGCCAATGCCCCAAATGATAATATCACTGGAAAGCTAAGGCCCATTTAGCTCACTGCGGGATGAAACAAATCAAAAAAGGCAGTTTCTCTAGGCAATGTACGTCACAGTGTCGACAAAAATTATCCAGATGGGAGGTTATTTTGCCACATCACTTGATGTTTTTTAAAGGAATTGGAAAAATTGATTAATATCTTGACTGCTTTGTTGGATTTCTTATTACTATTTGGATGCAATGAGCAACACTGCCTGGCCATGTATGATTTTTAAGATGGTTACTGTCTGTTGAAAAAAAAAGGAAGAAAACAGAAAAAAGGAGATTTAATTTTCTGGAGCTGTTGCCACCATCTGTATTCCAATTATACCTGGAAAGCTCCCTTACCATGTAATGCCTAGGCATCCAAGAGACAGTCCTCACCCCCATAACAGGGAAGGGACAATAAATAGCTCCAGGAGAATGCAACTACACTGAAGTATTGGGAGAGGACTGCTACAAAATCAAAACCAGACCTTAGTCCAAAGCATTAACACCAGTATCACGCTTAAGGTTGGGGATCTAGTAAATATTATAGTTTTCATACATATAGATATGGAGCTATATGCACAAACTTTAAATATAGATGATCTACTTCGGCAAATTGGAATGACGACCATTTCGTATGCTGGCAGTGGCCAGGTGGAAGTGCTATCATTCATTGCAAGATAGATGACCTCAAGTCTGCAACCACTGCATAACACACCTCCTCAAAGCCCTGATGCTTGGAAGAGTGACAGTCATGCCTAGCACTGGGCATAAATGGTTTTGCTGAAAGCACTGAGACTAATTATCTGCCCAAAACCAGCTCTAAAAGTCTGGAGCACTAGTTAGCAGAGATAACATTTCTGTATGCAGCTTGACAGCTGATTTATTTTATTATTCTAAATGAATTACACAGGCAGAGGAAATTAATCAGTTGTCTAGGCAGTCCTCTGTGCATAGCCTGGGCTACTGATTCCCTCCAGCAGTTCCTGCAGCCCAACAACAATAGACAAGGAAGTGTCAGTTATCAAAGGGGGCAAAAACACTTTTCATTGTTAAGTAAAGGATTTCCTTATGATTTCCCATGCCAAATAATAAATTGTTAGATATATTGTGTGTGCCATGACAGTCCAGACTACTGTGAAGATGATTAATGTTAAAGACGAAATGACATCTTGACCATGTCTTGTCCAGGCCAAATCAGGACTATCCCCCTAGCTGTACTGCTGTGTTTAATCCCCCACTTCCCTGTGCCCCTTCTCCAACTGGAAGAGAAGCAGTGGGTAAAGGGCAGGAGGAATAACTGCATTGCACATCAGGATGTGATGGCTGACACAAGAGTCAGCTCTGCTTTCCCCAGTGGGCCGGGTTCGCTCCTTCGCTTGCGGAGCTGTGGCATGGCCTGTTGGGAGAAGGCTGTGACCTTTTCCATTTCGCTGGAAGCAAAGAATGCAAACTCGTTCACTCCTTAATAAATACAGTAAGTGTTATTTTTTATGGGCTTTTTCCCTTTTTCTCCTCCAACGGTTAGAAATCACAAGTGCTCAGGAAAAGAAGCAAGATTGTAGGGGGAACCCCATTCCCTTGGGCGAGCCGTCGTACACATGTACAGGAAATTGAATGCAGAAATTATTGCATGCAAGGCTGTTAAAGAAGTGACAGGGTTATAAAACAGATCTTTCAACTGCCACCCATTATGGACATTCCAATTGGAAAGGGTCACATTTTAATACAAATCTGCTGTCCCAAATTACATTTGTCTTTTCCCATAAACTACAAGTTGGCAAAGATTTACAGGAAGGTATTTTCCTCCTTGATATTTTAACTTATTTATCTCCTTTCTGAATTTCAAAAGAAGAAGAAAAAGAAAAAAAAAAACAAAACATTGGTTTGGCAGACTTTGTTAGGTTGCAATGTTATAAAGGTTTGTTTCCTTGGGCTGCTGAAATGGTCATGAAAACAGTTTGGGTCTTTTCAAATGTACCCTGGACTTCAAGAAATGGATAATGTGGTGCTGCAGAAATAGAACACAAAATCTTGTTATGCTTGATGTGACTAATTTATTATATAAATTTTGCACTCCTGATCTGATATTCCACCATTTGCCATGTGAGATCACAGCACTCCCTGAAAGTGAAATGGCTTGTTTCTAAATAATTGTGACAACGAAGCAGTTTAATATTCAGATCTTTAGTTACTACGAGGAATTTTGATTACGCTTTCCTTTCTCTGTCTCTGCTTTTCTTCCCATTTTCAAGGCAGCAGATGAAAAGATGTCTCAAGGCCATCTGCAATATTAGATTTGAGATTACAGTGTAAATAGGTAGATGCGGTACCAGTTAATTTAATTAGTTTTGAAATAGGTAAAAGCAAAACAAGCTCACAGCCCCATCAATGAAATCATAGTTCAGAGGCGTGCTAGTCTGTGCTATCATTTTTTCCTGAAACTCATCTGACTTTTGCTATCGGCAAATCAAAAGCTGATCTTCCAACCTTAACATCAATTCTGATCTAAATCCTTTTTTTACTGGAAGCCAGACATAGAATATATTTTTAAACACTGCTGCTCAATTTATACCCTGGCAATCAATGTTTCAACTGACTGTTCCACTTCTGTTCATTATTCTTTGAGACCCTGTAAATGCACAGGGCAAATACCCTGAGTTTTGCTTTTAAGTCAGCAAATTCAATTTTGGTGGTTCTATACAAACTTTGAAGCTCTGTTGGAGCCAGCCACTAGGAATTGCAGTTCAGACTTTGCAGAGGCTTAGTCTTGATTTTGCAAAGTGCTTTTGTGTAATCAGTCAATTAGAGCTGTGACCAGTGATCCATATCAGCAATTGATAGCAAACTGTGAGATTGGTACGCTTGGAATTCAGGTTTCGGTCTTTCTGGTTAGGTAGCAATTCTTGAACAGTACCAACTTCAAAAATGTTATGTTGCTTTCTTGACTACAAACACTTGTAGTCAACTGTATATTAATTAGAGAACATCAGCATAGGGATTTACTTTAATCTTTCCACCTATATTTCCACTACTAAGAAATTCTTCCCTCCTGAGTTCAATATTTTGTAACATAGAAACTATAATCTGAAAGTAGAAATAAATGCATTGATATATTGTCATAATTAATCAGTTCACAAATCATGCAGTATAATCACTGCTCCAAGTATATTTGTTCAGACTCTAAAATGGTGTGGTCAAACTGTTTTCTCTTTCTTTGTACAAGAGTGAGTTTTAAAGAATATTAGGACACGTAAATTATGAGTTAGCAAGCTCTTATTTAAAACATATTTAACAAGACACTGTAATAGCTGCAGTCCTATAAGAAAGATTAAGGGAAAAAACTTCAGATTACCCATGTGGGGGAAAATTGTTTGGTTTTTTTTCACTGAGAATTAGTTCCTACTACCTAATCCATTTACATGGCTCACCACTCCACTCCCAGGTATTAGCCATCAGAGCTGGCTTTGAACATCCACCTTGCCATGAAGGTCTCTGGGCAGGATGAGCCCAGGTCTGGCATCACAGAAGGGGCCTAAAGGCATGCATTGCACTCCTTCTCCTTCCCACCAGCATCAGGTGGTGCTGAGTATGCTCTATGTTGCCTTAAAAGAGGCAGCTGTGCCACAGCGGTGCTCTGTGTATCTGATAACCAGGGTCGCATCAGCCTATCTTATTGTCTTTGGACCAGACCTGTCTGGTGTATTGCCACTTTGGCGCACTTTGGGCCTCCCCATGCTACTGGACACTTTAAGGCCAAAGTATTTAGGCATCTGAACCCAAAATGGAGCTGGAAACTCAGGGTTAGGCACCTGGGCTCCCTGCATGGGGAGAATGAGATGGATGCCACCTGCAAGCCACTTGGGCCTATTTTATCTGGTACGTAAGTCACCCCTTCTCCTGAACAGTGCTGCCCAATTCAGGGAGCAGGTAGGTTCTTCAGGAATCACATGGTTCTGTGGGCTGGAGCATGCTGACATTTTTTCAGAGACTGGCAAGAGAGGGAAAGACACACACTCTTTTTCAAGTGTGCTGTAGGAGAGAAGGGTGCTGGTCTTCCATTGACATCGCTCTTCCAAAAATGTCACAGAAGCAGTCCTGGCAGGGAAGACCAGTGGTCCTCTCCTGGAGAAGTGCTTTCACCTATAGGAGATCATTTTGACTTACTTGCTCTCCTGTCCCTGGGAATCTTGTATTCCTCTCTGCATGGTGGCTTGGCTTCAGTAGGGAGGATGCTGACGTGCTGGGCCCCTTCTCCTGTGCCCACATCCATCACCTCCTGCTCTTTAGGGAGACAAGGGATTTGAACCCATGACCCATTTCTGAGCAAGCAATCTGACCACTTGGCTCTTAGACAGAAAAATGGCACCCTCCTGTGGCAGTAATTAAAAAAAAAAAAAAAAAAACTGTGACTGCATCAAGTGACAGGTCTAATCCTGCCAGCATGCCTCACCCCCATGCACGGGTTTCGCAAGGGATGAAGGTGCCCTCTGCTTCGGCAAAAAACAAGCACTCAAGCGCGGCGCTGGGGCAACGAAGGCAGGGCCATGGGCCAAGCCATGGTCATGCAAACGCTCTCTGGGACTGGACCGGGAGGCTGGAGGTGACGGCTCTGCCGCGCGGAGGAACCCGGGAACCCGACATCCGCGTCCGGCCGGCTTCGGGAGCCTACATCCTTTTTTTGGACTTGGCTCTTTGTCAAAACTATAGGGTACAGTGCCTCCGTGGACTTCAAAGGAAGGACACCAAATGTGATTTGGCCCAGACAGTTATGACCCTCTATTGCTAGCATCTTTCTCAGATACTGCTGCCAAGGGTTAAAATGTTTACATGCCCCCTGATTTTAAATGGACTGGGTTGCATGTCAAATGCCAATGAGAGAGACAGCTGGGGTATCTAAAGCAAGAGCTTTGATCTTAGTATCTGTAAAAAGAGGTCATTTGGTCTCCCCAGGAAGCACAGACATTTAGAAGGTCCCTGTACAACTCATGCAAGTATTTTATTAACAACAATTTCTGTTCACATTTGGGTAGGTTATATTACTTCTTACTAAATGCATCCTATATATTCATGTATATATATACATATATATGTGTGTGAATACGTGTGTGTATGTGTATATGTATATATATGTATGTAGACATTCATATATAGGCATAACTGTGCACTTGTGTGATTATATGTGTGCTTTCTAATATCCTGCGTTTGTCCATGTATATAGACATATTAATCTCTTTCACTTATTTGCAAAAAAATTGCCATGAATGTAAGCATTATGTTTACTCTTAAATAAGTGTTTGCAGCAAGTCCACTGACTGAAGTCCTCTCTGCTGTGCGTACATGAATCTCTAAGTAACATTATTAATGCAGTAGTGGGTATACGGCATTTTCAAGAAGATGTAAGCATGAAAACACAGACTTCATTGTACTGTAATCACGTCTGACATTGATTCAGAAGAGAGGAATTCTAAAATACGATATTGCACAAGGGAAATATTTCTATTCTTTTAGCGGAGGATTTTGTGGTTAGTTCACAATGCAATTAAAATAGCCACCAGATGTTTATGACTTCAGGCAGCAGTTAACTTTAGTGTCCCTGATCGCTGTCCTTTGCTCCTTTGTCAGAATAAATAAGTATTTTTCTATGCTGGAGGAAAAAAAAAACCTTTATTTTTAAACATACCAGGGAGGGTGGTATGTATCTCCAAGTAAACATTTGCCAGTGCTCATGTTGTTTTATGACTGGCTTAGAAGACATTATAATTTTAAAGTTAAAATAATGACTCTCTCCAGGATGAAATAAACATATATTTAATAAAATGTGAGATGAAGTGTACAGTATCTTGTCATTAAGCTAATGTGATTTGTGGGAAGTAATATTATAAAAGAATATGGCTTCTACAGAGAATTTCATAAACAGGAAAGGACACTTTTTTTATTGAATAATAGGATTATTAATATGCAATTTATTTTTAAGGACACATTTAAAGAAAGCCTGTTGTGTTCCTATTTTAGTAATTTTCCTTAGAGTCTATTATTCTTATTTGTTTCAGGGTTATTAATTTTGAGGCCACATTATATTCAAATTATGTTTGATTACCAGGCTCAACGAGTGATAATAGTTTGTGTTTCATCACCCAAAAGGAAGCTAATGAATTTGGTCGTGTTCTAGCATTGCGAGTAGGAAATTATTTGAGCTCTGCAAAACAGATGGAAAAAAGGAGGTGCAAAAAAGTTATAGTGAGTTGCCCAGTGCCATATAGAAAGCAATAGCAAAGCTCAAGGGAAGGAAAAAGCACTCAGGTTTCCTCATTTTAAAATGCTGTATTTCAGCCACACGGGCACATCCGAGGTAGTGTGTTGACAAAGGAATTGATTATTTAAGAGCAAGATTATGAAGTGTCTCAGCCAACGTGAAAATACATGTGAAAATTTTGTATGTTCAGTTTCACAGAAGTTTTAAATCGTTAAAGGATGGTATGATCCTCGGAAACAAAGTCCTGGTAATTAAAAAAAAAAATCACAGTGTGAAAAGATAAGAAGAAATAGCAAGAGCTTGCCAGTATTTGGGTGTGTGGATTGAGCTTATGGAGAACTAAGTTAATGCACAGAAACTAGAACTTTCTTACCTAAAACTGGTACTAGCCTGTGTCCATGCAAATGGGAAGTTCTCTGAGCATTTCAGAAACAAATAAGCAAAATGAATTTTGCAACACCTAAATTTAGGTGCTCCAGGCTGAGATCCGCAGCTAACTGCGATTACAAGCAACGGAGGCGTTTCCCGCGGGCGTTTCGGTGGCTCTCGCAGCCGGGCTTTGCAAAAATGGGAGATTTTTGCACGCCACGCTTGAGCCCCCGGAGGCGATGATGCCAGGAGAGACGTGCAGCACCTCGTGAGCACTGGAGCCCCTCCGGGCACCGTGGCCCCCATCCCTGGAGCGTGCAGCCGCAGTACCAGCCCTCTTGGAAAAACTTGCAAAACTTGCAGTCAGTCTATTCTGGCCGTTATTCGCAAACACATCAGTACATCTTCGCTCGCAGAAGAGAGGTGAAATGGCTGGGTTTGCTACTTTGTTTGCTCGCTTCTGCAAAGCGTTCCAGTTCGAACAAACTGGCTTTTTTTTCCCACCAAAAGGCTGCTGCTTTGTATATTCCCACCTCACTCTGCTACAGCAAATTTGCAGTTTGTCCCGGCTGCTGTGCCGTAAGCGGGGGGGTGAGTGGAAAGGATGACAGCAGGGCAAATAGTTAATGTTAATCACCCGACAACTGGGAAACTGCATTTTCGTAGAATATTAGTGAGTCACATTTACTCAAATCAGGGCGCAAAGCCAAAACCGAGCCCAGCAGGTCATGAACGAGTCACGCTCGTGTCCTGCGGCGAGCTGTCCGAGCTCATGGAAGGGCTTATTTTGCCGTGTGCCTAATCCCGGCAACTCAGTTTAAACCCTGAGTAAGCAACAGTGCCCCGAGCATGCAGGTCTCCAACAGCAATATCTACAAAAAATCGATATATTTTTTAACCAGCCTTTTCTGGCTTAATACTTCTAGGTAATAGGGTACAGGGGTACTATAGAAATATGCCATGACACAAACCCCTGCCCCAAACTACTTTTCTACCTAACTTGTGTACGTATACGCCCTTGTCCCAGCTGTCGCTGCTCTACCCTGTCCAACAGCCAAACCTTGTGATACTCCATTTTTAATTTGTGGTGTGTATTAGCCACTGTATAAAAACAATGTGAATCAATTGAGCAACATTTTCCAGTTTGTGCCGAGGAATTGTCCCATTATTGTTGCTATATTTTTTTATTGCATAATCGCCCAATCCACGTATCATTCTTCCATAGCTAGGAAGAGGTACAATAGATCTCTTGTTGCATTTTTGATTAACTTCCAGCAAGAAATACATTTTGTGGTCAGAAGTGCCGCAGCAGAATTATGTTACTTGATTAAAAGCTAGCATTTTCTTCTGTCATTTTTAAATTTGTTATCTTACCTGTGCTACAAGAATTTCCTTGCTGTTTTATTATGAGAAGTTAAATAGCAACACCTGAATTCACAGCCTGAGGTTGTTCACTGCTTAGTGTGTTTTTATCCTGTCCTGCCTTCTCTCTGACCTCTTTGGCCTATGCTTTTCAGTGTCTCCTCAGATTTAGGGCCTGGGTCTTGCAGACACTTTACCCACTCAGACACTCCCACCGGGTCAATGGGGTTGTTGAGATGTGCAAGGTAACCCAAGTACTTAAGCCCTGGGAGAACCAGGGCATGAAGCAGCAATGATTCGAGTGTATGACAACCAGGCAGGCTCCAGAAAAGCTTTTTTTGAGCCACAATGATTTCAAAGTGCTAAAATTCACAAAATGAAAGGCAGATGTGCACTGATTAAGAAATCATGTTGGCTACAAGATAAGAAAGCTCCGATAACTCCTGAACCTCCCTTTGATGTTCACCATGCAAAGCTGCACCGGTAACAGGGTCACCTCGTGCGAAATAATAAATAAGCAGGGAGGCAGAATGCAATTAGGCCCCATTTAGAAAGCGTTTGAATAAAGCGCAGATCCAGGCTGCTGGAGTTGTGGAAGGCTGTTTGTATAACAGCCTCCCTGTTGCCCAGAAACAGCATATGAGACTACTGAGTGTCTGCAGAAACTCAGATCTGGTTTGTTTGACTTGGACGCGCAGTAAAACTGACTTTTAAACGTTACTTCAGCTTTGAGTCAGTGATTACCCTTGCACTTTTACAGGCCATGCCTGGAAATGGGACATTAATTGTTGTTAATGAGTCTGTCCACCTGAGTAAGCTTGGTAGAGTAAAACTCTGAGAACTTAATTGCTCCATGTTCCCTCCCTCCAGCTCCCCCCTGCTAACCCCGTTGTCTCTTGCATTTAATGGCACTGAATCTGCTCCTTCAGATCTCAGAGCTTTTCTCTCGACCCAGTTACAGTAGCCAATTTCTATTCCCCTCTCGGCTCCGGTTCTACGCAGTTTTGGGAGTGGAGTACTGCCAAGGTTCAGCTCTTGCTGACGTCTTTGGCACAGGGAGGGGACATCAGTGGGTACAGAACAGCGTTACGGGGTACCGATCAGGGACAGGGAAGTTTTCATACTCAGCTGGAGCTCTATATGCCTAGGTAGTTTAATTTGTTGTTTTTTCTGAGAGTGATGGTGCCCATGCTGCTTTATCTTAATGGCATTTTTTGTGCGTTGGCAATTTCTGTTCTGTTTTTTTCAGATTAATTCTCACTGACTTCCCTTCTGCCATCGTAGTTTAAGATTGGTTGTCATTGCATTTCTTTGCAATCCATCCATCTTTCTCTCCTGTGAGGGGAGGTTTCGTGGTAGCTCACCATGGGGCCCACAAGCAAATATTCAAAAGGAAGGTTATTCCTGTTTGAGGCAGAAGCAAGAGAAAGTCTTAGAAGTTTGAAATATAGGGAAGGTTTGGATTTTGCTTTCGTGGATGAGACCTGTCTGAACACTTGCTCTGATGTTATTCGTACAGGAAGAAATGATCTCAGGATCTGAGTCTTTCTGTTGGTGTCATGTTTGACTACCCTGTTAATCTACATCTAGATCATCAGGCTTCTGTGCAAGAAACAGCATGAAGGATGTCAGCCTTAATATGCACGGCATTACTCCCCCAAATCAGTCCAACTAGGCAACCCGAAGACATAGCACGTCTACGTTATGCAATGAGCCCATTAAACTCATCCTTCACTAGAAGAGCCAAATAATGGATGGGTCTTTCAGCAAGCAGCAAATATCACTGGGGCTTGGCTGCTTTGGGCCAAGAAGGGCTAACGAGCTCAGAAGGGCTAATGAGCTCAGAGACAAGGGCCCTCTTGGAAAATTCCTTGTGAGCAGCTGTTCAGCCGGGGGCTCTCGCTCCGGAGATCAGAGCTGCCAGGATATCACATGAAGAGGTGGGCAGTGTTTCAGCTAACCAGCCAGCCTCAACAGAAGACCTCTGCCCATGCTGCCCGCACCCTGGGAAACGATTTGGTCTGGCTATGTTGCATTCCCTGCCCTGAGATATTCTTTTAATGTTATTTTAGATCAAAGTTTTCAACATGGGCACAGTTGCCATATGCCTGTGCGGATCCAAACACTTATTTCTGTGAAAAGTCAAACCTTGTCTGATGGACAGTCAGGCCTGCCCATGCTCCTGTTTTCAAGCCCAATGTCTTCATCTCCCTGGTGGAACAGTTAATTCCACTTGGTGGCTGGAGTCTTCCTCCAGAGCCAAAGACTGAGGTCACTGATCCTCTGTGTCACTTTCAGCGTGCCTCCCTGTCCCCTGCCACTTCTCACCTTTTGGAGTGGGGTTCATCTCCTTTATCTTTAACCTTTTCTACCTGGTCCGAGATCTTCATCTGTGCCCAATGCCGGGGCCTCCCTGTAGGCTAAGGGAGATTTGCAGCCGGGCCAGGGCACTGCAGTTTGTGCAGGGATGGGTAGGTGCTGCTCCTACTGGCCACATTGAAATGGACCTGCAATAAAAGAAAAAGAAAAAAGAAAGAAAAAAAAAGAAAAAAGAAAAGAATGCATGATTTAAAGCAAGGCAAGATCATATTGCATGCTATTAATGCTCCTAGTTAAAACTGTTTATTGCTCTTTATGCAGGTAACCATGCTGCTCAGAATTTGTTACCTCAGTGCCCAGAAATAATAACCTCAGACACATGAAAGCTCATTGTCATTTGGTGTCTTTTTAGTTCATTTGGCACAGTCTTGGCAAAAAAAGACAGTTAATAGGCCACTCTTTCTCATGTCACTATTGCTATAAAAGGACATGTTCTGTACAGTCCCATGCTTTAAAGCTTTTTAAATGTTCTTTCTCATTACTATATTATACTGCCATTGGGTTCAAAGAAAATTCAGCTGAAGTAGGATTCACGTATCCAATTGATAGAGCTCATTTTGTTAAGAAATACTTTATTACACAGTACAGCTAAAAAGTGGAAGTAGCTTTAAAAAATGTACATGCAGAAATGGTGCATATGTGTTTGCATATCAGAATCTGGGTAGTGGTTACTCATATTATTATAATAACAAATATATTATTATTATTATAAATACATTATATGCATTGAAATTAATATTTACCTACCAGATGATTTCCATTTCAATATTAAAGAAATTGTGAGTCGAATGTCTGAACACTCTTATGTAAAATCTGATTATGAGGAATTCTGTTATTGACTTTGAAAGAAGAAATCCTGAATGGCAAAGACTGTTCTCCAGCACAACAAAATACAACTATTCTGATGCCTGCTTATGGACAAACTTTATTTCAAGAGTCGTCAATATTTCTCTTCTCCTCTTCAGGACCAAAATCTAAAGCAATCCTAAAATTACAGTATCTGCTGCCATGAATAGAAATTACTTCCCTTGCTCTATAGAAGTTTTGCCTATTAGTCTGGAATACTTTTCAGTTTATGTTTTTCATTATCTTACAGTTAGGATAAAGCATTTAAAGGCACACTGATGGCTAAAATACATATTTTTACATTTATATCATATATTATGAATATAAATAATAGAGGCAATATTTGGAACAAGCAATATAAAATCTATGTTCGGTGGTAAAGCTTTACGGAAATGTTGAATGCAATAATTAACCTCTGCCTTACTTGTGTGCTAACTTTATTCTTTAGGAAGATAAAAAATATTTCAGGATTCTTATAAGAAAGAATTCTTATATGGAATTCTTATATGTGAGCCTGCTCTAAGTCAAAAGTTAAACAGGTGATTCACAAGATTGCTGAGAGAATAAATCTGATATTGGAGACTTTTATGTTCATATGCCTTCTATTACACAGGAGTAAAATTGAAACACAGCAAAGTCCAGTCCTTTGTTAATTCCCCAAAAGTGGCATTGCAAGCTGTAAACAGTTTATTTCTAAATATAATATAAAATAATTCTGCATTATATAGTGTGTACAGTTATATAATATAATTATACTATGTAAAACCATTATAATTATTAATACATAATGATAATAAATATGTGAAAATTATTATTTTATGTTTGTTTCAATAGTTATTTCAAGAATACATTGTTGAAATATAATTATAATATTAAAATAATATATAATGTTATAATTATAATTATTCAAATAGAATTATATTATTCAACATTTGTTTTAGCTTATAATGTTCATATTAACAACTGCACAACATATCAATACTGCACAAAAGGTTAAATGTATTTAATGGCCTATGTTTACTATACATTTCTATGTCTCGGTTGTATTGCCTTATTTTTTTTTTCTTAAAATTCTGTCATTCTAAGAAGGAACTTTCTTTCTTTTGTGATATAATGTTACCTTTATTGAATATGTATAGTGCTCCACATGGGCTGACATGGGCTGACTGTATGCCGTATGGACGCTTCCTGGAATTTCTGTAGCACATAAATACATTCTTCACAGCTCTTGTCTTTTTCAGAAGAATATTTTTTTTTCTTTCTGTTTCAAATTCTTTCCATACTCTGCATTAAATCCACTGGAAATACACACACACACACACACACACACTCTTCTGCTCTTCCACACGGACACAGACAAACAGACTTTTAAAAGAAGACATAATAAATCAGGAAAGGCTCATTTAAAAATCATCAGCATGGTACAACATCTATTTTCTTTTACACTGTCTATGAAACTTAAAAAAATAATCACAGGATATTTTAATGATTGTGATAAACGGTGTTACCTAGCTCTGGACAAATCAAAACAAATATGTCCAGAGCTTTACTTTCAGGGCTTTTTCTCTAGTTTGTTTTCATTTTAAATGTTGGTGGAGACCTGCATCAACAATTTCAGTAATAGAGCAGTCTTTCCTCTCTGAATGCCCCCCATCCTTCATACTGGATACATTATATAAGATCCACTGCTTTCCATCCATCTTTCCTAAGGGTTTTTATAAACATAGTATGCCTAGCTATTAACAATAAAAAAAAAAAATCTTTGGGTCCTCTTTTGTGAGCCCAAATGCCAGCAAGTACCTTAAAACAAACTAAAAATTGAAACTTTCATTAAAAACCAACATGTAAGTTCTTGATTAAATAATGATTTGGGGTCTATCAAGGCAAAGAAATACTCAGCTTTGTTCTCCCTCTTTAAGATCAGTTGTAATCATGGAAGCATTCAGATTTTTGTATTATTTCCATTCCCAGTACTCTGGACCACTCTGCCTGGATTTTGTCCCATGCCATTTTAAGCCTGACCAGTATAAGGTGAAGATCAATGTAAATAAATTCAAGGGCAAAAGTATGGGGTAGTGACATGTCCGCAAAACAAAAAATAAGACTCTACAACAGCTGTGTGGTATCAGTTTTGCTCGATGCTGCAAAGACCTGGGGCATTACGCAAGCTGACAAGAAAAGATTTGATGCATTTGATAGCAGGTGTTTAGGAGGGATCAGTAATGTCAGATGGCATCACTATGTAGGGAACAGCGAGTTTCAGGAGAGAACAAGAAAGGAGAAGGTTATGCACTGCCTAACAAGGATGTGACTCTGCTGGTGTAACCACCTGGTGATGGTGCAAGGCTGGGTGGTAGCAGGAGATCTGGTGGCTGGATTTACTTCTCCTGACTGCCCAGTCCATCCTGAGACTGACCTAAGGTTGGGGAAGTCAGCAGAAACCTCCTCTAGGCTTTGACCATTTTACCTGTCTTCTAAGGATGGAAACACCTTGAGGCAAGGACCATGGCTTTACTTCTGCAGTGAGGAGGACGCGGTCGGCACTCACCTACCTGGGGTGATCCTGAGAGACAGGGACGGAAAGAGTTCAACAGGAAAACAGTCCTGCAAGACGCTGCTCTCCAACAGGAATTTTCATGTAAATAAAGAGTTTCAGAACCAGGCCTCTAGAGTTTTGTAATATGAACTTAGACCGTGCAGAAAGAGAGGTCTAACAGACTATGCAGAGCCAAAATCTACATCAGTAGGCTCCACCGACTTCAATGAACCTTGCACAGATGTGAGTGTAAAGGTCTCCTGTTGTTCACATTGAAAATTTTTTTCTCTCAAAAACAGCTTTTGTGCATGTAGTTCAAGAACATCTCTCGGAAAAATGTAGCCTGAAGAGTTCAGCGTAGAAGATAACTTAAAACAGATGGGAACAAAAAACAATAAAGCCAGGCCATATGGGCAGAGAGGACCTGTTCAGAGCAAGTGCTAGCCAACTGTATTATTATGTAGTAATGTGTGAAAGAGGCTGTACTAATGTATGGACTATCTGTACGTGGAATTTTTTCATGATTGAATCAAGAAAAGGAAATGTACTCTATCCAAATGGTAATTAGAAACATATTTCAAAAAGATCCATGTTGAGTTCTTATATCAAATAATGTCAAAAATAGCTCACCATCCAACCTAGGATTTTGCCTTTTTGTTATTTATTTTTAAAGCTATTACTTAGACTTTAAAATGTTCTCCTCAAATCTGCAGCTGGTAGAGTGCATTAGGGGTTTTTTTCATTTAAAATCTATTCAGGCTGTAGCAAAAGCAGACAGTAACTGCAATCAGTCATTTAAGTCAAACAATCAAATCTTTTAGCAATAGACATGTATCATTATTTTTGAGCTAGAATTTTTCCCTTAGCTTTCCATTAACAGTTTAGGATAGCCTTCCAAAACCAGACATGTCTAAAATGTAACACGTCTGGTAGTAAAATTGTTATTTCTCTGTAGTACTGCATGGTGTGCTTTACAAGTCAGCATAAGCATGCTAATCAATGATTCCATAAACAGAATGTATTATAAAATTGATTAAAAAATAACAATACTTACCCCAAGCTATTTTCAGTTGAAATTTTGGTGTTAGCATTGAGTAAGAGCAAGCGAAAATATTTATTCAGGCAGCTAACTGGCCTATCAAACATGCAGTGTTCATAAGATCTCATGACAGAGCAAACACTCACATGAGTGCAGAGGAAAAGACAGACCGCATTTTAGGAGGACCACAGCGTGCCAGGGCTCTGCAGAATGAGACCTGGGTAAGAGCAATGACATTTAGCAAATTACTACAGAAAACTGATAAGGGCATGATCCTTTTTTACGCCGAAGATCATGCATAGTGCTTGTGTGCTGTGCCTCACTACCGATTCATAAATACAGGCTGAAAGCTCATGGCAAGATGCTGACAGATGCCACAGAGCAAGTAATACCTCTGTCCGCCCCGGCAACCTCGTTCATGCAGCTGGTTTATACCTTGCAGCCTCACATGAGCATAATACGGCTGATCATCCATCTTGCATAGCTCAGATGATGAAGCAGCGGTTGGGTAGGCCAGAAAGCTGGATGAAGAGACAGGCTTTTGAACAGCAAGTTTCACTCTTTTTGTGATATGGTTGGGCTCGACCAAAAAAATCCACTTCTGTTCAGATAATACATGATCATATTCTCTATATAAATATATGTGTTTATGTACATATCTATAGCTAAAGAGGTAGTATATTCTGGCTGAAAAGGTGCTTTAGAGAAGTTTATAAAGCAATTTAGACTCTAAAGGAAGTTACTATTAAAAATTATCTTCAATGTGTGTCAAGTTAGCGACCATGTCTGAAACAAGAAGAATTTAGACAGGCTCTTTTCTTTCATAGCAAGACCTGATCCTGACACATTAAAGTAATTTGGGGCTTTACCACCAGAGGCTCTGGAGGCAGGATCACAGCCAGTGAGTTACTCAGTGGTTGCTAGTTGGTGGTCTGTGATTGATACAAGGATGGACACAAGCATGTGGATAATCTTGAAGAGAAAGGTCAAGATCTCCTGTTGAAAGATGGAAAGAGAAGGACACTGTCTTCCTATTGCACATCAGCCCCAGAGGATCTGAGAGCTTTGAGATCTGGTGGATAAAGGTCTAAAGGATGTTCCATCTTGTCCATCTCACTTTCAGCGACTCCATGCTCTGGTCACATTCACACCGTGTCTTTGGCAGTTTGGCTAAGTGATAGTGGATGGTGCTATGAGATGATTACCATCAGTTTGCATCCACTAGAGATCCTCATATGGCAGGGGACATAGAGCATGACAGACAGGTATCAGTTCACCCCCCTGCACCCATGGCTCTCTCAGCAGGAAGAGCTCATACATGGACTTCAGCAAACTTCAACAACATAGCCAGTGGATACTGTATAAAGATATCTTCCTATTATTAGTATTTATATACGAAGTCACTATGACAGTACTTTTTGCCTTCTTTAGCTCTTTCTGTAGCGTTTGCACCCAAAATTTTATGTATGAAGGTTAAATAAACTTTTTCCTATCCTATGCAGTAGAGATGGCACTTATCTAATATTTAGCCTGAATGTTCTGGAGGAAGCTCATGTTTATGGTTCATAGATTCTTCCCTAAATATCCCTTGCTTAGAAAAGATGAAGACATACAGTCTGCCTAGAGGGTTTATTTGAATGTTTTCCTCTTTGATGTGGCTCAGGCCTGCTCTCTCAATTCTAGTGGCAATGGGGCCAAATCATTGTGCTCATGGGAAGTAGCATCAGTACCTATGTGAGTATTTGAGATGTATGTGCAGAGGTCTGGTATGCAAATAAAAAAAGATAAGCATGATTGTTTGCAGTTCTGTGATTTTAGCATGTTCTTCAGGTCATTTAATACTATGCTAGTTGTACATTATTACGAGTAGATTATCAGTGTGGTAGTGCTGTGCAATTGTCTCATGCCATAGCCTCTAATTTTCTTGACCACTCTTCTTCTCCAAATGTTTTAATAAGTGCAAGAGCACCTCTGGGACAAAAAAGCCTGGCTGTGCGTTTTCACACACTGGCAAGAGTCCTTTCTGAGAAATGCCTCTGATTACGTAGCACTTCTCACAGAAGAAGCAATACTCCGTTTTGTTTAGGTTTTCGTGGTATTCTGAATCTTAGGATGAACACAGCCTAGCAGACCAAGCGCTGTGTTAAGTACTAGCATTTCAAATGAAGGTGCAATTCCGTAGCTGAGCAAGGCTGAGCATCTCGGCCACAAACAGCTATTTCCCAGCCTATAAAATCCCTCTGACTGGGAATGGCTTTCTACAAATTCTTTTGTTACCGATGCAGACAGTGCTGGAGTCTCTAATCAGTGAATGGACTCATCCGTGGCAAAAGACTTTTTGTAACAAAAGGTTTTGCTGTGGCAAAAAGAGCTTTAGAAAAGGAGGGTGGATCTTCTAAGTGTTTCTGAGAATTTAGCAGAAATCAAGGAAGGAAAAGACTACAGCTAGCTTAAAGCTTCTGGTTAAATGCTTCTATTACTTTGGTCTGAAAAACACTGCTTTGTGAAAACAAAAAGTGTTCCATGGGGATATGTCAACTTTGATTAACTTTTTTAAAGGTGATTATAGAAAACTTTTTAAAATATCTTCTATCTGCTATGATAGAAAGAGGAAAAAACAGCGTGGCAAAAACATTTCAGGTATATTCAAAAGGGGATTGCTCAGGTGATGTGTAGTAGCTTTTTTCTTTTTTTGAATTTCTAAACTTTTTCTTTCAGTTCTGACAGAGAATGGGAATAGACTCTGAAATAAAAAAATAGAAATAAAGATAAAAATCTTATCCAAGTTATAATAAAGCAGAACATGAACACTTGAAAGAGCTAAATCCAGGCACATCTGGGCCCCAAGCAATATCTAGGTGCAGGGGAAAGGTATAGATGTTCTGGGTGCTTGGGTGCACCCTCAAGGATGTACCTCGCGGGGGAAGCCACCTTTCCCTCCTGCAGCGACTGGCTCTCTTGCTGTCTCAGCAGGACCATGGTGCCTCGTGCCACCACAGCGTTTGCAGGGAGCCTCTGTGGGCATAAAGCAAGTTCACAGCACCTGGAAGAGGACTAAAATTATCCACCTTCACACATGCACACAAAAGGTGCTTGCTTAAAATAGGACTGTTCCGTTGTAGCTGGTGGCATTTCAACGGTGAAGAAGTAGAATTGGGTGTATAAGTCATCCAAACAATACCTGGCTTACCATCAAAGGCAGGTGAAGAGGGGAAGGAAGGGCGGAGGTTGGCACCGTTAGAGGCTGGTCTAACTTTTGAAGGTCTGAACAGAAGCGTTTCCTTTGTTACAAAGAAAAACCTCTGGCCGATCATTACAGCCCACACAAATTTGAGCACGTGGCTATTCACCACCCCCCTGTACAGGTCGACAGAGAGAAAAAGCATGGTTATTCCCTGACGCCGGAGGTTGCACTGCAATGGTTGTAATGGCCAGTCGGCGTGTTTGGTAATTAACCCCACACGACAAAGAAAGCAATGTGGATGGACACCCTCCACCTCGGGGTTCCTCGTACACTGGAGTTACCTGTCACTCTTTGTCATTTGTCCCGGGTGCTGGAAGCTGTCCTGGAGGAACTTGCAGGTCCAGCTTAAAGTTCTTCTCAAACGTACACATACAGATGTTTGGCACAGGGTTAGGTCTGCTCCCTCTGTACTGACGGGAGTTTTACCATGCGCTTCACGCCATATGCTAAGCTGTGCTGAAAAATCCCGCTCTGCTAATGCAACGTCCTGTGACAGATGGTATTTGTTTTATTCGAGTGTTCTCAGCTATATGTTATGCTCCTTCAGCACGACTGGATGAGGGGGATGCTGGCGTGTGAGAGGGAAATCACTGCTTCCCTACGGCAGCTTCTGGGCCTGGTAGGAGGGACTGCTGGGCAGGAAACCCAGTGCGGAACGGGATCCCGCGGCTCGTGCAGAGACTGTGAGGCCATGGTGAGGACTGATAGGACACCGCAAACACCCGAGGCTCAGAGGGGATGGAGACAGCTTCCCAGGGAGCAGAGGGACTGGCCAACACCTGGTGCCACTCAGAAAATATCTCTACAACCTGACCGGATGCAAGGATGCTGTGGGCAGAGGAGGGAGCCATGGATAAACCTTGCTATTTCTTTGCTGTCCTCCCAGCCACTTCAAGTTTTCTCTACTTAGAAGTTAATCAATCAGTCTAATCTGTGTTCAAACAAAACCTGGCCTTTTCAGCTTTAAAAGCTTTTTAGTCTTCTTTGGGAAGCTCACCACAGGACTGTAGGCTCCTCTACTTCCAATCTGCTGCCAGTCTGAGGTCCTTCTCACATATATTTGGACCTTCTCACCCTGAATAATTCTTCTTTTCTCTTCATGAGACATTTTTATTACAGGCCTCATCCTCTTTGCCTTCAAGGCAAAGCTCAAAGGAAGACAGTGTTTCCAGATCAGTCGGTACAAAAGGAGACATGGTATAAGTTATTTTTTGACATTCATATTGTTTTTCACTGAAACACTGGGAGTGGGTTTCATTCTCTTTGCTGTAATCAGTGGCACCAGGAGTGAACTCACCCTTTATGGTAGGAACAACTTGCATGGCACACGGCTTTGTTCCCACTACACACATTTCTCCTTGGAAAAAGCCTTCCAGTGTCCAAACTTGAACCCAAGTTAGGAGCTTAGTTGTCCCCATCTCAGAGAAAGTCTAGACGTAGCCAGAGAGGTGGAGGACCAGAATTTAAAAGGTATTTAGGTGTCTATGTGGCAGGAAATGTGCGACACAGCCAGAACTAATATCTAACCTTTTTTAAGTATTTAGCCAACTTCTATGACTGCTAAACCTTCCTTTCTGTCTTAACGCCACGTGAACTCACAACAGAAATATCTTTAAACTTCTCTCTGCTACAGAGCCAAAAATGTGGTCAGTACAGCATAAGGCTCAAAATAAAGGTTACCCGTCCTGAGGATTCGCAGTCTAAATAATTCGGCGGTTGTACAGGGGGATGTCGCTTTTAATGAAATCCAGGATGGCAGCACCCTTGGAACGTGGCTCTTGTTTGTACAACGGAGCTTTTACGCCAACATTTGCACGGCCCAGCTTCTGCTGTTAAGCTTTTAAGACCTCGGCCTGCTTTACAGTGATTTAAAGGGCTTCAGCGGTTTTCCTCACCAAGTGTCTTCTGCTGCGTGAAGCTCCTGAATGCCTGGCGGTGACGCTTGTATAAGAAGTGCAGGGCAGTAGGGGAAGAGGCTTTTATCAGCGTGGGTTTAGGCTGGGCATATAACACGTGGTGTGGAAGAGTAAGGCAGACAGCTAAAGGAGTGCCATGAAAACCCTGCACCGTCCCGTCGCGCCTTCTGCCTATGCCCCTTCCATTACAGAAACTGCTATTTTAGGAATGTTTAGGCGAGCGCTAAAATATTTAATTAGGACTATTTTTTTTTACCTTCCTGCTAATGAAGTAAGGGGCCCTAATAGCTTTGGTCCATCATGGGCCTTCATTCTGACCAAAATAGCCTTCTCTCTTCATAAGAATGTTGTAACTTTAAATTCTGATAACTTGAGAGCTAGGAATGAGCACTGAGTAGCTAAAAATGTCCCTTTTCTACAGCACTAAGAGACGAGGGCTAAATCTGGATATGAAGCTATGGCATTTTTAACTATAAACAAATGCTGTCAATGACTGAGTACTTTGATCTGCTGGACCACGAGCCAGAGTAGATTTGTAGGGAAATATTCCAATACCAAAACACTGTGGAGGGGAGAAGAGGGAGGGCTTAACTGGTAGTGTATAGATTGCCAGATCAAGAAATTAGTTGATAGACTGAGGATGAAGCTATGAAGGAATGTCTGCCGAAGTTGCTTAGCACTGTCCCCCTAGGAGGTGTAGTTTTTTATATTTATACCACCCACAAACACACAAAATAAATCTATATTTATACATATATATCCATGAAAACATGCAGATGCCCTCCTGCTTGCATTGCCAGGGCTGCCATACAAACATCACTTCTCAGAGATTTATAAATAACAGTATCTGATTGCCTTTTATCTGCTAGATTTCAGAGCTTACAAACTAAAACCATCCCCGCTGACACTTGCACAATTAGTACAATGGCACCCTCTGTTGCCCTGCGTGCCTCCTTCAGTGGCTGTGCCGACGTGGAGATAGTCACTCCTGAAAGCATCTCTGCCCCACCTTCTCCAAATCTGACCACTTTCTGCGCAGCTTCCTTGTTTGCTTGGAGTTACCCCTTGTTATTTCCCTTCGTAATAAATTCATTTTAATCTTGAAGCCAGTATTGGGTGGAGAAGGCAAGTTGTAGTTTAATGAGCAAGAAGAAATGTTCGGAGCCTGGAACACCATACTCATTTCAAGAACAGTGGCCTTCTGTCCCCATTTTGACCTCCCTAATTCAGCTAATGACATCTTCTTGCAATAGTTTTATTAAACACTGAGCTCAGTCCCGCAAAATACTAATGATTTCTGGTAGAAGCTGTGTGAGACAGAGCGCTCAGCATTTCCTGGCAGGCAATTAGCCCTTATGAAATCGGGTTGTCCAACTCTTATGCCACTAATTAAATCACAACTTGTCTTTCTTTCATTTAGACAAAAGCATGATTCATGAATTAAAATACATAGTGAATCTGATTTTGACTCCGATCCTCTGTGTGTTCATAATCAAACAACCAGCTCCTTTTATGAATTGAAACAAAATTCCTTCCGAGGCATGGCAGGTTTTCATTCCTGATCATGTTCAGTTACATCCTTGTGACTACACTTTAATTGCTCATTAATAAAGACAAACTTAACAAGATGACACACAACTACCTTCTTCTTGTCAGACTTCTCTAACAATGACTTTTTTATCCATAAGGAAACCAGACATTTTTCAGAGTCAATCAAATTTTTCTGTGCTTTACTCTCATGCCATGCTGTTAGGGATAGTAGAATTATATTGCTGTAATATTATCATTAAGGACTGATTTTACTATGATGGCATAAGAAGAACTGGATACCTTCTTTCCAGTGTTACTGATACGACTGTGCCTATCTTCCCTATGTGCAGTCTGAAAAAATTATCACATGCTTTACTTATGCTTAGAAGCCATCAAAATGTTGTCAACATGAACAGATTTTCATAAAAAAATGTTTTCTCCAGTATTTTTTATTTTTAGATAGAACTATTTAAACTGAAAAAGTCTTCAAATCTTTATATAAAAGGGGAAGCTGAGAAGAAAATCAGGGAGAATGCAAAAAGCTGATGTCAGAGTCGGTGTAAAAAAGCATTTCAGTATATTTGTTCAGGAAATACAACTATTCCCTGAGTATATTTGAATAAAATAAAAACTGAGTGGGGATCTTTGACAGAATATCTATCTGTACTGTCTAAGCAGCAACACCTATTGCATCAATGTCTTACTGACAGTCAGGTTTGGGTTTTGCGTGTACATCATCAGTTTTCAGAATTTATGCCACATTTACTTGCTTTGATATCGAAAAGATGTTATCAAGAATTTGAACTGAATTTTATCGCAGGCCTCATAAAAACAAGGATGTTTGACAGTTGTGGGAAAGAAGGGGATTCAAGCCGTAACTATTGTTTGTGCAGAAATATCTCATTTCAAAAGTTAAATTACTCATAATGATTCCATGTTAATTTGTTATTTGAATCCCCTGCAATCCTACTTTCCCCAGATGGAGTTAGGTGATGGGAGATAGTAGGGATATTGCCTAAGCTTTTTGGCTTTGCATAGATCTCTGGTGAAACAAATATTCTGATTGCTGCTGATCAAGATACATATTTTAATTTCTTTTAAAATTAAACTTGCAAGCTTCAGAATTCAACACAGAAGACCAATGCTGTTCTGATTTTTAATTTGATTTTGTTAGAAAAAACAACTCATAATTAAAATGCTAAAGAAAAGTTTCTCTGAAATGAACGCAAAACCAAAATAGCAGTATTTTAAAAACAGCACACATTTCAACAGAACCAAAATTCTTCATCCCTCCAGTTTTCTCAAAACAAAGTGCTGACAAAATCAATATGTTTTCTGAAGTGTTTCATTTTGAGCAGATTTGTGCGTTCTGGTGGAATATGGTTCCACTAAAGTGATCCTCACTGGCTGAGGCTGAATGCTTTGCTTTGCTTCTTTTGGGTTGAGGCTCCTGTGGGCCAACCAAAACTGGCTTAATCTTTCCTGAGTGGAGTAATTCTTCCGACAGAGTGAAAAAAAAAAACTGCTAAACTGTTGTTAGCCCCACCCAGAAAACCAGGCATTCTGGTCCAAGTTGGGAAGGAGACAGACCAGCACAGGACAATAAATGAGATGGAAACAGGTGTCAGATGAGCATATGTTATAAAGCCAGAAATTAATGTGCACAGTCCACCTTAGGGGGTGGGTTTGGCAGTTTCCAAAGCATCATTCAAAGGAAAGGGATGAAGGAAAAGGTAGGTTGTCTTGAGACAATGTTGCATAGTACATGTGATAAGTAAATCACGCCTGGAAAAATATATATCTTCTACAGTACATTTCAGCTGCCTTGCTCATATGGATTAGTGCTAGCTCTGCCTCATTTAAATGCCTTGCATAATGTGGATTCCTGCTGGACCAAGGTTTCCCCACCTGATCATGGGTGCCTGTCGTACTGGAAAGCCACCGAAAGTAGTAGTCCTTCAAAGAGAAGTTGGGAATAAGGAACAAGGAAACAGGAGGTTTCTTTCTGAGCAAAGAAGGAAACGAGAGAAACTTGAGTTACTGGTTAAAAGGGGTATCACCACGGACAAACTGGTCTCAGAGGGTGAGGGGAAGGAAGAGTGACTTTTTTACATTGTGCTGGAGGGGAGAACGGTCCTGTTTGGGGAAGCTGGAATTTCTGGGAAGGTTTTATGCTGGATGAGGGAAAAAGGAGAGATGGAGGGAGAAATGGGTTCAGCAAAAAGGGGAAAGTCTAAGGTAGGTTGGAGCATGCACATATACTTATTCCTGGTGAAGTCTCTCATCTTCTGACTTTGGAGAGTATCAGCCCCTTTCTTCTCCCTCCCATTTCCCTATACACGTGTTGTTGACTTGGTATGTAAAAAATGCGAATTTACACTAGCTGTGAGTTTCTTCTGCAGACTCTACTGCCTAGTTTGTCACTGTGTGATTAACATCTGAACAGAGAGGCTGACTCTGTCCTCCCTTTAAAATGTAGCAATAAAACAAAAGGTGTCAAAGCAAACCGTGTATGTGTTCATCTCCAACTGAGGAAAAGAAACCATATACATACCATCTCCGCACAAAAGCCAGGTACAATACATCAGGAAGTCATAACAGGCCTCAGAGTGCTGTCAGCCCTTGAAGACAGATTCATTGTGGGTGACTCCTGTTTTTCCACTGGTTCACAAATATTTTGTTTAGCTACGCAAATTCCCTGGGAGCGACGGCCGTGTTGGCAGGTCAGAGGACCTGCTGTTGGGTTATATCATTGTTATGAGAGTCACGCTGCTCAGGAACTTCGAGTTGTACCCCATGCTGAGAACAGTCTAAATAATCTGTGACTCAAAGCATCTCTCATCAGGGATCACTGTGAGCACAGGCAATTTCAGCTGACCCAACAGGCTAAACACAAACATGTCAAGATCTCAATAGCACCAAAACGTTTGTTTTAAATAACCTGAGTGTGAAATAAGGGCCAACAGGCAACATCTATTTGGTAACTGTGTTGTTTGCCAGATGTTTCTTTCTCTTAATTTACTGCAGAGCACATACAAGTATGGGCTGGATTTAAAATGATGATTGTGAAGAACACAGTAGCCAACTCCTGGTTTATTGCTAGAGTAACTCCCAGGAAGGGAGCCATTAATCCAGATTTGCATGGGTGTGAGATTTGAATCCAGCCCGTTCTCTCACAGGAGATGTCTGTCTCTTGCAAACAAACAACCTATGAGCCCTTTACGATGAAGGTTTGAGAGCAGTAGGCGAAGAGAGAGTGCAGACTGCACAGCTCTGCTCTCTCCCAGCAGGAAGTTGTGTCTTGCAGAGGAAAAAGCGGAGTGCCCATCACAACCGCCTCAGCACTGACTGCCCCAGGTGTCGAAGCTAACCACATTTCTTCTTCTCAAACTGCCGGGATCCCAGAGAGAACCATGGTCTGCAGCAGATACCAAAAATGGGGAACACAAGTAGATGAAACTGTGCAGAAATGAAGCATGGAACCACATAAAATAGATCTGCTTGGGAACTCAGCAAGACTTCTTTTCCATACTCCATCGCCAACCATACCAATAATGTACTGTGGGAATTCATTCCTTAATGCAAATCGCTCTTTCAAATGGTAAGTTCTTGCTATTTTTGATAAAAGCAATTTTTAAGTGTACAACTGATGGGCACACCAAATGTGCGTGGAAGGTAAGCAGTGGTGGGACCAGAGAGTTCTCTGGCTTGAAATGAGCTGCACTCTCACAGCTTGAAACTTATCTTTCCCTCCGAAACGTCAGCAGATTCAGAGCACGAACAATGCCATATTAAAGCAGAGCAAATATTTGCAGTACAATATTTTATTCACAAGAAAAAATCTCAGGTTTTTGCACAGATCATTTTGGGTGAAACAGCACTTCTTTAACTGCAAAGGTTCACTTGAGTGTTTTCAGAAGCTCTACAAAATATGTTTTCAGGAGGACAGACTGAGACTCATTTTTAAAAAAAATAACACCCGGATGCAAACACAGCATGCATTTTTCTATACATTTCCATAAGTCTTTGTAGGAGGGGGAGTTTAGTTAGTCAGCTGTTGGAGGGATTGAATATGTAGGGATATTTAAGTCACAGAGATTTCCTCAACCCAAAATCTCAGATACCAGAGTTCTTTATACAGCTCCCTCTTTTTTCAGGTCATTGTCCATAACCCAGGGAGCACAATTCCCCAAATTCCGGAGGAAGTCTGGATCTGAATTTGAAATGAAAGCAAGGTCCATCCATTGAATATAGGCTTTTATTTATAAAACAAAGCCAAATTCAAACCCCATCATGTTGAACTTTAGCTATATATTCTACAGAATTGGACTTCAAATGCAGCAAGGCCTGTCTTCTTAAGGAAATCTGTCTTTCTCCACCTTTTGAGCAATTTTTCTCTGTTTTTTTATAATTTGCCCTTGCCGCTACTCAAACAGCAGGTAGTCAGTTGATAAATGGGAGCTCTTTTCTTCTGGATACAGTCACTCTATTAAAAAATGTAAATACAATTTGGAAGGAAATCCAAAAGATTCTAGGAATGATTAAACTTTTCAGGAGTGTTAAATTCTTCTGACTAAACAGAGTTTGATCAGCTTGTTTACTTGAGAATATGAATGCTGATGTCACCAAAAGGAAACCAAAACTAGAATTCAAGAGGAATTTTTAGCAAATCCCATACACTGAGCTATTCTTATTAATACCTAATAAATCAGTAATTAGTGTAAATACTAAATACTAATATTAATTACTAAATAATTAGTAATTAGTGTAAATACTAATTTATAGGTTGCCTCAGAATGTGAAAAGGGGAATACACTGACTTTTCCATATAAGGTTAAAAGAAAAAATATTCCTCTTTATAAGGAGGCTTATTCCATCCTTTGTGCTTCTGAACAAATGGTTTCACTTTCAGAGACTGTCAATAGAGTAACTTGGCTTAAGGGCCTAGCTCTGGGATTTAGCAATGCTTTAAGACAGCAATCATAAATGCTTCACTAATATTTAAGATGGGCCATTGATGTGGCCATGCTATATAATACACATAACCTCATATTAAAAATGGACCTGTAATAAGCTAGCTAGTTTCAAAGGATCCTATATGACCCCTTAAAGAACGGTAGCATGAAAACTCAATCAGAAGAAGCTTGTTTCTGTTCGTGTTGTTATTTCACAGTGAAGCTGGTCAAATATTTAAACAATCCATTTACAACCTTTTTTGGCCTTCATGCACAAAAGCTAGCACTTTGTTCTACGTCTTTCTAGGGCTCCCCGAAGCGTGTGCTCATGCCTGACTGCTCCTCTGGGCTACGTCTTCACTCTTTTGTTGCTGGTAGTAGAGGCTGAAACAACACGGGCTTCAGATAAGTGCTCTGGAAAATAGCAGATGGCAGAACAGCCTAATTTGGTAGTTCACAGCTTGCTGTACAAATGTGTTATTTTCTATGTGGCTATGCAACAGGGAAAGAAGCTACCTCTTTGCCATATTGAGTTACTGTAGCAGAAGTTACTGTGGGTTGGCTTTTCTGGGAAAGGAGGAAGAACTGCACCTTTCCTGAGAGCAAGAGCACCCACTTATGCAGGGAACCCAACGGGAAGTTCTCGTAGGCAGCTCCGTCACCCGTGACAGAGGGAGAACAAAACTGGTGGGGAGGGAAAACAGAAACTTGCGGGCAGTCTACAGTACCTGAGCTGATAGAAAGATCCTAGCAGAGACATGAACTAGATACTTGCAAACATCTCCCAGATCTGAGTCCCCAGAATTACTGGACAAAGGTCTTCCTTGGTTTTCATTGCCGAGATTCTCAACCTAAGGCTTTTTCACCCTGGCTTCCAAGTAAAAACAATACAGTGGAAGAGCCGACCAGAACTGCACCCTACAAGCAATCTGTTTGTGCAGACTGTCCTGGATTGCTGAATTCAAGTCAGCTCTGTGAGAGTAACAGCTTTCCTCATAAAAATGTCTGAAAATCCTTCAGTTAATGTTCCCATAGCCAACATCAGCTCTTTCATGTAAACCACCAAATGAAAATTGTTTGCCCAATGTCATGAATACTTATAAATATGCACTTTAGTGGAGTTGTTCCATACGTAAAGACTTTCTATGTAATCAACAGTATTAGGATTGCACTCTTTGCTAATGTCTTCTGCAGCTATCAGGATGTGCACAGATAAGAGCAGTTCCTAGCAGTATACCTGTGCTGAGCAAAGAGAAGCCACAACCTTCCTGCACAGCTCATGGCCAAAGAGAGATGTTTGCTGAAGGTTATCCTTCGCTGTATGCTAACTAACACAGCACAGGCTGCCTTTAGAAAATCAGCACATGACAACCATATCTGCTCACAGCCTTTCTGAATCAGGGGAGTATTAAGTGAGAGGTGGCTAAGCCAGTACAGGGCTAAGGCTAGGGCTTCACAGTTGCACCAAAATTTCAGAAACACCTGAGTTAAGCTTCTCACAGACCTTAAACTTGTACCCCAGATAAGTCCTACTCCAGTTTTTTTCTACATAATCATACCCTCATGGAGTCCTATTGCTATCCTGTCATTATACGCCATTATAGCAATGCACAGCAGAGGAAAGTTAGAGAAGCTGTCAAAATCCTAACTCTGGTATTTACTGCCTTTCATGCTTCTGCTAGACAATGCTACAATTACAGTAATGTCATTTTTGTCATTTAATACTGTTGCTCTCTCTCGTAATTGTTAAGGGACTACCCAGTGCAATTTAGCATAATTAAGACAATTATACAGTTAAGTACCATAAGCAAACAGTCAGTAGCCAAAGATTTTGCCCTGTATAAAGAAACCTTAATATGAGAAGGCTCCATGTACCATAACATAATTCTCAGGCACCCCCATGGTTTTGGGTGCAGGTGAACATAAGTTCTCCTGGATCGACCTCCTGCACTGTCAGGCCACAGCGGATCCTCTGCCTTTTCACCATGTAGATGCTGCTGTCAAAGTGAGAGAGGAATCTGAGCCTATTTCCTTTGCTCCATAGGTAACCACATGGGAACTTGACCTCCAAGGTTGTTATCTGAGCCATTCTGGAGATCTCAAGGAGAGAAGATACTTAACACATTTCCTCTGCATTTTATACATCCATCTGAAACATATTTAGTTAACTTTTGAGGTACCTTGCATGTAAAACCTTGAACCGCAATTGTAACCTCTCCAGTTTCCCTTATTCATACAATATTTGATTTGGATGACATATTTTTACAATATTTATTTTCTGGCCCATTTTGAAACTCTTGTGTTAATGCCATAAGAACTTCAGTCTCCTGTATAATATTTCAGACTTGGAGAAAAAAATAAAGAAAAAAGAAAAAGAAAACCAACCGTCTGCATCCACTTAAACTACATTACAATAAAGCTCAGTAAAGATCTGATCAGCAGTTTTTTTAGCCTGCTCTGATTTAATATGAAAGAAATTAGTGGAAAACCTAAAAGCTGAAAGGAAATTTTTGCCACTGTTCAAAACAGGACATGAAACCTTTAACATAATATTTACACACATTATGTTAAATACTTTCTCCAAAGTTAAAATTTAGCACTGCCGGCTTCAGACAGACTGGTAAGGAGATTTGTTTACACTTAATAAATCTGACCTTGAGAAGAAAAATTTTTATTCTTTTTTTTTCTTCCTATGTATACATTAGCATTGACAGAACAATTCTGATTTAAAAGTATATAAACATATTCATTAAAAATGTCTAAACACTTAAAACAGAAGAAGACGCAATTTCTATTCTATTGGATAGCGTTTTCTTCTTGGCCTTCACAATTGTTATGATTTATTATCTTTTGTGGCCTGCAAAGCATCTGAGATACTAAAAGCATCACAGCACGACCTATCTGATAGTGTGGTGTTTTCCATGGCCATTACTAATAGACCTGGCCAGGAATTTTCTGACAAAATATTTCACTTTGTGTCTGTGTGTGGGTGGTGGTGGTGGGGTTTGCCAAGAAATATCAAATTTTCAAAAGTGATATTTTCACCAGAAAGTATTGACCAGTTTCACCAGGAAAGGTTTCCATTTCCAGGATAGAGTTTCTATTCAAAACTAGAATGAGATGGACTTTCACTGGAGAACAGACCTCAGCCCCAGGCCCAATTCATTCAGCAAGATCTGGGAGACAAAATATCAGTCTCCTGCTCTGTCTGACCCAGAGCAAGGACATGACATTATAAACCCGGAGCCCTAAAGCCTGGGCTGTTGGCTAGAACGAGGTGAAGAGATTGTATAATTTCTTGCTCCATGAACCATAAGGCCATTTTGAAAAATCAAGAGAGCTTTCAAAAAATGGGAAAACAGCTTCCTACTGAGCTGTAATTAAAATCATGCCCAATCCCATGAATACACATACTGTTTAATAAGGAAGTTATTAAGAAGTGCCATAGCTCCTAGGCAGAGGTGAGGAAGAAGTATTAACTCACCATCTAGCTCTTTCATCTGAGATTTATCATCTAACCAGGTACTCTGATCATTAGCACATCAAAGATCTTAAAACCGCTCTGACAAAAAAAGCAAATTTTTTTTAAGACCCCAGCATTTGAAAGATCAGCCATTTATTTGTAGATTTTAAGATCATATGGAAACTTTGCAGTCACCTACAGTGACATCTGCATAGTCTAGCAGATGCTGCCCAGCAATTCCTAAATCAGTTCCAATAAGTTGCGGTTGACTCAGGGCATCTTTCTCGGAAAGACATTCAGTCTGATTTAAAGACTATAAGCAACAGAGAATCCACCACATTCGTTGGCAAGCTGCTGCTATAGTTAGCTATAAAAAAAAGGGCAAAATCTCACCAGCAGAAATCAGAGTTTTGGCATTTGGAATTTCAGCTGCACTCACGTTTAACCTGTACATCATTCACAAAAGAAGAGGGTTAAACTTCACTTCTCCCATAAATCATGAACATCTAATGATAAGTCATCCAAGAAATTAGGTAAGCTATTTCCCATTTTTAAATTTTCTGAAGTCAGGGCAGAGTGCACAAATGCCCTTGCAGGGAGCATGAGATGGTTCATACAAGACACGTTCATTCTTTTTTAAGCCTAAAATCTTAAAGCTCAGAGGTAGCACCTATTTAAAATACGAGAGCAAATCAAGGCATAAAAAGTCAGCTCCTTTACCTTTGTTCCCCCATAGGGTTTCTTCTGAAGCCAGCAAGAGTCTTAGAAGAAACAAGACTTACACCGACTCCATTGCTCAGAAATTGCATGTGTGGCAGGACTTCCAACAGAAAACAGAAGAATTTTTTTCTTCTCATGGCCCCAGTTTTGGCCAATTGCTTTGCTATACTTACAGGAAAAAGCAGAAGTCCTTAGTTAGCCCTATGAAAAGCAGACACACCAAAATGTAAACAAAGTTTCTGTTTATTCTGAAGTCAGAAAAATCATTCCAAGAGAATAATAAATGTGGGATCACATGTATTATTTACTTATCTTTAAGAACATTGTTGTTCCCAAAACAGGCTGGGTACTTCTCACTTCTCTTGATCAACTCTAGCTGCAAATCCATCTCATCAGCTTCAGTTAATTTATCACCGCAGTTTGACAATAATCCCTTTCTTTCTGAAGATAATCCATGTTTAAAGGCTCTGTTATATAATACACAACAAGCCAAGAATATCTTGCAACATTTGGAAAGGTGGGGTAGTAATGTTCTGCCAGATTTCTCTCAGCATTTAAACACCATTTTTTACATGCCAAAAGTTCCTTCAATTACTAATAACTTGTGAGTTTTAAGACACATAATTTATATCTGAGAACAATTAGGAAAGACAGATTAGAAAAACTTGTCTGTATTTTGGGAGATGTTACCATGAGAAACATCACTGAAAGAAAAAAATGGACTGAAATTCAAACATGTCCTGGCCCTTTGGGAAGAGGTCAGTGTCAGACCAGAGCCAATTTCCTTCTGAAGATAATTCTGGGAGAGAAAGAAAGATATTTTAGACCCATCCCCAAAACAGATGGGGGAGTGAGTGCTTGTGGATTTGAAGAAGCAAAGGAGGATTGTGAAGGCAAAAAAAGGGGTTTACAGTTCAGTGGAACAGAATATCCCAGACAAAGGGAAAAGACATAAAGCCCAAAATACTAAAAAAGAGATGGAAGGAGATCTGAAACATTCACAGGACAGTGGAAAAGAGTTGAAGGAGAAGTATAAAGATTTGAGCAGGGTATTAAGGATGAAACCAGAGCTATCAGTGAGCTGGACACAAAACATCATCTTCCACCATTCATCTGGGGCTGTTAAACATGGTTTTCCACAGCTGAAAGTGGGGAGAAGAAGCCAGAGTAGCTAGAGCTTTGTAGTATCTCAGAGCAGCAGTTTGTCAGGTTTCTCCTTTGCATTGGCAGGCAGGAGGCAGAAACAAAACACAAAGCTGAGCAAGAAATGTCTAGTTAGACCTTGTGAGCAGAGAGGAAGGGTCACGAGAAGTGAATCATCAAGAGAAGGACCTGCCAGGTTAAAGCAGAAAAAAATATCTGCTCTACTGACAAAAGACCTATTGGGGGCCATGGCAGGGATGGCTGGGAGTTGGGTTCCCACCACAGTCAAGGTCAGGCTGACCCTGGGAGCTAGCACAGAGAGAAGTGTGTAGACTGGAGCCAACAGATGAATGGGTCAGCAGCAAGTCTTTGGCTATGTGACCAAAATAAGCGTTGCCCAGCTGGGAAGTTGCATCCTTTCTTTCGGCAAAATGTCTCAGTACAAAGGGCTAGCATTCAGCAGTCCAAACCCTCAGGTCAGCACAGGGGTGATAAGTTCAATAGAATTCCTGTTTCTATTAGAAAAATATCCATAAATTAGTTTCTTTTTATTCATGTTGATATATGAGAAAACACTACCAAGGGAACAACTTCCTGGTCTTCCCACCTCCCAAACATACACTCACATTTTCACAAAAGTAAAGATATTACTCCAAATTTCTATTCTCTTCCAACTTCATATTTAACTACATTGTTGTTCACTGGTTGTCTAGCTAATTGTTTTTAACCCCTCTTTGATAGTTACATAATTATCTGATGTACCTAGAACAGAGTAAAACCTTTAAATGCAGAGGGAGAAAGACGTGCAAAGGTCATTCCCTCAAATCTGACTCTTTGGAATACTCCTTCCAGATTAAACAGCACTGCAGAACTCTGATTTCCCACAAATTCAGTGGGGAAAGACTTGTAGGCTCAGAACGTGGAGGCCACCTCGAAAGTCTAAGACTGTCCCCTCCAGTCCAACAAAAATGAGAGAAACGTGATGTATATCTGCTTGTAATCCACAAAATATTCTATTTAATTTAGTTTTGCATTTCTAGACTGACTATAGTGAAGGACCCAAATATGCTTCATGACCACCAATATCTATAGCTTTATGATTAATGAATAATTTAATACTGTCATCTCAGTACCTCAAAATGGGAAAATAAGGCACATTAAGAGTAAGACACTATCAGTCACGCAGTAGGCCTGGATAAAGACTTGGGACAGAGCCCAAGTCTCTCCTGTTATTCTGCTGCAAGATGCGTGGCATCAAAGGGTAGTGTCTTTGAAACATGAACATTCCTAAACCTCTCTGAAGCCAATGGACCTGATAGCAGTCTTTTATTCAGGATAAATGGGGAAATAGTCTCTTGTTTAACAATTGGCGAAACAACAGAGGTTACAGTCCACATCACTAATCTACATGACAAGGCTGATCTATCAGTTATGTTGTCTTTGGTGTTTTTGCTGGGAACTGAATACAGCAGTAAACACTGCTCATGGCTTGGTAGAGCTGTATGTGTCTGCACAGGTGACAGAGGAATTAGTGGCAGGTAGAAAACAACGGGAAAAACACCTATAGAATGAAAACACCAAAAAGGGGTAGAATTACTGGAGAAGAAACTTGGCATTGTGAGCAAGGGCACTGACTCCTGGTTGATTGCTGCAGGTCTCTCAGAATATTTTTCAAAGGCAAACATGATTGCACTTCAAGAAATACCTGTCATCAATTTCTCCTTCCAAAGAAAACAATCCTGCACACCAGAAATATTGACTACGTGGCAAGCAACCACTAATGTCAGCAGAGGAATCAAGTTTCCCAGGAGAGAAAGGATGAGCTGATATCTCTGCAATCAAACTGGAACAAATAATGGAGGTATTCACAAAACTCAACAATGGCCAAAAAATAATTAAAACAAGATTGAAGCTATAGTTGGAGCCTTCTAGAAAGGAACTGAGTCAAAATCTTATAGCTTCCCAGAAAAGACAGACATATGACCAGCAGTTAGAGAAAAAGGTCTTTTGGGTCAGGAAGAAGCGTGTGTCTGAGTAGACTGAAAAGCTCTACTAAAACAAATGCAGTTTGGACTGGCACATAAAAAGAACATAAGAACAGCTGTGCTAAGACAAACTAAAGATTCATCTAACACAGTATCCTGTCTCTAACAATGGCCAGTATTAGATGCTTAGGGAAAAAGTATAAAAAAGAAACCATAAAATGATTCTTCTTCCCCTGCTCTTCCCTCATAGATTCTGGCACTCAGCTCTTTACGGACTTCCAGGTTGCACCCAGTAATGGATCAACATAATGACCAGCAGCTGGGTATCATGGATCAGAAAGTTTCCCATAAAAAGGGGAGACCAACTAACATCTTTTTCAGTTCGAATTCACTAATAAAATCGAACTGCAGCAATCTGGCCAGGATGATAAACAGAATCACCTCAAGTATCCAGCTATGAAAGTGACACACTGCACACCCACCATAAAGACACAGATTCATCTAAATCTGTTGGAAATCTGCCACCAATGTGAGCTAGCCAAAGAAAGGTTCGAGCTGGATGGAAAGCAAGAGAGAAGACCCTACGTAACAGGAAGACAGCCCAAGGAGACTTGTGCTATCTCATCTTCCATGGGTAAGAGAAAGAGAGACATGGGTAAGGTTCAGAGAAAGACTTCCAAGGCAAAGAAAGTGGTAATAAATAACATAGGGATGCTCATCTGAACTCTGACTTGCCTCTTAAATCAAAGAAGAGAGGTCCAAGATACCTCACAACATGGAAAACATTGCCATGGTGCTCCAATTTTTCAGTCTAGAGACCCTCAGCAGCCGAAGGACCCACTGTAGCAAGGAAGCCCCCTTCTGTGAGCCTGATAGATTGCTCTGTCCCTGTCATGTCTGAAGCAAAGAGATTCCAATTTGGCTCATGGCATTTCTGAGCTAACAGGGAAACAATGAAACTCAACTAGCAAAAAAAAAAGAGAGAGAGAAAGGGAAAATTGGCAATAATGCCAAAATTAGGGAAACAGACCAGATAGAAGTTATTGTTACAAAATTTCTCTGCTTCATGGCCAACACTGTTATATATCTCAGGCTGGCCAGAGAGAGCACCATGTGTCTTCAGTGGAAGCTTCTCTTCTACTCAGGAAATTGGAAAGAAGGAAATGAAGCTTCAGGAAGAAGCTAAATTGAACAAATGGCAGCAGTCAATTCATTGTGAAGCATAGAAACCTTATTCTAGGGAACATTGAAGTATGCCTATTCATGTTTAGGAATGGAGGACGCTCCATTTGTTATATCATGTTGGATCTTAATAGCGGACAACGGCCAAAACAAGGGAAAGACATATCAGAGCAAGCAATTTAAAGGGACAGGATTTTACTCTGGGGAAAGAACCCATTGGGAGGCATGTGGGGCAAGTATTTGATGCTTAGGCCTGTCATGGTCAGCCTATTCTTTTGTAGCCAGGTAATACCATGGAGCTCACTAAGACCTTTGAGCAGAAGTTGCTGTTTTCACTACTGCTCTCTGATGAGAAAGCAAACGGGCTGTCAATAGGAAAGTGAACATAAAGAAACATGACTCAGTTTAAAAAGGTATTTTCTAGGAAACCCAGAGAGAGGGAGAAGTCTCTTCTTACAAAAAGAAAATGGCGGCTCACTGGAAGAGTCAGCTCTACAAACATTTTGGACACAGTTTTCTGTGACATTCTTGGCTTACATGGGGTCTTTACACACAAGTCACAGAGAGCATGTTATACAGACTTTAGCACTGCCAGGAGCTCCTTTCAGGTAAGGTAACAAGCTTTCCTCAAACAATTTACTTCCATGCAGTAAATCAAATTCTACTCCAAGTCCTTTCTGTTCATATATTAACACTATCCTCACACTGTAAGTGGAAGCATGTGTGCTCCCTGAAAGAAACTCTGAAACACAGGTACGCTAATGCTCAAGATGCCCCTTGAGCCTTTTAAACTTTGAATTCAAAGCGTTTCATCAGATTTATAAGATTCTGTGGATCAGAAATCCCACTCTCGCCTCTGCACCAACAATCTGATCACGTAGTAAGATTCAAAAGCAGTCCGTCTGGTTACATGCATTAGACAAAATGAGGTGTGGATCAGACCAGTGGGAGGTAAAATACCTGGTAGACAAAAAGAAGCAAATCAAATTGTAAATAATTAAATCTCTGTCTTCTCTAAACTACTTATTTATTTCTATTAAGGAAGCGTGAACCAGGACACACTGGCAAGAGAGGGAAGCCAGGGTGAGTGCTGTGTAGAAAGCTGTGGGGATCTCAGAAATAGTCTTTGACAGACCAGCTGTCACAAAATTCTGAGAATTTAGGCCAAATGAGGGAGCAGTTAAATACCTCTGTTTAACAAGCCCTGAAACTGTAGAAGCCATAGGATGCAGGCACTGTTTGATGGGCTTACAGGTGACTGATGGGTTTGATGGCACAGGAACTTTGGCTGCAATATTTTGGAGGGATTTTTCTCGCTGGGACATTTCTTTAAAAAGGGTCAGTTTGTAGACCCAATTTGTAGCACAGTCACACAAAGAGACATACCTACAACATGCACGAGCAAACTCATGCTTGTGCACAAGCAAACAGCCAGGAACAGTCACACTGTGGTCTCCAAGAGTTTGTGAGAAATACCCAGCTGCAAAAAACACCAAAAAGGCAGTAGGTAAACAAAGCACTTGCAGCACACTTGGAGGAAGTCAAGGAAGCAATCTGTGAGGGGACCAGCCTGCAAAGGACTTGGAATTACCTGCAAGGAAACAGTCTCCGGTTTTGTTAACAGTGCATCCAGAATAATGCTTTTTGTCAAAGAATATTAGATTGCCATCTGTTTTTCCTAATGAAAATAACCTTCACGGCCCTCAGCTTGGGCTAGCTGTATAGACCAGAATGCAGCAACACTTACTGGTATGATGACACTGTTACCTGAAGGCTTCAGCCTGCTGTCAGCACTACACAGACAGACAGTAAGGAAAAATTACTCTTGGTGCCCAAAACTGTCTATAATATAAACAGGCATGGGATATTTGTAGGGAAAGGTCCAGAGGGCTGAGTTAAGCCCACAGATAGAGAGTGGAGCAAAACCAGAATCCACTTCTCATCCTCGGCTGTGTTTGATCCTGCTACTCCAGCTCTTCTCAGGAGCATCCTTCTATAGCCACCCTGCAGAAAATTTGTAGCTGGCTGTTCAAAATAAACACACTGTTTTCAAAAGCCTTAGCATTTCACATGTTGGATTGAGTGCAAACAGTTCATCACTGAAAAACTCATAAACACAAGCACATTTGGAACATTTAGCTCTGTACTCACTCATGTTTCACTCTTTATGTTGCTTCATTAGAGACTTGTGCTTAACTGTTCTGTTTTAAACTGATGAAATCAAATTTTCACGATGGGAAGAATTTACACTGAAATGCAGTCTGAGCTCATGAACTATGTCTCTAAACTGCAGACAATTTGATAGATGGTGCACTGACCACACAGGCAGGTTCAAAAGAAATTGGTTCAGAGTTCTGGATAATTTTGAAAGTATTTTTGATCAATGGTGTTTGGAAGTCTCAGGAACATTAATTCCATATCCAGTTTGCCAAAATGTCTACCTTAGACACAATTTATGAGCATACGTGTCAAGATATATTTAAAATCCTTTGAGACTTCCAAGTACATGAATAACACACATATCATTACTACCTTTTTTTAACATAGCATCATATAAATCAAGTGAGAGAGCCAGGTTTTCTTAACTAAGGAAAACCACTGCACTTAAAATAACAAAGGTAGTACTTATTTATCAATGTACAATGTCTAAAATTCCTATTAAATTCTGTCAAGAACAATTTAATGCGGCTCACTATCAGGAATTGCAATTAACACGCACTTAGTTGGAGGTTAAATCTACCACTTTGCTGTATCTGTATTTTTTATTTGTAAGCTGAAGGTTAGGAAGCCCCGTCTTCTTTTCTGAAAAAGTGTGAAAATACAGAAAAAAAAAAAAAAGGAAATATGATCTGAATTTACCAGCTGTCTTTTAATTTGGTCAATTATCAACTCTCTTGCATCAGTGTATCATAAGGTGTTTATCCACAAGGTATTTAAGGACTGTAATTTATCAGAAACATTCCCTCATGCTTCCTGAAACGGCGATTGTGAATCAGAAGGTTTTGCACTTTCTTGTTAGCCAGTTCATGCTATCTGATGGGGAGCATTGTCAGCAATCTAAAATGTTACTCGCTCCAGATAGGGGATAATGGTATTTGAGAATATAGTGTCAAAAAAGATTAGCATTGCCATTTTTAAGCTTCAGTCAGGTGGGAGAGTTACATGAGCAAAAGCTTGAGATAAGCCATTGTATTATAAGCCTCCCAGAGCAGCTATTTTGAGGGCATATCTAAGCCTGCTGAGACTCTGTCCAGAATGGACACAATTAAAGCATGTTAGCACTGTCTTTTTTTTTTTTTTTTTTTTTTTTTACAACTATCTTATAAAGTTGCCAGGAGTATTTCTATACTTATTGAGTCTTAGAGGGAAAGAGGAATCTTAACTGTTGTTTCTTAGATAATCACCCAACCAACACAATCATAACCTCAGTGTTTTGTGGGTTTTTTAAGAAGAAAAGAAACTAAACGGGCCTGTAATTTCCTTGACAGAATGATAAGGAGCAGTGTGTCACTATAAAAGCTTAACTTCATTCAAATTGGTTTCCTTGAGACTGACTCACTGCCATCTCCCTAAACAATTGCAGCTGGATCCCAGTGCAATTCTTCATAATAATAATTGCATCTATTCTTACTGTCAAGGAGACTCTTATGACTTTTTTTGGAAGATCCCCCCATTACCTTTGGCATCATTCAAAAGTCAATTCTCTTGAAGAAAATTGCTCATAGCTCTTTCTTTCTTAAAGGGCACAGCCTTACATTTTTCACTCGGTAGCAGGTATTTTTTGTTCTTAGCCTCCAGAATACACAGTTTAGAGAATGTTTTTCAGAAGGAACCACTCCGTCTACATGACAAACTGCTTAAGTAAGAAAACGGTGGACAGAAAGCAAGAATACCAAGATGCTACTATTCTCCCCTTCTCTCTCTCCTTGCAATGCAGGACACCCAAAATAGGCCTGGGGAAAGCAGATCTATAGCTCTGCCTTCTTGTGAATCATCAGCTTGGTGGAAGTGAGAAAATTTTGCTCACCATAATAGTTCTCCAAGAGATGCACTTTAGCTGTGATGGGATGGCTCCACATTGTCCTTTAATGAGTATGAATTCTGCTGGCACACAACAGCAGGCTTTCTCATTTGCTTTAATGCAGCAGCCTTTGGCTTCCCCAGGGCTTTGTCTGCTTAGGGTGCTCATAGAGAGACAGCTCTTTCCAAACCTCCACGCAAAACTCTATCCACATCCAGCTTTCCCCTAGCACTGGACACTTTTCCCCTTACTGCTTCCCAGTCGGTCTCTTTAGCTTCCCTTCCAAGTGCAAATCTCTCAGGTTTTGAACTCCTCCCCATAGTCTCTATCTGCACTCTTGTATCTCAAACACCTGCTTTCTACCTCCTGCCTATTGTTCAGCCTCTTGTATATTCCATGGTATTCAGCTTCCTTACCCTCCCCATCTTCTGCATCACTTAGTACCTCAAACCCTTAATTAAGCATGAAAATCTCATTGCACAATCATGGCGGATGGATTCAAAAGGACAGTGCAGCTCAAGGACACATCAAGATATTTGTCAACAGAGTAGGTAAAGATGTGAGCACACTGGCAGCTCATCCAACCTTTCTACTTCCTGTACTTACAAAAAAGTGTCTTGAGCATTCCTAAGAGGTGAATTGCAGATGTCCAAGTAAGAGAAAAACAGTGGCGATAATGCCAAGGTGCCTTCTATGGAGGCCATAAAGGGCCTCTGGACAAAATGCAATCTGAATAATGTTAGCCTTCTTTGCTAAATTACTTCTGCACAGTTTTAAGTTGAGTCTTCCTTCAGCACTTACTGACTTAAAGTCTAACCCGTATTTAGTAACACAATGAGTTTGCAGAACTTAAAGCATCATATTCACATGGGTCCTTGGGACCTCTGACATCTTGGAACAAGAATTCAAGCAAGAGAAACACCACACGGAAGACCATGCTACCCCAAAAAATCTTTGGAGCATCAGGTGAGGCATATTTATTGGCGTATTTACTTTTGACTTAAGCTTAAACCTATGTCACAGAACAGTCCAGACTTTAAAAGACTGTCTATACCAAAGGGAAAGTTCTAAAAGTGTTACCTTGTGCATGTCAAACAATGCAAAGACTGAGAGGCGTATATTTTATGTCTTTACTGAGAAGAAGGCTAACAAGAGAAAGGAAATTTCCAATAAAGAAGATTGCACATGACTTCTGAGTCTGGTTCGTAAAATAAATTTGTTTTGGCAAGTCTGAGCAGCAGAGAGTGTGCTGTCTGAATTTGGGGTTAGTTTCAGCTTATGGAAAATTTTATTTTTGAAAGAACAAAAATATATTAATACACTGTAAGTCAGTAAAGACAGCTCAGGACTGAGAATTGGCAATAGCCAAAGTTTTTCCCTTCTAAAATGTTGCCTGGGGGAATTTAAAATGGTATACCTCTTTCATACCTTACTTCATCTTAAAAGAAAAAGACATTACATCCACATATAAATGCTTCTTCCCGAGTGTTGGTGTAATCACAGACCATTTGTATTCTTTTTTAGAGATACTATATAGAAAATGATTACTGTAAATACTGAGACAGAGAGTTTTAGATGTCTCAGAGTAGGCCATTTTAGAGAAAGTTTCCTGCTTCTCCCAAAGATTTAAGGGCTGTCAGTAGAAAGCAAATGGAAAGAAAGGTGGTAGTAAGAATTTTCCAGTTAAGTTTCCTACCAAGTTGTCTTCCAATGGGCACAGGCATTTAGGTCTGTGTAAGGCAGGGCTTTGCTTGGAGCTGACCACTGTGAAATGCTGCAGAGGGGCACAGTGGTTCCTGTCTCCTCTCACTGGCTTTATGATCATGTCATTGACGGTGCTAGAGACTTTCCAGGCCATGTAGGAGGACATGCCTTGGCTCACAAGCGCAAGTATTCTAGTTGCCTTTTGGTTGGCCATTTCCACAGTCATATTCACACTTTCAGCAGAAGCAAGATGGTTGGGGCTAAGCCAGGATAACCTATGAGAAAACCTGACTGCTGGATTATTCTCTTCTCTGAAGATGGAGGGTAATGCAAGCAAGGTCACTAACAGCCACAGTCTTCAGCCCTGTTCCTGTGTCCCCTTAACATATAGAAAGAAGGAGAACAACACTATACCATCAGGGAGGGCATAGGAGAGTAGCACTGGAGATGCCAGACTCCTGAGTGGACATCCCTACAATGACAGGTACCTTTTCTGCAGACTCCAGGGCGTCTGCTCAGACTGACAAAGTTGCCAAAAAGTCTGTAAGCTTCCCCTCGGGTACTCTTTGCTCCTGTTTCTCCCTTGCACATCTCCCACAGTGGAATGCTGCAGCCTTCCATCTGACATGGAGATTTAACAACAAAACTGTTGGCTGCTCTGAGGAGACTTTCTCCATAGCCTTTCCTACAGCTATCAACCATGATTCAGGCAAAGTAGCTTTCAAATTTTCACGTCTGCCTCTCTGAAGTGACTTCAGAGCTCTAATCCATTACAAATCATACTTTGATGCATGAGTGTTTGTCTTGGTTTTCAGCATTTTAAGAGCATTGCTGTAATATACTAATTATGGTTACATTTGCAAAAGAGCAGCGACAGATGTTGTTGCATCGCACTGCTGCTGCAAACCCTCTGAATCTAGTCTCAGTAGAAACTAGTACTAAGAAAAGCTTGCCTAGAAGTTCAGCATTAAATTTTATACAGGAGGTAGAAAGAACAGACAGCAGATCAAATATACTGGAAACTGAAGGGAAATGTGGGGGTGGAAGAAAAGTGGAGGTATTTTGCTGTTCTGTAACTGCTGCCCCCGAGAAAGTCATTCCATCCGGAATTTTACTGATGCCATATCCTTTGTAAGATCTCAAAACCAACATTTTTAATATCTTTTTAAGGCTAACCATGTCTGAAATTTAAAGCCCTTTGGGGAAAAATAAAGGATGGACTTCAAAGTAACAAAATGCTAAATCTGGTGATTTGTTTTTAATGGAAGTAAAAACCTGCACGGTTTTATACTTTAAAGTGTAATAAGAAGAGAAATGTCATGAGTAGAGTTCAATTTTTACCCATGGAATTGTGCCCCTGATTTAAGAAATTCCAGCTTAAATGCTTCCACCACCACTGAAAAATGTTTTACTGACCTCCAGCTCATTGTACAGAAGAGGTTCCACAGTATTGCTAGGACTGGGATCAAAGAAGTATTCAAGGTTTTCACAGCAGCTAGTTAGCTCGAGGTGAGCAATATCCAGCTGGCTAATGTCTGGTAATCCAGCAAGTGCTGAAACCCCTTTTTTGTGGGCTTTTGTTCCGGATGGGTTTCTACATATTGCATCAAAATCAATTTTAGCTTCAGAGAAATGTCTGATCTCTCCCTCAGTAAAGAGCATTGCTGCACCTGGACCTGATTCCTCTTAGGTCAGACTTCAGCCTCACAGAATGACCAGCCTGAATACTGAAGTTCAGATGTACTTACCCAGAGAGACTTTTGGTGTTACGGTGAAAAGAGTCCTAGCTTTTCATGAACCAAATCTTTTCTATGTGTAACACTGCATGAAATGAAAAGATTTTAATGAGTTAAATCAAGAGCAAAATCTAGCCTATCTGCATGGTTTAAAAAAATATATTTATTTTTTATTTTTTTTCTCACCAGTTCAGTTTTCAAGTACTTGGGCCTCTGGTTTTAATATTTTGGGCATGACACAGAATTCTGAGTGCTGCCACCAAACTGATGTTTATCCTGAGACGCTCATCAGGACCTGCCTCATAAGATAACATGGATGCAACAAATATCATCATTTATATGCTCAGTCATTTTCAATTGTACATAGTGGGAAACTGCTCTCTTGGATAACAGAAGGTCTGTAAGTTATTAAATTTTGACCATTGAACCTACTGGTACTTAGCAGGGATGTTAAGATTAATGTTTATGATGTGTTTTGGAGATGAAAGTCACACCGAAACATGATTTATGATTTTGGCTGTTAAGCCAGCAGGGCTAACTGGTGAGAGCAGCCTTAAACTGCAGTCACATGTGAAGACTGATCTACTGTGCCCAGTCTCTGGCTGCAGCCTCGTGTGGCATTAGTTCTCCTTAACAGGCAATAGCAGAAGGGTGCCAGGAAACAGGATCTTAGCAGCTAAACTGGGTGGCAGAATGGTGGAGCTGTATGTTTTCAGTCTGTTTTAGCTGGCAAAAATATCAGCTAAAATGTGATGCTCAGGCAAAGGTAGAGCACATTGCAGTGACAAAAGCACTTACATGCTCTCTATAGCCCAGGTCACTTCTATGAGTAGCCGAGGAAATGAGGCGTAGCCATATGGCCTTCCACAGCTCAGTCAGGATAAATGGTAAAATGGATAATGGTAAATAGATAAAATGGTCTCTCTCTCCCTTCGTGTTGATAATCTGGATGATCTCTGCTCATTTCAGAGCCAGAGCTGTGTGCACAACCCAGGGTAAGCACCAAACTGAGCATCTCTAAGAAAAAACATAGCACCCAGCCCATGGAAGAGCCTATGATTAGGGGAGCACTAACCCAGGAAACAGAAGACCATCATTTAGTTTTCTCACCAAACTCCAGCCAACAGCCTCCTCTTGACTGTCAAGGTATGGAATAGCCTGGCTGAAAGGGAAAAGGAGGTCATGCTCCACCTGTCCTATTGAAAATGTGCCACAATAAAGCCTATCAGGCAAGAGTTATATGGCCAAGAAGAAAGTAAGATCTGGATCCCGGATCTTCCCCTTCCCATCTGAGTGCCCTTATCTGGAGGCTACAGTCCACCTTCCTTAATCATTCTCCCAGGCATAGCTCAACCCACTAATAGCTTTGGCCAAACTAGTCTTTTGAGACATGACTTATTAACTACAGAACTGTTCAGACATCCTAAAGCAAAGACAAAAAGCTCTTTTGATGACAGAATCACACAGAATCCAACAGAATCACAGAATGGTTGAGGTTGGAAGGGACCTCTGGAGATGATCTAGTCCAACCCCCTTGCTCAAGCAGGGTCACCTAGAGCACGTTGCACAGGATCGCGGCCAGGTGGGTTTTGAATATCGCCAGAGAAGGAGACTCCACAACCTCTCTGGGCAACCTGTTCCAGTGCTCTGTCACCCTCACAGTGAAGAAGTTTTTCCTCATGTTCAGATGGAACTGTCTGTGTTTCAGTTTGTGCCCATTGCCTCGCGTCCTGTCGCTGGGCACCACTGAAAAGAGTCTGGTCCCATCCTCTCGACACCCTCCCTTCAGATACTTGTACACGTTAATAAGATCTCCTCTCAGCCTTCTCTTCTCCAGGCTAAACAGGCCCAGCTTTCTCAGTCTTTCCTCATAAGAGAGATGCTCCAGTCCCCTAATCATCTTTGTAGCCCTTCGCTGGACTTGCTCCAGTAGTGCCACATCCCTCTTGTACTGGGGAGCCCAGAACTGGACGCAGTACTCCAGATGTGGCCTCACCAGGGCTGAGCAGAGGGGCAGGATCACCTCCCTCGACCTGCTGGCAACACTCTTCCTGATGCACCCCAGGATACCATTGGCCTTCTTGGCCACAAGGACACATTGCTGGCTTGTGGTCAACTTGGTGTCCACCAGCACTCCCAGGTCCTTCTTGGCAGAGCTGCTTTCCAGCAGGTCAACCCCCAACCTGTACTGGTGCATGGGGTTATTCCTCCCCAGGTGCAGGACTCGCCACTTGCCTTTCTTGAACTTCAGGAGGTTCCTCTCCGCCCACCTCTCCAGCCTGTCCAGGTCTCTCTGAATGGCAGCACAGACCTCTGGGGTATCAGCCACTCCTCCCAGTTCGGTATCGTCAGCAAATTTGCTGAGTGAGGGGGCACTCTGCCCCTTCATCCAGGTAGCTCATTGAGGAAGAAGCTGAACAAGACTGGACCCAGTACTGACCCCTGGGGGACACCGCTAGCTACAGGCCTCCAACTAGACTGCGCCGCTGAGCACAACCCTCTGAGCTCTGCCATTCAGCCAGTTCTCAGTCCACCTCACTGTCCACTCATCTAACCCACACTTCCTGAGCTTGTCTATGAGGATGTTATGGGAGACAGTGTCAAAAGCCTTGCTGAAGTCAAGGTAGACAACATCCACTGCTCTCCCCTCATCTACCCAGCCAGTCATTCCATCATGGAAGGCTATCAGATTGGTTAAGCATGATTTCCCCTTGGTGTAGCCATGCTGACTACTCCTGATCACCTTCTTTCCTCCACATGCTTGGAGATGGCCTCCAGGATGAGCTGCTCCATCACCTTTCCAGGGATGCAGGTGAGGCTGACTGGCCTGTAGTTCCCTGGGGCCTCCTTCTTGCCCTTTTTGAAGACTGGGGTAACACTGGCCTTCTTCCAGTCTTCAGGCACCTCTCCTGTTCTCCATGACCTTTCAAAGATGATGGAGAGTGGCTTAGCAATAACATCTGCCAGCTCCCTCAGCACTCGTGGGTGCATCCCATCAGGGCCCATGGATTTGTGGGTGTCAAGTTTGCTTAAATGATCTCTAACCCCATCCTCCTCCACCAAGGGAAAGTCTTCCTTTCTCCAGACTTTCTCTCTTGCCTCCAGGCTCTGGCGTTCCTGAGGGCTGGCCTGAGCAGTAAAGACTGAAGCAAAGAAGGCATTCAGTAACTCTGCCTTCTCTGCATCCTTCATCACCAGGGCACCCACCCCATTCAGCAAAGGGCCCACATTTTCCCTAGTCTTCCTCTTGCTACTGAGGTATTTGAAGAAGCCCTTCTTGCTGTCCTTGACATCTCTAGCCAGATTTAATTCCAAACGGGCCTTAGCCTTCCTCGTCACATCCCTGCATACTCTGACAACGTTCCTATATTCCTCCCAAGTGGCCTGTCCCCCTTTCCACTTTCTGTATACTTCCTTCTTCTGGTTGAGTTTTGCCAGGAGCTCCTTGCTCATCCATGCAGGTCTCCTACCTCCTTTGCTTGACTTCCTACTCATAGGGATGCACCGCTCTTGAGCTTGGAGAAAGTGATCCTTGATTATTAACCAGCTCTCTTGAACACTCCTTCCTTCTAGGGCGCTAACCCATGGGATTCCTCCGAGTAGGTCCCTGAAGAGGTCAAAGTTTGCTCTCCTAAACTCCAGGGTTGCAATTCTACTCAGTGCCCTGCCTCCTCCTCACAGGATCCTGAACTCCACCATCTCATGGTCACTGCAGCCAAGGCTGCCTCCAACCTTCACATCTCCAACCAGTCCTTCTTTGTTTGTTAGTATGAGGTCCAGCAGCACACCTCTCCTTGTTGGCTCCTCCACCACCTGTGTCAAGAAGTTGTCACCAGTGCTCTGCAGGAACCTCCGGGACTGTTTGTGCCTAGCTGTGTTGTCTTTCCAGCAGATATCAGGTGGTTGAAGTCCCCCATGAGAACCAGGGCCTGGGATCGTGAGGCTACTTCCAGCTGTCTGTAGAAGGCCTCATTGACTTCCTCTTCCTGATCAGGTGGCCTGCAGTAAACACCCACAACAGTGTCACCCATGCTAGCCTGCCCTTTAATCCTTACCCATAAGCTCCCGACTCGCTCTTCATCCACCCCTAGGCACAGCTCGAGACATTCCAGTTGCTCTCTCACGTAAAGAGCAACTTCACCAACTTGCCTTCCTGGCCTGTCTTTCCTAAAAAGCATGTAGCCATCCATGACGGCACTCCAGTCATGCGAGCTATCCCACCATGTCTCTGTAATGGCAATGAGATCATGGCCCTGTGACCGCACACAGATCTCTAGTTCTTCCTGTTTATTCCCCATGCTGCGTGCATTGGTGTACAGGCATTTCAGAGAGGTGATCGAGCAGGCAGGTAACATAGAACACACTGCTAACACAGTGTTAACAATTCAACACATTTGGAAAAAAAAAAATAAAAGGAGACTAAGTTTGGATCTCACCAAGCTTCCTTTGTCCAGATCTCCTGGAATCATGAGCACAAAATTCATACAACCACAGCATCTTTTCCCCAAGAAACAGTATATTGAGGCTTTATTTGAGGAGAGGACTGTTTCTTATTTCAGGAGAGAAATAGAGGCAGGACTGGGCAAACTCCCAGCCATCCTTTAGAGATATCCCCATTTTCTTGGTGCTCAAGACAATTAGTATACCTGTGTTAATGGTGATTTGCTAGTTTCTGTCTGTGCTCACTTCAGCTGTGTCTGAGCTGCTGGCGGGTGAGCTCCATGGCATTTTGACATTCTGGGTTGCTTAATTATCCAGATCACCTTCATGTGGAAACAAGAGCAGACACTCAGACAGTGTGCACACTGGTCTCTTTCTAATACATTGGCAGGATGTAATAAGTGCACACTAAGACCCAGCAGCTGGGAATTATTTCACACCTTTTGGGTGTATCCATTCAGTTTCTGGAGGATTTTGGTTGGAAGTTTGGCATAAACTTTGTTAGCACAACATTGCAACACTACATACATGAGTGATGTAGATTATGACCCCTCTCAAGATGTTTTCCTCTCTTCTGCATCATCCCAGATCTCTTAGCCAAGCAGATGTTCACCATTATTTTGAGCCATGGAAAAATGCATGATCCACACTAATAGAAACAATACAGAACATGGAAGATGTCTAAACTATTTTCTGTTTGCTTTGTCTTGCAAGTAATCAGGAATCTGATGTTTCTGATTCTGAGCTGGAACTAGAAAAAGGACACCTCACATTTTGGAGGGATATCACTATCCAATATCCAATATCTCCAGGCACTAGACAAGATGAAGCCTGCCTGCCTCCTGCAAAACACTTTCCCATTTTTATGAAAAAAGCAACATTTTTCTGTGAAACATTCAGAGGAAGAAAGAAGATATCTTTCTGATGATATCCACTCAGTTTCTTGCTCTAGCACATTACTGTGTCTAGTAGGAGTGTCTGTAGGAGGAAAGATCTAACAGCTCTCAAGATGCAATGGCTGCCAGACCCATTGTCTTTCTGGAGGTAATGTTTGTTCTGTAATTATATCACAGGTTCACTTTCAGACATGAAACTTTCAATTTCTATGAAATTTCAGAACTCACTTCTATCTAGTATGAAATACATCCCTTGAAGTTTTCCAGGAAAATGGTCAGAGATAAAAATCCACCTATTGTCCATTGTTGGCACCAAAGGAAAGCTGCTGGAACATTGTGCGTAGCCATTCACTCCCCCACCTTTCCTTCCCAGGATTGTCCAGTATTAGCAGAGTCATCATTGACCCAAATAAACGCATTGTTCCCTGAATCAGTCGTATTCTGAACTGATATGGCTCCTCCCTGACTATTCCCTGCTTGGACTCCATTACCACAAAGATGGTCCCCATCTGACTTGGCTGTTCCTCTTGGAATAACCCCAGATCTTCTCTTTACTCTAAGCAATTTGATCTGTTTCCTTCTTTCAGCAACAGATTTACTCATAAAGCACCAGAGAACAAAAAGCTTACCAGAGAAGGAAGGTCCAAGCAACCTTTTACTCTCCAAGGGCTCACCGTTCTTCTCCCACATCAGGAGATGTAGTAATTAGGTAGAGTTCTATTCAGCAGCAAACTAGCCTGTTTACAACACGTTTAAATGAAAACACAGCAGCTGCAACTGCAGCCATTTCACACACTCATATGAAAGGCAGGGGTTATTACGTGGAGCTCCTCCTTCTACTTCAAGCCAAGCAAAGCATTAATGCACAGCTTGCGCTGTTCCTCCTGGTAAAGACAGGATCAGGTAACCAATGACCTGGTTACTCATCAGCTTCTCAGAGGGACCCAGGGATGCTGCAACTGCTGTGGAGAAGCCAACTTTGAGGCCAGTGTCAACGACTGTCTCCTTCCTCCTCTGCCAGGCCCACTAACACTGCTGGTTGGCACATTTTGTGCAGTTTCAGGAAATGGCAGTTCTGCTGAGGGTCAGGCTTTGTGGAACAGCAGCTTTTTTCCTTTTCTGGGGATGTTTTTCACACCCTTCTCCCTCCTAACCCCACACTTCCCCTGGGCCTCTTCCAAGAACAACCCGCCTGCCATTCTCCCACCTAAGGCACAAAGAGCTTCTTTTACCAACCCACAGGCTGTTCAGGATACAAAGAAGTTAAACTAACAATGCTTCGATGGAACAGCCCATTCGAGGCAGGTCTGGGTGAGTCACAGAAGAAAAAAGACTAGGACAGGATTTAAGAGGCCACCTACCCCTTTCCTCCAAGGCAGCATAAGTATTTTCTCCTATCGCGTTTTCTTAGGCCTCTGCTATTTCTGGTCCTTTGGAGCAGAGCAAGCTCTCGGTTTCTCCCCAGGAATGACATCAGTTGTCAGGATTTATCACTCCCTGCAAGAAGTTTGCCCAGTCCTTGTGCTTATTAAGAGAATACAACACCTTTAATTTTGAAGTTTAACCCCAGAAAAAATACCATCTGAAAATAGCATTTAAAGTGCATATTCAATTGTTCCTTCTTGTAAAGAGGCTACTGATTCTTCTCTGAAAGTGTTTCTGTTTATAAGATGTTGTTTACCTGCTGGGTGAGCTCAGGGCAGATTCAGACTGAGTGAATGCCAGATGTACTATATGGCAAGTGGCATCATTTTTGGGTACCTGCTGTATGTAGAGATTTAGAAAATCTAGATTTCTAAATTTGAAGATCGAGAAAGACATCTGAAATTACTGCATTCAACTGCTTAAAAATATGCATGCTAACTCCACATCTGGGTTTGCATTCAGCCAGACAGAAGTGACATTCATCTCAGCACTACTATCATGACATCACCCATCACTTCTGCCCCTTCAGCCAGTCATAATAGAAGCATCCACCTGGTAATCCTCATTTTGCTGTACAAGTACAGTTTTACTCTATCACAACAGACATTGCTGAGACTGACCTCCAGCTCCTATCTTTTGGTAAGCCTGTTTCTTAGCTTTACATTCCCTAGAACGTGACCCCATATGTTTTATTCACCTAAGGGAGATAGAGCCCCACTTCACTAAAAGGATCAGCTCACCCTGAGGCACTGACATAGCAAGTCAAAGTCTGTCAACAACTGTTGCATCTTCTCCTCTTCAGACTAAGGACATGGCTTGTTCTGGTCTGTGAAGGTATCCAAGATTCATGCTTTCAGCTCCAAAACTCTGCAGCCTAGGATCTGGGCACAAGCAGTGACTGCGAAGAGGAGGTAGGAAGGCAAAATGGAAGAGGCATGGAGGAGTAGGGACCATGCCACAGTTGCTATGGAAGGGAGTGGCAGCAGTACCTACTCTTCTCAACACCTGGTATTTAGGAATGTGAGACCACAGAAATGCAAGGGAACTCCTCCTCTGCTGAGTCTGATCCTATCCTGTCACTGACCCAAATCACAGATAATCTCTTCCACTATCTCTTTGTGCTTCATTTGCAGACTGTTTTGGTCTTTTGTCCATGTTAGTCTAATTAGAAGGCTGTTCTCATTACTCTAATGATTAGGAACTGTCTTCTACCATCTTTTCAAACTAAATATAAACATAGTCCATCCTACTAGCCCTTCACACATCTCAGAATATCAAGCGCATCTGCAGCATTTACTGACCTCCAAACAACCTTATCTACAGTCACATTGTATAAACAGCCCCAGGACTGGGACAACATGAAGCATGGCAGCCCTGATGTGTGGGGAGGACAATCTGCCGCTGCTCCAGGGCATGGAGGTATGGTGGAGCCAGGACCACCTTCCTCCCTGGGCACTACAGAAGTGCCTGGCTGTGATGCCCTTGCTCTGTTACTACACATGCACAAAGCCTGGGGAGTTCTGCTTTTTATGTGAAGGTGAGGCACTTCCAAAGGTAGTAAAACAACCTGTAAGAACACAGAACACATATTAAAATGCCAAAAGCAGTTTGTTTCCTGTATCTCAAACTACAGAGACCACTGGGGACCAACGTGGAGTTTTCTCCGGTGTGGTGTCACATGGAGGCCAGCTGAGTAAAGAGACTAATAGCAGGTTTTCTCGCTAATAAACAAATAACATTCCTCAGAAGAGTCTGTTAAATTAAAGCCCACTACTGTTTAAGATCTTAACTGGTTTGAAGCCTGCAGCTGTTCAGATCTCCTTGCGCCTTCACCTGCACACGACGACGGCAACCTGCAGACTCCTCAGCCCTTTTGGCAGCGCTTGATGTTAACCAGAGCACGCTGGACACAATCAGGCGTAAGTAGCCTTGCTGCTCAGCTGCCAGACGTGGCTGAAGAAAAGGGCACCTGTATTCCGTCCCTGTGCCAACATCATTAAAAAATGTCACAACCATTATTCTCAATGGGATCAAAACAATTTTCACATCAAGGTCTCAGGAACAAAGGAAACCCGTCATCTACAGGGTAAATATTAATGACCCTTGAACAATTTGTAACCTAATTAAATGCTTATATGGAATATTTCCTGTGTATGTAAAACCTGAACATTATTTCAATTGGATACAAACCTCTAGGTATATTAACTACTGTAAGAGAAAACAGAAGAAGAAAACCAACCTGAAGCAACCTTTAATATTTTCATACTAAAGATATAGTTTCAATGTTGAATAGATTAAAACCAGGCTAGATGGACTTAGTTCATCCTAGACTACAGTTGCATAACACTAGCTGCAGATCATTGTTGGCTGATAGCTCTGAAATTATTTCTTTTTTTTGTTTGTTTGTTTTAGGGAGGGGACTTAAACTTGAACCAAAACTGGTCTGAATCTTTTTCTTTTTAGTTTTTCTTTCTTTTTTTTTTCTGCCTTGAACCAAAACCATTATTCTGAAGTTTCATTGAACTTGTCCTGGAACAGCTTCAGTCATGGCTCAATTCAAATGGAAACTAAACTGAAAAATGCACTGGTTCCTCTCTCTCTGGGTTTTAAAAATTTATTTTGTAATAAAGCTGCGTGGAAGAGGAAGCTGCAGAGTTCCACTTTGTGAGGGAGTCTGAGAATTCCAGACATGAGAGAAAAAATATGAGCAAAACCCAAATATTTCAAGATTTTACATGAAGGAGAATTATCGCAAATATGGCCTTTTTAGTTCACTGAAGCATGTTATTTTTTTAAAAAAGACTTTGATTTAATTTCTTCTTAAAAAGACTACAAGTACGCAAAGTAAATAAAAAATCAAAATAAAAACATGTTTCAAAATAAAAACTTAGTGAATTCCATTTCTAAAATATCCAGATGGAGTATTTCAATATTTTTATAACATTTTAATGATTTTTCCTGCTATGCATGTAATTTACTTCCTCTGCAAAATGCTTTAATTTGGGGATCTACTTCAACAGAATTTCATTCCATCAAAATTTCCCTGGCCAGTTCTTTTATAATAAAAGCTGTGTTAATTATGTGCATGTGGAAACTGGTTTTTGTGGAAAGTACAATTTATTAATGGTAAAAGCATGTGGGAGCATCATAGGATAAAATTAATTAACAATGTAGTTGAAGAGCTACTTCCATGAGATATTTAAGCATGGAATTAGCCTCATGAAATTAATGAGGATAACAGGATTCCTTTCCATCATAAAACTAATCAAAACATGCTAACTTCTTTACCGAGTTGCAACATAAAGCAGTGGATGCAGAAGATCTGGGCTGTGCTTCGACCTCTGACATAAATGTGACAAGTGACTTTTCGGCCGCACAGGCATTATAAAGATGCACAGAATTTTTGAACAAACCAAGCTTAAAAGCATGAATAAGAACAAATATTTGAAATTCTTAGGAATTCTTAAAGAAAGGGGTCTGAGCACAGCAATGTAAATGCCACAAGTAGCTCACTCAATAGAGTATAACCTCCAGGTTAGTATCCATATATAAGGAACATTAACACCTTGATTCAGATTTATGCTAGTTAAAACTGCTTGCTGCTCTGTTAATCAAAAGAGAACATTATCCAGGAAATTATAGACACAAATAATGATGCTGTTCTGAGGCTCCATCAGTTCAGAATACATTTTTACAATAAACTCCTGATTTTAGCTTGTAATAAAAACATCTGCAAACTTCCAAGGGGTTTAGTCAGCTCAGACCAATACAGCACAAGCAGTGGAGGTGAAATCCGGGCATGATCTATACAGGACTCTTTTTAATATACATTTTCCATACACAGGCTTATATTACAGAACAGCTAATCAATGGAAATATTGTGCTGGCATCTGTGGGTAAAATATAGACCTTGATGTTGACACCTTTCAAATATTTATAGTGGTTATTGTATCAATGCCTTAGTGATCTTTCAGCCAAGTTATACACACATGTCCACCTTTTCAAAAAGTGGTCTCTCACACTAACAGCATTATTTTTTGCTGTGGGCTGCAGTATATATCAGATTTGTAATAAGAATGTATTTGTGCAACTGCCCACCTCAACTTCAGAACTGACGTTTGGCCGTGAAAAAACCTGATGTGCAAAATGTTCAGTTGCAAATGTTGAATGCACCAGTCCTAATTCCACCTAAATATTTCAAATGACAATGACCGGACTTTTAAGGATGGCTTAGGTCTTGGTCTGCCCTAATTTGGTGTTTTCCCTCATCTGTTCAATGTCAGAGCAAACACAGGCTGGGTCTGGACCACAGAGCAACACCTCCAAGCTAGCCCTGATCCAGGAAATCTCTCTGCAGCAATAGTACGTCTCATCTTTACCATTTCACAGGGTCACACTAACGCAGCTGTGCAAGGCACGATCACTCCCACCTTCTCCTGCCTCATCTCACCTGCTCTGAAGCTCCCCCAACATATGGCAGCACATCATCAACAAGCAAGGATTTGGGGACCTGCGAGTGCTAAACATAACCACAATGCTGGGTGGGATTCACCTTATTCATTTACAAACCAGGTGTCTAGATGAGCTGCCCATCTCCAGCTGGTGGGGACGGAGGGGTGTGGAAAGAGGGTGACTGTCCCACAGGAGCAGAAGGACTCATCACCTGGAGCCCTCCCTCATGCTCTGCACTGTACAGTGGACCTGGATAACACATTTGAGCTGAAGGCTGAGCCCATGGAGAGCCAAGGTTACAACCCCACCTGGCCCACACTGCAGTCACCTGGCTCTGATTTTTATTTGAAGCCCAGACTGGCTTCAGCCTTCTGGTATCGCCTTGGACAAACCATTCTCTGCCTTGATTCCCACCCTTAAAATACAAAGGTAATACTCCTGCCTGCCAGCTGGTCTTGTCTGTTTAACTTGAAAATCCTTCTACTGACTGTGTATTGTAGTCTTTTGCTGGTGTCCATGTGCTACAAGCCATACTTTACTCCAGTGTCAGGAAGCTGCCCATGATGACAAACTGGAACATGGAAAAAGAGACATTACAGTCCCCTTAATAAGACCTCATTTGTCATTTAAAAGTCCCCTTTCATTTTTTTTTTCCCCAGCAGACAGGAAAGTGAAAAAGGATCCAATTTGCAGCATTCCTTGCTTATTGCGTAAAAAGGTAAAGCCCAAAAACGTCCCAGGTGGACACATGGAAAACTGCTTGTATGACACTGGCCCAACACTTTTCACAGTGCTGTGAATACTTAATTAGAATAGGCATTCGTGAAGTGCAGACACTTTCATGGGTATTTTTCTTAGGTGCTATAGTTTCTCACTATTCATATGCAGAAATCAGATCAGTATCTCATTCATTGCCCAGCCAATTTTTCTGGTTAGATCTCGTAGCCAAAATAACAACCTTATTTAGGATCTGCATCAGTGTTTTAACAGACTTGGACAAGGCTGCCCTGTGTCCCATCTCTAAATATTGGCACTCAAGCTGCACTGGTTGGAAGCAGTTGCTTTGTATACGTGTATACACACAAAGATTTTCTGTTTCTGTTGCTGACAGAACGAAAATACTGTTCGTCTACTGAGTAAGCAATGTGGATTTTTTTCTTCCATTGCTTCAGCCACTGCAGAGGTCCTTATATCTGGAACTAAGATACACACTTTTCTGGGGGGTGGGGGATGTTGTTCAGTAAAAAGTTGACAACTGAAATCTAGCAGGCTTTACCCTATGTTGTGGTTAATCTGTAAATGCATGGGGGGGGGGGCAGTGCTTGCTTAAGGCTTGTGCCTCAGAAAAATTCTCTTAACTCTTATTTGCTTGCTGTATTAATATGCTAGACCTCCTTGCAATGGTTCACAGACACCTGCAATCCCCCCAGAAAGAGTATGGACGTACAACCTTAAGTTTGATTTGGCCATCGCATTGGAGTCACCAGCATGACTTGAAATTGTTGCATCTGTGCAGAAGAGGTAAAAGTTCCTGTTTGCTTTTCATCTGTGGATTTTGATCTTGTCCCAGAAGTGAGTCCATTAACTTGCATTTGCCTGTTGCAGGTCTTCCACGAGGCACTGGCATAAGATATTTCCCAAGAATAGCAGAAGGTGGAGAATCCATTGTCACTCCACATGGAAATTTTTCTCAAAGTTTAATCGTTCTTCTGTAAAAAATGTGTTTGGCTTCAATGTGGTTGTGAGTCTGTCCATAAGAATGAAGGAACCATTGGTCCCAGTACTTTGTGTGTGTGAAAGAACATACAGACTGAAATTAATTCATCTCTTGACCTTTTTTTCAGTCATCTTCTGATAACCTAAGAACTTGCTTCATAAATCCTGCATTACAAATTATTTTCTTTGGCCCTGAAATAAATTTTGCTGCAATAGAATCTTTTTTCTGACCTCTCTCCCATCTCATGACATCTTTACTAAAATATGGATACTAGAAAGAGATGCAGTATTCCATTATCTGTCTTATTGAAGCTTTTAACTGAGGTAAAGTCACATGCCCTACTCATCCTCACTGCTTCTCTGTTTGCCCAGAAGAATCATGTCTTCTCTAGTGGTGTTCAGAAGAAATCACTGTCATCTTGTGGAGCACTTAGTAGGGATAAAATTTAACATGTGCAATATTGGAGAGATTCCCCTCACACCATGAGGAATTATTAGAAGCAGCATGTTTAACAGCTTTTCATTGCAGTTAAATCATTGGCAATGTCTCAGTGACACCACGGGTAGAGGCTTGTCACGGTTTCCATTAAATTTTTCTGTGTTTTGGAAAGTTTTAGATTACATTGCGAAGAAAAACGCAGCACTTGTTTGCCAGACAGGATGTAAATGGCTTTGCAATTTTCAATAATGTTCTAAGCCATACTGAGTGTAAGAAAAAGCATAATGTTCCCACACATGGGGTTAGCTTACTATGATGAGGACAGTTTTATGGCCTTTATTTACTTGAAATGCATCAACAAAATATGAGAGGTTTATTTCTGTTGTTTAAGTGTTGCTTGATCAGCAGTATGACTTCTATTTTTATGGACATCTTCTGGGAATCACAGAGGACTCCAGTAGGCAGGTGCCCAGCTCTTCACAAAAACATTAGTATATAAAACATTTAAGAATGGCACATTTTCTCCCAGCTGTTTGTCAGCCATTTGAATTGAACATTTGATTGTACCACAAGCTGCCAAAATGTCATTTAAGTAAATTGTTTTCGGAAGAAGAATAGAAAGATACAAGTCATGAGAGCTGCTAAACTGCTGGGGGAGAAGCATGCGCAATCTTCATTTTTTTCATTTCTGTAACAACAAACAGCACTTGATGACTTTTTCTCCCAGCGCTTCTGGAGTTAGATGCAAGAAAAATGTCTTGCATGGGTAAGGAGTTAGTTTGCAAGCTATTATAGGTACAAGCAATGGTACCATCGAGCACAGCAGACACCCAGAGTACTGCTCTAACAGACATTCCTTACCTCCACATAGTGTAACTTAGCTTGTTATTTTACTACATATGTATGTATGCCTGTATGTATAGAACCACATTACTGTATGTGGTAGAGTGCCAAATCTTGGGCACATGTTTTCAATATTACATGCAAAAAATTTCAAAGCACAGAGATACACACACAGTCCTTGCTGGTTGGCAGGCTGGGAAAATGTGCCTTACAGAAACATGCCAGGCACTCACTTTTCTTAAGTTCTCAAACAGATCAAGGGGAGATATGATTTCAGTGTCTAAAAGATTACACTTTTTCTTTAAAGACAGTATGTATCAGATATCAAAAGGCTTTTTAATATAGCACAAAAACAGACTGAAAATTAAAGGCGAAGACATCCCAACGAGAAATATGGCACAATTATCTAACTGCCTGGGTGAGTCTGAGGAAACAAATTGCCAAAGGAACCGGTGGGTTCCCCTCTCTTGAAACATCCCTAGATGCTATCTGCTTCACGCAAACACGTCATTTGGCTGTGTGTAGAAGTAACTGGATGATACTCCATGGCTCTGTCATAGCGAAGGGCAGAGACAAAGCAATAATACCTTAAAATATGTGACTATGAGGTTGAACAACCTCTCCTCTCTACCCTCAGCTTTCCCAAAATGTCCTAGGGAAATTGGCAATGTTGTTTACTATATGCTGTCTGTGTCTATGCTGCCATTTATTATTAATAATTTTTTATTATGACAGCACCCATAGTGCAGGAGGCACTATCTATGCCACAACATGATAACCATCGGGAAGCCAGATTGTTTCCAGCTAAGGGCCCTTGTGTTGAAATCCAGGATCAAAGACCCCTTCAACCATGTTATTTCTTTTTAGAGCTAATGGGACTCCACAGAGGCCTAGGATCACTCACAAGCAAATTCCAGGCAGATATAAGTGCTTAGGAAAGCAAGCAAATGTAAAGAGGAATATAATCTTCACGTATACTTGTAGATTTTTATATACACAGTTAAATGGAGAAATCTGTAGCCAGTTTTCCTGGACTGAGAACTATCTGCTTTAATGTGAACATGCCCCTTTTTTCGCAGAATGGGGGAACTCTGAACCCCTTCGCAATTGCATTTGTCTTCAGCATTCTCTCTTTCAAAATATCAGTTGTCACCAAATATGTGCAGACACTAAACACCTTGGGTGGGATTTTCAAAAGCCTCAGTCTCCTCTTAATTCTGCAGCTACTGAGGTCAGCTGAAGTTTTACAGGAACAGATCTAAAGGATTGCTAAAAAAAACATTTTTCATATTACCATAAAACAGACCCTAATCAGAGCATACCTCACAATAACTCATCTAAGCTACCAATCTTAGGATCACAAGTGGCAGACTGTTGTATTGAACTGGTTAACATTTGCCAGAGCTTGGCTTTGTGGATGGTCATATATTGTTATTGTAGACTTTCTTTTCTGCTTTTCATTTACAGCGTTTTCCCTCTTTAAAAATCTTTTATGTTTTATTGCCTCTATTTCAAGATTTTAGTATTTTGGATATTCTGAGGCATATTTTTAGGATATTATTCAACTCTATTAAAAAGATACATGTTTCCAACCATGTTTAATAGGAATGAAGCACTGCAATTTTTTATTCTGTTGCAATAGTACAATCTATAAAGGTTTGGCTTTCTAAGCAATATGTTGTTTTTAAGAGTCTCTTTTAACACACAATGAAATAAATGTAAAAATACATATGGGCCATCAAACTAACCAAAGAAAAAGAAAGAAAAAAGATAGCTAGACTTGCTCAGTGGGAAAATAATTCATATATTACATCTTCTTTCCAATGTCGCTTTTTTAAAGGAAATTTCCTTGACTGCTGATAAAAATGAAGTTCTAATAAGATTTTTTTCTCTCTTCCTCTATCATGCTCCATCTACTTCTTCTACATTACATTTCAGTTAATTCACAGTGGCCCTAACTCTGTTACTTTTGCCATTGTTACTCTAGGATGCACAAGGCCTTCATGGTGAATTTACAAGTTCATAGCGCATGTGGGCACTGGTGATCGCAGACAGACCCAGGCTGGTGGGATGTCAGGTCTGGAACCAAAATAACTGATGCTCTCAGCTTCAAACTGTCTCAGTGCAGAAGTTGCTGGGCTAAACAGAGTGCCAAAATATCAGACTAGGTGGTCATGATGGGTCCTCCTAGGTTTAATTTCAATGAGGCTCATTATGTCACAACAAACACAGCTCTGAGGGAAAATGTGGGGATTTTACTTTGACAGTTTTGCACTGCCAAGTCCATTTTCAATCACCTTTAGTACCTCCTGTATTTGGCAGCATTTAAAGAGAACTACACTTAAACCTATCACACATAGTCACTTGTACCACTTGGAGGTCTGTTACTCAGGCACATTATCAAAGATATCTTGCTGACTGTGCTCTGACATGCTAGAAGAAGCTTCACTGTTTATATTCAGGTGCAGAGAGAAAAAGAAAAAAGAAAAAAAAAGATTGTTCATATTTTATAAAGAACAGTTAGCCCTGAATTCATCCTGCCTCACAGAGCTGCCTACACTCCTTACATAGCCAGCGGAGAGACGGCCACTTCCAAGGATGGATTTCACCCACCCAAAGATCTGAATCACTCCTGGAGGCCTCTGTCTCCACACCATCTATAGAGGATGACCAAGACAAGGAGGCTGCTCCTAACTCAGTGTTAAGTTAGGTGAGGTAAATCAGAGCTAAAACATGTGAAAAGTGACCCAGTCCTCCAGGCAGTGCAATGATGCTCTGTATCACATTCAGGGCAGAGCACTGGGAAGGCGATCAGCTCCTCTGAGCATTACACTTGACTTTGAGTTCAAGTTCTCAATGAGCTCTTATAGACCGGTTTATAAAAGGGAAAGGGTCCTATCTCACACACCACAACAAAAGCATTCCCAGAAAGCACCTGCCTTTGGAAAACTGGTAGGTTCCCATAGGTTCTAACAGTGGGAGCTGCTGAAGATAACATCTGAGAAGTGAAAGCAAGACAGGAGGGCATCTGTGAAACCCCCTTAACAGCTCCCTTACGAGCTCCTGTTTTGTTGATCTGAACCCCTGGTAGGGAGATTTTCTGATGATATGAATCACAATGACATGACAAACACATTAAATCAGCAAAGTCCCGTTTCATTTACAAGGCTCAGTTTTCATTACTTCCCATTGCAAAGGAAGTGCAAGACTAAAACATCTGCTCCTGTCGATGGGATTTCTGCCAAAGCTTTAACGTCTGCCACTGAGCTGAAACAACAGCAGCCTAATCTCAGTATTGTCTTTAGCCTTTTCAAATTCTCTTCCTCCACAGTGAGACAGAGGAAAGAAATCTTCTCTCAATGTTTCATTTCAAGTACAGGGCATTAAGCTGCAACCATGCTCCAATAAAAGATACTTTCCTTACAAAATCCTGCCACTTCCTAAGAGCAATAAATGTTCAGAAATAAGCAATTAATTTTTGTCAAAAGATAATTTTTACCACGGTCAGTTTAACAGGAAGTGGTACCTTGTTTCTGAACAGCTGGGAAACTCTCCCGGGGAATGTGGGAGAACAGTAAGAAATTCATAGGTCCCAGCAGAAATCAAAGAATTTTATCTCTGGGATCCTGGTAAGATCCATGGAAAATGTATTTCCGACAAGATCCAAATTGGAGGGCCCATGGTCCACACTGTGCCTTGACCCAGGTAGCCTCTCAAACATATAAAATTTTACACTTCTGCAATGTCCCGGATGTCATTAGTGTGAATCATAATTGAATTTAGCACCTCTAAAACCAAACATCCATGATAAAATAGGGATAGGAAAAAGCTGGGTGGCATCCTGAACAAGATATACGTAGGCCTTTTTTCTTAGCAACAACATACAAAAAAAAAGTTCTAAAAGCTCCCTGTTCCAAGCTAAACAACTTCTGACTTTTTCAAGAGAGAAGTCTCACAAGAAGCAGATTATTTTCCCTGTGTCCAGAGGCATCTCCAGCACTCTCTTCTAGAGTCCTAGTTGCTGCCTCTCTCCAGAAATCAGATGCTGGATTGTAGGATCCTGCAGATGTTTTCTGTTCTGTTTTTTTTCTGGCCTGGCAAAACCTATTTTCTAAATAATAATAGTAATGTCTAAAATAGTGCCTGGTCATTGAGAGAGATTAATACAACTATCATCTTGCAGAGAAGGGGAGAAAGAGGTGGAACCAATGGAATCGATCTCCAGCTCCACTTGTGATATTAGCAGCAGCATCAATAGTGATTGCCCATGATCTCCTCTAGGAAAAAGCTGGCCAGGGAAACCTTGAGAGGGGCAGGAGGCATCTCTGTGATTTACCAGCCTGGGCGGCTACTGGAGATACTCCAGGGAATAATGACCAAAGTCATTTCTTTCCACCATAGAGCAAGAGCAAGAGCTGAGGAAGAATTGAGACTCCCTTTGGCTACATTCACATTAACAAGCAGTCCAAAGGGAGAAGAAAGGAAGAACTAAACAGAGGGTGCTGAGGACCTGATGTTCACACTATACCTTTCTCAGTGGGGGTTATTTCAGCCTGGCTCCATCCCGGGCATGTGAACCGAACACCCATTAGCAATAAAAGTACATCAGGTGCCCTCTTGGAATATCTTCAGTTTAGTTTCATCCAAAATGAACTAGGTTTCTGCAGCCCAAGATGACTTAAACCAAAAGCAGGGTAAATGGGGATGGCTAGGAGATTGGCACACTCCAGATCTGAATTGAAATGGTAGTATAGACTCACCCTTAATCTCTGTCCATACTTTGGTCTGCAGCAGAAGCACACATGCTATAAGAGTTGGCAGCCACGTGCAAGCAGACTCTAAAAATGACAATTTATCTGTCATTTCTATTGTTATGTGATCTCTCATCCAACTCTTACCTACCCTGCCATGCAGTGGCCATCCCCAAGCTGGTGCTCCCAAGCGAGGAAGCAATTTGCCAGGGCTCTTAGGCAAGGTTTGGAAGGTGAGCGTATTTCACTGTTAAATGAGTTGGCCAGTCTACATTGTGTCATCTCCCCCTATGGTGATAAAACTAAAAATGTTAAAGAAAAACATCCCATTTGGATTCCTTTTTAACAGATGGGAAGGTTTGAGGATTATTTCTCTTTTTAATGATTACATGAAAACTGTAGATTTAATTGGTTTCTTTGTTAAGACCATTTGCCAGACTCTGCAACTAATTTTCTGGGTTTGACAGCATCTTGCCATACGAGGAAACTGTGCTGCAAGAGTTGTAAAGAGGGCATCTTGAAGTAGTTGGTTTTCTGCTCTTGTGGGAACTTTTCAGAATCCTCTTTGGTGAAGGACTGTCCCTCCACAGTGAAGACAGTCACAGGAGATACTCAAAGACAAGTAGTCCAGGCAGGACTCAACTGTGTCTCCTGCAAGATGAGACTTTCCAGCTCTAGGCTTTTCTCTAGCACCAGGCTGCAGTGTTCAGCCAAATCTAACCATGCACCACCTGTCACATTGCCAATGACTATTACATTATCACAGGAGAAGGAAGGGGAGAGCGCTGATGTCGCAGCAGAGGACAAGGTGCCTGTTTTGCTAGAGAGAGGGGACAGTCCCTGCCTGCGAGACTCTCCAACTGTAAGAAAAGGGATGACAAGTGGCAAAAGACACACAGAGCACGGGGTGCTACAGCCTTCAACTGCATGACCATGCTCCAACACTTTGCTTTTCCTGGGATATAGGTCCTACAAAGAGCTCCAAAGTAGTCCAAGGAGAAATAAATAAAATAAAAACCTGGAAAACTTGACAGATGGAGGCAGTGCATAGGGCAGACCCAGACCAGCTCTCTCTTCCTTGAGCTGGGTAGATCACAACAACACCGGCCTAGATGTCCTCATATTAAAGCCATTTTCCTAAGAGACAGGTGCTCCCCTGGATATCTGGGGTTTAAATGTCTGTGCCTCATCTTTCAGATAGCAAAAGTTGATCAAAAACAACTTAAAGGGGTGAGAAATGATTTCTTCTCATTAAAAATGTCCAGCTCTCCAGGAGTTATGCTAATACCCAGGTAATTGCTGTTTAAGCTCCAGTGGCAATTCTCATGCAGATTGAGCATTGCAGCACTGAAGAGAATTCGTTTTGTTGCAGAGAAAAAGCCTGACATCCAATTTCAAAACTCTCTTCTGAACCGCTATTACTGCTCTGGATGCGGGGAAGTATTTCTCAAGTTAAACATGTGACAGCAGATGTGGTAATCTCACCATTTCTATACTCACTGGCAAGACATTTCTGGATTAGTTTTCAGCAGACACTTGAAAATTCCCTTCCTCCCAATTCCCCCTTCCCCACTTCCCCCGAAGCAGGCAAACAAAGTTGAACACCTCTGTACACTCAATTTAGCTCATCTTATAAGAGGCAAATTCCAGACAAGCCATTTCTTTGCTATTTCCTTCTTTTTTTTTTTTTAATCTCTCTTAGAATAGGAAATGCACAGAATAGGCCAAAAACACATTAGTAGCTTCTTTGTATGTCTTTGGACGACAATACTTAATAAGTTAAGCTTAGCCTATAGCAAAGTGGCCCCAGACAACCAGGTCTGTTCTAAATAAGTCACTTTTACGAGGCCAGGTTGTCTAAAAGAAACACACTTCATAAAAGGAGAAAATGTGCAAGCCAGAAAAAGTCCAGAGAAAGAAAATCTCTCTTACAAAACTACTAGTGTTCAGACTCTGTATAAACACGATTATCAAAGACATACTTGGTTTTTGTTGGTTTTTTTTTTTCAAGTCTAAAAAGGCAGCATTTTTGTCAGATATTTATACATATGTTTCCATTCTTCCAAAAAGGAAAAACCTCAAAGGTTCTCTTTGCTGAATGTGGAAACATTCTTGATAAAGAGACGTTTGAGAACCCTAGCAGTGGGATATGCCCTTACTATTAATAAATTAGCTTACTAAAATTGTATCATTTTTCCAGAGAAAAAGGTCTCAAGGGTGCATTCATTTGCTTCCTGCTTACAAGGGGGGATGTCTCCTTTAACGCATGTAGACCTCCAACCTAAATTGTACTGTGGCTTTATAACATGGAGATTTAATCTGTTTTGCTTGCCCTTTTGCTTTCAGAGACATCTCAGTCTATTCTGAAAAAAAGCAGGCAAACAAGCAAACAGATAAAAGTTTAAAGGTTCAGTGGCATTAGTGAATAGTGCAACCAATGGAGCACAGAGGTGCCTTTCTCCATCAGTTAGTTGTTGCCAATCTTGAGGAAACAGGTCAAAAATATTAATCTGTTCCTAATCTTATTTAAAATAACTTATTCCATGAGCAGCAGGACTACTGGTACCTGCTTTCCCATGAGTTTGTGTCTTGTGGTTGGATTCTCAAGAGTCTAATAAAATGGAGAGTCTCACTGACACTCAGTCAGATTTTTCCATAATATGTATACCCTGTTATCTAAAATGAAAAAGGGCGTGCTCATATTGCAGCCTGTTCCTTTGTTGCATCTTTTACCTGGACAGCTTTTTTCTTGACACACAGAATTTTGTATCTACTCTCTCCGTCATTCAGTTCTGGTTGAATGAGCTTGAAAAGACTTACATGACACAGCCTCACAACCAGCCCCAGGTGGTCCCTAAACTCTTGTCTTTTTGATAAACCAAACCAAAAATACAAAAGAACAGTATACTATTGTTCCTAGTAAGAATGACCAGAGATTGTCCAACTTCTTTTTATTTTGATCAGCTGAGCAGAAATACTATTTCTAGGAAGCTAAGAAACTTCGTCTAGATGGTTCTGAGTCCTTAGATGTGCATTTCAACAAATGCCCCAACTCTCTATAATACAAAGTCCTTAACTCTATCTATTCTTCTAATTGGAAAGGGGGACCTTGTGCTCATTCGTCACAGAATGCCTAAATTTAAGAAAAGCTGTTTTAACAGTATCAACATTTGATTAATTAGGACTTATAAACAGAGTCAAATGTTGCCATCCTGTGCTGCAGCTCCTCATTTTTAAGCATCCTGTTGCCCTCTGTCATTTCACAGCCACACTTCTGGTGCCCACGATTCCCCATATCACATAATGGGAAAAATTAGTTACTTAGGAACAGAGTTCACAGACATCAACAAGCTAAGCAAGAAGTCATCTAAATGTGCCACCAGAAAATATTAAAAGGGCAAGACTTCAGCATCTCTCAGAGAGTAGATGCCTTTACCTGTATTTGTGCTATAAACCTTCTCATGCAAAAAAGTTGAAAACTCAGATCAGCCCTCCCACACATGGGAAGAGAGTACAACTAAATGCTGCTATTACACCCCATAGTCCAGCTATAAAACAATCCTGTAAAACCAGAAATGCTGTGGATATCCCAACATGTCTAGAAGACTTAAGCTCAAAAGTCAGAATCCAAGATCTCCTGCAGACTCACCTTCAGGCTCTAAATATCCTATGGGAACTCTGCAGCGAATCCAAATCTTACCTAGTAATACCTGAATGAGTAGTAGCCAGGTAGACACATCTAAGAATAGATCATAGAAAACAATCCATGCACATGATATCTTCCTACCCTCATGCTGCACCACCTCTCAGCTCCTGGAAGGCACCATGGGTCTCTGGGAAGGCATTGTATACATAGCCTGGGCAGAAGGAGTGCAGCATAGGCTGTATCTCCATTCATGCAGAATCAGACCTGAGGAGACCCTCATGTGCTGTCTTCAAAGAGCACTAGGCACTCTCTGAATTTTGAGATTTCCTGATTCAGTAGGAATTATAAAGCGATGATCACAAGAAGATGGTGAAAGAAAGAAATGGAAAGAGCTGCTAACAGTCAAAGTCCCTTTCCCTGTGCAAAAGACAACAGATGGTTTTCATTTTCTGATGTGGCACCTCATTGTTAGGAACAGAATAGCCAAATTGATCTTTCCCTCACTTCATGTTTCTTCTGTAGCCAGCAGAAGAGAGAAGCACCTTCAGAAAGCCAGTGAACTGTGTCAGCCAAAAGAAAGCCAGTAAATCCCTCGAGAAAATATCGCAACAGCTAAGTCTTAAAATGGACTATTTCAAATTTTGTTTTGCAGCAAAGTTGAGTTTAGGTATGTAACTACTGTACCTCTAAAATGTTAACAGAAACAAGGAGCAAAACAAAAATTTCCATTTTGAATAGAATTGTTCTGTTTAGCCTGGAGCTAACTTTTAGTGGTTGTACAGCAGGGACAGTGGTTTGTTCCTTTTCCATGAGAAAATTAATAAGTTTTAATTTCAGGCCAAACTGGGACAATTTTCCTTTTTAATTTCCACTTCCAGCAGCAAATTGAAAAATCGATTCTCATCATAGGTCTAATTGTGTTGTGTTTGTTCTTTTACCCACCACTACAGAACAGAGCACAAAAATTGGGATATAGATATAGAAAATAGACAGTGGAAAATCCACTACCTGCTAGCTTATGCTGAGTGCACTGTGAATATAGGGGGGCAGGAGGCAAAGCTGAACTGAATCTTCACATCCTGCCATGCCCACTGTCCCAATCCATCTGCTGAGACATGGGTTACTGTTGTTTCTCTGTAGTTCTCAGCAAAGATTTTTGCTAAAGAGATCATGTGAAAATCACAGACCCCTGATTTCTACTCACTATCCCCTACAAAGTGACACAGAGATTTCTTCCAAAATACGGCAAGGTACTGAAGACCTCTTCTGCAGCCAATGCACTGCCCTGTTCCTCATTCCCAACATGTTCAGAGGCACTGTCTCACTTCTAGTTTCAGTGTTTCAGAGGATGCTGAACAAATCCATCATGCGAGGGTAGGAAGTGCAGGTATTATCGACACAACATAAATACCACGAGCGCTGCTGAGTGAATTAAACCCTGGAAAATGACAAATGTTGAATGTGTGAATTACCTGCTCCAATTATTTCATCATGTTAGGTGGAGTGTAATTATTGATTAAATGCTGGAGCATCAATTGTCAAGCAATGTTTAGCTTTGTATCATCCCCAGGCATCTCTTACCATGGCAGTATTTGAACATTCTCTATTGGCAGTAGAAACAAGACAGTTGCATTAAGCTAAACCCTCAGATTAAATCTGGTCTCCAGGGCAAAGGCAAAGCGATTAGTACTCCTGGTTATAAGCACAGTTGCTCTAATCTTTTCCTTATAAATTTTCTCTTCCATCTGTTATCCATCAAGGAAGTGAAGTTTTAAGAAATTGTGCAGATGGCTTTAAGGCACAATGCTTCTTACACTAAGCAAAGTCTTGGCCTGCTAGATGTGGATCTTGGAGATGGAACTTAATTTGCAGAACTTGCACCTTTTCTAACCTCTCCTGTTTTCCGCCCCAGACCCTGCACTGAAGTCCAATACAAGGCATTTTTCACCGCCTCTTATCAATTGAATATGGGCTCTACTGTGTTGAAAGATACAATGTGCAGTACCTGTGCCAAAGGATTAAACTTTCATCATCTTGGTCTGATACTTTGAAAGATTCACAAGAGGAAATGAGTGCTAAGCATCCACTGCATGCCAGGATATATTGGAAGATCCCTTTAGCAGTCCATGCTAATATTTTAAATTAGGGTACATTAGGGTCTTTTGCACTAGAGAGTATTCTATCTTCTTAGAGCAAACCTTCCTCATCACGCCTGCCTTTTTAGAGAAATGAGGCAATTCTCTGCAATTTTTAGAATTATAACAATGGAAAGGAGAAAGCAAGAAAGCAGTGCAATGCAATTGCAGTGCAATTTGGCACTAAGAAAGGACAGGATAGCTTTGGGCTGCCCGCACGTGCAACGCAGATATCACTTCACAGACAGGGACATAAATACTACCGGGGAAATTATTCCCTTAAGAGTCCTGGAGGAAAAAACAGGCTTAACCAAAGTCGGTGGTCTTTTGCCATTGATTCCTGCAAACCCAGGATTTCACATCAGAGTTCACAAAATGTTAGGATTCAGGTCTGTTACAGTCAATTCCAGCCTTGGAAAAAATTTCCAGTCTTAGCCAGGTAGAGTTTCCATTCCCACAGATGTCATTCTAAGCTGTGTTTCTCTACTCGTTTACCACCTTTGGCGCAAACAACTAGGAAATGCTTTAAAATATCATGGGAAATCTTGTGCCATTTGACAGAGCTACCTGACCTCACAAGTCTTAAACTTTCTTACTAGGACTCTAGGGGAAATAATCTGTAGGAGTAAGGTGACAGGTGTTGTGATGCCTGGGAATATCACAAGAAAGCTCAGATATCCAGCCCAGTTTTACAGACTTTAAAGTCCATATGATTTTGATATCTGTCTGAAATGGGCCTTTACCAGCTCCATACCTTCTCAACAGAAAGATGACCACCCAGAAAGACGAAAAATGACTTAACTGCTATAAACAGACCACCATGTGCCAGGAATTCACAAGTTTCAGCAAACTCTGCCTTGTGAGCCAGTGTATCCGAGTGTAGTGACTGATCTTGCCACTATTTATGTCAGGTAACTGGCTGATAGCTTCAGTATCTTCATCACAGTTTCATCTCTGCTGATTTTCTCAGTGACAAATGAAAATGCAAAGTGCCGAGACCTGTGCAAACCTACAAAAAGCCCTATGCAGGCTAATGTCCATGTCACTAAAATATCTGTTATTAAAAACTGCAAAGAACCGACCTCAATCAAATGAAAAGCACCAAAAAATTCTAATCGCCTCAAGGAAGAGGGCCTGATGGTCTGCTGCAAAAGACAGACATTAATCCACCACTTTTTCAAGGCTTCCCTTGCAAAGTACACTTACTTTCTAAAAAGAGGGGGTTACCCTATGCACAGGATATTGTCACCGTAAAGCCATGTACTTGTTTTCATCATAAAGGATTTTAATGGTATGTGCTTTTAAGATAATTACTGCTTATATATCTGTCTGGTTAGACTCTTCTTCATTAAACCTAAGCCATTCAAATCAAGGCTAAAAGCTTGTAACTTTGGATGCAAAAATTTGAATTTTCTGTGTTGTCTATAAGGCTGTTAAAGAAAAGTCTCTCTTATCACCTATTTATTTTTAGAAATCTAACATGGGTAGTCAAATCTGGTTCACAGAGAACAGTTATTTACTAAGACATGATTCATAAGAATTTTAAGAATTCTTTAAGAATTTTTTTGTTTGAAGAAAAGAACTTTCTTGCCATTAAGACATGGAACCAGGGCCAGGAAAGCTAGGCTAAGTTCTTGCTTTTGTCCTAAATTTTCTATGTTACCCTAGACAAATCACTTCACTCCTCTGTTCTTCAGTTCTCAATCTGTAGGATGAAGACTATAGTGGTTCCTCACTTCTCAGTGTGCATGTGCATATAAAAACATATTAGAGGTTTTGTTTATATAAAGAAAATACTAATTTTTAATTTGTGAAGGTCCCAGGAAAATGGAGCTATCTTGGCTGGGCTAAGTGTCACTAAAATGAAAATATAAATTACTCATTTGAGCCATTAGCACTCCAATTTTTCATAAAGTGAGATTCATTTACCCAGCTAAAAGCTGGAAGTCTAATCTAAGCTGGCCATACACGACGGAGACAGGCATCTCCAGAGGGTGATTTATCCCACTGATGGTAGACACCTGGCACTCTACTTCACTGCCAAAACATTAGCATTTGTGTCACTCACAATGCTCTTGTACATCCCACTTGGTCTCCAGCTGCCACCCCAGAAGGACACAGGCCTCTGGGATGTCCCATGTCACATCTGCCAGTCCTGTGCAGTTGTCTCAGCACCTACCACTTCTCAAAGCCATTTGGGAGCCTTTATTTCAGTATCTGAATCTTCCAGCAAGGTGGGATCCAGCTCACAGATTAAGACACCTAATTTAGGTGCATAACATAGGTGTCTATGTATGCATTAAGAGCCCATGCTTCCACCACAGGCCAGGCAGAGATGCCATCAACACAGTGAAAGGAGTGCAGAGAGTGATTCAGCTCCCCTGGAGCAGATGCCTACATCTGCCAGCTGAATAGCTCTGTAGACTCCTACAACTACATAGACCTTAGATTATCTAACATTTTGGATTCAGAAGACTTTTTGCCCCTTTTCCAACAGCTCAGAATTTACTTAAGAAATTAATTTAGTTTATTTATTTAGGAAATAACAGGCCATTTTAGGCATGTGAGCTCTTTTGCTCTATTAAACAATGCACCAAAACAGAAAAATGATACAATACGTAATGCGTAAAACTTTACACATAAAGAATGTGCGGAGTGAGCAGATGCTAATTACAGAAGAGTGCTAGCAATGCTACTCTTTGTTTTGAGTAAGAGAAAGGAAGCCTTAAGTGCTCATTCCTTGTAATAGAAACATCTGTCTCACTAGTATTTCAGAATTAAATTAGTGTTACTCCTTCAAACTTGTACTTATTTGGTAACATGGCAACCTTAATGGAAAATAGCACTTATATGTCTGGCAATTTAGCTACAATGTTAACGGTAGTGATGGGGAGGCAAAAAGGGTGGGAAGGGTTTAAACATAAGCAGCAGCAACTGACAAGTTTTAAGAAGCATGGTATAAAAGGCTGCCTCCAGAGCCATCTGCCAAAGTGTCGAGGTGATGGATTTCTAAATGTAAATAGATTTTTTTTTTAAACACTCCATTTAGACTATAGAGCATGTGAGAGCAATACAGCAGGCGCAAAAAAATAGAGACAACTGAACCACACAGCACCTTCTGTCATCAACCTTGAAATGTTTGCTCATTTATTTAGGTGCAAACAGGCTGAAGACACCATCAGATAATAGTCTAAGAGCACCCATCTTGCAGAGACCATGCCAGATGCATCCCATTCTCACTGGTTATTCTGGTGATATTTTGGTGAGGAAAGACCCCTGGAATAGCATCAACAGAAACTTGCATAGAGGAAGTAGCAGGGTTTTCCAAATCTGCTTGAAGGAAATCTCTCTGCCTGGACATTTCTCTCACTTCAACTTAAGGTCATATTTAACACTCAAAGCAGCCTGAGTTCTTTGTTAAAGCTGGATGCTGGGCCAATGTCTGAGAAGCAGGATATGGCTGTTTCCACCCCTGCCTGGTGACCTTGGACTCTCACTTTTAGAGAAACACATTTTTGTGTTCCAGTTCAGAAAGGTACTTAACTGTGCCTTATTTTAATAAGTGAGTAGGTGAGTGAACAAGAGTCTCAAATTGCAGGTAAAAGTAATTTTACAGGTAAATTACAGCGAAAGGTAATTGTAAAGTGCTTCAGAGAATAAAATGGAAGCTTTGTGTTTTGAAATAATTCACTCACCTAACTTCAGCCTTCCATCATATAAGGGGAAGAGCAGAACAAATTCTCATTCTTATATCACCTGTTGTGTGATGAAAACCCCAACCTCTTTGACATCTGTTCAGTGGCAGAATTCAGTAGTGATAATTGAAATACAGAAAGAAAAATATAAGTGCCAGATGCCATGCAGCTACCAGAAAGGAGACAAGAAGCATATAAAAATACACTTAGCTAGATAACTGATCTATAAATATATTAGATAAATGACTAATAAATTATAAGATAAAAGATGATGCAACTATTCTTAAACTTGAGAACTAACTTATGAAACAGGAACTTAAAGAGGAAATGGAGAAAAAAATATCATTTTTTTTCCCTAGAATTATTAGAATGTTGAACTGAAATGGAGAAGATATTGGAGAACACATCTCCATTTTCTGTGCATATGGAGGGTAAGGACCAAAACTGAACCAATACTAGGAAAACTGAGAATAGGGCAATTTGCCATGTACAATGCCAAGGGAGCACAGAAGTCTGAGAAAGGGTTCGTGAGCTTGCAGGATCATGCTGAGTGTGGCCAGCGTGGAGAACACCCAGGTCTGGCTGTGCTGCCTGGCTGCATGCTGAGTTATGACTCGCTGTGGCTACCTACCATAATCCCTGCACACCTGGTTTCCTTCGGTGTACTCCAGCAGATGTGATCTGACCCAGACACCTGGGCTTTGATTCAGGTGCCTGAACATAGTTATCTGGCACTCTCAGGTATCCTGGTTGGCCTCCAGCTGCCAGTCACAGTCCTTGGTCCTATCTTCCAGCTGTGTTGATGGATTGGATATTGCAGTGCATCTCAAATGGCACTAAATAACCATCTTTAGGCAACTGAATCAGTTGAGCCCTGGGGGACTAAGAAAGCAGGCTGCAATGCAGAGTGTTCCTATCCTCAATCTGGACACAGTCATCATCAGGGGAGCTTAGTTCTGTGTGGAAATGATGGTGGGACTTTTCCTGGGGTGAACTGAGGACTAGAGGCTTGGAGCAAAGCTCCAGAGTGATGCCTGGATGGTTCCTCTGCACTGCTGGCCTGGTAGTGACCCAAGAGTGTCAAAGGAGTAAGAAATGCTCCAAAGTTAAAAAGCAAAGGCATGGCTGGCCTACAGTGGGTAAGTCTGAAGTGATATTCATTGCAACTTGGTCATGTGGCAAAATTCAGAATGGAAAAGAGAGGAAATATTATCAAAATACTACAGTCTCTAACTGAAAACCCAGAATGTTTACACTTCTTTCTCTTTCACCAGGGTGAACCATGTAAGGCTTCTCTGACATCAGTTGCATTGTGTCCACTGTATATTAGCTAACTTATGGTCCTTAGCCATGTAGCTACAGCAGCACATAGCTCAGGAAAGGCTCCAAAACCTACTTATGAAGCAGAATAGTAAGGCTGCAAAATCACTTGGTCCTCCAGCCTGCTGTGGTGACATTGCTAGGGCACCTGAGCTAGTTCAGTGTCACCCAGGTACATCTATCCGTGCCATGATCAAAGCAGGGCCCTTGCTGTTGACCAGTTTCAGTCCAAATTTGCTCTTCTTTCAGGTTGCCTGGGATTGTTAAGACAATGATAAATTCAGGAGGAAAGTCTGCTGGGCTGTCTCCCAGACTGGGGATATGGGGGAGCCAAATGGTATCAGTAAAAGCAATGGTTGTTCTACCTGGAAATCCTCAGACTTAAAAGCATGACTTTCACCAGCCTCTGGGTTCCAGAAACACAAATTATTAAAGGCCACTCCGTAACTACCTACAGGAGCTGGTGATTCAAAGACTAGCCTTCAATTAAATAAAACATTTCTTCTCTCCCCCCCCCATTCCTATAGGTCTTTAAAATAACTGTGCCATTTTAATTAATTGGGGATGCTTACCCCAGACAAAACAAATACAACATTCAAAAAGGTTTGTCTTGACTATCAGAGTGTTACCTTTTCCCCTTCTGGTAGATAAGTTGAAGGAGGAAAAGCAGTTGTTGCTTCTGCATCCCCTGCTCTCCCACACACAATGGGAATGCTATTACAGCCCTGCCATGCCCCCGAGGGCAGCATAAAAAGCCTCTTTCTACTCTGTCTTACAGCATAGGACATCGTTACTCAGTGAAACATAATAGCTCAACACTTACACCTGAAACACAATCTACTCCCTTCTCTCTTCATTCTAGCCACAGCTACTACAGCTCCCTTGTTCCATTATGTAGGATATTACTTTCCCTGTCTGCGAGCAGGAGGGAAGACATCAGCTGTTATCTTTCAGCTGATAAAGATCTTCATTCACGCCTGACGGATTGCAATTTAAGAAAAAAACATCCTCCCTTGGGCTCTGCGAATGGCAGTGCAATAACATAGTGTTAATAGCTCCCAGTCTAGATAATGCCATTACTTTTTGACAGTAGGAAACCGAGTTTGATGGTTGCTGAGATGTTTTGATCACCTGTCAGAGAGACATTATGTCCAAGTTTTGCTTCAGTAAAAATATGCCATTAGCATTTGCACCACATTTCTTGCCTAGCTTAAGAGCTGGTACCACATACAAGCACAGGCCTTGGGCATAAATCCACATTATAAAGATGAAGGAATGTGGATGCTGAAATATCATTATATTTAACAGAGATCCTGGGAGATTTTTTTCCTATTCTTTTCACAGACCTTCTCTTGGAATATCTTTTGCACCTCAGGCATGCTGCTGTGTCTCCTAATTTCCCCTCTTGCCATTGGGAGATAAGAGCATTTGCTCAAGAGGGATTCAGCAACTTGTTAGATGTAACCCCCAAACTGACAACCTGATTCAAGGGGAAAGAAGAATCCCAGAGGACCTACAGTAAAAATTCAGTCTGTAATTCTGTATTTTAGGACTGTCTATATTTTAGAATTTATGACTTTTAGGACTCTGTGATTCAATGATTCTAAGTGGTAATAAATTAGATTTTCTCTAATCTGTCAAAATAGGGGATGCAAGGCATTATTTCAGCCTCCTTATCCCTGAACTCACTGCTTAGTTTTATGTTTTCCATCAAGAAAATTGCTCTGAGTTTCTGGGCACTGACGTTGCAGGAACTTTGGATATCGGACAGATGTTCCCATTGCAGTCATCTCAGAGGTGACAAAATCAATTGTTTGTGTGAAAAATCATCCTGGAAAAATATTTTGTATATTGTGATTTAGATTTCTATACTCTTGATCAGCTGCAAATTAAGCATGAAGTTTATGTCATATAATCAGCTGGTTTGGAGGACCAGCTGGGGCTTTATAGGCCACTCTGTGACCTACAACCACCACCAGAAAGCCCAAAGACAGACAGTCTCTTGATCAACATCCATTTAGCAGCACTATATAAATATTCAGAGATAAAGGATCTCTTCCAAGCATTAATGTCAGAAGAATTTGTATTTAACACTATCAGGAGAGGGGATGTATCACACAAATAACCTGTCAGTGGCCTCCCTTTGTACACTGAAGAAATGAACTCCATTAATAAAGATCCAGTCAGCTGCAGCTGAGCCAAAGGGCACGTGCAGGTATTTAGGAGCCAAAGGAGGCCAAGCTGAGCTATCTCAGAAAACCAGACTGCAAGCCCATAATACGTTTGCCATGTGCAGTATTCACCACCATAGTAAAGGACAGCATTCCTCCTTGTTTCCCGAGAGGTACCACTGAACGCTAGCAGACAGTTCAATGTTGCTATCAATCAGGCCAATGCTTAATACTGAGGAGACCCTTTGCTGAAGGTCTGTTGGTTGCCACCATCACAGTTGCCTGGGTGACCCTGCCCACTAGCGTCCCCACGTGCTTCTGCTCTGATAATGGGTGACACGGGGTGTGTCAGTCTCCCCCCACCGGAGCAGCCCTGAGGGTGAAAGCATCCTGGCAGCTGGAGCATGCTGTCCCAAGGGCTCCGCAAGGCTCACCACAGGACCCAGGGAAGCTGCCGGCACTCACCAAGACTGTGGCAGTCAGGGCAGTGCTACTCCACTTTCCAAGTCTGACACAAGTTTCAAAAGCAAGCGAACTAAAATTAATGCTCTGTCCAAAACCAGAACCACAGAACAGACCCATTTAAAAACAATTTTCTGCAAAATAGTTTAGGGTGGAGCTTTGCTGTTGATGTATATATTTGTGCACATGTATTTGCACGCTAGCATACAGCTGTACACTCACACATGTATTCCCACACTTTGCAGACACTGGCATGTACAGAGATGAACCAATGCACAATAATTCAGACATCTAATGTGGGACACACAGCTGCCTTTGAAATATCAGCCTGTACCATTTTGTGCTCTTCTACCCACCAGAGGGAGCTGACAATCCTTCGCCGTATTTTGACGGCCACAAGGTTGTTAACAAGGGATCGACTTCGGCATTTTTTTTTCCACTTTAGAAATACCTGACATATGTTTTTCACAAAGCTGGGGAAGAGTAGACAAAGTGAGGCAGATGAAAGTAAAATAGGGAAAGAAATTAAGCCTGTTTTTTGTTTTTTTTACATATGGCCTGGACTTTGAAAGTAAATTTCTTTTTCCTTTTTTTGAGAAAATGGCTGATTTTTACCCCTATTGCCTGAGATCCTAGAGGGCTCTGACTTTACAGGATAACTTGGGCTCAAGATTTTTGTATTAAATCCAACCCAGCATCTGTGCTGAAAGCATCTGACAACAGGTACCTTTATGTGGTAACTCATGCTCAAGTCTGACTCTAAGAATCAGTGCAATTTGTAGCTGGTAACACATAAACCTTGCTGTAGCTGACATTTCCATATGGGAAACTCAGAAGAGACAGCCAGGAAAATCAAATAACCTTTACTGAAGACTGGAAGCCTGTGTGTCCATCAGTGAGGATGGCGTCAGGAAAAAACAAAACATCTTCTTGGGTATGGCTTCTAGGGTTGGTGCTGCAGGGACGTGGCTCTCTGACTGCCTTTGGGAGCCAGCTGGATGCAGGCCAGGTCACTCTACCCTGTCCCTGAAGATATACTCAAAGTGGCAAAGATAAACTGAGTTAAAAATAGGAGTGCCCAGTTAATGGACACTGCTCCTCTTCTCTTGGATGAAGAAGTGTCTTCTCAACACATTTGCAGGGCTGCATACCACCCTAGGGCTCCTCTAATTAATAACACTGCAGAACCAGTGCAGTTTGCTCTGGGTTGTTTCTTACTGAGAAAAATACAAAACTAGCAGTGTTCAGAGCAGTGTCCTGAACAGCCTGCAGAAATCCTGCCCACCTCCCATCTCCTCCAAAAAGTATTGCCCTGCTCCCTGTCCCCACTGGTTGCCCCCTATGACAACGTCCTTCTCACCAGCTCTCAGTCTAGGGGGCAGCACCATACTGTAGTCCCCATCTGTGTTGGGCAGATGATGAAAGGACTGAACAAACCCTGCTTGAAGAGCGGGTTGCTGTAACCCTTGTCCCCATGGAAATGCAACCACAAGCAGAAGGTCAGGAAACCGTGTCCTAGGGTTAGGAATGGGGAGTGAAAAAACGGCTTGTGATTTGGCTTTCTGTGCCTAAACCCAACCCCAGTCGAGTTGCACAAACCCTTCCACAAGGGTGGATGAGCCTCCTCCCATTCAGTAGTAGCTTTACCAACAGGACTGGAAAAGTCTTGCATTGCATTTCTTTCTCAAGCAAAATTCCCATAGCTACTAGGACTGAGAGAAGGGGGGGAGGGGAAAAAAAAAAAAAACAACCAGGATCAGCCTTTAAATGCAAACTATACTCAATTTTAATCTGGGAAGAGCATCTGGTGATATTTTTGTGTAGAAAGATACACTCTCACTGGTTCTGTTCAAAGATATCAGTCTAAACAAAGTGAGACTACACCAAAATAAAAATTTGTCCTATAAAGACCTGATGAATGACAGAACATGGCGAAGCATATTTCCAGTGTATATATGCTCCTTGACCTGTCATAAGTTATTGTAACAGAAAAGGTATTGTAGCTGTGGCAGCATTTTTTTTCCATTTAAATTCCCCAGCAGACAAGTAACACTGTAATTTAGCATTCCCCTAACAACAGATCATTGTAAACAACACCTAAAATGCTCAGGAGCTCCCATGATGTCTCTCTCAGGCCTTGTACCAGAGCTCACTGAAGTCAGGAGAGTTTCTTCACTGATTTGAATAGGCTTTGGTTTAGGCCCTTAAACATGTCGCTCATTGCACTACATCTACTGATTGGAGGTGTTTTAGCAGTTTGCTCAAAGAGAAACTAGTGTCATAGCCTTAACGTACTCAGTGCTTTGCAATAAAACATGGGGCTACAGCTGAACTACTGTAAAATACACTTTAATCTAGGAAGCCATAACTTCAAAGGTGTTCTTTGAGGCACATTTTGTAATTGCTAGGACTGTATTACAGTTTGGGTGAGGCAGCCAGCTGGAAACCTAGCAAGAGCAATAGGCAGAAATTAGCTCCCATGATCACAATCAGACAGGCATTTTCAACTCAGGGGCACCAGTCCTATCCCTTCCTCACTTATTTTGGAAGCTGAACAGCTAGTTGCTACACAGAGGAGAGAACCCACAGGATCTGGAGATGAAAACTGCCCCTGCGAAGGCCTTCATGGTCAAAACACAGTCTAGTGCAGACTGAATCATGAAATATAATCTGAAAGTTGTCTTTATCCCTGAGGCAACAAGACTTTATTTTCATGAAACAAATTATATTTTCTCTAGGAAAGCAAGTTATAGATGGGAGCAAATTCACAGAAATATATTTATCCAAGAAAAATCTCTATTCACTGTAAGGTGCATTTCCCACATTCAGCCAGGCATAGTAATAGGAAAGCAGAGCCAAGGCTCTCTGAACTGTCTTGCAGACAGTTATGGCTCTGTTGAGGAGTTTCTATTAAACAAATTCTGGTAAAGTTAAGGAATTTTCCATATTTGACAGAACTTTCTTACCTATTCCCTCATTATTTAGGGATTTCTAGGCACTACTGCTCATTGTGAAATATCTATATCAGGTAATTAATTTAAGCAAATAGTTTTCAGGGGCTTTTGCTGAGTGTTCATTTTGTGCTCTCTTTTCATTGTGTCTGCTGGGACTATTGAGACTTCTCACATTGATTTCAAAAATTTATTCCCTTTGTTTTAACTACTCCTCCAGGTGTTTATTTGACAAAATAATTATCTAGCCAAAAATTCTTTTAACATTTAAACTCAACCCACCAGGGAAAAAACAATAGTGTTTATTAAAAGGTCTTCCCAGATTCCACTTTGTCATCTCTTTCCCAATCCCCTCGGTATATGCCTTTTGCCTGTTCTGTGATCTTAGTTTAGGAAGTCATTATACACACAAAACAGTCCTGCCCCACTATCTGGCAATGACAACCCCGACTCCCAGTTAGTGTGCCTAGATTGGATGCCACGTAGGAAAATATCATGGCTTGCCTCTATAACGTGTATGCAACACACCCCAAGCATAAGTGCCAATGCCTTTATATTGTACAGATATGTCACAAATATTACAGAAAATATCTCTTTTAACTTCAGATGTTATTCTATGAACACAAGCACAGTGGAGTTCATTCTGTCCTGTCTTGGGAATGTCAAAAATACATGCCTCTATGCACATTCCCACTAATAACACATTTCTCTATAACACCTACCTCTAAAGCTAAAATACAGGCGCTGCTATAACAAACTTGGTAGGGTGCTTTTTTTAATCAGACTACTTCTCTGGATGTCGAACAAAGTGAATAAGATATTTGAGTTTTGGCAGAGTACTCTGAAGAGAGATCGCCTATATTAACCTACATATCAGGCTGAAGTTACAGAATAAACTATGCAGTTATTCAAATAATCTTCTAGATTGTTTGCCCAAAAAAACCAATGTCCATATGTAGTTTAAAGAATGTTTCAGCTGGAAGGGAACCACCCTCATTATGCTAAAAGCCCTGCATTCATCTTCATGCAGTAAATTTGAAAATAACCTTCTTCACAACTGGAAAATCGTTCCTTGTCTTTCTCTGTTTACCAACATAGTTTGTCACCACTTGCATAACAAGTTTTCAGGATTCATGAACAAACTGTACAGTCTCTTAAATCCAACTTTTCCTCCAACACACACAGTAAAATTTTATTTTATTTTTTTAATGAATAGCCCTGCAGACAGTTTATCTTCACAAAAATGCTCAATATAATGCAAAGACACTGACAAACAAAATGTTGCCAGTTACAATAAAAATTCCACCTAATCAGTAATTATAGTTTAAAAATCAAAACTGCAGAAATCAGAGTATTTTCTCTTGTTTATTTAAACAAGTTGAACCCAAATCCAAAGACCTTCTGGAGTCAATGGAAAAGTTTGCATCCTCAGAAGTACCTGGTTACAGGTAACTAAAAATCATTGAGCAGACCCAATGGCCCATTAAATGCTCTTCCCTGACACCATCTGCCCAAAAAACAGCAATTACACAAAAGTTCATATGAAGCATAATGGTTTGAACTGACTTCCGTGACTCTCAGCCATGGACCATAGCATGGATATAATGGCATTTAGCCTCCTATTAAAGCAGTGTAATGCCAGGATGCTTCACCTCAGTCATGGGCATACTTGAACACATAGTCCTTGGCAAGTGATCTCACCATTGTGGATTTAAGTCAGACTTCTCCATGTTTTGAAGAAAAGTGGACTGGCCTCTCTTTCTTTCTTGAAACTTTGGCTATGTTACATTAGTATTTTGGTTTGGAGCAGCTATGTAGTCCTGAAACAACCTCTGAATCTTTCCCTTTACCGCAGAGTTCACAGAGTTTACTCAGTTCACAGAGTGGTTTTAGTGCACTAGATTCCTTTTGTGGGAGAGAAAAGCCAAAAGCCTTTGCTCTAGGCATACACCAGACATTTTCCAACAGGGACATGAGGGTCTGAAACAATGTTCTCTGGATATTGCTTCAACCCACAAGCCTGGGGGGGACATTCTGTCTAGGAGACCAAACTACATCTAAACTGAAATAACCCCCCTGAACCACATATTGTGTGGATGTGAGGACCTCAGCACCAACCACTTAGAGCTACAGATCCAACCCTATTGTGCAAAGTTACTTGCTATTATAGAAATAGCCTTGTTGAAGCGCAATTCAAGAGTTTTGTCCCTTTACAGAGTTAGTAACAGAGACTATTGGGAGCAAGGTTTAAGATCTAACTTGTCCTTAGCACTCTCTACTGCTAGAGGTTTTGCTTTGATTATATTTCTAGCGAATCCCATTCTTAAGTGTCTACATGTCCACACACATCAGTCACCTGGACAAGCCAGGATCCTAACTTCCATTAAGCAGCAAAAGTACCTAATCATCGGGTGCTACAATGCAACAGGACTTTTTTTCTGTAAATCTAGCCCATCATGCATACTCTTACGCTGTCATACACAGTTCAGTCTGTTGGTGGCACAGGGTGGCCAGACATGTTAATTGTGCGCATGAATCCAGATGACAGCTACTGGTGAATAAATGGTTCCTTTCTAGGACACTACTGGTTTCAATCCCAGAATCAGCATTAGAAAAGCCTAGCTGATGGGAGAAGGCTGGGTCTAGGACAGTACAATGAGAAACAAAGAGGAAGCAAGTTTTCCTGTGGAGAAGAATTAGCCTTAGGTGATGTTATTTGAATTGACTTTCTTCTTTACCAGATAAAGCCCCAAAGGGAATGCTTGTTGACTCTATAAAGAACATGCAGTTTACCTGCAACTACAAGGGATCCCATCAAATCCCAGTCTATTTGTACTCTTTTCTGATGGTGTACAGTCTGTTTGTATGCTGATCGTATAACCTGCACATTACCTTTGAAACATCATAACCTGTTGTATAACTTTTTTCTTTTTATCCTGGTGAAGCTTGCTTTAAAAAACAGCTGTGTCTTTTCTCCTGAGGTGAGGCTTTTCAACGAGGTAACATTATGTAAACTTGTATTGTTACATCCTCAAACCTGCAGTTAGTCAACAAAAGATCAAACAGACCAAAACACTTTTCATGGTAGCCATCAAAGTCACTCAGACTTTCTCAGAGAAAGCTGCCAGCTTGTGCCTTTTTTGTACAAAGGCAAAGATAAGGCTATTTGTCTTTCTTCCGCAGTTGAGAATAAATAAGGAAAAGGAGGACAGTGATTTAAAATGATATCTTAATCAAATCCGTTTATCTAGGAGTTTGTATTTCAAGCCTTTACCTGCATTCCAGACTGAAGTCAAAATGTCAAACTTTCCCCCTTTATCTTCTCTCCTCTACTCAAGAGGAGATCCATATCTTACGAAATGAAACAAATGTTTTCCTTAAAATGTTTCAATAGGCCTCAATTTTGTAAAACAAGCCACTTCTGTCAGGTGCTTTGATTTCACAGAATTGAAGTAATTGCCACAAAAGGACTGACAAACCTCTCAGCTGCTGGAGTAAAAGGAAAAGGAACAACTGAGCTGTGTGTATGTACACAGCATGCCTGGGCAGGAAAAGAGAAGGTGGACAGGCAGTTTTTTTTGGTGTTGAATCCTTTAATGTACTTTCTTTTCTGCACTATTTGACCCATTCTGGTCCTAAGTGTATTTCAATGCATCACCTGTTTTCTCCTCTTCCATAATCATCTTCGCCTACTGGACCAATTCTGTGTCCAGAGAAGAGCGACAAGCATGGTCAGAGCTGCAGAAAACATGACTGCTGAGGAAAGAGTGCAGAAGTGTGGTTTGTTTAGTCTTCACACAAGATGACTGAAATGAAACAACATAGACTTCAAATACTTATAAAGTAGCTGCAGAAGAAAAAAGGACAAACAGTTCTCCATATTCACTGATGACAGGACAAGAAGTAATGGGCTTCAGCAGCACTAAGAGAACTTTAGGTTGGCTATCAGGGGAGAATTTCTTGTGATGTGATTAAGTTGTGCAAGAAGAGCTTGTCCCAGAACCCGTGAAGCCTCCAGCACTGGAGGGTTTCATAAACAGATCCGTCAGGAATGGTTTCATTGTCCTAGAGAACAACTGATCCTGCCTTAGAGAAGTAGGCTGTATGATAAAACACTTCTTTGGAGATCTCTTCCCAGATTATCTCCCAAGGCCACGCTTATTTTCATCAAAAAGCCTTGGACTAAAACTGGACTCATGGCTCAGACCTGATTCAAACTGAGGGGCTGTTCATTCTTTAGCCAAGACTTTGGTCTGCACCACTTCACTCTGCATGAACTGGGAAGGTAGATGAGAAGGGATGAAGTAGAGGGAAAATTAAACTCGGATCAAGGTACTACTGCAGGGAGCGCCCTCAGCCAGCATAGTCCTCACAAGCAACCACTCCCCTTCTATTAAGATCGCAGGGGGACTGATCCAGCCTGTTACCATCTAATCCTCACAAGGCTTAATTTGAGTCCTACTCCCCACCCCTCTCCTTCCTTTTCTATTAGAGTTGTACACCCTCGGGGGCAGGAACCCAGGAGTATCCTAATGTGTCTGTGCAACTCCTAACTCCTTTTGGATACTGTGCTGAGAAACGATATCATGGACAGAGGTTGCTGAACAGTTGCTGGTTTGACACCAATGGGGAATGACTCCCTGTGCTGCAAGAAGTCTCATGACCACCAGGCATCTGCCTTTCCACACACACACACTTCCCTTCCCCCCCCCCCCAAAAAAAATTTTGCCCAGGCTGATTTTGAGGACTTTCACATGTTTGTCCAGAATTTCTAAACATCTCATAGCTTGAACAGGAATGTAGGCCCAGTCAAAGCTATTGCTTTGACTAGAAAAGAAGGCCAAAGAAGATCTGCTTTGCTTCCATTCTGCACACCCATATGCTGAAGCCCTAAGGAGAAAGAAAAGGCTCTCTCACCTGTCTTGCATCTCCTTGCAGTTAATGAGATTATCTCTTTATTCTTAAGAAAATGTATCACTATTTACATTCATGTAGATAGTATGCATTCCTGGGGAACACGCACAAAGACAAAATTTCTCTCTGCAATAGTAAGTACAACTGACTAACAAAAGAGCATGCCAAACACAGAAATAAGTTTCCACTGCTAACGCACAGCCAGAGAGAGGTTAGCAAAATATTTCAATGCCCATGAAATCATCTGAAAAAAAACTTCATTACAGTAAACTGCTTTTCTTTTTCTTCCTGTTTAACACCTCTGAGTATATTTTAAACTGGATTTTCTTGAGTGTTCACATTTAAATTACTTGTTTCTCCATAGAGAACTTACTAGTGCTAAATCTAGGCTAGCCATGTGTTCCTTGACTTGAAGATGCTCAGAACACCCAGAACGAAACCTAATGCAAGCCTTTTGGAGAGATAGGAGAAATTAAATGGGGTGGGTGTAATCGTGATATCTGAATGTATATCCATTAACATCTTTGGATTGCTACGTTTCAGTTTCAAAATAATGTCACGGGCTCCCATTTTGTACACCCCTCCCCTCAACGATGTTCCCTGTAGTGAGATTGTGCAGAACACTCCTTTGCAGATGCATCTTTTTCAACCATCCTGCAGAAAACGTTCCTGTAGTACTGCATTATACATAAAATATATGAAACACCTAATCTAAACATTTAGCAAGGACTATCAGTCAGACAATACATGGACCTGTTCACTCTGCATCACATGTGCACTGTGGCTACACTGCTATCCAGGGTAACTGCCACTTTCATCTCTCATCAGGCAAGCAAAAGTTACAAAAACACAAGCCAGTCTGAAGCTGGAAGATTTTTTGAAGAACAGCGTCAGGTTTCATTTTCTTGCAGAGCTGACAAAAATCAGTTCTGAACCAACTAGAACTGCAGGGCTTGAAGCTTTAGAGAACAATCCGGAGGACCATTTGGTGTTGTAGTTTTCACTTCAGGATCTGATTTTCACTTTAGGATCTTCAGGATCCTAATCTGCTCTTAACAGGAAAATTGCCCTTTTCCCCCCACCCCCTATCTTTATTTTATGTATTTGGACACTCCAGCTGCTACCATTCCCTTCCAAGTTTACCACCATTCTCTCCTTCCACTCCTTTCTTCATGCTCCAGTTTGCTGCTCCTTTCACCTTCTTGTGCCTCACTTCTCTGCTGCTTCTATATCTAGAATGTCCTGCCAGTGTCTCTGTTTACATCTCTCTCCTTGTTCAAGTCCCTATTAACAAGTTATTCCTTTCAAAATGCTCACAAAAAGAAACTAATAAAGGGCCAAAAGAACACCACTAAGTCAGTCATTTCTTTTCAGCTTTCATACATCCTGTCTCCTTTGTTTAGTTCTTTGGAGTGTGGGCTGCCTTTCCTCTTTGTCAGTCCTGCCCAATGCCAAGAAACTTCAAAAATAATTAGAAGCAATTCGGTTTGGAGAATGAAGTACTGACCTTGCTCTGCTTTCGGCCCTACCATTAAGCTGCTAAATGACCTTGAATAACTTTTTTTAACCTCATCTGTACCTATCTGCCTCATCCTGTGACTTTTTTCAATGAAATGCATAAGCTCCTGGGATTTTGTTATGTGCTGTTAAAGACCCTAAAACAAAAGGGCTCGTTGGCTGGCTCAACTGGGATTTATCCCCTGCAACCATAGACATCTACGGTGTTAATATCTACACCTGAGCTATTTATTTAGGTTCCCTAGGCAGTCAGAGAAGAATAGGTACTTTTAGGTTGAGATTCATCTGACCAAATGTAAATATCACTTTTGCAATGAAATGAATTACTCCATCAGAAGGCTTGTATGTTGAAAATAGCCCCCCAAATATTAGCCAGTTGAAATTAATGGGTGAATCTGGCTAAAACTGCTAAATTATTTTGCACCAACTAGATAATTTTTTTAATAAATAAGCTATTCATTAAAAATAAATAAATCACTTGGTTGAGACACACTAAACATGAAAAGAGAGATGATTTTCTAAGTCTTTAGAAGTTTCTTTGTAAATGGATCTTTGAACTTCTGCTTCATGAGCAAGTTATGTCACATTTCATGCTCTTAAAGAGTTTTGACTGTTCACAATGCATGTAGACATATAGGTACCAAAAATGGGCACACCAGACCTATCTCAGATATCCTATTGTTGGTTTTTGGTAAACAGAAAGCACAGAGCTCCTTAACATCTCAGGAACTAAATCAGGACCTAAATACAGGCGTATGTAACAGCACAAAAATAATACCCGAGAAAGACATTTTTCTTACCTTACATGAGAACATGGAACTTCCATGAAATAGCATCTGCTGAAGAGCTCATGAGAAGGAATATTCTGTTTTCCTATCCAAAGGAAGGAGAAGAGAACAGGCCTTTTGCAATGCAACCAAATGGAAAGGTCATGTCACTTACCAAGTATGCAGAAATGGAAGAGCTGAATAACTAACTAGCATGAACATTACACCTATCACTGCTAATCAACATCACTTCATACAGCTGAAGTGTCATTAGACCATTGGAGTGTCTTTGAATAAAGCTAAATAACAGAATGAGCTTTTGAAAAAAATTCAACATTTTGCCAAAACCTATTACATGCATACTACAAAGTGGTGTCTGTGAGCAACTAGGAGAGAAACAATAATAATAAACTGGAGGAATAGCTTTCATTGGATAACAAATGAATTGCAAATAGCACACATGTCAGAAACACTAATTCCAAAAAGAAAACTGTTCCAAAACAGAAATAAAATGAAATTGTGACTGGAACAAATATCTTCTTCATCCTTAGAAAAGGAGAGACACTTTCCTGAGTAAGGAATTAAAACAAACAAACAACAACCCACACAACCTTAGGAGCTCTAGTGTCATTTTATGTGCCAGAGTAGAATAAACAAACCAACTACCCCCAAATCCCAAACAACTAGAAACACACTAGAAAAATCTCCATAAGTACCTTGAGGTCTTCTATAGGATACACCCAAACTATTTAAGGCAGGAGAGTGGTGAGTAAATAAGTACCTTCCTTATGCCTAATCTCTTCCACATGTGATTAACCTCCCCAAGAGATTATTAGGATCCCCACAAAATATGTGCTCTTCAGCCTACCTGGCCTCCAATTCCCAGTCCAAGAGAAGGTCTCAGAGCACACCTGAATCTGCATTAGGTCTTGTATGAGGCACAACCAGGAGAACAGATCTAGCCCTAGAAGTAAACCTTCCCTGAAGAAGAAAGTTCAGGGATTTCCTTCAGATTATTAGTCACAGAATCATCAAACACAGCTGTGCCAGCAGCACAAGGTTGGAGCAGTCACTGTGGGCAATGGAAAATGGAGATGAATGTAGATCCTGTGAAGGAGATAGGGGAGTGAGAACCACCTGGTGAGTCTCTTCATCCCAGCACTCCTAAGGAAGGACTGGTAAAACATGGAGCCTTAAATATTTCAACTGTGTGAGGTCGATACTCCAGAGAAACATTAGGGTGGCCTGTAGTTCTGAAAACTGGATGTTGCTCAGCCAAATCCTTAGTTTGAAGTGAAGGAATCAACCCCTGCATACAGCAGATGTAAATAAGAGAAGGTATAACTAATCAACTGCAACAAAGGCTTCATCAGTCCCCACATCCCTCCAATCCCATGCCACTGCATTGACCTGTAGATCACTTCTAAGGAAAGAGAGGGTTGTCTGTTTATAATAACTCTCCTGAGACCACTGAAATACAACTATTTCATGTGAACACCTGGTAACTGAGGACAGAATGGAGGCAACTAATCTCATTTTGAATGGGCCACCAGCCCAAACACCATTTGCATTTACTATCAGGCTGGACTGGACTTCACCTGGACTAGGAAAAAACCCTTCATCTTCCAACAAGCCCCCTGAGGCATCCTGTTTGAGAAAGAAAAGGAGCTGAGGCATCATAGTAAGATAATGGAAAACTTGGAGTCCTCTTTCTCACATCTTTGCTTGAAGTACTTGTCTAATGTATAGAGAGCTATCTTTCCTCAGTGGTAACATTATGCAGGCCTACAAAAAAAACAAAGGCTACAGATGTTCAGAAACACCCTAGGAGCAGCCACAGATGAATCCAAACTATGATCTTCCAGTCCTCTTTGAAGTAGAGCCATGACAACCCTGCATCTTCAGAGACTTGTATTGACTTTTCCTAGAAGAGAATCAACAGCAGGCTTGGGATTGCTTAGGAGTCCTAATACGGAAAAGCCTGTTAGTAATGAATAGGGCTAAAAACTGAAAAGATTCCTTAGAAACTAGTCTGGAGAACAACACAACTTAACAGAGAGCAAAAGCCTTTCTACAGGAAAACTAAAAATTCTACAGTGAGGACATAATTGTCTATGAAACTCCACAGAAGGATGTAACTAGATTAAATACATTTGCTAGTTCAAATGTAACAAGGCTGCACTACTTAGATTAGTAAATAAAATTCTGCTGCAGTGCCACTCTTTGTGAGTGAATCCTTTAAGATTACTGCTTACTTCCTTCCTTTGGCCAATGAGCAGTTTGGATGGTGGTCACTAAAGGAAAGGGATGTTTGAGAAACAAAAGTCAGAGGGTGACTTTGTAATAAAGATTCATTTAGACAATTGGGTATCGATTACAAGCAAAAATCAGACAGTGTCTGTATGCAAATGTAGGGGGGTAGTGAGGGGGAACCTTCACTAAAAGGGTCCTTTTTCTTCATTAGTGTTTACAAGGCAAGTAAGTGACATAAATTCAGAATAAGACCAGAAACACACTGGACGTGCCATTCATGTCACAGTGCTCTCAGACCTCTTGTGCTAGCACCACATGCTACTGTCACATTCAAGTGCCCTCTTCACCTAGGCGAGTTATCATCATCTTCAAATGGGTCTGTAACCTCACCTCAGTAGGACACACTATGTGCTGCTGCACCCAGGGAAAAACTTTACTCATTAATTCTTCGTCCCTTGAGCAGAATGGCTGCACTTACATAGAGGTAGTTGGAATATTCTCAGATGCCTTCAATTTTTTGCCATGACTTTGCTCTCTGTGGCTGGAAAGCAAGGAGAACAGAGGGTGAGACTGAGAAGGACAGTGCATGATAAGGGATAGAGAGCATATTCTAAGAGGGGATGGTTGTCTTTGCCTTCAAATTGTGTCAGGAAAACAAGCCACAAAACAGTCACAGACCATGACAGTAGCAATTATCCATATGAAGTCACCTCTGCTATGCTCTGTGATCAGCCTGTGTGAATGTACCTAGAGAAGGGATGGGTGCAAGAGAGACAAAAGCAGTGGATAGCCTTGTACTTTAAAGCAGGTGCTTTAAAGCAGCTTCCAGGTGGCAATAGTGCGGTATTTTTTAACCGTCTCAAGGAAGAAATCTGCATCTGTCATTCAGACAGGGTTTCTTTTCACTCTCCTGGAATCGTGTGACTTTATTTCATGGGTAACAGTAAGAAAACCACCAGGTGAAGATTTTTATCAGTTACTGTGAAATGGTCAGAACTTCTTTATTTCAATTCTGTTGAAATAGGAGGCCAGGGATGAATGGAAGAGCTGGCAGTCTGTGCAGGCTGAAGTGAAAAATAATTTGCTGAGTCCTGTCATTCAGATAAGGACAAATAACCAAGTCCAGCTCTGGGGTAAGAGTGTACAGCTTCTATTGCTTAAACAAGTGTCTGCTTTTTGGCAAGAGTCAAGGAGGCATAAGGGTACAGGTGGGGAGATATTTCCAAAGGGGGGACTGTGGAAATAGTATCTAAAAGACAAAGTATAGAAGGCAGTGAATGCCAGTGAAGGGGCCTTCTAGTTTCTTGGGTAGCTAAAAAACAAATGCAAGCCTTTTTTGCAGAAAGGAAGAGACAGAAAATCTGTAGTACAAAACTAAGTATTCAAAATCTTTCCACCACTTTCATGTAGCTATATTATTGCTCAGAAAAAGGGAGATATTTTAGGTGCAGCTTTAAAACATGCAGTCAATTCCCTGAAATTACACAAAAAAGGCTGGTTTTAATTTCCACGCTGAAGCACTTTCTTTTGCTTGATGTCAGTAAGTGGCCAGGACAACATGGCTCAGAAGAACAGTAGGAAGCTTTGTAATGTATGATTACAGAATGGAGTTAACAGGGAAAGTAATTTGAATGTCTTTAGTGACAGACCTAATATTAATGCCTTTCAGCCTAGCAAATGGAATTGGAATATACTGTTAGCAAGGATTATATTATATGCCATACTATAATTACAGTATATAATTATTACAATACTTACATATAATAAATATTGTTATAATGTAGCAGTCCCCATCTTGGCCTCCTCATGCACAAATACATGAGACAGTACACTTCCCACGAGTCTTTTGACATGCCAGACAAATGGTTGTTCCAGAGAAAAGACAAAAAAGGAAATTAGATCAAGGCCAGGGCAGGGGAGGATGGGGTAGCTCGGGCCTCACTATAAAAATGAAAATTGCCAAATGTAAAAGGTGGAGAATGGAGAGGCAGGGACAAAAGAAGTGGGGATATCCCAGAGACAAGCAGAGGCAATGCAAGGCAGAGCAGGAGGCCCTAGGGGCACCATGGGCAGGATTAACACAAAAAGAGCAGGCAGCATGGAGGGGCAAAGACAGGTTAATTGAAAGAACAGGGAGAGACAAGAGGAAGGAGTGAGAACAGAGAGCAATAAAATGGTGAGTATAGGAGGTCACAGGCTGTATAGAGAGCAGTGCATGGCAGTGTTCAGTCACTTGATGGAGGAGACACCCCACTGCAGGGCGCTTCTTCTGCACCTCCCACCCTGCAGCCACCGTCGTGGCCCCATCGGGCCATGAGAGCAGCAAATGAACAAGATGAGGAACTGACAGTAATGTGGTTAAAGCATGAGTTCAAACTAAACTGCTAGAAAAAGGTTTTAATTTTTTCTAAATCTCAAAATATTCCTTAAAGGCAGCTCCTCAGCAGGAACTGTAGGAAAACAGGCTGCTTATGGTTTAATGAACTAGTCCCACAGAGCCTTTCATAAAAAAGTTACAATATTATAAATGAGAAATGTTGTAAGAATAGCTAAAATGGGAATTTACACAAAGTATGGTGCCTTTTATTTGCATATGACCTCAATGATTATGTGCAAGATTTGGCCCTCCCCATAAAGTGCCACATTATGGTTAGAGAAATACGATGCCTTTGTTTTGGCAGAAAATAAATCTCTTAAGGTAATCAAAAATTCATGTAATATATTCTAAAAATATCCCCCCCAAAACTCTCTGTGCCAAACAAAACAGGATAAAATATTTGCCTTTGACAGAATATTGATCTACAAAATGTTTTTTTTCTTCTCTCTCCTTTGCCCTCCTGAATTTCTTCCAAGCTCACTTCTGGTGTTTTCAACAGAGCGAAGGGTCCTTCCGGGAAGGAACATCTTGAAACTTAACTTTGCCTGCTATCCCCTGATTCTTATTTATACTGAGGCCCTTTGTGCTGTTCTGGATAGAGAGGATTAAATACATATTTAGTTCTTTAGACTCCCCTCAGCATCTATAAGGACCTTAGCACGAACAAGGACTTAATATGCACATTATTGCAAAGTTGTTTTGGGTGCCATCTCTCCTACACAGAAATAAATGGAAGTGAACCTGGAAAAAATGTTTCACTTCCTATGCAAGTCAATCCACCTAAAAAGAAATCCTCATAAAGAGGAACACTGCTGGAGGCAGGGCTCTCTCTGAATAAAGTATCTGTGTGTTCAGTTGGTGGATTTCACATTCATTGCTGTACACCACTTGCTTTATAACGCTATGGTGATGCAAAGCACTTATGCTAGATCAAAAATATAAAGCTTAGGATCACTGGATCAGCAGTGCAAAGTAGCTGGGATACACCAGTGTATCTGACACTTGCTATACTGGTTGTGGAAACTAATTTAGACCAGCTGTGACCTCCTTACATTAGCCACCACTCACCTCACATCTTTTTGGCTTGGGGCCTTCCCTCCTTGTGAGGAGAAATTGCACCACTCTCCCTCCTGAGATCAGGGTTTTGTGTAATGCCTGCTTTTCTCCAGAGGCCCAGCTGTGTTAAGATACTTTTGGAAGTCTCTGACTGAACAAAGGATTACAAAACAGGGCTTTTCTGGGGTGGCGGAGGTTGTTTTTTATTTAGTAGAAACAGCAAAACACTGGGGGATATGCATTTCCAAACAAAAATATTCCACCTGTCTCTTTGACCTGGCATCCTGTCACACCAGCATAGTGATGGATTAAAGTTTTTATACAGTTGACTGGTGTTTCTGAGTCTCATTTTTCCATCAAAGGCTCTGTTTCCCTATTAGCAAGTGTTTTTATTTGTGCAGACTACAGGGCTTTGTTTGTATGTGTTTGGCAAGTGCTGGCTATGCCTGGTGAAAAGAAGGTGGAGACACAAGCCAACCTTTTTGTGATTATCTTTTAAAAGATCCAAAATGCTGCTGATGGATGGCTGTCCCTTCTGCTCCCATGCTGTACTTCAGGCAGAACAGTACTGAGATAAACCAGTCTAACCTTATATTAAGCATAAGCTGACATATGGTGTAAAAGGGCAGCTTCAAATCCACCTATTTCAATATTGCTTTTGTGGGACAAAATCAGGTATGAAGGAGCTTAAATATTGAATTTTCTTGCACAAACTTATAATTTCTTTATTTGTGAGGAAGAAAAAAAAACAGGGCTTATTGGGAACTAAGAGTTATTTAATTTCAAAATACAGTCAGTCAAATCAATATATAGTAGTTGCTGGCAACCAAAACGATGTACCAAAGGAACCATCATATTTTCTAGCAAAGATGATGTAAGGAAATCTGGTTGTTGGACCATTTTTTTTCCTGGAATACTATACTTCTAAAATAGCAGCTTTACAAAACACTAGGCAGATCAAGGAACATATGCTGTCAAATACCAAAGGAAGCATAGCGTTCCTAAACCGTTAGGCCTCCAAAGGCCTAAAGAAGCATCGAAAATAACCTTTCAGCTTCCCTTTCTCTTCTTTCTGGTCTACTTCTTATTTGCAGTTTTCTGCAGATCCAAATCCTTGTTATGAATGCATTCTCCTAACTCTTTATTCACACTTCCATGTAGAATAGGTTTAACATTTGTTCAAGATCCACGACATAATCTGGCATTCAGAAATCTGTAAAAATATTCATGTATATCTACGCACATACACATAAGTACCTCGAAGGTAGCCAGCCACTCAGGTAGCAGATTCAGGCTAAGGATTTCAGCCTTAATATTCAAAGAAACTCTTCAGATCTTCAGATTTTGTGACAGGGCTTACTGTTTCCAGTGAACTTCAGGAAGTTCTACCAGATTCCTAGCTGTTCTTTCCCTCTAGCCCTCAGAGCTGACAGGTCAGCTTTCTAATTGCTGGTACTTCCCATATTTTTTGGAGTCAGAGAATTATTAAGGGAATCACAGCTCTTCTAACACCTGCTAGGATTCTTACTGTGACTTGAGCAGACAATGGACAGTTCTTTATGGGTTTTACCCAGTGAGAATTTTCAAGAAAAATTCAATGAAAGGGTGAGCAGGTTATCTACGGCTTGTAACCTGTCACCTTCTCAGTGCTGGAAGGCTGGGCTAACTAATCTTATCCTGACACAGGAAGACTGTGCCTGGGACCCAAGACTGGGGCTATGCATAGCCCCATTCTGTGCCATGGAGTCATAGTTATATCATTCAGAGTTTTGTCATGCACTCCAGTTGTGTCCGGCTTTTGAGGAGCAAAACGAACATTTCCATCTCCAGGTTCAAATCTGGAAGCAGCCTGAACCAGTGACAACTCATTGGCATAATTCTTGTCATGGACATCAAGCAGGCTGTTGGACATTGTGACAGTGCCAGCTACCAACCACTTTTGAAATGCAGCCCCAAGACCCAGCTCATTGCAGGCACCTAGACCTGAGATCACAGAACCATCTGAATCTTGTCACGTTCTTGCAAGATTCTCACCAGGGAGAAAATATTGCAGTTCCTCATGTGATGAAAATGGAAAACGGTTGTGGCTACTCCTGAAAATCTGTCATACAAAAAGAGCTGGGAATTCATGACTAACAAGAGTGCTTACATATACTGTGACATTAAAATGGGTTTCTCTCTTGGGAAAAAAACTCTGCATGCCATACTTCCGTGAAATACATGTCAAGTAAGACAGTTAAATTGCTTTGGGAGAGTGAAAGGAACTAATATCCCTCCTGAGAAGAGCAAGATGTCTTTCCTAAAGATGCCACAGCTTTTCCTTAAACGGTGTGTCCAAATCAAGGAACTTGCAACTTTCATTGCAAATGCAGGAGGGAATCAAATGTAAGAATCACTGCGTGGAAATAAGAAGCTTTGCACAGCTTGGCTGAGTTCCTTCCTCTACCCTCTTGTCCCACCAGATCCTCTTAAAAGAGTTAAAATAACCTTGTGAGACTATGTCTTACTGACAGTTCACTAGACTAATTTGATGCTTTCAATTTAAGACTGGAGATGTTTATGCCATTGATAAATGATTTTGTATTTTTACCAAAATACAGTGCTGTAGGAGTGCATCATTTCAGTAACATCCTACCTTTCGCCTATGCTTTTGGTCCCTTTCAGATTGTAACTAGAATCACTCTCTAAATGTATTTATAAAAATAGGAAAGTTTCGCAAAGTACTTAGAAACTCCCTCATGCAAAGCTTCTCACAACTTAAATGCTAAGTATTGGTCAGAATGAAGAAGGCTCTAATACTTATGGTAGAATGGGACAGAATTACATCTGACAGGTTGATCTTCATATCTCCAGGATCAGTATTAACAAACCAGTGGAGTAGTTTCTCATTAGATATTTTGTTAATTTCTAGTTTTATTACTGGGGCAATATTTTTCTACACACTTGTAGAAACACAGTCTTGTTCAAAACTCTTCAGAAATTTGCCAATTTATAAGTACTTTGTGATCTGTAATTGCAAAATAGTCATGTCAGATATTAGTGTTTTATGGTAGAACTTTGCGTATCTGTGTAAGATCATGCACATATATGCACAGAAGTGTATATTGTTGCATGAACAGCCTCTGAATTGAAATTTCCCATAAATGTAAACTATTCCATGCAAGTGATATAGTACAAATGCAATTACATCAGTGTGTTTCTTACATATTTTGGCAAATTACTAGGATCTGGTTATCAAATTTATGATGCTCTGCTCCTGTAATAAATAATCTGTGAACCCATTAAAACTATGTTTCTCATATGTCATTAACTACGAATAGACTGAGCACATGTGCAAGCATAATCTCCTTCCCAAAGCCAGATACTGTACATCAAACTTCAGGGCTTTCCATGTTGCCTGTTTGTAACATTCTTGGAACCCAGGGAATTAAAATGTTTGCTATGTATTTGAGACCTATAAAAGATTGGGTTCATTTCTCCAAATGTCAAGTAAGTTTTCCCCGGAAGAGATTAATCTGAGTTCTCATTGAGAATCTCCTGCCATCATATTCAAAGCTCAATCTGCTAATAACCAGCAAAAAGTAACCCCTCCAATTTTAACTTGCATAAAATTACATCTAGGCAAAATATGTTCTGATAATATGGCATCTTCCAGCTTCAGCCTAAACTCACAAATGTCAGATCACTTTTGTTCTTTTCTATCCTTATATCTACCTAGTTTACAGCCACTAGCAGATAGTTTTATTTTCTTAACATCCCACAGCTATTAATCTCCAGCCAATTTTATTTCCTCTAGCATCAGAAAACTCTGCCTCCCCCATAAAAAAATAAATCACCCTGAGAATGAAAAAAACAGAGGGCAAGAAGATTAAATGATTTGCCCGTGGTTGCACTGGAACACTGTGATCAAGCCAGCTTGCAGAATTGCAAGTGCAATACAGAAAAACACCCTTCCTTTAGGTAATAAGTATCAATGCTTTTGCAAATATTCATGAATTCAACCTGAGAAGAATTTTGATCTTTCTGCCAGTAAACACCACATCTTACTGTAGAACAAGCAAATTGCAGTTTGAATAAGAATTGGTAGTTTTTTTATCACTCTATGTTACTCTGTAGCAGTGAAAGTCACACTCTATCTTCCAAATATTCATCTTTTCTTTCCTCTTGCCCACATTTAGTTGTGAATTTGTGAGAACAATTTTACCCTGTTCTGTTTCTGACAAAGCTCAGAGAAGAAATTTGAGTGATATAACAGCCATCTAGCATAATGTTTACTAAATAATTCTTTCTTTCATCCCTCCAACTGTTTTCTTTGGAGGAAAACAAACATTCTTACAAATACAACAGATGACATATGAAATGATAAAAGTGCCTATTGGGTAAATAAAAGATCTCCTTTATTCTCAGAAACATGCAGCTTTAGAAGTCTAATGCGGAGTGCTGTACTATGCCAGACACATTTGGAAACCATCCCAAGTATCAGTTTGAAACTCAGCCTATTTAAAAGTTTTGGCAACTTTAATCATGGATACAAAAGCTTCAGCAAAACTGCTGTTTTAATGAGGTCAGTTCTGCCAGGAAGTGACAAAGCAACCCATGCCATCTGTTTGCATCTACCCACATTTAAACTATTAATGTGAACCAAACTTACAGTCATCAGTATTGTTTTACTGGTATCATTATCTGGCCTCAAAATAAGCTTTGCTGAAGTAACTCTACTTAAATCAGCATTGTTGCACCAGATATAAGTTTGACCCAGTGGGTTTTTTTGGCCAGAAAAGAAAATAAATAGGAAAAATTCAGCTCCATATGCCATGCCATGAGTGCAAGTGAACCTTGGCAAAGCAGACGGATCCTTTTTTTCGCATATGCATTACAAGCTGAGAACTAACTACACTTGTGGCTCACACTGACGGTATCTGGCATCTCTATGGAATTTAAGTGTTTAGAATAAAAACAAGTCAAAAAGAAATCATCTGTATTATTCTCATGTTTCTATTCAATGATCCAACATGCAGTAGCTAAATAAATCAAACTGGCTTCTTTTCTGTACAAGCTGTAGATCCTTCAAGATTTTTTCCCTATATTTTCCCCAGCTATAAAGCCTTTGGACAATTGTGCTATTAAAACATGATTATGGGCATTAGCGGCTTCCTTATACTTCAGTGCAAGACTTAAAATCACACATTGATTTCTCACTCCAAAGATACACATTGCTGAGAAACTTCTGCTCATATGTCATGACATCTCTGTCTACACATTAAAACGAACTAACTAGCATCACTAATGTTGAGTGTAAACTGCAGGAACCTGGAGCATTTCTTGGTCTCTAATTCTGAGTATGTGCTCCACTTACTTATGTCCCAACTCCAGCATAGGGTGAATCCTAAGTACAGATCTGTTCTTCCCACCTCCTTAGTCCTCCTTCCCCCAGCCTGCCATCATCTAAGCTCTCAGAAGAAGACACTGGCACATGGATCAAAAGGAAGTCAAAGCAAGATTCAGTAAGTGCCTTGATCTGGGCAGCATCAGAATTGTGATGTACCATAAAATACTTGTCCTACAGTCTATAGGTATTAAAAATGCTTCAAAACATCCCAAAGGAGATGCAAGGCAAATACCTGTGCCAACCTATGTCATGCTGATGAAGATTAGTCTAGATATCTTAAGCAACAATGTGGTTCCATTCACAAATCTGTTTCTGAGTGCCACCTTCCAAACAAGGAGAAAAAGCAAAAGAAGAAAATTCATTTAACAAATGATGGTCTGTCTAAAGAACGAGTGAAGGTTTTCCAATGGGGATGATGTGAGTTTGTGAGAAATAAAGAACTTTAACACTGTTGGCAACACAGCAATCCTTCATGCTAGAATATTTAGGCCTAGAAACAGGAATTTATTTTTTTCATTTTTGACTGTATGACATTATACACACAAAAAAGAGATGGACAGGCAATATGTTGTTTAACAGGTGCTAACACAAAACAGATCTAATCAAAGTAGAGGAAGAGAAACTGTAAGATTTTAGTTAATATATTTAGGATCTGGAATAGGTCATTTCTTAGAGGATGGAGAGGCAATTTTTCCTGGTTTCCCTCTTGCTTTCCACAGTTGAGAGTGAAATACATGTGTGCAATCACTATTCTCCAGCACTCTTAAACATAATTTAATACAGGAAAGGTGTTAGTTTAATTGGCTGACTAGAGACATTCTCCTGCAATAGGGATAACTCTCCCTGGTGGTAGCTCACAGAACAAAACACCTTCCCAATTCCTTGGGCCTTTCATGATTTAATTTTCTTATTTATTCAAAAATTAGTTATTATCACCTATATCCTCTGAGTTAATGGTACAATTTTTTCATTTTGGGCAGCTTATGTTATAGTTTCTGAGATTATACCGAATATAGGAATTTCAGTTTGGTCTTCAGTGGCTCATATGTATCACAAATCCAACACATATCACAGGCTAAAAAAAGCATGCAACAGAGGATGGCATGTCTGTAGAAGTCCAGAGTGCTGTAGTACACTGGCAGGCTAATGTGTCAGAACTAAGTATTATTATATTCATAAGTCTACACACAAACAGAATTCTCAGACCTAAATGAAATTACTCTGGTTTCATGTCAGTGCTACTTAGATTACATTATCATACATTACCCATGACCTTGTTCTGGCTATAAATGATGGCAAGCTCTAGTGCCTTATGGAGCTATATTGCCTGTTTACTTTACATACTAGAACAACAGGCAAAAAGTAGTCTGCTTTGTAAAGATCTGGTACAGCCTGATTTACAAAAAGACTATGTCCTACTTTTTGATCAAACTTTTTGAATGTATCAGTCTTTCCTTTTCTTAAACATTGCTCCTTTTATCTTGCATGCCTGATTCTTAATCAATAGGATTTAACTAAGCTGTAACATTAACAAGTGTTTCCAGAGTTTTGTGCCCATTTAATGCCAACATTCACAGGGGTTTATAGATTTTAAATTACCTCGTTTGGTTCACATTTTATTTAAAATCTCAGGATATCATGTTCGGACTTTGAAGAAAGTTACAAGGTTTAACTTTGTTTTTTCTTTAATCACAATAAATCACAGTTCTGAAACCAAGATTACCTCAAATGTCGCTGGGCTGGATCACCCCAAAGGCACAGGCACTGCTGAGATCCTAGGCAGAAGTGTAGAGGTCAGCACAGAAGTCTAGACGCCAGTCCGTGCCAGCTCTGATGGTGGCTGTTACACCAGCCAGCCACTGCAGAAAAAAGGTGCAAATGAACAGGTTTAGGGTGACCTCCAAGGAAAATTTGTTCCTAACCCACCAAGCCCAGGGATTAGTTTAAGCTCTGAAAAAATATATCTTTCCAGGTCATGCAAAACTAGGAAAAAACTAACCCAGATTATCTTCAATACACAGGTAATCCATACCCACTCAGCTCTGCTCTTCCTGGGCTGCTGCTTTCTGCACCTCTTGTTTCTTCCAACCTGAGTATTTTTCCTAAATAGCCACCTGCAGTACTACCATCTCCTTCCTATCTGTGCAACATACAGCATCCCCCGAATGAAATGTCTTCTAACTCCCACTTTTTAATTGCTTCCCTTTGTGTTTTCCTTATTATTTCATTTTCCTCCCTGAGGTCTCAATATAAAATTTCAGAGGTATGTCTGTCTGGAATCATCTTCTCTCTAAATCAACGGCTCTGCAATGACTGCGAGTATGGCAAGTGACTACAGAGAAACGAGAAATGTATTTTTTTCCTATTTTACTTCCATATTATTTTGTCAGTGGGAGAAGAGGTTCATGCTAGCCTTTGGTAGCATGCAGTGGGATGGCAGCAGCACAGGCAAGGAAACACCATTTAGTATTTGCATCTAAAAAGTTCTTGTTACTAATAGCAAACAGATTTCTATATTTTTGTATGCTATGCTGTTATAAAGGGATACACAAATAATTCACCTGAACACACCAATACAATCTCTGCTGTCTATCATCCATAAATACCTACCTTAGTCCCCAACTACAAAAAGTTAAACTAGGGTATGTTTGATTTTAAAACAGTAATAGAACAACTGTTACAATAACATTTGATACTTATTTTCTGAAGCTAAATCCAGAGCAACATCCATATAAAGCAAACACTGGAGCATTAGTAAACTCTCCAGCCCTGGTTCATCAGTGCGGAGCTGGAACGATGCAGCAATGAATCAGTTACATACTGTAGACCACACTCCAGCTGTCTTACAACAAACTGAACTGCAGCAGCTCCAGAAGTTCACAGTAGCGGTACTAATTTTTACCAGCTGAGGACTTGAGCTTTTATCTTTTGTTTAGACTTCAGAACAGACCTCAGATTTCTGCAGTGTGATTCTCTTCTAAACAAAGGGCTGATCTTTGGTTTTCCCCTTTTCCTCTGTTGCTCCTAGCGCCAGCAAGCAGGGAGAACTCTTTTCCAGTAAGCAAGGAGTGTTTACATGGTTCATTCGGCCTCGGAGAGCAAGATCTCCCTCACATTGTGATAGCATGCAGCTCTTATGACAAAATGTCATTTAATATCATGAACAATGCTGCCATGAATGCAGGAAATAGAGTACCTACCACATGGGTGCTACTGAAATGAAACTCGTCCCATGTGCCAGCTTCGCAAAAAAGAGCACTTTGTTTTTGCTCGGCCTTGGCAAGCTTTTAACCCCAACTAATTTAACATTAAAGCTACACTAGCTGTCTCAGATCCATATTGTTAAAGCCAGCTGGATATGCCAAAAACTACAAAGAGAGAAAGCTTTTTGCCTAAACAAATAATACTGACTGTCACTTTGTATCAGGACTTAATCCTGTTAATGAGCTACAGGTGGGGCAATTTCCCTGATTGAATGCATTTTTCAGAGACCATTACCATTCAACGTATTGCATGCTGATAGCCATAAGGTATGTACTGTAATCCTGACCTCAGTCTTACTCAGCAGTTCATTATTCAGAGTGCCTTTTGCCTTTACATTTACTCAGCCCTGTTATCTATATCACGACTGTAAGGAAATGCTGTTCCAGTTTATAGCAGGGTTTGCAAGCTGTGTTCAGATTTGAACCAGACTGAAGATCCACATTCTGTGTTGCTTAAAAGTTTTTGAGGGATTTCAGCTGGTATCATACTAGATCTACTCTACTGTACTGCATATTGGAAATTTCACAGGATTAAACTGACTGGAATGAAAATGAGGTACATACTTGGGTTACTCCACTTCAAATTCTGAGATCTCACTTTGTGCTACATTGAAACATGCCCTTAGACTAGATAAATTTAGCTTCTAATTAGATATGAAAATTAGTACAGAAAAGCTATTAATGTTAATAACAAATTATTTTTAGTTTTAGTTTTTAATTTTTCAAGTATATTGTTTAACTTCTGTAATTTTATAATCCCAGAGTGTTTTCATGGATCTAGAAGGAGCTGGAGAAAGGTTTTCCTTTCTTTTGAGACAGAATGGTTGAATTCCTCTCCCTATCTATGTCATACGGTCATTCATGGAAGGCAAATCCATCCAGTGCTATCCAATGGAAAGATACCACTTTGATCTAAGGAAGCCCCTGCCCCACAACCCCTTGTAACCTGGGCAAGTACTGGGAGGTATTACTGTGCACTTGTCCTGTTCTTGTATTTTTGCTGCTTAGGTGCAGCATTCTGGGTGAGGAGGTTCTTTGGCAAAGTTTTTTGGTTTTATGTGCCATCCTGACTGCCCTAACTCCACTTGCTCTTTCAGGAAGGCAAAAGAAAAGGAAAGCATGAGGAAAAAATAAGGGAGAAGAGGCGGCCAGGATAACCTATATTACTGTCCTCTGAATGAACACATTCTGTTTCAGAAACATTGTATTTTTAAGTAAAACATTTGGGGGTTATGATCTTTTGGGTATTTTTGGTTGAAAAGTGAAAAAATATGGTACACAGATATTTTTTGAAAACATGACCAAGTTTTTCACAAATCACCACTTTCAAAAGGTCATTCATTTTCACTGAAAAATGGTTCTACTGCAGAAAACCAGATAAAGACCAGTGCTACACGCACGGATGGGACCTGCGCACCTATCTTCCTTAGGCTGTTCTGCAAATCGCTACCACAAATGATTTGCATATTTAAACTAAATACTAGACAAAAAATGGTTATTTTGGATTAGATTAACGAGCACCTTCCTGAATGCATGAACTAATAAAAGGCTGGCCTCCAGCAGATAGCTATCTCAGGCTTTGTTTGTTTTTACCTAAATTAGATTTGTACTGCAGTTCGATTTCATCCTTATTAGACACTAGGAAGGCCTTGCAATGTAGCGCTAAGCTCAAGGGAAAGTTCATGAGGAGTTCGCAGCTAATTAGACATCAGACATCCCAGAACCCACATGGCAGAGAAACCTTACAGTCACCTGCCCACATGGCTTCTCTGGTGCCCCAATGCTATTGCATTCGTCTGGTGGCCTTCCCTCCATGGTGAACTAAAAAGTGCTCTCTCTCCTCTACCTATTTGCACAAAATGTATAATAGAAACTCACTATGAACTCTGTTTAAAAAATATCAGGGTTATATGTCACATAAATATTTATGGCAGAACAGCATCCTAATAGCTGGACATAACTGGCACCCCAAGCAAGCATGTATATAACTGCTGCTGTTTAATTTAATTTTCTTCTGACTTTGCTAAATCATTTGTAAAATTAGTGGGTTGCGGTTTTTCATTCTTTTTTAATTTTTAACCTAAATAATCAGCCCCATATTTTAAAGATATATTCAGTATTGCCAAAAGAATAATATCAGACTTATGGAGAAGAATTCAAACATAAATCCTACTAATTGTCAAGCAAAAGTTTGTATTTGTTATCTTTCCAGTTATAAGAATCTGACTGCCAGAAACTTGGTCATTTATGAAATTATCTGGCAAAACATATTCACATATCTCTTGTTAAACCACCAAAACCCAGGATGCGCTTATGAATGGTGAGCATGGCCTGCAGTGTTTCACCCCTGCTTGACTTTCAGAGAAATTGTTCTTTCTAAAGTATAAGTTACTTGTTGCTCTACTTTAAAAATAATTGTTGGCAGCAAATAGATATATTCCAACCACCTCTGCCCAAAAAGTTTCACAAAAAATAAAATTCCCTCTTGTGCAGACAGCCAGACTCACGTATCACTTCTGTCCTACTTAATTACATTTTCAATGCATGAGTGGGAGATCAGTGGCTCACAAGCTGTTTGCTGACAATCTTTGCTGGAGTAAATTCACTGTTGGATGCCAGATCCTTAGATGGTAAAATCTGGCCTATGCCCATTGACTTCAGTTTAGCTGTACTATGTTAATATACTATTCCAGGATCTGCTTATTTCTGCTTAATAGGAAAATGTAAGAGGTTGTATTCCATGAATAGCCACAGTTTTCACTATCTCGGGGTATAAAGAATGTGGATTAAGGACTATGTAAATTTGGGGAAAATATATAACTACTATAGCAATATCTCATTAAAAGTGATCTATGCAGTAATACGACATCATATATGGTATGTTCAAACAGTTGAATCCTGATGAATGATAATTCAGGTAAAGTAAAATATTGATTAGCATATCTTGAGAAAGCTCTAAAACATTCTGCATAAACTTCAGGTTTTCACTCATGAACTAATTAATTTTTTTGAAAACACTCTGCATTTATGAATTTTGGAAGCTAAATGAAGCACAGCAGGGACTCCAGTTTATTGCCTAACAAAAACTATTACTCTCTTTAACAGTTCTGACAAGCACAGCTAAGTCTTACAAGAGCCATTCCCTTCTCTCCAACCTCTTTTTTTTCTTCCCAAACACTCTGTTGCCATATTAACAATCAATTTAGAAAATCTGCAGTTACATCAACAGCATATTGTAGGGAGCTGATTTTCTGATTTATATCTCTCTCAACTTATTTTCAAGGAAACAGTGTAATGAAATAACCATTGCAAATGACAGGAAGGCTTTTAATGTGTGTGTGTTTAATGTACAATGTACATATATTTGTGGTGTTTACTTTATAGCCTGTAAGTTTAGTGATAATGTTTGTAGCTCTGTCGTCAATAACCGAGGTAAGAGTTTTAAGGGAATAATATTCTGAAACAAAAATTGTCCCAAATAAAGAGTGCCCAAATTCTAATTTATTCAAATGTTTGCACATATGAACAATACTTACAAAGTCACCCTTTGGTCTGGATTATAGAACAAGAATGATTGGAGCAGATTTCACTGCAGATGTGTTACAATGATTAATAATAGCCCTTAGGAAACTCATTCTGAGTGTTATGGGGAGAGGAGTGAAGAGGCACTACGACACAATGATTCAGAAGAGTTTTCCTAGCTCTGGCAAGGGGATGGCTTTCTGCCCCATCCACGTACTCCTACAAAGACTCCAAAAAAATGCCAATTTCAGCCCACTGGTGAAACTCTGAACTCGTTATTCCTGAAACCAAAAAGCCTGCCTTCTTGTCAGTGTGCAAAAAGGCTTCACAGTCTGCCTGTAGAGCATTATTATTTGCTGGTTGTGATTTATGGTGTGAAGGAGAGTGACTGTGGCTGGGGTGTGGCTTCCTCAGTTTCCAGAATGGAACTGAACTGGAAATATGCAGCAGCCCTTCTGTAAAGCTGGAGACATTCCATCATATTTACAGGAGCAAGTGAAGATACAGATCTGCCGTGCCCATGTGCATCCATGGCAGGATATCAGTTGTTCAGCAGATGCTTGCACACATGTACCCCTGCATCATACACACCCTGCAAAATGTGAATGGACAGACTCTTTGATAAAGAAATTACTTTGAGGGCTCATGGAAAGCTTTTAGGAAGACAACATTGTACTACCTAGCATATTGTATTTGTCACAGGTTGTGAGAATAGCAATGATATTAAAGGAAAAAACTTATTATGTGTGAAAGCTGCTTTACATTGCATTCACTCATTTTCCACAAGAACTATTGAAAACTCTGACAAACTGATATATGAGCAAGTAAAAAGCGAGTTTACTGCATACAGACTTGCACTGTTTCTGATACAATTTTTCTCAAAACCCACTGTGCCAACCAAATGTCATTGATATGTGACTTTCCATGGAGATACATAGTATTGCAGTCTTTCAAAATACTAGACTAAGGCTGTTAACCATATTGCTTTAGACTTGCACCAAAATCAGAGTACATGAAGAAAGCAGACAGTTGGCAGAACTGGCCTTTCTACCACATAAGATCTATATCTTGGGAAAAGCATAGTTTGTGGAATAAAACTCTAATGTATTTACCATATGCTATGCTTGAAGCTTTTTAAATTCAAGCTAGTAATCTGCAAATTCAGTAATTCACACACACAAACTGGTACTCTTTTTTCACATTTCAGCAAAGATTTAATGTATGGTGTTGTAACATTACTAGGCTTTATTGCTTTTACCGAGCACACTGTAAAAAGTCCATCAGTATGCTGTGAAATGCTGTCAGAAGTAATGATAACTACACTATGTTTGTGAAGATGTGCAAGGCCTCCTTTATACAAGGGGAACAGGCTTTGCTTCTTATTCCTTATCTATTTATTCCTTAATTAGAGAGCTGAATATCTTTTAAAAAGACCTTCTAACCATTACTATGAACTACAAAGATTCTAATAGAAGGGGAAATAAAAATATGGAAAGCTGGAGACATCCATTTGAGAGCTCACAGTGAGAGAAATAGATAAGGCAGTCCAGGTCTACGTATCTATTCCTAGAGGAATGATTCTAAAGCTTACACCAACAGTGTGGGGCATTCGGTCAGCTCTCCTTTAGGACTGCCCCAGTCCATCCTTGCTTCAAACACCTCCAGGGAGCAGGCCACCACTAGTGTTACATGAGCAACAGTGGAAAGGAGCAGTTATGCATTAACACCTGAGTTTGCTCATGGAGAAAAGCTGAGCAAGAGCGGAAGGCTGTTTGCATAGAAAACATTCCCTGATGTTCCAGGCTGCTTTTCTTCCTCCCGCTTTCCCTCTTTCCCCTTTTCTCCCAGCTAGGATCTCCTGCTTGTCCCCTTCACCATCTCCAATTTGTAATGCTAGTGTGTTGCCAACAGCCCCTACCTTAACAGTTCAGGGGTAACCCACACAAAGCTGTCACTCTGCCAGGTCAGGTCCTGTTTGTGAGCATGTCAAACACATAATTGAGATCAGTCTGAATCATCCTGAATGTCCCATCTGGTCCATACTTCCATCCCACAAAGCCTTGCTTACTGTCACCCACTGTGACTCTTGGAGCTGTGTCCCACCTGTTTGAAATCAGTTGAGTTCAGAAGAGCTGGAGATGGCTGTTTGTTCACCATGTTCTGCACAGTCATATATAAAAAGACACAAGCTTATTTAGACCATCTCCAAAGCCAGCTTCCGTTTGGCTCAGCAGTGAGCTGGGCAAGGAGGTCAAACATGGCTAAAATGCACGCTAGGTTAAGGTAGGGGCCTGAAAAGCCTTCAGGAGAGTCTAGTAAGACTAGTTTTCCTCTTCACTCAGGCCAAGAATTCTTTTGTGTTATTTTCTCCACATGCCTTAATACACAAATAGAATGACCTTGATTTTGTTATGGCGGCTGACCTTATAGGAAATGTGTTGTATGCCTTCCTTTGTGAGCCTCTGTGTTGGTTAGGTTAAACACCACTTGCACAGGGTGATTCTTTAAAACGCCAGAACTAAAGCAGATTCTCCCAGCATTGTATATCTTCTGCAGATTGTTTTGTATGTGGGCATTGGCAGCACAGCTGGGGTAAGTATCTGCTTTCAAAGTATTTCAAGGTGTCCCAGGATACATAATGCCCTCTGTCCAGGCTTTGGTGGCTTCTAAATGGCCCTAGGCAAGGTCAAGCGACTGCTGTTCTCTATGGGCAGAACTGTGTGCTTTCCCATGTCCTCTGTAGAAAAAGAGAGCAAACCAGTTTTTACATTGGTACTTTTGACACAGAGACCACAGAAGGAGAGAACTATCAAATTGCATTTCCTCAGGTCACAAGCAGGTTAAATTCTAGAGGAAAAGTAGTACCATCACAGATAAGCCAAAAATGCTGCATCTTGATGAGTTACGGCATTCTTGTCTGACTGGTACAACATGAGAGTTCAGAAATAAGTGGTAGCAATTTGGCATTTAAATTAGCACAATTGTAGAAAATGCTACTTGGCAAGTATCAGATATTATGTCTAACAGACTAAGCATTTGTCTGCCACAGACTTCCTTTGTATGACAAAGCAATAAATAGACATGATGTTACTTTATATGGTATGAGTGTCACCTTGTGAAGAAGATAAGTGATGAAAATATGAAGTGAAGCTAAAGTTGGCAAAGATAAAGCAAACGAGGATATGTTAAAGCGTCAGCAGTGACCCAATTGCATGAATAGCATGATTCTGACTTGTAATAAAATCTTATGCTATTGTTTATATGTGCATAAAACACCCTTCTAGTGAAATGTATATGCTTTTACGTTCTCTCCCACAAAACTCTACAGAAATTAGTGCCATCTTACGACCCAGAGCCAGAAAGCTGCAGACACAAAGACTGAAAAGAACTGTTGGCTCATTCAGCCTTGATTCTCCACCTTTTTCAAAATTTTACACTGCAGCATTACCACCACCATCTAATCTCTAAGGTCTTGAATACCCACTGTGATGGTGCATTGACCCTATTCCTTGAGAGAATAGCCCATTGCCAAATTACTCTGACTGTTAATAATGTTTCCCAATATCAAGCCCAAACAATTTCTTCCTTCAGGCCACTATTGCTTACTGCACCAGGGTGACTAGTCTCTGTTTCCATTACTGGTACCTTTCACATATTTATGGAATACTGTGTCTGAATTACTGTTCTGACTTTCAGTTTCATTTGATCCCTCTCATTTGTTACCATCAGATGTTTTTCTGATGTTTTATCCTCAGACTCCAACATCATTTTGTTGCCCTCCTTTTTATTATATGTAGCTTTTCTATATAAGGCCAGAATAGTTCAGTTTTTATTCTACATACCCGAAAGAGTGAAATGACTGAATAAAATAAATTTGTTTAGAGGTAACTTAGCACCCTCTGGTGCATCATTAGTGTACTGCAAATTTCCTTTAAGATTTAAAGGAAGGTAACTCATCACAAAGCAAGAACAATTTAACAGGAGATGCATGCTTAAGGGAAGAATAGATCTTTTGTATTTAATGTCACATAGAGGATTTTCTTCTCTTCTTAAAGAAGAAAATACAGCATTAAATATTTTCAATGCTGTTTTGTTTCATACAAATTATAAAAGCATTGAACTAGGCACATTTATTTCCTCGTATGGCTTTTATTATTTAGAATTTAATTTTGCTAGTAATTATTTTGTATGATAAATTAGACCCAGTTAGATTTACATTTTGAAAATTTCACATACTAGTCACTTAATTGATTTGCCTCATTGAAATTTTTCACTTTACCTGAACTGGGAAGCAAGAGGTGATCACTTGAAAGGCATTTCTACTCAAGATGTATAGCTCCTATGCCATTTCTTTTTAATTGACTCAAATTATATTCTGTTTTTTCTTCAAAATCATTTCAAAGCTGCAAAATCTCCAAAGCTGAGTGTGGGTTTTTTCCTTCAGAATTAGACTGTAGGCACAAATAGATTATGTAGTACCTTTTAAGTAAGTAGAAGATACTATTAGATACTATTAGGTAGTTCACAGCAGAAGTAAATAATATAAATACCAATTTCTATACTATATTTCTTTTCTTTATTGACGAGATGTTCCAAACCCTCTTCTTCTCAATCTACGACCACAAAGCACACCCTGTCTGAGCAAAGCTTTTACCTCAGAAAGGGAAAAGTGATGATGATTACCGGACCCATTAAGATTGTTGTTGAATTTGTGTGGAAACCACTGTCATGAGCAGCAATATAGAAACCATTCTGCTCTCTGTGTGTATGTATACACATCTCTGAATGACAGGGTGTATTTTTTATCATTGTCAATTCTGTAGAACAAGTGTCTCTGAGAGAACAAACATGATTCTTCCCAGTGAACCTTCAGGCAAGCCCCTTTTATAGAGCCAGCTTTGTTAACTTTATCAACTTCAAATTCTGTCTTCAATTGCATCCATGCAATTCCAGAAAAAAAAAGAAAACTGATAAACCCTAGATATTTCAACTGAGTGTAGAATCTAACTTTTAGCAGTCACAAAAGCTATAACCTGACCTTGCAGACCTGGATGATGACTTTGCAGTACAATAAAACAGAAATTAGAAAGAATACCTTCTTGTGATCCAAACAAATTTGACAGGAAAACCTTTGAAACACAGTTCATGTGGAAGATGGCAATTATATTTTACTAGCCTCATTTTTCATCTATTGCAGCTCATCTTGAACAAGAGAAGAGTAGGAATTTGTAAAAAGATTATGGATAGTCCTTTACTGTATATGTTTATGTCTTTCTAAAACTAAACCTTTCAAACTAAAATTTTGCTTGAAAATTAATTTACTTAGACATTCCATCCCTGAAGTATAAAGTCATAGTGGAGAAGAAAACACACAAACTTTCCCCTGGTAAAAAATAAAAACAATTACTCATTTGTTTGTAATGGGTTTACATTTAAATAAGGGAAACGTGAAGTTTAAAATTTGTTATGGAAGCTCCTACTCCAGAAAGATTCACAAACTAGGTATTTCTTCACCTATTTTACACTAGATCAAGTGGCACACCCACCTGTTCAAACTCAACTCTGTAGACAGCCAGAGGGAAGATATGAAACAATGAAATCAAATCCAGAGCTAGTTAAAACAGTCATTCACTTTTCAGTTTTCTAGATGAAATACTCTTTTTGTCTCAGCAAAACAAAAAACTCCTTCATACTCCCCTTTCTATTGTGGTTTTTCTTTTTCCTTTAGGTCAAACAAAACATTTCAACCCAAAAGAGAATGTATCATTTACTTAGAGGACTTGATTTCAAATACAAACAAACTTTTAGTTTTAGTATTTTTAGAACAATTAAGGTAAAGTTAGTGTCAAAACAAAACAAAGTAAAATTCTTTTCTTTCAAAATTTTCAAAATGTTTTGAATTTCAAAAAAACCTGCCAAGTTTTTACAAAAAATGTGCCACAAATTCACAAATAGTTTCAGCAGCCCTCCAGCTGCATATTTACTGACTCAGGCATACAAGATTTTGCTCAGACATACACAATAATGGTGGGAATCTCAAAGGAAGAGCTACCCTCAAAAGAAAAAGATGTCATTCTGGCACCCTCCATTCAGAGCCTCTGGTTGCTATTCCCGAGGGAGAGTAAAGGTAGCCTCCAACATATTCTTTCTTTTCATAGCTGTTCCCCCATTTCATCTCATTTTGGGAAGAAATCACTATTACCTAAATCAAATGGTAAGCTTCTTGGACTGCGGTATAAATATTGCACTTATAAACTCAGCAGTGCTTGTTAGAATGTAATATATCCCAAATCTTAAGTCTTTCAACAGTGCAAACAAAAAGTGATCTACTGAACAAAAACCCCAAATTGAAATTCTGGAATCAAATACTCATAAATTAAAATATATTTCAGGCCTGGGGCTCATCTCTAATACTGTACAGGCACAACCATTTATACACAGAAGCCTACTGGAGGTCTATGCATTCACAGCAAGAAGTGTTCACTGAGTATATAACCATGTTTTGTCTTAACACTTAGTTAATAAAGGCTGTTTATTTTTACAATACATTTTAAGCCAAAAATTATAAAAATAGCTACAGTATTTTATAGTCCTGTTTAAAACTACCATAGATGTTAATCAGCAATATCAGCAACATTTTAAATAGATTATTCAAGCTGAATAGTTAGCTGTTTATGCCAGTTTGACATTTTATAGAAATTACAAGTACTCAGAGATCCAAAGACTGTGTAGGGCTTCTCCAGATGCATACTGAACAAAACAAATCACAGATGTTTGCTTATCTTTCTACTGAATGTCCTCCAAAATTAGTAGATCCTAGAATAACAATAACAAATACAAATAGAAGTATTTTTAATAATACTAAAGGAAAACTTTACTCATGTAAATATTTTTGAAATCTACTGAAGAAAATGGAAAGTAAAAACTATCAAAATTTAAAAATATGAAACAGACATTTTGATATAAATTTTTGTATAGCTGTTTTTATCAATTGAAAAATGTTCCTCTATATTTCTATAAAAGAATTAGAATTCTATTTCTTTAAAAGAATTTGTGCTGTATTTGAATTTTGGCTACACAGGTGAATGTCAAAGTAAATACTGTTATTCTGAATATAAACTGCAATTAATTTATAAACATACAGTTGAAATCAGACCAATACTTAAGTTCAGTATGGCTGCTTATTTTTATTTACTCAGATTCCTACTCCATTATTTACAGAATCTATCTGGTTCATATATTATATCACATGGTATATCACTATCCAGAAACTTCCACATGTAAAACAAATATGATGTAAGCTTTCACAAGCTATAAGCATTCAAAATTTGAAAATGATTGAATTTCCTAAAACATCTTCATTTTGCTTTCATTAGGTTTCTTCGTATCTACAGAACAGTTTAGCTATAAACTCCAAACTGCTTGAGTTGTGTTGCCCTTGGAATAGAAAAGTCACTTTTATAAATAAAGAAAAATAATTAAACAATTTTAGTCTGAATTTTCCTTTTAATGTAAATAACAAAGTTTTCACTTGTGATGTAAACTTTGCAATATGAAGAATCAATTTGCCCCAGTGGAATTCCTAACATGACCATACACACCTCTTGGGCTAGTCTCTGTACAGCTACTTTTGCTAGCTTTATGCTGCAGTTATTACCCTGCATATTTATGTCAGTGTCTTGATGACAGATAGACTCGCAAGAAATGTGAGGTTGAAAGAGAAATTCTGGCAAATGAGGGAACAGTACTAGGACTGACAAGTTCATAGGATAGGGAAGATTACTACTAAAGACAGTGATGAGATAATAACAAGCAATAACAAAAGAAATACAATTAATATAGTATAGAATATGGGAAAGATGACCAGAAATAAATGATCATATATAATCATCTAAGCCTTTTCTCCCAGACTGTGAAGATGCAGAGCATGTGATACAGAAGTACAATGAAATATCTAATAATAATTATAAAATACACAAATAATACTAGAAAATAAACTGGTTTTGTCATTTTTAATTTTATTTTCATCATTTCTTTATTCTTTGGTCTAAGTCTGTTTGCTGTAATTATCAGGGCTTCTCTTTTATACTTTTCTTGCTTCCCTGGAAAAACAGACTTTAGTGTCCTCTCATCTTTTTCTTTTGGTCCATCCTGTTCCCTTTTTTACACAAATATTCTGCATTCTTATAGCCATTCTTCATCATTTTTTTATTCTGTTTCTTCTATAGCCTTTGTTTTATATCATGCATTTTTCTGTACTCCTTTTCTTCTCCAAACCCTTTTAATATCCTCACTTTTCTTTTCCATTCCTGAATATGCCTTCCTTCCTTTTCTGTCTCATCTGTTCGTTCTCTATTCCTTGTTTACTTCAAGAGGAGTTTGTTTATTTGTTCATTTCCATTAATTTTCCCAAGTTCCTAATAACTAGAACACTAATACTTCACTTGTTACATTCAGAATACTGCAGTTTCCTTTTATGTTCCTTTTTCTCCACTGGACATGAGAGGTCAGCTGTCATCCACTTTCTACAGCACTCCATTCATTCATGCAGGAACTGTCTCAGGTTCATTCTTTTCATTATAGACTATTCTTTCCTTCTTTCCCTTGTGTAAATTCAACCATTCTTATTCCTTAATTCCTTAATAAGAGTCCTTATTAAAGCACTCCTGTTGACTATCTCAGTCTTATCTGTGTTCATTACTCCTTACTTCCAGCTGAAATACTCTGACTTACTATGACTCCCACTGAGTCTACTTCTTCCACTAATTGTCTGCTATTCTCCATTCTTTACTTGAGAGTTGTTGGAAGATTAGTTTTTGCCAAATTATTATATGCTTTGCATTGTTCAGAATTGCTAGGAATTTGTCAGATTTAAATCTTTGTAAAAACATTGTGGGAAGTGAAGCAAGAACACATTCTCATAGCAGATATTCTATTGTACAGATGGATAAGGCTAAATAGTGCTAATAAACCACAAATTTTTTCATATTTTTTGATAGCTTGCTTCCAGTTTTCAAATATCATTTCTACCCTGTATAATTTGTTTCTCTGAGCTCCAGTAAACAAGCAACAATTGTATTTTATGCTGAAAATTTTTCAGTAGAGAGAGTCAAATTTTGTTAATTTATAAAATATACTTGCCTAAATGTTGTCTCTGCAGAAGGCCAGGGATGGTGATTGGATGTCTTGTTCCTGATGATTGTGAGGAAGGTGATGTAAATGGATACAGCTGCGGTGTTCTGAAGTCAGAAGTAGCCCATGACCCCATTCTACTACTTTGTGATCCAGATGATGATGTGAGTGGACATCCATTATGTGGTAGTCTTATAGGTGTGGATCTATTAATTAAATTAATTTCTGAGTAAGATTTGAGGCTACTTTTGTACTACAAGAGATTTCAAACCTTTTAAATTCACAGTGCTAACATTTTAATAAAAAACATTATAAATTGTTATGTTTTACAGATTCCTTATTCATCAGACATTTAGATATTTCGGATTTTTACACATTCTAAACAGTGGAAGGAAAACAAAAGGTATGAGAATCAGAGATAGAAAAGAAATATTTTGTTATGTATTTTAAATTTATGCTAAGAAGGTATATTGTGCTTTATGATTATGGGGAACAAGAGTTTATACTTTCTGGATCCATTTTAAATTTTTTCTTCATGTTGATATTTCTCACAAATTGAGACCTTTTCAATGTTTAGATGAAAAGCCTGAAAGAGCTGCTGCACACTGCATGACGATGTTCAGGTTACTCAGAGAATAGCTCTCTGTGCAATTTCTCAGTAAGATGTTGGGGATATTGTGTTGCAATCTCTGACTTTTAGAAGAAACATAAAACAGAGACGTTTCACTTTCTTAATAAAAATTCACCACTCTTTATATAAAGTACTGTGACTGTAGATGTACACAACTACAGGAACTCAGATTACCTCTGAACATTTTGAAGAAAATAATTTCAAAATGTAATCTTCCAGCAATCAAAAACATATTCATATAGGTGATAGTTAGCTTACACAATAACATTTCTTATTTAGAAGACAGATACAGAATATAGCCTTTAAGTGTACAGAATCACTGAGGCCAGACAAGAGTTAAATTTCAGTCTCCAATAAAAGACTGTAACATCTTGAAAAGCATGAGCTCTATTTAATTACCTTGTAGATCCTGCTTTACTATTTTGACTTGACATTATTCCAGATGGCTGAGAACTTCTGTAGGATACACTGCCTGTAAGAATTATATTTTTGAATACAGGATTAAAATGAATTACCCATTTTACTTAAGAGATATCACTTTGGAAACAAGGATAAATACCTTAATTACATTTTCTGGGCCACATTCACCATCAGTTTATTCAAGCATGAAAAACCATAGAGAATAACAATAGAAAATGAAAGATAAGGGATGAAATAAAATCCGGACAAAATAAAATCCTCGTAACACTTGAGGAAAGATCAAAATAGCCCTAAAAATGAATAATGCTTTGGGGGATTTAGCACATACAAGACATCTGCTGAGGCAGCATTTGTTTTCCAGTATCTTTTGCTAGAAGTCCAGCAGAAGTGAAAGCTCTCATAACTCCTCAGCAGTACTCCAACAGAAGGTAATGGTGAAAAATTGACTTAAATCTCAACAGATTAATCCCTACATAGAGCTTAGCTGTCACAAAAAACATGATATTGTACCATTCCTGCAAATCTTTTCCAAGATTGACACAGATAAGTTGGTTTCTTTCACCTGCTCTCATTTATTAGAATATTAAGGTAGTGCTGCTGAGGTGCTTCAGTTCTTCAGCTGTTTTTTTTTTTTTCTGCCTCATCGATCTCCTTTAAAAAAACTTTACTTGCTGTACCAATAAATCATTGTTTGTACTGACTCTTACTTTTATAAATATTAAATCTATTGCATGACTGTGCTTTGATTCATTCAGCTTTGAACATTGCAAGACTTTATGGGTTGATTCTGAAATGTGCTGAGCACATAACTGTTTTACATATAATTTTACTATCAAATTACATATCTATTTATATTCAGACAAAATGAAAAAAATGTTTACCTAGACTATGGCTATCTTGTTATCCATAAATTTATACACAAAAGTGCATTTAGAAAGGATCTGAACATATAAATCAGACATACCATAGAAAAAATCTGACATAATATAGAAAAAAGCAATTTTTACTTATTACAGAATCAGAGAAGGGTTGAGTTTGGAAGGGATCCCTGGAGATCATCTAGTCCAACCCCCCTGCTCCAGCAGGGTCCCCTACAGAAGATTTTCTAGGGCCCTGTTCAGACAGCTTTTGAATATCTCCAAGGATGGAGACTCCACAACACCTCTGGACAAAAATTCGTTACACTGTGCATTGCAATTGTAATTATCCCTATTCCAGGACTTTTACACCATGTAAAAGCATAAGAGTGCTAAAAGCTCCATTTTTTGGCTGGAGATGGATCCTCTTAACAGCTGAATCCAGCTGTAAGGTTGCCTGAGAATGGACTGGTATAGGAGCATGCTGGATAGAAAAATGAGAATGAAAGGGGCCCATGAATGGTATACCTGCAGACCACTGGAAATTCTGTGAAACTCTTCACAAATAAACAATGCGCAAGAAGATTGTAATAGTTTCAACTGGCTGTCATGCATGTCTTCTTTACTTCAGAGAGCTACAACAGCCCAGGATTGAAAGGCAGTCAAATAGATAAAATGTCTCATACCCTAATATACTGATATAGTAAAACCATCACCTCTTTCTGAAGAAATTCCTGGTTGTTACCAAGTATTTTTGTAACTTTCATTCAATTTTCCCTTATTTTCTCATCTGATATTTAAAATGATTTTTATGGGCAGCATTAATCTCTGGTAACTATAAATCGGTATAACCATGAAGACTAATGGAGAGCCAATAACATATACTGCCAGTATGTATGTTCTGTTCTACCATATACATCATTACAGTATTTTCTTTGCAACTGTTGACTATGGTTGCTCAGCAAACATCATTTTGGCTATAAGAAATTATTGATAGAACAGAGCAGGTAAATACAGAGATTTATTTCATTCTTCATTTTTAACCATTTCTCATCTGCTGGACTGACATCTACACGACAAGTTCCCTACACCTCAACACAATCCAAGCTTGCTCAGTAAACTGCTAAAGCACGGATTTTAATTTTGGAATACTCTTAAAGTAATATAAATTTTATCTAGTTATAAATTTTATTTTTACTTACCCATACGTCCACCTTGGGGTGGAGTTATTAGTGATAGTCTTGTTGGACCAGTCAGTGTCTCAGGCTAAATGAATGGCAAGGTATTAATTACAGTGTAATAAGTACACAAATTAGTAAGATATTTTAAGTAACAGTGTTCTAGGTTTGAGGAGTACAAAACCAGCAGACTTTGGGCTCTCTCCATTGCTCTCCTGCAAGGCAAAGATACTCTAAGAAGGGTTGCCCTTAAGAGACAGAGATCTCCTAGACCACCATTCTGCATTGCTAACTTCCAAATTATCCCTTCCAGGTTTGTTCATAGCACTAAAATGCAAAACTGTGGAATTAAGTTACTGTTTTTTTCAGAGATACACAGGGAAAAAAATACATGTACTTGAGTTTTATTCCAAAATGTCCTTTCTGTCACATTCAGATAAAAAATTATCATATGCTTACATCATTTTCTGTGCTGAGATTCCATCCTTAAGCAATCTTCTTTTCCTGGATGTTACCTCTCCTAACCGGGGAAGAGTTCCTCCCTCCATTTTCCTCTTAGAGAGGTCATTCAGAGCTTAAAATGTAAGGTTTTAACACTGCCCTCAGACTGGTGACTGCTACCATCTAGCTTTTTCTTAACATGTGAAGATGTCATTCACACATTGATGCCCCTGGACATAGCCAGAGGCATCATCACCTGGTCAAACAGCAAATAAAATTCTTTATGAAAGGTGAAAACTAATGACTGGATAACTAGCTTAGATCTGCACTGCAGATATCTACATGAGGTCGAATGAAGGTGGGAATCTTATGTATACTTCCATTCCTTAATATATTTGACTTTCAAATTTAATCCTAAGTCTCAGTTTCAAGCAATAGCAACATTTATTTTGGAAACAGTTACAACATTCTTATAACGTAAATATACTTGGAACTCAAGAATTTGCTATTTAATTTAGCATCACAAGTTTATAACCTTGTCTATGCCATAGGGAGAATAAAATTATAGAAATCAGTGTTGTGATTTATCTCTTACTAGTTCCTTTTGGGAAGTATTTGACTTCTACTAAGCATCAACCATAGCTGAAATCAGCATGCATGTAAGAATTGTTCTGAATGGGGGGAATCTACTTTTTACAGTAATTAACAGGGTAGAAGAAACCAAAAACATACATATATATATATAAAAAAGGAACTTACTTTCCTCATTGGTGAAGGTACAGGATCAATCTCCATTGAATCCATTCTTATAACAAAAATCAAAGTAAGTATGACGTAATAAAAATAACACATTCATTATAATGACTAAAATTACATTATATTCCCCATGTTTAATTTGATTAATACATAATTAATAATGCTTAATGCATAATACATAAAAAAGTACTTATCACCTGTTCCAAAACCCACTAGAGGTAAGAAAAATCAAGTAAGATTTAGTAAGAATCTTACTAGAATCCACATTCTAGTAAGAATCTTGGTTTAGATACTTACAGAGAAAGTTATTTTATGACTAATGATGTTATACTTCTATTTAAGCCAGAATAAACATGCACATTTATATATTTGTCATTTGTCTTCACACTAATGGCATTCTGAAATTTTTTTTTTTAAGTGAATTAGTCATAGGTAAAGAAATCTTTTAGCTTGAACAAGCTATACATTCAATTTATTTAAAATTTAATGAGCATTGAATGCCTAGCTGGGGTTGATCCTATCTAACTAGATAACTACAGTGTAAATATGGATGTCTGTACTAGTCATTCAGATTTCCTGTACCATCAATGGGAAGAAATACTCACCATTGGAGCTCATTTAATCAGTCTGTCCAAAAAGTCTTAGAACAAGGTGAATCATGCCTTAAAGTTTTTTTTCGGTGAATACCAAGGCAATCTATACAGCTAGCTAATATGTATATTAGGATATACAAAACCCTCCCCAGTACTTTTATATATACACAGTTTGCAAAAGGAAACACAAAAATTAGAAAATATAGTCATTTTAAACTCACTGCCAAAAGGATACATACTCTACAAAATAAATGGTTTTAGGTGAAAAAATTTGTAAATATTTTGTTATTGTAAGGTTTTTATTGGAAATTAATGGTTTTGTACCTACATTTCAGAAGTAGAAGCATGACTAGGGTGGAGAGAATATGAAGAATATCCATTCTGAATTTTTGAAGGAACTGAAGTTAGCAATAAATGCAATATTAGAACATTGTTATATCCAGTGATATATATTACATAGTTAATATTTTAAACTAACACTTCTTACTGGAAAGTGGATTTCTGCTTGTACTGGAAAGTGGCAGTTGAGTAGTTTGTTGAGGAGGTTTCATACTAAAAGCAAAATGAAAGGAACAATGGATATAAGCTAAAAATCGGTTTGGTTAACTCATTTGTATAACTGGTCAATAGAGCATAAGATCAAAGTATATTATCCATCAATAGCTTTCTACCATGTCACAGTTCATCATGAAGCAAAATAAGCAGTGTATTTGATATATCAGTCATTCCATGCACAATAATGCCAATTTAGGATAACATTATGGCAGAATACTTTATGGAACAACAGGTATTAAAATACAGTTATTAACTACAACTGCCTCTAAAATCTTCATTTTGATGTGTAAATTTCCCAAACCTTAAAAATCTAGTTCTCTAAGGAGATGTTGGCATATTTCTACTAATCACCAACTGTTATAAAAAACTGATACCTTTGCTAATAATCATACGCAGGAGCAATATGTCTCACTGGGCATATGAGGAGAACCACTAGGTCAAACTCTTTTGGTAGAACTTTGTGAAAATCTAAAATTCAGTTAGAACTCTGTAGTTGGTAAAACCAAGATGCTATTTATTTGAGATGCAGATAAGGAAAAGGAAACAGAGAATAAAAATATAGTTTCCTTTCTACTCTTTATCTTTGCCATCTTACACCAAGCACCATAAGAGAGCATAATCTAGTACACTATGTGCATGTCAGAGTCAGAAGAAAGTGTATATTAAAAAACACAGAAAAGGAATGACAACACAAGATATTGCAATTAAATTGCTGGCTCAGTGAACTGGCTTATCAAGGACGTTTCAGGATCCTACTATTGGAATGCATAAAGTGGCATTCATGGAGAAAGGTTTCTCTCAAGAAGATGGATCCATGGGAAGTAGTACATTATAACTACACAGTAAGAACTCTGATACACTGATACCAATACTCACTAAAAGGAAAAAAAAAAAAAGGGCCACGGCTGTTAGATTTTTTCCCGTAGTTTTTGAAGTCTTAGAAAGGAGAAGAATAAAATACGATATGGAAGCAAATGGAAGATGGAATGAATAATAATTTTACCATAGGAGATCACATCAGATTGATTGGACATTTTTTTTGTTTTGTTTTATTTTCTGGTAAGCAGATTTTTTAAACAGTAGTAAGATAGTACATTTAATCTATGTTAATTCAATCTAAGCATTACAGTGCTGTATAGGTCACTTAGTCTTTAAAGCAGAGATAAGAGGGATTAATTCAGTTAACTATGATGTAAATAATGTTAAAAGGGAAACAACAACAAAAAAGGGTTAAGAGAGTGCAGAAGTGTTATTATTGATGTCTCCTTCAGATTAGTTTTGCAACTGATTCTATTTAATATATTCATTATTGACTTAGACATAGCCAGCAGTCTGTGAAATCTGTAGACAGATTTAGAAAGTATCATCGATATGAAGGAGGACAAGATAATGATAAAATAAAAATAATGTGATCTTTTTGAATAAAATGATTGAAATAAAATGAAAGCTAATAAAAAGTAATAGCACAAAGCACACTTAGAAGTCAATAATAAGAACTGCTATAAGTTGGAAATTCAGCAATTGCCAGTAATAAAGGATAAAAAAGATTTAGGTGTATCAGTCAATGAGGGGATAATAATAAGCTACCTCTTAGTGCATTTGTGCAAAAGGCTATTTTGAGATGAGCTGAGTAGTTTATTTTTACTACATACAAGGCAGATTACAATCATTTTACAAAACTTTGCTAATTCAGCAAGTGGGCTAGTTGTAGATATACTGGAAAAGATATTGTGAACCTTCTAAACTGATGCTGGAAAACTTGAAAAAGAGCAACCCAAATTCATGTCAGTGCAAACAGAAATATTAAAACTGCATAAGCATTCAGATGTTTAATCCATCATAATAAATACCGCTTGCTAAAAGTTCATTTTTAGAATAATTACTGACTTGAATTTTTTTTAAATTATTCTTTCCTGACAAGCTTGATTAACATGAAGAAATGGACCTGACAACAAAAATCATTATTCATTTATTTCTATAAGGTTAAAAATATACTTGATTTATTTATAGAACACAATATCAAAGAGAAAAGCAAACAAAGCATGATTTTTATCATTTTATCAATTAGCCCTGCTGTAATCTGATTACAAAGAATGTTCCCCATTTATTTCTGCTGCATTAAACCTCTTACCATTGTATCTGATGCAATTGTTGCGTTGCTTTCTTGAGAGATTCTTCCAACTTCAGTGTCTGTGATGTAATCAGAGATTTAAACAAACTCTATTTGTGTAATACACAAATCCATTTTCATACAACTAGTATTCTAAACTGTTGAAAGGTTGTGTTTTGCTGGTTTTAATCTTAGATATCATTGCCATTCCAGATTTATTATTAGATAAAAAGGGGCAAGACTATAGCTGTTATATGGATCACTATATAGTCAGTCTGAAGAAGATGAGCTTGTTTGGGGCAGTTATAGACTTAGTGTGATTATCTTTTGTGAAGAAATGCTTTGGTAACACAGGATACATGAATACTAAGAACAGTGCTTAAAAATAGTTTGCTTCTGTTTTTCTTCATCTTTTCCATATCTGATAGAAAAGTTAGCATATGTAAATTAAAAGCATCTTGAAAAAATACCAATACCATTTCCAGAATACCAAGATCACATATTTCTTTTTTGAGATTCAAAATTTATTCAGTTCTTTGCGGTATATCTACTTGCAATGATTTATGTGAAGAATATTTTCTATTATGTAGTGGACATAACCAAAAAAAAATCTCCATTAAAGAATGTTATTAGCTTGCAATATTGAAGATTCCAAAGAACTTTAGGTCAACTCTCTAGTATGTGTAATTTTTTTTACAGGCTACATTTTTATTTTTTATGGAGGATGCAAAAATTTACTCAATAGTCTCGATACCATATCTGTATTTTATCCTTAACTTCCAGTGTGTGACCTTAGTCCTTCACTACTTCATACTATTCATATTTTGACCTGAAGACAAATTATAAGTCTTCATGTTAACTTTTTGTGATTCTCCTTACAGTATTATTTGAATTCTCTATAAACATTGATTGATTTACCTTTATAAAATCAAATTGGTTGTGGAAGACATTATGTTCTTTTTGCAGATGAGAAACTGAGGGAAAACAGATTAAGGACAAAGTCTAATTTATGTAGGATCTGATTTTTTGCATATTTTCTGTTAATTGATTAGCATCAGACAGGTAGCCTGAGATAGAAGAAGGGGTAGAATTCAGTTCTCTAAAATAGGATTCAGCAACACTTTTCTTGCAATGTCCTATTTCATTCACGACTTTTGACTTTTAACTCACAGAGGAGGTACTTTACAAACAAAACCCTCTTTTTTCACACAGTCCTGTGTCAACCCCCAATCGCACAGATCTTGTGGGAAAACCATGGAATCATGTACTTCAGGACTGCATCATAATATACACAAGTGGGGAAAAAACTCCTGAATGTTGAATGGCTGCATGTACAACTTGAAAGTTCTTTTAATGTGTGTATTTTTTTATGGAAGTCAACTGAAAAATACCAGAAAACCTATTACATAATTCATTAGTGAAGTTAAAATATTAACATCTATCACAAGTCTATTGTCCGCAACATAAGCAAACAGAATAATTACTAGCAATGGTGTATTTGCTGTGTGCACAGGCACATAAGATGATAGCTCTGTAGTATATGGAAAATCACTGGAAAATGGTCAGTATCACTGTAAGAATAACCTGTAAGGCAAATGCTGTAATGTAATACCCTTAGAATGTTCTAGTAAAACTAATCTGAATCATTTGCAAAGAGGTAAAAAGGTATCCAGAGAAACAAAATTTGTATTTCTCCTCTTCTAGTGTTATATATTGAAGAGTCATATTTTAAGCCTCCAGTAAAAACTTCTCACTGTGGGATCAAATTGAGTTTCTAGAAATTACCTCTGGCATATCAAATCTGGTCTCATATTTAAGTCAGCCTTTTTGTCCTTTCTGCTCCACTGTCTTTCCAATCCATCACTGTGTATATGGAGGCAGTTCTCCCCATCCCCATCTCTGACACCGGTTATTGGCTACACCTCTTTTATCCGCAGATTGTTTCAAATGCAAAAGAAATTACTTTTGTATTTTATTGAGTAGGAATTCTACTGGCTTTATCTTTCAGTCCTCAGACCCCTGAACTCCTGTTCTTTTTAGAGTCTTCAATTACGAAAAACAGACAAATGGCCATAATGATACAGATTAAGGGTTCAGCTAGCCCAGTATTCTGTTTCCAGCAGTGGCCCTGAGTAGACACCTGGGAGACAGTAAGAACAGGGCAAGACTACAGACCACTGCCCTAATACTCTCCCAGTCTCCTTTTTTTCAGCTCAGGGGATTTAAGGAGACTGTTGTAATATATCTATTTGTCTAATAGATCTGCCTGGCAAGAACTTCTTCTGCACATCATTCCTGCACTGAGAAGGCAGCAGTGTAGTATAAACGCCTCCAGACAGGGGTCAAGCTTCAGGAGAACATATTTCTGAAGCAACATAATGACCACAAAAGTCCCAGAAGATTTTTTTTTCCCTAATGAGAGTTAGGTTTGATCAAGAGAGTGGCTGGTGGAAATGTCAGGAACAATGTACTTTATCCTGCCTCTTTCTAGGACTGGATGATTTAAAGGCCAAAATCCCTTAAAGCAAGTGAGTAGCTATTTCTTTCTTAATATCTCTAGGTCCTATCAGAATATGTGGGGACTAGACTCTTCAGGAATACGGACATCAAGTGCTCACATCACAAATCATCATCCGCCCCCCAGTATCTCTGAAACTCACAGAAAGAGCAACAAAGAAGCTTTCACCAAGGTCATGAAAGCTGTTAGTTGACAATGATAGTGAGGACATATTAGAAATAAGGAAGGAACCCACAAAGATAGACAAGCATGAGAACCCCCGTTGTGCATTTCATTATGCAGTACTCTGCCTTTCCCAAAGGCTGTGGGCCAAGGCCTGAGAAGTGGAGGGTGCCAGGAAGAAGCACTTGGGTCAAAGGGAAGATTTATGCTTCCTCACCTCCCTCCAGCTCACTGCCATTTGTCAAGCTGTTTACATGCTAGGCCATTCCACCCTTACTTCATCCCTTCCCCCCTCTCCTCATCTCAAAGCCAGCGGCAGGAAGACTTGGATGGAGATTATCACCCTGACATGAACATACACTCACTCTCCACTGTCCCCTGTGCCTCTGCCAGCTGCAATCTACCTCTCCCCAGCTCCTTCAGGCTCCCTGGCAGTAGCCTTGACAGGGGGAGTATCACTAACTGAAACTCACAGGCAGGAGATTGGTATATTGCTGCATGGGGAAATTCTTATCTTCCTGCTCACCTCAGCCTCACTGCCAAGCCATTTCTCCAACAAAACAGCCTCACCAGTGCTAGCCTTAGCTGCACATAGGATGTATATTTCAACCACCCTCTTCTGACCCTGATCCAGTGCAAGCAGTTTTAAATTATAAACAAATACACAGAACAGAAAAAACAACAATAAAAAATACCCAAACCAGTGTACCATTGAAAGAGCAACCAGCCAAACTTTCAGCTGTCTCCATACTAGCACCTGAACACCTTCCTCAGCTCAGCAGCATCCTGGGTGCCACTGTTAAATGACTATCATAACAGTAAATAACTAAGAAAGTTATCATCAAAAAGTATCAAGTATAAAAAGTACCAAAACTCTGCACAGATTGTCTGGAGACAACATTTCCACTTGTGGAAAAACTATTAAGAGTTTGTCTTACTTTGCCTCCGAGTCTGAATTTTTACCATATGGAATCAGATCAGAAAGGACCATGAAATCAAATGAATTCCTCTATGGCCTGGCCTTGAAAGCAGAAGGACAAGACTTTTAAAGAACCACCCACTCCAAAGTAAACTAGGACTGATCCCAAAATGCAGTCATGGAAGCTAGGGGAAAATGGGCCTCAAAACATTTAAGTTTACAAGCTGTTTCATAATTTGGGACCATATCATATGCCCTCTTTACACCAGAAATGTCCAGCTGGCCAGCATTTGTTTTTGCCTCTGTCATTTCAAACTTAGGACACCTACTGATATGTTGATCTACCAGTACTGTCAAGTAGCTTTAAGCAATATAGCTGGCCATGTCCTTAGAGATGAATAAAACAGTCATCTATTTGCACAAATACTTGGAAGTAGCTGAGAAATGAAAAAGAAATCTTGGATTTCTTTCCAGCTTGCAGAGAAAGAGGCATAAATTTCACTACTTGTTCTCCAGAGAATGATTGATTCTATTCCTCTCCCCACTGCACTATCCCTATCTCAGGGCACCAGCCTTTAGTCTTGTTCTGCATTGCTCAAGTTTCTCATTTAGTTTGTCTTACTTTAGTTTGTCAGTCTGGGTCTTGTTTTCCTCTAGGCTCATCATCTGAGAACCAACATCTCTTCATTCCTTCCATTGCCTCCTCCCTGTAGTGAATCATCTGTCTCTTTTCTCCCTGTCTTTTACTCTCCATTTAATCTCTGTCACTCCACAACTAACAGCCGTCTTACTAAACCATAATCAATAAAGTCATCACAGATTTTAAACAGTTAAAAACTGGCATTTATAATGACAGAAAGGAGGAAATCTTGATAAGCTGTGCCAAGTAATCCTATAAAAGATGAATGTATTTGCTAAAAATAAACCAAAGTAATAAGGCAAACATAGCCAACAAAAATAAAAACGTCAAACTCAGAGTTACCTTTTGTTTGTGGTATGCTACTAAATGTCTACGATGTTTTTCCTGAAATTCTGAAATCTAAAAATAAAATTTTTACAGTTATACCAATCTTCACCTAAGTACATTTATGCAACCTCAGAAAAGACTAATGGAGAAGAATCACTTAACAGAATTTGTGTTTTTCTATATTCTAATAATTATTTAACATATTCTTTATACAATCCTTTAAATCCTCATGCAACAAAAAAATTTCATGTCCAAGTTATTATCACTGAGGCAGAAATTCTTATGAAGTTTATTTAACCTAGTATGGTCTACCATAGAGTTAGTAGATTTATTTCCCTGAATTTGTATTTTAAAACTATGTTCATTTACAAGGTAAAGAAATTGGAAAGGCAATTACCTGTGGTGTTTCTTATCATTAGTGCTATGCAAACACATAAAATTAATGGCAACATAAAATGTAATGTGTCCTGCTGGCAATTATAACTTGTCTTGTAAAAATATCCTATTAATTAGATATAATTGTTAGACACACTGTCTTGTGGTGATTTTAGTAAGCAGCACTTCTGGTTATGTCCAAATGAGGATCATAAACCATGACAGGTTAAAAGTAAAAACATACATGCTAGGCAAGGAAAGAGCTTGAGGAACAAATTACAAAAGGCAAAAACTTACTAATAAATCTCTCTTCTCATGTGCCAGGAGTAAGAAACCTGTCAGAGACTGTGTCAGGCAAGAAGAAACACTCAGAGAAAAAAAGAAACCATAGTGGAGTAGCTAACAGAAATGGTTACTTTTGGTTCACTGTAGAAGAGCCTGGGAGGTTCCCATTGGATCCTCATCAAAGGATCAGAAGTGTCTTCAGAAGAACTGATAGAATAAACAGCCAAAAAGGAACAGTAAGGACTCACCACATCTTTGTATGGCTAACTCATTCCTAAAAGATAATAAATAGGTAAGCAAAAAATCAGTTTAACACAGTTGAGGGAGATCACCAGTGAATTTCCACAAAGATCCATTCTTGGACATTTGCTGTTCAACACGTTTATACATGATCTTCAGGAAAAGTGAATAGCAAAGATATTATTATTATTCTTATAGCAAAGTTTGCTGATGGTATTAAGTTAATCAAGAGCATGCGGTGAAGACGTTCAGAATGACTTTATAAGATTGAATGGCTGGGTAATGAAACCACAGCTGAAATTCAATATAGATAGCGTGAAGTCATGCACAGAGGGGAAAAAATCTAAATTTACTCAGAAAATAATGGGCTCTGAGCTGACTGCTACCACTCTGGAATGAGTTCTTGGGCCTATAATGGGGAGTTCCATGAAAATGTCAGTTCAGCACTCAGCAGTGGTCAAAAAAGCAAATCAAGCCTTAGGAACAGTTTAAAAAGGAATAGAATAGTCTTCATAGAAATAGAATAGGCTTCATTATTCCATTGTAAAAATGTATGATGCTACTGTACTGAGTATGCCTAACATCTCAGAAAGGGAGTAATAGATCTGGAAATAGTTCAGATTAATCAGAGGTATGGAGCAGTTTCAGTACAAAGAATGACTGTGATTATGAGTCCTCATGGCTGGAAAAAAGACAGTTGAAGAAGGGATACGATACCAGTCTAAAACTAATGAGTAGCACAGATAGGGTAAATGAGAATGCTTGCTTTTTCTTCCAGCACAGGATGCAAAAGCATCAAATAAAACTTGCAGGTAGCAGGTTAAAAACAGTCAAAACAAAATCATTCTTCAAATAGTGTATAAGTTGTGGACATCCTGTCCATAGTATGTGGCAGACACTAAATATTCAGACAACAACTTGATAATTACATGGGGAAAAATATCAACTAAAAGCTTTTGAATGCAAAGACACCATCTCTACCTTTCCTAAGTACCTGTTGTGTGACAGGACATTAGAGTAGATAAAACCTTTGCCCTAACACAGCACAGGCTGCTCTTATGTCTTTTGACACTGGTGGAAGTTCTGAACATTCCTCAATGCTTCCTATATTTTACACTTGAGTATGTTGCCTTTACATTATTTTAGACTAGAGAAAACTCACCGGAGTCTCTTGAAATCATGTCCTTTTTTACATTTCTTTGACACATTACAGAAGTTTGTATTCAAGTGTGATTGGTGTTATAGCTCTCTGGATTTCACAGTACACAGTTTACAGAATAAATACTGTTCATTAGACATGCTGTTAAAAACTGTGTGTCTGGGCAGGATAGAGGAAAGCTTCTTGTTTACCTTGTGTCAGCTGTGCACCTTAGGAGGAGGAGGGCTAAGGAAAGGGAACATGCTCAGCTTTGGAGAAGTTTGTGGAGCACAGAGTAGAACAATTACAAGTCCATAATCAACACTGTCAATTAAGAGATTCCTAGGATGAAGAAAGCAAATCGTCTTTCCTGGGTTAATCTGCTAGATCAGCAAGCTTACCACAGGGTCAAACAAGTACCGGTGCAAGGGAGATGAGAACACATGGTGAAGGTTGCCGGTGGATTGAGGGAGGACACATTACTACAGTTCAACTTAGAGTTGTTTAAGCTGCTATAGAAATGCTCAGTAAGAGGGACAGGGACAAGGACAAGTCCCAAAGCAAAGCTGCAGAGATGAAAGAAAAGAGGATCCAAAGGGAGCTTATATGTAGTTTTTTTAACTCAGTAAGCTACTAAGTTGCTGGATTGGAAACTAAAACCAAAGGAAGGGATCCTCCTTGGAGGTTACAGTAAGGAGGGAGGAAATTTACCTTGAAATCTTTCATTGCATCTGTGTGAATAAGAGGCCCTGAGGTTTTTAAGAATTATATTGTTCTTATTTTTAATAAAGCCTAGCTTTTGAGATTAGACGTCTTTGGTATTTGTTGACTTGCTCACTTTATTAAAAAAAAAGCCAGGAGAAATATTCACCTCAGAGCTTTGGCCAGCTCAGGCTTCCATTGTGTAATTTTTTTACTGCTGTAATTAGTGTACACTGCTTGGGCCTGTTTAAGGTTCTGCTGGATCTAATTTTTCATTGCATGGTATTGAAAGTTATTTTACATCATTAAAATAACCAGAAATAGCTGTCTTCAAAGGTAGTTTGGAAACATAAGCAGTGACCCTGATGAATAATTTTTGCTTTCCTAAGAACTTTGAAACTGTGGAAGTAGAGCAGTAAAGATAAAAACAGCCATACATTCATTTTCATACACACATACATTCATTTTTCCCATTTAAATACAAATCAGTAGAAGCTGCTGGTTACTTTCTACAGTTAAAAAATTTAAGAGAGACTACAGAGAATTGCACAGCACAAGAATACTGGCCTTGTCATTTCCTCCACCAGAAAAGAAAACTTAGTTCTTATGCCCTCCTCCCCATCCTGCTTGATAAACAAACACAAATATACGTTCAAGTATAATGAAATTATGCAATGGGTGTGACTGAATTTACAATGAAGAAAGAAACACTTTATCTGGATTCTGACTGGCAGATGGAAGCTGAATCTCACAGACATTTTTCACAGGACTCACCTGTGTTATTTCTTTCGAATACTTCTTGCATAGCGTATCTATTCCCATGAACAGTGATTGAATATCAGGATTTGTCTAACAAGAAAAGAAAATATATCAAGGCTAGTGCTTTTGTTTGCAGACTCTATTAAATAAAATATTTGTGAAGTGTTTCATAAATAGATTGATTTATATAAGTCAAAAATGTCAATGAACAAATTGGGAGTAGGATGATGCATAGACTGAGAAGAAGCTCAGTTTATTTAATGTCCATGTTAATCATCTGGAAGGCTTTATGCTTTTGTTTAAATATATTACACACATACATACATTCTTATTGCAACTAAGACAGTAACAAACTGTTTTAAGAGACCATTCAAGGAAGACGTAGGTATGTGCTGTCCTGGATCAGGCATTGCCTTCAGATCAACAACTAGGTTTCTGGCAGCCCCTTTGCTTTCTGGGTTTTTGTTTCTCCCTCTCCCCAGTCTTCCTTCATTTATGAAGATACCTTTCAAAATCCAGTCAAAAAGAATAGAAACTATTGCATACAAAATGTAAATTAAGATTAGAAGTACTAAAGAATCTCAAAAACTCAAAAAAATTGAAAAATGAAAGAAAGGTGAGTTATTTAAACAAATAAGTGGACCGCCTGCAAGTGAAGCAACAAGTCTTCTAGCCTGATAAGAAATTACGAGGATTTAAATTACCAATATTACACAGAAATCAAAAAGAACTGGGCTTTGGTCTACTTGGAACTGCACAAACATACAGAGAGACAATATTTTATCCATTCCAGGAAGAGTATAACACTAACATAAAGTGAAATATCCAAGACTAGATAACTGTACTTGCCAAACCTATTTTCAATCTGTACTTGCATTCTGTATTTTCAGTAACGGGAAGGAATTAAGCCTTACATGTATGAAAAATAATTATTTGAGCAGCTAACTTAATAACCTGGATTTGTAACAGATTTGTATTTTTCGTCCTTTCGTCCTTTGTATTTTTGCCCTTTATTTTAACATCATCAGCTACTTTCATGTCCTGTGAGCTGAGCAGAGATGGCATGTATTGCGTGGTTACTCTAGAACTGCACACATAGCTGCCACTTCTGTTTATTGATGAGGTGCAGTTGCACTTCTGTCATCAGGAGAACTAAACTGGGTTTCCTTGGTTTCCCCAACTACCAGTTTTCACAGAATTTACAGGAGGAAATTAATTGCATTTGAGATTTCCTCTGCTCTTTCAAATTTGGTTGACTTTAGCCAAAAGGGTTCAAAAATTACCAAAGGGTGAACTGGCACACTGAGAAAGAGAAAAGCAGATGTACAGACAGCACAGTCTAACCTATCTATGGTATTACAGTAAAGAAAATAGAAGCAAGACAATAAAATTTCATCCAGAAAAATGTCAACATACTCATAAAAATATATTTGGCTTATTTAAAATATGAGGCAATCTCTAAAACCTATTTAGGGTGCTAGCAAAGAAAGGACCTTGGTTTGAGTCACCATTACATATATCCAAAAAAAATAAAAATGTACATTTTACAGCTTCACTGCTGATTTATATACTCTTTAGAATAAAGGCTTGTAGAAAATTGCTCAGATTTTATTTGTTGCATGGAGGAATAGCAGATGTTAACATGATATTCTGAAATAATGAACAGTGAGATTCTGATTCATCAGAACACTTCACCATCTTCTAAGAAAAAGCGAGAGGGGAGCATGAGACATATAAGGAAAATGTAAAGGTGACAAGCATGCATTACTGTAAAGATGAGAATATTTAATGCGCAGATGTTGATTGCCCCAATATACAATTTAATGAGGAATTTTACCACATTTGTAGGGCCTCCTACTCATTGGGAATTTTGCTATAGCATCAAGCTCATAAAGGGTATCAGGTATTTTTCCACTCAGGTTCCTGAATTATAGACCCATATGATTTTTTTTCTGTGCATCTTTAATTATCATTCCAATCATTTTATCTGTTTTTAATCAAGGTTAAGTAATCATCATTAATGTCTTTTTTAAAGAATATGGTAATTTGCTTCCTTCCAGTCCTCCAGAGTAGTGGCAGGTTCTAATGAAACATCTAATATTTTTGTTAGTATCACAGCCACAGCATTTTTAAACTCCATCAGTATTTTTGAAGTAGATTAAGTCCTGTTGAAATGTTGCAATTTAAGACTGGTTGAACCTAGATGTTAGCTTTGTTCTGAGCACGGGGTTGGACAAGATGACCAGAGGTCCCTGACAATCTAAATTATTCTATGACTGAAATTAATAATAAAACTTGCAGCAAAGGTAGGCTGATACTGAATGCTTATGAAAAACTCTCCCTTAGAGATTTTAAGAGTGTTTTGTTTTATTTTGTTACCATATTCTATCAGCCTTTTTATTTTGCTGGCATTTTATTGTTTTGCTGTAATTTCTTTTTTTGGGGGGGTAGCATTGTCTTCTTCACCCTATTTCAGTTCTGAAGGATTCTGTATTTACAAATATAAAATATAAAGTAACAGTATTCTGCTTTTTCACATACAGCATTCAGAGGTAGCAACTTCTGTATTTAGCTATCCATCAGCTTAGTTTTAAAAATGTCTAGAGAAATCATGACCTCCTTCAATGTTACCACCTCAGGATTAGTCCCAAACAGTCCTCCATTTCATATACATGATTGCCTTATGGCCTTGTAGGATTAATGTTTTAGCTGTATTGAGTGTTCTTAGTAATTTTCTTTTATCGTTGTAAGGCAGGCCTGCCTCTTAAATAGGCAGTCTAGGAAAATATAAATGTTTTCACAACCCACTTATGAAATCAGCTAAGGAGAAGATGGTTCCTGGAGAAAAATAAGAAAATTAAATCTTTCTAGTGATTTCTCAAGGAAGGGAATAAAACTATTCATTCTCTAGTGAATGAAGACAAGAATTCCCTACAATATTCCAGATCATCTCTTCATCACAACAGAAGGCAATGGCCATTACAAAAGTAGTTTCGCTTAAGAGAAAATGGAAAAAAAGGGCCAATACACTTGAAAACATTGATGGGCCGGCATGCAGATTTTTGCTTCAGTTCATTACGTGAAATAATTCATTGCAGTCCACTTTTTCTGATATGCAAATGCCAAAGTCAATACACATTTTTCCACATTTTGACAGTGGTCATTGATATTATATAGCAGCCATTCACGTTCTTGAAAAATTTGGAGTGATTTGTAGTCCAATAGAATATGAAGATCTAAAAAGTTTACATAGACTTTTACATAGAAATTTGAAGAAATCCATAAAACTAAAAGCTGTATAGTGCATAAGTATCTAAGCCTACCAGCCTATCAACAATAAATATTCATGTCACAGTTGGCAAACAAAAGAGAAGTATTTTGTAACGCAAATAATTTAGCTGTTAAGCAAACCACAGATTAATGTAATACAATATTACTAAAGCTTTCATTTACCTGTTTTGAAAGTAACAACGTACGACAAGGAGTTCTACAGATCAAACATTCATCTTTTTTGCCTGTAGGATAAAGACACATTTAAAATGTACATCAAACTGACTAGAAATTAAATACATTTTTAATCGAATTTGATGTCTACACCTTTCTTTGGAGCCTGTGGAAGGAATCTGAGGTTTATATATGAAATGCAAATAAACACGAATAAATAATTTGATTCTAAAAACATTAGCATACAGTTGCACAGGAAAAATGTGCGTGAATATCATCAGGTCTTAATCCTGCAAATAAACATTCATGTAAATGATTTTATGAATATGATTAGTGTCACTGAATGCAGGTGACTTTTAGTTCCTTTGATTTAAATAGGACTACTTGTCTGGTTTAATTAAATGCATGCTTATGTGCACTAATGAGTTAGAGTCAACCAGATATATGACTTTTTAGTTTGGGATTCAGACTTGCTCTCTAGATAAAACATATGAAGTCCTAAATTCAAAGAATTCATAATTTTACCTTATGAATTTTTCCAGTAACTTCATCATTTTTTAAAATCTCTTTTATTATTTGCAAATACATTTGCAATTATGCCTATAAAATGCATACAAGTGCAATATTTATACATTCTTTTACCATCGTTGATAATTATATGTCTCCTTTCTAAGGATCAATGTTCATAAACATCTTTAAGATGAAATACATTGTAAAACTGATATTATCATTATTACTGAGTTCACAGCAATAAAAAATTATAGTGTCTCATTTTTTTCTGCCAGATAATATTAACAGCACACAAGGAGGCTGTGGTTCATGTTCTAGGAGTCTTCAGGTTATATTGAGAGGCTGCACTTTACAAACCTCTCTCCTTAACAGCAAAAGTGCCAAAACTTTAAAGGTCAAAAGACTTCTTTTCAGTTTTGAAATACAGATGGAGCTCTTGTTCTATGCGTCCTGATGAAAGACAGAGCTTTTAGCATGACCTCAAAGGGAAAAATACTGGTGTCTGTCTGACATTTTGTCTTTTGAAAAGAAGCTTCCTGATTTCCTTACGTCTTTTTCACAAATCCTCATCTAAGCACATCACAGGAGTCCCAGAATGTGGCTCAGGTATCACATACAAAACACACAAGTTTCAAAACATCACCTCAAATCTTCCTAACACTGTCGAAATTTCTCTAGTGTTTCAGTGACAACAGTGGTGAGATTTAAAGTATTCGAAGACTACTAGCAAAATCTGCCCCCAAAACATTAATCCAATGCTTTGAAAATTGTTCTTTAACTGATGAAAAAGCATATCCTTCCAGGAGGAGTGAGACCGCCATCTTATCTTTCTTTTACAGTGCAAACGTGGATCGCAAGTATCGAGACTCAACTATTACTCAGTCCTCCAGTTTTCAGAGTCTAAGGCTTGTTTGCAAAGTCAGATTGCTCTAGCAAGACTCACATGAAGGCAGACTCAGGCTATTTTTACAATTTAGGGAAAATCACTAGCAAAAAATTTAAAAAGTTTATGAACAGCACTGGGGTGATAAAAAGGAAAGCCCGTGGCGGCGGCGGCGGGGGCAGCCTCCGGCCCGCCATTACCTTTCTGGAGGCAGAGCTCACAGACAACATGGCCGCAGCTGGTGAGGCTGAAGCGCGGGGCAGCCTGGCAGGGCTCTCGGAAGCAGGCATTGCAGAAGGCCAGCGCGGCCATGGGGTGGTGGGCAGCAGGGGCCGGGGGGGCGAAGTGGGCGACGGAGGGCGGACGGCGGCCCCTCCTTGCCGCCCCCCACCCCGGGGCCAGGCCCTACGGGCCTGCCTCCGCCATGCTGCTTCCCCGCCGAGGCCCTGAGGGGGCGCCCCGCCCCTCCCCCACCCGCGGTGTGTTTGTGGGGGGGGGGGGAGGCAGCAGGATTTGCCCCTCTGAGGAGGCACGGGGAGGTCTCCTGCCCCTGGCCACACACCCAAAACCAGGCGGAAGAGGGTGCCCACACGGGACGCCCTGACAGCAAGCTTCCCCCCGACGCCGCGGCGACCTGAGGGCCCCCCAGGAGGTGCTCGGCCGCAGGGCTGGTCCCCACAGAACCGGACACGCGGCCCCCAGACACGAGGTGCCACCGTCCCTGCAAGGGGCACACGGAAAACGGTGGTGCTTTTTCACTCCCTTTAATTTGGAGGGTTTTTAATTAAGTGTCGTGGGAGGTTTGTTGTTGCTGCTCTTGGAGAAGGGGGGAAGAGCGCCGATCGAGCATCTCGATTTTCATTGTTTAAACCGCAAAAAAAATAAACCGAAAAAATTTCAAATTTTCCTCACAGAAGATTTAAGGGAGACCCTACCCTTCCCCTGCAGGCCTATTTGTGGTTCTGGATATAGCTCTGAATATGACCGAAAGATGGGTCGGAGCCACAGACCGCCCAGGGGGAACATCCAGCTTTGAGCTTCATAAAAACCCACTGTTCATAAAACTGCCGCCAAAGTACCTCGCAAAAGAGCGACGGTTCCACTTCCCTTTTATGGATTTAATTAAAATTGGTTAAAGACGCTAAAAACATTTCATGAAAGCCAAGATATTTAATGATAGTTCTAGATAAAGATCGAAGCACTCTCAGACTGCAGTCAAGGCTGACGCTGTCGGCGCTGGTTTGAGGTTAGGCCTAATTAATACTAAAGAATATAATAGCCCCTTCATAAATTCTCATGTGATGCTTGCCCCTTTGGTTTTAAAGCTTAAGTGCATTTTAAGTGAGATCAATAAAGTTTATAATTGGAATAGTTAGGAGCCTTAGGCTGAAACTAAGTGTCAGCTAAAGTCTGAATCACAACCTGATAGCAACCCGTTATTAAACTTTCTTCTTGGACTTCATTTCTTATATGGTTGTACCTCATCTTTCCTTCTTTCCCACCACCAAAGAATTTATTATAATACATGTTTTAAGAGAGTGCTCTATAAAAGTGAACTTAGTATCACTTATTTACCGGACGTTTCATGTGACAATTCTAAAATCTCCAGTCTTTTAAATACAGAACACACATCAGTGAGCAGCTTTATAAGATTTTATTTTGATTGTTTAAGTCTGCAGAACGCTACTTTTTGTCTCCATTTCATATCTGCTTTATGGATTCTCACCTATTCACAGATGTATTTTCATTTCCATACTGTAAAAGTAAATGAACTTAACATACAAGGTCACTTCTTTGCTAATGAAAACAAAAGATGAGAGGACAGAGGAAAAGAAAGAAAGTATCACCTTTAAAACAATAATTGGTCTGCAAATATTTCAGCTTGCACTACCTTTTAGACTAGCAAAGGGTCTGGAAAGACAAGCAGGAAGCCAAAAACTGTAATGTTCTGCTGTCACAGTGCTCTCTAGAAGACCTTTTTTAAGAATGTCCTTTTACTTGCTAATCAAGTGGTGAAATGGATCATCTTATAGCCACCTCCAACCAAGTCAGATTTATCTTAAATTTTCTTAAATTACAAACCTTCTTACACTACTGCTGCTCAGACGAGCTCATTATCTGAATTTTTAACCACAGTTCTGGCATAGAATTTGTACTTGCATGATGCTGTAGCTGCTCTGCTAGCTGTACATAAGCTAGCTAAATTAAAACAAATCAGGTATAGCCATTGAAGCTGCAATAAGTGAAAGGGAAATATATGATTAAGTCATAAACTAGTAAGTTCCTTAGCCACTCAGTGCTACAGTTGCTAAATAATTGAAACAGAAATAATTCTTCTACACAGAAACAGCCTGAAGAATGTAGTGTAAGAATAACTTAAAATATATAGGCACAGATTCAGTGCTTAGAAACAAACCTATGATTAGTATACTTTGGCATACTTCATGAAGACTATAATTTACATAAATAGCTGTGGGAAAGGGCAGATCTCCACTCTGTAGGCTAGTGGTTAGGGTTCATCTGCAAGCAGAAAGTAATTGTTCATCCAGGTCTCTCTCTCTTCCACAGTAATTGTTACAACCACTGATCGTAATGTAACCATAATATAACCAAGGGTGGCCTCAACCGCCATCCAGAACTTGGAATATTTTAAAAGAAAACAGTCGCAATTGTATTTGATGAAAAGCTAGGTGTTACACATACAGAAGAGTATCAAGACGCTCTTAAATTAAGCTCCACAAGGGTTATAGGTGTTTCTCTGTCTGGCATCAGAAACCTGATCAGGCTGAAATGCTAAGCTGTTCGTGCTAGTACAGAAGCAGATGTCTAAGTGAGTAGAGAACTTTAAAATATAGGAAATAGTTTTAGATTTCAATATTAGATATAACAGTCCTCAGCTGAACTTAAATCCTGCCTTAATCATTGAGTCTTTCTTCTAGATTTAGCTTTACATCTGTAGAGGAAAAGCAGGTGATTGATTGATAAAAGATGGGATTCAATGCATAGGATGTAAGAGGGAGCTAGATACTATGATACTGATGGGGAAGGCAGAGTTAGAATAAAAGCAGGGGTAGAAGAAGAAAAGCGTGATAGTTATATGAAATCAGTTTTATTACAGAGAGAGAGTTTGCTAGATTTTCTCTGAGCGTTTTTCATTCCAGAGGTTATTTTCCTAATTCAAAGATAGTTCAATATCTAAATAATGTAAATAATCTGTGTGTTTATATTTAATGTCTTATTAATTCAAATGTAAGGCATTTCATGGCGTACAATTTTTGAATCTATGCATTTACTTTATAACACTTAAACAAGCTTCTTAGCTATAAAGAAATCTTTGAGAGATTTGATTTGCCAGATTCCAACGGAGATAAGGATTAATGTTTGTACAATAGCCCACCACAAAATATTGCTGTTGGTTTGTTCACTTGTCTTCCGAAAGTTCTCTTCGCGTTCCTGATAAGAGAGAAAAAGCATAGTTGGTATTTTTCAGCATCTACATACTTCATGCTGCTAGCCTGGTAACTAGACATGCATCCCTCCTGTAAACGGTAGTGAACAAACACTCTTCATAATGATAAAAAAGAAAGTTTATTCTTCTTATCCATAAGGTTGTCAGATTTGCTTATCAAAACCGAGAAGCAAATACACTGTTGTCCTGAAGCAGAATTGCAAGCAGAAGTTTCCTGCGTTCTCAAAATATGTTCTGTATTAAATATGTTCCATTAGCACATGCTTAAGATGTTTTAGGCTTACAGTCAGTTTCATATTGCATTCAAGGATAAAACTCAGGTGCCAACCAGGATCTTTTTGCACCCAAATTTCTTTCCTGAGGAACCAGATAATACATTTCAAACACATGACTGCACGCATATCTGAAGAAAGTGCAGACAATCGGTGTACTCTTGTTTGAAGGAGGGCTTTTTTTCTAACTGCAGAGAGACACATGAATGCACACTCTATCATTTCCTTACCCACCCCAATAAAGTTTAGTCCAGCATGGAAACAACAGCTGGCAACAGCACCAACAATGGTACCAGCCACCTGCTCAGCTGCTGTTATTGACTCTGACCAAGAAAACTATATTTAGAAATTCCTGCTTTAAAATAACATATATTGTTATAAGCATGAATTCACAGTGATTAATTAGTTTTTATGTTCTTTCACTTTACAGAGTAAACAAAATTTGCAAGCTAATGTGGGTTTTTTTGGTCAAATATTACTAGATTTTTTATGAGTTAATGAAAAATAATACTGCAATTAAATAATAAACCTTGTAATACTTTATAAAATAAATAACCCTCTGTGCATTATTTTTTAATATTTCAATTAGGAAATACATACTCTTTCATAGTTTTGTTCTTTGGATATGTGATGAATTTGCTCAATCAGATGTCCCAGTCTAAAGTTAACTTCATTCACTTTGTCTTTGGCTTGAGCAACAGCTTCATCCAGAAAATGTTCTCCAACTCTAATGTCCAAATGGATACGCTGTGAACATAAAAAATATTCTCATGACTGTATATTTTCCCCATTTTCAAATTCCTTAGAAAAAAAGAAGCAAAAGACAATTTTTTTTAAGCTTATTATGGGAAAATGGTTTTAATTACTTATAGGAATCCTTACTAAAGTTAGAATCAGCTGTGATATTTAAAGTATTTCTTAATTTTATTTTGAAATTAATTATACAAATTTAAAATCTTCACTAATGTTAGGGCATTGTTTTATACTAATATTGATTCAACCAGTATGAAAATGTTTTCTGTTCTTTGTCCAGACTAGTAAAAAAAAGGAAAATTATTAGGACTGCTCCTTGCATTTCACATTCCATCCTAATATTACAGAAATCACATTCTTCAATAGCACTGCAGAAACCTTTTAATAAATGTGCTTGTAGGTTTCCTCTGCCTAAAGTTAGGAATATAATACTGGAAGGAGACCAGCTGTATCATTAATTGCAATGTTCTCATAGATGTTTACGCAGAACAATCCATAAGGTATCTATTTTATGTCTCCACACACCTTATCGGGTATGAAATGACTTCCAGTATCCTGTTGTAATTGCAAGATCTATAGCAAATATATCCCAAAACCTCAAAACTGTAGACCCATAGAAAGAAAACAGAAGAATGTAACTTGCAGTATTATAAAACTGATTTGGGTTTAAATAAAAATCTTTGCTAAAAATAAAAGGGGAAGTGACCCCAGAAGCCAGCTCATAACTAAGAGAAAATAAAAGTTTTAGCCCACCAGATAGCCTGCAGAAATCCTAGAGCTTGGTATTGACACAACAGAAGTTTGTTCCACAACAAATGGAGACTCTATCTTCTTTCAACTCTCTTTTAGAGTTAGTTAATTGAACATCCAGAAGTTCCTATCACAACCTTATGATAGCCTTTGTCCATGAATTTATGAAGCTTTGTTTTGAAGCAGTTTAGATGCCACCACTGCATCTGGTTCTTCCAGAAGTCCACTTGATTTAATTTAGCTTACAGAATGCTTTTCCTTTTCTGATTTTTATTCCTGCAGATATAATTATAGAAAGCAATATTTTTCTTTTTAATTTTTGCATTGTTAAACTAAACAAACAGTGCTTTTTAACTTTAGCTGTTAATCTTCTCCTTCTCTGCATTTTTTAAATAGGATGACCAAAACTGTACATGGAATTCTAAATGGCATCTAGCCAATGACTTGTAAAATGGTATTAATACCTCACCATCTATACTAAATAAAAATCTCCTAATATATGCTCAGAATTACATTGATGATTTGTATTTATACATGACCAATCAGTACTTTATCTCCCTTATTTTCTCCAGTTGATGCACTTTAAAAAATTATTAGTAGAACCTAAGTGCTTTTGCAATGTGTACGATTAAATTTCAACTCATTTCCACAAGAACAGCCCATAAGAACACCTAATTATTTCTGTGTAACAGTCCCTCTACAGTACAATTAATATTTCTCAGTTTTGCGTCAACTACGTGTTTCCAAAGTGTGCATCTAGCATGGGATTTAGTTTAACTCACTTCACAGATTTACAAGATGTATATATCTAGCTGGTTATCTAATCCATTTTTATAGTCACTGAAAGAAAAAGGCAACTCAAGAAAACAATTCTTCTCATGCATTTTAGTCAACTACCTTTTGAGAAGAGGCATATAGATAACATTTTTAATACAGTGTTTATGAAATTGTTTGCTGAAATAGAAGTAGATTAGAGTCATGATATCACCTTTGATGGCCCTTTTTTTCCAAATCTGCTTTAAGACCAACTTCATTGGCAATATCAAGAATGGTAATATGTTCTTAATTTTAATATCTTTCAGAAATTTAAATGCTAAATTTTCTGAAAGAATTCAGTCAAAATAGTGGAGCCATGGAATATGATAAGTAGTTTTGCAACAGTATTTGTCTTAGTCTTATATATCTATCCTTTTTAACCAAATGGCTCTTCTTATTGATCAGAATCTTTTCATATTCAAAGCACTGTACAAACATTAAATCAATCTATAGTTATTAGTCTTACCTCCTTAATCTTGATTTCTTACATATTAGAACAGAGTCTCTTTATCTCTTCATCTTCATAGCTCTAGATTTATCTTCTTTAGATGCCTTCTTTATCCACTAGGAAATGTGGGATTATCTCCTAGAAGTTGAACCAACTTCTAATCTAATTTTTTAAACTCTGCAGTTTGTCTACAATAGATACTATTATGATGAAGAATATTTAAGAAATACACTTACCAGTTTACTTCCTGCAAATGCCACAAGCCTTGTGGAGTTCGACTGTAAACAGATAACATGCTCCCCAGATATATAAGATGTAAAAGAAAATGTTGCTTGTGGCCCATACAGTTTTCTCAATAGTACCTGTAATTTAGATATTATGTATATTGAGTATTTATTTAAGTTCTATGTATACTGATAAAACAATCAAAAAACAGTACTGTGTGTTTCATGTAAAAATACTAAATTGATTAATCCCCTGAAAACAGTAAATTAATCTGAATTTCAGAATAGATTTAGAGAATAATAAACAATTTTAGCTCACAGTACCAAAATGCTATGAATATGTGCAGTGGACAAAAGCCAATGTTCTCTAAAATAAGCATTTAAAGTTTGAAAACTAAGACCTTATTTAGACACAGAAATAAGTAGTCTATTGTTGAAAAAGCTCAGCACCTCATGGCAGTGCAGGCAATTGCTATGGATGGTGGCTATATGCAGCCTCATGGTTAACTTCACTTTTGCAGTTTAATTTATTATCAGCCTTTCTTTCAGCTGCTCAAATACTTTCTGTACCATTTTGCTTCATAAGTGAGTTTACATTCCTTTTAAATCTATTGTGTTTTCGCAATTATATCTTTGTTTTTTTAACGACATATTGTTTTCTGAATCTAGTAGTAATGTAAAAAGTCTTGCCAAGATTAAAGAAACAGAGGGAAAAAAGGCAAAAACCCTGGCTGATTAAAATAAAATTTCTAAAACCATACAAATAATTACTAGACATTGCCATTTGTATTTATTCTGAAGGCAGCCAGAAGGTGCTTATACTTTTCAACATCAAAATATTTAATTAGCTGATATACTATGATTTTACATTTTACAAAAAAGTGTCCATTTTTTTAGATAGTGTTGCCTTCCAGTGCCAAAGGTCAATATATAAACCCTACAGAAATGTTCACGATAACAGATTTACCTCAGCAGTAGGAGTTGTGACAGTCACAAACATTCCCAAACCAGGAGCAGACTCAAGAAACTCTTGCTCACGTATATCCCACTGTTGTACTTTGTAATTTCCTGAATAAAAACATAGATGCACATCTTCTAAACAAAAAATAGCTTAATAGTAAACATCTTTATTATTTTTTATATCCATTATTATTTTTATATCCAAAAATATGGATATAAATGATTAATAATAAAACATGATAGGTATTTCATAGACTTATGCCTAAAAATTGCTCGGAGGCATTTTATAACACAATGTGAAATGCAATGAAGTTTATACTACAGTAGAAATTTTTCTAGAATACTATAAGAATGGTTGATTGACAAATAATACTTTTTGATTACCCCTAAGGCTCTGGCAATATTAGCATCCAGAAAGAATTCAGAGACCTCCAAAAGAGGGTGTAGGTACTGTACCCAAATTACATTTTTAAGATTGTCTTTCACGTAGATCCCAATATTTGTAAAAGCTGATTACATACTTACTTTGACTGTCCTCTTTTAATCTTACCTTTCCAATATAGTAGAAAGAATTTAATGGGCTTATGATACCCCAAGTGGAATGGTACTTTAGTATGTCTTGAATTGCTTCTTCCCAGCTAGTGTTAAGCAAAAAAAGTAGCTCTCCCATTCATATGGGGAAACCATGTTACAGAAGTTCTGGTATGAATGACTAAATCAATTAGAATATGTAAAAGCACATGTCAAAATAGCAATTCCACTGCCATAAAATTAGAAGATAATTTTTTTCTTAATCCAGTTAAAGATGCTGAAAACTTGCACTGCTAAGTTAGATTTGTATGTGTAATGTACACACACAATGTGCGATGACACTTTGGCTTGCCCCGGCTGCAGGGGCTTATTTTCACTGTGCCCTCTTTCTTATCACCACAATTTTACCATACTTACCAGTCACAGATTTTCCTGTTACATTACAAGCTATTTTTATTATTGCATACTTTAGATCATCATTAAAGAGCAATGACAGGTACCTACCAATTACCAAGGTGTCACTGGGAACGTCCTCAATTATACATTTCTCTTCTCTTTCTCCACTATGAAAATACAAAGCAGGTGAGAAAGAAATCCAGAAGTTCATAAGAAATCCTATTAATTGGCTTTTCATGATTTTTATGTATCCCAGTTGTACTGAATTTGAAGATGACTATTTACAAATGTATGTAGTCCTGTAGCTGTTCCTTGTTTGCTGCTTATCAGTGTGTTTTTGAGAGAAAAAAAAAAGCTGTGAGAAAAGACAGCTGGTGGTTACACATTTAGAAACAACTACAGTATGTTCCACAGAATGAGATAACAAGAAAGAGATAATATGTAAAGTCTTTCTTCTTTCCCAGCATCTGGATCAAAATTTTATTCTATACACATAGAGGAATATGGAACTGAAAAGGTACTTGAGATCAGTACCCTAGATTACTGTAAGCAACCTCTTGGGCTATCTATCTCTTTCCATCAGCTACTCAAATTTCAACTTAAAATGAATTTGTTTTTCTTGTATCATTTCCCATTTATCCTGCCTGGTTATTCCAGAGCTTCACTCCTCCCTTATCTAGAAATTTTGTAATTTCCAACTTAAATTATTGGAAATATATATACCTATGCAAAAAACATACAGACTACATAAAATGGCTGAAAGAAATATGAAGAAGAAAGTCAAAAGAACCTGATTAATAAAATAGTCTGAAACACTAAGTGATATGATACAGCAGAAAAATTTAGAATTAACACTTTATCTAAATAAGATTTTTTTGCATTAGAATGTCTTTTTCTTAGATACTACTTAACAAATTCTCTAAAGAAAGTTATAGTATAATTCAAACAATTATTGAGATTTTATTATTGCCCTCTCTAGTATCACAAAGCCAATAATCTATATGCCTGATGCCTGACCGAGTTACTGCTCAAGTGTTCCTCGTCCTTTAAACTGAGATACCTGTGTCTGAGAAGCTGGCCTCGGGGTGAGAGGATACACAATCATTTTCCAGTGGGGAAGACCCACCTTTGGGATCATTGCCTTATTCAGAAGCTCGCTGCACTCCTGCCATAAGACTTCCATCTCTCTACAGTCTGATCACTGATTGTCCCCATCTCTGCCTTGTTTTTCAGCAGCACCTGGCATTTTCAGGTGAGATTGTGCAGTGAAGTCCTTGAACGTGTCTTTGATGAAGCTCTCAGTTCACTTCAGAGGTCTTTCACCTTGCCTTCAAGATGGAGGATGTAAGCTGCCTCTACTGCACACACACACGTGCTGTGTATGTCATACTCAGTGCATTCGACTGGTAACACCATCTCCTTGTCGGACTTCCAGCAGCAGTTTTTTTACTTGAAAAGATGGATAGGTAATTGGATTTTCTTTCGTGTTTTGCTTTTGTATAACTGTGAATTGCTGAGCTGCACAAGTTGATCCTCAACACTATGTGCAGACCAAAGGATCGTGACTGGCCCTTTCCCCTTACTGTTCAACACTTTCTCTGTTTCCTTCTTCACCTACCTCATAAAACGTCCTGTTTGCATTTATTGCATTATAACCATGAATTTATTAATCAGATACTGTAATTGAGATCACCTGATAAAATTCTCACTGATGTCAGTTTGTAACTCCCATGCTCTGAGATTAGTTTATCTTTAGCAAACTCTACTGTAAGGTTTGGAATTATTTTTGTCAATTGACTCTAAATACTGTGCACTCAACTTTTGACTAGGCAAGATGTATTGTCTAGTGAAGTTTTAGAAATTAATTCAGTTTTTATTTGGCTACATTTATATTAGTAAATAAAACCATATCCCTCTCCCTATCCATTTCTGAGCAGCCCTTCTGAGAACCTGAGATTCTACTAGTGCTAGTAGCCATAGAATTGGCTCCATCATACTACAAGACCATTTCTTTTCCTTGTATCAAGAAGGAAAGGAGGACAGTGACTCATCCTTTATTGCTGGAACATAAATACCTAAAATTTCAGGATAGTAGCTCTTACTGGATTATTGCATATCTGAAAACAAAAACTGATTCCTGTTTATTGACTTTCACTGAACCTGCTATCTATGAAGTTGTCCAAGTAAAAATGTTTTTGTCTAACACTGGCCCAGGCTCACAACTATTATCAATTCAGTCTGTTCCACATCACAAAGTATCTTCACCAAAGTTCTGGTTCAAGTATTAGTGCACTTCAGGCAAAATACAGTATACCTATAGTGATAAAGAGACAGTCAAAGGCCAGGAACCTTTGATGCTCACTCTTATTCTTATAAACACTAATTCTTTTTAGTCACAGATCACACCAGTCCCTCTTGTATCCTGACTTATCTACAAAGAATATCCTGATTTTTCGCAATCAGTGAACACTAAGCTGCTTCTCTGGATGTCTGCAGGGAAGCTACAGCCCACAGGAAAGCAAAAATGTAGACATAGCTTCAGTTGTCAGATGAGCTTTGATGTATTCACAGCTAACTGTTCTTAAATTTCTTTTCAGGCAATGGACAATCTGTTCTCAGTAATCAGGTACTCTATAACACTATGGGAATTGAAATTGGTATCCATAATTTTTGTAAGACCTCAGTTCAAGCCTGTGGTAACCTTTTTGCTGCTACACTTACCTCTGAAGGTGTCTTCCATCATTGCAACAGTATCTGCCCGTATAGCTGATTCTTCCTACATGACATTCTTGCTAAAAAAGCATCTTTACAGATCCATTCTAAGTTTCTTTCCAAAGTGTTTTCTGAGATTAGTTTAACCCAAAAAAGAATTTACCTATTCCTTCCCTAAATCCCATGTGGTTAGGACCATGGTATCTTGTCTGCCAGCCATCTGTAACACTGGATATAAGGGAAAAAGGAAGGAAGAGCTCCTCTCTCAGACCAGCAACCAGGGAACTGACTGGATAAGAAACTTTTCCTTAAGGAAAGTTATTTATCACTAATTTGAGTTTCCTGAATTGTGTTGGCCATTTGCATAGTCACTTCCCTTTCCACCCCACCTCCGCCTCTTATTCCTTCTCTCTCAGTGTCCTTTGGGGAATTTTTGCCTTCAGCAGTTTGAGTTAACACTGGGAATGCCCCAGTATCAGTTCATATCTTGTAGGACTGAGATCCTACATTCTGGACTTGTAAGCAGTTGCAAACAAAGATGCTCTTCTACAGGACCTAGCCCTTTGCCTCTTCTGGACGTGGCAAGAAGCAAAACTCTAATGCTTAAAGAACTTTAAGGTTCGTCCAAGGATAGCTTGCAGCTGAGCAAAAATTTATATGTTTGTTTTCCCTAAGTCATAATTTAGACTTGCATCTGAATTCTGCTTAGGACTTTACTGAGTTTAGCCTATGATCAGCTGATCAATCGATCTGAATTTAGTTCCTGCCATCAGAGAATACTTAGATCTGTATTTCAATATATGCTTGCATTTTCTGAGATGATGATAATACTGTGTAACTACATAATAAATAAGTTTAATGGAAAAGAAAACATAAAATGAGGAAAAACTTCTATGAAAAGAAGACAAAGAATGGAAAAGGTGGAGAAATTAACTAAACACAGTATATGGAAATGATAAAGAAATAACACTATTTCCCTAAAATAAACACACATAAAAAATAATCAGGTGATAAAAATGGACACAGGAGAACCTGAAGAAAAATAGATATATAAAAAGAATAAGACAAACAACTTTGAAAAACAGGCAACAGTGGAAATCTGAAGAATGCAAGATGTAGAAATAATAGCTAAAATTTCCTATTCTGAGCTCTAACAGCTAACAGCTGTGTGTTCATCAGTGTTTGTATGACCAGCTTAGGCTAAGCTGATAAAGTCTGAATTTCTCTGGGACTTTACAAGACTTATCTCCTGTAAAAAAATATAGGGAACAGTTTAAATGCTTCTACCCTAAGAGAATACGCTGTGTTCCTTTAAGGGCATAATAAAGTTGTTGGTATTTGACATATTTCAGAATGAACCTACTCAGCCCAAGGTCTCTCATTCAATATCTATACTGTATATTCGTAAAACTGTAGTGTGCTACACTAAAAGCTTTGTTAGCTGACTGTATTTTCTACTCAGCTTTCTTATTTTGAAATTCTTTTCCTAGCTGGTAGCCAAGGCTGTAAGTCACATGTTACTTTCTTCTTACAACAAAGGATTGTTTGAGCATTAAAATTTGCAGTCTGGAACAGTTTCTGGAGAATTATGTTTACTTATATTCATGTATACCTTAATTTCAGATAATTTTAAAACCTCAGTAAGTTTTCTCTGTACAAAGATCATGGTGACACAAGTAGCAACAAACACATTTAAAGAAACATGGACACATTTATTGCGTATATAAAGAGAATGATACAATTTATGTTGTGGTCAGCAGTGTTAACTTTCTATCGATTATTTTTGAGGCGGTTGTCCCATGAGGGACTCACACCAGCCATTAGTCAGTTTTTAAATCACATCTAACACTTTAAATTAAGTTTAGGGTTTTTCTACTAGTATACAAACTTCTGATTTCTGCTTGTAATTTTCTTGGCTAAGTGTCCTTATGGGAGATATTTTTCTCACTTTTGAGAAAAACAAACCTTTTCATGCATTCACAAGACTCAAGACATGTTTTCTTCATTATGTTATTGTCATAATCATACTGCAAACATCTGATCACTCTGAGTAATGTAAGTAGTTTCTGAAGTAATGCACGTTAAACATGTTTAGAAAGACAACAAACACGCCAATAAATTATAATAAACATAATTTAGAGAAAAAAATTAAATTTCTAGGTATAAATAGCTTTAAATCAACAAATTATAGTATTTAAGAACATATTAGCTTAGATTTTGTGATTGAAAGATTTGTTGATATATGTGAACTGCAATCTTTCCAAATGTCTTCTTTTCTGCCACTAGAGGGTACTCCAAGAACTTACAGTATATTTATAACAAGGATTTATCTGCGTTTTTTGTTCTGTAAATGATCAAATACTGTTGTTATACTAAACCGTAGGAATTTAACCCCCCCACAAAATCTTGAGATAAAAAAACTTTCAAAACCAGTCTAAAACACCTTTTCAGTAAAATAGTACAGCGTACCTGAATTAGAAGGAACATTGACTGATATGTAGTTTAAATTTATTTAAACTTATCCTACTTTTAAATTATCTAAATTATTATCTGTTCTTTATTTCAGACACAATTATCTGGTTCACATCCTGTTTCTTCATCCAGATTTGGACAGGGAGTTCCATTATTGGCAGGCTGAAGAAGTACAAAGCGAGTTCTGATCTTGGTCCCTGGTTTTCCACAAGGACCTCTACAGAGACCCCATGAAGACCACTGTGAAACCTCACAGTCCAGTGGTGTTTCTGCAATATACACAATAAAAAGGTAACTTTACAGAAATTTGTGCTTAAGGCAAATACATAGTTGGCAAAGCATTAAGGAATGATGATCAGATAGTGTCCTTTCTTATACAAAAATACATGTGATATTAATAAAATCCATATGTTGTCTAATAAATAAAAGCATTTGTTTTCAGCTCCTGAACTCATGGATATAGATATTATTATTATTGCAGTCTACAGACTGTTTGAGGTACTAAATCAGTGAGTGTAGATATTACTTATTGAACTGAAATTATAAAATTCACATCGAAGAAACCTATGTTTGAAATGATTGCATTCAAATGATTGCATTCAAAACATTTACTATCAATGTGATAATTCATTTACCATTGCATGGCTTACTAAAAACATCAGAATTAAATCTTTTATCTGGTTTATTTCTTCCTAGATAGATATTGTTCCTTAAGTTGTTCATATCAAACTCCATTTAACTCTTGTTCCAATTTGCTTCACAAGTAAAGAAAATTTCCATTTTTTAGCATTATATCATCTTGCTATTTTTTGGCATGTGCACTGCAGTTCTCATCACCAACAAAGATATCCTATAACTATAAACCTTTTAATTCTAAAAGGGTTTTTAATGTACTTTTAATTTACTGTAACCAAAGAAGTCAGAAACTCTAGAGTACTTTGCATAACATATCCTTGTATTGTAAATATCTCTCATGAAAATACAGATGCTTATTCCTTAGCAGGTTAAATAACAATATTGCTTGTCAGAGGAAATTGCATCAGTACTGTTTATGACAGCATTTGAGGATAAAATAGCTGTGCACAAACCCAGCTCTAAATGGTGCACTGAACATGTGACCTCTGGTATAAACTTCCGTCACTGTGCTTCCTCTTAGAAGACAACTGACCACTTCTGTTGTAGTCTCTGATTCCCATGCTCCTAGTGAGAATGTGGGACATGATTTGATCTCTGGTAATTGAATCTGTCCTTTTGCCTCTGGAATAAGTTTTTGAATAGACTGATGTACTGGTTAATACACAGTGAAGTGGGGGTATATGATTAGAAATGTTTTTTGAAATACCATATTTTAAATACATTGCTTTAACTTTATATCCTAAATAGGGCCAAATGTTCCTGTTCCAGTCTGTGTAGAGAATGAGCTTTATTTTACTGGTTGTGAGGTGACTTTAGCACAGAGCTATAGGCATGCAATCTTCATTCCGGAGAAGCCCTTCTTGGAACATGGCAGCAATTCTAGGAATACACTGGGGATTTAGCCCATTGCTCTCTCACATAGGATTTGGAATGTCAATCTTCTTATTCTTAACTCTTTCTCTTACATTTACATTTACTTTATAAAAAGCCACTAGACAAATGTAAAGAGAATATCCAGGTAGACACCATCCATCTGTTGTCTTTCCCTCAGAGCAAATGTAGTAGTTGTTGATCTGGAGATTTGAAAATTACATTTAAGACTGACTTGAGTCAGTAGTTTGTACACCTTCCTACCCAAAAAAAGGTTATTTCCTAGCTTTTTAAGGAAAAAAAAAAAGAGAGAACAATCTTTTTTATGTGGGGATGTGTGTTGCTATCATATATATGTCAAAGTCAATTTCAAACCCTCTGACCCAGAAAGAGACAACAATAATACTTCTTTTGCTCCATCATCATGCAAAAACCCATGGAGGAGTATTTACTTCAAAATTTACAAAGAATTTGGGGAACTCTGATTCTGAATCAAGTATTGTTTATTTCTCATAAAATTCACAGATCTACACTGATACTAAGACTTGAATAACCCTCACTGTGGATCTAACCCAAATGTTTAGACTCTAGCTCAGATATGAAATTCATTCCTTATTGTTCTTTCAGATACTCTCTTCTGTGTCAACTGGCTTGTTTTATTTCCTGTGCGTGAGTCTGGAAATTATTTCTATGCAGATAGACTATTCAGCCTAACCGCATCTGCATCACCTGCCAGATTTCCACATATTTTCTGAATGAATGGAAAAAAGAGAATTGAGCATATCAAAGTAATAATCACTCACCTGAGACAGAGTCTAATATTTCATTGCTTTGAGCTGGCAGATTAAGATTAAAGACAGGAAGACCTGGTTGGTTTTTCTTTAATTTCAGCATTGTTACTTGAGCAATAGGTGGCAAAATTTTGAGTTTGGGATAATAAAATGAGTTTGCCGGGTGACTTGGAGAGGAACAAGTGATCTGTGAATGAAAAAGGGAACCTCAAAGGAAGTACATCATAATATCAATTAAAAAAAAAAACCTTTAACATCATGTTTACACATTACGTGATACTTCTTGGCAAGTAAAATGCACCAGTCTACAAACCCCAACATGCAGAACTACTGCAGATAATCCCAGATCCTTTGTGCAAAATACTCTGGGAACTGGGCACAATGAATTGTGCCAACCTTTGGATGGAGGACTGGGGTGGGATGTGTTGAAAACTCAGAGTAATGTATGAAATGGTTTGATGGGGAAAGTGGATATTATTACAAGGTGGAAAATGCTAGAATTTACAAGAGTATTAAATGATAAAATATTAAGTATGCTATAGCAGCTGTCATATGGATACAGGAGGTCAAATGTAGTTGGTTTTCAGCTTCTCCATTTTTTCTCATTACTCATTAGTACAGCATTTGGCTGTAGAAAAGTTGACCTTAAACATGAGAAAGGATTGTCTGAATGCTTATGGTATTCAAAACTGCTGAATCAAGATGCTCTGTTTCCTACCACCTTTAAATGACAAAAGCAAAGTATGAGGAATACAGAGCATAGAGTGAGAAAAGAGGTTGAAAGTGGGGGCACTGCTGTAGCAGCAAAAAAGTTCTCCTCTGCTTTCCCTTGGCTCCCTTCCCTCAAATCTAAGTTTCAGGTTTCAGCAATTTTTTTAACTGAAAACTCCCACCCCACATCAGTACATGCAACAATTCTCTACTTTCTGCTTTTCTACGAGATTTCCCATTTAGATACATATTTAGTTCTGACAGGACTTTTGTGAATATTTTGATTTCCTTATTGCTTTAACAGTCATTAAAAATCATCTTATAATACTCATACTTTACGTTAATTATTTTAAATGTAGGCCAAATTTTCATGATCCATCTACGTTTACCTAAATGAATTGGAAAGATATAGAAAATAAATAAAAGCTGTAGAGTTATCAGCTATGCAGAAAATATACATAGCATCATCACTCCCAAATACTGAAGTCAGTTTTGCAAGAAAGAGTCTACTGTGTAATTATAAGATAATTGGTCTCTTAAAGGGAGTACTTAAAGTATATAGCGTAATGTGATAAACCATGGACATATACCTACCTCTGTAACTGTGTCCTGTGGAATAGTGGCAAAATTTGGAGAGGAAAATGTGAAACCACTGTCAGTTCCAGCATCATATGGAAATAGATCTACTGATATTTCTTCCATCCAGTGGTCTCCTTCACAGAGATTTAGGCTGTCAATACCCACAAACCAGTCAGGACTTGGCACAATTCGTACAACAAATGAAACCTAATGAAACAGAAAGATCCATCAGGATTTCATCACTTATTTCAAAATGTTCCAGTCATATTTATGATAATTTTGTAAAGAGGAAGAGTAAAATAGAACATTACTTTTGAAAATTCTAAAATAAAAACTATACAGCGCTCCTTGCATTTTGGCAGACTTTTTTTAGTAACATAATTGCATTATATTGTTCTTACCAGTGAGAATTCAAATATTTAATTTTGTCTGCTGGTGACATGATATAAACCTTTAAAATCAATATGTTAATTACTTACTAAGGGATGTCTTGAATGCACTTCTAATTCAGTGGAGGTTTGTCCTGTACCACTGGAAATGGCAGGAGCAGAGAAGATTCCATGTACACTTTGAATTTTCTCTCCAGCTTCTTCTATTTCCTTCATTAATGCCCATGCTTCACCCTTTTCAGCAAAATCACGAACACCATTGCTGGCATATTCGTTTTTTTTCCACATGCCGTAGTCAGAACTATGAGTAACACCTATTTGAGTGAATACATTGCATGACATAAAAGTCTGTTTTAGATTGTCCTTTTTTCTTCAACTTCTCTGTTTTATTTCTGAGGTTAAAAATTTTGTGTATAAAAATGAGTGGACACTAAAACATTCAACTTATCACTGTTTATTTCAGCTTTAGCCAATTGAAAACGGAAGTCAACTGAAAACAGCTGCAGATTTTGAAAGCATTGTAGATACTGCAATTTGTGCATTTCATTCCTAGTATCTCTGGCTATTTTCTTTCTTTTTGCATTAGTTGGCTTAAAATTGAATATTAAGAAGAAACAATAATCACAGTAGTCAAGAGATTTATCTGTTCTTAAAACTGTACATACTTCACTTACCTAGCATTGATGACCACTGTGCTGGGGGCCTATAAAGTGGATACTGCTTAGGGAAAGCAGTCTGACTCCATTTCCCGGTAAAAGTTATGCTGTACTTAGCCAGTTCCTCTGCTGTGCAAATAGAATCATCACCCACAGGCAAGCTGCTGGCATAACCTAGAATTGTTATAAGCAATGTCCAGATAACTTTACAGGAGCAGTGGACAAACATCAGGTTTTCCATTCCCTTCCACATGAAAAGATAAAAAAAAGATTGTTAGCCATATTAGTCACCCTAAACTCAAAATTGAATAACGGTTACCTATTAAAATGTAACATAGGATAAGTTATAACAAAACCAAAGCCTATATCCAAAACACTAAAAATTGTTATGCTTCTAAAAACATTATTATAATGCTTCCAGATTTGATATTTCCATGCTATATACAACAAATCTGTAACCCTACCCAGGACAAGTGTTTCTAATGAAAATAAAAATATCTTAACCTTGTTCATAGTACTACCTCTGAGAAAATCTGTTTCTGATTTTCTGTTGAAATCTTATTAGAGTCACATCTTGAATTAATTAGAGTAGCAACTGTTTCTGTGGAAAACATTAGTGGTATATTTATTCTTCTAAAGATTAAATTGCAGGTTACTTTGCCAAAAGAAATGATTTATTTTAAATTTGTGTTCTGAAAAGGTTGTTTTATGGCATAATATTTAAAGTCAAATACATTTCAAATTTATATAAATTACTTTGCTGTCATAACTTGTGCATTTAAAAAATACATTATAATCACTTCAGATGGTTAAACTTAAACATTTGTTAAAAATAATATTTTTAAAAAGCTACTGTCATAGGTTGTGCAAATTTTGTTTTTAAATTAATATAGTAATTCCATCAGACTGTTGAACTCAAGCAATTGTTTAAAATAACAGCCTTAAAAAGTTACTTTAAAATGCTTTTGTCCTTTGAGAAAAGTATACAAATGTGACTGAAATGCTAATAATATACAAATTTGTTAAAAGAGCTGTAAATACTCACTAAATATTTCCTCTGGAGCACTGGTAGGGGGAGAGCACCTGCTTTTGCTGGCAGTTGAGCTGGTCTGCAAGAGAAGACAGTAGGAGTCTTGCTATTTATGCCTGAAGAGGATCCCTTTGGTCCAACAATTATTGTAATCTTTAGACTTTCCAGGTTTGCAAAAAGCATGCCATCTTCTTGCTTGCAAGCTTTTTGGATGGACTATCAGAGGTTTCCTGTAGGTCAACTGGTTCACGCTCCTATCAGAAGTCTGTGATGCCGAATACACAAAATGCTTTAAAAAACCTTGAATTCTTACTAACAGTTCAAGTTTTCTGGTGACTGTACAGTTTTCTGTTCTTATTAATGCCTCTAAGCTATACGAATGAACTGATTCCAACACTGAAATAGTTCTAGTGAATACTCTTTAAATGAGAAGCATGTTTTCTTGTAAGTTTTATTGTCTGACAGATGCTCCTTCCAAACATTTACAGAGAGCTTGCTCACTCTCACACACCATATGTATGTGTTCAAATAAAAGGGGTGAGGCAGCTAAAAAAGTCAGAGGAAAAAAAAGTTACATTTCATAATTGCATATACTCACACAGACTGTGTCTCCTGCAAATATGAATTAATTTAAAGTAGTACAGTGTATATTTTTGTGTTCTACAGTACCGTATGCTGGATGATGAAAGGGCTCTGTAACACTGTGGTTTCTTTGGAAAGAGTGGTTTTGGGAAGCTCTGAGATTTTTCTTAGCTGTCTTCAGAGTAAAAACCCCAAATAAAAATCTTATTATTACAGCTAAATCAATAATCCTCTATAACACAGTACACATACTTACTTAACTCACTAAAATTATCTGGCAAAAATTATTTATAATACAATGACCCGATTAAGAAATAATGCTTAATATTTATTTTAGATTCTTCTTCCCACCACCTTTTAAAAAGCCCATAGGGAAAATAAGGGCTTTGTGCCATCCCTATAAGGTTAACAAATTCTATTGTGGCTGATCAACAAAGGAAGTAAGTTCAAAAGTTTACCATGCACCATGAGGGAAGTCTTGCATGGAGTCTTCTTTTCAAATTGTGAGGGATATCACTTAAGTACTTCCACAGATCTCAAATATCATGGTACAGCATATGGAAAAAATAGTTACTGCTCAGATGAAACTCCCAGGCTATCATAGCTTAAATGATGTGTGCTTTCCTCCAGAAGGGGGTTACCAATCAAGCAGAGTTTTATGGCCCTGTAACTGGAAACTTAGTCTCCCTTTTTGCCCCTTCTTCCACCACCCCCACCCCCACCCAGTAAATCAACAGGAAAAGTCCAAAGAATAAACTGAGATGTCTGAATGGCATTTCCATTGATGGAAATGGAATCTCTAGCAACTTTCAGCATAGATGGATTCAGCACCCAATATCCACAGTTCCTGTATGTTTGGATAGCTTTTAGGAATTGCATAACAGGTTAAGCTATCTAGACATGGACATGCCCTTTAATTCTAAGGCCTTTTCCTCCATCCTGTGTTCATGCCACTGAAAATATCCATGTTTTCCATAAATTATTTCTGTTCCAGGAGCCAGACTCCCTAAAATCCACTGGGTAAAGAGACTTCATGGATACTTTTAAACCACGTCTTCACAGTGTTTGTTGCAGGATGATATGTGAATTACATCCAGAATTCCAGATCCACACGTGGTTCCTTAGAGAATTCAGTCTACTTATATCAGAAGGGGGTTATCTTTCCATCCCATTCAGCCCTCTGGAAGAACTATACAAAGGTCCCATGACTATTCAAGTATGTTGCATATAGCACTGTTAAAAAAGAAGTGCTTAAGGATACTACCAAGTCAGAGTTTTAGCTTTAAACTTCAGTCAGTGTTGTTGTAAATATCTTTGTCATCACTATTACTGAGCCAGCTAACCTCACACAGTGAAACTGTGAGGACTCCAGGAAGACACTTAAAATGAGAGCAAAGTGATTAGCTCTGGATCCAGGACAAAACTGATTTAATATGTTAGACTATCTTTCTCCTGTTGAAGAAAAATTGCTGCCAAAAGAAAACAGATTAGATAGTTCTGGTTCTGTGACTACATGTTATGAATTTATCTAGGAACGGGACAATACATGCAGCCTGGATAATTTGGCTCAGATATTATAAGAAGAACATACTAAATGATAAAAGGTACTGAAACATTGGAAGTGATTAACTTGGGAAGTCATCTGAGGTTTTCAAGCATAGAGTAGAGAAACAAATATCAAGAATAGCAAAAGTTATAGTTGATTCTGCCTTGGAATATTAGTACATGATCTTCTGAGATGCTTTCCAGTTCTACAATTCTGTGTGATCAGTTTGTTCTTCTTCTAGAGCTCAATTACTCCCATTTCCTGAGGTCATCAGTCTCTTCAGCTTCAGAAATACAGCTAATGGAACACAACTCAGGCTAGTTCTTTTACCTTCCTACCTTGCCAGTGCAGGAATTAAAGAGACTTTGAAACTTTTTAGTTTGAAAAAATGGAGAGGGATTCTTTCTTCAAAGACTGCAGATATTTACAGGAAAAATGGGTTTTACTGCTTTTTCTTTCTCACTGATCCTGGTCCAGAATAGACCAGGATTCTTACCATTCCTATACTGGTCCTTTCCCTATTTATAATGAGGGATCTACCATAACAGAGTTTGCAGGAAAGATTAAAATCTTCAGGATTTTTTTGATTCCATAATGAGATTGTTAGACAAAATACAGCTTTAAACTTTAATTTAGCATCCTTTTTTTTCCCCCATGGCTGAAGGAGAGGAGAAAAACAGAAAAAACACGCGTAGTTGTTGTCAGAAAATACTAACTTGAGGACTCCCCAAACTTATTTCTTTAAATAGCAACTGTGCTAAGCATAATCAGTCTCTGACATTGTGAAGGACATCAAAAACAAATTTAGTATCTCATAGCTGGGGGGAAAACAAACAGATTTCCACTCAATGAATTACTTTCATGGCTGGGAAGCCAAATTTCTGGGATGCCAAATTTCTGTGGGCCAGCAGTTGGAGAAAAAATTGCTGTGGGATCAGAACCTATGCTTGCATTCCTTCTTCAGTTTGTATGTCCCATTAAAAAGCAGTTGAATACTCATGGAAAACTGGAAAAAGATCTTCCATTTAGAAACCATTTTCCATATATATAAAATTGGATTTTTTTTCTTCCCTCTTTTACAGCAAAATAGCTTTTGTTTTTCAAGTTTATGCCTCTTCAGGTACACCTATTTTCCATCCACATTCATACCTGTATAGCTCCTAAATGCTTGAAGGAGTATGCATTAAGATTTGTTTTACTTAAGCATCAGCGCTTTTACTTGTGCCTGTGTGCAATTTTTGCTGCTTTTTGTCAATAAGACAACAGTCTTACAGTTCCTGCAGGTTTTCCTAAGAATCACAGGATGAAAGTTGGAAAGTATAAAGCAAAAATGGTGTGCAAATTTTTTTTTAAATCACAGTCATAACTGTGTCTAAAATATTCTGTTATTTTTATTAACTTAATTAAGAAAACAAGAAAACAAACACTTATCAGTATGGTCAATATCATACTGATTTTTCAATCATTTGCACCATATGAAAACATTTATATGAACATTTTTAGGCCATCACTTATACATAGCACATTAAAAGGGTGCAAATTCTGTTTTGATTAACCAGAGAATAATTTAGCCCTTTCTCTGGTAAGCAACAGGACTGACGTGTTTAGTTATGACTTCTCTGTTAAACTGTAAGATTAAGAGAAAGGAAATTTAACTAAAATGACCAATCTGAAGTTAATTTGCCCACCTTAAATCAAAACAGGAGCTCCAGAAATCCTTTTGTGTTCATTTATCTATATTTCTGAACTATTACCACACATTAAAATTTAACTGAAACAATCTCCATTTTTCTGGTAAGGAGTATATGCACAACTCTGAATATGCACAAGCTGTTTAATATGCTTATAAATAGCTAGCATCTCTTTGTCTACCAAGAAAAACATAACATGGTATTACTTAAGAAGGATTATGCACTCTACTTTCTCTCCTGTAGTTACCATGGATACACATACTGTTATGGACACTCAACAATGCCAAAAGGTTTACTCTCAATCAAAACCCTGTGAGCTTTAAATCATAAAATCTCAGTAAGCGGAAAAATATTTTATCATGGAGAAACTGTGGTGTTGTATTGGAAGCTTATTAAAAAATGCAGCAGTTACAAAGGAGGATGAAGCATTCCCAACAGTACACAGTACAACAGTAATGAAGGCAACTTTGAATCTCAACTTATGCTTTGAGATAAGGATTTCACGTGCAGATTACACACCTAAATTGAATGTCTATTTATGAACTAGGCATCTAAACTGCCACTATATATAAAACAGGTCTAGTCATTATAGTCAATAGAATCTAAAGAGGTATTCAGCTCACCATTGAATACATACCTGCATTTGGCCAAACAAATAACTGATGAGTAGCTCTCTAGTCTCCATTACCTGTATTGATAAACTCTCCATTGACTAGATACCTAGCTCACACGTAAACATCTACATATAAACAACTGATTCAGGCATCTTGATCTTTTGTTTCAATGTATGTTGATGACAATAATGGAGATGAAAACAAGTTGGGATGCAGAAAAGGGCACGATTTCCTAATCTGGAGGCAGCAGGTTTAAATTGGATTAAAGTTGTCATGGCCTAAATGATGTGACCCGCCTCCCAAAGAAGGAGACCATAGAACATTGCCTTACGCTGAAGCTGCAGGGTGAGTATCCAGGGAAACTCTAAAGATCTCATTGGCAGAATTTCCTCTTAACCACCTAATATAAAAAATGTACTGACAGCAGTCCAGGTATTATTTGAACATTACCAGATTGCTCCATTTTTATGTTTTTATAGTAATACTGTTATTTATGAAATGTGGGAGTACTGCGACTGAGATGGTTTTGGTAGTACTGATTAGAGCTTATTTAAGAACAGCCAGTACAAGGATTTGTGTGGCTATACAGCCAAACTGAAGAACTGATCCAGTTAACAGCAAATCTTTCGTTCTAAGTTAGCATTTAGCCAAATGAGTTCCTTCATTTGACTCCCTGTATAGTTGTATGACTATTAGTTTTGATACAAGGAACACACCACAACAAGCAGCTCCCAACAGAGAAGAGGATGGGAGTCACTGGCAATACATATTTAACTTATATGAAAGAAGCAGTATAATCATAGATTACCCATAGGTTAGTGAGACTAGGGATTGTACCTGTCAGTTCCTCCTTTGCCTGGGTGTTCTTTAACTATTCTAGTTTGCTGTGCTCTCTACTACTCAATGTGTATGACTCTTCTGGATAGTCATCTTCAGCAGTGCTTTTGGTTCCCTAATCTATTCCCTGATCGATCAGCTATCACATTAATGCAGCAGCTGTCTTCTACTATGTAAGAAGAGCCAAGAATCAGCTGGTGTCAGTAAAGGTCAGAGCCATTTTCTTCTGCTTCACTACAGTCCTTCAGACATAATATGCATAGCTTGTCATTCTTGGCTCTCACAGATGCTTAGCAGTTGAAACACCCTGATAACCTAACCACAGAGGTTATCTATCCAATTTTTCTGTAGCAGAAACCATGAAATCTTCATATCTAATTATGAGTAATGAAGAGAGTTATCTTGACAAAAATAAACTCAACCAGAAAAAAATAATTTAACCCACCTTCCCCAACTCATCAGCTAAACACAAATCAGGGATCTTCTTCCCTTGACACTATGGTTAACATTCATAATAAGTATGGAACAGACTCACAAGGCCTAGGCACTCAGGCAGTTCCTCTATCCTGGACTTCAGTTGTTCGGACCCCTGTACCTGCAAAAGCCAGCCAGTGCTGTTACCACCTCTTTTTCCTTCCAAAATATCTTGCAACAGGATGCTGAAGCAGAAATTCATTTCATCTTTCTACCACCAAAACTCCATGGACCTGGGAAAGAAAACATCTTCTTCCACCTGTTCATCAGGCTGGCTGAGTTGTGGGATGAGGGCCAGCTTTCGGAGCGCTATGCTAATCTGTGAAATGCCTGCACCAGCAGTATTAGCTCACTGGACTGTGTAGCATGCATGCCTTAGCAAAAAAGCTAAACATGAAAAAAAGTTTAACATTTAGAAAACCTTACAGAGCTGAGTCAGACACCTGTGGACTCCCTACCTTTAAATTAAGTTTGTTTGAGTAATTGCAGGAAAACCTCTAACTCAAACAAGAAAAGCTTTGAAGAAAATCCAGCATATATTGTACTGCAGCTTCATTAGAGTAGCAGACAGGATATTTTCATGGTATTGTGCACACACATAATGTAAAAACAGTGTACTGCTTAACATATTACTTCATTCCATCATTCTTAGGCTGGATTGGGCTCACAGCCTTTATAGAACATCATTCCAATATGTAGTCATTCCAATATGGTAGGTTTCAAGTTTACTAAACTTGTTTAGTATATTGATTTGGGGATTTTTTTTTGTTCCACCGTTTGTAATGTAAACAGTTATTTTTTTAAATCAGATTTACTCTTCTCACATCCTTTTCGTGCTAATGGAAGTCTTCATTTCTAACTCTAACTTGTTGATAAATTCAATAGTTCACTATTATCTGATAAAGAATATTAAAGAAAACAGTCTATACTAGAGCTTAAGAAAAAGAAAACTGAAAACCAAAAATGTGGCTAAAGAAAATGAGGGAAAAAATAACAGCAAAATAATTGACATAATAAAAATTTGCTCACATTTTGTGGAAAATATGGATTGCATCTTCCAACAAATCCAATCTTCCAATTACAGCTTCCAATTCATTTGTAAACTGGAATGAACCTGTACCATTAACATTTTTACTTCTTTTTTGCCATTGAATTTCCATTGGAGAGAGGCTTAAGCACTAAATAATACTGGTGAGGAGTCAGTGCAGATTTAAGAAGTGGAATGGGGAAGTTGTGGTCAACTGGCAGGGTGCAATATATTTTGGGGACCAACATATTTTCTTTACCTTCCCCATGGAAATTATCTAATAAAATCAGTACAACTTTCCTGTTTCCTGTTTGCCTATATAATTCTGTCATCTTTCTTTAACTTGGTCATAAATATGATCTAATCACACTAAGAAAAACTAGGAATTTCCAATTTAATATGACAGCTGCTAAAAAAAATGTTATGCCATTCAAAAATGCAAGAAGATTTGGGATATATTAAAGAGCAGAAGCAATTACAGTATTACATCCAGGACTTGTTAGACCCCAACTAGAATACCATATCCAGTTTTGCACCCCCCCTTCCCTCCCATACAAGAAAGATCATTGATAAACTGGAGTGAGTTCAGCAGATGGCTGCCAAGTTGTTCAGTGTGTGGAGCTCGTGCCCCATGAGGAGAGGCCAAGAGAAATGGGCTTGTTCAGCCTGGAGAAGGAAAGGCTTTGGGGGGACATGATAGCAGCCTTCCAGTACCTATGAGGAGGTCATCAGGAAGATGGAGCCAGGATCTTCAGACTGGTGCATGGTGGGAGGATGAGTGACAAAGGACGTAAGTTGAAACAAGAGAGGTTCAGACTGGATATAAGGAAAAACTTCTTCACCATGACAGTCTAGCACTGGAACAGTTTGCCCAGAGATGTAAGGCATTCTCAGTTCTTGGCGACGTCAAGACAAGACTGGATAAAGCCCTGAGCAACCTGGTCTGACCTGAGAGATGACCCTACTTTGAGCAGTTTAGACTAGGGACCTCCTGAGGTCCCATCTAAACTGAATTATCCTATCATCCTATGATACTATGAAGAAAATTTGTTTCTGATCTTAGTTCAGTACCTCAAGTCTACAGCAAAAAAACTTTCACTTGTCCAGTGGTCGCATAGGGTCTCTCCACATTAGGAATTTCTCTTTCATAAGTAGTATTGGGAACTTAACTGCAAAATGAATATTTATAAAGGAGAAGGATGGAGGGAGGATTTGCGTGGAAGAGCTGTATGCATGTCTACACCATAAAATTACAGTGCAGAATCCCCTGAGCTAGCACCGAACAATCTATCTCTGAAAAGTGTCTCAATCTAGAGACACCGGAGCTAAATAAACATGGTGCCACACCTGACCTAATTAAGATCTGTTAGGTCAGAAACACTGCCACACTAACACAGTTATATTGCTTTGGAGTTCTGATGCACATCTCCATGCAGCTATCTCTGTATTATGATGAATGACAACAGTTTCTGCAGAGGTGTTCACATGCTTGTGAAGGATCTCTGGATGAAATACAAACAATCCTGTAGAGAAGTAAACACATCCCCCCAGAGTTTATTATGGAAAACTTCAATATAAAAGTCTTGTGATTTTCCTCACAATAAGTAATATCACAGCTTTTTTTTTACAGTTTTTTATAAAAGGGCTGTTATGCTGTGAAGTCAACCCCTATCAAATGGATACACTTAATTAGCAATGCTACTATCAGGATCCTGAAGGAATCAGATAGTCAGCAATCTTCATCTAAGACATTTAGAACTGGGATGTTATCACAGGGACATTATGCTTCACATATAAGTCATTATTTTATAACTTGGGTAGAAATATGACCCAATGTGCAGAAAGAAACTTTAAACAGAATTACCGACTGTGACAGCAGATAGAAAATAGATGTCATGACATTTCATACCCAAGAACAAAAGAAGGTCTTAAAGATAGTAACAAGCAGGAGAAACAAGACTATTCTATAAAAGAGATTATTGTTTCTGACCACTGGCCAATATCTCTTGTCTACAACAAAAACTTGCACTCCAGAAATAATACACTAAATAAACTGTTCCATTTACCCTTTGGTTCTCAAAACTCATGACAATATGAAAACTGAGAAAAAATTCTTTCTAAGGCAGTATTTTTGCCAATATTGTAGAAAGTAAAATTATATAAAAAAAGGTTTGTGATTTTAAAGTTGAAGAAAACTGCTGTTCAAATAATGGGATATGTAATTTTTCATCCCTGCATTATTGAGAATCGTAAGTGCCTGAGTATGAATTTTATTTCTGAACTATTATAGTGAAAAAGTGAACTCGACAGAGAGATTATGATTAAGGTTTTCTCCATGATATTCTGCATTAACTAAAAATTAAAGATAAGGTGATATCAATTTATATTTCAGGAAGCTGTACTACTAATTTACCAATAGGCTTTTACATTGAAAACTGAATCAGTGTCAGGTATCATGCTAGGAGGCACTGTATTGCTACAAATGCTTGAATGGATTTTTAATTCTGGAGCATTAGCATAAATATAAACTAAGATCACTAGAGAATCTCTAAGATTAGGCCAGCATGAACATAATCAGAATCTGACATATTCTTTTTAAATATGCAAAACTCAGATCCTAATTTCTTTTGTCAATAGAAATGGCATTGTCCTGACCATGTGCTAATTAACCACCTTGAATTCTGCAGATTCCATTAAAAGAGGATAGTATTCTTCACTTCTTGTCCTAACCTGTTGTTTCAAAGTTGCACTGCAGTTTACTGAATATATTGTCAATCATGGATACTGAGAATCTGTCCTAGCAATTGTTTGGACAACATTTTTAAAATTATAAATAAAATGAATTATTAGAAGCAAAAATTATTACATGAAAGTAATACTGTTTATTAAAACTAAGGATAAGTAAGCACAGAACTGGGAGAAAAGGCTTCAGTGATAATTTACATTCTTCTCTTTCTCAGTCCCTATGGAGTTTGTTATATGGACAATAATAGCCCTATATGACCATTATAATATGACACATTTCTAGCAGTCACTTGAATTACTATAATACAAAAAGCCAGAATAGTCAAAACTGGAAGTTTAAAAGCATTGATTTACTCATCTAAATAATGGGCTTAATCTTCTGTAATGTATGCTCAGAAATAGTAATGGAAACTAAACCTGAATCTTGGATGCATGTAGAATGTAGAATCACATTCTTTAGTGTTTAGTTTGACACAGTAAACCAACGTGGTTAGCAAAGAAATGAATTTTCTCATGTGTTTTGTGGACAATATTTAGTAATATTTAATCAATTTATTTCATAGAATCATAGAAACACTTGTTGGAAGGCACCTCTGGAGGTCTCTAGTCCAACTTCCCTTTCAAAGCATGGTAGTCACCAACACTAGGTCAGGCCAGCTCTGGCTTTGTCTCGCTGAGTCTTGAAAACCTCCAAGGTGGGGATTTCCACCACCTCCCTAGGTAACCAGTTCCAGTGCTGCACCACCCTCCTCATGAAAAAGTTTTTCCTCCTGACCAATCTGAATCTTCCAAGCTACAAACTGTGGCCATTTCCAAAGTTTTAGCTCTGCCTGCTTTGATGGCAAACACCCTTCAAGTAGTTGCAGGTTGCTATTAGATTGTCCATAACCTCCTTTTCACTAGACTAAACAAGTTCAGCTCCCTCAGATGCTTCCTACAGACCATGTACTTTAGGCCCCTGACCATCTTGGTAGCCCTCCACTGGACCCTCTCCAGTTTCTCAACATCCCTCTTGAATTGGGAAGCTCAGAAGACGACACAGTAATCCAAGCATGGCCTCCCCAGTGACAAGTACACAGGGATACCAACTTCCCATGGTCTGCTGTCCCTGTACCTCCTAATGTAGCCCAGTATGCATTTTGCTTTATTCATGATGAGAGCACTGCTAGATCTCATTCCGCTTGGCATCCACAGTAATCCCCTGGGGTTTCTTTAGCAGGGCTGCTACTCAGCCAGTCCGTTCCCATTCTGAGCTGATGCATGGGGTTATTTAGCCCCAGGGCAGAACTGTGTACTCCTTGTAGAATTCTGTGATGTTGGCCTATTTTTTAATATTACGATGGTCTGCCTGAGTGCAGTTTTGTTGTTTGTTGTTTGTCTTGTCAGCCTTTCCCCCGATTTAGTATTGTCAGCAAATTTGCTGAGGATCCATTGTTTCATCATATTCTGTATGTTTATGTATGACATAAAGAAAAAGACTTTTCCCTTTTTTTCAGGTGTGAATCCTCTGCCTTTTCTGGAAGTCCTCTAGTCCTTCTCTGGGAGTTCTTTTAATAAGCTTTTGATAGTCACTACCAATACTCTATATAACTCATTTTTTTGCTGTTGCATCTCCTACTTTTCATGTTCACTATTTTGAAAGCTACATCAGCATTTGCTTTCCTTACTGTCCTAATGCAGAGGCAGATGTCTTTATCTAAACTGTGATTTGACAGTTCTCCTGGCTAAGTAACTTTTGGCAATTTAGAAAGTGTAAGCAGCTTTACTATCTTAATCCTTGCAAGTAAAATAGTCAGAGATACAAGCATGCAGACAGCAAAGGAATTCTCAAAAGCCTTGATCTGCCAAACTTGGGATCATCCCCAGCAACAATATCAATATTTTTCCTTTAATAGTTATTCTAATGTTGTAAAAACTGATATAAATACAAATAGCCCTGTCCTTGTATCTGCAGATAAAAAGGTCTCTTCTGATTCTTGGCATGAAAAGCTACCTTTACAGATGCTTACAATGGTAACAGTAGTGCCTGACCTGCCTTTTTCCCACCATAATAAAATAAAATAACATTTATATTTCTGAAAATAACAGTTTGTGTAAAATGTACTTGTGAACTGCATAGTAATTTATGAAGATAAGTCTAGATATAGTATAGCACAAATCCCAAACCAACATTGCAGCAATCTCACAGTTGGACACCTCAACAAAGGCCCATCGAGTACGGCAAATCAGACAATCAGAATTGAATAAACCACATAAGCCAAGCATTATTCTCTCACACTAATCCATTAGCATCTCAGCTAAACTAGTGTTATAACGGATGTTAGCAAAGCACAGTATGATGCGACTCAGTAAGGACCATGCAAGTAGGATGTAGGTGACAACGCTTCTATAAAGCATGTGGAATCTGGAGTTCAGTTCATGTTTGGTAACGCTGTCAAATATCCCAGAATAGTTAAGAGGCGGGGGAAGAAAGGCTGTGCACAATGCTTGAAGCTCAACTTAAACAGGGATCAATGATTTTTGTTGATTGTTTGGTCCTGCAGCTGATGCATTTATTTTTCTGTATTGTACTAGGACTGTGTGAGGATATAGGACAGCGGAGAACTTGGCCCAATGTATGACACAAGTCTATGCATTTGCAGTATTGAACCACAGATACGTTGGTGACACGTTAAACAGAATGGAAAATATACGTTGTTTGCAGTATGTATTATACGATAGGTGCTTTCTTGAAAAATTGAAATGCTAATTAACATAGAGATAGAAAAGCAGGCAAAAATTCTGGAAAACAGAAAACATTATAAGAGTATGCTATTAAATAACTTATACTAACCGGAGACTAGTTGTCATCACTAATTAAGTCAACTTTAAACAGCAAGCTTATTTTTCCATCATTTCTAGTCCATTATGGTAGCTATTTGTCTCCTACCACAGGACTAGCCAAATAAATTACATCAGGGATAATTTACTAATATTTCTATAGTCATTTCCAAATAAGGAAGAGAGGCCCTCTGTTCCCAAAAGCTTATATATAAACATATGAGTTTATGAGGTTATGATGTGATTCTGAGGAGGTCTGAGCCTTTAGGTGGTACTAGCCAATCTTATCTTTAGAATGAGCATACCCAAAGACACTAAAGTGCTTCTAATGTCTGTGCTTTCTTAGAGCACAGGCAACCCCTTAAAATAGAGCAAATGCAGATCTTCTGGATGATACACACAAAATGAAAGTTTTGAAAACAAATCTTCCCCCTGTTCTCCATTTCCTTTCAGGATGAGTCTCTCCTTCCAGATGCTTTCGATTCCAGCAATCTGCACTGCCTTCCTGGGTTGCAGCAACCTTCACACAGTCTCCCTCCGGGTCTCTAGGAATGTATCCTCTCCTTGACCTCTGAGGCTTGGCTGTAGGTCTGCTCCTTTGCTACAGGCAAGCCATGTGCTTATTTCAAGTCTTTCAATCTGCATCCAGACATTATAATCTCCTCTTCTCCCTCCCCGCCGTCCACCTGACACAGAGTGCAACAGCCAGGAAAAAGCAAAGAGGCAGCCTTTCTCACTGCTCTTCTGTCACACTCTTTTAAAAGAAGAACATATAATACAGACTAAACAATGAACAAAACAGTTTTATCATCTGTCATGAAGGCAAAAAGCAGCAGGAATTAGAGGCGGTTTGTAGTCCCATCTAAACTGCAAGGGCTTTCCCAGCTCCCAGGTTCAGCTGTGCACCCTGACCATTTTCCTGCCTCAGCGCCAGGGTGAAACCTGGGTAAGGCCATGACCCATTAACTTGCCCTAGGCCCTGGTTGTTGGGAAAAGACAACCCAGGTGTGTGAGCCAGAATGGTGTTGTGGAGCACTCCAGCTTGCCAATCTGGACATGCAGGAGACTTTTAAAAGCAGGCTTACACTGCAGAGTACTCCTGTTCCAAAGTCTATAAGACACTAGCATGGTCCAGAATGAGGATGATATGAATACATTATACATAGACAATACAGAAGAGAGCAAATGGATAGATATCACAGAATAATTAAAATGCACCCACCACTTTTTCTCGCTCCTATAGTTACCACCCAAAGATGTTATCAAATAATTTTCTGCCTAGCTTCTAACACTGCTGACTGTTGTCATGAGATCTGATTGCCTCCTAAGATAATAATATACAAAGTTAATTCCAAACTGTGCAGGTGAGAAACAAAGAATAACAAATTAAAGTTTCTGCTGTAGAAAATAACATATTAGAGAGTTAGATGCTAGGATGCTAGGAGAGAAAATAAACAAGAATTAAGAAATGAATCGCTTTGGTAATGCAAGTGGCTCTGGATTTGCTGATTGTACCTCCTATAACCGTACCCCACCTTTTTTGTGAGCTTTTCTCTTCTGCAGGATTCTTTGGCTCTATCAGACTTCAAAAACTCTGTCAGTGAGGATAATCTGCAGGAAACTGAGCAATTCCAAACCCTGCTTTCTGCTGTTTACCAGCTTCAGCTTTGCTTAATCACGAGAGAGATTGCCACTGCTGGCATTCACCAGGGCCTGTGTATATGTCAGTCCATATCCTACTACTCACTGCTTTATCTCACCACATATTTCTTGTTGTCTATAATCTCAACAAGCAAATTAGATTCATTAGGTCTTCAGAGTATTTTTTCTTAGACAGACTTTTTCCTCAGTGATGTTTCCTTCAGATACACTGTAAATTCTTTCTTAAACCACCTTGAAAATCTGTTCCATGTGCTATACACCAAGGGTATTTCATCATTTTATATCCATGGTACCAAATATCTTGACAGTCATAAAATAATTCATATCCAAAATGTCAAGGGCACAACTATTTTTCTACTGAGACTTTCCATATGCTATTGACAGCAATTTTTTACGAAAGCATGCTATGATACTGCCATTATTAAGCCATTGATAGCATTTAGGGTGTATGTCACTGGAAATCAGGCTGTATCACACTTCAATGAAACAGATTTCCAGCTCTGACTTTTGCAAAATAACTGCTATTCATAAGCCCCATACATTTCTGAGGAGATAAAGACTATTTATTAAAAAATAAAACAATTTCCTAGTAAGCAGACATTTTTAAGACATGCTGTCTATAAACATATTCATTTCATTCCTGGTCTTCCCATTTCCTAGGGGAATTTCAGCACAGAGGTTCCAGAGATCAGACAAGAGAAAGCAGAAAATGGCCCACCTTTCATACCCACCTTTTGGTCTTCAGAAAAGGGAGATAGAGTTTCTCTAGAGATAGTACTAGGACAAAAGTCTGTGGTAGAAGAACACACAAATTACATGTACTCTTAGATAACACGTATATGGAAAAACAGTTAAGAAAGTCAGGAAGTCTTGCTATTGATAAGTAGCCTTCTATTTACCAGGAGTTTAGAGTTCCACTTTTCTGCGTAGAAGAAGAGGCAATATGACTCACCAATAGGAAGACAACGATATCTGCCAGACTATACTAATGTGAATGGAAAGCATGTTATCTACTGTGCTTATCCTAAAAGGGCAGCTGAGATGTTCTGTATATACAATACTGAGAGGAAAAGAGTAGTGTACTTTTAAAAGCACATCTCCTTTAATAGCAGACTCTGAAGAGACTTATTATGATATCAGAAATCTCTTAAGTTTTTACTAAGCTCTAAGTTTTTACTCAGAGACAAAGATAGGGAAAGGATGTGGATAAAGACACCTTTTCACTGTGGCAAGAAATTACTAGAAACCAATATTGTTACCATAATCATAACTCAGGTCCTAGAAAGAAAAACAAAATAAAGCCAAGATAAAAAAGAAGTAATTTTTCTGGTCTAAAATCCATATGGATTTTTCATGTTCAGATACTGAACTCTAACACTATTCAATTCATTCAGGTGCTTTCAATATCTGTTGTTTATATCCTGTATTTTTCAACTCTGATGTAATATATTCCAGGGCATGAAAAGGCTATTAGGGCATTGATGTACTTTCTCTTTATTTCCAGGATTCTCTTGCTGACCTCTCTTAAGTAATAATCATATATATTTATTTCTTAAGTATGTCAGCATTACCAAAGCACAAGAAAAAAAGGGGTGGAAATCTAAACAGCTTTGAGAATCTTAGACATCTGCAGATATCACATGGACTGGTGCTTATTTTATATGTACAGTAATGAAGGAAGTTCATTTCATATTTTGAAAAAAATAATTTGAAATATTTAGGTAAGAAGTATCAGAAATATCCATTCACAGAGTACCTCTCATATGTCCATGATATATTCCTGGAAAATGTAAGAAAGAGAATATTAATTCACTCAGAAGTATGAAATAGCAGGTAGTGATTTTAGTAAGTTCATGATGTCTTTGAAATACCTGCCTGCCTGAAACTTTTAGTCATATTTATTCTTTAAAATCTTAATCTCTCTTTAAACTCCTTACATTGGAGTGTATTTAATTTCATAAAATACTTTCATTTTACCCATATATATTTAGAAACACTGCAATAAGATATTTCTTCTGTCATTTTCCCATCATGTGGAAAATTCATGAAAATGTGAGAGCAATGCTATGGATGGATGCTTTTGCTCATAAATCTGGCCAACAGAAATTTGAAATATTTACTAAAATAATTCCAAAATGCAGCAATATTTTCAGAGCTGGGCATGTATTAAGTATTTTGTTTTCTTAAGCTGACTAACCTTCCATAAATCAAGGGCATCCCTTCTCAAGTTAGAGTATTAACTCTTTCTATGCAGCTTTTCAATGAGCTACTACAAAACAATCTTACCATACTTTTCAGACCACTAAATCTGCTTGCTCATACTAGCTTTTCAGGCAAGAACATCAATATTCTCCACCTTTTCACAGAGGAATCCAATTATTTATATGCTCGTTACATTATTTTGGTTTTAAGAATCACAGAGTGAGTCTACATCAGCATTTTAGTTCAGGCATGATCTTCTGAAGCAAATTGCCTAATCGTTCTCACTTGCCGTGCTTTGATTTGTATTATGGAGTGGTCTTGAAGCCTCACGCAAACTGGATTTCTTAAGAATGAAAGTAACCAGAAGGTGAGCTTTGGTCGGCATTCAGTCCCCAAGGTACGACTAGAACTAGTCCGGCGTTAAAGCCTCCTGAAATGTGCATAGTGTGAATGCCACTTATTTGTTAGCTCTAACAGTTTCATTTTAATAATCTGTTTTTATTGGTCTGTGCTACTTAATAATGTGGACATAGTCTCTGATTGGACTTAGACTTCATATAGTCTCACAAAATGCAGAACAAAATTCTACAGTGATTTAGGCTTCTAAAAAAGTCACAATAATTTAGATAGGAGTTAACCTTCTTCGGGACTTATGAAAATTATCTACACCTTTAAGTGCCTAATCATCTTTGAAAATCAGAATCTTGTATCTCTGTGCCACAGTTCCACTTTCTTAAAATGGGGGTGAATAATAATACCCAGCCTGACAGAGTCCTGTGCGGATAAATATTAAAAACTGTGATGTGCTCCAAATCATACAATAAAAGAGTTGTCTCAGTCCCTAACACAGCTAGCTTTCATATCACAGATCAAGGTTAAACAAAGGCTAAAGCTCTGCATGCATGATTTACAAATGCAGTTATGCTAATAGCATGATGATCATAATTAGATGATCAGCCGCATATCTGATTTTTGATAATAGGTCCTAATGTGACTTGCTAATCAATGTCAGTTATGGGAATAGAATGCAGAATTTCTTACTTGTGAATCCATATACTAATTGCTACAGCAAACTGCTTCCATAATGTCATTCTTCATTTCAAAATGTTCTATCTTCTGCTTGTAGCATATCATGTATTATTAGAACAGCTTTTTGTAGACCACAGAATGTTAAGACCAGAAGAATTCACTATAATCATTTTATCCAACTTATAAACAACATGGACCAAAAAGTTCCTCACTATTTCATAGTGGGATTTTTTTTTTCCTTTTTTCCATGAATTAACATTATCAGTCTAATTTTTGACTAGGCTACAGAGTATTTTTTCAAAAAACATCTAATTTTGCTTTAAAGGCTAGAAATGATGATGAATTTGTCACTTTCCAGGAGAAGCACCATCAATTATTAATTGCCCTCACTGTAGTGAGATGGTAGAAAATGAGTCCAGGTTCACCCTGTTTTTAAAAGTAGCATTTAATCACCATCATTGTAAATGTTTCTAGCTTCTGATTTCAGCCATAGCTATGTCTTGTTATGCCTTAAACTGCTAGATTAAAGATTCCTACATATCAGATCACAGACCATATAAAGAGTATGAAAGAAAATTAATCACTTTAATCACATTGCTCAATTCACTGTGGGAAGTAGCTCAATACCTACAAAAATAACAGAATAGAATAGAATTATTTTAGCTTCAACTAGTTTTCCTCATAAAAATAAACTATTACATAAAAGTATTTTAAAGCGAAACTGAAAGATTTACATGAATTCACCATTCTTTCAGATGGACAATCCCTCTGTTCTATACCAGAAAGAGGAAAAAAAAAAAAGAACCAATTTTTTCCTCCTGGAAACAGTATGCAGTTGTCAGCTGTTTCTTTGGGTTTTGTCAACACATCAGAAAATCTTCTTAACAACTGGGATTCCCATTAATTAGCTCACTGGAATAAATACAGCTGTCAAAGCAAAATAGGGTATTGTGGAATTTCCACACACAATAAATCATTATCTCTCCAATGGATGAATGTTAGAATTAATAAAAGTGAAGAAGTATGTGAAGCTGAAATGACAGGAAAATAATAAATTTTATGGTAGCACACTCAATCTAATATAAAGAATCTAAGATTTGTCTATATGAAAGCATTATTTGAAATATTAAAATTTTATATGCCAATATGATGCATGCATAAAAAATTGCTATCAATCAAAAACATTCACATTAAACTGAAGAGTAAGAACTTGAACTTACAGAAAAGGCAGAGAAGGTACTTTTCCATCTGAATGCAGAGTTCCACAAACAATAGTGCCATAACATATGTAATATGTGATGCCTGTAATAAAATCTGTTATACCTATATGTAACTTTATCTCTACAAAATAAAATGTTAGTAGATTGTGACCTAACTTTAATATGACATGTTATTTTTTATATTATGCAGAACTTTACTGTGGGGAGGGGAAAAACAGCAAGATGTTTCTCATTAAAAAAGTGCATGTTTGCCGCTGCAGCTGCAGCTTTGGCTTCATTTCATAGCTTGAGCTCTCAAAGGGCATAGAAAGGAACAGTAATAGCCACCATGGCCCCAAACTTATCACCTCCTAAATACAAAATGGAAAATTTAGACAGGAAGAAAATTAGGCTTGATTTCTCTTCTAGTAAAGAATTTTCAGTAGAGAAAAAATACACATTTAGTTATATAGTTAAGCCATTGCTAATGAACAAAATTCAACAAAAGAAAATAAAGATTTTTCAGTAATTTTGAGAATCTCCGATTTCCTTTCTTTTTTCCTTTGTTGTGTGCTTTTCATATCAGTCTGCCTCCTTTTCACCTGGAGAGCCTATGATAAAGAATTGTATCAGCAGAAGTTCAGCTCCTACTGAGGAAAAAGCATGTCATTTAGTTATTTTGAATATGTACACATTCTTGAATATATACACATGTATACCTACAGACTCCATCTAGATAGCAGTAATATCTACACTATAAATTACAGAATAATATCAGAACATCTATTTACCATGAACTTTCAACTCCTCACCTTTGCTCTGCTCATGAATCCATTCCTCTTGGGATTAGTGGAACAGTACCAGATGGTGAGAAATCCACTAAAAGTGGGAGTTCTGTGAGACTGAACAAAAAGTTGATTTGCAAAGCAAAAATAACAGGCAAAAAAAATCTATAGGGAAGTCCTGAAAAATAAGGGGAGGGAAGATCTCTGCCTCTCTTTTCTCAAATGCAAGATTCACCTTTTAGCATTTTTTCCTAACTAAAATACATGAAATAAATAAACAGAAAAAACCTGACAAAACAAAACACTACAAATACTGGGGCTGAAAAGGGAAAAGAATGAACCACAGATAAACAGCCTTAATCATATCTCTTAACTGTGTGCTGGAAAGTGCTCGATGATACAAGGTTACTTTACAAATTTGAATGGAACGGAATGAAATCATTTATTAAATAATAGATAAGCAACTGAGTAATAATGAATTCCTAAGACTCAGGAAACAAAAATTTTAATAATTTAAATAATGAAAGGTCAAGAAGTTTTATTTAGATAGATTAAAATCACTTTGTGCCCTATATTAATGTGTTTTGTAAATCCAGTGATTAATGTTCTAGAGAAGGAACATCTTTGTTAAAGATTTATTATGCTACACTGTGAAACTAGCCACATGCATCTTATTAAGCTCCCAGTACATCCCTCAGCAATACCAGAGAAGATCTGAATTGATGTTCCTAACATTTACAAGGTTAAAAATAAAACATACTTTAAAATGCATATCTCCTAACAAATGAAAAAGGAAGGCTGATTTTAAAATGCTACCTTCTAGAAAATCCTCAGGAGGCAGAAGCAATTCTGCAGGAGATTAAACAGAATGATTTCACATATAATTAAAACTCTGAAACCATTTCTTATTTACCAAATTCAATCTTAGTGTTTAGCCATAACAAAAGATGTAATATCTCCTTTGTCCATGCATTATAAGCACACATCAGATATTGCAGAGGGAGCATCTGGTTTTAAGAGGCACTTGGTTTGGAATGACAGGCTCAGACATGCAATGAACTGAAGTGATACACTTTCATTTCTATTACTGGCCTTCACAATTATCATCAGTATCTCTATAGTGTGTTTCTCCTATTCTGCCAAACAAACCATATTTCTGTTAATTATATGGCTAAATTAGTCATTTCAAACTTAATATCTCCTAAAACCATCAGCAGATGTTCCCTTTATAATTGCTGGTGTCATTCTATAAATGATTGAAAAGGAGCTGTTAAATGCAGTGCTATGAGTAAATGCTAACTTCGGAATTCCTCTTGTCTAACTTCAGCTGTCCAGCACCTCAGCATCTGGCCTGCCTCCATCAAACGGCTTCTCTCCATGGGCAGTGGAGGGAGAGTGACACTTGCAAAAGGCAATTCAGCCTGTTCAAAATACATTGTCACACTCTCCGCTGACCATAGAGGCAGCCTGACTGTTTAGCCCAGGCTAAATTCCTAACGTTCAAACAGCTAACAGGTGACTGATGCCATCTTTGAGCTGAGTGTGTTAACAGACTGCAGGTCAGATTCAACCTTGTTTTCACCTGATCTTGTCACATGTTGCATTGAGATTAGAAACTGGCCCCGTCTTGTCAGGGAAAAGAGGTATATCTGCATGGTAGGTGGTGCTACTCCCAGGCACTTCCTCAGGTGGCCTCCCAATCAGATGCAACAGTCAAGTGAAGCTAGAGATAAATACTCTTAGACTGCGGATGCTTATTTTGAAGTCAAAATCAACAGTAATAAGGTTATTTCACTTATGAGATCAATATAAAAATTTAATGCAATACTTCTAAAACACGGAGGGCGCAAAGGGAGCGGAGATGATGGGAGGAAAGGGATTTTACTTGCTCTATCTTTCAGTTGCATCCTTTAACAATGCCATGTCTTTGCTATTCACTTTCTTGCTGCTCTATCAATCTGTACTACAATTTACTGCTAAATGAGTCTGCAGGAGGAAAAAAATACTGTTTTCCCCCTAAATAGCTATCAGCATGTCCTTTCTCTATAAATCCTAGTGAGATCCCTGGTGGTGGCGTAACTGTTAACAAATACAGAAAGTGATATAGAATAGCTCCATTTCCCCAGCATATTATAACTACAGTTGTCAGCGTTTAATGTCTCTGATATCCTTAACCCCCTACAAGTTGTAGAATTAGCTAAAGCTTTGCCTCCAGGTATCCCATCAGGATGCTGCAATGCAGAGATTTACATCCAGTGTAACTCTCTGGGAGTAAAATATCTTTTTTGACATACTTAATGCGTCATAATAACTGCAAATTTATTGTATCAAGCATTAACCATTTTCTCCTTCATACATGCCTCGAGCAAGGAGGAAATATCACCATTACCATAACTACGCTACACTGAATGAACAAATATGTATAATTCCTACTGCATACTTCAATCATTTACATTATTTTTAAATGATATAATTTTAAAATATGTTCTTTTTGGAGTCATAAATGAGAATGGAACAGATGGTTAGAGCTTAATTTAAAGTAATTTGTCTATTAAAAACACTGTGTTGCCAGTGAGTCTTCATTATAACACTAACTCATTACAAGGGAGTTGTAATTTATTGGGTAGACTGAAAGGTATTGGACCTTTAGGAAAAGCTTACTATCTTAGAGGTTTTGCTAGCAGAAGTGAGCACAGATGAGCTTTTCAATATAAGATTTCTGAGGAAAAATGAGAAAAGCAAGAAGGACTTAAGCTAAGATTTGTGGTCCTTTCTGACTTCCCAAAGTTCCTAGACAGAAAGAATGTGCACATGCACAAACAAAAGGAACCTCTTTATATAATTATCTCCATGTATTTCTGAGTTTGCACTGACTTTTAACCATTTATCAATATAAAAGATTACAGTTTTACATTACAGTGATAAAGCCATCTTTATAAATAATTTCTTAGAAGTATTTTAAATAAGCAAATGATGCATACTGGAATTCATTATTGTATCATTCTCTGTGTTTTAGAACTTATTTTAATGCTTTTTATTTATATAAAAGTTCAGTAAGGCTATTAATGTTTTCTGAGAAAATCTAATTAGAATGGAGAATGATATTATTTGTGCAAATATAATTCAGTATCCTAACAGCCTATATTAGAATCAATTGCATGTTAATTACCTATCTTTGGGGAAAAGGGATGAGCAACAGGGAGGCAAAAAGCACACATGGGATATAATAGTTTAGGTTAATCAAAGCTAACGGTAATGTGAAGAACTTCAAAGGAACATAAAACATAGAATGTCTGTGGTTATTTCAGAAAAAATAACTGCTGTTATAGTCAATTAACATCAAATGAAATAATTTGGGGGGGGGTCATATACCTTCCCCATATCTAAATTATTTTTTTTTATTCCAGGAAGAAGATGCTCATGTTATTATGAGGAGAGTATTGAAAATTTCCGTTTAACAGACAGTGGTTGTTTAAAAAACAGTGAGTTACACAGTTACAAATGAAATGATGCAGAAAATAATGTCAAAGCTATTATGATGCACATATTACATAACTTTATACATATACATGCATATATACATATATATACGTAACTTACAGGGGAATACTACGTTCATGTCTGGTGGTGACATTCTGAAATATGACTAGCAGCAATATGAGAACACTGAAAATGATTAAAAACATTAAAAACTGCAGTGTTATGAAAATGCCATGATTATGTAATTGTGGTAAAATGTTAGAATAAATGTTTAGAGGTGGTGCTGGGGTGACAAGACAAGTTCAGGACCCTCCCCAGCCTGAGGACCATAACTCCCGCCTCCTAAATGAGGGCCATAATCTCACACTCCTGGCTAATTTGGTATTCTCTATCTTTCTTGTTGAAGATGTGCTACTCAATCAAACAATGCAGGATTCAGGGGGCCTAAAAATATTTATGGTTCTGTATCAAGCAGTCAGAGCATTCTACCAGGACAGAAGAGTCCTAGGAGCTGGGCTTCTCACTGGACCACTTACATATTTTTTCTACATCTGTATGAGAAATATCCACATCTCCAAAGGCAATTCCCACCTGAGATATTTTATAACTAGGTTACTGATGAAGCCCCACTGTGTCAGTTCTAATTTTCTAGTCATATATGAATGTGTTTTATTCGACATGAATAAGATATTCTGCTTTCCAAAAAGATTTGTGTAAATTAAAGCTTTGCTCAATTATAAGCTCAGACACAAACATTACTAATATGAAATGGAAAAATGAAATAAAAATCCATCCTACAAGGCCACAAGTTTGTTTTAAAGCAAGACACTAACTAAATTTCACGTAATGATAGATTCAACTGGTAATAAAAGCTTCATCTCCTAGATCGTATAAAACTAGACAAAGCATTAGAAAAGGAAAGAACAAGACAACATTGTATGGTTTCCCCTTCTCAGATTACTCTGAAACTTGCCAAATATGTATTTTTTCAAACATGTGCCAAAACTTGAATAAGTGTTCTAATATTCCTTGTAGCTTCTATCTAATTTGTAAACTAATTTCATAAATATTAGTAGATATGTTTTAACTTTTTGTGAATATCCGACCAATTACAGAAGTGTAAGATATGGATGATGACATTTGGTAATACAGTAAGAGAAATCATTTGCAAAATTTTATATTTAGTAAGCTCTGACTTTTAATAAAAATAAGCAAACATGAACAAACCAAGCACTAGAACTTGCTGAACTAAGAAAAAAGGCAGTTTAAGATGGTTCTGAATAAAATTTCAAGAAACTTCTAGGAATGCATAACCTATTTTAATAAGATAATCACAAGAACTAATTTTTGAAAATTTGTGAAAAGCAAAAGAGTCAGAAATGTTATCATTTAAGAGTTGGAGTCATAACTTAGTTGGTCGTCAAAGGCACCCTGTCTTGACTGACTGTGGAGAGAAGTAAAAGGTGATTTGTTTTGTGCCAGGACTGGCATATAAAATCAACTAACTGAGTTGCTCTCACAAGGCCATTCTATTTCTCCCAATTGACTACAAAGAGAGCTTGAAGTTACTACTTGAAACTTAAACATCTAACTTCTGGGCATCAAAGTTGTATGAAACTAATTCCATCCTAAATATTTTTAAAATGTGATTATGTCATACATCTTCCTTGCGGTATGTCTAAATAGTAGCTTTCAATGAGCTGTTTTGTTGCAGCATCATCTAGTCCCATGTAAGCTAACTCACCCTGCCAAGGAACTATTGGGCTCATCTAGTCCAGTCACTTGCGTAACACAGGGCTCTGATTTTCTGCATGGTGATACCTATATCTGTTCCATGCTTACTTGGAAAAAAATATCTTCCACCCTAAATTTGAACTTCACTGACCTTGGCTACCAGCTATTGGATTTTGTTACACCATCCTCCTCCAAATGAAAAAAAATCTTCTGGTATCATGTATGCTTCTGCAGATACTTAAGGACTATTCAAGTAACATTTTCATGCAGTAATCTTTCAATAAACTTAATAGCTCAAGCTGCATGTTCCAGCTGTCTTTATGGCAAACAAAAAGTCATAGTTGTAGCTGTTTTAATATCCTCCAGGATTTCAACACCTATAAAAAGTCTTTGTATGCTATCAATACCAAAATGGAGACATAGTGTTCCTTAGATAGTCTCATCAGATATCACTGTGATTGTTAATCCTTTTAATCCGATTAATTCCTTCCTTCCTGAGAAAACTCTTCATCTAGATCAAAGATCATGCTGGATGTTTGTTAAACACTGCTTGCTCAGTTTCATTTTAGTATCTTCAATGATCTTCTTGGAGCCTGTGCTTTCCCGCATCACAGTTCACTTCCTAGAAGTAGGTGCTATATATAAAGAGGAACAATCAGCATAAGTGCAAGCAATTGTGACAGGTTCTAGCAAAAATCAGGGAATGAAGGGTATTAGATTACTTCCAGAAAGAATGGAAATAAAATTAACATAAGTCAGTAAGTTTCATGAAAAATATATCCTGTCAAAAAAACTGATACACTTTAATAAGACTAAGTCCAGGCAAAAATGTAAGTGTTAACTTTAAATGCATTTAGACTTATTTCAGATATAGACACCTGTCTTAAATTAATGTCTTTAAGGCACACTGAGATCCTCAGATGAGAAAGGCTGTATTTCATATGTGCAAAAAAACTTTTGACACTATCTCAGGGCTTTTCAAAATTCTCAAAAGAAATCTATAATCCTCTGGTAGCCAGAAATATGCTAGTGGATTTATTACACTGTCTGCAATGAAAGTCTTGGCAGTGTGGTTTAGGGAGGGGTGCAAGGATTTGGTTGTCCTGATATTGAACCCAACCACTGAAAGTCTACAGTATTATCCAGATATATGCTGAATGCCAGGATTCCCACTCTTCAGGGACCCTCCCCTGGATGGGGTGGACTTAGAATCAAAAAATAGCTTCAGTAGGAACAATGAAAGGATTAGTACCAGTCCTTAATGCTAAAAAAAATGATGCTGTGAATGGACATAAAACCAAAGCTATTTGTTTACTTATTAAATATTCCTCCCCTAAAAACATGGCATCCTATGTATTCCTGCTTTCCAAAGGTATCTAGAAATAAATCCAAATACAGACAGGTTCTGAAGGATGGAAATTCCCTCTTCTTATGTTTGGCCTCCCTGGAAAATTCAGGGGTGTTACCTGTGCAGTGCTCAGCACCTTTTCAGTGAATATTGGAAAGACAGGGCTTCATTTAGTTTCAGGCTTACAAGCAACTATAAATGAAATGCTCTGTTCAGTGTTCAGTGACAATAATACTGAACTGTACCATAAAATGTTTCTGAAAGCAATAATAGATTTTTATAAGCATAATAGAAATTCACTTTTCTGTATCTTAGTGGTAAAAATGATGGTTCCAGATGATTAAATGAAAACTGCCTGTCAATATTCAGAAAGGCTTTGTAAAGTGGAAGCTTTTCATCTAGCTAAAGCAGAGATTTTTTTGTTTGAATAGCAAATATACAACATGATTTACTTTCAAAATCTCTTAGAAAATGGTCAGACTAAAGTTTCATGGAAATCATTTCAATGTATGACTAGTAAAGCACTTAGTTACTCAAGTATTACTTTGCAAATGCTAAGGAATGCAATTTTAAAGCTACATTTTTCTTATCAAGCCACTCCATAGTTTATATCTTAAAACATTTGGCTTACAAAAGCCATCCTTTACAGACACAGACTTTAGGATTTGTAGCAGCGCATAACTGTGTAACGGATGGGTGTGTATTTGTTTGGTCTACAGCTAAAATTAACACCTCCGCAGATTTTAATTATGAAATAACGGATGTCAGGGCGCAGAAGGGCAGGCGACTCCCTGGGGGCCGGTTGCAGGAGAGGCTCACGGTGCTGGCAGGGCACCCGGGGCTCGTCCCACCACCCTGCGAGGGAGCAGGGCAGCCAGGGGCAGCCCCAGCCCCAGGCATCAGGCACCTCTACAGGGAGAGGGACGGGCCGAGGCCGGGTCAGGTGCTCAGCCACGGGTCAGGGTCAGCGGGGCCCATGGCCAGGCAGGGGCAAGGCCATGGTGGGGTTGGAGACTGGCACCGCTACAGTCTTGCTGGATGCTGACTGCCCCAGGTTGGGCTGAAATGGGGGCATGGGCAGGGTAGGGGTCCCAGGCCAGGCTGGGCAGGGTCACTAGGGCCTATTATTGCCCTCAGGGTCCTGATAATGGAGGTTAATTTAAAAAGATAAAAATTAATAATGAATGAAAAAAATCAAAATGCTGCTAGCAACAGGAAAGCTTTACAGTATCACAAGCCCCCTATCAGCAACTTTTCTTGGTCCTTGAAAATGCCTTCTATTCTTTTTCCTAACCAGAGATAAAATTTGAAGTTCTAAACACAAGACAAAGTCAAAACTTCGAGCTGAGCACCAAAAGTATTAGCTGCACAATTCTCTTCAGATAAAGCCTTCTATTCTCTGTGTACTCAAAACTTAGTAGAGTCCATTAATGAACATATTTACATTGAACATTAATAGCTTCTGCTCCAGGATTTATGAGTAATATCACCTGAAATGAAGACTCAGTACCATTGACTACATCCAATGACCTAATAATATGTATTTTCCCCACAACTTTTGATAAGGTTTTCAGACATCAACAGCACATAGTTTTTATGACAATTACAGAATCACGGAATGGTTGAGTTTGGAAGGGACCTCAGGAGATCATCTAGTGTTATCCCCCTGCTCAAGTGAGGTCACCTAGATCAAGCTGCCCAGGACCCTCTACAGATGGCTACTGAATATCTCCAAGGATGGAGATGCCACAACTTCTCTGGGCAATCTGTTCCAGTACTCAGTCACCCTCACAGTAAAAGAGATTTTCCTTGGATTCAGACAGAATTTCCTGTATTTCAGTTTGTGCCCATTGCCCTTGTCCTGTCACTGAACACCACTGAGAAGAGCCTGGCCAGATCGTCCTTACACTTTCCCTTCTGATATTTATTTACTATTATTATTGATAAGATCCCCCCCTCAGTCTTTCCTTCAAGCTAAACAGTCACAGCTCTCTCAGTCTTTCCTCATAAGAGAAATGCTCCAGTCCCTTAACCATCTTTGTGGCTCTTTGATAGACTCGTTCCAGTAGCTCCATGTCTCTCCTGTAGTGGGGAGCCCAGAACTGGACACAGTACTCCAGAAATGGTCTCACCAATGCTCAGTAGAAGGGAAGAATCACCTCCTTTGACCTGCTGGCAACTCTCTTCCTAATGCAGCCCAGGATACCACTGGTCTTCTTAGCACCACAAGGGCACATTGCTGACTCATGGTCAACTTTTTGTCTGCCAGGACTCCCAAGTCCTTCTCTGCAAAGCTGCTTTCCAGCACATCAGCCCCCAGCCCGTACTGGTGCATGGGGTTATTCCTCCCTAGGTGCTGGATTTTGCATTTCCCTTTGTTGAACTTCATGAGGTTGCTCTAGGGCCCATTTCTCCAGCCTGTCCAGGTCTCTCTGAAAGGCAGCACAGCCCTCTGGTGTATCAGCCACTCCTCCCAGTTTTGTATCATCAGCAGACTTGCTGAGGGTGCACTCTGTCCCTTCATCCAGGTCACTGATGAATACGTTGAACAAGACTGGACCCAGTATTGACCCCTGGGGGACACCGCTAGCTACAGGCCTCCAACCAGATTTTGCACCACTGATCACAACCCTCTGAGCTCTGCCATTCAGCCAGTTCTCAATCCACTTCCCTGTCTGCTCATCTAACCCACACTTCCTGAGCTTGTCTATGAGGATGTTATGGGAGACAGCATCAAAAGCCTTGCTGAAGTCAAGGTAGACAACATCCACTGCTCTCCCCTCATCTACCCAGCCCGTTATTCCATCATAGAAGGCTATCAGGTTGGTTAAGCATGATTTCCCCTCAGTGAATCCATGCTAACTGTTCCTGATCCCCTTCTTGTCCTTCATGTTCTTGGAAATGGTATCCAGGATTAGCTGTTCCATCAGCTTTCCAGGGATCGAGGTGAGGCTGACTGGCCTGTAGTTCCCTGAGTCCTCCTTGCCTTTTTTGAAGATTGGAGTGACAACTGATGTTGCTCTGACCATTTCACATTGTCCTGTGTCAACCCTGAAAAACAAAGATAATTGAGAAAAACAACACAAAAAATATAAAAATTCTCAAAAAACTTCTCATCTTCAATGACTGTGCCCAATATACAAGCTATACAAATTACTGGGAGAGATGATATTAATCTTAAGGTTTTCTGGTATGAGCAACATCAAGTACATCAGAATACTTTGATTTATGAAAATGCAATAGCAGGCAAATAATTTTAAAAGATCAAGATTTTTGCTCAAATTTTGAGGGAGTTGTTTGAATATAGATATAATCTGAAACTTCTCATTCATTCCTCAGGAAAACATATATAAGACTTTAAAAGGGAAAAACATTTTTATTCTTCCATGCGTTTACAGAGACTCTGGAAGTCATAAAACTAACAGCTTCCTTATTACTGAAAAATCAGAACAGTAATGGTTTCACACAGTTTTTCTTCCATACTCCCCACACAACATTAAAATACTGATACAAACAGTAAACTTATTATTAGCAATCTATACAGATACATCGCTTTTCTTTGGTGCATGAAGCAATGTCCACATAATAGAGTGCAAATGAATTATTCACTCTGATAAAGATAATAATTCCATATATATAATGTAATTTGACTTGTGATCAACAAGTACCCACTGCTGAAGCAAAAGGAAGATGCAAAATTCTTCTTAAATATAGATTTATAGATTATATACACCCTTTAACAAAGGTCCTAAACACATAACAAAAGTCACTAGATTCTAAGACCAACACCTGACTTCATACTATGATGGCCACTAATAAGAGGGAGTACAGAGAGCTGCTTTTCCTTGGAGAAGATATACCTCAAAGCAAAGTTCTACTGATCTTTCTTCAAGTAGTTGTCTTGTAGACAACTACAGCTTCTCTGCCCATTGAAATAAATGTTGTTCTTCTCTGAATCAGAGAATTAAAGGTTAATCTAGCCTGTTCTGAGAATAGACAAACTTGGAAGAGACAGACTTAAGCACCTGGAAGAGATTAAATCTCTACTTGCAAAAAGCAACAAGGATATAAGCACAGCACTCTGTTTAGAAAAAACTTCTGTGCAAATGTGGGATGGGGAAGAGATGGTTTGATACCAGTTCTTCAAAAATAAAGCTTACGAGCTATTACAGACTACAAATCATACTGGAGTCAATAATATACAGTTAAAAAAAAAAGTCATGATAAAGAGACATAAAGTCAACATAAAGAGACTTAAAAGATTACTTAACTTATTTAACTACCACTCCCCTCAACACAGAAAAGGCCTCAGTTGGTGTACTACATTGTGTTTCAGACATCTCAGTTCAAAAAAGAGACAGACTGGCAAGGCTCCATGGTTAGATATGGTGCCCTCCTGGTGCCACACTACTTCTTATTCCTGAGATAGTGGTTTGGCCTTAATTTGCCTGTACACTGAGCTGCACTGATATGCTCCTTGGGACTCAATGGCCCAAACCGAGGAAAGTGTAGCTAATGTGTTACATATGCCAACTGTACAGTGGTCCGTAACACAGTTAACTATAGTGGGCTTAAGAGCTACAAGGAACAGAAATTCAACATACCATTTTCTGAATATCCTTAGGCTCTGCAGTTCTTGACTTGCAAGGTATCCCTCCATGCAGCTCATAAAAATATTTGTACTGTAGATAAGAACATACTCTTAACAGTGCATTGCCATTTGTTCCCCTTACGGAATCAGTGATTTTCCCTCTGTACCTTGTAATACTAACAGTTCATGAATAGAATCCAGATTTACACTAACCTTGCCAAAAAATTATTCATGAAAAGATCATCATAACAACTGATCCAACTCAAGTATTTCTAAACCTCTTTGCTTTGCTACGTCTCAAGGTCAAGAAACAAACATTCAAGTTCACGAAAAGTCTATGCAAAAGAGCACTGAGGGACTGAAGGTCAGTGAGAGCTTATCTCCTGTGAGACATAATCCAAAGAGCCACAAGTCTCTCTATTCAGATTCAATTCCATCTTTCCTGAATTCTTATAATTCAAGCTCAAGCTCAAGCCTGTCTTTTTAACATCCCCAGATACAATGATCTTGCCCATTGGCAAGTTTTAGACGTTATCTCAGCTTTTCAGATGACATTTCCACAGATTATTATGCTACAAAGCCTTCAACTTCTAGTGTTCATGGTCTCTCAGTGGATATCATCCAACAGTTAATCCCTTCTTACAGTCTCTGAGGAATTGGAAATATCAATAGAATAGCCTGGAGCAGTTTCTGGAAAATTTCTCAAGTCTCTGAAAATATGGCTTGCGAAAAACAAAAAAACAAACAAACCTCCCCCCTGACAGTTCACCCTGTCAGAATAATGATAGACACTTACTTCTGCAAAGGGAAACAAAAAAAAAAACCTAATTTGTGTACCACAGGCTGATAAATATCACAAAAAGACTAACAACTGAAAACCTAAATAGATGTTTTATTTACAAAAGGGTTACAACTTCAGCTATTAATCTGTTCACATAAAGATTGACTTCCAGCTACCTCCTGCTAACTAAGACTTTTGATATATATCCAGGCTCTATACAGGTTCTTTTATTTCCTTTTAAATACTGCTTTCTCTGTGTCTTTTTTCAAGGGTTTGATAAGTTGTTAGTCTAGAAGTTACTAGAATGTAGATGACGCGAGCCATAATCACACTGTCTATAGTTAATCATAGTCCTCCCAGAATGATAGTCTTTAAAGAATTTCATGTCTGTGTTACTGTTATTAGTGGGAGTCACACAGTTATTTATGTGTTCAGTGTTTGGTGGTGTCCTACTAGTACCTTTTATATTTCTCCTGCATAAAGCCAAGTGATACCTGAGGCTCTTCCTCGTCCTTTCTCAGTCCCTCTCTGGCTGGCTGCTGCTGTTCTGCTGTGGTTTTCAACCTTATAGAGACACTACAGAATATGGATAACATAATCTAATGTTCTATAGTGCACTCCATGCCCTGGCAGGTCTGCCCTACTCTTTGTATTTCCACCGTGAGTGGCTTTTTTAAATGTATTTTAGTCTAACGTCACAGCACATTTCAAAAACATGTACTGTAATCACTCAAGTACACACTTGGTAGTACCTTTTTATAGTCTGTTTCTAGTTACCCTGAGATAAGACTTTAACCCAAATTATGCAATATTCCATATGCATTTTCTGAGTATGTAAGGTCTCTGCTAGCAAAAGCTTTGGCCTACTAATTTTAGATGAGTATTTTTCCTATTTTGCCTGAGATGTTACACTTTCACTCTAATCACTCTGCAGGATAGTAGCATTTTAGGATTGTGATCATGATAATGATTTCTTTTTTCTTTAAAAATGGCTGGGTTTTTTGAGCCTTTGACCATTTACACAGAGCATCATCTTCATTCATAGGTCTGAGCTAAATCTAGAAAAATTATTGGTCATGCCTATAAATCAAGGGATTTCACTAATATTTCTTTGCCCGTAGATTTCCTTAATCACTTTTGGAGTTTGTCCTAAATCCCTTAGAACTCAATGTATGTTCACCATAATGGACTTCAGCCACATTTTCATGAGCTCTCAGATCTTATCCTTTTGCTAACTTAGATATTCCTGACTATCCCTTCTACATTAAGAACGAAATCAGACAAACTCCAAATGGGCTTCTAGTTTTCCAGAAGGGTTTCGAGTGTTGATCTGTGATTACATCACAGTCCAAGGTATGTCTCAGTTGCGTTGCAAACCCTCAAATTACTTGAAGGACTTCTCACCAGTTCTAGACTGCAGGGTTGAAAATTTCAAGGGCTGAAATTATGCCTTTTTGGTAGGAAACTAATTCCATCTTTACTAGCTACAACATTAAAGACATTCTGTGTTCTTGCAGTTTTACAGATTATGCGAGGAACTATTTCTAGCTTCATCTTGCCTTTAAGTGTACCATTTCCTTGGTTTCCTCCTCTATTGGTTTATGGGCTTCTTACCCAGAGTCTGTGTTTGTCCACTGGGTCCTGAATGAGTTTATTGTAGATGAGCAGCACTTGGCCTTATTCCCCCAGTCTAATGTTGCTGTTTACTGGTGTTCTTGGCATTAGATTGCATCTAGCTCCATAAACGAGTGGCAGTTGAATTTAGTCGTTGGTCTAATAGCATAGTTGCAAACATAGAAACAGAATCATCGGCATTCTTCTGGAATGCTTCATCCTGAGAGTCTTTTAGTCTTGTATTAATTTTGTATTAATTTATTGGCTTTGTATTAATTTATTGGCTTGGCCCTTTTACAGTCTTTCACTAATTTGGAATGACATCTCCTGTGTACAATCCTGTCCCTAGTTAAGTATTTTTAGTATATTCAAAGTTACATGTGGATTCTGGATTTCTCAGCAATGTGAAATATCTATTCTGTTTTTAGCATTTTGGTTGTAGATGTAAAGCCAGTGTTCCTCTATATTCTCATAAGATGCATCTTGTTAAAATGGCATGTTCCAGTTCCCCGTACTTTCCATGATACCTCTTAGCTTTGTTTCCAGTGCTGGTTTCTCACTGTTTACCACTTTTCCTCTTCGCTGATGCTTCTGCTAGATTGAACATGGTCACAGCACTTCATTTCCTGTTTGCTAGCTAATAACATGAACATACTTAAATCCTTGTAAAACTAAAAATGAACTGCCTCATATAGGTAGCTAAAGATGTAGGAAATGAATCACAATCAACCTATCGATGCAACTCTAAGCTACGTCAAATGCTATTGGAACTACTTTTGGACAGACTCTTGAAGATTTTGCCTGATTCTTGTAGTATATTGGTCCCAGAGATTTTTTTTCTCTTTCTAAAGCAAGTGGAAGCACTGAAATCCTGTAAAATGCCAATTTACCACAACCTTCTACATCAAAACTTTCTTCTCTGTTACTGTTTGAAGAGGTTAACTAGTCCAATCTTCTGAATGCTTTTTACAGTTCCATTTAATCTAAACTACATTTGGTTAGGAATACTTTTGTCATTGTCTGGAGGTTTTTTGCTAGAATGTGTAGATTTGTTGAAAACAAGATTTGGTGGTAATGTACAATTTTAATGAACTTCTTATCAAAAATTGTTTGTGGGGTTCCAGAATGAGCATTGTTGTCAGAAGAGTCATTTGACATGTGGCAAATTGAAATCAAAGCTTGCCTGATTTCGGTTAGGGACTTGAACCAGGAGCTTCTCTATTTGAAGTGAACACTCTGCTACCAGGGTCTTGGCTACTGTAAGGGGGGAGTCTCGTTTCCCCTGACTGGAGCTCTTCCACATTATATAAACAAGTAAGTCTTTATTGGAGCAAGTCTCTTGGACCAGTCACTAACATATTCAGTGCATGTTCCTAAACCATACTTCTTTTAAATACATTGAGGATATTTTATCTTTCTTGGAAGTAAAACTTTCTGAATTAAATTTCTGTATTTCCAATATAATTTCAGTAAGTTGTTTCCAATTTACCACAGCTTCTTTTTCAGGACATTATGCTGTCACTTCAATTAAAAATAAAAGAAAGTTGGAGACCATGCAAAAATTTAAAACAGTATTTGAGATAACAGTAGAGGAAACTAGTATTATGCCTAGTAGAAGAGCCATTATGGAGTAAATGCTTGATGGCTAATTTGGGGGAAGAACAAGGCTTACTATTCACTGGAGAATTCCACACTAAATCCCACTGATTTCTGCATCAAAGTTACATATATGATGCGTGTTTCAAACAACATTGATTCTTTGTAGTTATACCAGTAGCTTGTTCCTCTCTACCCTAGTCTCAAGTAAAGAGAGTAAGACTTCATTTGAAGAGCTGAAGCTGGACTAAGATTATCCAGAGGATAGCAACAAAAGTAGTCAAAGATTTTGTATAGCTGTTGCTCTTACTCTTTTCATGTTTTAAGTCTTTCCTGTTTCTTGGAACCAAAAAAAAAAAAAAAGAGAAGAAATAACCAAAAGATTCATAAATACCCAAAGGTAAATTGTGGACATTACTAAAATTCATATGCAGATATTGCACAATATTTTTCACAAAAGTAGTGACTAGTCCACAAAACACACCATGTCACAGTCTCTCTTTTCTCACCTTCCCAACTAAAATAAACAAAACACATTGCCCACAGAGGCAACATCTTGTATTATTTAAACATGACCTCTCTTTTTTATACAACAGATGTGTTAGGGGGCCTAAGAAAAAGTTCTTGCCATAATTATCTTGACTACAACTTTTGACCTGAAATATGAGGCTATAAAAGTAGGAAATACAGAGACCTTCTGGAGGACCTAAATAGAAAGTGACACATTCAGAAGAAAGATAAAGGCAAAGGATGTACAGCACTACTAAGAAATGTATTCAAATGATATTTATATTGACATTTAATATTAATGCTTAATATTTAATACCAGAAAAACCTCTTATGAATGTGTTTGATAAGAGGTTAGGAGTTTAAATGATCATTTGAATATTACAGAAATTTAACAGTGTGACAGGGTTCCTTAAATCAAACACAATCTCAGAAAGGGGAATCTTATATAGTCTTGGAACTTGATACTTAGGTCAATTTTGTTTAAACATGTATAGTCTATGCAAAGCTTGTACCAAACTACATATTACAAATCTTTAAAAATGTGTACCTTTCATATTTCTCATGATATTTCTAAAAATATATCACAATGTTTATAGAGGCTGTAATCAGAACAAAAGCAGGTTAAAGCTAGATATATAGAATCTAATCAGGACACACAATAGAAATATTTCTTGTGAAAAACTAGAGAAAGAGGAGGAAAAGGAAAGGACATAATAATCTAGTACAATCTTATGTGATGTCCACCACCAAGTACAAGGAGTGAAAAAACTGAAAAGTGATAAAAGAGTAACTGACTGAATCACTCCATTTTGGACTACAGAAGTGTCTGAGGCAGTTACCATCAGTGACTCTGGTAAGAATGTAGCACCAGCATTCTCCAGCACATGTCAAATATAATGTAAATTGAAGAAGACATCCAATTTCACAAACTAGCTGAGATGCTGGAATATCTAAAGTATACCCTTATCTTTAATTGGTTAAGATTATTTAAAATCCATTTGTAGTTTCATTTTTAAGTCTGTTCTATTTTTCCTAGTAAACATTTTATTTTTAAAATTCCATCTATTGGTAAAGCTGCCTTTTACTGATCTGACATGTACTAGGCTTTTAATTTCTTTACGTGTGGCAGTCCTTAAAGCCAAGTTACTATATTACTCTTGTATTGTCTTGTACTCAACACAACGTTCAACAGTTCAACGAGATAAAGCACATTCACGCACTATTCCACACAAAATCATCTGGGTCTGGTCATGGACATTACCGGTTTGGAAGAGACATCTCCTGTGACTAGCGTTAATCACAAAATCCTTAGCAGGCAGTAATGTATGAGACAGAATGCTTAAACAAGCAAGCACTGTAACAATCTAGCATTTATACAGTATCCAAATGAAAGACACTTTTGTGCAGAAAAGGAGAAAAAGTTATCATAAAATAGTTCTCTCATTTCTCCAATAGGGAAAATCTTTACTGAGGTCTGAGTTTTCTTTGATTTTATCTATTCCATTCTTTCCTCCACTCAAAAAATATTTGAACAAGATCATTAGGCTTAAGGATGTTTTTTCAGCATTACTGACTGGATAATAATGGAAAAAGATTTCAGGCTGTGCTATGAATAGAATGAATCACAGAATCCTAGTATTTTGAGATGGAAAAGACTTCTTAATTCATGTGCTCCATCCTTTTGATCAAGAGACAACTCTTTGTAAGGCAAGATCAGATTCTTGGATATTATATTGAAATGTTTAAACTGCAGGACCTTCAAAAACTTTTATCATGACTGATATTAAAGAACCAAAGATGATCTTATACGTTATCTCCTAAAGGCTTTATTTAGCCAAAAGTAAGTGAGAGTTTTGCTATCAAAGGTAGCATTTATACTAGATCAATAAATAAAAATCACAATACTTCTGCTACAGAGAGAAATGAGATGTTTGTTCATCTAAACGTTCATTTTGCTGTGTAAGTGTAAAAATACAAAACAATGCAAAAAGTTTATAAGTAAAATATTGAAAACAAAGCACATCTTTTGTTTTAATTTTGTTTGATAGGACTTAAGGGAGAGGTCTCAAACACTTGTGCTTTCAATTCTGCTAAGCAGATGTGTTCACTCACGATCTTCCACTTCAAAGGTTTTTCCTACGATATTTATTTAAATTGCTGAAAGTTTTCTAACTGGCTTGTACTTAAAGCTACTGCAAAATACATTTTTAAACATCATAGGAAAGATGAGATGAATCATTTTCATTTTTGCTAGTTCCAAAATATGTCATAATGACTTTAACAGTGCACGAATCTCTGGATTACCTCTGGCAAGGAAAGGGGATGGAGGAAGAAAGAGGTTGGATTTTCTTCTTTGTATTAACATCAGTGGAATCATCTGGAGTTCATCAAGTATAGGTCTGTTTCTAATATTAGTATTTTGAAACATGCTTTATATATGATATTAGGATGCTCAACCGGAGCATTTTTTTCTCATCTCGACCTCATCGAGAGTCTCCAAGACCTTCACAGTTTTTTCCTCTAAACTTGTCATGTCCATATGATTTGCCCATCCACAGATTCTTTCTTATGGTGTTTGTCGATATCAGTCGGCAACAACATTTCATATTTTATGAAACAGTGCTTTGCAAATGAATGAGACAATGCTGTCCGTTGAAAATTAACAAAATATTTTTGCCTCATAAAGGCATTCTGTTGTTCATATAAATCAGCTGATACAAGAGAATTGTTTGTATAAAATATTTTGAACCAAACTCTAGCCCATTGTGTAAAAAATAAAAACAGACTTGTGGTAGGACATAGCTAGTACTACAGTACTGGGAATCAGGATTATTAAATATTCCTCTAATCAGTTGGTCCTGTTAAAATAACTTTGTTGGAAAAATGTCCCACCTAAACTGAGGTTTTTCAAGGCTTTCTTGAAATCCTGTGGATTTCACAGTACTGGAAGAATGCAGATATTTTACAATGGTAGCCAGGGCTTCACACTACTGACACAGTAACATGGGCCATTCTAAAGCTATGCTGCTGTCCACATCTCACACATCTGGCCTAAATTTTGATTTAGAGAATACAGTAAAAGCAAAACAGAATCCTCATTCTCCACCACTCCATGAGGCTCAGAAGCTTTTCCCCCTCTCTTTCCCCTCCATCAATACCCAATTTTCCTGTCAGTTTCTTTTAGCACAATGGTCAAGGGATGTACTGAAGAAGTGTTTTATCACCTTCTCCCATTAAAAACATGAAGAATCTGCCCCAGAAAACTCTTCTCTGTATAGGTACATCCTGAAGAACTTTCATTAACTGACTATAAACTATACTAAATTTTCCTGCTTTGGACATTAAGAAAGGAGCAAATGCTGTGTGCCTGCCTTCATCAATGTCATTTTGAAGGGCTGGGAATCATAGCATATCTGAGGGTGGAAGGGACCTCTGGAGACTGTCTATTTCCAGGGATGGAGACTCCATGACCTCTCTGGGCAGCCTGTTCCAGTGTTCAAACACCCTCACAAGGAAAAAGGGTTTTTTTACGTTTAAACAGAATTTCCTGTATTTCAATTAGTGCCCACTGCCTCCTGTCCTTTCACTGCATACCACTGAGGAAAGTCAGGCTGTGTTTCCATTACTCCTTCCCATCAGGTATTTATACACATGATAAGATTTTTCTCACACACACTCTGAGCTTTCTCTTCTCAAAACAAACCAGTCCTAGCACTCTCAGCTTTTCCTCATATGAGAAATGCTCCAGTCCCTTAATCATCTTTGTGGCCCTTCACTGGACTTGCTCCAATAGGTCCATGTCTCTCTTGTAGCAAGGAACCCAGAACTGGACACAGTACTCCAGAAATGGTCTCACCAGTGTTGAGTAGAGGGGAAGAATCACCTCCCTCAAACTCCTGGCAGCTCTTTTCCTGATGCAGCCCAGGATGCTGTTGGCCTTTTTTGCTGCAAGGACACACTGCTGACTCATGTTCAGCTTGTCCACCAAGACCTCCTTCTGCAGAGCTGCTTTCCAGCTGGTTGTCTCACAGCATTTTCTGGCATAGGGTTATTCCTCCTTAGGTGCAGGACTTTGCACTTCCCTTTGTTGAACTTCATGAGGTTCCTCTAGGGCCCATCTCTCCAGCCTGTCAAGATCCCTCTGAATGGCAGCACAACCATCTGGTGGATCAGCCACTCCTCCCAGCTTTGTATCATCTACAAACTTGCTGAGGGTGCACCCTGACCCATCATCTAGGTCACCGATGTTAAACAGTATTGGGCCCAGTATTGACCTCTGGGGTACACCACTAGTGACCAGCCTTCAGCTGGATGTTGTGCTGCTGATCACAATCCTTTGAATCCAGCTGCTCAGCCAGTTTTCAGTCCACCTCACTCTCCATTTTTTTAGTCAGTCAATAAAGACAGTATGGGAGACAGTGTCAACAGCCTTCCTAAAGTCAAGATAAACAACATTCACTGCTCTCCCATCATTCACGGAGGTAGTCATCTCATTGTAGAAGGCCATCCTGTTAGTCAGGTTTGATTTTCCCTTTGTAAATCCATGCTGACTACTTCCAATCACCTTGTCCTTAATATGTTTGTAAACGGTTTCTGGAATTATTTGGTCCATCACCTTCCCAGGGATTGATGTGAGGCTGACTGGCCTGTAGTTCTTCAGATTCTCCTTCTCACTGCTCTTGAAGATAGGAGTGACATTTGCTTTCTTACAGTCCTCAGAAACTTCCCACAGTCAACATGACCTTTCATCTTGCTATTGGCCTTCCCTCCTTTCAGAATCCCAACTCCACCATCTCATGGTCACTGCTGCCCCAACCTTCACATCCCCAGCCAATTCTTCCTTTTTTGTAAGGAACAGGTCCAACAGAGCACCTCTCCTCATCAGCTCCTTGATCACTTATCTCAGTAAGTTATCATCAATGCACTCCAGAAACCTCCTGTACTGCTTATGCCCTGTTGTGTTGCCCTTCCAGAAGATAGTGTGGTGATTCAAGTTCCCCATGAGGATTAGGGCCTGCAAATGTGAGGCTTTTTCCAGTTGTCTGATGAAGACCTCATCTACTTCTTCCTGATCAAGTGGTCCGTAGCAGACACCTATTTTGTGTTTGCAAGTTTGCAGGTGGAGCAGAAGCCTTCCTCTTTGTGCCAGAGGTCACCAGCTTCCAGCCTGCACCATCAAGGGAGTCTGCATTTCCCAACTTGATAAGCACAGATTCTTCCTGTCCCTCCTTCAGTGCAGCTGGGGTCTCAGACTCTTTTCTCTGTTGGGTCTCAAAGAAGATCACGTCAATCTCTTTTTACGCAGCCTGCTGACCTCCTTCCACAGCTCCTTTACTTGGCGACACAGCTCCTCCACCAGCGCACACCTCCTTCAAGCAAGGAGACCATCTCCGCCTGCCCCAGGAAGACTAGAGCTTGTGATCTGTCCCTCTTTCATCTTGCTTGAGTTAAAGAGGGTATATAAAATGTCAGCTTCAAGTCTGGATATCTCCTGCAGGGTAGGAATCTGCTCATGGTGCTGTAAATCGTTTAATGGTAACAGGATCTCCATGGTGTAACAATTTCAAATGCATGTATTCGCTCACAAGAACAAAATGGTATTAAACGCAGCTACATAGCAAGTGACACTGTCTGAACAAGTAGCCCCCACTCTCAAGCAGGCATCCCATGATCTAGTAAAAATTGCCAGTCACATTTCTCGGTTTTCAATTTTTTCAAACCAGCTACCTTGATTGCCTGCAGCCTTCCTCACAGATGTGGCTGTCTTTGCCAGCTCTGCTCAATAGCCTTTCTCTGTTTATGCAGTCTAGGCAATGTGAATGTGAGCATCTTCTCAGATGTTGTCTCATATAACTTTATTGCATCCGTATTGTCTTTATTTTTATGTCTCATTGATCCCTGATCACATTTCTAACCTCAGTTGAAATCATGTTTTCCTTCTTCTTTATAATTTCTATTTCCCCAGGCTATCAGTCAAATGGACTTGGGGTGAGACTTTCCTCCCTGGCTTTAACTCTGTCAAGCATTTTAAGATACGGTTTGTGAGAATGAAAGAACAGTATATGGAATGCATCTGTTCTTCATCCTTTGTACTTGGACTTGTAGGTTTGATTGTAAGCTTATATTTTGCTGATGATTAAAACCCATGATTTTATTATATTATATGATTTTATTATATGCAAACAGGAAGAGTATAAATATATCTTTTATAATGAAAGTTTATCTAACCCCTTCCTTTCAGGTGATGAGAATCATACTATTCACAATGTGGTAATAAAAGCTGGCAATATTGCCATTTTCTTGATAGTAGGGTGAACAGTTTGCTGTTTTTGCCACATGCTGATAATTTTGCCAAGCCAGGATTTACTGGATTTGCAGATAATGTCGAGCCAGGTTTTATTAATTTAAAGTGCGGTGGACATTAGGTCATGTTCCAAAGGAGGGAAAAAATAAGACCACAAGGACAGAATTTACTTCAGACAGATGAGAAATGAAAAGAGATACTCTCTATGTTGGTAAAGACTTGTCTGTGGAGAAGAGGCACAACAGCACAACCATTTCACAGCATAAAAATTGAGACTGATAAGACTTCTGGAGAACTAGGAGTAAAATAAAAAGGACTGGGAGAAAAGGTATCATGAAGTGCAGTTCGTTTTAGAAGGTATTACTAGTAACAGATGGGGACTACAGTGCATTTTCCACCATTTCAAACTCTAACCATCATCATTTGTTAATATAATTGGATAGTCAAGTTACATACTTGGACGTTTTTGGCAGTTTTGCTGTCTGAAATACAGCTTTCACATGCTACACGGTCTCCCTGCACTTGAATGACGATTAAACAAATGGCTCCCATCCAGTCAACAAATGGAAATGATTATGAATCCTTTTGGGATGTATATATACACATAATGATAGCTATTTTGCTTCTGTAAGGCCAGTCTCTCCTGAGTCACAGCAAGACCATTATTTTTATAAAGGGGAAATAGAGTTAATATGGTGCATGAAATGTATTCCTGAGTTATTTCAGGAAATATGGACTCTCACCTGTAAGTTCTCCTGGACGCTGGGTAGAACGCTTTAGATGCTGAATGGAGTAACAACCAGGCTCTAAAGGAGAAGGAGAGGAACACATCATCAGAAAAAATTTGAAAAGAGGTCACATGTTCTTCAAGGATAACAAGGGAGATAGCCATGGATAATGCTACAGATCCATCTATTGATCTTATTAAATAGTTACTAGGCATTTGGGAACATAATGGAGTGAAAGGACAGAAAAGGAAATATGGAGCTTTTTTATTTAATATAAATAATGCAGAAAGAATGGAATTTTCCATTCAGTGTTTTTCAGCCAAAGTCTGAAAGCATTGTATATTGCAACTATTGTTATTCTGAACATGCAGTGCTGGTTATACTCTATGCTTGATCCAAACAGAGAAAATGGGTAACAAAAAACGTAGGGCCTTCAGCATAAATGGCTCAAACATATAATGAAGATTCAGATCTGCAGAAAGAACCAGCAAGGTACTTGGTCCTTCTGGATACCTTAGGTCTAATCTGAGCAAACACTTATCTTAATTACAAGAGGTAAAATACTATTGTACATGTTCATACCTCTCAAATGCTACCTTGATTGAAATTATTTCTTAGGGCCCCATCCTGCCTGTGCTGCTTCTCTTAAAAAACACGCAGCTCAGCGAATGACCAGGTATTAGGGGAAAAAATACTTTATTTGAGCTAAAGCCACAAAATGATTTACGAGCTGCAATAATGAAGCATCATAAATCTAAATTTTTGGCCAAGCCACATTCTCAACCCCGTATTAGGTGACTCGCAAAGCAATGCCAGGGAAGTATTAGACATCTCAGAATGAGATTCAAAACAGTCAAGTCTCTGGAGAGAGAACCATCTAGAGCTAGGCAAAAAGGAACAGCTAAGAACACATCCTAAATCTTGCCCCCTAGAGCTTCAGCAAAGTACCCCCCTGAACTTAGGGATCATTTTCTGATGATAAGTGTCTACCACCTCTCTTAAAAAAAAAAAAAAATTATTCTTTTCTGCATATGTCCAACAGGAGCAAATGGCCCAACGGTTACTCCTCCCTCCATTTCTCACTGTAACCCTCAGTACAATTTTGATTAGTCTACTCAACCAGGATATGGAAGAGACAGGCTCAAATTCTCTCCTCTGTCTGAGGACATTTCAAACCACATCCTTCAGCTTCTCTGCAGTGCATCTTAGGCACGAGATGGTTATGAATCAGCTACATTCTCCATTCCTCCTGTTGAAAATGCTCTTTTGCACAAAAACAAACAAACAAATCAAGATTCATTAGAACAGAGAAAGCAACAAATAGGAGTGATTCTTTGTCCCAGTATTCAGGACCATCACAGGAAGGAAACATTCTCAGATTCCAGTTTCAGGCCCAGTGTCAAAGCCTGCTTCTGAATTTTCTCCAGTGCCTGCTTAGGGTAAAATACCTTTACCAGTATGAATTACCTTTTACATTTACCAAATAAACAAAGGGTCCATTCAGTTTTCATTCTTTATCCATTTGCCATATGAGGAAACACACACAATTACAGCAACATGTCACCTCCTTGCAGAAGCAGCATGGAAAAAACATGGAATTCATCTACGTCCAATTATTTTTGTTATCACTGAGCCAATGTTTGAAAATAGGCAATAAAAAGATCCATTATCAACTGACAGAATATAGCTCAATTCCTACAAAGAAGAACCCACCCTAGTCTCAAAGGGTTTGAAAAGACAGCTCCCTTCCTTTTTACCATCTCTTTGTAATACAAACCAAGCATCCATACAACACAGAATTAAGCTCAAAACCAGTGGTTCAGAATAAAAAATTGCAAAACACTAAAATACAAGCACACATTTTTCCAAAGAAGGAGCTTTATCTACTTTTTATTTGTTTAAGAATAGTTTTATAAATATAAATTAGCATCTTAAAATTTTAATGGGATATATTGTCTTTTATTTCTAATTTGTATTTGAAATATAAAAAATAAATGTAGGAACAAAAAAATAGATTTTTTTTTTCAGACCCAATAAAACCTTGAATTAACTGATTAGAGCTGGAAACAGACATTCTGACCTCAGCATAATTAAAGCACCCTGCAAGTTTTGTAGTGAAAGACTGCTGGCTCTAGGTAGTCCTTGCTAAATGAAATTCTGTTCTTTCCATAAAAACATAACTTAATTTTCTGTATATGGTTTCAATTTGTTCAAGAGTCTGTATAAATTACCAGTATTACATTTCATTTTTCCTGAGGAAAATATAGTTGAATTTCACGTCAAGAAAAGTTGACTTTTTTTTTTTTTAATTCTTTTCAATTCTTTACCCCACCCTGCTCAGTGGAGCTGCAGTTTTTCCTTTTGTATTTCCAAGTCAATGCCATCCAAATACAGGCTTCTCTTTGTTGCCATTTTTATGTGTAGCAGCCTCTCTTAGGAGTGGTAGCAATGCTCATTAGCCCTTGCACAACCCACGATCAAAAGGAGAAAATCATTTAGGCTTATATTTCTGGGGTCTCACTCTTTTCCTCCTAAAATGTCAGAATATCTTCAAGATCAGGAGATGGACAGGTCTTTACAGCCCACAGGGATGACCCTCAGGTCCTCACATTGAAATCTCCTCATTCAGCAAGATGCTGAGAATGCTAGCCCTAAACCCCACAAATTCTTGAGTAAATCCATTGCAAAGAATGGGACTCTTGAGGTGCTGAAAGTTAAATATGTGCTTAACTGCTTTGTTGGGTCATAACTGAAACATTCAGCACTGTATGGGACTAAGACCTGGGTAATTATCTACACTTTTTATACCAAGAGCAAATGGCCTAAATCTTTCATGTAATGATACAAAGATCTGGGGAAGGGTCTTCTCTCTGAACTATTAAGTCATGGTGGAAATATAGGAAGAAGGAAATATGATCAGTACTTTAGAATTTTTTTTTTTTTTTTTAAGCATGATCTTATATTATGTGTAGCTAGTGATAGGTCCCAATCAGAAACTTCTTAAATTTTCAGGGCATTTAGAGCTAGGATTTTAGTTTAATCCACGTTAGGAATTTATGCCAACTCCAAAGGTTTGGTTAGAAAAGTTTCCAAAGTGAGAGGTTTGGTTTGGAAGTATTTCCATGTTATATGCTTTCATTAAAATGAATAAATAACCACCTTCAATTTAAAAACTTTGCTTTAGTCAATCCTCTAACGGTTCATTATCACAGAATTGGATATGACATGGTAATCTGTGGTTGGGGAATATGTCCAAGAAAAGGTGCTGAAGCTACAAATGCAAAGCCCTTAGACCACTAAACATCAGTTAGAAAAACAGTCCGTGGACCTACGTTAAAGTAGCAATTCAAAGGACTGCCTCTAGCATGAAAATAGGAACTTTTAAATTCAGTTCAGACTGATATCGACTATCTGTGTGGCGCTTCATATCTTTGACTCAGTTCTCACTTTGTAAAACAGATATAGCAGTACTGATACCTATCTCTATTCAGCATAGGATTTCAGAGCAAAATCAGTTATAAAAGGGGGATAGACGGGAAAAGGAACAAGGTTTCCTGTAAACAAACTTAATTACCTGAGAAATATGGCAAGAAAAACTTGGCTCATGAGGGAACAGCATCTAGAGACCTGATCCTGCCAACAGAGAGGACCTGGTTTTCCACTTCCTTATACTTTATAATGTCATGCCTATGTGAGGAAATTAGAAATTGGTTTAGTCATGCTGGTAGCATTTTGCACTCACTTTTCACAAATGTAAATGATGGTTCATGGTAAAAATCGAGAATGAGGTGCACATAGTTGGGTTCATGCTTCTGCTTTGAAAAACAGAAAGTGTTTGGAAGTTTCCCCATCTCATCGTAAAAGGCCAGTGCAATGACTGAATATCTATGCTTTAAATCCTTTTCTTGTAGGTACACGTATTAGTATGTATATTTGTGGGGAGAGAAAGAAAAGATTTTTTCTGACCAAGGACTTGATCTTACATTAAGCAGTAAAATGCTCTTTGACCTCAGCAATGAATTATGAGTTTTCTGACAATTATGTGTTTAGAATATTTTTTTTTAAATGAGAAATAGTTTTACACATGCAGCTCCCTGTGTTTCTAATATCATGGTTTTTCTGACTTTATGTTTGACTATCATGCCTACCAGCTTCTTTGGATGTCCCAGGTACTCTGAAGGAATGTAAAGCTCAGTGGTATTTTCCAAGACATTTTAGGGTCCTGCTTCTGAAAAAATACTCACATATTGGGGGAAAATGAAAATGTTCTTTCTACAACTAAGTTTACCTTTAATAAGAGGTAACACCCATGACAAACAGAATAATAATTTTTTCTAGATGATTTAAAGAAGGTAAATCAATTTCTACAGTAATGCATTCATAGTATATTAGGCTAGGAAGGTTCAAAAATATCTACAGAAACTTTCCGAAACTCCTGAGAAATTCCAGGCTGTTGACTAGTTTCTCCCTTGTATTTTGTGTAGTCCCTATGCTGAGCAGGTTGAAATGCTGCTACTTTTCTGTGGTAGTGACTCAGAGCTGTTACACCATGTACGAACCCTCAAATTTTGAATTTCCTCTGCAGAAGGTATCTATCTTTAACTTGAGTCTCCAAGCTGTACCTCTGTCAGTTAACCATTCTGCTCTGTATTTTGCAAATAGCAACATGGTCTTCAGAATACTCAGAGGAAAGGGTTGAGACATTCACATCTGCAGGTATTACAAGATAACAGAGTGAATTATAGAGGAACAAAGAGATGTTTGAGTCCCATTGAAAATCATTGAGTCACAGTTGAAAATCATTGCCAGCTGAACACCTAATCCCATTTAAATCTCTGAAACTCTCCCCTTTTGTGGAATTGTTTTCAAACAAAAAATGGCGCTCTCTCTCTCCATATTTATTTATTTATTTATTTATTTATTTAACAACCTTGTGATTAGAAAAAGTAAATAAATAACTAATCTCTAAAGGCCACTGATGAGGTAATTATTCTTATCTGAACTGATTTACTTTTGCCAATACAGCCCTTCAGGTATCTCAGCAAATATTGGTTCAGCATTAAGCAGCTTCTGCCTCTGGACAGTAGTTCAGGAAGCAGAGAACATTACAGCGCAGGGAATCATTACAAAGTAATGGAGGTTCTTTACCCATAAATTAAATACAATAAGCCAGTTCCATCCCTAATCTAAACACACTGAATACTAGGATTAATTTGATCATGTGTTTATTTGTCGAGGAATCTAGGCAATATGAAAAGCAGAGGACAGTGCCAAACTTGATGTCAATTATGTAGCAGTTGTGCAGAATGCTTTCTAAAAATTGTCCATGACAGTTTATTTTTGAGAAATTAGTGCCCCAGCAATTCTGCCATCACTGAACAGAGCACAGATTGTGTGCTACAGATGCGTAAATCAGGCCTGCCTAAAGACTAGTAAGATTTATTTACCTGCGGTGCTATTCTTACACGTGCTGAGATTATTGACTTCAGTGACCGGAAAGGAAATGCTCATGTTTTCATGAGGATGTACTTTGTGTTCTAGTTACAAACTGCTGTTGTGCTCTCATTCCAGATGGCTTCTGTCCTTTCACCACATCTGTCCCCTTTTCAACTAGCTGCTATAGCCTTCAGCCATACGCTGGACAAGAGACCTGCGGCAAGCTAAATCAACCGTGTGTTGATTACTGTGATTTTTACACAAGTTGCATAGAGAATATGTCATCCATTTTCCATTCAGTTTATAACTTGTCGACATACAGATCATGTAGGGGACTTTGTAAACACAAAAAGCGACTGTTGTTCAAATCTTATTGCTAATGACTTTCCCATCTGTTGGCTGGAAGTCAAGGGCAGTTTGAACAGCACTTAGCACAAAGTGTAGAGAGCTCAAACACCACCCATAAACTGTCCTTGGTAACTTATCAAACACTTTATCCAGATATACAGCTGTTTTGGAAACCCACATTCACAGAATGATTGATTATATTGCTTGTAGCTTTCTCTGTATACAAAAGTCTAATAGTATATGTCTTAAGGAAATTTGAAGGAACAAGCACTCAGGAACCATAGATAGTTTTCATGTCTTACAGTTATCACCACTGTGGTTTATTTGCGACACTCCTACAGCAAGTCCTTGTAACTGACAGCTGATATAAACTGTGAATTATCAAATATTGAACAAAAGATTGCACAAGTCAAGGAAAATGTCATAGAGTTCAAGCCTGTGAAGCACTCCCCACTCTTGCATCTGTCTAGAAAAAAATGTGCTTAACTATAAAAAGCTTGAGAAGTATCACTGATGGCTTCCTGTGCTCATAAAATTTGCTGCAAAATGGAGTGAACTGACACAATTCAGTAGCTTTATAGGATAGGACTATAGAGAAGCCAGAAGCAGTCACAGGCTTGGAGATTATTGTAAATCCATAACCAAGATCCAGATAATAGTGCAGTTTTCTTTGCTTATCTGTCCATAAATAAAACATATGGTGAACTGTCTGCTATGCAAAGCAGATACACGTTTTCTCCTCAACTTTTTCTTCCAAAAGCATCAGACAGTCTACAAGACATTTCTGTTCGGTAACTATGTAAAACACCCATCTCCCATACAACAAAGAACAGGCCCAGAAACATTTGTTTTAATTTTAAGAGCGACTGTGCAAATTTTTCTAATAAGATTAAATTTTGCAATAAGGGAACAACAAGAAGTGGGTGAGTAAATGGGTCAGAAAGGTAGAAGTTGTACATGTTTGTTTTTAGCCGATGTTGTGAAACCGTTCCCCATGCCCTCCAAACTCCCACAAATCCACTCTCAACAAATTGCACAACTGTGCTTGTTTTGAGCTGGAAAGATCATTCTTAGATGAGTAGAGAAAGATATCAGAAGATGTAAAATGAAACAAGGCAAATAGAAAACAGACTGATGTAACCAAGCAACCACAAGCAAAGCGCTCACCCAGCGTTCATTAAGCTGGTGCTCTAGTGAGGTAGGCAAAGGAATGCAGAAGCAGTTTCCATTTCATGCAGGATTTGAGTGCACACTTAGAGAATTATAGAACGTATCCCTTTGCTAATAAAGGCAGGCCTTTTAGATCAGTCTTATAAAACGCATTATATTAGAAAGTAGACATGCAAATCTTAAATTCAAAACAATGAATGGTGAATGACAAGGAGAAAAACACAAATAAAAAAAGCAAAAAATTTCAAGCAATCACTTCTCTAGAAAAATCAGAAGAAAAATAAAAATATTGCAGTGTGCAAAAGAAGGGTTAGTTCAGAATAAAACTCTGTTGTTTGCATATTTTATTCCAAAAGTTCTAGCTATCTCCACCCATGTAATAATGTGCTTTCCAGGTAAAATATATCTGCACAACAATACCTCTAATAGACTTCATGGAGCCAGCTGACCTCCCTTCCCTGTTGTAGGCACCACTGAAATCAGAAATCTATATATGTAATGTATGGCCAGAAACTGGATTTTTCTGCCTTTCAGTGCCCAAGCAGATTAAGGGAAAGAAAACAGGATATCTGAGCTATATAGATTATTTAACTTTCCATTTAAGCTAAATTGTAAAGTAAACTCTCTGGATTCTTTCAGGGACTACTGTCATCAAATAGTCTAAAACAAGGTTAAGAGAGCATTAAACACAACACAACCCCCCTGCATGACACCACGAAAACAAAAGTTTGCTAATCCAGCCACGCTGGCTAGATTTGTTGCCAGAAGCAGTTCCAGTAGCCTGACAATTCGTCTTGCATAGTAAAGCCCCCATAGAACCGTTCTTCCCCACATTAGAACTTGCTTTCAGAATGCACTGTTTTTCACCATTACTTATGAAACTGGCAGTTTTCTCTGCCTTTCCAACCTTCCAAATATTTGCTGATTATCATAGTATCTGGAGAGGTAATGACCAAAATCAGAAAAGGTCAGTAAACTCATTGGTTTCCTTCATGATTTATTTTGAAGCAGAGGAAGATATTTGATTACAACTGTCTTTGTAGATGTAAGGCAGCATGTGAAAGGGCAGCTTCAAAGCCAGGATCAAGGCCAAATTTATCCAACATCTGTACTGCTTATATATGTTTATATATTTTTATGTACATTCATACAATTGTATGTATGTTTTTGTCTTGCTAAAGTGACCTCAGAGCTGGCTCTGAAAGAGCCCATATAGTGCACCCAGGAAACAAAATTTGTTACCCAGTTATGCACTCACTCTTACCTGCTCTGTGCGTGACTGGGCTACATCCACAAATCCTGCTCGTCTTTGCAGCAATGCCACTGGGAAGACCAGGTGGCCCAGGCTGAATCTAGACAGCCAACAAGGACAGTGGGTATGTCTATACCATCAGCAGGCTACAGGTTCCTGTTCTGCATGAGCAGACTTATACCAGGTCTCGCTCCCTCCACCTGGCCCTGTCCTCCGACACTATCCAGTCCACCAGTGCACTCCTTCATCCTCCCCCTCTGCAGCCCTATGAACCTTAGGTGGGGTGTCCAAACACAGTTCCTAGCTTGTAGGTTTTAAATCAGTCCCAAGAGAAGTAAACAAAGCTAGAGTTCAGAGGTTGTCTTGCTATATCACTTTGGAAATTTCCAGCTGAATAAAAATGTCAGCAAAGAATACTTCAGAAACCTTGATAAATTTTATTGAGAAAATTTGATGTTATTTATGCCAAACTTCATTAGGTTAGAGTCTTGCTCCTCCTTCATTTCTGACATCCCATAAAGAAGTATCCAATTCCTTTTGTAAGTGTCAATCTCTCTGTTCCAAAAACTGCAAATAAAAATGAGCACAATCTATAAAATTTAGAACTTCTCTGATATGAAGTAAGTGTGACAGTGACAGTGAATGGATGAGAGAGATATAAATCTATCTAAATTTCTGCAGAGCACATCTGTAAGAGTGGAGGCCACAAAATCAATGCAATAACAGCAATAGTCTTTTGAAATTCTCAGATATGTAACACAATTTCATGCCAAGCAGCTAAAGTTCATATGACCTATCAGTCTTTGAATGATTCTATTTTTCTAGGCTTTTGAAGAGCTTCGATTCATAGCTGTCTCCACAGACAGTTTTTGTTGTTGTTGCTATTGTTTTTTAAGTAAGAGCATCCCATCATGAGCTTTTGCACATTTTGAAGGGTATTTTTTGTAGATCATGTCATGGAAAAACTCTATTTATTATTTTTAAACCGTCCTTGGGAAGAAGCTCTTATGCCCTTAGGACACCTCACTGGCGTTAGGCAAAAGAACTCTGGAGTTATAGCTACACCCACAGCCCCACACATTGCATTCTCCTTTGGGGTCCACATTACAGAAACCACACAGCAGCCATTCACAGAGATGTTTTTAATTATTTTTTTTGTGTGTGTGTGGTTTTCTTGTAGCTTTTACTTTTGTGACATAACTTTTTCTTGTTTACATTAAAAGCCAGGACAGGGAGAGAAGCAGGACAGATTTACCAGCAGCATAGGAAAAGATTTTTTCAGGTTAAGACAGGAGCTTGAAACTTTTTTTCTGTACAGTTCCTAATGATAAAACATATCACTATGCCTCCCTCCCAGACTTTTATGTCTTGTCTCTTTAGACTGAAATTCCATAGCATTTGTACAGCTCCCAGCACAATCAGTTCTAACAACATTACAAATTAAATGATGTGTTGCCTTTAGGTGCTGATTATTTGATGCCTGAAAAAAAGGCTTTTAGGCCTATTATGTCAAATTTTGCTTACAGAGTAACCTGAAACAAAAAATTCTACTTGAAAGGTTTCTATTACTATATTTTTGCTGTTCAAAGGAGAGAAAGCTCAACTTAGGTAGCATAGAAAGTACTTTACACCATCTTTACCCAGAGAGCTGTTCCTGCACTTTTACCTGCGTTCTTGCTGACAAAGGAGTTTGTTAGACACATGCTTGATTCATATGTAATAAAAGTCTGAATAGTTGTGGTTGCAAGGATATTTTAAAAGTCTGTAAATACCAAGTGTGGTTCCCATCACGCATAAAAGAAAATAAACTGAACTCTATCTGGAAAATATCTTTCTCACTGTGCATGAAAAGGGAACATCATGTCACAATGATTCACTGTTACATGCTGATTTCAAGTGAATACATTGAGAATACACAAGCAAAAACGTATTATCTACTTACCATACCACTGAAAACACAAGGAGCAGAATATGCTATTAAGACCCACATACTGTTCCCCAGGAACTACAAAGGGCGTTTCTATCCACACGCTGACTGCATGCCTTCCATTACACTTAGTGTGGGGCCCAGCATGTCCCCCAGCTATTTCATCATATCTGCCATTACTAAGTTCTCCGAGCCAACAGACTCGTTTTTTTCCTACTCTTTGTGATACAACATGAACTTTCCTTGTTTGGTTTATGTTCCAAGAGACAAATGATGGGGAAAACATTCTGAAACTCTTTCATTTGTCAATGACAAATGCAGAGATTTATATGAAACACTAACAAAATGGAAATATTGACTCTGAACCTTCAGTTAGGATGAAAAGTGCTACCTAGATGAAAAGTGTCATTATTGTTATGAATCAACTGCACACATGTCACAGGCATAACAAAGTAATGTTTATGGCTGGTAACCTTTGCAATAATCATAGTTTCCAGTGAGGACTCTTTAGTCAACGATCACACTCTATGAGTGAGATTTCATGAATTGTCAAGTAAGTTTGATGTCAGCTCACATAGAGAACTGATGAGAAATGGGTGTTTAACTCCCACAGGGCCTTTGAAAAAAGCCTTATCCTGCATTAATTGGAAGTGAGGAGTAAACAGAAATACAATATAGTATCACAACAAGAGCAAGAAAAAGAAAATGACATATTGAGCAACGTTGAAAGAAAATTTCTGTGTTTCTAAAGGACAAATTATTGCAGAATCCTGTTATTTACTGGCACTGTACTTTACTGCACCACCAGGAGACAGCAGAAGTTAAAAAAGAAGCCCTGCAATGTCTCAGAGCCTTCCTTTTAGTTCTCCAGGGCCCTCAGTCACAAACTCCATTCAACCACAATCCTACCTCCAGCATTATTCAACATCTGTACAGAGTAGTGAGGAGAGACAGACAGATACTATTGGGATGTGCCCAGAAGGACATCAGTACATGCTTCTGCTTGGGTTTCTCTCTACCTCACATCACAATATCATTGTCTATATTTTTCAGTATATATCCAGAGAAGATCAGGGTGATGCTGATAAAAAAAGTACTTCGTATGATATATTTCAAGCAAAACAAATACTTTTCACAGCATTATCTAATATTTAGGCATTGTCCCCAGGTCACTAAGTATGTCTTCAGCTCTAAAGGTCTCCAGTGCTCTTCATGCTTCTGGAAAGTCATGTAATGGGACTGAATATTGCACAAGAGTTCAGATACTGATCCACTCGCAATGAGGACAGCTTTTTTACTCATCAATAGGATTTCCTATCACAGCTCTATTCCTGAAACATGGTTTTTAAAACAGTCATTGAGATAGCAACAGAAGTCACTGCAAGTACCACATGAGTCTTTCATCCTCTGCACTCACTCCCTGCATTGCAATGAATAACCTGAATATGGCCTTGACACTCAAAATCTTCCATGGATTTCATTCTACTTAGCTTTTCCTTCCATCCCCTCTACTGGTTGTCCAAGGACATCTACTTTCTTGTGGAAATGCCAGTGAATGGGGGCACCACTTCCTGAGGAGGAACGGGAACCGGACAGGGACTGTGCACAACTTGGAACTTACTCCAACAAGTATTCACAATTTAATGAAGTGACTACATTTCCTCAAATAAATGAAGGGTAGAATGAAAGAATTATTGCTGTATCTAGGTCTGAATACTTAGCAGGTGGTCAGATGCTACAGTAAAAGACAATACCCAAATAAGCAGACACTGGGGCAGATAAGGCTTCTATTTTTTTCTTTCACCTCAATTGCACTCAGTTCAGAAATGAGGAAAAACAAAAGTAGCCGTAAGTCCATGGATGAGGGGCTGTGCTTAGACTGTGCATACTTCTTAGTCCAAAATTCGACTATGATGACTAGCTATAGGCTCTTTATTCCACTCCAAAGTACATTTGCACTTCTGAGAAGCATGAAGGAGCTGGTATACAGTGAAAATAAGCCCTCAAGTAGCAATTCAGAGAGCATCCATAACATTTAAGATAGTTTGAACTGCTTTTACTAATTTGCAAAAAGAGAAGTCTGTAACAAAGTGCAAAGTGCATTATTCTGCATTCATCTTACAAAAATATAAATTTATCATAAAAATGAATTTGCGTATGATTCAGCTTTCTGATCTTGCTGAGTTGTTTGATGAGCCTGCAAATTAAATTTGTGGTAGGCAGTGGGCTAACAAGGATTGTGCCCAGTTTATGTCAGGAAACGCTGGCTGAAAGAGATAATATTTCATGGGAACCTTTGCAACTCTTCTGGTGCCAATCCTCACAATTATTTCTGACCTTTGTGCTGCACGCAGCTCTTCAGCAGATTCTAGCAAATGCTACAGTTTTGCACTAGAAGAGCTGAAAAACCTAACAATGACCAATAGGCCTTTTTGAGTGGTATTTTTTTAATAGTTCTTTCAATTCCTGCTTACTTGTTTTCTGTTTTTTTAAGTTGTTCTTGTTGAGGTACCCCTTCTTAGGAGCCTGCGGTGGAAGTGGTCAGGTGCCAGAGAGAGGAGATGTTGATGTACAGCACCTTCTTGAGACCAACAGATTACAACTGAAGGAGAAAATCATTGGTTATTGTAAAGCCTCAATGCTAACATTTTAAATAGAGTAGAAAGATCCTTCTATTGCTGAAACTCAAGGAATAGGTAAATATCAATTGTTTTGTAACAGGGCTCCACTTTGTCTTGAGAAAAAATACTTAAGTTGAAGAATACTAGTCAAAGAAAGCTATTCTCCCTTCCAAGTTCAGTCTTAGCTATTCTTGGGGTTTGACCAGCTGACTTAGCAGGATACAAGAAGATGGCAGAGGTGCAACACAGCTAAAGGGCAGCAGGACTGCAAAATCAGAGAGACGATTTTGCTGTTACAACTGCACGACTTCTACTTCTCATCCACGCGGCATAGATATAACGATACTGAGGTGGAAGATGCTGAGGTTGAACTTGCGCAGAGCATATGAAATCCCAGTGCTCATGGACTGCTGCAACCCAGGAAGGAGGGAATGTTACAGGACTACTAGGCTGCTGGAAACCCCAAATGGTCCCTTGTAGATAAGGACAAGTTTTCAGTAGGAAAATAAAGCCTGTGAGTAAGCCTGAACCTTGAGCATCTTTCATGTGAATGCATAGAGAATTCACCCTATGCATAGAGAATCTGGGATCCTGAAGGTACCCCCAATACTGGCAGCATGAAAGAGTTGTCCATATAGATCTCTGGGGTAAAAAAAAATTGGCCTGTGAAATAAAAGGGGAAAAAATAAAGCTGACTAAGATTTAATAGGAATATTGAGAGTCTCAAGAAACCTCAAACCACTGTCTGTGTTTTATTTTAGCTGTATCTACTGATACATATTGACTTCAGGAAACAATTTCTAAGCACTTTCCAGAGGTTTAACAGCCTATAGATTTATATGGAATATACCAACATTCTGTAGTAGGGAAAGATTGGCAATTATTACTGAGGTTTGAAAGACTAGATCAAGGATTCAAGGTCCAATATTCGCAATAATCTGGCTGTGGCATTTAAAAAAATCTGTTTATGTTGCAAATAGTTCTTATTTCTAGAGCCAAATACGACTATAAAAGGATTAGATTAATAACCAGGAGTCCAAACAAGCTTATTCAGCTTATTTTATTATTTGTGTTGATGACACTCTCTTTTGTCTTCATCCAGTAGTAGGAAGCGCTTTATCATCTTCTGGTTTGGAAAAGGACCCAAACAGCTAATGTAAAAAAAATATACTCTCCAGTAGCTGCAGCATGATTAATTTTCCACCCCACAAGATCACTGTGAGTTTGAAAGCACCCTAGAGCTTTATTTGCTACATTATAGTCATCAAGGATCATAAAGCATCTTCTTCCTTCCGCACTGTTAGCACTTCAGAGAGCCAGTATGGTTGAGTGGAATGAGCAGAGGGCTGAAAACTAGGAAATTTTGATTATAATCCTAAAACAGCTTGTGACTTGCTTTTGGCCTTGGTTAAATAACGCTGGACTCAGTTCTCCAAGGCTATACAGTCCTCTACTCCAGCTAGAGAAAATTTAGACTCCGGCCAATATGACTCCCAGATCTGGATTTCTCCACTGTAAAATGAGGATAATAATACCAATGCTTTTTCATAAGGCACTTTGGGGTTTACTGGTAGAGCAGTAGGTAACAGCAAAATATTTTTATTATGGTCTGTAAATAATTTTCAAAAGGCAAATTACAGTTGTCCCATATCATTCCCCACAGATGCACACATGGAAGAAATCCTGCACATTACATTTCCCTGTTGCTATACATAAAGTTGGCTTGGTGGCTTCTTCCTTTTCCACATTATTGGGACAGTTCAATCTCAGCAGCGGCAAATGATAAAACTGTGTTTTAGGCTGCTCTTCCAACCCCCAGCAGCAGAAACCCACTTTCACCATACCTTTGAGCCCCCAGAACAGCAGCAGACCTGATCACTGTAAAAGTCTACATACTTACCCAAAAGGAGTTCAGCTCTTCCATCAATATGCAGTTCTTCATCTCCCTAGGGGTAAGGGCAGCAGGCCAGACAAAAATGTCCCCTAGGCTAGACCTAGCCAAAGGGACTGTCCTCTGGATAAAAGAGCGATAGACTAAGGCAATGTACATAGGACCACACGCATTACTTTTACTACTGACACCATGGAAATAAGTCAGAGAAAAGAGTATGTCTCCAGAGTGTATCACTGTGATAGTATCACTCATGACTGGCTTCCAAGGATCATCCTTGGAGGCACAGTCCCTACTGGAAGATCTGCAGGGATGAAAACATCAGGGAGAACAAGGTGCAGAATATATACACAGAGCTGCTGTTTGGTGGATCCTTGCAACTTTCATAGGTATTCAGACATTGCAAGGTATAGAAATATTTCTGAGTAAGACAACAAATTTGCTCCCCTCCACCACTGTGGAGGGTCACACCGCAGCCAGCAGAACTGCTCACAGAAGTAAAAAACTCATAAGACTTTTTAATATCAACATCTCAGTGTTAACCTTTTGCTGCCTATGGGTCAGTTCTGCTCACAGTTGTGCTAGAAAGAAAAAGATAGGCAGATATTTCAGGACATGACCCTCAGCATTAGTTTTAAGAAAATGTGTTTCTCCTTAGCATTTTCTGGTTCTGTGTCCATACGCTAATTATATTTCAGACCTTGTGTCAGGTGACACCTAAACAGCAAAAACAATTCTTTTCATGTTTTTCAGGGTGGTTTGTCAAAAAGAGAAAAAAACATGTCATCTGAAGCTAAGGTTCATCTGTATCTTTTTAAAATGTCATTAAACAGAATTTTTCTCCATTTATTTTTACTCACATAATTTTTCCCATGCTATCCTTCCAGCTCCTTGCTTCCCCACACGAATCTTCTAGATGCCAGCAAAGATCTGTTTGGCTGCATGACTTTCAGTGAAAATGCAAAACAAAAAACAGCAAAATATGGAGTATAAAACACAATTTTAGCAATAAAGAATTTCTGAGGGATATTTCTTTCAATATGCTCCATATCAAAATTATTTAACTGGGTTAAATGTAGCATTAATCTTTATTTCACATATTGGATGCATCACATTGATGGCCTATATCTTTTAGTTTCCTACAACACAAAGCCATGCTTTCAATTTACTTTTTGTTCACTTTGTTCATTTTCTGAGGTGATGAATTTAACACATGGTACCATTTTCCTCATACCTCTTCTTATTCTTCTAAGGATGTTAATGCAAGCCACAACCCGTGTGTGTTTATGTTCAGTGTCACCCAAACCCTGTCAGCTGAAGACAGCATTGCACTATTTAAATGGATTAATTTTCTTGAGATGGACCTTGCTACTAGTCTCTTTTCCAGCTGGACAGAATAATCAGGTTGTCTTACCCCAGCCAACAGAGTTTAATCATCAAGCCCTCGATCTTCCATAAGTCTGTCTACAGAGAGCCACTGCTAGAAATTCTTTGTTGTTTATGTCATATCTTGTAAAATCTGTTGAGCCTACTTCTAGCATGTGTCTGTTTTGACTTTTCCTGAAGAACAGTCTCTCTCTGGAGGGAAAGTCTGAACCTTAGCGTTTATCTTTCCATGCATTCAGATAGGCAGTTGTGAAAGCCTCTTTCTCATGGGGATATTTTCCAATGAGTCATCCTTGCTTTCTCTGGACTGACAAGTCTTGACAGCAAAAGTCTGTCTTGCAATATATCTTGCAAAATATCTTGCAATATTAGTCAACTGAAACTTCAACAGAGAACTGAATAAAAAGACAGACCTTCATCTGAAGTTTGTTCTCAGGCAAGGCTCTCAGTGAAGATAAACAGGACCTTTTTTCTGAGTAACCAAGAGGGACAAAGAAGAGTGGGTAGGATTTTCAGATGTGTTTGAGTGAGTAGGAACTAGCAACTGAGCCCACAGAGTTCATCCATAAAACAATACTAAAACTTATTTGTGTTCAAAATATATGACAAGAAACAGCACAAATGCATTCTTTTTGATAATCCTGAGCAGTCAAAAATCAGTAATTCATTCAGCTTGATAATCAAAGGCAGTTCACAACAGAGAGAGTTGGCAAAAAAATCCAAAACATCCTTTTCCGTGTTTTTATCATTGCAGCACAACCCAGATAAATGAAACAGCTGAGCTAAAAGCTTTAAAAACATCATTTCCTTCAGAATGAAACTTAAAGAGGAAAAACAAGGCATGATCTTAATTGCTAATCCCCATTCATGCTGGATCTTTACCAGGTCCACACTAATGTCTTCTTGTTCTAAATAATTTCTGTATTTCCTATCAAACTTTTCCCTTTCTGAGGATTTTTACTGTCTAGTTGTCATATGTACTTCATTTCCGATTCAGTTCTAGTATTTCAGTAGGAAAATACAGTGTCAGATTATTCCAAAGAAGCAATTCGGTGAATCACAAAATCTCCGTAAAATATTAAAGCCGTTGTTTCTCACTAGAAAAACTCTAGCTTCATTAAAGACAATCAATACATTAACTCTTCAAATTCAAGAACAAGGTTGTTCTTCCCAAAGAAAGAAAGAAAAAGAGGAAAAAAAAGAGAGATTAAAAAAAGCAATCCTGACTGGAACAATCAAGTTACACCTGAGCTCATTTCATTGCATTTAACTGAAAAATAGTCACGTCAGTTATTCTGTCTTTAGAGCTGGCATTGCCATTGTAAGAAACTTAGGGTTGTAGGCCTCAAGAGTGAGCACTGAAGTTCAAATTCACAACAGCCAGACAAAAAATGTAGACTGCCCCAGTCATCAGATTAGTTGAATGAAGCATTTCTCCAAGGGAGGAGGTCAGGGGAATGTATCGGGGGAAAAGGCCATCCAGTGTCTGCTGCCATCCGGAGGTGGCTCTCTCCTGACTTCAGTGGGGCATGGAGCAGATCCCAAATCAGCAGTATGTGTCACAGCAGCCAGTGTTTATGCTCTTTCCTTGGGGTATTTGGAAAGAAAATGGCTGGGTGCTCTGGCAGGGGGTCACTGCGACTCAGGAAAAGCTCTGGATTTCAGAGCTTCACAGCCAGAAGTATGGTATGGAAGTGATCCCTCCTTCGTGTAGTCGCCATAAAACACTCACGTCTATCTTCCGTACTCAGGTGGTCCCCTTTACTACAGCACACTGGCTCCTCCCAGTCCTTACACCATTCTTCTCCATTAGATTTTCATTTTATAAATGGGCAATGAGGCAGAGAAAGATCAGAGATTGGGGGTGGGACGTTTGATGCTGAAGCATTATTACTGGGTTCTTCAGAAGTGGCTGTATCCACAACAAACAGGGAGCTGGGTGCAGAGGTGCTTTTAAAAGCTCGCTGCCTGCCTACTGCATCATGAAGTGCCTAACAGCTTTCAAAAATGTAGCTTTGGATCATCTGTGTCAGCATAATAAAGCGGAGAGTGTCAGAGCAAGGGATCCCACATCTCGCGCTGGCACTGTCTGCCCATCATTTTTTTCTTTCTTTCATTCTTTCTTTCTCTCTCTCATTGTCTCTTACTCAAGGACTTTAAAATAACGTAGATGCTCCAAGTAACAGAACCTTATCTTTTACTGGAAGAGGAGCAAAAGAATGAAAATTGACTCAACATGTTCTGAAACCACTCACAGCTGAGATTCATGCAAGCTGAAATCACACAAATTCAGACTAAAAATAAAGCTACATTTTTTTTTTAACAGTGAAGATGATTAACCACTGGCACAGCTTAAAGGTGTCTGCAAGGTTTTCCATCACTAGCAACTTTATAAATCAACACTGGATGGCTTTCAAAAAGAGATGCTCAAGCTCAAGTGAAAATTAATTCAGGGAAGACCTGTGACCTGTGTTACATGGGATCAGATGGTCACAGTAGTCTTTTTTAGCTTTACAATCTATTAATTAGATCTTTCTACTCCCTTCTCTGGGACCACCCTTTCAATCCTGCTTCAGTTTGATTCATAGAGCAACAGTAGTTTCTTCAGATCTAATTAATTCTTGAGTTCCCATAGATTCTTCTTTTCGGAAACCCAGACAGGAGGCAAGTCTATTAAAAATACCATTAACCCCTGCAAAGGTCATTTAGCTGCTTCCATTTCTCATGCATAGGCCACGCGCTCATCAAATGTCAGCACGACTTCTGGAAGGAAAGTCCAAATTCTAGAGCAGAAGGGCAAGTGCTGGAAAATCCTTGTGGATGCTGGGGCATTGCCTCGGTGGTGGAACATATTCACAGCAAAAACGACAGCCGAGTGTGGCCAAAGCCCATTCCCAGGCTCAAACTCACCTGCCACTTATAACTTTGAGGTAAACACAGGGCTAGCTAGCTATAGCCTTAGACTGAACTCCGCAGTGCTAGCCTGAGCACGTTTGGTGATTTATTCACACATCCAGGCAGATTAGGCATAGACCTGTCCACCAGTAAGTATATGAAGTTTGGCTCCTCCTCAGCACAATATGGTTACTTTTAAGATGTGCTATAAGCAGCCTGGCACTAATATGGGTAAGAAACCCTTCAGCTCAGGAGGCTTGAATATGATCATCAGCTCTCCACTTAAAGAAAGAACATTTGCATAGTTCTCACTGGCTGTCCTAAGTGACCACAAATTTATTAACTCTGTGTTTTTTGCAAGAGACTAGCAAAGACCTGTAGACCATACTGTCCTTAGCAAAAAGGTGTTTTTTCCAGTCAACTTTTAAATGGCTCATAAATATTTACCTTGTTTATACTTCCAACATGCAATATTTTACTTTACAAATACTATCATTCTTCCTTCCTAGCTGCACCAGTAAAAGTACCAATCTGAGACACCTTTTCCATTTGTGTACATCCACGTACTCCATTCTTTCCTAGAGTGCCTCTACACTTCATTACAGAAGTACAGAAAGGACAGTACAGAAACACCAAAACCAGCTCTAACTTCTTCAGACTGTTACTAACCTAGGGCAGCAGAATGAACTTCAGTACAGACAAATTTCTTCTGCACTATGACTATAATGTAAAAACATAGTCACCATTCAGCGCATGCCAAGATAAGGCTAGAACGATAACATTACATGTATTACTCAGTCTCTGGCTCGGGTAAATAGGTTCAATGATTTGGCATTTTGGTGAACATGTCACTTAAAGAGACAGCAGCAATTGCCAGTGAGGCATCCTTATTTACAGGGATAATTTTTGCAAGCCATGAATTAAGAATACACTATTTATTATGACCTCACAAATGCACCTCTTCAAAGAAAGGGAGATTTTACAATTTTAGGGGTGACTAAAACCTACAAAGGGTAATTAGGCCAGAAAGCAAATTAAAATGTTCTCTTTATATGAAAAAATATCAGACACGATATTGTAAATAATATTGATGTACTATTATTAGCTGCTTGGCATCACGGGTGATGCTAAATGCTGCTAGGTCAAAATCCATCCAGCAGGGTGAGATTTATCTCACTTAAGTTTAGATATCTGCAGTGTGAATGCCATATCAATGCCAGTCACCCCCACTTTCCTTTATGCCACTACCCAATTTTATGACTGAATTCATCTGTCTTATTTTAGATGTCTACTGTAGCATGAGATGAATCACAACCTAAAAGTGCCCATTTCTCCCTACTGGCTAGAAAAAAAGCCTAGATGACTGGCTCCGCTGTAGACACCTGCACGGCACACTCTCCCTTTGATCAGAAAGCACCAGCCCACGTGGCTGTTAGGATACATCCTGCCAGCTATTTCCAGCAATTACCACTTTAACAGGCTGAAAGGACATACGCCAAAATATCACTGTTGAATAGTATTAATAAAATTATGCAGACAGCTAGTGTCATTCACATAATAAATGTTTAAGTGCTGCAAAAATGCCTTTACTTTCTAAACGATGCAGTCATAGGTCCTAGAAAAAAATGAAGCCACTTTTTATTTAGATACCTATTTCCATGCATCAGTGTATGATAAACACTGGCTTAAACTTTGAGAAACATAGAACTTGGAAAAATGGCCAAACCTACAAAAGGTCTGAGAAGAACTCACAGATATAATTGTTATAATGTTCACAGAGATGGGAATTGCACACTGGGTACAGTTATTAAAAATAAGTCATTTTTTAAAATTGGCTTAAAAGAAGATTGCAAAAGAGGTACCTCTCTCCCACTGATCTGAATGACTGATTTAGCTATTGATTACTGTGGGAATGAGATATATAACAAACTTCAAAATCTTGCCTTTGAGTTTTTAAGTCATATATGTAGCTTTTCAAAGTTTCCTCTGAGTGTCTATTTCACCATTGGAACTACTGCTTTTTTGTACAGGTAGGAAATCAATGAATTTCAGTCATCTTTTTCCTGAACAATTATCATTTTGCCACATTTCCTGAACTTATATCTACTTACATATAGCAATCTACCATGACAAACTGTTTTCCCAGCATATAAAACTGCTATTCTTTGAAGCTGAGAGCTGTATCTGGTTTGCAGTTGTCGTACCATACCGTGGGTAAGGTCACTCCTTGTAGCAAATTTGTAAGCTGAATTACAGAATTTGATCTAGTGCCAAATTCTAAAAGCAGAGATACCACATTATTGTGAGCTCTGATGTCCAGAGTTTAATGTATTTCCTATTAAAATCAATGGAAAGTTTATTTCAGTGAGAATTGGATCAAGTCCTAATTACAAGACAACAAATGCTTCCCGTCTGCCAATTCCAATGTATAACGGCTGATGATTAGATGACTTTATAATGCACTATTCAGTCCTATGGCCAGTAAAATAATTAATTTCTATTGTTGAAATTAAATTTAATTAAAACTAGTTTTACTATTGAACACCAAATAATTCACCCTGATATTTAATTAGATATCAGTCTTGCTTCCAGTTCTACAAGGACAATTTTCTGCATGCTGTGAGAGTGCAAAATTGCCAGTACAGTTTTTTACGCTAACAACTGCATACCAGCCAGTATCTACCAAATTGCTTTGCAGATAGAGCGAGACTACAGCAATCCTGATTACAGGTCTCTCAATTTAAGCACAAGATACATTACCTTTTTCTATGTGATATTTCTCTCCTTGTCAATAATAGTAAAAAATTCTTAAAAATCTTAGACTAGACTACAGACCATAGGTACATTGTTATGTTTCATGACACTTGAAAACTTGAATCTGGATTCACATCTTATTAAAATAGGTATGCGTCTCCCTGCTGATTTTAATGCGAGATAGATGAGGACATAAAGGAAGTAAGCACCAGAAATAACAAGGAAAATTAAGGATTTTAGATGATAAGGAACCTATGTTTGATGTTAGTGTGGAAAACGATCACCTGATAAACTGGACTGTATACTTGGCTGAATCTTTCTAAGAAATCCTCTTTTGGTTTTGGGTCACATTTTGCCTTCTGTTATGAGACTGGTCCCATGAATCCGTGTGTGTGTGTGTGTGTGTGTGTGTGTGTGTGTGTGTGTGACAAGCGTTCTTCTTACAGCTGTTTTTGTCATGATCAATCTTTTTTTCCACCCATACATTGTTCTCTCTTTTTCATTTTTGTCTTTCTGCATTTAATTTGTCTTCTGGGTTGGGGGGCCATAGCTGGCTTAGGATCTATCCTTCTTATAACTGAGACATTGCTATTTTTGCTCCTTAGCTCCTGCTGTGCGGGAGGATTTATTTGTGTGCGGCTGTTTGTTTCTGGGCGTTGGATTAGACTACTAAAGGAACGGTTTGGGAGGTAAGGAATGCTGGGAACCGCTTTTGTGTCAGCTCTGCTGAGCTCCAGAGTCTATTTTCCAAAGTGCTCCTTTCACCTAACTGTCAGATTTTCCAAAGCTAGCTGTCGACGACACGGGGCACTACTCTTTTATGATATGCCCCTGCTCTGCCCGGTTCACAGTTACCCTTCAGGCGCCTCCTCTCGTGTGCCTGCCCCAACGCTACACTGATGAAAAGGTGAAGGTGTCCTCTGCAAGACTTCACTGATGTATTTCTAGTGTGGGAGGGGGTTATGGCCTTGTGATTGACAACTCTGCGACTCTTAGCAAACTGTTTGGCTCATTTACACATGCACACTCACTCACTCGGACCTTCAGCTGCTCTAAATTCAAATAGCTCTGCAAAACCAATGGAATTACGAGTATTTACACCACGTGAGGATCTGCACCTTGCTGCTTCCAAACATATGACCAAGAATTATGTTTGTTCACGGTACAGTACATTCACATAGCTTTCATTAAAAAGAATTAAGAGTAAGGCCACAGATTAAGAGGACTATTTGATTTCAGAAGTAGTCAAAGTAATTTCAAAAATAGCTGCTTAGAACTTTAAAATTATTAAACTTATACCCAGCGTCTGGAGGAAATAAGGTGGTGTGAATTAAACTGCCGTAAGGGACCACAAGGTGGGCCCAGCAAGACTAAAGCTTGGGAGTATTGTAATCAGTAATAATATATACAAATTAATCAGTCACTGCCTCTCTAGTACAATAACGAAACATCAGATGAGCACAGCTCAGCACCTGGGGATAGTCCCACTATAAAGAAAATACATGAATAATACTGTCATGAATATCTCCATGAAGTAGACTGCATTCACTAGAGCATTTTATTTCTCTGGCACTCTTGGTAAAGGAAAGTAGAGTGCTGCTCCAAGTGTTTAATAAAGCCAACTAGCATGATCAAGTGTAAAATACCTCCTTTCTACAGTCTTAAATCTTCTCTAGCAGGAAAATGAACATTATGAGCTAGCAACTTCTTTCCTGATCTCAGGACAATGATTCCACACCCCTTTTGTTATGTGAATACACTTCCCCATATATACATCGATGCATTTAAATTTGCTTTGTTTTGCAAAGAAATAAACAATTAGCCATTTTTTTGATGGTGTTATCAACAGCATAGCAAATATATCAAGTGAGCTGGAGTGAAGAATGACTATAAGATATGGCATGCATAGTGTAGAAAGTAAATTAAACAAAGAAAAGATTACATATGGTTCTAAGTAATGTTGTTATTCTTCTTAATCCTCAGAGTCACTAAATTACACTTCCAGATTTAGTTATGATATTTACAAATGACTTAACTGTACATTTGAAGAGGGGAAACTGGCTACAAATAGGGGCAAGCACATAATTTAAGGTCACAGTGGTGCCAGCACAGAGCAAATGCTTATTACTGCAGTATTTTTGGTCATGGGGAATTCTCTTTCCCTAAGAACAAATCCCAGAGAAGCATATTTTTATTACATCTTCCAAATCTGGCATTTGGACTTTGTGTAAATAGACAAGACAGAGGACCTTTCTTTTTAAAATGCTAGGAACTAGACACACAGCTGAGATTTGTTGGAGAATATTGCCTTTAAAATAGTTTGTATGAGCAATCCAAAATCTAAACAAAAAAAAGATATGTAAAGAAGAATGAACAGGAAAGTATTGTTTGAAATACATGGCATCTTACTAGGGGCTATATAAAATCTCTTCTCTCTTCTTCCCCTAAACATAGCACCTCTAAGTATAAAACCTAAAAAAGTTCAAAATAAGGTTACCAGTTTTGTTTCTTTATAACTGAAAACAGAAGATGCATTTTTTTTAAGACTGTATCATTCTTGAGTTTAGTTGCCCAACTACTCTGAGAAATGCTCTCTCATCTTTTGATATCCATCGTCCTTACAACTTTTCTTCCTCTAGAGTACCTTTCGTCTAATATCTATACCCTTTTTCTTGATAGAGAACCACAGTGCAGATCCAGACTTTGGAAGAACTGTAAAGAAATAGAGAGACCCAAGAAAATCTGATGTAGTACCATGATTTATAGAAAATTAAACAGAGTTAATTTTGGCAGGAGCTAAATAAAGGCTATGTCATACAGTGAACTGAGCTGTGCAACACTCATAACAACTTCAGAGAGCAGCTAGAGTCCAGAGAGCTCAGGTCAGTTTAAGACAAGTTTTATTTTAGCAAGATTTTGATCAGTAAAGAAAGATAAATGGCAGCAGCAACTGTTGTAGCTAGTGTTAGAATCTGCTGGTAACAAAGCAGGATTATTTAAAGTTACCCAGTTTCCTGGGGTCTCTTTCCTCCACTTACACTTTGCCAAAGGGAGACTGACTATCATCCACCCACAGGGAATTATATTCCTATGCTTATATACGGGTAATGATACACCACCACATTCTGGTAGCTGATATCAGCCTCAAACTGATTCTTACAGTTTGGTGGGAGATTTCCTAAATGCAACCAAGAGCACAAGCTCCTGAAAGCTTTTTACTTGCATTCATTGCTCCCATAGCAAAAAAACGTGCCTTGCACTTTTCAGATTCACTTCTAACCATTCCTATCATCAAACAGCTTAAAGATGAAAAGATTTCATCCCAGCTAAGCAACAATGAAATACTTGAAAATAAAGTCGGAAACAAGTCCCACAGAGAAGACAAAAAACAGTCTCCTCCTCTGTCATTTAGGATTTCTCCCAGCAGCCAGCTGTGGAAGCTGAGAGCAAAATTCACAAAAGTTTGCTTCCTGAGTGTTACTTTTCAGGATCATCCTCCAAAACTAACTTGGTAAGCTGAGCCTGCCTCCCACGTCTCAGAAACCCCACTCTGAACTTCCTCCCTCCTCCTTTCCATGATAAAAAAAAAACTCTTCCTCTTTTTTATCTTTTCATCTTTCATTTAGAACTTTTTTTTTTGATCTGTTAATGTTTTTGTCAAGTATGCCTGTGACAATCCCCTGCTCTCATCCCCTGCATTCAGTGGGATGTCATCCAAACACAAAACCCAGCCATGCCAAGCACAACCCTCCATGGCTTTTGGAGGTCACAAACGTAATCATTTCTTCTGGAATAAATAGAGCTTCAGCTAATTACAACATTTAAAAAATATGCCATAATACCTTAAAATCACATAATATGAAAAGTATTCATCACACTTGCGCCTAATCAAACTCACTGTCTTTCAGTTGCTTTTAGGTCTACAGTAGAGACGACTCATGACAAATTAGTCACAGAGATCTGGCATTCTGGGAGCTTCGTCTCAAACATTTTCACACCTCTTCCTCCAGGTTTGGTTAGTGCTGGTTGCTCACACCTCATCCAACTATAACGGTTGGCATGAGGAGTCAGAGCACTTCTTGCCTCCCACTACTATTTTTGCTGCCAAAGCAAAGTATGTGGATGCCTCTGTTGCCACACCACAGACTTAGTGGATCTCCAAGAGCAGCAGATTCTTCTTGCCAGGCCAACAGATAGGCTTTTGTAGATGGCATGCAAGCACTCTGCTTTAAAACCCCAAATCTCATAACCAGAAGCGTTTTTTCTCTCTCTTCCACAGAAGATACTGCCCTTGTGCAGCTATTTACAACATAATGAAATCATAAACACAGGGAGGCTGAGCTTCCCCCACCGTTTAGGCCTGACTTTAAGATCACCTCCAAGTTCAGATCTGCTGGTTATGCATTAGACAATCCCACAGTTTGCCCCCCAGATACCATCCAGCCACAGCACCAGCTCTGCTGAACATCCTGATATGAAGAGGATTGATCTCCACCCTCTTCCAGCCATCCCCTTTCTGCACTGCATCTGGGTCTTGAGTGTAGCCCTCAGCAATCATGTAATTTCCTCTCCTTGAGTTTGAAGTCTTCCTTTCCCTTCTCTGCCACCCACAAAAAGAGAGACAGTGTATATATAGCAATCCCTAGAAGAGGCCTGCAAGGGATGCATTTTGCAGCTCTGTTCAAGAAAAAAGAAGCTTACTGCTGAGGTTACACAATCCAGTATAGAGAGGGAAGGGTAACTCGTGTTTCAGAGTGGTTAAGGGTGTGGAACTTGTACTTACATCTTAAATTCTTCTTTCTGAAAAATGGGTGAGATAAAAAGTTATATTAGAGGATTCTCCCAAATTACTATTTTAAAAAGAAGATGAAGAGGTCTGGGCTTCTCCTTGGCTAACTGCAACCTTCATATTTATTGAAAAAGTGAGTCATTAAACAAACCATGCCAACCAAACTGAGGTGTTTCTGGAATTGCATCATTTCTACGAAGAAGCTTGCAGCCTCCAAGCCAGCCAGTGAAAACCAAAAAGGCCAGTCTCCAGGTCAGTGCATACATTTCTTTGTTTAGTGGCTTTGCTCACAAAGAAATGTATCTATCCCTGACCTTCTGGCTCCCAAACAGAACTGATTAGCTTAACTCATCACACCGCAGTGCTGCTGTTTAGAGTGAAGAACTGAGTCAAATGCTTGAAGCCTTTCCCAAAGGCATTGCATGACCTTGGGCAAATCCTTTCAAAACTATTTGAAGATCTGATACTAAACATCCACGTTCACATTTAGCAAATTAAATAAGAAGCATTTATGCTAGCAGCTGGTGAGCATCCTCAACTTCCAAAGAAAAAAAAAAAAGTGCACAGAGGCCAGTATAATCTTTCAAGTGCCCAAATTCAGAATCCTGAGCTTTATTTTCGTGGTACTTCTATTTAACCCCACAAAATGGAGACAGTACATTTACCCATCAGACACAACATTTTGAGGTTAACTTCATTGTTGTCTGGAAACTTCTAAAACCTTCAGCTGAAAAGCGCTATGTGGGCTTACAGCTCTATAATAATTAGAACTATTAAAACAAATTTTGCTAACAAATTTCAATGCGCAGTTCTTATACAAACAGCATTCACAAGCAATAGACAGTCACAGTCAATCACAGAGGAAGCAGAAATGGAAACTGTGGAAATGGGCTGTTAGGGTGGAGGGAGGTTCAGGGAGGGAAATTAATGTCAGTGAAAAGCAGACACAGTGCAGAACTTACAAACAGAAAATCACCCCATGGAGGCCTTTAATAATTTCAACTCAATTATACAATCCTCAACACAGCTATCACATAGGGGGAAACAGCTGACCATACCTCATGATTTTATAGTCTGTAGTTTGTATTGATTACTCTAATTAGGAAGCCCACTGATACACAGTAGACAGTGGTTCAGCAGCCTAGTTCCTTAGTTTCTTAAGCAGAGAAGTCACAGTGTCCTTAAAGATAATGAGACACTTGTCTAGGCCAACATTCACGCAGCTCTCACTCACTAAGGATGCTCACTGCAAAACCAATACAAACTAAAATGAAATTACAGACTGGCACAAGAAAAAGAGGAATGCAAATGTATCAGCTTTGAGGAAACTTGAGTAATGAAGACCCTGTAGTGGATAGTCGCAATCCAGAGAGAGTTTCATGCAAAATAATATACTTGCTCCATTTCAGCCTCTCTGACTTATTTAATTCATACTGGAAAAAATTCCTCTCTTTGCATTTTGTGATGTATCTTCTTACATTTGGGAGGTTCTTCGTCTCAGTTTTTCAGCTGTACCAGAAATCTGTATTAATGGATTACTGTGCTGTTTCTGCCCATGGAGAGGGGGACCTCCATCTTTTAATAGTTCCATATTTTTATTCTATGTTTCAACAAACCTCCCGCAAATACCAAGTATACGCAGTTACAAAGAAAGGTGAAATCTAGTGAGATGAGGTCCATTTGTTCATCCATCTCGTGATCTCACAGCCATCTACTGCAATGTGATGCTGTAGATATGTTATATTATCTCTAAGAGTTATAGTACAGTCATGCTAAAACAGGTTTTCCTGAGTTTCCATTTTTCTGTGTGTTTAATTCTAGTATTTTGAACTGCTTTGTCAAAAAATAGATATTTTCTGATGAGAAAGCTACTAATTTTCACGTGATGAAAACTAAATTTTTATTACTAATGAGTATTTCAACATACAATTTTTAAAACCAAGACTTTTATCCTTAATGTAACCTTGACTCTGGATTTCAATGTTTTATATTATTCAGTTTGGATGCAACACCCCTATGATTTCTTTCCTCTTCAGTACTTGATATATGCTCTCAAAATTAATCCCATCTTAGAAAAGCTTTTTGTCTTAGAATGTGTGCAAATAAATCACTGTATTCTTAGATAATGGAAATTGTTGGTGATTAAATTCAATTTGATGGGGTATGTGTGAAATTTCACTGACTAGTTATCAAGAGTATCTTGATTTTAGGTTTGGCTTTATCATTATATCTCCTATATTTACAGCTGCCTGTACTTTCCTTCAGCAGCTCTACATATTTCATTTTGCAGATTGTTTTCTGCAGGCTCATGAATATATGGGTATTTGGCAGTGATTTTATAACCTATAATCAGAACTGAAAATTATAGTGATCCCATTTGTTTATTACAGCTTAACAGTGTGTCAGACTTTCCATTTTAAACTTTTTACTGTGAAGAATCTACAACTGGGCTTTCTTTACTGCCAAATATTTCAGCAAAATTTTCAATAAGAAGAAATGTTATTTGTGAATTTGAAACTTTTTTTCATGACTTCTGGCAGTGAGAGTGAGGAGATAGCTTTCTCCTGAAATTCAAAAGAAAAAATAAATCTCTAATTTCCTGTGTCTTTATTCAGTGACCACATTTTAGCCAAAGAAAGTTAGATGGGTCTCTTTTTAAGGACCTGTAGCATTAATGCAGTAGTGGACAGAGGGATTACTAGAGAATGACTGGAATTATTTCCTTCTACTGGAAACATAATACGTTCCTTCAGGATAGTGCCAAAATTTTTGTGCCAGAGGAGCAGGAGAATGGATAAAAGACTCAACCCCAGCTCTCTACTGCTGTCACAGATCATGAACAGCACAGCCCTATTTATTTTTAAACATACCATCATCCAAAACATTTCAGGCCTCGGGCCAGACCTTCTCATACCCAACAGCATCCTCTAGATGTGGGGGTTGCAAAGTGAAAATCAAACTCCTCTGCTGGGCTGGGGAGGTGATAGGCTGACAGGCCTGAAAGGAAAGGCAGGTAAGACTGGCCAGGAGATGCGCTCGCCCCAGCTGCTTCCTTACCATTTTCCACTTCTCTGACTGCAGCCTGGGGTGCTCTCTCTGCAGACCATTACAACATTTGCAAATGTGGCAGGCGACATGTCCTATCTTCTCTTCTTGCCTTCGGTAGAAGGAAAAACTAGTAAAATCTGGCCCTCCAACTTCTTAAAACCTATTGGCGAAACAACGGAAGGATTGCACAAATTCATCCCAGGAAACATTTGACTGGGTAACTGCTAGCATCTCTCGCCTCACCACTCAGATTTTATCTATTCTTGTCTTTCCAGACTTTTGTTCTGCACCCAAGGTAGCATATTCTAATTTCCTTTAAGTTTCAGCCCATTCTACCATGGGCTCCTTTTGGAACCTTGAACAAACAGTACTTGCCAGATTTGCAGTATCTGCCAGATTTTCAGGAGACCGTGGACAAACAGTACCCCCCAGATTTTCAGAGAACCTAGGAAAGTATGATGCACTCAGATAGCTGTGAGGTAGGTCACCATGTTCTGGTCTGGTGAACTTATCCCCGAAAACTTTGACCCTCTCTGAACCTGGGCTCCTTCCGAGTAGTGGCTTTGACAATATCAGAGGCGGATCTCAAACAGAGAGAGGCAATTAGCTGCCAAAGAGCTTGTCACGTCTTCACCATCCCCATTTACAAATGGGAGAATGAGACAACTTGATTGCAAGACCTCCAGCGCTATGGAAATGGGTTAAAGAACTGTAGGAAGAAAGAGGGACTTCCAGTTTCATTCTGGCAATGCAAATCTCTTGGGTCTGTAAATTAATCAAAAATCATATGAGAACAGTCCTGCTTCTGAAGCTTTCTGTGCTTCTATTTCCAGTAACGGATGGAACTTTTACAAAACAGGATTTTGTCTCCTGATATTTGGACATATCCAGTTCAGGTCCTGCTTAGAGTAAAATAAATTTCTTGTTGGGCTGGGTTTTCTGCCAGTTAGTTTGCATAAGATGCTGAGGATTGGAAGAAGTCAGCTCTTGAAGTACTTAGCTCATATATTTCATATAAGTTTTTAAAAGGAAATAATAATGATGATTACGAGATATCACATGCCAGTTTTTTCACTACGAACTACGTCCTGCTGTCAATATTTCCATTCACTCTCATTGACTATAATCAAAGGGAACGAGCATAAATACTGGAAGCATAGTCTAGCCTTGAATGGATTTTCTCCAAACCTCAATATGGCATTTCTGACGTTTATGCATATGGAACATCCATTGTCTTTGAACTAAAACTTGCAGTGCGACGTTCTTTAGAAATGCAGACAGCTAAGCTGCCAGCAGTGTGAATGAGAGTTGGAGATAAAGAATGAAAAACTTTATAATCCTGTCCTCTATGTTCCCCGGTGATTCCCTGGTTATCATGTCATATCCTTAACATCAAAGGTGGGTAGCAGAGATTAGAAGCAGCCGTATGTGTTTGTATGCAAAATTGGACAAAGGAAAAATACATGTCCTGTGGGGCACTGTCCTGCAAATCCTATTTCACACAGGCAGTCCTGCTTCTCTAAGTGTGCTCACACTGCCCAAAACTCATCCGTAGAGCTAAAGACCTTCTCCAGAAGGTAAGCCCTGCTTTAGATGGCAGAGAGGGCTCAGGGGTGGATTAGCAGCACAATATTTGTTCTCGAAAGCTGCCTGGCAAAGAGAGCTGCAGAGGAGACTGGCTGGGGTTGGGAAAGGGCCATTTTTAAAGAAGTCTCTATCCGACAAAAACTCAGCGCAGACTCCTCGGTTTGCCAGCGTATTGCCATTCATTCAGTGAACTGAATGCCCTGAACGCTGTGCACAGACCCACAGACGCTGGGGCTCTACACGGATGGCATTGCTTTCCCTCCCTGGGTAAAGAACACGCTCCTGAATAAAGCGTTGTAGTCAGACCCAACATAGGAGTCATTTCTGCCTCCAAACTTTACATTGGAAACCCTTGTGAATGTGACCCAATCTAAACAGAGAGAGTTCAGAAGCTTTTGGGGATAGCATATTCCATATTTTCCCTGCAGTTTATTGGCAAATTAATTCTAATGTATTCAAATTACATCATGAAGTGTAATGTAGAAATATTTCATGAAGGTTACCTTAATAGAGTGTGAAAACCTGATGAACGGTAATTCAGAGGGAACTGCTTGGCCCATCTCCTATTTACTTGGAAACATTACTGCCTTAAAAAAACCCTTAAATACATTACTTGTTTTTATGGCTCAGAAATCTTTAATTTGAGGATTTTTATGACTCCCTTACAATACACATCGATTTAAAAAATGTTTTAAACTAAAACGGATCATTTACTGCCAACTGTGCTTCAGGCATATCATTGATTAGTCCAAGTGTGATAAAACAACCTTGTTTTTATTCATACTTTAAGAGAATAATAAAACCTGCATACTTGGAAATACTGAAGCAATATCTTGGCCCAGAGCTATTTAAGTATGAATTATTCACATCTAGTTTATTTTTTTCTTTTAAATTCATGAATCCCCAGAATGGTTTTGTAAAATGTATCAGTGAAACCATGTTTCTAATTATTAAAGAGGGAGGAAAAATCAGAATGCATCATATATGTAAAGGGGTCATTTTTTATTTGTTTTCTCTCATAAGCCACTGTGAATCTCCTTGGAGATTCAGTTAGTTATTCTGTATTTGCACTATATTCTAAATTGTGGCCCACTGAGAGAGAATACAGTTACAGCTACTTCATTCAAAATCACTTTTGCAAATAAAAACTTATTCTCACATCCTTTAACTCTGGAACTGCCCAAATATATCTATTTAGGGATTCCACCAACAACTGACTGGGAGCTCATTGTCCAGAATTGATTAGGAGTAATCAGAGGAGATTACAGAAATAGGAAGAATGTGTTTGTGTCTTCTGCAGAAGACACAGACAGAAACATCTTTTGTAAGTGAAGAAACCAAAACATTAATCCTACTTTCGCAATCCTTCCATCCTGTATAACAATACTTTCTGTGTACACCATGGTCTGAAGTGAGATAGCAGAAAGAACGGCACGAAAAAAATAGTTCTTTTTCTTATTCCATCACTGAATTTCAGCAGGACCTCAGCATATCACTTCAGCTCAGTGCACCTCCAGTCCCTCCACACACACAATGCCTTACTTTATTTGGAGCATAAACTCTTCAGGATAGACAAAGCTTTTCTATGTATTTGTATAGTATCCAGTGTAACCCTGCATTTGGTCAATATTGAATTAATAAAGCTTTTTTTTTTTTTTCTAACTATCACAGAACCAGGTAGGTTGCAGGGACCTTGGAGGTCACCTAGTTCAATCACCAGCTCAAAGCAGGTCTGGCTAGATCAACCTACACAAGGACATATCGAGTTTTGAATATCTCCACAGATGGCGTTTCCAAAACTCCTCTAGGTCCCTGCTCCTGAGTGACCAACCTCATGGTGAAAACATTTCTCCTTACATCTAATTGGAATTCCCCCTGTTTCAGCTTGCATCTGTTGCCTCAAACCTCCAAGAGGAGTCTGTTCTGTCTTCTCTATACTCTCCCATGAAGCAGCTGGACGCAGCAAGGAGATCTCCCCTTTGCCTTCTCTCCTCCTTGCTGACCAAGCCCAGCTCTCTGCTTCTGCTCCTACTTCATGCACTCCAGCCCCTTGACCATTTTGGGGCTCCCCCACTAACTCTGGAATGCCACTACCTTTCTGTTACTGGGGAACCCAAAACTGAGCACAATACTCCAGCTCTCACTTCACAAGTAAGATGATGTTCTCAAAATCTTCAAATAGTTTACCTGGAGGGTTTTTCCCTCCTTTAAGGATATTCTTTTGCCTAATCAGTAGCTCAGAATTCAGTACAAATGCCATAAATGTACAGCAAGAATGGTGTTGTATACATGTGGCTATCATACCCATAAATAAAATCCTAAGAATACACCAATTTCTTAACAGCAAGACAGACAAAACATAGAAGAATTAAAATTTACTGGAAGAATGGAAAAGCAGCAAGTAGCAAACAGTCATTTTAGATGCAGGTACTTGGCTCTGCCAACTTTAAAGAAACATCTCCAGACAGCCATAGCAGGTAAAAGCATCCTATAGGATAGCAACCCAAAACCGAGAAGAGTTGACAGGTACTCAAAAAAGGAAGATCTTCTATGTGACTAACCACAGAGTGCCACCGTGTAACAAAATGAGGAAACCAGTCTGCAACATCTGGTCTTACAAATAATAACACTTCGCAAAAAGGTGCATGGAACCACCACAGCAAGAGCCACAAAGGGATCCGTGCTGAAATTTGCAACATTCACAGTTCTTCCTAGGACTTATAAATTTACTTAAATGTTTGTTAATGAATACACCTATAATTTGTTAAATCTGAAAAATACTAAGCAACTCAGCATTAAGCTTGCAACCAAAAAGATCTGCAAAGCAGGCAATCCGTTAACTTGACTTCAGGGCCAGATGTGACAGTGTTCTCCAGCTGTATCTGCCCCAGTGGGTTGTGCATAAATAAACCTGGAGGATTGTGCCATTTCCCACTTCTACTTAATAGCCAGGTGGATTAGAGAACTTGTCCAAGATGGAGGAAGTTCAGTTCCAGGTTTAAGCTAAGGACATTTCACTGCATGGCTATCTTTCTAGATTAAGGTGATTCTTCTGTGAATGCCTACAAGTAGATGTTTAGAAGTCTGTGGACTTTTCTATGTGTAAGTTAAGTACTACAGCAGCAGCAAGTGACAACAAAATGGGGCTTTAAGGTGCTAGGGGTAGCAGCTTGGTGGTTTAAGTCCTCTTGTGAATTTAATGCCAGACTAATCTTTAGACAAGCATTACCATCCTCAATACAGAATTGTAGATTTTGGAATATTCCCACCTCCCCAGTTCATTTAAACCAAAATCTATTAACCTGAAATTCTATATAGGTAAACCTTCCCAGAATGGGACTTCTCTGTACAGTTTGAGGTAAATCAAGCCACGTGTTTGAATATTTGCACTGAGGGAGTCAAAAAACAGAGGTTTCCCACCTCCTAGATTTTTTCCTAGTTTTATGTGGCTCATGAAACATTAAAATGCTGGAATCAGAAAGTAAAAAATATTTTAATCTGCTGAAACTGATGAAAAGCAACACCTTTGAGTAGTAGTCTGGAGCATCTGTTGGGGAGTGATTAGACATTAACAGCAGTTTCATATACTTAATAAAGTTTGCATAGCCAATTTGCGCTTTATAAAGTGTGGCATTGTTCTGGAGTGTGGCCCTGATGTAGACTTTATGAAGCATGCAGGAGGCAATACAGACTTTATGAAGTCCACACTGAGGATAAGTACCAAATTAAGTAGGAAAGTGCAGCTAGCCCTAATATGTGAAAAGGAAACTCATGCCCATCTGTTCCCTGAAATGTCCTGTTTCACTGATGCCATGGGATTACATTCAAAACACAAGTCTTGAGCATATCTTACTTGTTCGTGAGATTATTTTAATATTCATGTGTTCAGAACCTTAAGTAAATTTTAGGTTGCATCAGAATACAATGAAAGAAACTAGAAAACAATTACAAAATACACTAGTAGAAAATTTTCATCTGCATAGTCACATGTAGTCATTCTTAAATTAGATTGTAGTAGAAAATACATGTTCACTTATTCAGCTATTTTATGTGTAAGGACAAAGATAAAAGCAGGGGAGAGACTCAGTGATTACAACTACGTTCTGCAGTGTTATGAGGTTCGTTTATTTCCTCCATTCCTTTTTGCAGCAGTGGGAGAAATCTAGCACAGACTTCCTGGGTAGGACAGTCCAAAAACCATGGCGCTGCAGTTTGTCCCTGTTTGATAGCATAATCTTTCCATAATAAAGTGTAGGATATAAGCCAGCCTTGGACTACCAGCAGTTAGGAAGAAAAGCACCACTGGCCCATGTTATTCTTGGGTTTCTCCCGGGGACCTTCCCCTCTGACACAAACGATAAATTGCTCTTGAAAACAGCACACTCATTATGGGACAGTTAAGGATGTGAAGAAGGATGATTTATATGGCATGGCAGAGGAAACCTCCCTCAGGTGAGAGCCCTCACCAGTCCAATGAAAGGCAGTGGATCTTCTGGATTTTTCTCATTACCCCATTGATTCCTAAACTCCTTTCTTCATAATGCCACAGCTTCAGTGGGACACAGGAAAAAGGAAGGAAAAGCAAAAAGGAGGGTGTGTGAAGATCCCAGCCAAGAGTCTCTCAGATAGTTGCTCTCATAGGAAAGAGGCCTTTGAACCCCAGGAGATGACCAAGGAATTGAACTTGGGTCTCTCATTTCCCAGGCAGTTTCTTTTGAACCCAAGCTATTACATAACATTAGAAAAACTAAATGTTAGCTTCTGAATGAATGAGTTTTAAAGGAAAGTGTTCTGCTGTGTTCTTTTTAAGAAAATTCATCTTCAGAAGTACCTAGGCCATTCTCAAGATTGGCCTCTTGCAAATGACTTGCACACAGGGCAGGTATCAGCCACAAAAGGACTGAAATACCTCAAATCTCTGACAGCCTGCCCATCTTCAGCTCCTGGAAAATGGATGAAGGCATCTCATCACAGCCCTAAACAAGGCATCAGAGGAGGTGGGATTCAAGGTGCATCCTCTCTCAGCGTTTGTTATCGGCATGGTTGAGGTGGCTCTTGGCTGACCATGACAGCTACCGCTGGGGTCATCCTGAGGCACCTCATTCCCCATGAGCTGTAAAGGGAACGGAAACATCTGCCCACAACTTCTGCAGCCCACGTGGCAGGAGGACCAGGGACCTATGAGCGCATGCCACTGCCTAAATTTTAGATGTGAAAATTCTTTCCTGATTTCTTGACCCTTTTGTGTACATTTAGACAGACTGCAAGGCCTGGCCCTCATGTCATTAACTTCAGGGAGCGCAGAATACTGATTCTGAATGGTTGCCCTCAAAGTTTCAAATTGGGCAAAATTCTCATTATCACAAAGGAAATCTTGCTTAATGAAGCGCTACAGAAGTTGGCTCTTACAAAAGTCATATTAATAAGGCTAGTTATTTTCTCTTCCACCTCACACCTTTATGATTTACTATGCAAATCAAAGTTTAAGTTTGTGACTTTCCTTCAAAAACATTTAAAAAATCTTTTATATCACACTGTAAAAATAATCTATATTGATTTTGGCTTACACTGTAGATATGGAGTGAAACTTCTGTTTTGGGGTTGTATTTTTTTTCACTTTCTGAATACATGGATTGACTGTAAAATATAGAAAGCAGCTGGTTTATTAAAAAACAGACACAAAAAGACTGAATGGCTCTAAACATTGTACGGATTTTTCCCAACTTATCAAACGCTCAATTAGACTCACTTAACTCACTTTTGAAAAGAGGACAATTGACTATTCAGATCCATGTTGTGATTAATTATTCCACAAAACCTCTTAGTTTATAAATTGGTAACACTTCAGAATTATCGTTTTAATGGTCTCGCATGCAACAATTTAGCAGGCTTTGGGTTACTAAGTTGTAGACACCAGAAAGGATCTTTTCACTTTCCATTCAAAAATGATAAAGTACAGCATTACAATGTAGACAACACAATTTTTCCAGCTTACCGAATCTTTGAGCTAAGATGATTGATTTTATCAAGTTTAAATCAGTATGAAATTGATTAAATGGCCTGGCGAATGCTGTCATTCAGCTTGAGAGAAAAAACCAATGCAGTGTTTCAACAGCTGCTTCATTGCTTGTCCATTACTTAACAAATGAAATACTGCCGTTTGTGTATGATTAGGCAATGTACAGATATTGTTTTAGAGCATCATTATGAGTCTGGTAAATAGGTTTAAACCAGGAATATGAAAACAAACTCCCTATAATCTTCTGTAGCAGTGTTTAAAAGGGTTATGACTGGCAACATAACTGATTGCCTTGACCAAAAGAGCTGTGGACATCTGGCTTTCTAGCCCTACAGATGAAAGACCATATGTTATCAAAAACATACAGTGTGAGAGGGAAAAAACAGTAGTAGCTCAATACACAAACCGGGGCCAGAGCTTACAGAAGGCAGGTCCTGCCACCAGGGTTCCTCCAACTGGGCTGAATTACGTAGGGCTTTTGGGCAATGGTGAAATGTTGTTGACTTCAAAACCAGAGTTCAGCTGATGACTGAGTCTCTCTGAAAATCTCAGAGATCTCCCTGCTTCCCCTAATGAAAAGAAAAATATTTTATATTACAAATGCCTACAACTTACCAAAGCATTTTATGTTCGTACCTTCAGTGGTTTCTCCAAGCTTCAACTGGAGAACAGTGTAACTGTTTAATATCAAATTAGAGTACACTATACTTTTCAACATAAATCCCAATTTTCCAGTGCTTACAGTTCTGGAAACAATGCAGCCATTCAGATTCATTGCGAGTGAGCCGTGAGGAGACTGAATCTCCCCGTTCACTCATAATTTACTGTTTGATGCCCTTTTTTTCAAATGCTAATGTCCAAGTTGCAGACATAAGCTTAATATCAGCTGCTTGGGCTGTTCCCTATTTGAGCACACAAAAAAACACAGGAATTTTACAGGCTTAGCTTACACTGTAGGCTATTACAACAGCAACACATGTACTGCCCAGGAAGAAGCAAACTCATTTCTAAATGTAAAATAGAAAATAAAGATGTTATTTTACATAACACTGAGTGGTACACACTGGTTTATCTTTCTTTTTTCTTGGTGAGACATAGAAAAGGATGTATATTGTGAAACTGTACAGAAAAGTTGCACTAAAGAAATGAGGCGGGACAGATTAGGGATCTTGACTCTTAAAGACAGTATAAAACATTTCAGAAACTAAATAAACAGAATTCACACCAAGTTGGCTGACATTTTGAAAGGTGCTAACTCAGCATACTGCTGCAAATTTCTGCTGAACTGAGCACTTTTATTCTTTGAAACAAACATCTGTGATTCAGTGTGATAGATTTTAATATAGTTAGACAATACAGCAAGATGTGTTCTAGAGAAAAACATCAGTATGAATGAATGGTGCTTGCAAGCTCCACAATACCCACTTTTAAATTATATTGGATAATAGATTTCACTCCAGATTGCTACTATCGACTGAGAATAATCTTTTGTATTATTAAGTGAAGTCAACAGAGCAGATAAAAGGGTATTTTTCCCCAAAACATGGTGTCAACCATTTTAAATTGGAATTTTTACACAGTACACTGAACTACAGCATTTGCGTGCGTCAGTGTTTTAGGTAACTTAACGCATTGAATTAAAGAGTGCCAAAGCACAATGTGTGCAGTAGAGCCAAGCACATTGCAATTGCAGAATTATTCACTTCTCATTCTGTTTGTTTTCACATTCACACTAGGAAAAGTGTAGGGTATGTCTGTGCTGCATAAGTCTATGCAAGGTACAATTAACCAAAGCAGTTCTGAACAAGAGCAATAAGCAGAAAAGAAGAGGAGATTCATTCCAGGAATAGGAAAAGAATATTATTCCTCATCTCACAAGTCAATTAGCAAATATGATCCCAAGTCTGCACCACCTTCAGCCTGTCTTGGATTTTTAAAACCAAAGCCCAGCTATCAAGAGGCTCATAATTAATTTTTAAACCCAGCTACCAGCTAGGTGTGGCCTTTTGCCGTTCTTCCCACAGGTTTCATAAAGGATTTTACATAATATGGCACCAACTCAGAAGTATCTGAGTTTGGTATCTGCTTAGGTATCAAGGAGGACAGGGTGTAAGCAGAGCATACAGTCATTTTCAAAATGGTATTGCTCCTTGCATTCCCAGATCTAGCATCCTTAAGGAAGCATGAAAGTTCTCTAGATGCTTACAAAAGACAATTGCATAATATTTAATCTAAAGTTCAGTATTCGTTCCATCATTTGGTTCAGATGATAAAGTGGATACAGATGTTCATTAGCAACAACAGCATGTGTAAACAGGGAAACAATCCAGGAAGCTGCTGCATCCAAAAAGTCTGAGGCTGACCATCATGTGCTCCACAGTCACAGGCACCTATCTTTAGACCAAAAAAGAAATATTGCCTCTCTAACATTTATAGGAGTCCAAATTAATTTTGCTCACCATAGCAGTATTTGGAAGGTGAGGGCATTTAGTGCAGATCTTATTTAGGTCCCAGTGGCCTAAATGTGCAGAAGAGCCTGCAAATTTCTGGCCAAACAGGATTTGATCCTAAAAATTTTTCCATACAAACAGTCACCCTGACACCCTTTTTCCAAAAAGCTCTACCGACTGAGAGGCAAAGGCTTATATAGCCTAGTTTTGCAGATCTTATTACTGGCTGCAGCAATAGGTAATAAGAAAGACTCCTCCTGAGGCCTTTTCCAGAGGTATTTTCTATCCCAGTTTCCCAAAGGAGAAGAAAAACACAAAGAAGATCAACTGCAGGGAGCCACAGTTTCTGATTGTCAAGTCAAACATCCCCGACTATATCCCTGTCTTCTGGAGAGGATCATTCACATGGAGAAGATTAGCCAAAAGGATTAGCATGCAGCCGGATTATCCACACGCACAGTTTAGTCAACTAATAAAACAGTACCTTTATGCATTTTCTGCCTTTTAACCTTTAGGTTTCCGGGCTCCTGGTCTTCAGCCCTTTAAGCAACACCATACTTCAGGAGATGCTGAATAGGCAATTGATACAGACAAATTTGCAGCTAATCTCTCATGACTGAGTCATTTCTAATCAGCCACAAGATGTCAGTGTTGCAGAATGTTATTATTCTTACCTGTAAAGAAGCATCTATTTATATTGCTAAGGGTGACTGTCAATACTGGGTTTTATTCATTAAGGTCAACAAAAAGGCCAAGAAATAGCATGCAATCAATGACAATAAAAATCTGCATGGCAAAATGCTATTTATTATTATCCACATTAAGTAAAACCTGAATTACATGCTTATTGCTGCCACATTCTCCTAAAGTGAAGTGAAAATCCTTGTATCTTTTCACAAGTCCCAAAGCAACTCATGAAAGACGTGAGCTTGGCAGATGGTTGTTGCATAACAACGTTACTTGGAATGGAGCAACAAGAAATGACACAGGAGCTGTTTCACAATGAAGAAATCAGTCCATCCAACCAGAAACGAAGCTGTCCAGGAACTTCAAGTCTACCAGCTCTCACTAACTACGATAAATGGAATCAAAAACCATGCTGACGGACAATCTCCCCCTTCTTTCTCTTAGTACATACTTCCACATCCTTCTGGCTTTGGCAGCAAACTCTGCCGACGCAGCTCCCGCAGGGAGTACTTTCTGTGCCCGGACTCCTGTTTCCTCTCTACATTTGATCAAATCCCAGCTGTATGAGTACAAGTTTTTGTAGGGCTGCGCTTCACATCAGATTACTGAACTATCTGGTTTTAAAATACCCTTTCCTCTTCCCAGTCCTTCCCAAAAGGCCAAGGACAGGCAGGACTTGTGAACTGGCATTGTTGTGGAATCAGGGTATTGTGAAACTGCACCCCAGATTTCCTCTGGAGACTCACCAACCCATACGTCACTTATTTTTCTGCTTCCTTCTTGGTTGCCTGAGATTTGCTTCACCAAACACTGACTTGACTTCCACTTCTAAGTATAGCAACTCACTGATACGATTAGCATGAGAATTCCTGTTTACTTTATTGGCTCCCATTCCTGTCCTCTGAACTTGTTTACTTTCACAACCTCAGGAAGTATGAATTTGGTGGGAATGGAGACTGGACTGTTCGCTGTAAAAAATTACATGAATAGACAAATCTATACATACTGGCAGTTTTAAAAATACACAATGGGAACATAGTTATTTAGCTTGGGAAGTTAAGTAGACAGTCTAATACGTTTGATCCATCTTCTTCTTTTAGAAAATATTAACATATCTCCCAATAGCAAATATTTCCCAAATATTTTCATATGGGTCACTCATAATTTAGGGAGAAAAAAAATTTTCACCTAATTCTTGCAACATTCCCCAGCTGCCTTCCCCATCCTTCCCGTTCTCCCTATAGCACAACCTATTCTTTGAAAAATACTGCCATAGGCAAAGCAACAAAAATAAATCTCTGGGCAAATCCTTCCCATTTCCAACTCTTCCCACCACTTTTGCATGGCTCCCAAAACAAGAAAATCCATTCCTGGTTTAAGGAAAATCATTCTTCTTCAAGGCAGTTCTGACAACTCCTCCCCGTTCCATTAAACGGCCGGGTTGCAGTGACTGTAAATTCCTATTTTTATCTCCGTCCCGTCTCTGCATTGCGTTGAAGGCACTGTCTGCTCCGCTCGGAGTCAGAGGCTCGCTTTGCGCAACACGTCCCGCCTGCCCCGTTAGTCACCAGAGGCACCTGCTTGCCAATATTCACAGGTCACTATTAACGGAGCTGGCGTGCCCGGCCGGCACGCACACACGCAGCCCGACGCCACGCTGCAGGCACAGCGGCCACTTGTCTGCGCTTTCCAGCTGCCTGGAAACCTGGTAGATTCATGCCCAAAGTGGCAGAGTTGGCAGGAACACCGGGGAGGGATTCTCAGAAAAGCCTGATGGTTTCCGTTGAACTAGCTAGCCTCATTTAAGCTCGCGTTTGCCAGAGTCATCTCAGGACAAGGACGACTAATTTTTTCTGGGGTCCCACTCACGTAAGGACGTTTTCATGCAAACTCTAAAAATTTCAAGCTATTTACCAAAACTACCTGGACTTGTTGAGAGACTCGGCGCTACAAACCCTCACGGAGACGGATGTTAGTTTTTAACACAATTCCTGGAAAAGTTAAGGAGGCGACTGGAGCAGGGTTATTTGATCCAGCTCATGTGTATGGAGCAGGCTAACTCAGCTAAACAAGGCATCATGCTTCAGAAAACTAGAGCAGTCTAAGAGGTAAAGGTTGGGATGGATTGGGAAAGGATTTAGTCAGTCCCAAATTAATAAAGACAGGGATGGGAATACAAGACCTGGAAACCAGAGGATAGAAGCGTATCCAGTTTCAGGTACTACAGTGAAAAGGTGAAACAGCCTCATCAATGTTACTGAGTTCTGGCATCAAAATCCTGCCTTAAGGGTATACTTTTTTCACCTGCTTTTGCTTTTCCCTCCCCCTAACCACCTAGGGATTTTGCTGATAGGCAGTAGGGTGAGGAATAGTCCTAGGGTGTTTTTTTTTCTTAACTTTTTTTTTTTTTTTTGAGTAGAGACTTACAAAAAGAAAAATACAGTTCTTATTTTAAATTATAAAAGGGCAAACTTTGGCTGTATCGCTTAATTCAGTTTCACGTGCAATAACCTTTCAAATGGTGCTTGAAAGTCAAGTCAAATTTCAATATAAATGATACTGCCAGGTTAACATTCACGTACGAGACACTGCCCTTTATGTTTCACTATCATCCCTTTGAATGTGTTGAACAGTAATTTTAATAGAATCATAAAAATCTTCAATTTCCTCTCTGTAGATTTAACCAATGCCAAGAACAGTAAAAGAGTTATGCTTCTTTCTCATTTGTAAGGTTTGCAATTATTTTAACATCTCAGTTTTTGCAGGCCTTGCGTACTTAGATCCTAGGCCTGCTAAAACTTTGGTTAGAAATACCTTTACAATAAGAACTGCCTAAACTATTCTGTCTTTACTTGTTTTTTGCAACAGGGATGCTAGACTTAGAAGCTACAAGCTTAAAAAAAGATTGGGGAGGCATGGAAATATTCTGATGCAGATGTGCTTAATAATTTGACTTCAGTGAATATTCAGTGCTGTGAATTAAACAAGGGCACTGGAAAGTCATTTAAATATGTATCAGATGCTGATACACGGTTGGGTTTTAACGCGAGAAATTTATGCCCGCAAAGTGATTTTTGGAGAAACATCCAAACGATAGAAGACGGGGGCAGGGGAGAGCAAAGATGCCGTCTCCACTTCCAGCACCGCTGCGTCGCGGCGGCGAGGGCGGCCGCACCGGGGACCCCAGGAACCGGGGCCCCGGCAGCACGCAGTCACCTTCCTCTGGGCTGAGCGGTCATGCACATCGGTGGAAAAATCGGGCTCTGCCAGTTCGGAGACGATGGAGATGCAGCCCCTCCTCCGATGGGTCGAGGAGCAGCGGTGGATCAGGTGGGAAGGGAGGCTGACTCCCTTTTTCCCGCAGTGCTGGAAGCTCGGCCAGCAGCGCTTTCTTTTTCCCCCAGGCCAAATGCAAACCTCTCCCAACCCAGACAGGTCTGCAGACCGAGGCGCAGGGTCTGCCGAGCCACCCAGCCCGTCTCAGCCTTGGCGCGGGGGAAATCATTCTTTCTGGCGGTAGCCGCGGGTTTTGAACATCCACCTCATGCTTTTCTTGCCTGCTAGGAAAGAGAAATCACTTGTACCAGGTGCCTTTAGAAATGATAAATGCCTCACAAAGGAATATAGATTTCCATTTTTTAATTATTCCTCATTCCGGCGGTGGGCAAGACGCGACTATTCCAACAGAGACAGTTTGATTAGCACTTCATAATTCACAAATATGTGGATTAACTTTAAAACAGTTTTTTTGCCTTGATGTCTGGGGGAAAAAACCTCCATCAAAAGCACCTCTGCTGCTCCTGAGGAGCAGGCTGAGGAAAAATATTGTTTTGGCCATGTAAAAAAAACAGAACGAAATATTACAGCTAGTCCCTGGGAGGCCCCAACACTTCCAGGCTTGAAATAAGAGCATCATTTCCAGGATAGGACAGGCCTTTTGTGGCTGTTACAAATACATGCCCAAACTTGGCCAAAACGGGAACTTCATCTCACACCATTTCAGTTAATGTGTTAAGGTTTAGAAGTGCAACTTCCAAAAAACTGTGGAAATGTAACTCCAATCGCAGTATGCAGGAGCAAAACTGGAGTTTATCAGGCATTTTGTGTGCCAGATATTGGGAGCTGCCCTGAAAAAATGGCAGCTATGAGACGCTGAGCCATAAGGTTCATGTGTGTTATGGGGCAAGTCTCTTCCACAGATGACCACTGGCTGATCATCTTGGGTTTTGGGGTGCCTGACTTTAGGCACCAGCTGTGATTTCCAGAGATCTTTGCTATAAACATATAAAGCACTATAAAATGCTAAAACCCCTGAAACAGAGGACCATAATCATCTCACACTGGTGCCTTTTTGACCCAGAAGTGTCTGCCTCCATTCAGTATCTGTAAGATAGATATAATAATGCCTCTTTACAAGACCACTGTGAACATAAATGCAGTAGCTTGGAGGAATTGTTAAGATAGTGTAGCAATAAAAAGGACAGAAAGAAGCCTAGGATTAAATGAATAGTCCCATATTGATTATTAAACAAAGCTAAAGGCCACTTAACAATAAGACTAAAATATCTGTGATGGCATCATCTGAGAGTTTAGCATGATGCAAAGGAAGCAAAGTGTCAAACTGTGATTTCAAGAAAATCTTTAACTCTGGCATTTCTTAACTTTAAGCACTTGGATTTACCCTTAACTTTCACAAAGTGTAGGATTTTTTAATGTGATCATATTTTAGTTATGCAATGTGTCCTCTCCAAACTTACAGCATTCTGATATCAAACAGCCTGAAAAACTGGAAATGATTGATTTAAGAATGAAAGTTATTGAGTGCCTCTTGACTTCTTTTCTAATTTTGAACTAATATTCTAATTTAAGAATTTTCTTTAACATTTTGCAAGGTAAGCAATGATTTTGTACCATTATATATCATTTACATCAGCATTAGGTACATCCAGCCTTATTCAGGGTTTGTTATTTTTAGTGGAAAATGTTCTAAGACTTTACCATTTAAGCATCAGTCATTCCATGAGAGTAACCTACAAAAATAATCTGAAATATTCATATTTCAGAAGCCACTGACCACAGGTATAATGTCATTGGGACATAATGTTTTGAGCCCAGAAAATGCTTAAGTGTGTTTCTGAATTGGGTCCTGGATAATACATCAGTTATGGTTATTTGCAAGCCACATTTCAATATCCAGCTTTTCAGGCTGTGTGTTTTTGTAGTTGCAACTTTCCACCTCCCCCGCACTGATTTAAGTGATGTTATTCTTGGCTAATAGTAATTGTGAGAAAATTGAATTCCATCTGTTTCCACCAAAACGAGAAAATAGAATGTGAGAATCAATAGAAGACTGCACTTGTTATACACATTTGTCACAATCAGTGGCTTTGCTAAGGAAACATGTCCGCAGGTATGATTTGCAAAATAAATAGCAAGTCACAGCACTTGATCACCAGCTGGCTTATTTAAAACCCAGAGCCACTCCTGACAGCAACGGATCATGAACTTTCAAATGTTGCGTGGCACTTCCAGACTCGTTCAAGGGGAAGCATGCCTTTCGCTATACAACTGGACTGATGAGAATTTTAATCCTGGTATAGATCTGACTGTGCATTCACCACCCCTCATGGTTAGTTTTGGCCTTACATCTGGGAGTTTCTCAGTCTTAGATGACCACTTTCTCATATTCATGTTGCTTACAACATATCCTTTGTAATTTCGTATATAGTTACTGTGCAATATCAGAGGTTTCTATATGACTAAGATCGGCATCATTTCAGGTTTTCTTCCTAGTGAATGTTGTCAGAATTGAAATCTTTGCGGCTCCTCTCAGCTGTGCTGTCTCATTCACAGTCATGACCAAACCCAAAAGAAGCAAACACACAGCACTAAATAAGTCCCGGCAAGCTGTGCTTCATGTACAGGCATACCACTGCTCATTCTTCAAATCCATATCCTACCTATCTGGTAGGACATACCAGTGTCTTATCTGCATGTTTTTATTGCAACCATAAGCTGGGTGGATCATTTCAAGAGCTCTTCAGCAAGAAGTGCTAGATTCCTTCTCAGAGCACTGCGTGTTTAATGTGTACTTTATCGTGGTTTGTAACACCTTTGCTTAATTCCACCAGAGTCTCTGTGTAATATAGCATATTTTCGCAGGTGCAGCTGTGGCACAGCCAGTGTGGCCTCATGGTTTCTTTGCAGTGTAGGACATGGTAGGACCTGTCATTTCATCATACTGGTTCCTCCGTAGCTTGGGATCTTTCTCACCCAGGAGACCAGCACTGTTTCAGGTGGTTTCACTGTTTCCTGCTCCCTGCAAAGGGAGGGATGGATCTTCTGACCCCTTCAGAAAAGGATGACAAACCTCTCACCGCATGGGGCCTCCTCAGCACAGTGCAAACCTCACCTCCATGCTGGGGGCATTGGGCAAAGCAGGGCTCACCTGCACCCTCTGCCACCAGGTGGAGAACCAAGGCCACCCTGGTGGCGTTAGCCAAGAGGTCCTCACAGGAACAACATGCATAGCTCAAGAATTTAAAAGGTGATTTGGGGTTTCCTCAGTCCTTACGGGGCTTACATTCAGCATAAGATTCATAAGATGTGGACACTCAATCTTAGAAACTCAAGCGCCTTTAAAATTAATACCCAGTCCTTTGCCAAAATACATAGGAAAAAAGGTATATTTGACTGCTGCAGAGCAATAGTAAAAAGAAAAGTCATTAAAAAGGATCATTGTTGGATATAATGCCATTATATAGGTTAACTGTATGCCTTCATCTGGAACTGTTTGCCATACCTGTAACTTGAATTTCAGCAGGACATACATGCAGTAAAACTTGGAAAGTCCAAAGTGGATAATTACAATGTTCAGCAGCCTAAAAAGACTCCCAAAGGCAGAAAGATTCAAGGGAGCAGAGCAGCCTTCAATTTAGAAGGAAGGAAGTAAAAGGTGACAGAAGAGAGATGCATAACATAAAGAACAACTTGAGCAAAGTAGAGGAAAATCAGGTGGTTTTTCTGGTAGTAAGGGAAAAGTACATTTAGGTCAATGCAGTTATAATTTAAATATTCTTAAATGATTCATAGAAATATTTTCTACAATGCCTAACTTTTATGAAATGTTAGAGGGAACAGGGAGTCAACAGTTTGAAAGGAGGTTAGACACTTAAATTAATATCTGCAATTATCCTAACTGAAATAAAACATATGGTGAGCAATCAGTCATAGGGCACAGAACAAAAGCCAGTTGTGGAAGATTCATCTCACCTAACTGTAGCCACCTAAAAGTTAGGACAGCCAGTTTAAGCTCCTCATACAGATTTGCTTTATAGAGGAGAGAAGCGATTCATGTCCTCTTGAGCTCCAAGCAGTGAAAATGGATACTAAGGAACGGTCTTAAGGAATCCTCCTCTGGAGATGCTTTTCTCTATCCACTGCCTGTAGGAGAAGCCCAAACGGTTGCTTAGGCCAGATGCATAGCCAGATGCATAGCGCTTAGCTGGGTAATGTGACAGGGAGTGAAGCCTCTGCCTGCCTGCAGCTGGGAAAGGAGCCTGGAATTTTCTTTCTGGCTAATTGTTTTATCAATTGAACAGGCAGAACCGCTGGAAAATCCAGTAGCAAGATACGAAGGATGAGACCAGCCTGTAAAATGCATCTTTCCTACTCCAAGCTGCCATGGATTTATGATACCAGCTGGCACTAAGGTGAAGCTCGTCTATTGTCCTGTGTTGTCTAAAAGGAAAGTAGTAAGTCACAGTTCTGCAGTATAGTGAGTGCCGTGCATTAGTAAGTTTTTCCAAGTGTTGCTTTTCAAAATTCAGGGTTTTTATAACCGTTAATAACATATACATTAGCAAAATATTCATAGAGGTTTCAGGTAGAACTGTAGGTACTTGTCACCCAGGCAGTACCTTTCCAGTGTCTTTTCCAAAAGGCTTCAGTCCCATTGAAAGCAATGGGAGATGGAAGACGCTGTGAACAGGGCAAAAGTTCATGAGCTAGGTGCCAGTAATTTGATACTTCTCAGTTTGTTTTGTTTTTTTTTAAGGGAAAAAAACAGTGAAATAAATCATATCTGGGGAGGGAAATTAAGCTCGCCAGGGCTAAAAACATGAGTCGACTGAAGAGCCAAGATCTGAAGGTAAAAGCTGCGGCAGACCCATATCCTCTATTAATCAAGCAGAGAGAGACGTAACGCACTGTCCAGCTGATCATATGCTTCCTGCCTACAGAGGAGAGATGTCCCAACCACATGTGATCTTAGGCCGTCTGAACAAATCCCCACAGAAATGATAACCAGCATCTATCTTGACAACAACAACTGAGAGCAGGAGAGCTAAAGCAGAACGTAAGAGCCCCTAGAGCTTGCTGCGAAGCTAAATGTTATGGCAGGGATGAAACAAAGCCACGTCCTCGGTATATCGGGCACGGAAGAAGGGAAGCCTAGTACCCGTACTTTGTAAACACGTACATGCATGCACACAGATGCTGAACACTGAATTATGTCCACAATATTATAAGGCCCAGAAAAGGTAAGTTTGAAAGGGTCGGCAACTTCTTAGATGAGATTTCAGCGCCTGCCAGTTACCAACCTATGCATTTAATTCCCTTAAATGATTACTGCAGGTTAATATTAACACGGTTTTAACATACCACAAAAGATGGAAAGTCCCTGCCTTCGTTAAAAGGTGTTATGAGGGTTTTTTTGAAACATGCTGCTGGGTTTTAGTTCTCTGTTCTTTCCGCGCTGCTTTCTGAGTTTTGAATCTTTCAGGTGTATTCAGATCAGATTTCCAGGCCTTTTCTCATAACTGTAAGGAGCAGAATCCAACCTCATTTTTAAAAGCCAAAATTTTCATTAAATGGTCTGCTTCCGAGAGCTAAAGCTTTAAGAACGGTCATTAAATAACACAAGATTCATAGTTAGAATAAATTCTTAGCAATACATAATCAGATGAAGTTATTCTAATCACCTCGATATTGCCAAAGACGGCTCTCCGCGCGGCTTGCTGGAGACACACTCAGTGCTCTGCGAACAAGCCTAACATCCTGCCTAGTAGGGAGACTTCTTGATAACTATTTCACCGCAAGCACAAACCATTTCAGCTCCTGAAGCTGCAGCAGAGCTGTGTCTTTTCTGTCATTTCTAACCCAAAAGAAAATCATCGCAAGAAAGAAATCCATCTCTTCGCCATCCCACTTTCTTGTGTGTGTGTGCGCACACACATGCAAACACATGCAGATACACACACACACACATCTTTCCATCTGGAAGGAAAAATTGGTTCCTGTGCTACGTGCAACTAAAGGTCGATTCTTATTTTATTACCATCTGCTTCCACTCTCATGGTTTCCCTGTCCACTTTATATAAATGTTTAATCTTTCTGACTGCAGGCAGGTAAGTCCCTGGTTTTCGCTGCAGCAAAGCTCTGATTGTGAATGCTGGGAATGTCCAGCTAATAAAAAGAGACTTACATTAATGCAAGAAACACCCAGAGGAGCCACCATATAATGATATTAAAAACAACCTAAAATGGAGGTGCGCTGGTTCACAAGCTACTCCAAAACAGTTTTATTCTGGCTCTCCAAACCCCAGTAAAGACGAGCACTGACTCAGCGCCCATGATAGCTATGCTCCTGTCTCTCAAGCTGAATTAATTAAAAAGCTGTGCTCTGGAGACTTTAACGATTAAAAAAAACTACAACAAGCAATGCCGTGAGACCACTGACAGACCAGGCTGCTACATTAAACAAGACCAGAAAAGGTAAAGAAAAGTGATCCAAGAGGCTGAATATTCCTGACTGCTATTGAAAAGGCTCTTGGCATAGAAAGGTGAGGGTTTGGCACACGGCATCTTTTGGAAGCCTAATTTAAAAGCTTGCACTTGCAAATTGTGTTCAGTGGTGCTGCCCACCACGTCTCCAGCTGAACAGACTTTATGTAACGCGAGTGTCTTCACACGACAAGCCCTGCTCGCTCTGGGAAACCACCTCGGCGGGTATATGCTGCCACTTTCTTCTTCCTCAGCAAATGCGACGGAAACAATTCAGAACATTAATACTGAATTTCTGATGTAAACAAGGTACATAAGCAAGGCACCAACAACATTCAGCCCATCTCTGAAGGTTCGTGGCACACTGTGTGGGTGCGTGTCCTGAGCAAAGTAGATCTGTCTTTGAGTAATTTATGAAGAACAAAACTGGTTCCAGCCAGCTCTTGCGAGAGCATCTCTGCACACAGCTTAGCCACAAAACATTTCTCGTACGGTGATATCTATCAACTGTGCAATCTGCAGAAATCCCTGAATTTCAAGGGGAAAATGTGGCAGATAGTTTGTTAAACACAAGCTACTAAAGTGGTAAATGACTTTTTTTACTGCCCCTCCCCTGATACATGCAGCTGAACACACAAATCACCGAGTTTGCTGGAAGTCTGGAAAAACTCACAGTTCCGGAGTTAATCATTAATATTGTGGGGGTTACAAGAAGGTATTTTTAAGATTGCCACAGCATGTGGGAAATTCCCATGTGCATTCCCTGCAGGTTTTCATGAAATAGCCTTTTCTATTCAGCTCAGATGATTTTGTAATTGTTTACATAAATTGAATATGAAGTACCAAGGTCAGATATTTTCCAGAAAGCCAAGGAAAGCAATTTACCATTCTGTTGTCTGAGAAAACACCATAACAATTCCAGCATTAACCAATTTCCTTTTTTTTCCTCTTGTTTTGTGCAGTATTGCATTATATGGCAGAAAACACTGAAAACTCTGCTTGCTTAAAACAGTGTGCAATCTGTTGGATCAAGAAACCCCAGACTAAGAGAGGTAGCAACAAGCTGAACTTAGCGTACCCAAAGCAAGGTTATTTTCCTTCATTTCACTTTCCAGATTCCCAGCACAAGTTCTGGGAACTTAAAAAATCATATTAATGCTAATGAAGTCAGTTATAATTGTTTGTTTTTCTCTCAGCTAAAGTTACTAGTGGAGAAGCTAGCCAGCAACGACCTCCGCAGAAAACGAATCCCTTCACATTTGAGTCACACCTCCCTCTCGCTCACGATTTCTCAAGGGCTGCTCAGGGTCTTCACACCCATTTGCTTGATGAAAACTCTTAATCTGACAAGTTGGGAGACTTATCTTTTCTGACACATAAAACATTTACTGATCTCCTTGAAGAATGATCAAGTTGCAAATTTCTCCTTTCTCTTTCTTTCTCTGAAGCAAAATTGTCTTCCATTTTTTCCCCTCAAATTAACAAACAAAGAGCAGAGTTCCTACTAAATCAGACCATTATCTCCTGATATTTTATCCCCAAACTCCACTCAGATGATGATCATGTTGGGGCTGCCTAACCCCAGAGGGCTTTGGACTTTTTAGTGGGAGCTATGTAATTTTAAATGTCATCTAGTCTTTCAGCTGCTTTGGGTCAGCACAAAGAGAAACACGTTCCCACTCTAACTCAAGTGGGTTAGAAACCTACTGCGAGACACTCTAGCCTTGACCACAAGTGGGTGTTTTTCCACCAACTTCAGTGGTAAATTTCAGGATCCAGGTAGGGAGATACTAGCCAAAAATATTAAGATTTATTCCAGGAGGGAAGGATCCTCTTGACCGGCCTCTGTAACGCACATAACAAATTTCATAGGGCTATCTGAAGCTTCTGTCATGTCATGAAAGCTAACCCAGACTCTCCTGACCCAGTCTCATCCTCAGCAGCTCACACTGGGGCATCACTTCTGTACATGCACTGCTTGAGAAATTTCAGCCAACATAGGCAGTTGGAGACCAACACAGAGCAGCAAAAAGGATTTCTAAGAATTAGACATCTTTGAGAATAGTGCCACTATGTATTTTTACCATCTTCCTTTCACCTCTTCCTCTTCCCATTGCCTTTTGTTTAAAATTTAGCAAGCCTTAGGTACTGAAGTTTAGCAGAAGAGACCGAAGACACTATAGCCCACACTGCCCTATTCAGACATCAGATCTGACCCAAGATGGGGTATTTGCCAAAGGCTATTTTAAGTAAGGCTCCTGAAATGCTTAGATGTCATGGGTGACACCAACCCTTGCAAAGTAAATATCAGGATGAGAAAATGCAGCCACTAATACACAGGTCAGCTTAGTTTGGGCCGATGCACTTCTGGAAAGACATAGACCATTTAGTCTAAGTCCAGAGGAGAACAACAAAAATGAGGGAAGGTTTAAAACCCATAAATTATAAGGAAAGATTAAAAGGATGGGATTTGTTTAGTCTAGAAAAGGAGAAAACCGAGAGGAATCATGATAGCAGTCTCCAAACAGATGAAAGTGTAGCTGCAAAAGAAAGGAGATAAATATCCCCTGTGCTCCCCAGGAGTCTGACAAGAAGCAATTGTGTCAAGTTGGCAGCAAGGGAGACTCAAGTAAGATATTAGGAAAGAACTTTCTGACATTAAGCAGAGATAAGCCCTGAAAGCATTTCCTACAGAGGTTGTGGAACCTCTGTCACAGGAGGTTTTTCAAAATATCTGAGGCAAACATATGTCAGGAGTAGTTAGCATGAAGCTGATCCTGGCTGGGCGAGGAGCTGGACTAGGTGACCTCCTGAGAGCTCTCCCAACCCTATTTTCAATTATTCTGTTCTTCCTTTCTTAAGAAGTGTGGAGCACTGTGTAATTGCTTGTCACAACCCATTTATAAAAAGCAATTGTCTCACAAAACTCCAGTAGGATACCTTGAAACAACATATTAGAGGCAAACACTGAATCTTACCTCATTCCTTTACATGCCTGTCTTGACACCACAGACTTCGTTGTCCACTCCTGTTTTTCCTCTGGCTGTCACAGGTTAGCTCCAATATTTTTAAGAGCACACTCTGAAACCCTGTTAAAAAAATAAGTCCCAATGAATAATTAAACACAAAACTCCAGATGTATTTAGAAACATAAAACATGGGTAACTAATGCTATAGCTGATGGTAAGACATCGGGAAGGGAAGGCAGATGGGCTGGTATTTATCCTCCAGTTGCATACTGCACTCTAAGATGAGCAAGCAAGCAAATGAATTCAGCAATTTGATTTGGATGAGCGAACAAACATCTCTGGAAAGAATACACATATACTGGTCAGAGATACTCCCCTTTCTGCAACCTTAACTCTATTCCATCAGGAACCAGGTAGCTGAGCATTTTTGTGGATCTGAACCCAAAATCAAACATCAACTCAAATGTTAGCCTGAAGAGTCTTGGCTTGGCTTGGCTTGGCTGGCCACATCAGGGCCCATCTAAGGAGGACTCTAGGTCTTGTTCGCCCACAGTTGTCATCATAAAGACATTGTCTGAGCATGCTTTACCTAAGAGCAAACAAATCCACCCCATAGCATGACATTTCATGCATTTTGAGCACTTGGTAAAAGGTCATAAAACCACAACAGATAATACTTAGAATGTTTTTCATTCATAAAAATGTCCCTCTGTTTTTGAGGTTGTGATCTTTTAAGAAACTTGCACAGTCTGAAGTCTTTCCTATTACAGGTCCACATCTTTTTTTTCAAAACATCACCTCCCTCATTTCTCAGGAACTCAGCTGACAATTCAAAAAGTTTATTTTTAAGTCAATAAATTGCTGTACAATGTTTACTAAAAACATTTGAGATGTCCATGCTGTTGTTTGGTCTGACTGTCTGAATTATGTTTGTTGTTTTTTTTTTTTTTTAAAGGGTTTTGCTGCTTCAAATCTCCATTTAGATTTCTTGTGATTGTTTGAACACATGATGCATCCTTCAGACACTGTACTCTCATTTACAGGCTTTTGAAGATCAAAGAAGCATTTCTAGCCTTTGAAGCTCACCGCTTTAAAATCTACCTTTCAAATTACTGGAAGTTTTTTCAAAATCCTCATTTCCTATGATATCTTTATAAGCTTTCCTCCCTGACCCACACAAGCCTAATGCCTACCTTGATTTTGCCACTGCAGCGGGGTCTGTGGGCAATGTGGTGTCTCTCAGTCACAGAAATCATCCTGCTGGAATCCTGTAATACAAAAGCAGAGAAGAGGGAAGAGTTATGAAAGGGTGTAACACACACAGTCCTTCAGCACCATTCTTATAGGCAGTTTGGCTCCAAAACCTCAGCCAGAAGAGAACTTGAAATGGTGCCACAAAGGTTCCTGGAAGAGATAATTCTCATTTCAGGAAGACAGAGATAAGCAAGATGGAAGGGTAGTTTTCCACACTGATTTTCTGCTCCATATTAAGTCCAAATTGAAATCTCTTCTGAAATTCAGTTTCAGACTTGTTGCAGGATAATTGATCCTTTGGTGCATTTTGACTCTAATGCAACACATCAAATAGGGAATCTTTCCCGGCCTGTGTGGGATTTTGCATGGTGACATGGGCTCATATTTACACAGTCCATAACTTTAGGAAGTAGCCTGTGAAGCCATATGTGTTGTCACTGTTTTAAGTGAATTGCTATTTAAACAATAAAAACCATAACATCAAATTAACGATGGGAATATTTAAAACTAACAAAAGAATATGTTCTGATCATAACTCATTAACTTGAGAGTGAAAGGTGCTATTATACAATAATCCTAATTACATGTAATAGTTTCCTTCTCCTTGGGATGGGAAATCTCAATTCACTGGAAATTCAAAGCAATTTAACAATATGCCTGACAGCAGGAACAAGAGAAGAGCCACGTCTATTTAGACGATAGAAAGCAGCGCTTGCTTTACAACAGTGTTTTGTGACTGACTGAACAACTGGGAAAACTCTGCAGGGCTGCTTTTTTAAGGAAAAGACAGATATACATAAATTCATTTGGGCATGACAAACCGATTGTGAATGCAACAGCAACACAATTATCGGCCTTCAAAAGACAATATGGAAGACGTGTTTCTTTATTCATACAATTCCATTAAAAATAAATAAATAAGCAAAGTGAAAAAGGCACGTGTGCCTCAGTATTATCCCACTGAGAAACACTTCTAGAGAGACCTTCTGCAAGGGCAGGAATCCCTCAGGCTCAGCTGCAAAAGACACAGCCCAGCGCTGCCGGGAAAAGCTCTTCCTCAGAATAATTAGACAACAAAACGAACTGTGAAAGCTCTGGGAGCCTGAGTCTCCTTTCCTCATCCTTCATAGTAAATAAAGGGTAAGTGATTACCTTAGTATAAAAACAACCTTCCCCTCCACATCAGAGAATGGAAAAGGGAATTACAGAAACCTCTGAATTCTTACAGATTTCGCAGCACAGTACTGTGGCAATGTGAGCCTGGAGGATAACGAGAGAGTAATTACGCTCCGCACAGTTTCTCTTTGTGTACCTTTGCTTTAAGGATGCCGTACGAATTGCTCTCCTCTCAGTTCCCAGAGCAAATTACCTCCCGCACCCTGTGAGCCATTTCATCAGACAGTTTTGGGATACCCTGGAACAAAATGACTCAACACCGAGGTCCACTAGGAACTCAGAGATGTGTTACCTGGGACGCGTACAAGTGTGCGTGCCTATTGCAAAAAAAAAGCCAAAAAGTTTTCAGGATTCACACACAAACACAGAACAGTTTTAAAAAAAAATGCGCAAAGAAATGCTTTGCTGTTTCTTCCCAATCAGGATCAAGGGAAAGGGCTCTTCACCTCTCCACTGATACATCAAAAATCCCTGCTTTTCCCTGGTCTCATTTTAACCCTGTGCTTCACCCACCTCCCTATCTTTCTCTGAACCAAGGAGAACCAGCTGGCGTTTCCTCCAAGACCACAAAAATGATACCAAGCACAGTAAGCAGATTCACAGACCATTATGGCACCACATTTCGCAACGCTTTTTGCTCTAGTTCCTCCCTTGAAATTAAAGCCTCATGTGTCAGTGTCATGCTGTAACAGCCAAGAAGCCCTCTCCTCCTCTGGCCCAGTTTCTTCTGCTCCGAGCTGACTCCATGGCTTGCTGCCATCAAGGACACAGCTTCTTCCAGCAATAGATCTGAATGCTGGAAGGGATGGCTGCTTGTCCTTTAGTATCCCCAGTGCTAGTCAGCAGAGTGAATTTGACCCATAATGCAGGAAGCTCTTCACACAGCTTTTTCTTTGAATATGGCACAGTTAAAGACTTCCTCTATTTCCTGCAGCCCTCATTCCCTGCGACTTTGAGAACGTTTGGAAAATACAGTTGCCTAGGTATTCTATTAGATACAACATGGAAAACTCTTGCGTTTTGGGATGGGAGCTGAACTGCCCACTAGCAATAATCTCTCCCTGGGGAGTGCAGTGGAAGCTTGCACAACTATCTTAGATATTTGGCAAGAGACCTAACTTTTGGAAGGCAAATGTTAGATGAGATGAGAATAAAGGGATGTTTTTAGAGCAGACTTAGCCTAAGTGCCCACCTGAGTGCTGTTCCCACTCTTATCCTCCCCTCTTTGGCACAAAACACCTTGTACCCAGTCCTGCCGTGCCTTCAGCCCCTCCTATCTGACCTACCAGGAGTGAAATGGGGTCCCAGATCCTGGTGGAACATGAGTTGGAAACCAGGGTTGGCAAAAATTTCTGTCCTAGACAACTCTCAAGAATTAAAAGAAAATGTGTGTTCCATGAAGGACAAAATGTTGACACCTGGAAAGTGCTAACCAACTGAAAGCACCCAAAAATCAGACTAGTCATTCACAGTACTTCCTCTCCATGTTTTTGAAAAGTTTCCATGAGATAACAACCTTTAATTTCTTTTTCTTTCCACAAGGCATTCAGCAATTTCAAAATATCAATTTTGAAATGTCAGTGTCTTTTGAACAGACCAATCAGCAAAGCTAAGCCTTTCTTGCCAGTCCTTTCAACTTCAAATAAATGGCATGTCCTGATGAAACAATATTTAGGTTAAAAAAAACCATTTCTGACCAGTCCTGATAACCTTGCAGTGCACACTGCTGTGGGGATGTAAGCTACATCACTCACGCACAAGTGCTTCCTCAGTTCCTTCCCACATCTTCCCAAATGACACACATCAAATGGTTGTCTGCGTCCTTCCAGCCAGTAGGGAAAGCTAGCAGATGACCTTGGGTCCCTTGCACACAATAAAATAACCAGGCTAGTTATGTTTCATTTTACTCCTTGGAATATTGAAAATAGAAAAAAATGATGCTCAAGATTGTGGCTTGGAGAGGACAAGCGAAACTTCTTTAATGGTGGTCTAGAGTGTTTTTTTGAACAATATAGACACTGGTAGATATTAGTCTAGGATATTTTGGCTGTCTCGTATTTGGAAAACAATAATTTCTTTAAAAGTATTACCTTCAAAAACAAGCATTCTGGTTCAGTCTTCTGCATGCTCCATGTCACCCTTCCCCAGACATCTCTGGCAACTTTTGCTTTCCAGCTGAGAGCATGTGACTGAGCATGTTTCTGCTTTGGAGGCAGATAGATCCTTCGTGGCTGCTGAAAAAATTCAAAGCAGATCCAGATACTAATTCAGGTTCTCGGAAGAGTGTATTATTTCCATTTGCAACTAATTGTCAGGTTAGAGATTCATGTTGGAAACTGATTCAAAAATCATATGAGAGGCACAGATGTACATCTTCAGCAAGCCTATTCACATAGCAGAAGCACTGTCCCAACTCCAGGCTATTGACAGAAAGGAGCTGACATCCTGAAATTGTTCTCACAAACATTAGTGGTGCAAAATAATACCTTAATCTGAGTGGCAATAGACTCGTACACCTTTAGGGCATCTCGCAGGAGCGGGATAGAGGGTCTATTCGCAGCTCACTGCTCTACCATGCACGTGCAGAATAGATGTGAAGGCTGGGCTCTCCACACTCCCATCTTAAGACCGTGTGCAAGTGTGTGTTTATCTTCAAGCATAAAGATTTTTAAAATGCTTTCACAGGCTTGCACTGGGAGGTAGATGGCAGGATTAATAGCTGTTCTTCAAAGCTATAAACTACATGGTATGTTTTCTCAGACTTTGAGCCATGAGTTACTGCTGTAATTAAATCCAGAAGGACAGACCATAATAACATTCTGACTTGATTTCCACTGGCAGAACATTGATTAAGAGAGCTACATAATAAATGAGAGGCATTTCAGAATCACAGTGTTGATGTTATCTGTAATTTTTTTATAATTAGAAAAGCCTAAAGAAAATTGTATATTATAATTACATGCATTATTAATCCTACTCTGTTATAATAGGAATTCTTCTATGATTACAGGTTGCAGCAAGCTTTTTGTAATTTTTTTTAAGAGGTCCAGTGATTTGGTTTACAAAAGACCTTGTAAACAACAGATAAATCCAACCATATTATTTCAAACTAATGCAAAACCAAAGAAAGTTCAAGTTGATGGCTCAAAAATCCAAAGAGGAACAAATAGTTTAGGGGTAGTCATTTTCCCATTTAAAGCCCGTGGTGTAATGAAAAGAACATTCAAAAAGATATCTTTTAGGCAGTCCTTCACACAAAACTCTTAAATAATTGAACATGGAAGGAAGGAAGCAGGATATTTAATGATTAAAAAGCAATAATTTATAGTTCATTCAGCTCCTTTTGAGTAAAGTAACCTGAGCACAGGGTTTTGTTCTTGAATAAAATTCTGTTCTACTATCCCATAAGACTATTTAGTGTACAACATGCTTTTTCAACTCTCTTTGCTATAAACAGGAAGGGAACTAGCAGAAGATGCACAGAGGTTCTTAGTTTATTTACCAAGAAAAGTTACTACAGTATAGATAGAGTCTTATATTTCCAGAGAAAGCAGCAATGCTCCAAAGTAAGGATGGTAAAGAAAACCTCTCAGTCATATTAATAACCAGGTACTTTAACAAGTAGTCCCACTGATGTCAGAGGGATTTATTCCTCATATGAGTAACTGGTCAGCAATGTGAATAAAGGGTTCATCATTTGGACCACAGGTTGTTTTTTTCAGGTTTTATTTATTACTATCCTAAATCATTTTGCTTTGATGTAACAGATAAGGCCCAGGCACCTTTATTCTTTTTGAAATTCTCCATGCCAACATTTTTAAGAGGTATCTGAGGGTCCGTATTTGGAGACATCATAAAGCTTTGTAACACAAAAATTAACTATAGATGAATATCTTAATAGTTGCACTTTTCATCAACTGTTTTATATCCAAAATTTAATTATAGGTACAAAATCAACAGGACAAATGGTAAAATTGCACTGAAAGCCCTTTAAACGCTTGAGGCTTACCACAGCATCTCCCTTTCCAAGGCTTCGCGCATTCACAGCGGACAGCAGGCAGATCTCATACCGTACTTGAGTAGAATCGTGTGATGCACATCTGGATGGACCTCACTATCTCTGCTACTGCCTGCTTCACATTTTCACTAATTTGATGGACAAAATTGGGACTGAACCCCAAGACAAACCTAGTATTTAAACAGGCACATTTTGCAGCACTTTGAACCTATCTGAAATAATGCTCACTAGCTGACCATTCTCACCACCTCCAAAACTAATACCCCAAAAGAAACAAGAAAACTTCTAACAAATAGCCAAGTCAAAGCAAAGCAGCTTCACCACCCTCATAAAGACAGGGATACCAGAAGCCGCTTCTAATTAACCACAGACCTATTCTGAAACACCAGCTATGCGAACGTGTAGCTGCCAGAGCACAGAAGTGGGAAAGTACAAACACAAACCTGTAGTTCTCTCATTTGTGACCCGATATTGAACATCAATAATCACCCAACCTCACTGAGAAGAGCAACCCTGCAGAAGGGATCGCAAGGTCAGTTCTTCCCAGAACTGAAAACGATGTGCCAAGACCACCAACATCACAGGACCACCCAAAGCCAGCCTTTGCCAGCCAGAACCAAACAAGCTCCCATTTGGCTCATAGAAATAAGGCTACATTAATGCCTGGTAAAGACTATTCAGAGGATTGTTAAAAGGAGGTTCTGAACATGTTCCAGTCAGTGAATGTTGATTCTGGCAGGCACAGACTGAGTCGTGCTTGCTCCCATACTGAGCCTCTGCACTGCAGTCTGGGGCTTGCTCCAGATGGTTACAGATGATTCTGAATGGGGACCAGCTGGTTAATGTTTTCTTGCCTTGGTTACATGCAGATAAAGCCATTTGCGTCATGGTTACTTTTGACGAAAAGTGGTTTTGTTTAATTCACTTTAAGCTCACTAAGGGGTGTTTTTTAGCTGGAGACAAAAGGGTTATTCTGGCAGGTTATAGAAATGTTTTGCAGGTTTGCCAGTGATTTAAATCCTTGATCCAATCTCAACTTAACTCTCTTGAGAGAGATGTAAATGCCCCAAGTGGTACTGTCACATTAAATGCATTGGTTGTCTTGTTCACTTACTAGCTGAATTTTGCCATAATACTCACCAACTGGCAACCCACTTTGATTTCAGGACTTCTGGAGAAACTCCAACCTAGAAGAGTATTAGTCACCATCTGAGTTTTGTCTTCATCAGCTTTTCATGGTATTTTATGATGTTTGCCTTGAAGAACAGATTCATCTAGCCCTAATTCTTGCAGGCAAGAGAGTTGCTTCTTTAATTTTTGTTATTATTGATAATTAGAACAGATGAAGAAACGATATGAAGGAGAAATCTTCTTGTTCCCCAACTGCCCAGAATTTTATCAGAACAGACTTTCGCCCAGCTGAAATAACACTGTTTAGACTGGAATGTGGCATTGTATCTGATCTTACCTGGGAAGTTTCGATTCCAGATCTCATCCCCGGAATATTTTAAACTTCTATTTTTATAATGAAGTGAGCTCATGTGGGACCCAGGAGATGCAGACTTTTGATTTCTTCCTTTGTGTGTGGGAGAATTTCCTTCAGTCTTACCTGTCAGATCCCACTGTATCAAACCTCCCCTTAAATAGGATTCCTTCCATCCAAGAATTTTGATGCACAGCTGTTCTTCTTTATTGGATTAACTGGATGAACCCATGTCACCTGACCAGATTTAGACACCTACTGCTGACCAATCACTTAAGATTTTCTTAATAGCCAACCACTCATCCACAAACAAATCAGACATCTCATGCCCTAGAGTGCCTATTACTGCCCATTGGCTATGAAGCCAAGACACACAACATCAGGAGATGACAGCGTAGATGTTTACTTTTGGTCAGATTCACCCATGGTGAATCTAGACTTGCATATTTGAACATCAAAACTTATAAAAACAGACTTCTTGTGAGCACAGGGAATAGGAGCCACAACAACATACAGTTCATTTCAACAAGAACTGGTTTCTTTGGAAGCGCTATCACTGACAACAGTATAAAAATAACAACCGATTATTTCGCCTGTGCTGGAAAATGTGCTTTGCCGGTACTCCAACACAGAACTGCAGTATAGATCGTGTACATAATTGTGTACATTTTCTTTTCCTACTAACTCTGCCATAAAAGAGCCTCTGATCGAAAAAGTAAATATGACTGCGTGTGCCAACACCCACACAAAATGAGTGAATCTACCAGTAGAAGCACTGCCCCTTTATGAAAATCCATACCACTTACTGCTCTGGGAATATGTCTGATGGGGTGTTTCAAGATCATCTTGTATAGTGCACAGGCAATTACTGCTGGAACCAGAACTCATTTTACACAAAGCTGTATTTATCCTTACTTTGAAACGGCACTGCTTCAAATTATCCAAGTGACTCTATAGAGACTATGTGCAGGCAGTTAACTCATTAACATTGCAGTCTCCAGATGGGCAAAGACAGATCACATGAATTTATGTGTTTAATGAATAGCCAAATACTGCAAATACTTTAAAACTTTGCCTAAATATTTTCTAACATAGCCAAGAGGTCATTCTGATCTATTTTAGTGCACAGCTTACAAAACCTACATTACCTAGCAATCCATTGCGCTGCATTTTCTTTAAAAGCACTGTGATACTTGCTGAGTATAGTTGGCCTCACTACTTGCCAAATTATGGCAAAAGCTGACATCTCCCAACGTGGAAGAAACTTCGTTTCATGTGTTTAAACTTTAAATGTTGCTAATAACCATGGTTGATCCACATCTGGCTATATGTCAGATGTTCAAAGCTGTATCAGGCCTGACAGATTGAGATGTGACACTATGTTCCTACTTAAGGGACTGTAGGGCTCCCTATAAGAAAAGCCCAGAAAGTCTTCGCTTTTGAAGTACCCCAAATCCTAATACGAAGTTAAGCATGAGGCAGCAATGTGCCCTTGTGGCCAAGAAGGCCAATGGCATCCTGGGCTGCATCAGGAAGAGTGTTGCCAGCAGGTCGAGGGAGGTGATTCTCCCCCTCTCCTCAGCCCTGGTGAGGCCACATCTGGAGTACTGCATCCAGTTCTGGGCTCCCCAGTACAAGAGGGATGTGGCACTACTGGAGCAAGTCCAGCGAAGGGCTACAAAGATGATTAGGGGACTGGAGCATCTCTCTTATGAGGAAAGGGTGAGAGAGCTTGGCCTGTTTAGCCTGGAGAAGAGAAGGCTGAGAGGAGATCTTATCAACGTGTACAAGTATCTGAAGGGAGGGTGTCGAGAGGATGGGACCAGACTCTTTTCAGTGGTGCCGAGCGACAGGACGCGAGGCAATGGGCACAAACTGAAACACAGACACTTCCATCTGAACATGAGGAAAAACTTCTTCACTGTGAGGGTGACAGAGCCCTGGAACAGGTTGCCCAGAGAGGTTGTGGAGTCTCCTTCTCTGGAGATATTCAAAACTCGCCTGGATGCAATCCTGTGCAACGTGCTCTAGGTGACCCTGCTTGAGCAGGAGGTTTGGACTAGATGATCTCCAGAGGTCCCTTCCAACCTCAGCGATTCTGTGATTCTGTGATTCTAAGAAAAAGGTGAGTGTAGAATTTAACTGAATCCTGTCATATGAATTTGCTTTAAAATAATGGAAAAAAAGATTTATTAAGGAAAAAGAACAAAATCAGAATAGGAATGTCCAAACAGGGAGCACTTACAAATGCTAGAGTTTTCATTACCTTGGAGGGCCAGAATGTGGTACAAACCTACTATCCAGAGAGCTTCCCAATTTCTGCATCAAATTCCTATACCAATAAAAAATTAACATGCAGGAAGGAACTGTGCATGTATACAGATTGCTCTATCATACAAAGCCACCACTAATCAAGCTTTATTCTCAGATGATGCCCTATTGACCTCATTAAGCCTTTTTTCAAAGAAAGTTGTATAGAGTTTGGCCTATGCTATTTGCTATAGTTCCATATGTTGCTTCAATATAGGTACAAGTGGTAAACATACAAATGAGAAAAAACAGGGCAGAGCTTTTTAATAGAACATAGCAGGATTCACTGCTCAGAAATTGAAGACAAGTCAAATCAAAATAATTATCATCATTATAAACATGTCTTCGAACAGCTGGAACAAGCTTCCCAGTCATGTGGTAAATTCTGCCTCCTCCAGAGCTCTAATGAAGACGGATATTGGTCAGAAATCAAACAGAAGTTATGGACAAAGGATTCACCGGGTGAGGGTCGATGGCCAGGGTTATGATTTTTATAACTTGATGATTATGTTTTGGACCTAAAATCCATTACTCTAAATCTTTTCAAGTGTCATGATTTTGATTAATTCATCCCTCTCCTCTCTTTATGGCACTTTTAAGCAATTCACAGGGCTCTTGTGTGATCCTTTTATCACTCCTAAGAGAAGTCTGTTGTTTCAAGGAGAGAAATGTGTGAGGTAATTTACTTGTGTGTTATTAAAGCCTCTCTGCTTGTAGATGGATGCATGCTCATATGTTGCCATGTTAACAGGAGTTATATGAAACATGGTCTCATCACTCATTAGAAGCTCATGGAATAAAGAGATTACTTCAGCTACACAATACTGATTTTTTGTGATCACTGTACATCCCATCTGCATTGCTTTCTGACTCAAACGATTCTATTGCGAATATGAAGATCAGGCAGAAAGAAAAGGGGAACTAGTGCTTTGTTTAACTTTCAGCCTGATGCCAACACTCATATTCCAAGACAGAATAATCAGGGACCCAAAGTAAATTAATTCTCTATTCAAACATTCCTATCAGAAATTATGTGTGGCAGAGTTCCCTGAAAATCATCAGCATATGGAGAATTTCTTCGGAGATTTACAGCTCCCCAGGCTCTCACAGATAAAGACAACATATTTAGAGAAGAGAACAGCAAGCAAGAGAGCTAGAGTGACTAAGAGCATAGATGGCATAATGTTGCCTTAATGGAAATAATACTACCCGAATCATAAAGATGGCATCTTTGATCAGCCAGAGCCAAGCCCTGCGATAACGGGGTCTGACAACTCCCTTCCCACTGCTCATCTTGAGTATTTAATTGCACATAAGTGAGTAGCAATATACCAATTGAGCTATGCGAATCAGCAACCTCTTGGAAAGGAGATAATGACACAGTCACGAGAATTTCTCCCAGTAAGTCACTTACATCTCTAGATTTGCCCAGAGAGTCATCAAACAATAACCTTGGAAGGAATCGAAAGATTTCAGCTAATCTATGCCCTTAATTGAAGGCGGTATCAGTTTATGTCATTCCTGACAGATGTTTGTCCAATCTGTTTCTAAAGACTCTACAGTCATGGGAACTTTACCACCTCTCCAAGAAATCTATTCCAGCACTTTATTGTGCTTACCCTTCATGAGTTTTTCCTAATGCCCAGTCTAAATTTCCCTTATGGTAATTTATGAACATCACAGTTTGTCCTAACCATCAAGAAAACAGAAAACCTCCTCTTCCTCTTTGAAATTGCCTTTTGAGTACTTGAAGTCTGTTGTTAGGCCCTGCTTAAGCTTTTTTTTCTTCCCTTACATAACCCCAGGTCTTTTAATTTTTACTCATGGATCAGAGGTTGAAAAAAAAAGGGGGGGGGGGTAAGAAACATCTACAACCTTTATCGAAAGAGGACAATGAACTCTTCTGTTCTTCTACAGCTATCTCAAAAGTTCATTGATCAAAACTGGACACAGTATTCCCATGCTGAGTAGAGCAGAGAGCACTCCTGTCTGAACCTGATAGGGGGATGTTTGTCTTTCTCACAGCAGCATGCCATTGCCTACTTGCAATTAATTTTGGGGTCCGTTATAACATGGAGATACTTTTCTGGAGAACTGCTATCTAGTCAGTTGTTTCCCAGCATATTTGTGCTTCTGCCTAAGAGTACTTAGCACCTCCCCTTTGCTGAGTTTAATCCTATTTTTTCAGACATTTCTTCAATTTAGCACACTAACTTAATCCCCTCCTCCAACATGCTTGCAATCCTTCACAGCTTTATGCCCACTGCAAAGTTACTAAGCAAACTTTCTATTGCATGGTCTATGTCACTAATGAAAACACTGAACAGAAGCAGACTCCAGGGGAATCCTATCTGATACTTCTTCCTATTCTGACAACGAGCTACTGATAGCTACTCTTTTTATGATAACCAGACCAGCTTCACATCCATCTTACAGAAACTTCATTCAATTTATATATTTCTAAGCTTGCTTATGCAAATATCCTGCCATGTTGAAAGCCTAAAATCAAGATATATGACATTTGTTCCTCCCCAACGTAATCCACAACGGTTTTGTTTTGCAGTAAAGAAAATTTAAATAGTTCGACACAACTTATTTTTGACAAACCTGTGTTGGTTGCTATATATCTTCCCATATTTTTGTAAATGTCACAGATAATTTGTTTTGCTGGATTTTTTTCCCCTCAAAACTGTTGTTAATCTGACTGGACTATAATTCCCAAGATACTCAGGAACAAAAAAAAATTTTTTCTCCTTCTCCAATATTCTTCAAGGTTATTGTAATTATCTGCAGACAGCTTTCATTCTCCATTGAGTAGCAGGCCAATCCCCCCTTTGATCTTCCTCATTCTATTAATGGTTCTTACAGAATAATTTCTGGTTATCTTCGAGGTCTCATTTTGTGCCTTGGCCTTTCTGGTTCCATCCCTGAATGCTTGGGCTGTTCTTTTAGATTTATTCTTAGAAATCTGACCGCTTTATTTTTTTTTTCCTGTGTTTTTCTGTCTGGCGTTCAGGTTACAAAAAAGCCCTTCATGATTTACCCAGTTTGGCACCTACTGAATTTCCTATTCTTGCATTCGCACAGTTTGTATTGTGCCCTTCGCATTCTTTGACGAACTGACAACTTTATCTTATTTTCTCTTGGACTTACCTCTTGGGAGATCTTACCTATTGATTTTTTGAGTTTATTGACATCTGTCTCGGAAAAGCATGTCCCTGGCTTTTATTTTGATCTCTCCCACCTTCCCCTTCTGATACAGATATCCTGAAGCACTTTTTTAAAGCTTTTAGAAATCATCCATAATTATAACAGTCCCCCATCGTTTGAATCACAGTAAAGTTGCATACACACAGAGGAATAAAATGTAGAGCTTTAGCTGGCCAAGTAAGAAGCAGCAGTACTTAGTAGTGAAAATTTTAAGGGAAATGGTAAAAGGACCCACGAGCATGTGCCAGTGCAGTCTCAAAGTGACCCACAGCCTCAGAGGGGCTTGGAGTTTGTTTCCCAAAGGCAGTGAGAAATTTTCTGCACCTTGATTCAGGGAGCTGTGTTCTCTCAGGCCTGAAGTTCTGTTCCTCTGATTATGCTCAGAAAACAAAGCAATAATCTCAACGGATGGCGCAGCATCTTGCACAATGCAAGAGCATTTCAACGCGCTCTCGGTAGCCTGTTTTCAAGGACAGCTTTCAGTTTCTCTGTGGACAAAGCACAGGATTTTAACCTTGAACTTCTTAACATTCACTCACCAGTAAAGCACTTCTCTGCACCCCACCACAGAAAGGGAGCTCATCAGTATCTCCTCTGAAGTACAATTCAGAAGTAGCCACAAGAGTTTTTAAGTACTGCTTAAGAGACAGCTTCCCCTTATGGGCCATTTAACCCCAATTGAGATAACTTCAGAACACAAAGCATGGTTATCTGTCCAAATCAGCCTTTGACTCCCAAGCATTTATCTACCACCCAGAAGTAGATATTGGAATAACTGTGCTTTTGGAATGGCATCCCCCAGTGCTTAAAATAATCAAACATTATCTCTCACTATAGAAATCAGCAGGGACACAAGCACCTCTGTTGCACCATACAAGTCTTCTCTTCCTCGACCTGCTGCCGCTTGCTCTGTGGAGGGAATGTGATAGAGGTTCATCGTCTCTGCAGAGGAGTGGGACATGCAATCCTCATTGAGATTTCATACTTGGAAAGACAAAGGCCAGATGCACAACCAAGAAAGTGCAGCCCTCTAGTTGTTCTGTGCATCCTCCCCATCGTGGGATTGACCCTGTTTGGTTCCCTACCGCTGACTCTCCTGATGGCTGATGAAAGAAAACTGAGATTCGCCTTAGGCTGGCAGGGAAAGGGCCTGCCCTTTGGAGGAACTGGGCATGATGCGCGACAAACGATGCCCAAAGAGATCATACCTGCCAGCAGAGCTCACTGCAGCACGCATCGCACTCAAGGACCGCACTGCCCACGAGGATGGATACTTCTATGGGTGCCCTCATCACCACAGAGATGAAGGCCTGTTTTGGGCCTTTCTCTCATAACACATGATGCTTATGACATTCGAGGAAGAGGGAAAAATAGAGGGAAAGGGGTGTTTCAGCTGCCTATAAAATAATAAAAATAATCAAGTTGGAAAGAACTGAATTATGCTAGCCTTTCACCTCAGTATGCCTAAAAAATAGAGAGAGAAAAGATACATATTTTTTGGCTTTTTCATGTAGTTAGACATTTACTCATTGGCCTGTGGAAGTACAGGCAACATCTGCCCTTTTGGCTGGACAGGCTAGCCCCAAAACACTGTAGGCACAGCAATGGCCAGTTATTTCTGGGCAGGAGTCCAGGGGCTGAGCTCAGTCCCCAGACTTCTGCACAGTTTGGGAGCAGCCTCTGTAGGAAACTGCATGCTTTTTTTTTTTCCTCTCTCCTTTTGGGATGATTATCAGCAAGAAACGCTCTCAAAACACATCTCTCTCAATATCTGAAGAGGCAGCAGAATATCCTCAATGGAAAGTCCCCACATCTGAAAGATCCAGCACCTGGAAGCCAGCCAGGGCTTGCTGACATGCAGACCAGATTGCGAGATGCATCTTTGCAGCCAAGAATTTTTCGTGCTGGACCAAAGAAACGTAGGAGTCTGTTTCCAAGCAGCAGCTAGCAGAGGAAAGTGCACGGGGTGAAACAAGTCAGGGCAGTCCACAGTGGGCAAACATAATCTCATTTTGCATCTCTAGTCCACATCTGCTGTGCGGTCCGGCAGTTTTGCTGTACCTGTGTATGTTGTCCCAGGAAGGAGATGATAGGAAATGGTAAATGTTAAGAGCGCAACAAAACTCAGCCCTTCCAGGGAGAGCCGTCTCCACTAACCATGGGAGAAAATGAAGGAAAGGACTGGGTTATGTATACAGCTGAAGCTGGACTCACATCCCCTGTCTCTGTCCCCGAGCTCAGCACCTACACGCTGAATGGTCTTTCCTTGAACAAAATCCAGCCAGGGAAGATGGTGACTCCTTTCACTCAGTCATCTAGTTAAAGTACTCATTTGAGACATGGATATAAAACCCTAATTAACCTGATATAGCTAAGGCCCCCCATCTTCCAGAGACTGGAATATTTGTCTGTGGGGCTTTGTCAATCTCTGGTTAAATTCCTGAAAAATAACTTAAGCAGAAACTACTTGTGAGCAACTTTCCCTGTATCACCCCCTTTTTTCACATGTCTGTCAACAGCACAATGCTGTACAATACAGGGGAATTAGGGCTTGCAGGCATCTGTTGCAGAGAGCATGTTGAATAACTGCCTATTTGCAGTATTTACATTCATCACAGCCTGCTGCAGACAAGGCAGGATTGGTGCACGGACTTGGCTGAGTGATCAGCGCTCCACGAAAACATCAAACTTGTTCTCCTTGGTACTGATCCCTCCCAAGAGCAGCTCTTGCTCCAGCCAGGGAAGAAGCCCACCGAAAAATTAATGGGGAGATTTAAATATCTGATTAGAAGATAGGTAGATGAAGGGAGGACAATAGAAAAAGCAGACTGCACATTTTAGAAGGAAAAATTTCTGGTTTTGCCACCTAGTAGGCCTAACTTTCTCTGCAGTATTGTTGCAAAGACAGATCCAAATGTCTTTCCATTTCAGAGGAGATCAGATTCGGGTCTGCATTTTGCTGCTGTTTGCTATTTTTATGAGAGGTCAAAACAGCTCTGAACTTTCTGACAGTCCATACTGGCCTCTGCTGCTCAGGCTTTACTTTAGTATTTTTTGTTCCTTACTTTTGCCACACTGTATGGTTAATACCAGGGGAAATTAGGTTTCCTTTGCTTTCCTTAAGAGTGTCTCCCACCGTTCACAGGGCCAGAGCAGATGCAGGTTTTCACTAGTAATTAAACCAGTTCCATCACTGCTTTAGTGGAACAAATTGCTTGAGCAGATTTGCAGGTACAACTTTGTATGCCTGCAGGCTTGAATCAGCCACCACACTGACTGCGTTCTGCCCAGAAAACTTTTCATCCATTCAAGCTGATTAGTTTTTTTTCCCCTTCTTTGCTGAGAAAAGAAAGGGCGATAAAAAAATAGTACTCTGAAATAAATTAACGCTACAGTAATGATCTAAAATAATATTAAAGGCAGACTCTCTAACACACAAGGGCATGAGAATTCAGTGCTCAGAGTGACACTCTGTTCCCAGTGGGCCTCCGAACTGGGTAGGCTTTAATCAATGACACATGCCATTTGTGCAAAAGACAGCCCAAAGGCACACTGGGCTGAATTAGAGAGACAATTTCAATCCTACCCTAATTTTCCTGCTTTTATGAGTTTAAATCTGATCTTTAATGTTATTTGAAAACAATTTTTGTGGTTTAATTAGATATAGTGACAATAAGTCAATAGCTAGTCTGACATTTTCTGGTCTCAAGCCTGGAAACAGTGAAGCACTGAGTCAATGGAAGAGCGAGGAGTCTGTCTACGCGTCTTGAAAGCTCTTCGAGCCTGCAGTTTAGCATAGTCGGCTGTGTTTACAAATCGCCTAAACGTTGCTATACTTGCTAATATTTTCAGATACTACCTTCTAAAGCTTGAAATAACACATATATGTTTTTGTTCTAAAATCACATCTAACAGTCTGTGGCTTGATAGTTTAAATCTTCTCTCCTATTTGTCAAGTCTGCATTAATTTGCAGGGGAGGCATGATTCAATCTGTACCTTATTGATAAAACCAACTAATGGCTGGAATTTACATAGAAATAATACAGGCATCAAAAGCTATCCAGGAGTTTGAAGCATCAGAAATAATCACAGTGCATTGAATAAGATCATATGAATAATTCAAGAGCTTCAGCATCACAGTTTTGGATTCCTGTAAGATCACTGTTCTTTTTTTCTAGAATTGTAAGCTAAAAAATAAAATCACATCAAGGTTTCTGCCTTGTACATTTGTTTAGCTCATTTACAAAAGATATTGCTCCCACCTCAGTATCTCCCCATGACTGATAAAGGTAAATTTAGATGTGTCAGACCAAAACCAGCACTTTTTTTAAAATAAAGTTTTCTAAAATATTTACTAACCACAACAAAGCAGCAAAACTTTTCATGAAAAATAAAAAAAATGGGTATCACGAAAACCTCTTTTCTATTTAATTTTTGACAATTCATTCTAAATACTTTTGTCCTGCTGTACCATTAATGCGGGACAAGGGCAGAGCACGGGGCTTGCCCAGGGCACCCTCTGGCTAGTATAAATGCCAGCTTTCAAACGATCCCGGCAATCCCTTCCTGAATGCAGCGTGCGTGGGAGCTGTGCCAAAATACTTATTGCACCAATTGTATTCAGGGTTCAGCAACGCCCCTGAGGTCCCTGTCATGTTCCCAAGCTGCCTCTCAGTTGCGTCCTCCCCAGCGGCCCCGGAGCTGAATGCCTCGCAGCATTGTTCTCACACCTGTATTTCCTCGCGGCTCTAGCAACTATCTTTATCGGTATTTCAGAGCCTGTTTCTCAGCCTTTCCGTTAAATTCCCTGTTGCCCTTCCCTTGGCGTTTCTGCACCCATTTTCTCAGTACTCGGCACACTGCTTTATTTGTTGCATCTGGAGCGATGTGGGGAAAGGGTGGCCCAAAGAGCAAGAACGAGCTCCGTGCTGCCCTCGGAGAGGGGGAGAGGGCAGGCCAGGGTTTCAGCCCCATCGCTAAATGTATTTATTAGAACAGATGCAGCAGGATCTTGTTTGAATAGACAATAGACAGGAAATTAACAGTTAAGGCTGAAACTCTAGTCCTTCATTCCTGTGATTAAAAGGAAACAGATATCGCACTGAAAGACAAAGACAATTTCAGCTTTCATGTAGCTATGTCCTTCAAATGGTGCTTCGCATCAGACATGCAACATTATTTCTGTGCACAATTTAGCCGTTAATTTCCTTCATTTAAAGTGAAAAGCATTCACAGAAGACTATAAAACATTCTGTATCCCCAAACGGACAGATCACAATGGCTCATCCTGAATATGCCATTCTGTCCCTCCATACAGATATTAAACGGCTGAGATAAATCGTGGCTTGGGGGTTTACAGAGGCATCATGTCAGCGATAGCAATGGATTGCAAACTTCCTCCTTTCGACAGCAAACACCCAATTACTGAAATCACCTTCCTTCATGCTTAGAACAATGAAGGAGGGTTTGGCATCCATAATTTTTCATTTCTCAGTAGATGGAGGCTGATATGGTAATGCATGTTGCAACCGAACGCACTGATATCTGAAGTCATTCATAAACAAAATGCCACATTAAACAACCAGTGGGGGTGTTACAGTGTGAGAGCAAGGAGCCTGCTCTATCTCTGCATCCCTGCACGCTGTGGGCGTGCGTGCGGAGGCATGCAAACACTCCGGATGTGTCTGAGCCATGAGCAAATACAGCGTTTGTGATAAAACCACATTCTTCAACATACCACGTACAATAACCTCGTCTGACATATTAGCTGACCCTGCTTGGAGCAGGAGGTTGGACTAGAGACTTCCTGAGGCCCTTTCCAACCTGAACTACCCTGTAAAATGGCTTATGGGAATGGCTTATACCAGGCAGCTGAAATCATCTGGGTCTTTAATGTTTGTTCTCTCCATAGATCAAGTAAATAGAGAGTTCAGAAAAGGCAATTATACTGAGCAATAACAATTAAAAATGCTAATTACTAAATGAAAAATTAAGAGTTCATTAGGAAATAGGGGGTGCCAAAAAGCTCTACGAGTCTTTGGTGTTTCCTTTGGCTACATACAATAGCGGGGGTCTTTGAGCTGCGACCCTTGCAAACGCACTTCTTCCAGGTCAACAGAAAGGCAATACATGCCTAAAAATCCAGAGAGACATCTGCCATCCTGAGCCTCTTGCCAGAGACAAAGCTCACCAGCTCCTTGACCCCTTGTCTTTCAGGGGAGCGTGTTGGAGGACCCATTTCTTTACTTCCCTATGAGCTTTTTAACCCAGACACCTTAGGCTAAGCAGCGACACTCTGCTTTCTACCAGCCCTGTTTGGCCAGCTCTCCTCAGACGCTGCTTTGCACCTTCTCTCTGAAGCCCAGCCCAGCCCAGCCCCTCTGGTGTTGTCACTACCTTGTCTATGCTGTTGGCTTTCCGAGTGGTTGGCCCTAGTTGATTATTTGCTCCCAGCTGAAGAAGACGGGTCCTTTACTAACCTTACCTTGGGTCTGATCTTTCTGAATCGCTTGGGAGATATGATGTAAAGGCAAAAAACTGGAAAAAAAATAACTTGATGCTATTTAGCTGAGACATGGCCCATGGGAGACCACACCTGAAGTACCATGTCCAGTCTGGGCCTCACCGGTGCAAGAAAGACATTCACAAACTGGAGCAAGTCCAGGCCACCAGGATGGTTAGGGGGCTGGAGCACACAACGGACAAAGAGAGACTGAAAGAACTGAGTTTGTCCAGCATGGAGAAGAGAAGGCAAAGAGGAGATCTTATTGCTGCCTGCCATGGGAAAGCTGTCTTCCTAATGGAAAAATGAATGGAAGATGGAGCCAGGCTTTTCTCAGAGCTGTACAGTGACAGGGCAAGAGGCAATGGACATAAAGTTGTAAAACACAAAATTCTGCTTAGATATAAAGGGAGAAAATTCTTCACTATGAAGGCATAACAGGAAGGTGTAACTGACAGGGGGCCTAAAGAAGCTGTGAAATCTTCTTCTTTGTAAGTATTCAAAATTTGACCGGACAAGGTCTTGAGCAACCTGATCTGACTTCGAGGTTGACCTGACTTTAAGCAGGAGGTCAGACTAGATGTCTGCCATAGGTCCCTCCCAACATAAGTAATTCAATTAATTCAACCCTCTACCTGCCCAAGAGCTCCAAAAACAGAAGTCTCCTAACTGAACAGTAATAAGCTCTTCCTTGCTGGGTGATATTATGCTTTTTAATTCAAGCTAAAAAAATGGGGTTTTTAGAAACTTGCTAGCAATAAGAAGAGGAGAGATTTAGCTGGAAACAATAATTAAACATGAATGATTAAAAAAAGATTGATCCCACTTGAAAGCATTTAAATATGCCAGCTGCTAAATTACAACATTGGCACAGACCTGGATGCATGTGCCCATTTTAAACAGCACTAGATGAGATCTGTGCGAATACCAGACTGCCCGTGTTGGCCCTGATCCTGTGAGTAGACTAGTCTGTTCGAACTCTCAGTGTCCAGAAGAACATTAGAACGAAATCCCTATGACTTCAGTGGGACTCCAGGATGAGACACATATGAGGATGTGTCAGTATGGCCTGGACAACGGGATGATGACTTAAAATGGCCTGGTGAATTAGATAGGTCTGTGTTTTTAAAATTTCTGCTTGGTAAAAGCCACCCAAAACTTATAAAGAGGAAATTAAGAAACACTTCACCATTCCCATGGCGAACACAGAGTAAGGGGCAACTGGAACAGTCTGGTCAGTATGTGGGTAAAATTCAAACTCACAGTTGTCACCCTCTGTATATCAGGCACTTGCATATGTCTGAAGCACATTACGACACAACTCCAGCAGCAGCCAAGCTTACTCTCCCAGTAGCTCCCCTATCCCATTTTTCACTGCACAACAAAAGTCTCCATTTTACCTTCTGATTAAATGTTAAGGCACAGCAGTGGACCCTTCACAGGCACACATTTCCCAAGAACGAACATAGGATAAAACTGCAGATAGGAACGATGCATTCGAATACATGCATTAGTATGTATGCGTCAGTGAATAGGGACTGCACACAGAGGCCGATTTGATCCCTTACTCCACCTCTTCCATTTGCAGTCAGAATCATTCCAGTATGAACAAAAACATCAGAAACTGCACAGGGCCTCATACAATGGGGCTCCTCTTCCAATTAGGGATCAAGGCATGCATTGTTTAATAAATAAGAACATAGCATGAGATTTCCATACACCCGTGCTGCCAGCTGGAAACAAAGAAATGACTGGCATGTACGAACTGTTCTCGGGAATCCATCTCAGGTCCCTTTCATGATGATTTCTCTCACAGGCGTATATCAGGCTGCATGTCATGTGCATCTTCTGCTTTTGTTAGTCATTTCATTTGTAGGCAAGGGATCACGTCTCTTGCTCCCTTAATTATGGAAAAGTTGTCTGTGCACAATTTAAACAAGCCCCCATTCTGCTCTTTATCAATATTGAACATGCTTCCTGTCTCTTAAATGTTCCAGCTTGCAGCCACACAACATTTGTTCATAGCTGCAGGCTATGTCAGCAAGACTTTGATAGAGCAACAAAAGAGTTCCTCGTTCAAACAAACAGTACTAGTGAAATGGCCAGAGCGTTGCAAATGCTGTCAGGATTGCAGCAGACTAGCGCAGCACAAGCTCACGGCTGGGAATGGCATTTCTGAATACCTATGATGAACACAATTACAACACACGCATCTCCCCCAGGAGGTGTTACTGGTGCTCCCACGTAACCTGGCCTTTCAGCTGTGCAATCAGAGTGAGCATTCAGGCTCGTATTATGGCATTTCAGAGAGGCTGGGGTCCTACTCTGCTAAATGTCGTACGGGTATATGGGGAAGGAAATCCTCCACTGCAATGGAGGGACACACACACCATGTACCTTGAAGGCCTTGAAAGTCCTTCTCACTCTCCACAGGGAGCTCAAGCTGTGATCTTAGGCATCTAAACTGGAGGTGCAATGCTCACTGATGTAAATACCCCCAGGAATTCATAGTCCTCCATTAGGACAGGTGAAGTGAGGTGAGGAAACCACAGCAAAGGAAGGAAGCAGTACTCCAGTGTGTTTGCCAGAGGTTCCTTCTGATCTTCACTGGGCACCACCCAGTAGCAGTGAGCAAGAGGAAACCAGGAGGGAACCAAGCTAGCTGATTACTGCCTGGCAACAAGATGATATCTAGGGGTACTTTTTGTTCACAGGTGATGTTCCTCTGAAAGGCTGTAGCTGGGCAGCAGGGAAGAAGGTTGCCAGTTCATCTTGTCCTTGCAGCTCTCATGCAGGCTATGTGGAAAACATAGTTTTCTAGCTTTAGAGATTTGGTGGGTGCTCAGTGGGAGGCTGGGGTGCAGACAATCCCACCCCAAAGCTTAGGCAGGTTCAGGTCACTGTCCCACAGAGGTGAGACAAGGCGAAGCCCAGGAGAAGAGAGGCTGACCAGGGTCTGCCATTTCAACAGGGTAAGACAGTGGCTGGCAGCATTGTAAGTGAAAGAGAAGATTGCAAATGGACGGGGTTATGGCCCAGAGACCCTGACATGCTACCTACCTTTCTACTTCGCTGTACAACATGCATTATCTGGACTCCTAAACTAGGTAGCTACAGTTGAAGATATCTCAGTAACCACAGAGGAACCAAAAACTTCATTGAGTCCATCTTCAGTGACAAAGGTATAAAGTTTATGTTAAGTTTTTCTATTTTACTTTTATCCAAGAACATTCAAAAACATGAATTATGCACCTGCGCTATTACCCACACACAGAAACATCGTAGTCCATGAGCAAATTCATCACAGAGGCAAAATCAGGCCTTTACTGATTGCCAAATGCCAGGTAACTTAAATGAATCAGTTTTGCTATACAGGATTAATGACATTGAATCTATCACAGCATAAGTGAGGGCTTAACTTTCATTTGCATAATGATTAAAGTAAACCTGCAAATCATATTTTATGCAGGTAATAATTATCTGCCGCTTTTATTAGATAGCTTTAGTGCCAGTTTTTCAAGTGATTGGTGATTTTGGATGCCGCTTTTGAGCTGTCCAGCCTGACCTGATCTTGAAAAGGCTTCAAAAGGTCAGCACCTTCTGAAACTGAAACTTCTGTAAAGGTATCCTGCTGTGCATACAGAAAATCACTACTTGCTTTTTCAAACCCTAGTCCTTGCTGCTCAGTCTTATGACCATATATGAGCAAGAATTAAGGAAGCAGATCTGTAGGCCACAAAAATGCTAGCAGGGTGTGACTGTTTTACTGCAGGAACAATACTAGGGTGTATAACTCAATATACAGAAGAAAAATGACACTAACCAAGACATTCCAAACAAATGTCACATCCCTGACAAGTGCTGGCACTTGGATTTTAACTTACATCATCGGGACTTGCTGCCAGGTAAACTCCAAATGTTACAGACTGAACATTAATCAGAGGAAAGGTCCATCCAGAGCCCAGTATCCTGTGACTTGCACAGGGAAGGAGAGGATGCAACTCTTGGCCTAACTCCCAAGCTTCTGGCAACCAGTAGTTTAGGAACGGCTTAAGCAGGAAACTGCATCTGGACCCCTGTTTTGTTTAATTGCCACGATGGACTGACCTTCTCACGATTTGTCAAAGCCCTTTCTGAATCCACCTAGGCTTTTGTAACAGCCTCTGCCAAGAAGGTCAGTGACCATGGTTATATACTGTGTAAGAAAGTACTTCAGCACGATTGTTTTGTTGCTACTAGTTCTTGCTTTGTGTGAAACAGCAATGAATCAAGATCCTCACGCTCTGCTGAGCAAACCCTAGCCCCTGGAGAACGCCTACTCCAAAGGCCTTTTTTATTCCATATCTGTTACCATCCTTTGCATCTTTTCCAGTTCTACTTTATGCTTTTGAGACAGTGTGGCCAGATCTGCAGGAAGTATTTAAGCTGAAAGCACAACACGGATTTATAGAATAGCAAAAAGAGGGTTATTTTACCTTCACTGGAGGTGTTCAGATGCATTTGCAGATAGCTTCATACCAAGCACTTGAGGCCAGAGACAAATCTGCAGATGTGAAAGCTACAGATTAACGTGGACTGGCAGAAATTAGCATTCCAGTTCTCCCTTGCACCTGGAAGCATAGTGCCCAGGTCCAGGGGGGAGACAATCCTTCTAAAATTTAAAAAGTGCACTCAGTATGCCAGGGCCCATGTGCTTCCCACTGCCATTTCTGGCTGTTATCTGAGTTCAACACATTGAGCACCGCACTTTGGGGAAAAACAAGCTTGAACTATTTGTTGATGGATGGGCTGTCACGCACTGATACGTCCAGAGCACATCAGTGAAACCTCAGGTCCAGTTACGACAGACCAACACATGATGTGTACTCCTGCTTTCCCTCTGGAGCTTGAACCGAGGTAGCCTTTTGGCTTGGTTTGGGGTTTTACAATATGACTGATCCAAGCACTTAACTCAAAGCTCCCTCACTGTGCTCTGCCTGGCTTTGGTACAAATTAAAGCCGCAGAGCACAGCTTTAACTTACACCACTAGAATAACATGCTCAGATGTTCCACCAACAGAGAAATGCTTGTCTCAGAAACATATTTCACCAAACAGTCCCCCTTTTTCACAGCATGCCTGACCACCAATGAGCCCACTGGCCGATCTGTCGGCCAGCAGCACCTTTCCTCGCTCGGTGCAGCAGACCCCCGGCTCCCCTCTGGCACTGCAACGCCAGACGCAGCAACAAAAGCACGGCACACAGCATAGCTGCCCTCTCCCAAGTCACACCAGACGCATGTTCTCCCTTCGCTGGGGAAGAGGGAGGAAGGGGGGAGTTTTACCCAGGTCTAAGTCCACTTTATGCACCTAATGCAACTCCGGAGGCTTGTAGACTGTTTACTCTTTCAGGATGATCGGAGCTGCAAGGGAAAAATGACCCTGTGAGAAATGAGTCGTCAGAGCCATTTTCCTCCAGACTGGGTAGGCATGAAACATATACACGGTGACACCAGCAGCACAGCCACAACATCGTGTCCCTGCACGGAGCTGGGGTGGGCACCGCTGGCAGGTAACACGATTGCTGTGAGCGCAGCAAATGCTGTGAGTGCGCAGCCCTAACCCTGCAAGCACAAAGGGCACCAAAACAACGATAGAAGTGTATAAAGCTGGGTAAGTAACCGCACGTATATCCAGGAAGCCTATAAATTCTTTTCAAGAGTGCCTCGGCAGATCGTCTTGGTCCACTAACACTCGCCTATTTCTTGCACAAGAAAGGTGAGGCAGAGAACAGTGTTTTAAAAGGTTTAGATAAGGACTTGACTGAAAGGTTTATTGATGGAAATGTGATAAGCAAGAATGAATGGCAGCACCAAAGAGGTGAACTCACTTCCAAAGAGCGAAAAGAAAAGAGTGTTTAGTTGCCCTTATAGTCATGTGGCTTTTATTTCTAGCTGCAGTTAGATATGAGCTGGTGTCTCTTTCAGCTGTGTAGAAATTTGGATTAATACAATAAAAGGCCCTTTCCCATGTGGAATATTCAAGTGCACTTAGGACATTTTGTTGCTCAGATGGTAGATAACACTTGCAAAGGCATGTAAGGCAGGTAGGAATGTTTTTCGTTTCAGATATGACTTGGATCCCAATTTGCAGGGTATTTAGGCAGTTAACCTCATGTAAGGCATTCAGCTTTCACCAAGATTAGCAGAAGTTTATGAAGCTGGATGACTAAATTGGAAAAAAAATACCAACAACGTTTCGGCACCTGGGTTTTAGGAATTTAAGTTCCAATGCTCTTGAACTTGATAAGGGCTCTGAAGGGCCAAATTTGATTTCCAAAAAAAACGGAGCCTCGTTTCTTGATGTCAGGAGACGTTTTTCAGTGCTTTGCCTTGATTTCCATTTTGGAGCAGCCGCAAATCATCACCAAGGAGAAGGTGACAGAGTGATGACCCCAGTGTCAGAAGTACCGGGATCGGCAGCAGAGCAGGCCGTGCCACGTACAACCAAGAGTGGTTGAGATGGCCGTCCCGCCTCCTGCAAACCTGAACAGAAGTGAGGACAGCTGGATTTCTCCTTGGGTTCCTGTGTGAGCTGGAGTGGGGACTGAGCGAGGCAGCCAGCAGAGCCGAGAGCTGCAGGCAGACCCCCTTCCACTTCTACCACTTTTTAACAGCCTCTCAGGACTGGCATCTCAGTGCCCCGAAACCCTAGGATGGTACTTCAAGCTGGGCGGTGGGAGCACAGGACATCTTGTCTCCTGGTTCCTTTGGTGCTATCAACAGTACTGGGACTCTCACTAGAGCTGCATGCTTCATTTTCCCCCTATTGCACCCAACTATTTTTTAAGGGCACAGCTAAGAATCAGGCAAATTGACAAGCACCACTGAACTGATGTTTAAACACCTTTGTTTTTCTGTATTTATCTATGGAGAAAAGTGTTTGAGCAGTGGTTTTCTCTTTCCCTGGGATAGCTGAAGATATTTTTTCTACAGGAGCGCAGCTTCTCGCTAAGACCACTTGGAAGACGACCTTTCAGCACGAAAGTGTGCATTGGAACATATGGCCAATCTTTATCTTGGCGTGCTGAGGAGGTTAGCAGAGGTCGCTCCCAAACCAGGTCACTGCAGCCGCACACCTGCGAGCCAGCTGGGGCTGCTCTTACTGAACATAGCTTAGCCCTGGAGTGCAGAAAGGCCTACCCCACGCACAAGGGACCACTGCGGCGAATTTATAAAACCTCAGACATGTTCTACCTCCCACTCCCAATCCACGCAGCCCCTCAAAGCCCATTTAATCTAATTAAGCAATCCAAAATTTAGGCTTGGAGTTTAGCAAAATGGGAACTTGCACTATAGATGTCAACAGCATGAAGAGCATATTTTAGTGTTTAGGGTTTCTGATTCAGTCTGGAAGAACATGGAAATGCTAGAGCATTTCGCTACTCATACAACACCCAGGCAGCTGAGAGGGCTGCAGCTGTATGAAATACTGACAGCACTCTGCAGTGATATATCTCTGCAGCACCAGCACCACTCAGCAAATGGGAATATCAGCCCCACAGATGAATCTTGCTAAAATGGTCATCAGATGATTCATGCAAGTTTCTTCCCCAGGAAAATAACAGATGGAGTAGATGAACGCAATAAAGGCAAAAAACACAACAGATACATTTTCTGTAAAGCCTCAAAAATACAGCCTAGCCCTAATGGACTGTGTCAATGCACCTGCCAATATAACACTCTCCTACCATCTCCTGGGGCCTAATATAGATCATGGCATAAAGTGTTATGTGCATTGAATGAGGCTGAATGGTCCAGGGGTTCTGGTGATAACTGATGACTTGAGAACACAGAATACACATTTCTACTTAGCAACAGATTTTCTGCGTGACCCTGGAGAAAGTCATTTATATTCATTCAGGGAGTAGCAATTCCCTGACTCCCAAAGGTGCTGTAGGATCAGCACAGCTACAGTATTGTCCAGCCACTCTGGCGCCATTTCAACAATTTAGTTGCATCTGAGCCCACAAGCTGGCTACCAGAAGTACCGTATACTCTGTGCCTCTACATCAGTAGCCCTCAGACTCTTCTACCTCAGTTGCTGAGACATCCCATAGTGCTTCTCTGCTCACTGTGTTGGGCCTTTTGGAAAGAGCCAGGGCTGAGTTTTGTGGATGTGGTATCACTGGATACATAGGGGCCAGGCCCTTGCTCCTCCATCCATCCCATAGGTAGGGCCACGCTTAGACAACAGAAAGAGACTCAAATTTCTGTCCCTGCTGTGCACAGCTCCTGAGCACCAGTTCTGACCTATGCTTAAAATACTAATTAGATATAGCCCCCAGTATTAACAGTCATTCAAGTGCCTGAGATCAGGCAGACATCACAGTTTTTCATGCTTAAAGGCAGCTTATTTTACCAGCTATTTGCATACTAGACTTAATTCCATGCACTGAAAAGAAACCAGATCCCAACATCTGGAATGCCACTGTCAGGACCAGTAAAATATAAGACATTAAAAATACAGGTTAAGAACAAGGCGTCGACGGAAATACAACACAGGTAAACAGGACTTAGCGATACCTAATGTGAAACACAGCATTATATAACACTGTTCAAACTTAACTAGTCAAGACTGGCCTTAGGCATAGGTAGATCAGCCAGTCCCAGGACTAAGTGCCAAGGCTCTGCTGCCTTCATTAATATTTCTGATGTGGTACAAGTGTCTTAGAGGAGGGAAAGTGAAAGAGCTTTCTACTGTCCTGCTGGTCTTTCTGCCCCAGCAGCAGGGATGCCAAGGATGGGTCCCTCCTGTTAGGTGCTGCTCAGTGAATCACAGGCAGGTCCCTGCTCCAAGCCATGCCACTGATGTCCAGGGCAGATCACAAAGCTCTGAGCAGATCCCACCTGGTGGGAGGCAAGATGGAAAAAAAGGACCCATTTAGAGGCACTCAGGCCAACCATTCCCAACCAATACAGAAGCACCCTAAACACATCTATTTTTCCCAGCAGACTGGCAATCCTGCAAACACAATGCAGAACTCTGTGAGTCATTTGTGGAGATTCTTGCAGGCTGGGTTTGCTACAATATGTATATTACAGGGAATGACAACCATCCATATGGCAGATTACCAATGTAGTTCACTGTTTGGTTTCTGGCATCAAGTTAGTGTCTAGCGTTATGATATGGAACTAAGCACAGCTACCTGCTTTTGAAAAGCACTTTGAGACTGGTAGAATAAGTCCTCCATGTATAATAAATATTATGTGCAACTTAAGTGGAAACTCCATTTAGATAAAACTTGGAATTCTTGCAAAAAAAACAACCCAAGAAAGGAGAGATTTTAAAACTGTGATCAGAGACAACTGCAACCTACCTCTTTTGTAGATTTTCACCAAGTTCAGAGGATCAATTCCATAATGCTTTCTTCAGCCAAGTTAATTGCCCCACAAGTACTGGTCTGTGATTCCAGATGGAAACGAAATTGAGGACTCCACAGAGCAGGATAAATGTCCAACCCTGCTTTTCAATGCCATGAAAAATCTAGAGAAAAGCCAAAGTGCATAGATCCCAACATATTTTAAAGAGGCAAACTCTTCAATCCAGACAGCTGAGAAAGTCATCAAGGCATGATCATGACAACCTGAAAAACTGTTATCAACACACCTTAGAATCTGTGACAACTTAATTAAAAGAGGATAATAGCTTTACAAGAAAAAACGGCAAGAACATGTTATAAAATTTGTAACTTTACTGAGTAATTCTCTGGGTTGATAATTTAAAAGACTATTTCAGTCCTCTTGTGATAAGGTTTATCTATAGTTGGGGTACAAAGACAAAGTGGCTTCACCTCACCAGACATCAGTATCTAAACTAGGTATCTGGCCAAACATGATGTTTTTAGGTACTTATGTACTAAGAATGGGATGAATCACCCTGAGATGGTATGCTTTTTCTCTCCATTGATGATAAAAAGAGATTACATGGCTACAAGCTGGAGCTATCCCAGGTGTGAGCAACTTTGAACCGTGGCAAAAGAAAGTTAGATAGAAGGTAAGTGGATTTCAAAGATATTACAACTGCAATCTTTGGAATATTGTTTTCATGTATTTCATTATTTCAATACTGACATGCAGAAAGCAAGGAAGAGAAGCTTGTCTCATGGTCAGCAGAAAGATTTCCAGTTTTGATTCATTTCATTAAAATTAAACTCTGTGTCCTACAGGAGTCTTTACTATCTTAAAGTCTGCATTTAAGTTATGACATTAGGTCAGTTTTCTTCCTGCACAGCTGTCTTGCCCAGCCCATTTGTCTTTGAAATTTTGAGATCCTTTCCCTACTTAATGTACCTTTGAACTGTCATGATGCCCCATTATCTCCTTGTCTAGTCTGGCCACCTCCTTGGATAAAAGCCATCTCTCCTGGTGAACCATGGTTATAGTACTCCCACGATATCCTCAAATTATTCCCCCAGCAGGGAACATTGCTCCTGCATAGTCCAGACAAGGAACATGGCTGAGAGAGAAAACTGGAGATACGAAGCACCTGAACTGCATCTTGCATGAGGTTCTCCTGCAGCCTAGGTGAGCTACATGAGACAAAAACACAACATCACACACCACTACGACTGAAAGACACCAGGGAAGGCATCTAGTTTCATGCCAGTTATAACAATGTCCTACTTTAAAGAAATACATTGAGCTTGCCTTTAAGGCACACATCATGTGTTGAAAAAGCCACAGCTTCCTAAAGTTGTTCCACTGACTTACCATTAGTATGCTTCTGCTTTTTCTTCTAAGATCTGGCATCTTCCTTGCTGAAATGGAAGTCTATCCACCTTAGACATTAGGAAATAAATTATTTCTTTGCAGAAGCCCCTCATAACAGGTATTTCCCCCCCCCGTCCCTTCCCCTCCCTTTCCCCCACCATCTTTACTCTTGTAGGCTAAGTAACCCAAATGCCATTTTTACTTAAAAAACAAAAAACAAGAAAACACTCATCTCAGGACTCAAGCCATCCACCCCTATCTCTGGGAGCCATCACTTTACCCTTGACCAGTGCACATGTTTCTGACTTGGATGCTTTAGAATACTGTAAATTTTCACTTTGAAAACCCACTCTTGCTTTAAACAAAGTGGTTGTCACAGGTGAGTGAGGAATATTTTGGTCTGGGTTTCCACACAGGGCAGGGAGCTGCCGCCACGCCGGTGGGAACCAGCCCGGTGCTCCTGCTCAGGCAAGACAGACCTTATGCAAAGCAAAAGTTTGTTACCAGCAGACTTGAGCTCAACCATACCTGAGCCCAAGTTTGAAAATTGCTATGAAACTGCAAAACCTTACTAGGGCCCAAGCAGCTTGTTGTATTCAGGGAACACCATCCTTTCCTTGCTTCTCCCTCCCAATGGGAAGACTTAGGATTGCAATTTTTCCCCCCAAAATTCCCGCCGTTATAAAAAGCAAAAGCACCAATATCTCAGGTGTTTCTGTCAGCGACTGGTCAATCCGTAGAAAATTCCTCCCCCATGCCTGCCTTTCGCACAGGTAGCAGAGAGCTCCTGAGAGCAGTAAATTAAGGAAGGAAGGAAGGAAAAATGGTGGGAAGGAGAGGTTTCCAGGACTGTCCACGTGCTGTTGTTGGCATACCCCTTTTATAGGCGGCATTGGTCCATAGGTAACAGAAGCCAACTGCAGCTCCAAAGCTTAAACAGGAGGCATTTTTAGAAACATATCTCTCTGTTTTTTATTCTGGTTGATCTAAACCACAGTGAAATGCTTTGTTTAAAAATTACAAATAGAAAATGGAATATTATTTTTTCCAGAAACTACATTTTACATCAAAGGCATTTTTGAATTGAACATTTCTGATCAGCTTAAATTGTTTTTAAAATTGTTTTTAACACTCCCTGTCAGTATCAGGATTGGTTTCTGGATATACTCTGTTTACTTTACTTTCTGTCTTAGAGGATATAAAATCTGGTGCAGTTTGAAACTTCAGTAGTATCTTTATTGAAGGCTGAGATTATAGATCTGCCAGAGACTGAACTGTTTAAATAAGCTCTCCAAGGTCTCTGTGAATGTATCTCCAGGGGCGAACTGAGATGTCAGACAAACAAAAGCTACTTGATTTTGTAATTCAAGAAATAACTTTCTGCTCATATAAACTTAATGTAGCTCAGACAAACTCACTAACTATTTAAGTCATTTGACAATTTAAATATTCAGTTTAACAATCTAGTTGGTGTTACCTACATTGGCTGGAAATGCAGTATTAAATTGGGAAGGCATCTAACTAGGAATGTGAAAAACTAAAGCACAAGCTCTTCTCTTGCTCTTTTGAGACATTCTTCAACGAGGAAGGTTAAAAAAAGGATCACATTGTGTCAAAAATGTATTCTTTCTTCTGATGTTGTTTGCACCTTTCTACATGGTTCCAAATATGAAAATGTATTTAAATAAATGCATATTTAATATGTTACATTTGACTCTCTAGTTGCAATACTGGATTCTATTGTTAGATTAAAACCTGAATTCTAAATTTTTAAGCAGGCCTAATAATAACCCACAAGGCATATTTGTATGCTGGATCTTTGTTTTAACATAGTGGTGTACTGATTAGACGCTCTGCTCTTGTACACGACCAAAACTTGAGCAAGGTCCTTCTGTAACGTGGAGGTCACAGAGCTAATCCATCCCAAGGAGGAACTATTTTGGATGAATTCTGCACCACCTTTTACACAGAAATGATATAGGTTAAAATAACCCCTTCCCCCCCCCCCCAAAAAAAAAAAAAAGATTAAGAAAGGGATTTTTACCCTAAATCACTTCAGTGATCCAATTACAAGACAGCACCGCAGACAGCTGTCTGGGCACGAATGAAGGGTCAGAGAAGGAAGAGTGGCAGGAGGGAGGAAGGTATTTCCTAACCAGGCTTTGCCATCGAAGCCAGCGTGCCGCGCAGAAACGCCTTTCTTTGCTCTCTGGGTGCTTTATGAGCGCACCACCAGCCAGCCTCGGACACGGCCGCCGAGCGACCCACAGCGCAGGCAGCAAACAGCGCGGCAGGAGAGGGCTTGATCCAGCACGCTGGCGTGAGCGCTGGCGCGATAAGGCTCTGACCGCTGCTTGCTCTCAACTGCTGCCGCCCCACCAAAACACCTCCCTCCCGAAACCGGACTCGTTCCCCGTCCTGCGGCCGCTGCTGGACCCGGAGTTAGAGCATAGCACCGCATCAGGTCCAGAAAGCCAGAAATCCACCTGGTTCTTCCCCCTCCCGTCAGAGATGCTTGGAAGGGGCTTTCCGAGGGACCGCAAGCCGCTTCGGCTTATTCACCTGTCCCCATCACGGTTTGCCTCCCTTGCTGATATCGGGTAACAGCGAGCGAAGGGTTTTCCCCAGCGCCCGTGAAAACGCTTATTCGTTACGGCCGCTTCCTGCGCGCCGCTGCGTTAGACGCTCGCACAGCGACAGCGAGCTCGAAGAGCCGCCTGAGGAGGGCTGAGCCTGCGAGCCAGCCGCGGCTGCTCCCCCGCCGGCACCGGCACCCGCGCGTCCAGGAGCCCCGTGAGCCCCGTGCCCGGCAGCCCGCGGGGACGCCCGTGTGCGCCCGCCGAGGCCTCGGGGACTCGTCACACCTCTCTGCCCTCTGCGGCGCAAGACGGACTGCTAGAGAGCACGAAACCCTGCAGCCTCAGAGTCAGCCTCAGCCTCGCAGGGCGCGAGCGTCTCTCCTCGGCGGCCCGAGCCTCGCGGCCCAGCGTGCGCCCCAGCAGTGCTTACAGCAGCACCACCTCTCCAGACCGGTCGGAGTTTAGTTGGTTTTATAGCATACAAGCAAACAGCTAAATGATTGACTGCAGCAATCGCAGCCAGCCCACGCTCTGCACAGATAATCTGCTGTCACCAGTCAGGTCCTTCCCAGTTCCTTGTACGGAGAGGGAATCAGGGCTAAGAAAGTTACCGCAGCTATATCCAAAGCAAAAAAAAGCAGTGGGGGGTTGTAGCAAAAGCCCTTCACAGTAGGCGAACTCAGTGAGCAATTGCTAGTGCAAAGCACTTATCTTAAAAGCAGAGCTTTGAACACACAACATAAATCATATTACTAAGCATTTCTCACGCTTTACTTTTCTCAAATCCTGCTAGAGAGGTCCAAAAAGCTCATATTACACAGCACCAGAACTGCAGATTCACAGCAGAAATGGGCAATAACAATCAACAGAGACAGGTCATCCACAACCTCTTCTCTTTGACCACCATCCATGACCCCCTGCAGAGGTCCAGAACCGGAGAAACCTCCTACAGCTCTGCTTTGATGTGGTGATGAAAAGTTCAACCCTGTCAATGTCTCACTTTAGCATGAAAGTGAAAGAAAGCTTTTCTCCTTGTTACACCATGCCTCAGCACCTAAGAAATTCAGCGCCGTTGCTGGGGATGCGCCGAGAATCATATGCAAAGCTGTTGTTAGAGCAGAGTCACAGCATTTTACCCCGGCAATGAACTTTTTCCCTCATTTCCATTTTCATTGGAATATCAATTTGCATTTATTAAAAAGCCCTTACCCTCCTCTCCAGAAAAAAATCCTGATCTAAAGAAAGTGATTGGTTTACATAAAATCCTATTAGTTTAGCTGATTGCTTCCAAAACATTTCTCAGAAAGCTTTCCATTACCATACAAATGGTGCTAGGCCTTTTTGCAGGCTAACTGCTAGATAGCGTAATGATTTGGGCAAATATTCATCAAGACAGCTGCTTCGGCGAGACTGGATGCGAGACTGCTGCACGTTATTTAAGAAAACTCCAAGAAATAGCTAATCTCCTTCACAAAACCAACAGCTCAAACAATAGCAGCCCTCTCCCCACGCTCTCACGTCATCCCCCAGCACAGGCACATGGGAAGCACACGTGCGAGGAGGAGTTGGCGGGCTGTGAAGCTTGGTGGGGCTACGAGAAAGGAGGAGGAGGAGGACAAAGATGGGAGAATTTGGGAGAGCAGACAGCAAGGAGGTTGGCAGCACAGTGCGAACATGTGTGGGGATCATGTGCCTGAGAAACGCAGAGAGAGAGCATGCCCGCTGCTTTGGCTGAGCGCTGGCTCCGCATTCTTCATAAATGTCATCATTTTCTCCTCCTCGCTGGAATATCCATGAGATCCCACAGGCTTTGGCTGACCAGTGAAGCTATAAGAGCAAACAATATTATAATCCCACAGACCTCTGTACAAACAGCTCCTAAAGGTTTCTGTGTCAGGTCCACTCCCAAGGCGCAGCTCACCAATACCTCTTTGGGATTACAGGGTGCAACCCTGATTATCTGGAAACAAGCAGGAGTGAGAAGTTCATTCTGGTGTTTGCACATTTTGGTGGGCAGGAAATTCGCAGACTTTATAAAAGGAAAGCTCACCACTGAAGACCTTGCAAAGTCTGCAAACGCTTTGGTAAATCAAGAATTTTGATTCACTGGATGACTGTAGAGGACCGTGGTTATGTGGGTGCTCCCTGCCCCTTTCCTGTAGACATAGAGTATTTTGAAAATGCTCCCCAGGGGTGTTTTTGTGAATCAGACATGTGAGTAAGACAAAGATCCAGATCTAAAACACCACCATAAATTTGGAGGGGTTGATTTCAACCCTGAAGGTTCAAATCTGGGAGAAGGGTCTGGATAAAACTTGAATTTTTACAATAACAACAATCACTGCCATTGCCTTCAAGAGAATAAATCTAATTAACATCAGTCAGTGGATACAGTGGGATGCACTAACAAACTCTGTAACTAGTGTAATGCAGAAAGCCACAATCACCCTCCTTGGCCTTAAAAAAGAGTGAAAAAGATAATCAGTGAATACAAAAGATGTAGAGTGAGAAAGCAGTAAAAATTTAAACATTCAGCAACTATTTCACATAACATTTACATGTAATTTCCTGTTCTAATAAGCCAAAATGGGAAAAAAAAGTATGGAAAAGCTACTGTACAAAGGAGACATCATCAGACATTGCTGAAAATAAAATAAAACATCAAATCTCTGAGACTTCATCAAGGGAGCAAGTAAACGGAACATATGAGTCCTAAGGCTGCGTCTCAGCTCTACTGCAAACAGGATGGCAATCTAACCGCGCGAGCTCCAGGCGAACAAGCAGAATTATCCAATTTGGGTCTGACAAGTACTGTTAACCAGTGACTCCTCACTCCCAGACTATTTTGAGAGTGCTGTGTGGAACCCAAATGCACACACAGATTGCCAGGCACTGCTCCATTTCAAGCATTTCATCAACCAGTACGAACCAGTGACGCAGCACAGGCTGAGCTGTTAATGAAAAACCATGCAGTACACAGAGGAGGTGTGTGTTTTAAAACAGGCATTCACTCCACTCAGCAGCTTTGTCCCCATTCCAGTAAAATTTTCCCAAAGACACCTCTTCGCTCAATTTGTAATTTTCCGGAGACCTAACACATCATTTGGGGTCATTAAATTATGTTTGCTAACGGTCAGAAAGGCACCAGAGCCGAACAGACGCCATCCTGGTGTTCTGATTGAGGTGACAAAGCACAGAGGGAACTTCAACAAAAGGCTCTAATCAGATCTCGCCTTAATTCCAATTTGCAGAGGAAGCTGGAGGGATGAATGCATTTAGAGACGGGTTTCCAAAATTATGAACTCATGACCTATGCCTGTGCATGTATTTATGTTGCACGAAGTACTTAATCCATTTAGCATGGCACTGTCAATGCCAGTGGTAGGTTCCATGTATAATTACAGCCATATCTATAAGTGCAGTATAGCATGATATACATTTGCAGGTCAACAGCTTATTCTTCTAACCACTGACCAAAATTTCCTCTGAGTGTAGGACCCCATCTAGCCAAACCACCCTGCAGGCTGAGCTGGGAGACAGGTCTTAAATCCAGCACTGAAGAGCTGCAAATGCAAGAGGACTAAGCTGGGTCAACCCTAGCAGAAAACTGAAGAGATCAGAGTGTTGCTAAATGCCTGGAAGCTCAGTGGGGACAGGCAGCTGGGTATGTGACACACGTCTCAACAGATAGCACACAGGCAGGAGACCTGTCCCCTCTGCTGCAGGGAAGGGGTGGTGGGGAACAACCACAAACTCGCACGATTTCCTTTGCTTGCCTCTTCTGAACCCGTCTTTCTCTACAGCCTGGGTATGTGAACAAGGAACAGCAGGCAGCTGTCAGAGAAAAAACTTTCTCCTTCCACCGCACTCTGAACCCCTGTCCACCACGCTCCAGCTGCAGCCAGTCCCTGATGCCTTGAGAGAAGTAGGAGAGAGCCAAAGGGAAACAAAAAAAAATTCCTCTCTGAATACATCAGGCCAATTGTGCACTGGGAGGGAAAACCCTTGCTGATTTGAGCCCCCTTCCCATCTGCTCCATGGAGGTGACTGGCCGAGGCAGCAGAGCATGAGATTTGATTATAATTATTGTCTTAATGCAGAGCTGAAATTGTTTTGAGCATGTGGAGCTTCTGGGAATAGGCAAGCATCCAAAATAATCTTTGGACTGCAAACTCTATGACAAAGAAATGGCATAAACCGACAGACATCACAAAATCCTTCAGAGTCTACTTCCTATCTAGCAGGGTTGTCCCAGTCAGTCAGCAATAGTTCCCTCTTTCATTCCGGCCTTGGCAGACGCATTGTTTTCCACAAGGAAAAAAACACATATATCGAGGGACCATCAACCAACACTGCGCAATTAAATAAAACCCAGTGGCTGCTGCGCTGTGATTCTTTCTGCAATCAGTTGTAAGCTGGTGCCTCGCATGCAACACTGGTAAAATTGTGGATTGCAGCAACACAAGCAGGACTAAAGCCCAGACCTATAAAGGTATTTAGATGCCTAAATAGCAGTTAGACATCTAAACATCTTTGTGGATTGACATGCACTTCTTGTGGCAGAAACAACTGTTTTTTTACAAAGATGTAAATAGCTCTATTACAATGTGTATTCCTGAGAACTTCTGCAGAGCTCTTTGCATTGAACAACATCTGTAGGTAAGGATGTGAGAAGCCAAATGCATAGGGCACAGTACCTCCTCTGGCCACTCCTTTTTCCCTCAGCTCCAGAAGTTGGAAGTATTTACCATTCCCTTGCCTCTCATTAAATAAACCTGACTTCCTGGAGGTCGTGCAGAGCTTTTAGGAGTTAGCAGTGCATGGTAAATTAGAAATAATGGGTTTGCTGGCTGGAACATGTTATGCTGTACATCCTTGGCAAATATGTTTGTAGTATTCCATGTCATGAGCTGATGTGTCTTTCTACTTGACGGTTCCTGGTGGCACAGCAGAAGTTGGTTAGCCCCAGGAGGATTTTACCTGATAACTGTCCAGGGAAGCAAGATTTGTTCTCTCCCCTGAGTCTTGCTAATGCCCAGAAACTGTAAAGGAATCTAAACTGCTTATGCTATTCCAGGTGGGCAAAGCACTGTGTAGGGTAAGAGCCCACATAAAGTCACTTCAGCTATTTCTTCTGGCAGTTGTATCCTGCCCAATTCTAAATCCTCTAGGAGTTATTTCACCATAGCATCTATAGGACAAGCTACAAAATTCCTGCTGCGCTGACTTGGCTATGGCTATCCCTGCCAAAGAAATTCACTTAAGCACCCTTCACAGTAATTCAAATTTGGAAAGGACAAGGATAATCTGCAAGCATCCTACACTGTTACTGCTTTGAATTTTGAATGAAAGCCCCTCTCACTGCCTTTAAGTTAGATGTTTATTTTTGTGAATCTCAAGTAAATATGGTAATCAAACACAGCTCTATACGCCAATGCACAGCCATATTTCCTTCTTCCAGTATTCTCCTTCCGAATCGCATTTTCTCCTGGTATTTGGAAGTGCATCTAATGGCAATGTGAAGTGTGAAACCTCCATGGCCTTGCCAAGTGAGAACCAGTCTCCCTGCTGGGAAAGGTTCTAGGAAAGGAAATTTCAGACAATAGGATCAGGTGCTGCCAATATTCAGTTCTAATATTTTTGTCAAGCACAACGTGTTTTTGTTAATTTTACCGCTGCGTCAGACCTGCGAGCCCTGCCTGCTGTGCTCGGGCTCTTCTGCTCTGAAGAATCCCACACCGTGCTGACTTACTTAACCTCTGCTTTGTTGCACGTCTCTATTACTTCGAGTGGAAGGAGAAAGCCATATCCATTGATTACAAACACTGGGCATCTTCAAGATATTTTATACGTGATTAAGTACTCTATAAGTCTGTTTATGTAAGTGTCAGGCCAGATTTCCTCATTTTGTAGACATAAGAAAATATTTTTTGCTTAGTTCAATGAAGCGATTTGTATTCATCTTTACCGACTCCACTATTGTTTTCCCTTGCTCAGCAAGATGTATATTACAGTCTGTTTAATTGTGTGTTTGATCTTTACTACTTAACCAGATCTATTTATCATTACAATGCATCAGTACATTATAAAGCTTTCAGGCACATTTATCAGCACAACAAAGCTTCCACTACATAAGTGTCCTCAAGGGAAATAAAGCAACAACAACAAATACTTTAATGCAATTCACTTAACAGTACAAATAGTTGTAATTACAAAATCTTTAAGTGTGGTTCTTCCATAAATGGTACATTTTACTTAAAATTGCTTTCATAATATTGTAGTGCCTCCAATTTATGCAGCTTATAGTTTCATCTTATTAAAGAAAGCAAAGCCAAGTTAACTGGTTTCTTATATTTTCCCTTTTGCTAGTATGAAGGCAGAACTCAAATTCACTGACGTGCTATTGAAAATTTGGTTAGACCTAATGAAATGGGAACATTTAAAAAACACTAGTTCATGATTAATAACTGCTATAAATACATTACAGGCAGGCACATAATGTTATAGATTGCTGCAAGCCATGTGTGGACTAAGTCTGTAACAATCAATTAACCATTAATTCTAATGTCTGTTAATCATTGATTAACTCTTTATAAACATCAAGTACATTACCCTTGCTGTAAACTGGGACCACCAGGTTATATTACTGGGCTAGTCACGTTTCTTTTGTCTATCAAAGAAAAAGACATATTGTCAATCTGTTTCAATTCCTGCACCACTTTTTATATGTTTACCAACCTTGGATGATATGTTGTTGTTTCATTGGTAGGCTGTTTTTCTGCTTTTGCCTCCTAGCAAGTCACTGCTGACCAAAGGACATTGCAGGAAGCCAGCCTTTACAGCTGAAAACTGTCACATCACAAGGAAAGCCCAGGGAGATTTGTTTCGTCTTATTATACAGTGAGTCATATACAGATTGTCTATATTAAGTGTCTAATTCGGGCATTGCAACTGCTGAAGGTACATGGAAACAGGACCCAGCAGCACCGGGTCTGAACCTAGAAGACATCTAAGGGACTACAGTAGGCAGCCTAAACACTGCTCTGAATAACTTCTGCTTTTTTTCCCCATAAATCAGGGTAGCGACCAGCAGCACTTTTCAGACCTCCAGTTACCCTTCCACCTACAATGAAGTCTCTTGCCTCCAGACAATGGAAATGGGAGGTTCACCTTCACCAGGTTCCTTAGAAGTTGCAAAGTAAATTAAAAGAGCTAGAACTCCTACCAGCGAGAAGGACGAAAAATGAAATGATGAGTACAAATATTAGAGCATCATCAGTAAGGATGCAAAGTCAAGTACTGGGAAGTTACCAAAATCCAGGCTTAAGACATTTTATGAACCCTCAATGTGGCCATATCAGCATGAACTTTATGCTCTTTAAATGAGAAGCATCACACCGTATTTTCACAGCATTATATAGCCTCAGTCCATTCAGAAGAACAGTGCCTCATTAATAAAAACTGCTCAAATATCTGCTTAGTGGGCACTGTTGCTGCTCAGACCTGATGTACTATCACTGCTATTGAGTCTGATTTTAACATACAGACTTCTTTTAATGTCCAGTCTGCCAGAGACAGGGAAAAGGAGAGGAAATCTAATTCTGTCCATGCTGCTCATCCTTCCGGAACAGCCAGTCACATGGGAAATTCCTGCCACATTCTAAAACATTATAATTCAGATCATTGTTTCAGGGCAAAAAAACCCTCTCCTTTTCCAAGTGAAACCTTTACCAAGGGAGAAGGAGCACTGAAGGCCACTGAGGAACTGATGTGTGCAATGGACCAGTTTAATGTCCCAGCATCAGTGAAGAAGACGTACAACTACCTAAAATGGTACGGTTAGCAGAGTATCAAGGTGCAAGGCTGTAAGTAGTATTGTTAGGGAACAGAGCAGAAAGGGCAGGACAGGCCTGGATGCACGCATGGAAGTGAAATTTGTCGGAAAGGAGCCAGCCGAAAGCACTGCTATCACCATAGAGAGGAAGAGGGGGAACTGGAAACTTCCCCATGAGGGCCCCTAAAAGCTACTGAGAAAACAAAAAAACAGAGCATGATGGAAATCTGTAACCTGAGACATCTCAAGTAGGCAAAAGCACTAGGACATACTCTATAGTGAACAAAACCTCACACTGTCAGGATAATAACCTGTGTAATCTATGTGCAGGCTTTGAAAAATGTCTAAGGTGTCCATGCTTCCCCTCTGTTTTTTAAGGTGCCTTCATACTTGCACATATAAAATATTTGGAGCAGGGACCATCTTCAAATATGTATTTATAAATTTATAAATACAAGTATGCATTTACAGAGCCTCTATCCTGAATAGATCTGAGGTCTCTGAGCCTTCTGTAATTTAAAAAGTGTAAAATAACTGAACTCTGATTAATATGTGAGCCAGGACAGACACAATTTTATTAACAGTCTCACAAGTCTACCTAATATGTTATCCTTGTCTAACTTCTGCCCCGGTGATATGATGACAAATTCTATTGCTGAAATGCTCTCAGTAGGCTTAAATTCCGAACAACCAATATGTCATTAAGAATGGGAACGTTTACAGACTTTTAAACTGAAGATCCTTCATGCACAGTATCCAAGTATGCCATAATAGCTCGTAACAAATAATATTTATAGAGGTAGCTTAAAACAGTTGCAGAGAAATCACAGGCACATTGTTTTAACTGAACGTTCACTATACGTAGATTCAATGCACAAAGTGTCTGTTTTGCCACCTAGTGGCTATTACGGAGAGATCATCTATATTTTTGTGCCTTCGTCACTGCACTTCTGATCCAAAGTGCTCACCAATTCTAAGATCTTTGAGGAAAGCAACAACACGAGATTGCAGTGATTATGACATTTGTAGCAATTATAAAACAGATCCCCTGTAGTTCTTGAATTTAGCAGAGAAGTCAGTAAAAAAGCTTGTATATCACAAGCTGGGTACTTCAGAGCCAGAATACAGACCTGGCTACAAAGAAAGAGTAGCAAGGACTTTCTGAGAAGGAAATTTGAGAAAACAACGATTCAGCATTCTGAATTTATTCCTACCATAAAATGCAGAGATTAGCATGAAACAAGCTTAGATCATTTATCTCAGTGAAGCCAAAGGTTTGGGTTGGTAAGTGGCTGCCGCTCAACACCTCCACAAGCTCAGACTTGCCAGATGGAAAAGAACATTATTGCACTGGCTTCTTTTATTACATTTTCATGTATTTAACTTACTGCGAGGGTCACACTGCAAATTCTGTCTTCTGACAGGTCCTTATACTCAACCAGGCCAAGGCAGCAGCAGGCAAACTTTCCTTCCCAAGGCTGAGCAAACACTGTATTTCTGGCAGTCCAGACACCTGGAATGAACATACTCAACAATAATTTTTAAAAATCAACATATCATTTGGAGGTGTCCTAATAGAAATAGCAGGGTTTTTTTGAAAGCAGAATGGCTCAAATACTGTTTGCTTTCAACCTGGGCATTATAATGCTACAACAAAATGTCCTAACAAGCCCTTTCTTCCTGGGAATCTACCTCCCAACAGTGATTCGAGAGACTGATGGAGCTGAGCTTACCTATCTGTTTAACAGTGGTTCCAACGTTTGGAGTTTTAAACCTCTCTGTAATAGATATTGTTGGATGAATTATTAAAACATTTCAGCCTTTCTTTCTGAAACAGCACCATAGCCTGGAGAAGTTTTTCCTCTTGTGCTTCAGGGACACTTTTGCTCCTGGGGACAGATTTTCAAAGGGGATACAGGGGATAAGAAGCAGTACACAGAGGTATACTGGCATTTCATTTCTGTAGTGTGCATTTGCTAAATAATTAAGCAGCTTTAAAAACAGTATCTAAGTTTCAATGCCATTAGAAGTTCTTACCATACAGCACTTGGATCTGCAGAGAGAAGGTCTATGGTTTATTCTACTTTAACTTTAGGCACTTAATTAAAAAAACGACATGAGGAGCTATTCTTCCTAAGCTTTCACTTAGGTCACTGAAAAGAAGCAGAAGAGGGAACGCTACCATCTAATGGTTTGTCAGTGGTCTTTTTAAAGGAAAACCAGCGGTATCTGCTTAGATCTGAACTGGTAGTTGTCTTCTGACAAACACATCACAAACTACCGGAAATCTCTGGCAGCTCTACTGACAATTAATTGCAGATGACAACTAGAACGCTGCGAGGATCGCAGCAACATCACAAACGTTATATGACTTCCAGCAGCATTGGACATAATACATAATTAGAGTTCTTCAGATGAAGAGATCCTGTCAGAGCACTCTGGAATGATAAATTTTGTTCCTGGATGCATAAGAAAACTCAAGTGGGATATATGCAGCAATCCAAGGGGTCGCAACTTAATATTACTCGTTCAACAGGCTTAGATTTTCCTGTGAAATCAGATCAGATATAAGCTATTAGTCACATAATGCAAAATTGTGGCTTTATACTTTGAATGTACAGAGGTTAAAAAACTCTGAAAACAAGCTGTGACTCATGGTGCAGACTTCTCATGTCTTACCTGTGCTTCTTACAATGCCCAGGCTGTATCCAGTGCACAAGTCCAGCGTTGGTCTGTGGGAGGAAAAGAAGAAAAAAAGACAATTTTTCGGAATATGAATTCTCAAAAACCTCCAATTTCAACAATCCACTTGAAAGGACATGTTTTCAACTTTATGCTTGGAATGGAAAGTGATGGCCTTGTAGCTAATTACAAATAGTTAGAATTATGAAGATAAGAGAATAAAGCTATCACCATAGCTTCATAACATGATAAACACATTTCACATATACTAGGCCTTAAAAAAACATGAGAATGCAAATACCCAAATCAATACATAGCAAAAAAATTTTGGAAGTCCCCCAATTCCATTTTGATAAGAAATCTAGGCAAATATGTCACTGGAAAACACCACAGGCCAATTCTCCTTTTTTTGTGGTTTCAGTATAAGAAAGTTTAGGTAAAGCAGGGACTTAACTTTACACAAGAGCTTCACTGAAATTCTGCTGAACAGCAACGCAGATTTAAATGGGACTTTACTCTGAAGCTCTCAGGTGGGCTGAAGAGCAAGTACAGCTGCCTGCTCATTTCTTAGAAAAGAGCACGCGCTGCAAAGCTGACAGCTGTGTTTGAGGCCACTGGCTTCAAAAGGCATTCAGCTGCATCTGGTGGGACACTTTGGAAATGGCTGGAGGGGGTTGGAAACACAAGTCCGAGATGTCCGTTCCTCAGCGGATTTATTTTTAGATGTTGACTTGCTGCCCTAACTCACAGGGTTCATCCAGGGAGGACCAGCTCCATAAACTTTTCCTGAACTGTACAAGGATTCTGCTTTGGCAGAACATCGGAAGAAACAGCATTCTTACTGTCATACCCATACATGAATGTCTACCTGTAATACATCAAATTTGACACATAAAAAGACTCTTGTGGCAATTTATTTCGTTCCTTTTTATTACTTTAAAATCTTTGTAACTCAAAATATATTTAAATATTTAAATGCAATTTTTAAACTTACTTATCTTCATTTCTTGAGCTGATAGTCAATATTTCCAAACAGCAACAGCTCATCCTTTTCAGGCAGCGTATGAAAAAGGGGGATAGATATGCAAGTTAAAGACTGTGCAAGTAGCATATGTTTTCAATGGATTAGCATGCTCAAAGAATGATCTACATTGTCTTGGAAATGTCTCAAAGGATTGCCTCTAATTGTTCCAAGGACATATTTTAGTCTGTTTATGGTGGCCTTGACACGCACGGTCACCAACCCCCCCCCAAAACAAACCACCCTTCCTCAAAAAACCACCATGTTATGACTCTGAGCAGAAACGTAAAGGCAAAGTGCCGAGACTGCATTTGAGGAGCCATAATTGTTTCTGTAGCGCAGAAAATCGAGGAAGGAAACTCCAGATGAGGACCTGCATAAGAAAAAAGGCAACCTGGCTGTCCCAGTCTCAAAAGTGGATGTAGAAGATGAAATATGGATATGGGTTTAGAGAGGTAGCGTGCATGGAAGTCAGCCGAGGAGAGCTGAAAAATAGGTGATCTGTCCTGAGTTGGAATTTACAGAGAGAGAAAGTAGAACTGACCAAAGGACATTTTTTCTAAAGAAAGGAAAAATTCTAAAAGTAATGTCCCAGGTCTCCTGAACACTAGAAAGAAATGAAGAACACCAGGAGGCAAATGGAGAGGGACAAACAGCCTGATACGAGGTACAAGACCCAGATAAGGCAAATTCTGCAACAGGTAGACACACAAGTTGACGCAGATGGTGGGACAAAAGCAAATAGTTGATCTATGAAAACATGACTACTTTGAACACTTGAGTATATGCTCAACTTTGAGCTTTCACAACTAATGAGGTGCTCAGCTCTACTTAGGCAGATACAGTCTGAAGACTGAGAAAGTGATTAATCAAGTACTTCAAGCACTTGTGTCTTTGCAGGAAGAGAGTTTATCAAGGAAATCAGAAAGTCAGTGTAGGCAAGAAGAAAACAGCTGAAAGTCTCAGAGAAGGAGATCAGGAAGTCTGTAATTTCATCTGCAGAAGATAACCATGTTTAACCAAGAACTATGCTGTTCTAAAGGTCAAAAACAGAGGGCCACAAAATAAAGGCTGCACAATACAGTTTATCTGGGAATGAAAGAAACTGAAAAAGAAAACAGATGAATAATACAGTTTGGTCTTCCTGGAAGATGTGTCACTGACCTCAGTATAAAGGAGAGAATTGGGGTCAGCCTACATGACATAACGTTGAACATGAAACAATAACTGGAATTTAAAGTCAGGGAAAGCCAAATTAAATAAAGCGCTTTGAAAATTATAGTGAGGGCTATTACCCATTTAAACCAACTGTCAAAAGAAATAGCAAAATCCCCATCTCTTGACATTTTAATATAAAGACCAGAAATCTTTCTGAAAGATTTACATAAGTCAAAACAAGATATTAGGTTTAATAATGGAACATATGACATTTAACAGCTTTATTTAGTGGCCAGACAATATGATCTATTATTACTCTCTGCCCTTAAAACCAAATACTGTTCCCCCTGCTCAGTTTACAAAGGATAGAGAGGTTGGAGCAAACTGAGTAAAGGCACTGGCTGTGCTGCCCTCTCCTTCACGCGGGACTGACCTTATTGGAGCATCTACTGAGATTAAACAAGAGAAGAAAACTCTTTGATCTGAGGCAAGGACTAAGCTTGTAAACAGCCAGATTACAGCATCCCAATCATTTGGAAAGCCAGCTTTAATCAATTGAGGTGAAAGGCTGGACAAGAAAATAATAAGGCATTTTCTAAAAAAAAAAAAAAAAAAAAGCCAAACCAAACCAAAACCATACCAAGGGAAAAAGCCTTGAGGCTAGTTATAAAGGAAGCCAAAGCATTTTCCACTAAATGGAAAGGGCCTTTAGTTGTTAGTTTGGTAGCAACCTTGCAGGATGCTTAAACATTTTCACATTTTGGATTGCAAAAACAAAATTGCAAGATCAAAAAAAACCCCAAACTTCAGGACTGATTCACAGACACTCCAGTTGAAAAACCTGTCCCAGAACCTCCCCACTCTGACAGAGATCTTTTCCCAATCACCATTCACACTTGTTTTTTCATATGCCAGCAATTCTTTAACATCTTTTTCCTCCTATTTACTATTTATAAACAATCACTTCCCCAACTCAGCATTTGCTTTCAGCTAAACAATCCAAGTTATTCTAATTTCCTCTCACTTGATAAGTCCCCCACACCTTCAGTCATTTTGAGAGTCTGTTTTTGCTGTTATTTCAGCCTGAGTTCATCCTTTTGAAGATGCATGAGCAGAATTATAAATCAAACCTTACACAAGGTGTCCTGGGTAGCACCACTAATACGTACTTATCTCTACCAAAAACACTTTGCCTGATGCACCCCTCACCGTACCGTTCTCTCCCACAGCTGCACCATGGTGGCAATCAATCCTACTGTGGGCAACAAACACTCTCCGACTCTTTGTTCTGACAAGTTCCCAGCTTATAACAAAGTTTCTGTTTTGATTTCCAACTACACGACAGATTTCTTTCCCATTTCTAATAGCCCATTCTTTGATGTTACCCAAATCCCGTGCAAACTCCTGAATCTCTTCCATATTGATGATGCCAACAATCTTTGGGCCATCAAGAGCAACGGTTTTGTCGGCCCATTTCTTGGCTAAGATCCTTAATTCAAATAACAGCAACGAAAAGGTGGAGCAACTGCTGCTAGAGGCAGACACTTCAATTACCTCCCCCTTTAGGCCAGCTCTTCACTTTTCACACTGCCACAGGTCATCTCTTCTGGCCCCCTTCTGCCAATGCCAATGCCTTGTCCACTTTACATTCCCCACTAGACCCCATCTTCTTCTGTATAAACTTTATATGGCACATACTTCACCAGATAGGAAATCTAATCACATTTCCGCTACCCAGCAAAATCGGTCATAAAAGACATATAGTGAGTCTGCATAGTAGCCTTTGTTTAAAGTGGTGCATTTTTCCAATTAGTCATTTACATCAAGTCTTAATTTTTTTTTATCCAGTGTTTGGTCTAAAGCTTTTCAGACTATAGCCCAGAAGTGAGTATAAATCAGTCTTGTCATTGCCTGGATCACTCTTCCTTTCTGCTTCAAAACAAGCAGGCATTATAGTTAACTTTCCAGCAATCAGGCTGACAGATATATTTGAAGTGCTAGTATAAAAGCATCAAACATTTAACATCACAGGGGAAAAGCCATATTACACCCATCAATGCAGTAGTTCAGGCTCAAATCCTGAAAAAAGTTTTGTCTAAGCAAGCCCGGATGGCAGCCAGAGCACGTGCACAGCTGAAGGACAGGAAGACTCAGAACTGCATCTGAGAACCACATGCAGTAAGTACTGGTGCTTTCATCAATTTATTGATTCACTGGAAACAAAATGTGTTATCTAAGCGATGTCAAAACTGATGCAAGAGAAGGATAAAAAACCTCAAATTTCCTCAAGAAATTTGCTTCCTTTGGTAGCAAATGAGACTGTCAGCAATTCTTTGCAGCCAGATGTTAAATGTTTGGTTTACATACGTTAAAGAAACATCTTCAGCCCTACAAAGAATCATCTTAAAACATGAATTACCAATGAAACGTGAAAAACAAAATCCCCCTTCAACTGCAAGAGACGGCATTTGATTTTCTGCAAGTTTTTGGCCATGAAGCTGATGAGAACTCTGTGTGGGGATAACTGGCAGCTTTATGGCAGCTGTTTTGTTTCACTGAGGGAATAGGAATGCTTTTACTACCAAATAAATTGTAATGGATTACTTTTTTGGCTCTAAAAGTTCAAGGGAAAAAACTTTCAATCTTCCATGGAGACAGAATTTCACTCTCTATAGTGCTCCTTCAGTACAAAGCTGTAAATTGCTGTTGTTCTTGATTTGCAGCCTCCTCGTATTTTCCTAGCAGAGGTGGAGACCCCTCCACAGGCTCGTGGAGTGGGGTTAGTAACTCTTCAGAGATCCCACAGAAGTAGGTCACTAACCGCAGGTGGAAAGTTGCTAGTTTAGATTAACGGTGAACAAGTAAACTAGAGACCACCTAGAACGTTTATCTCCAGGTTCACTTTCCACCATTCTGAATTGCAATTTTTTGTCTTGCTTTTTAAAGCATGTAGGGATGAAGGACATCTTAAACAGCAGCACAGCAAAGGCCAAAACAGCCGCTAGCTGAACTCCAATCTGCCTTAAAAACAGTTCTGCCTGCGTTCAAAGAAACAAGCTCCCTCAAGATAGGGAATATAATTACGTCCTGCTGCACACTTCCATCATCACAAAAGCAAATAACACAATGGACACTTCGCATGTTGGACTTCGGCAAAAGACGTTTATTATTATTGTCATGTTGCTGCGGTACCTCCTCTGCTCTGCCCACAGTGGTGGCATAAAAGCTGTTACCATATTGTAGCTGATGATGCCGGTGTACAAATCAAAATCCATCTTAATTTCAAACTCCATTAGAAACACAGGAAAAAAGATCAACATTCACGAAATGTAAAGGGAAAAATGGTACGGAAAGAATTTTTTTTTTATTATTTTTCAAGCTTCCAAGACGGTATTACAAACAACAGAGAGCAAAGTAAAGCTAGAAATGAAATACTTGACAGCATCTGTTTAAAAATTACAGCTAAGAAACCTAATAAAAGTTGAATAAACAGTTACTAGAAATAAAAATTTTTACACATATGATATTTGTCTGGGATTTTTATTTCTTTAAAATAATTCATACAAATGGTTACAGTCACAAACATGATTTTAACCAAAAATATTGCTAGCCTACCACATTACCAGGAAGGAATCAATGTAGGCAATGAAATGCTGCTACTTTTCAGTAGTCTAGTGCCTTTTTCGCATACCACCAATAATATATACTTTAACTGGTGACAAAAAGCACAATGCTCGTTTATACAAAACCTTTTTTTCCTCAAAATCTCTTTGCAAGGTTGTCTTCATTTTGAAATAAGGGAATTCATGCCAAAATCAGGAGAAACTGCTTTTCTTTTGTTTACTAAATTATTCTAAAAAATAAGACAAGCAGGTAGAAAAAACAATGCACTGTGTGGCGTAGAAAGAAAAATGGGAAAAATTCATTGTCCTGAGAAGTTTGCCAACTGCCTCATTTTTGGGCATGTTTTAAAATATAAAAGAAAGGATTTTTAATCTCAAAATTGGTTTGCTGAATGCCTCCCTTATGTTTTTCCTTGTTGACAGCTAAGCAAACAAACCCTTTTTAATGTTCTAAAAACTGTACACAGACAAGTACATTCATGATATAATTAACTACTAACTTCTCTTGCTTAACAAAGAACCCATAGGACACAGAAACAGTGAATCAGTCCACTGGACAGGGACAAACTACAATTTATACGGAGGAAAAAATGTTTCCAAATCTTCTTTTTGTCTCCCACCTTTTCCTTTTATATTGTATATTGGACCAGTTTCTAAAACAATAGTCGTCTCCTCCTGTAAGTTCATGGTTTTGCCTTTAATCAAAATCCAGGGTTTTGTTTTGTGTTTTTTTTCCACACGCTGAAGTTGAGATCTCCAATGCTGGGAATGCTGTTTTCTTAGGCTACAATTGGTCGCTTGGGTGGTCTCTATCAGCTTCTGGTTTGACAGTTTGGCCAGGGGAAGGAGCATGGGGCGGGTGGGCTACAGCAGGGAGGCCGTGTGATAAAGACATTGGGTTGGGGACTATTCCTTCTACTGCTGTAGGTATGCCAGTTGGAGCCACACTTACAACACCTGGGGGATACCTGCTGAGAGAAGGAAATAAGAACATGTGTTAAAACCAGGAGATGGCTGACAGGAAAGCCCGCCTTGCTTCCGAGAACTACAGAGATGTCTGTTTTATTTTCAGACCAGATGTGTTAGTATGGCTCAAGATGAGATACCATATGCAGATGCTGTTAAATAAAGCAATAGATGCTGTATTTTATCCAAATGAGAAATAAAGATTTGCTAGCTTTTTCAGATTTAATAGCACAAGTGACAACACCACAACAGAAACAACCTGGAAGTGCTGCTCCTCTCTGAAAGTACGATCCTGAACTACCTCGACAAGAAGTAATTCAGGTTAGGTGTGCACAAGAAGTATCTATCCTCCATGATTTTTCCTCATTTTACCCTTTGGGGATTTTTTTTTTCCCTCCTTCTTTCTCATGTGGAAATTTTGTGCTGGTTTGCAAAAAATATTTCTTTAAAATAATCTTGCAGTTGTAGTCCCCTAGGAGAGCAACCACATCCACACACTCTTAAGATGACAAATTCAAGCCTATTACACCTGAGTAGTTTTTTCCACTCCAAAATTGCCACAGTACTTGTCTGAAAGAGGATCAGTATTTGTTACACAGAGAACAAATGCTTTAGGCAGACTGCTAGAAAAAGATACAAACTCAAGCAACTGTGCACGGTTTTAAAGATTTGTTACTCTTCCCAGATGAACGCCAAAGCCTAAATATTTTAGGAATTTAGCTAAAAAATCACCCTGTGATTCAACTTGATTTTATGATGGCTCTGATATTTACCAGGATAAAAAACCTTGCAAATCTATTGTTTGCAGTCCCCAAGTTCAGATGAGATTGATGAACACTGGTATTTCATGGTGCTGATATATATAAACAACAGCTACACATGAATGCTTTTACAAAAATATGCTTTCTCTTTAGCCAAGTACCTCAGTACTGATTTGCAAGTGATCTCATACTGGCCATCTGCATCGACCCTCTGGTCCCCTGCCCCATGCCATCGCAGAGCTGCATACTCATCCTTTGTTCTCTTCTGCTGCATTCTCCTTACTCAAGTGCCTTAGCGAGAGAGTTACCCGTTTTATAAGTCTGAACACACATGACTACTACTTACTCACTGTGGCGTTTGCTACCCTATTATTTATTTAAAATTAAATGGGAGGAACCACACTTGTAGTCTAGTCAAGCTTTTTCAAGTGTCACAATATTCGGCAGCTGATTTTCTGGTCACCAGTGTCTCCCACACTGAATGCCTCAGGGAATTTCACACCATTTCAATAGCAGCTTTTCTAAAATAATGTACGTTTGCGTTGCTCATCCTAAGTTCCCTCAAGCAGCTAGAAAATCAGGGTAGAATTTATCTAGAACAGCAAGGAAACTCACAGGAAGAAAAGCAGCTTCCACCACAGAAGCATCACAGGAATTGCCTTTCACAAACACCCTGCCATCATGGCTATCTGATACGACACAACGAAGATGAAGACACTGTACATCCTGGAAAAGATTCCTACAGATCATAACACTGACTGCAATTTGGGATGAATAACCAATGTGCGAAAGACCACACGATCCGTAGGGCAAAAAGCTTCATTCCCAGGGTACAACCCAAGGAACTCTGCACATATTTATGGCGTTTCTTACGCTAATTTCTTCTCCAGAGAAGTGCCTTAAAATTAATTTGCAGTTGCTAATGGAATTAGTTGCTTGTTTCAGTACTTCAATTTGAATCTTATTAATCAAATTTGCTTTAATTCCTATGAATACTGTCCGACTGGGTATTGTTATATTTATTCAAATCTGATTTTCAAATGGCTTATCTATTACCCTGGGTATTTGGTGGGGGAAAAAAACAAAAAACAGGAAATGACTAAAACTTCCGTTTAAAAGATGAGCCTCTTGCACATAGCAACTGTTTCTAACAAGGAATCTCTAGTTTCTAACGACATCATCCCCACGCATCAAAATACTTGAGCTAGCACAAATCAAGGAGATACCAAATTCTACAACCGTGTTTCCCCCATGAAGAAATTCAGAGCCTCCCCTTTTGAAAACGGCTGATCCTAGGTCAGGGGCATTAACAGTTATCTTATAGGCAGAGTAAGCAGTTCAGACTAAACACCTGTAATTCTGATTTGACTCTAGGCACTCTCTCTGTATATATAGAATAATCCTCTTGGACATTAGGTTGTAACTTTTCTAACTGGGATTTTGTCCACCAGCACCTCTCCTCAGAAATACGCTTCCTAAAGACCTCTGGTAACATCCAGAAGCCCTACAATTGTTTTGGTTGTCCTAAAGCTACAGAGTTACAATAGCCAAAATAGTGATAACATACCCCTCTACAGAAGCTGCATTTTGCTTGACAACTCTCATCTCCTAACCCTATTTTGCCATGCTCTTTTGATATTTCTGCCCACTTTTAATTTAATCATCTGTGTTGTTCAAACCTCTGTTATCTCTGAAAGGAGGGCACATAAATTCAGCAGCCTCTACATGGGCATTTCTATCCTACGTAACTTTCCTTTATGTTGCTATTTATTTCTTCTCCTATTCTTAATCAGCAAATATATTTCCTCCAGCACTTCATAAAGCTGCTCTCAATCTTCCACCTCTGGGAGCAGTCAAAACACCTGCCAGATAAAATGTCCATTTAATTAAACTTTTGCAAAAGCAAAAGCGAGAGATCAGCTACATCTCCTCTGCTACTTCATACTCTTCCTTCCCCTTTCCCCATTTAGTATCACTTTATAAAGAAAATTACAGTAGCCCTCTTAACTGGGACTTAAAAGCAACTTTAATTTCCACGTTAGTCTCCCACATTATTATTTTATTTATACTACAGAAGCACTTTGAACTCACTATGTTTGGCACTGCACACGAAACTGAGTCTGTCTCAAAGAGTTTACAATTTAAACAAGTGCTGCATCTTAGGTACCAGGAGGAGTCTGAAAATCACTGATAAAGTACCTTAATATGAAATAATTTGTGAATGGTTACCATTATCTGACTACGTGGATTCTACTCTCATCCAAGTACCTCTTAGGTACCTGGATACTCTCATCTTGTACCTGCTAGAAGGCAGAAAGATGTGTCAACATTTCTATAAATTGCATAATCACTGTTTACCAGCTGTCAAATGTCACTGTGCCTATGTACCAGCCTCCCCTGCACTCTGTGACATAGGAAATGGCAGGGTGTTTACTTAACAAGCAGCTCAGGAGCAAGTACACAGTAATAACACATAAGCAGCATATGCATTGCTGCTTCACCAAGACCATTACATATAGTTCCTTCTCAGCAATATCATTAATCTTTACTCAAGGGATCCATCCTGTTTGCTTGACCTTTTCTGTTGATACGGTGTCTTGCATTTTGCATAGTAAATGGTTTTGTTTTCCACAGAACACAATGATATTCAGACGATCTGGATTATAGCTGCTGATGAATGCTCAGTGTTCTTTGCTTGTGATAACATCTGATAATTTAGGCGTTCTGTCCTTTATTAAAATTCAAGTAAATGATATATACAGAATTGTTAGTTTTAGTTCACCAAAAGAGCTATTTGCATTTTTTAACATATAAACTATTATCCCAGGTCTTATCTCCTAACACAATTACATGAAGATGATACAGCTATTAGCACATCTGAAACACTGCACTTCCTGTGAAAGAGTCCAGAACGCAACTAGTTGAATATAATCTTGTAATGCAAAGAGAAGACAGACAAATTTGTTTTGAAAAATCAATTCAAGTTCTGTAGTTAAGACAGAACGGAATTTAGCACATGCAAACACTGCTTCTGAAATTGATTCCTTCATAAAGTCTATGCTTCAAGTTCCATACATTTTATATTGCACAGAAGTAACAACCGCTCTTACCAGCGCTCAAACACTATTTTATTACCCCTCAGAAAAGAAGCTTTTTATGTTTGTGGTATGATTCTACATTCTCTTTTGAAATTGCCCCACTGAGTTTTATTTTGCTTTTGAAAAAAGTTGTGAAGTCAAAACTTAACTTGTGATTAATTTTCTCTATTGAAAAGATGACTGAAACAATGTCTAAGAAGGCATTTAGTTCCATGCTCCTGTTGCTCAAATTAAATATGAAAGGTCTTTGGCTTGTAATTAAACATTAACTCCCAAAATGTTCCTAAGTTAAAATCCATTTTGAGTTGAGAGACTGGCTTCTGCCAGACTTGTGACCCCAAAAATGAGAACAAACAACTGAATTTTATATTTGGGCAAGCAACCCTGCTCTCAACTGCCATGGCACAGCTGTAGTTATTACCCCCAGCTCAGAAACACCTGCCATTGTAAGTCTCAACAGTATTCAGCTACACCCTCAGTGGTCCAAACTCAAGTCAATGAAACTACATGATGTGTGGAAAAGAGTATGTGTTTGAACTTTCCATTTAAGCAAGCAAAAACAGCCTTCTTGATACTTAGGGCTATTGATACTTTTTCCATAAATAAACATCTTGAGCTGATCTGAGATATATGTACGTTGATCAAATCAAAGTTGGGATTTTTCTTTAATGTGCTTACGGCTACTGATAAGGAGATTGTGGTGAAGGGTGGTGACCCTCCCCACTGTCGTCTCTCCATCGCTTTCTGACCAAAGTGTTGGAACTTTTTGTGACATTAGAGCTTTGCTTCACTTCCCAGCATAGCACAGCTGGGTTCTCATATGGAAGAATGCAGAAAGAATTCCCACAGCCATTAAAAGTATGGGATAGTCCTCCTACAGAAGGATGAAGATAAGAAAGATGTATGAAGAATGAGAATGGAAACATTAGGAGAAAAAAGTAAAAGAGAAATAGTGAAAGTAATGCACTGTCCCTTCCCTCAAGGCACTGCCTTTCAGCAGCAGCTTACAGCTTTCTCAGCCACTTTCATCCTACTTATGGAGGAAACTCCATACTGGAAGATAAAATTGCAGATGTTTTTCATAAATAAAAATAGTGTGAAGCTGACTATGAGGAAAAATGTACTGCTAGGAGAGCTGCTAGGAATAAAAGGACAGAGAAAGATTATCAAGCAAATAAAGTAATTAAGGAATATACATACTTGACCGGTCAGTGAAAAAGCTGACTCTGCTTTCACAGTTGATCAAGAATACATTAAGTCCCTCAAATGCTTTATAAGGAACATTCTAAAAATTATATGCAAAATTTAGAAAATACTACTTTAAATATATTTTCATGATCACCACAAGCTATTCCACCGTATTCATTACTAATTTTATGTTCTCTCATGTGTCTGAAGGCCACCAAAACACATAACAGTAGTTTATTATTACTGTAAGTCGTTCTGCAGGCAACTATCATTACCTTCAGCAAAAAGAACATAAACTTCCACTGCACTCACTGCAGATGACCAGCATGTTTTGTCGGAATATATAAAAAACATTGTTCAGGTATTACTATTACTAACCACAAAAAAAGATAAGGAAAGGAAACTTACTGACACACTGCGTGACTGATTTCAGAAAGCAGTGAAGTAAGATTTTTCTCATGAATGCAACAATTATAAAAGCAATGTACTTGGGGCCTAATCCAAAACCGGTTCATTTATTAACAGGAAGGTCTTTTCTTTATGCTGGAATACTTACCTCTGAATTAAGGAGATATTGCTTTTACATCTGCAGCATGCTTACCTGTACGCAGCACCATTAAGCTCTGGATGAACAACTGCGGGATCCATGCTGGCCCAATGCGTAGCTGCAGTCAAATGATCTTTGTTAACACAGTTTTTCAGACTGTCTGGAATACGACCTAGGATGAAGTGAGGGAAAGGGAGGGGAAATGCAAAAAAATTTCATATGCTATATGCTCTGAATGCATATGTATTAAAATAGTTATAAACATCTGCATATATAAACAGTACGTAAAATCACACTATAAGCTCATTTTTAGTCCTCACTGTTCCCCTTTTGTCTGGGACTTGGCTACTAATACTTAAAATGCTCTGCATAGTTTTTATTTCTCTGTCGCTCTAATTATCTTTTATAACCAGGATCTGAATAAAACCATAATCACTAAGATTCATCCTTTCCCAGAAGCTAAAGCTTGAATATACAGCATGGTTTCCACTCAAATTCAGTAACACAGACTCCTGCTCTCTAACTTCACTTTTCTCCTTTTTCCCCCATGTATAATAGTAATAATAACAATGATAATAAAAAATCTGTGGAAAATCTGGGATAACATGAGTATGACTGAGATTTTTTTCCTGCCCTCCTGATCTTACACTTCTTTATCTCAACTGCTCTTTAAATTTATTTACTATAATGTATAAATCCTCAACCATTTCCTTCTTTTCTAAGCAAAAATGAAAATACATCAGAAAACTTCCCTCTTCAGTTCTTCACTACCTTTACTTAATGTCATTCAACCCCTAAAGTACAATTTTAGTTTAAGGCACAGATACTGGAAAATCTGTCAACCCAATTCAAAACATACTGGACAAGCCTCTGTCTTCCATGAAACTATGTCCAGCCCTGTAAAAAATGACATGAACAGATATGATCCGTATTTCCTCTACGGCAACTGGAATATTTCTGCCTACCTCAATGGGAGATCAACTGGATCCTATGTTTTTTCTGACATTTGTTTTAATGCATTCTTTCTGAAATTTAATTTTAGTGTGCAAACACAGAGGTGGGAAGAGCCAAGTTTGAGTTAAGCTCCACTACTGTTGGCAATAATATCCCAGAAACCCTTTCAAAAACTGACCATGCTCCATCATTAAGGTATTTAATAGCTTTGTCTCCATTCTCCTCCTAGAAATTTGATTAAAAATTTGATTTCATTTGACTACTCTTTGCCCGCGCTTTCTGTTCATCAGCCTAGCTATGATGGGGTTGTAAAAAAAAAAAAAAAAAAAAAAAAAAGTGTCTTTTCACTGAATTGCTTTTTTCTAGTGGGATGCTATCAAATACTTGTGCCTCCATGGCTTGTGCTTAGGTCACCTGAACTTCTCACATCCTATGCAGAAAGGGCTTCTTAGTTCCAAAATCAGACAAGACAAGGTACATGCCCCAGTACCGGTGAATTCCCACTGCTCTCCTGATTGGAAACCATCTTATACTTTCTAGCCTTAATATATATCCATTTAATCCTCTGCCAAAATCGCCCTCTAATTTACATAGTACCTTTCTTTTTCTGGTGTTTATCCTCCTCAGGAATTTTTCGATTGCAATCATGTCTTCCTTCCTGCCCCTCTCAGTCTTCATTTTGCTAATCTCTGTAAGGAATGTTCTACTAGTCTCCTCTCATAAAATATTACTTTAATGTAAACATATTTCATAATGATCTTTTCACTTGCCATGTTCACCCTCCCTTTTCTTCTATCACTGTTTTCAGCGGTCATGTTTATTTAATATTTTGAATGTTCTGATATTTAATCTTCTCCTGTTTTCATTTTATACAGCAGAACCTCATTGGCATTTTTTTCCACAGCAAAACATCTTAACATCTTTATCTTCAGATGGTAGTCATATTACTCAAGCATGCATTCATTTATCGTGCACCTTTTTCCAATTAGCTTCTCCCTCTCCACCCCTTCTCTTTTCTGTTCCCCCTATGGTGTTCACAGATTCAGTTTCATCCCACACTTCCTCTATCTTTCCTACATTTGTTCCACTGCAATTCAACGTCTTTCTCACCTCCCTAATGTTGGCCTCAATTTGATCTTACACCAAACCATGTGCAAACACTGAAGTGATGACAGCTTTAATACAAATCAATGATTTAGAACTCCAATAGCACAATCGCCCACTTTAAGAAAACAGGTCCGTCTTCCCATGCACATGTGTGTGGGCTACTGCACAACACTTAACATAAAACTAGCTCCATGCAGCTGACTCTTACTCAGTTTTCAGATCTTAGGCTTTTAATGCTTACTTGCCCATCAATCATTGCCCAAGTAGGTACGGTACAGTGGCTTGTGCAATCTTTCCCAGAGCTATTTGGGAGCATTTAACAGTTATGCAACAACTTCATGAAGGTACTATTACAGTCCTTTGGGAGTATACCCACAAAAACCAGTTTCAGCTACGGGATGGTCAGATTCCTTAGGTTACCTCTAAAATGGAGAGAAATCGGCCTGTAAAGGGCAAATCAAATTTTAGAGGTGCCCTTAATCACCACCCAGACTTACAGAGCCATCTTCTTTCTGCACAGGCTATAAATGAAACTAAATTGTCTAGCCTCTCTAGGCAAAGGATTTGGGAAAGGCTACCGGTAGTGCTTTTTGTACAGCAGAGCAACGTGTTGGCACTGAACCACCCTCAAGGTGACACAGATGGCTCTGCATGTCTGTAAAGCATTCAGTCTATATTGCCAAGGGGAAAACAGCAAAGTCCTACTAAAGAGAGAACATTAGTGCTTAATGAGTCATTTTCCAGTATGAAAATTCTTCCTTTTATTTTAGGCTACAAGGGATTCAAACCAAAGCCAAATGGCCCACACTTCTCATTTTATTTATTAGCATTGCATGTTCAAGACATAACTGTTTTTTCTTTTGTAAACAGTTTACAATTATATGGCAGTTATACAACAAAGAGACTTCACCCTTTACAATGCCAGACTTCTTTAGCAATGCTTTAAAGAGAGAACCATCTTCTAAAATAGAGTAGCTCCCAACAAATACTGAAAACTTTGGTTTGAATTAAGAGTGAGTTGTGGCAATAAGAGCGCTACCAGGAACTATGTGAAATTTTAGGTAATGTTTTCTCCCTGAATATTACAGCCTTAAAACACTGAAATCCCAGTCCCTCTTCTAAGACAAATTTGAATGAACTCTGGAAAATAGAAAGGAGCTGAAATAAAGGAAAAAAATATAGGAAACAGCACTGCTTATGGTGAGTATGAGGGGGCATCTAGGAAAAGCTATAGAAGATACCAGCAGTTTCTGGCTCAACTGCAGTAAAACACATCAAAAGGATAGTATTTACAAGAAACAAAAAGGGAAGATTTTTTTTACACATCAGTGTATTTCTGTTATATAGAAAATACTTCTTTTCCACTAGCTGACTTTTCTTGATAACTGCAATGGACCCCCTAAATTATCTATTCCAGTGGTGGGAAAAGACTTATCAGGTATTTGCTAGTTTTGATATTGCAGTATTAGAAGTGGTAAACAAAACCTAAGTTTGGTCATTTTCAACATCTTCCAACAGTGAAGAATAAAAATGTTTATTAAAATGAAATAAGCAGTGAAGGAGGCAATAGTGTGTGTCAGTACCTGTGATCGCCCTTCGGATCTCTCGCGCTGCTTCCTCCCGCATCTCAATTGAGGCTTGTTCGCTATACCAGGCTGCATGTGGGGTACAGATCAGGTTTGGTGCATCCTTCAAGGGGCCCTGACTAAAGCTAAATGAAAATTTAAAACAAGATCAAATGACAAAAAATATTTGGGGGCAGAGGGATCCAGAGGGATTTGTACATACATTCAAATTAATTTCTTCAACAGAAAGGAACTGTACCAATATTCCTCATTGGATTTGTTTTTAATTGTCAGTTAATTTAATATACTACTCATGGCATAATAAAGTAACAATGATCTCTCATAGACTCGAAAGGTAGCACCTAAGTAAAGTAGCACTAGTAGCAACATTAGCTTCTGTCCAATGCACTTTTTGCTAACTACAGCCACTGCCACTCCAGTTCTGGTGCAGAAATGCATAAAGCGAGACCCAAATCAATTCAGGATGCCACTTTATTTGGTCCATTACATCACAGTTTTATTTCATTAGCAAACAAATCTTGGCTTTCTAAAGAGTCACTGTCAAAGTGACATTTAGTTAAATAAAGAAAATGAGTTACAATTATTTCCCAGTAAGAAGCGTGTCCATGAGCACCCTCAACATTTTGTGATACCTAGTTATGTTTTCCTGTCATTTTTAACTAATTTTTCATTCCTGTTGCAGTACAGAAATTCCACAGAAATAAGGAAATTTACTTGATGGATTGATTTTCAGAGGAAGCAATAAATCTATGTGAAAGTGCTATCATACAAACAGAGTTAGGAAACTGAAAATAGTGGAAACTTACTCCTCCTACCTATTTTCGGTTTTAATAATCTTACAGTCAATTGCAACAACAAGGGAACAAATACATTAAGACAAAAACGTGCCTTCAGAGTTGGTAATAATTCATATTTCATCCCTAGTTCAATAAAAGTCAGAATATCTAGCACACTCTTGGATAAGGAGTTGCATGCTGCCTTCAGACAGACATGGAGCACTGCAGCCAAAGGAAATTGTGGCTGCAATCCTGCAACTGAATCTCTGCAGATGGCATCTTCATGCAGTAAATGGGGCTTCCTATAGGTACAAGGGTCTGCTCGTGGAGAGCTCAACTGGGAAGCAGGTATGTAGCTGAAAGCCCCCTGAGCTGCTGAGACTCCAGCTTTGCCCAGCTCTACTGCACTGTAATGGCTACATTTAAAAGTAAACAAATGCAGGATCAGTGTAAATAATATTAAATATTGGCATTGTGTCTCCATAGACAAAAAAATTCCACCTCCAAGGATACTACTGCTGTTTTTTAAAGCTTTTATTTCCCCCTGTCTCAGCTGATACAAGAGACTTCCTTCTCTTTAGAGTCTTTTCAACCTACCCCAAAGTACTAAATCTGTTCCTCTTCAAAAGCTATGTGGGTTGTTCCAGTTAAAATTAAGACTTCTCCCTGCCCAGACTAAAAAACTGGGAAAGGCTTGTCACATACAAGCACGAAGCTACAGCAGTCTATTCTGACAGCTCTAGCTAAGAAGGCAGGGCCAAGGCTCAAGGACACATCAGAGAGGCCTATTTCTGATAGGAGTGTTTATATCATAATACCAATGCCACTTTGGGAATGGGATATTATTGCCTTAAACTGAACTTCCCGGTGGCATTCAGAAAACTCAGGCTACCAGCTCTGCTAATGACAGCAGAGTTATTACTCTCCAGATGAAGAGAAAGGGTGAAACAAAACAAAACCTGAACTCTGGTCACCTTCCTTATCTTTACGTATTTTGCAACTTGGTACATTTGTGGCTTTCCTGCAGAGGGTATCTGGGTGGAAAGTATGTCTTGTTCTTGCAGAAAGGTGTCAAAAAGCAGTTGTTTCTTGCACCAGTTCTGGGCCTTTCACCTTCTGGACGAGTCTGTTCAGACATGAACATTAGTTGCATCCAGAGTTTTGTCAATGACAAAGAGCACTCCTCTCAAAGCCGTGTGACACAAAGCCATGCCCACGATTTGAACCTGTGTCCCTGATATTTCTGCTGATTAAGCCCATTAGATTTTGATTTTATTTTTAAAAGGAATTAAATCTTGGATGTCACTTTTTTCACTTCTGACCACATGAACAAGCTTCATCTACATTTGCATTAGTCCAGTGCTGCACAGATTCATGTTGCTTTACTAAGGAGTATTTAGCTACCAAAGGACGGGAAAGCTTATTTTCTTGTTGCTGTTGATTGCATCATGCACTACGACTTAAAACTAAGAAAGTGAACAAAATAAAAATAAAATAAAGGAAAAGCACCTGAATGGTTCTGACTCATGTACATCTAAGGCTGCCCCTCGTATCCTTCCTTCCTTCAGGGCCTGTGCAAGTGCTTTTTCGTCTACTAACCCACCTCGAGCTGTGTTGACCAGGAAAGCCCCTTGTCTCATCTAGGGAAAGTTAAAAACAAGAATGATGAAATAAAAATAAATGAAATAAAATCGTTGTGGCATTATCTTTTACTCAAAAGAAGCATCCATTACAACAAAGGCTATTCAGCTGATTTAACCTGTAACAGTTGTCTTCCCTTTCCATCGGAAAGTACCACAAAATGCGATGCTTCTAACATAAAATGCTATTTCACAGCACTTAATAACCTTTAGTTTCTTGTAAGCAGTGTCTTTTAATAGAAGCGTTGTTTCATATATTGTGCAGAGACATGATCAAAAGATACAAATGTGCATATGAAACTGACAAATCATTTTACGCCTTTTTATTTCACTGTGAAATTGCATGAGACAGAAACTACAGTACATTCTGAAATTCATATTTTGTGGTTTAAAACTTTCACACAAATAAAAGCCTGCGTGAATTTTTCAGAAAAATCAATGCTTTTGGATTCCCAAACTCTCTTCCCTTTAGTTACCAAAATACAGTAGACCTATGTTTTATTTATTGCTGTTACTTCAGCTTCCTCCCTCCACGAGGAAGGCATGGAAATGAATTTGGTTGGGAATGCTGCGTGCCCTGGAGAGAAGCTGTGCTGTGCATTGTGCAGATTTGCATTGTAGAGAACACTGAGCGCAGAGAACTACAATATACCCTGATATATCCACAACATGAAAACAAAGTGGAGGTTTAAGTAAGAGAGATGGTACGGAAAAAAAAAAAAAAAATTTCTATATCCTACTTCCAGCCACTCTAATACTTCAGCATCTTTTACCAGGTGTCTCAAACACAGGTTCTGATCTCAGAGCATCTCTGCGGATGAAGGTAAGCACATGAAGAGCAGGAACCATGCTGAAGATGAGTGATAAAACTTCCAGTTTGAATTGATTCCATCTCTCACCGTAAGAACAAGAAAACCCCCAACATTTTAACACCAAACCAACTATTTACAACCTATATATCAAACCAAAGCTTGTCTAAAGGGGGTAGGATCCTTAATGTAAAACACTGATTTGGAATGCCAAGTTCATGAACAACAGGGAGGCTTGGAGATGTCAGCTAAGATTTTTTTTTTTTTTTTAATGTGAGATCATTGGAAATATCGAACCAGTAAGATGCACATGCTTGCAGTAAGGTTGTAAGGGAAAAAAAAAAAAAAAAGTATTTTACTGGTCAACTCACTAGCCTTCATCCAGCCCTGCCCCACTCCATCTGCGGAGACCTGGGCTCTCAGGGGAACATCTGTTGGTCTGTATAGCAAATCTAAGTGCACTTACAGCAGGAGAAGAACCAAGGGAACTTCTGTTAGTTTGGGGTAATTATCCTGAGAATTACAGCAGTGAGGTAACGGTGGCATGAGCTTAAGTTGGTCTGGCAACAACAAGGGGTTCCTGATGGGAACCAAGAAGATGGAAACCATCACTGTACTTGAACTATGTAAGTTAGCTGTGATAACTCGATTAAAACTAGCCCAGGAGGGCTCACCCAAGCAGCAATCACACCTGCTACACAGACGTGCCATAAAGGCACTTTCTATTTCTGTGCTTTTGCAAACAGAAGGGATAATTTGATGTTTAAGTATAGCCTAGTCTATTTATATGCACTTTGAAGACCTTGAAATTTGTAATCAAAGTGAACTCTACTGAAATCTTCTGTCTATCCGTAATAACTTTGCTTGAGTTTTCATCTTCAGGACTATTTACAAAACTCTAAAGCTAATACTACGACAAGCCCAAATCAAACAGAACATGGACGCATAAAAGCATTGTAATGGGAATGAATTACGTGAGTCACAATAAACTACAAGGGTGGATGCAGTTGAAGATGACCTTTTAAAACGGTAGAAGCTTGAAAGAGAATGTCACAGCTAAAACTGCTGACCGCTGTTACAATTCACCTACATTAAACCTGTGGAACTGCTTTAGAAACGTACTGTGTTTAATTGCAGCGTTTTCTTCTCAATTCTGTAAAACTAAAAATGACCTCAGCTTCTCTTAAGAGCACTTGATTATCATGGGTTCAATAATCACAAGCTTGAAATAACACTCTGAGCCACCCTGGGACTACAAGGCCAAACATGATGGCTAGGCAGAATGCTGACTAATACAAAGGAAAAGCCACTGAAAGAGAAGACTGACATCAAAGTCTCAAATAAATTTTAAGGTTATGTAATTTCAGGTTCTAAACAAAAGTCAGGATGAGACTTTAGTGAAATGAGATGCACCATACTCCTCTGCGCTTAGTTTAAAAACTGGTTATTACATGAACATGCAATACTGGGCAAAAGTGGCATGCAATGCTCTCTAAAAATTTTAAGTCAACTATGGCATCTGTCAGCCTATTCTGCTCTTTTCTCTACATATTCAGAAGATCTGGTCTGTGCAAATTAATCAATCAGGAGCAATCATAGCAATATGCTTTTAAGTTCAGATTTTATTTGAGTTTTGCTTTAGATGGCATCACTCCGTTTTAATTCTTTTGTTTGTCCAATGACTACACTGAGTACTATCCAAAGCTCATCCCATTTATCCACCTCCACTCAAAAACTTCCTATGAAACACTGCCCAAGTTTCACTGTCCACTGTAATGACTGAGCACTGCTAAGCCTCTAAAAGGTCCCCCTGAAATCAGTGCAATTCTATTTGGGTTCAGATGATGGCTTTTTTAAAGCTTCTTAATTTTTAAGAGTTTTAAATCCCAAACTCTGGTTTTACATTGGGATTGGTCTGCAAAATCCTAAACTCTCAAATCAAGACATGTATTATATCATTAGCTTTCTGCCATAATCCTACATGAATGTGGAACACGTTCAGTAATTACTTCAGTTCTACTAAAGTTCAAGAGTAGTAGGTGCAAACTATTTCTCAGAAGCCAACCAATGATTTTACGCCAAAAGAGTACTACTGTCATTGTTACCAGCAAATATGTATACATGTATAAAGAACACCAAAATGTAAAATCAATTATTTATTATATCATTAGAATTTCTTTCCTGTGCAAATCTACATTCTTACATTTCAAAGATAGATTTCTTAGTTATCTACATTGAGGTTTGAAATTAGAATCTAGATATTTAATGAAAAAATCTTACTATTGAATTAGTCAAAACCAGAACAGTTACTACATGTCTAGATTATGAAATGATTTTAATATTACCTAAAAATTTAGGGAGATGTCAGCACTAATCTAAAGAAGTATTATTCTTCCCAAATAATGCAATGCTGTAAATGTGATTAATTAGTGAAACACTCTGCAAGCATTAGGACTGAGCACAGGGGGGAGCCATTTAGTCATAATCCTTAAATCACATATGAAGAACTGAGGAACAAGAGTGAAAGACAGAATTGCTACCTGAAAATACAAGTAAAGAACGTAGCTACCAGAAGTTACAGAAGTATTTTTAAATTAATGCAACTTAGTTAAATCTGAACAATAGGTAGAAGATCATATTATTTCCATAAATGCAATGCTACTGAGCAAAAAAGACAAGAAAAATAACAATACACAAGGCACAAACTATTTCCGTACCAGTTATAAGTCTGCTCAAAGTACCAAAGAAAAAAAAATTGCTTTCAAATGAGAATCTGCATGTTTACATAAAGAAACTCTGTAACGTGTCAGCCACCAGCACCGGTGTGGAGGGCACCCACAGAGATCATTACCTGCTTTATGGTGAAGTCGTTAATAAGATGATGATTGTGTTCATTCAAGTTGCAGTGCAGGGTAACACAGTCACTGTGGAACAGCAGGTCCTGCAAAGTGCTCACCCGCTGCAGTCCTAGAGCACGCTCCATGCCGTCCGAGAGGTATGGGTCATAGAAAATGACACTGAAGCCAAAGGCTTTGGCACGTAGTGCTACTGCTTGCCCAACACGCCCTACGAGCGAGAGAGAGACACAGTGAAAGCACAGTAAAGGAGCTGGTGTACCTAGCCTGTTCCTTTCTGCTGCAAACACTTGCATCAAATGATAGGGTTTTGTACAGCACCTAGAACCGGAGAGAAAAAAGGCAGCTCCCATCCTACTTGAAATCCTTGTTAAGACCAGTAACATTAAATCTGGACTGTTTCGCACAGCTCTGTCCCAAAGTGAAAGGTCTGCACCTTTTGCAAATGGAGATCTGAAATGCCAAAAGATGTCATGTAATCCACAATAATCCATGCAACAGAAGCGCTCGCCTACTGGGCCTGCTTATGGTAAAGCACTACTGCTTTTGAACACATCCAGCCAAGGACCTATTCTTACCCAGGTCTGACCAGCCAGCTTTAATAAAAAGCTATAAAATTAATCCTCAAAAATGGATGCAATAAAACATAATTTGTTTGATCTGAAGATCAACCATTCTCAATGCATGGGATCTCCTTTCTGAACTAGTATTTTCTTCCATTTTGAGTAACATCCTTTCAGCATTAAAATGCCTGTAAGAAACTGGTCATTTGAGTCTTTTAAAAATTCTGTATCCAATTCCCTAAATCATGAATACAGCCCAGCGTACGGCACCTAGTTAAGAAGAGAAGAGTGCAATACCATTTGCTATTCTCAGTGCCCTTGGCTCTTCCCTGCTCACCTTCCTTACAGTCACACTATTTCAGAGCTGTGCTTGAAATCGCTTTTCAGGCATGACTCCATGCCACATGTGTTAGGAGGTGCGTATTTCCCCTTGATACACTACCAATAAAACAACTGCTAGAGAAAATAAGCAGTATATCTAGTGAGTAAGGATATCTTGAAGAATGAAAACTAAAATACTTTCCAGTTTAGAAGACTGCACACTAGGTGCTCACATTAGAGTATTACAAATTTTAGGCAAAGACATTTCAAAAGTATCATTCACTAGACACACAGTAATAATCATGTCTCAGATTAAAAAAAACTAAAAAACAGTTTTCTTTTGTAACATGTGAGTTTGTTCAAAAAAAGCATTGAAATAATACAGGGAAATCCCATATCTTTCCAATTGTGCTTTAAAGGATTTCCCTCTGCTTTTCAGTTTCTCTTTGAATAAACTTCAGAAGCCGCAGGAAGAAAGGTTTTCTGTTGATCATTTAACCTGAACACAATAATTCTGTAGAGCTTGTTGATGGATGTGCTTGGAATATTAAATAGTCTGTCAACCTGATGGGGGCTGTCTGCTTTCCTTTGGGGACACAAACTTAAAACACTCCTCAAAACCTTTCATTTCAATACGTATGTACATGTTATTTGTTTGCTCTTCAAGCTGATTTTTTATAAACAAATTAGCCAATTCTCAGCACAACTTACTATTTTCAAATTTTGGCATGTTCACAGCTCAAGATATCAGTCACACACTGTAAACAATATATATTTTTTAAAGAAGCATATCACATTTACTCTAACTCCATTTCATTTTCACATGCAACATTCTGTCATCTGCTCTTTTTTACACTCTTTACAACACTAATACCTGAGGGGATTCACAGCAGTTAGATCTCTTACAGCTGGATCTCCATTAAAAGCTATGCTTTCCATTCATTGCAACCAGGCTAAATATTAAAACCATCTTAAATATGCACAGTTTCTTTCTGAAATACTTGGGAATCATATGCATGTACATTTGGGCAGAACTGTCCTGTTACAATTACTTTATGGGATAAAGCTTCTGTAACTGACAGTTCATATTTAGTCATACTCCTTAGACAAAAACCTAGATGAGCATATAAATCTGCCATTTCCTTTCTAAATGACAGTCAGACAACACAGAACAACTATAAACCTATGACAGCTTTTTTTTTCTTTTACTGAAAAATGTTCTATTCTATAAGCCTATCTCATGGACATGACGGGTGGCTCAAAACCTACCTCAGTACATCAAGAACAACAGACCAGTGTAGACAGATTCACGCCTTCAGGGCAACTCTGTTTTAAAAGCATATACAATTGCTATGAATATTCATGAGACTTGGGTGCTTCCAAGAAAAGGCAAATTCTGAAGCTCCAAATCTTAAATGAACTTCTTGGTTTGTGATGGGGGAAGAACACACAAAATTCATGTTTCATATAATTGCAAAAAGTAGAGTTAACAAAAGCCTATTTTAGAAATTAGAGATTTGCACAAGGCTGTAGCAAAGCCTGTGCATCATTTCAGTGAAACTAGAGGCGTGACAAGACTCCCATCTAAAATGCCTGGTTCTCCTGTTACAGTGTGACTCACCCACTCCCCCCAAAGTCTCCCAGTTTGTAGGTGTCTCTGAGCTTGACCTTGTCAATGACCTGATTTGCGAGCGACAACACAGTAGCAAGAGTGGTCAGTAATCCCCATCCAGGCCTTGGGTAGAGTACATACCTATGCTGGCATTACAAAGTTTTATAAAAGGCCCTCAATACCACAGAGGTGTTGATGACCTGCCTGCAGACTTCCATGGAAAGTAAAGGTGCCTTAATTTACCAGCTCTTACTGTCTGTGCAACAGTAATGGGGAATTTGGGTAATTCTTCATCCCTCTTGGAAAACTCTGAAATGTGGCTTCTTGAAGAGTGCCCTTTTGTCCTGTTTCCTGGAGAGTACATAAACAGAGCCAGCAGGACTGCTAAGGCTGCAACATTTGGTGATGCCACCCTATATGGTAACACCACCTAACTCTTAAGACTTAATCTTGTCTAATAATGCAGATCAGTGCTTTGGCCAACATCTAGTCAGGACTTGTGAACTGGCAAGAGAAACCATGAAGCAGGTGAGGACAAACTGAGTGATGACAATAATTATGACGTGGAGACAAATGTATTTGGAGGTAACTTTACCTCTTGTGAACAAGGAAATGCATTAACTATTAGTCACCAATATTTGCAACAGGGAGGAAGGGGAAGAGAGCGTGATTTCATAGCCTTCACTGTTGTAAAATGATCATTATAGCAGGATCCCGTCCAGCTATCTATTCATCCAAGTATTTATATGCTGCTGCTCACAAAATATTTTTTTTAAAAAAAGAGATAAAAGCTGAAAAGGTAGTGACTTTTTTTTTTTTTTTTTTTTTTTTAAATACAGGGCTTGCTATCCAAACTTGTGATGCATCACTTGAAATACAGGACCCTGGACTATAATAAAGATTAAAAGTGACAAAGACAGCTTTCTTAAATGATATGATATTATTATTTATGCATGGCTCAAAGAATCACACACTTCATAAAGACAGAAAGAAATGCAGGCTTTGCCCTAAGGAACTCACAGCATTATACTGTAGCCTATTTTGCTTTTCTTTTTTCTCTTTTTCTTTTCTTTTTTGCTTATCTTCAACCTCAATACAAGCAGATAATGAGAGAAGGTGTTAACTTTAAAACTTTAAAGGAGGAGTATGGAGTAATAGAATTAAGCAGGATACACCAAGTGTCAAAAGCAGGAATGTGCATGAAAGAAGGCAAAGAAAAGCGAGTGGGTGATGGAAAGAAAAAGGCAAGTGAGTCATGAAATTTGGCTAGACCAGTGGATAAGGAAGTGAGTAGTTGGAGCTTCGGAGAGAATGACTATGTCATTCCCTAGCAGAGAGATAGGCAAGACCTAGGGTGTTTCTCATTGGCAAAACAAGAAAGAAGCCCAGAAACGGATGTGAAGAAGGTCTGGACCTAGCTGTTGCCAGAGGAAAGTGATATAATTTAAGCAACCCATTGCTGAGGAGACTGAAGTTTAAGACAAGAATAGAAAGTCAGAGCTGGGAGATAAGAGATAACCATATTAACGAGAAAGGAGAAACCAGAGATACTACACAGAAGTACAGAGAGAGAGAAAAAAAAAGCAAGATTGAGTAACAAAAATGAGAATTGTTAGTTTTGTACGTGCTACATTCACTTCATAGCATCTTAGTGGTTCAGCAGTTCTGATGCTGACACATCTTAATAATAAAATAATAAAGTGAGGCAAAACTACACATGTGGGAAAAGGACACTAGTAGGGAAACATAACCTAAGGGCAAGATGTGTGGAATACGATTGTAAATACACTTTTTGGTCTAAAACTAGAGATAGGTAGCCTCTTGCAATCATCTGCAATAGAAAAGAGCACGTCTTAATCTAACTGCCTGAAGTGCTTAGATGCAAAAAGGGGTACAGCCCTATTTTTATGGCTTTTAAGACTATGCTTTTTACTCTTTGTTATTATGTAGATACATCGGAGTTTGCTACGACAGGAGGTCCGAATCACAATATTGTGCCTATTCACATACGTACACAAAACCAAACCGTGGATGTTTTCAAAATTGACTTTAAAACATTTTCCTTGAAAGCATGAAGATTCCATCTGTAGCAAGAGCAATAGAAACAATAAAAGAATAGAGGAAATTACTGGCTAATAACTGTAACAGATGTGTGCCTTTAAAATTGTATTTTATTAGCCTTTTAACATACAATGCACACAAAAGGCTTGCTTTTTTTAAAAAACAACCAGCACTTTATGTGACATTGCACACATATTGGCGCTCTGATTATCCACTTGTTTCTCTATACTTTTCAATCATTCTCAACAAAAAGAGTACGTAGAAAATGCATTAAAAAAGCCCAATAATAAATGAAGATTCATTCTTATTTCAGTCCAGAATTTAAGTGCACTACAATAAACACAATGCCAATAGGACAGATATTTCCAGAAAGTAAGTTCATAGTATCTAAATCAGGGCTTGAGTTTCAAAAACTAGACATGCATTTCAATTTTTAAAACCCTGCAAGTGATTGACTATTATTTATGTATGGATGCTGTGACTGTGAGTGCAACAATCATTGCATGCTTAAATGAGGTGCATAATTACATGGGTATAGATTTGAGAAAGCAACTTCATGACTAACTTCTTGAAAGTCATATTTTAAAGGCAATTCTCTGACTGTGAAGATGTTTTTGCTGCCTTGCATACTCATTCAAACCAGTACTATGTTATGCCAGGCTATTTTCAGCTTCCAAAAGCAAGAGTTAGTGGCTTGAGTTATCTGACAGCGATGTATAACTGGAACAGTCATTTAAGTACTAAAGATCTTGTGAAGTATGACGTCCTGTTGTCAAAATCTTATTATTAATTCCTGTGGCTGAATACCACAGCAATTACAGGCACAGTCTATCAGATCTTTGATAAGACAGGCACATGACTGAATGGTTTTCATACAGAAACTGACTTGCTTGTTTTTCTTCTCCACTTCTACAACAGACAGTAATTAATTTATCCCAGGCAAACCTGTCCATCTGTTAGATGCTGAAACACATTTAGGGACATTCAGAGAGGTAAGCAGGTGATTTTATTAGGTCTGGAAACATTTCAAACTTTCTTGCATATATTTTTCCTCTCATCTGAGCTGAAATATAAATTCAAATGCAGCCCAACCAAATGCAACAAATAACTGCTCTGCAGGCTGTTACTGCAGCAAAGACTTTTCAGATATGTTAAAAAGTAAAAAGAAGAAAGCACAAACAGACCCAGATATGACAATGGACAAGGAATTCAGCATTATTACATAATGTAATAACAGCACTAAATACACTGATGTTGGGTTGAAGTAGCAGGATCCTTCTTCTGGAAAAGAGAAGTGACGGTGTCTCTTAGTGTGCCTGGCGCAAGGCAATGATAGCAGAAAGATGTACAGAAGTTCAAAGAATTCAGAAAATAGTAACAACAAAAGTAAGTTGTCTGAGGGAAGCAAAAGGTATTAAGGAAAAATATCTGAGAAATATAAACACCAGAAACAAAGTGGTATTATGCAGAATGCTTGGCATGGAAAGGAGTGAACTGCGCGTTCCATTTTTCTAGATCAAATCTTCATAATTCTTTTAAAGCAACGTGAGGCAAGGAGCATTAAAAAACCCTCCAAGCCAACATACCTAATCCAATAATGCCCAAGGTCTCCCCTCTGATCCTGGCGGCTCCAGACGCCACTTCCCGAATCTGTTCAACGCTCTGTACCCTCGTGCCTTCTCGCAACGCCTGGTGGAGCCAGGTGGTTCTCCTGTACAGGTTCAGAATGTGGCACATTGTAGAATCTGCTGTTTCTTCTACTGAGGCAGCTGGCACATTGCACACTGCAATCCCTGAAAAGAATGGCGGGGAGAGGATATCAGTTTGCCAAATGTTTCTTACCTTTTCCCCTTCAGCAGCAATCCAGAATTAAAGGAATATGGTATTTTAATTTACAGGTATTTCAACACTTGCTTTGCACAAGTAAGTTCCTGACTGTAATGACAGATACAATACTTGACAAAATAGGTGATATGTATTTGCAATTTTTAATTTCTTACTATTTATTGTGTTTCAAAACTAAGGCAAACAGTAAACAGACAACTGAAACCTCAAAAGGAATGTATTTAAAATGTCAGGTAGTTTAGTAACTAGGTTGATTACGTTTTAGTAACCATTTTACATGCACACAGGACTGGGTGCTTTGAATAGGACAATGAGGTTAATGACTATTGTTTAGATTTAATTTTGTGAGTTAGCTTTCCACCACTGAGCAGACCCCCCCAAAAAGCTATCTATGCAAATTATTAAAAAACTAAATTACTTTAAAACAACAGCAATTCTTATAAAGCCTTCATGGGACAAGTATTATTATTTCCAACATATATATGGGTAATCATGACACAGGTAGGAACAATTTGTTTTTTGTTGCACAAGGGTGTATAGAATTGCTGCAAACAGTACTGAAATCCTTTGCTGGTCCCTCACAGAGCTATTGAAGAGATAACCCATCTAAACGTCAATAGAGAAATATAAAATGTGCTTCCGCATGGCACGTAAAGATAATGCAAGTCCATGCTGCTAACAGTAGAAAAGTTAATGGTTGAAAAGGGGATACTATCCAGAAGTTAAAAGACAGATTTCCGCAGACAGTGGTGGAAGCTGGATAGATTCAATACTCACTACATTCTGTTTTTACCTCAAAAAATGGATCAGGCAACAAGCAACTGCAATTGCAGATAAGTTATCCCATTCTGCTTTTTGGACAAGCATTTATCTTCCAGTACTCGACATACAGCAGTTAAGCAAAATGCTGTTTAGTTGCAAAAGTTTGTGTCCTGTTTGACTTGTCTCTCTGATCTTCCTATTTACGTTCTATTTATGTTCTCTCTCCAGTCATCAGCTCTCACTAATGTTTGTGTCTCAACTGCATTGACTAAGATCACGGACAGCACACAGCATAATTTCATAGCAGAGAAAAAAGTATTTTGTATGGAAGAACAAACAGTACTGCTTCTACTGTCTAGTTGTTTGGATTTCTACATAAATAAATATTCAATGAGCCCTCAGTTAACACCAGGATATCTTATGAAGCAAGGAAAAAAAAAATTCTCTCTTCATTAATAGTAATAACAGTAATCTGACAAATAATAAGCTGATACCATATTTATCTATGTTTTACATTCAAATGCCTTCTTTCTGCTGCCTGGTACTTTTTTCAGCCTTCTTAGATCAGTAAAAATCAACATAAGTAGGCTGAACAACTATTTTTCTTCTCTCTGCAGTAGAGATTATGGCCGGCTGAGTCACTCTTCTTGGACTTACAAAGATAAAACAGCTTCATTTGCCAGAATTTTAGTCTTGGCATCCTGCTAACATCAACGGTAGTATGAAACTCACCCTATTTTAAATTGAGAAAAGGAGAGAGCAAGAGCAGGGGGGAAAAGTACTCTTTTTTGACTGAAAAGAAACATCTCTAAGTGGATCATATCAAACAGCTGTATTTGTTTATACAAAAAAGGTCCTTCTCAGGAAGCAAAAATGCAGATTTTACATGGCAAATCAGATATAATAAGCATGTCTCCTAAGGGCTAGCATCATTGAAACAACGCTTTAAAAAAGCTGAAAGAATTGCATTACATTTTTGGGAAGAGAAACAAAGAATTGAACTCACCTTACACCTTCTTCCCTAACAGGTTTTCCTGGGAAAATTGTAAATTGTAGGAATTTATTTTCCCCCACATTTTCCTCCCCTTTAAAAACAGCTAATTCCAGAAAGGCAGAGTGAACAACAAAAAGCAGCAAGAGAAAGGCAAGGGTATGAAGAAAAGAGACACTTCACAGAGGAAAAGATAATGCATTCTTCCCTCTCATCTCACATCCCTTGCTTCTGTGCATGTCTCCTTTTTCCGACTGCCTTCAGTGATCTGGTGCACAGGTTCCATGCTGAAAAACTCAGGGGTCTACTGGCTTCACCCTTAACTCCCATTTCACCTGCATCCAGTTACACTCACACCTCATATTTTCTAGTCAACTATTAATAAACTGGAGAAAAAGTAGACCAGATCTTTATCAAAAAGTATCTGTTTTAATACTTTTCAATAAAAGTAAAAATGGTAACATGAAAATAATACCAAAAGGGAAAAATTGGTAAATGTCCCACTAGGGAGCTCTCTGAAAAAAACTGAAAAAGTTAGGATTACATTTCGGGCGTAGGTCATACTTTAAGGTCTAAGGCCATAGCATATCTCACGACTGAACTAAAGCTTTTTACAAATTAACTCGCACATCACCTCCTTGAGAGGCATACTATTTATACTAGTTCAACAAATGGAAAATGGAGCGACAAAGGGATTTGTACAAGTAACAGTGAGTCCATACTGGAACGTTATGTGGATGCATCCGAATGGTAAGTCTGGACAAACCTGCGGAGATCCTCCTCTCCCGCCAGCAGTTCTCAGCACCACTGAGACTCCTGCCTGCACCGGGGCCTTTGCACCGTACCCAGGGTTTGGCTCTGGAGCCAGGATTTTACCCCAGGCCAATCTCTACATATGGATATGTTTTCTGCGGATCACAATGCACATGCCTAATTTTGACACCGTTGATAAAAAGTAGGAATACCAGACCTCTGAGGCCTTCAGATCTGATCTGTTCTTTACATAAACTTCCAGTGAAACTTCCAGTGAAATTCTTAGCCTCTACCCAGTGTGCAAAATACAGAGCCATTAGAAAAAGTTGGTTATTTTACCATCATTTACTAATGAGCAGAACCATATTACAGCTCCTCACTATATCAACGGGACTATTAACAGGACTAAGTGCTATCACACTGAAGTAAGCATTTCCAAGATCTCCCCAAAACATAATGGAGAATATATTTAATAATTTGCCCCTACTTACTCAGAAAAATACAAAGAAAACTTAGAAATTTATTTTCAGTGGTACAGTTTTACCTGTAGACTATAGGTACCAGAGAGATTATGCTTAAGCAAGCAAAGTACAGATCAGATTGTTGCTTTTTACAGTGAAACACTAAGCACCAACTCTTCACACTTCTACTTTCTAAATTTATTTTGAAGCAAAAACAACTAAATCTCCTACAAAAATCGCTATTTCTGTTTTATGGAGTGCTTTAGTACTAAATGTCATTCATCATAAATAAGTCCCAGGCAGTTGCTAATGATCTCATTTTTTATTCAAACAGACGTAGTTTGCCATATTGATGGAATTGTATTTTGTGATTGGATTACAGTAGGCAGCAGTTAATATACACAACTGGGGTGAAAAAGAAAGAGAGGAAATATTATGACCTTACTCTCTGGATTTATCTTGAGCAGGCAGATTGTCATCCTGTCACAAAGCCGTTAATATTATCACTTAATTAACAAATGATAATATCTCCATAATGATTTTTAAACACTTTGATGAGTAAATTATACAGCTTACATACTATGTTAGTGTAAATTATACAGACAGTATTAATGCAAGGACTTAGCTGCTATCAAATTTCTGGAGGCAAGTATAAGATGTAAAAGAACGTCTTTAATAGTCATACCTAAATCTCCAGCAGATTTGATGTCAATATTATCAAAACCACTGCCAATTCGGACAATTATTCGAAGTGCTTTAAATTTCTCCAGGTCTTCTCGTGTTAAAGTGATAGTGTGATACATCAGTGCACCCACTGCTTCATTTAGTACCTATAAGTAAAATAGAAGAAAAAATACTTATTTTTTTTTCTTTCATAGCATCTCAGCCTAATCACGTACATAAATTTGCAGTCATAAAAGGCTATATAAAGCATTAAATCAGTATCTTTTGTTTTAAAGGTTATTTCTCCAAGTATCGCCCAACCTCTTATTAGATTTTTTTTTTTCACCAGACATATGTGTTCTGGCGTGATGATGCTAGCTTTTGCACGAGCTAAGAGACCTCTATTCATACTCTCATTAAGAGGGGAAGCTCTTGTCATTTCACAGGAGATGCCTTGCAGTACTGGACCCTAAGTACAAGCATTGATGGACTGCATCTGTACACGCATTCTGAAAACACAACACGGGTGCAATCACTCACTTTAAACAGGGAGTATTTTTGTGCTCAGGCAGCTGACATGCAGTTCTGAATGGTGCAACACAGCAATATCTCCTGACAATACATACAGTGGTATAGCAACTGCACTATTCAACCATTTGATACCTGAACAGAAAACATTCAGTAACCATCACAAAACCCTCAAACAACAGAGACTGAAATCTGTCAATTCAAACATAAATACAAAATGCCTGTCCCTTAGTTTATTTTTACTGTGACTGTCTACAGCTCTCACTGATGAAAAATTGGATGTCATATAAATTGGTGTAATCGAGTTGCAAAACTAGACATTACCCAGAAAATCAGCACCTCTAAGAAATAAGAAATTCTACCAAGGCAAAAATATTGCAAAAAGGAAAAACCTGCAAAAGAGAGTAAAAAAGGAGAACTAAAGTAACAGGAACAGAGAGATCTGAACATCTTTCAAATCAATTTAGAGTACACCCAACATATTCAAGAAAGTTAAGACGGAGGGGCATGGGGAGAAGAAGGGGAAGAGGCTGTCACGGAGCCCAGCAGTTTCAAATTCTGCTACCGAAAAGCAGTGACATGGCATGCCACACAGCTGATGAGAGCTTATGGTTTAGTCTCAAACAGCAGAAAATATTCTACTCTCCCTTTGTAGGCAAAGTGGATTGCTTCATTTCTTCAAAGCGCTTTTATTCCCACCCTCCATGCCCTATCTAACACCTTAATCATCCTGCAAGAAACAAAGCATACACAAATCAAGTCAACATTTAAGCTAGCTGGAATGACTTCAAGAGGTCCTATAATGCACATTACATAAAGGTTCTGTGGAGGCTCTGTATTTTATTCAATAGCTTTGTAGTCTGGTCCATGTACAGATTCTGTCACCTGAAGTATTTCTGCTCATATGAGCATTTTCTATGGTATTGTAAAATCATTTTTTAATTAACACAGATCATTTTAAAGATCTATTGCAGCAAAATAATCTTGCACACAAAGGATTACAACTTCCTGTTGGAAGCCAAGATCCGCAGCTATAACTTTTAAAATTAAAATACACAGATAAAAGTTTTAGAAGAAAGAAAAAAACCCCATGACAATGAAGAAAACTGCTCTTTACTGAATATTTTACAAAATAATCTATGATATTTCAACAGTCATTCCTGGATTAGTAACCTCGGTTCTAAATCAGATAAAGACCAGGATCCTTTGAGCAGAGTTTAGGATTACTGATAAGAGGAAGAACTACTGGAAAATTAGAAATGACACAGCCTTACAGTATGTGGCTACGACACAATTCAAGGAACAGCTGTGGGCTGTCCCTCCTGCAAAGGTCACACCCACGCAGCTCCTTGATTTTAACGGTACAAGAAAGTCCTTTGGAGATTACACCTAGCTGTCACCAGTCAGAAAACCTGCACTGATCAGAATGCATTTAATGCAGCTCTTGCAGAGGGTTAAGAAAAACCAGTTTATTGGTTTTGCTCCCGCAGGGACACAGAACTGGTATAGACCTCCTATAGCACCATGGCAAAGCCCATACCTGTCGCAGGCTATGCACGGCACGCTCTCGACTGAGTGCCCATCTCAACTGCCTTAGGCTTTTTAGCTCATTAATTCCTAGAAGAAAACTATTCCAAAATCTCACAGCACTAATGATATGGAAATTTCTTCCAACTCCCAGCCTCAATTTATTGGTAGCCCAGCTTGCAGCCATTTGTTTAAACTGTACTTTCTTTCCTTGGTGTTTACAATCCGATGTATTTATAGACAGCGATCATATCGCATCTCAGCATTTGTTTGGCTACACTTAACAAGCCTAGTCCTTCTAGGCTGACACCTTGCTAGCCCCTTGATCGTGCTAACACTTCTTCACTGCGCTCATGCAAGTCTCAGCTTAACTCTTCTGCATGTGGGTGATCAGAACCGGATGCAGGCACTAGCTGAGGTCTCTCTCTCCCCACTTGTTAAAACAACAGCAGTACTGAAAACAGCAGTGTGTTTAGTGCAAATCTCTCCTAATGAATTCTCGCATCACATGTGTGTTTCTGCAAGTCCCACATCACACTGGCAGCTGATCTGTTGACTAAAGGGTAAATCTGAATCTTTCTCTTCCTAAAGCACGACTTACTGTCGCACTCCCCAGTTTATACCAGGACCTCCTTCTTGAGTCACAACCCTGAGTTTTGTACTGCTGAACTGCCTTGCACTTACCACTTCAGGCCTCAAGATCCTCCAGTTCTTTACAACACCCTGGTCCTCTCCAGCTAGCCCTGTTCTCACCCTGTGCTGCATCGCACACACTTCTTTCTCCCTCTCCACCCCCTTCCCGGGCTGCCCTGGACAGTGGCAAGGCAGGAGAAAACAGCCTTTGCTCAGGTGTCAGAAGGGCAAAACCTGGACCAGCTGAGAGCTTAGGATGATCCACCTGAGGCTCATCCAACAGCCAGACTGTTCCTTCCCTCCTCTCCTAGACTGAAAAGGTCCATGGGGTGCGTGCGTCCATGAAGACGGACAGCTGTTGCTCCAAGCACCACCAGCTCCCTGTCAGAGCTGCTCTGGGACTGCGGCAAGACGACAGCTGAACTGACTCAGACAGCTGTGTTTTAAAATGGCAGCGTTTCATTTGGGAAGCAGCTTTTCACTTTGTAATCATACAGATTTCATTAACTCAGCCAGTCAAGACCATAATTTGGACTCTAAGAGCACCAGTTTGGGCTCATTACACTACATTTTGGGGGCCTGTTCAGGTTATGGCTTGGCACCAGGAGGAAACTGAAAAGAATGCGGAAGCTTGGGAACGTGTTCAGGAAAAGGAGGAATATTCTTCAAGTTAATGCTGACACTAGCCATTTCCACACACAGTTCTTTACCCATCGTATGGAATATATAACTATTAGATGCAATGACAAATCTTCCAGAATTTTTAGTGTTTGAGCCTCTTCTAGGATTATGGACAATTTAGCAAGGAGATGCATTGCCAAAATGCAATCTTCTGCTATTGTATATTATTTCACACTAATTTGATTATTTAATTATGTTAGTGCTTTTTGCAACTTGCCATGTAATTGAAGTATGTCAAAAAAGCAAAACATAATGGCAAAAAATCTGAAGTTAGAAACAGTCAACGTTGCTGGCTGTTAATATTGCCATTTAAAGATTTTCAAAGTTAACAATGGAGTTTTTGTACTTTGAAATTTTATAAAGAAAATGTATTTATATTCTCCGCCATGAAATGCACACAAGAAAGTCTAAAAAAATTGTCAAGAAATAAAAACAAAACCTATCTAAACTACATCTGAGTATAAAACACAAAACTGGAATCCAATATGTGTAAACAGTTCTAACAAACTAAATAATCTTTAGAAAAAATAAGCATGCCTAGGACCACTATACTGATCACTTATGAAAACACACCCAGTGGTGGATGCCTGGGAGAGACTGGGATTGTAAAGCATGGGTGGTTTTTTTTCAGCATTTCCCACGATCAACTTGCATGATACATCATTCACTGCATAAAAAGCGCCAAATTCTAGTTCAACAGCAACAGAGTCAAAGTCAAGCTGGGAGAATTTTATTACAAAAATATCAGCTAGCATCGATTTGAGTCAGATACACATTTGACGAGCAAGCCAGAAATTTCAGAACAGCCCAAGTATGCGGCAGTCAGACACTTCTCCTTCATGATCTCTTACAGGGAAAGAAAACCTGGGCAAGATCTGACACAGAACAAGCAGGAGCAGTTGGCTGTGTCCCTTCTGCAGCCGTCCCTGCTCCTCTCATCAGACTGCAGTTGTGCTTTTCGGAAAGAAAGGCTCTGTGATGGAAGTCGAAATGCAGCACATGAGTTGATTTCTTTCTGTTGCCAAATGATTACGTGGCTGCTCTGCATAATTTTTATGCCTTCAGTTATGGACTTACTTCCAGGTGCAGCTACAGCAAACTGCTTGTTGAAAGCCTCTGCCATACCCTCTTCAGTGAGCTGACATCGTTCTCAACCAGGACTGTTCAGACAGGGCTTTCTGCTGCTCTTCAACCTCAGAACGCCTACTCTGCTCTCCCAACATGCCAGGTCTCCAAGGCTCTTGGAGACAAATCTTGAGTAGTGAATACTGAAGGCTGAAATCCTTTTTAAACATTTCCCTCCCTATTTTTTCATCTTTGGTCAGCACCAGGCTATTTCAGCCATCACACCGGTCACCACTCTAACACACCTCATGAAGCCAGGCCTCAAATTGTATGAGGAAAAATGGCCTAGTTAGCACCTTCCATTTCTTTTTGTCTTGTTTGTTTTACAAAAAAGTGTAAACATAACATGCTAAGCACTGAACAGCCAAGCCTTTTTTCTTCTTTGGTCATCTAAACGTTCACTGCTATATTTTACTATGGGTGATTAATCCCAGCAGCTTGCGGATCAAATCTGGAGTACAAAAACATAACATAGTGTTTAAAATTCCAAGCTACTTCAATGCTACTAACATCACAGAGACAGAGCGCATTTATAAAATATATACAGAATGACAATTTTTGTCATAGAATTTTAAAGACTTCTATAAAATCATCACCAGAATATGACACCTGACACATCAACTGGTTCTAGAAACTATAGCATGTTCCATTTTTTGGACTTGGAGTTTGCTGTGTCATCTCCAAATAAAATGTGCTCCAGTGTCACTAGAAAAATATATATAAATAAATAAATATAAATATAATAAAACAATAAATATATATAAATAAAATATGTTCCAGTGTCACTAGAAAAATATATACTATAGTGTAAGTTTTAAATACATAAACTACATATACTATATACACTATAGCGTATATGTGTTTTTATATATATTGGCATGTATGCTTTTATATAAACATACATACTATATGTTTACATAGCATGTGTGTGTACACAGGCACACACACACACACAAAAAAACGTATATATACAAACTCTAAAAAAAATGCATACCCTCTAGCAGATTTCCTTTTAAAAATGGTATTGAAGCCAGTCTTTCAAATCCAGGTATAATTGATAATTATATGCAGCAGTTTTATGCCACAAGTCAACTCTCAAAACACTTTTACTAAATAAAAGGCTTAAAATGAATCATCTTTGCTTTTTAACAGAAGTTCGTTGCAGAGGGCACAGGTCTATGCGTTAGCTTGTATGTTCTATTCGCAATGCAGAATTGTGTAATATTTCAATTCAAATCCATTAGCAGTTGCAATGGACCGAACTTCTTTGCCACAAGATCATTGTCACCAAAAGTCACTGACAGCAACATTATCAACGCATGCAACACTGGCTCAAAAAAACCCCCCAAACCAGTAAATGCGGTGACACAGGGAACAGAAACTGCTACTAATCAGCAGGAATCCTCAAGCTGTAGCGACCCTTGGTAAGACGGGGCATCGGGAGGCACAGTGAAACGCTCGTTGATAGCCCACTGCCTTACAGACAGACTGTGGCCGGTGCTGCCTCCCGGCTCCAGCAGCCTTTGATTCTGCTTTTCCGAGCGCGTTAGTTCTGCGGAGACACTGGCGGCCTGCCTCGGCGCGCGACATTGCGCCTGACCCGGCACGCTACCGCTGGCAAATGCAACAGTTGTTGGCAGAAGGGTCACTGAATACAAACACGGATTTTGCATACGTGTTTACTGTGATAGCTGTGTGTTAACTTTTTTGTTGTATAATTAAGTGTAATGAAAGTTTTTAGGGCTATTTTTATTAAATTGTTTAAAATCTTTCATGAAGAATCTGATCCAAGGCTCATTCAGAGAGTCTTACTAAATTCAAGAGGTTTTGGAGCAGATTCTAGGTGACAAGTCATTCCCAAGTCTGTAACGCTGTTTCGCACAAGACAGCTTCCCTTCAATCTACAGTCTCTCAGAATTAAATCCTGATGGAAAACTAAAAAGCTGCAACTATATCATGAATACAAACAGCAGTGGTGGTACCAAAGCAAGATTCCAGCTTTACTGCTAAATAAAGAGAAGACTCTGAAGCTGAAAAAATTATCTTACTTAACCACTAATATAATAAGAACAAATCAAAGATTTGGCAGAACAGCAGCAGCGTTCTTGATCCGTTTGTATCTGTTTCAAAACATTTGTTGCATCATGAAAGCTCTTCAGCTCCTCTTTGAAATAGTCTCAGATAAAATTTTAATGATTGGAAACATTCCTACATTTAATTCCTACATAGAAACAGTGACTGAAAATTTCCAAGTCTTACACCATTGAACTGGAAGTTCAACTTTTATATTTTTTAATTTAAACCAAAAATATGGAAAAGTAACATCCTCCATAAAGGTGATTTAATTTTGATGTAGTTGACTCCTGTCAAAAACAAATACACCAGAAGGAGGACACCGCGTAATACACCAAAAAAAGGAGAATGAGAAAAATGCACGTAGCCCTCAAATAAACTCTTGACTTCTTTCTAGAATACGTGGTTTGCTTTTAAGATCATTCCCAATCAACCGTGCTGCCTGTCTTCTTCATTTAAGTTTGTAGGGCTCACTTAATTTTCTTTCTGTTTGGTTTAGACTTCTTCTATTTCCAGATCCTGCATATTACTTTCAAATTACTTTGGAGCTACAAAGCGCACTCTGTGTTACGGAATATATAGCAGAAGTCAAGAAGGCCAAAGAGTAAAGAATTTGAACTCCAAAAGTCTTAGGCAACACACAGACCTCGAGGGTGTACTTGAGCCTGCGACTCCGAGAAGCAGAAAGAGAGAGAAATACTGCAGAAGTCGGAAGTGCTGGGTAGGCTGCCAAGGAGCAAGGAGAAGCATTAAATCCTAAGCGGCACTGAAAGGAAGTGGGAACTGGAAAAGAGGGGGAGGGACAACAGAGCAGGACGGGGGGGGGAAAGGAAGTGGACCCAGAACAAGCAAGGAAGAAAGTTAATTATTTTTAAATAATTCTGGGGGATGAGTACCTATGTTTTTGGTGGCATAAAACATCCTGTACGTTTGGAAGCAGTCTGAAATGGTTAGTGAGAAGGCTGATTTAGACATACTTAACTGTAAAAGAAATACAAACAATTTAAACACTGAATAACTTTTGACAGTAATGGAATTTCTGTCAAAACAGAAATTAACCACAAAGATCTTAAAATTATTTTTACTCCAAGCACAAGTCTCCCAATAGGATGCACTGAACCTAGGTCCCAGTTATCGCTATCCCCCCCATGATGTAGTTTGAAAAACATACTGCTTTTGGAAAAAACATACTCCTCAACATCACGTAGCCACCACTTGGAAAAGACTTTGGTTGATCTAATGGCAAGAAAATGTAATATTTACAATAAAATGTAACTCAGGAGACAAAGTTTAAACAGGTTTACTGTATATACATATATACTCCCAGAAATAATCATCTACGACTGTCTTTAAAAACAAACAACTTCTTCCATAGAGGGGGAAAAGAAACAAAACAGTAAAACCTAACACATGAATGATTTTTCAACAAGTGTAATACATGTCCTCTAACTACAAGAAGTTATTTCAAAACTTTGGGCCACTGTCAGTAAATGTCACTACTCACTTAAGGCCTGGCAACCTGCTTTTCAAAGGAATGAAACACTTGCCTTGTCCTCACCGTCCAACTGGCTTTCCAAACAAAGCAACATTAGGAGGGAATGTTTTGACCCAAGATGAAGCAACTCCGAATTTTAATGCCTATTATTATTTACTTATGACCTTAAGTTACTTATTTTCCACAAATTTCCTCAGCCATAATGAGAGAATGACAAATAAACTATGTGGCATAAGGAAATCACTACAGAACTGGAACTCAGGCATTGCCCTATTTGAAGAAAACTTTGCTTAAGTAGCACACATGAGAGGTATAACAGCATTCATTAACATCCTGCTTTTGACCCACACAAATGATGTTCAAATCCTGATTTCTTTTCCTCTCTTCTGCATGTGTTCAGATTTTTCTCAGCCTCTTTTGCTTTGCAGTGAAAAAATACCTAGATGGCACTTTGCTGGTATCTCTCTCACAAACTACTACAAATTCCTTTTTTTCACTCCCTAGTTACTTTGTTGTCTAGCCATCTTAAAACACAGTAATTTAAATCATCATCCTGTCTCTGCAACCCTCTCATGACCCAGGAGAAACCCTTTCGCTGGATACCAAAATGTTTACTCGTCAGATGCTGACTGCCCGCATGCCTGTGATCAGGGCTCCGCAGCTGCGCCAGCCCCGTTTATACCGGCTCTCAACTCTTCTGGTCTTCGTTCTGCGGTCCTCTCATCATCTAATTCTCAGTTCAAACCTTCTTGCATTACATTCATCTACAGCCACCCATCTACATGGACCAGACTTCTATATTTATAGCTGTGTTGATTTAGTAAAGCACCATTTCCAAATAAGGTACTATACAAGTTGTACTAAAATATAGGTATTTCTCTACTATAACTCCACAGATATGTTGAAAACAGCCTTTTTTCACCGCAAGCAAACAGTGCAAGTGAAAAGTGAACACCTCTCGTATGCAAGTGAGCAGCGTTCCAAAATCTGTAAAACTGTCTCTCCATGTTACAGTAATATATGATATGATACTGCAATATGGTAATAAGCTAAAGTTTGTGATTTTTGTCACAGAAATTTATTATGTGGCAGTACAGAGGAACCTTGCAAACCCAAACATTTTAGGACTGCATGGCCCCTTGGATTAACGAAAATTTGTATTATGACAATGATGCTAGTGAAAATCCATCTTTCCGGAGGAATTACCAAGTTTACTGAGAATGAATTATTCTGGCGTAACAGAAAGCAAAGGAAGCAACCTTTAGCGTATGCGCTAAAATACAAAAAAATACATGGAGGTCAACGCCACATCGCCTGCATTCCTCATCATGTTTCAGTTATTCAAATGTTTTCCAAAGCTACAATCCGAGATGCACACGCTGCTGATTTACAGTCTCCAAATCTGAAAAGTTCACTCACTGATAACAGAAAATATTTAGTGTTTCTATGGAAAAGCATTCATGTCACACAGGAATTCCCTGGTCTGGATGGATTGTAAGTAAATGACATTATTGATTTCAGGAAGTAAAGTGGAGGACAATACACCTTGTGCAGCTGCCAATATTACAACACTGTTCACCTGAGGAGTAGAGTGCTACTATCTAGTTACAAAATGAGACCGCATTCACATTACTTGGTCTCCATACGCTATTTACTCCTTGTAAATGGGATCTAGCTATTTCACATATTAAACTTACAACGATGGTGTGAGATAGGAGAACAAAATAATAAGAGCAAAACAACTTTTAAACACAAAGAAAAATAAATGCACAGAAATAAGGCACATCTTAATTATGGGTATGTAAGTGTATAAAAGGGCAAGGGGAAAAAAGCTTGAGTTGATTATTTCTCTAAAAAACATCATCTAAAAAAGTATTATCCTTAAATTGATGTCTTATACACTTACAAATTATGTCAAAATAAAGAATCAAACAACAGTTAATATCAATTTTTCTGCAAAAAGCTCAAATTGTCAATGAAGACAGAGAGTGGTTTTCATGTCTGTATTTGTTCTCTAATTAGTTACTTTTAGGTTCTCATTTACTGCCACAATGCTGAATAGTCTTGGTTGAACGCACAGCAAGAACACTGGTCTTTTTCAATGAATGCTAGTAAGAAGGCTGAAATTTGCCTTAGGTTTTGGTAAAACCTTACTGTTTCAAAACTAAACATCATGACAAAATAAAAGTTTAGATTTTGAGTTTATGCCATTCCACTGACCACCCACTGTAAAGACGGTCTCCTATATGACTATATAAATATGTAGAAAAACAGACACCAGATCAGAGCTATCATCTTGCCAGCCCTGAATCTAGCTTATAATTAGTATCCTTCTTCAAAAGGAATGTCAAAAGAGTAGTTTCAGCTATCCTGTGGGAAACAACAAGGCACTGAAGAACGGGTGTCTCGAATACTTTATAGTAGGAGAAATTTTCTTTTCTCCATTTTCCTATTTGCATTATAAATTATTCTCTAAGTAGCTGAACAAAACAAGTTAGGGACATTAATCCCATACTACTGCCGCAGAAAACATCTTTAAAGATCATTCTTGACTATTGTTCTGACAATAGCATATTCCTATACGGGGAGAATGGGATGGGACAGGAAATCTAAAAGCCTGCATCAGAGATGTCCACCAAGGAACTATGAACATTGCTTCAGGAGAGTGGAGTCATCTCTTCTTTTCGCCTGAAACATGAGAATCAGCAGTTCTAGTTTGCTGTGTTGATTCAGGCTTTTGTAGTCCCTTTTATTATTTTTTTTAAGGAAAAAAACAAAAACCACCTACAAATTTCAGAAGTTTTAATGCTGAAAAAGGAAAGTTTCTTCCAGAATAAAAATATTTTTCTTATGAAGTAACAAGCTGAACAGTTGGTTGATAGGTTCTCACCAAAAGGATGCTGACATGAAAGGGACTACAGAAAATGAGATTTATTCACTTAATAACAGAAGGGAAATTAGTATTGGTTTTATTTTCAGGTAGCTGGCTTTATAAGGAAGTCATCAAAGAAATTAGGGCTTTTACCATATACAGGTACCAGGCTTTAAAGTGTTTAACAACGATATATATTATAAGAACATGAGAAAAAGAAATAGTTAAAACAGTTATGATTTCAAAATAGTGAAAAGTTTCTGAGAACCTGCCACAAACCTAAGGGTTGCAAAAATGAGGGAAGGGAAAGTCTAACTATATTTTCAGAGAAGCAAGAATATCAGTACGAGTTTGTTAGCCAACAGTATCATCATCAAAACTCATTCTAATCTACGGAAACATGCAGGTGAAAAGGAGTTTTTGCTGCCTAGAGAGAAATAAGGATTTTGGATACTAGGCCTTCAAGATGGAAGAAGTCTCTGAAAAAAAAAAGCCCACACAGGCATACAGGTCAGCTGGCTCCCTTTGACATCACCATGAAAATGGGTATCCTGCTGCCCTCTAAGAAAACTAGAAAGCCTTTGACAATATTAAGACCCATAGCTGTTTTCCAGCTTTCCAAACTATCAGGAAAGGGCAATTAATGGTCGTGCAAACTTCTGGAATAACATACATTTAGAATACACTTTTAAATTCATTTTCTGAATAAGTTTTGATTAGTATTTGTTTTGAAACACTTTTCTGAGGTGTCAGTTCTCAGTGCATGCAGCCTCCTACCTTCATTTGCACGATTCCTTGGCGAAGCAGAGAAGTTCGAAAGTTCTTAGCACAGCCAATCCAATACTTGCATTCGGCTTTCCAGTCAAAGGCTCATCAACAGCGTTTCCAAGAAGCATTTCAAAATATCATATAAAGATACTTTTCTCCCAGATTAACTTTCTCCATGCATCTAATTCCACTATATTCAGCAGGTAAGCATACTAAACAACATCCAACGAAAGACACGCTGCACAGGAGTGTATTTCAACACAGGCATTTTTGCGTTCGTCATTTATTGGAAATGGTCAGTTAAATTACTAACTCAGATAACCGCGACTGTTAACCAAACTGCAAGAGCTAACGCACTGCCATAGCTAACACAGAACAGTCTCTCTGCTTGTAATCATAAAAATATTTGCATTTTGTTTTCTAAAACACTTATACCATATCACAGTGTAGTATTACCTTTTCATGAATTTCTTGTGTAGACTGAGCATCACAAAATGCCACTGTGGCTACATCCTTCAGAATAGGCATTTCTACTGTACAATCCCTGCCATCCAGCAATGCTACCAAAGGGCGCGGGTGCATGGGCCCGTTCATGATCGGGGGTCGAATGCCTATGAAGAAACAGAGAAAAAGTGTTATTCAAGCCATGATAATCTAATAAAAAATAGATTACAGCTAGTCTGTGCATTCGGATAACAGGAAAAGATTTCAAGGACTGAAGCCACTAAAACAGGAACAGAGTTACGATCGTAACAAGCAAAATAAAGAAAATAAGAGCTGAGAGATAAAAATGCTATGGGGGCTCAAGAGGCTGAAAACAGAAGGTGAAAGAAAACACCAGGGGAACAGTAAACTTGTTTTGTAAAGAGACATCCTTACTGCACTATCAAAAGTGTCTGTGCAGTCGTAACCAAGATTTATAGTTTGATTGGATTCCACACTTTGTAAGCTCTAGACAGAGTGAGAAAAAATCTTGTCCAGGCCAGCAAGAGCATAACTTATGGAATACCATAAGCAATGCAGTGAGTATTCAATTTACATATATGATACTCGTCTGCTGAGAATAAAATCACACTGAAAAAATTATTACTGCAAAAATTTATATCTACTGAAGACCCAATGTCAAAGTATAAAAGCTTAATACTGATCTACATAGATCTGCTTAGACTTATAAATTTTATGAGACACTTTTGTATGACTTAGTCAAATAAACACATCATACATAATCCCCCATCAAAACCTCTCTGACAAAATATGAACAAAACACCCATTCCTAAATCAACACCACACTTAGGGGAACATTGTACAGCAACAAAGAAATACAGGTGTTTAATACTTGAGGAAGAAAAAACAGTTGAAAGTGCAGGCTTCACATATATCCTCTTTGTAGAGTCTTAAAATGAAAAGTAATCCTTACAACAACATATTTTGAGAGCATCTTTTTAACAATATAGATGCTATAAGTATACAGAGCAATAATATTAAACCACTACTTTTATACAAAAGTAGTTAAGTATGGGTGGAAAAAAGGGACTTCCTATAGAGATAAGGAAAAATGAAAACAAGAATAGAGTATGTGATTTTTTTCCTCTTTCAAAACAAACAGTTTAAAACACTGCAAAGAGATTCAGGCCAGATATTTCTTGTATACAGATTTTGGTTACACACATTTGTTGCAGTGTGAATTTAAAACTTCCCTTATTGTTTGATAATACAAGTTAGTGTAACCCTAAAGCAAAAGACTGGGATTCCCCAGCTATCTCCTGCAAGAAATCCCTGCATGTTAAGTCCCAGACTGGATCAAAAAGCAAACCCCGAGGGACTGTCGCCTCCACATACAAGATACCCGGTAAAGGAATCCAGCTGCTGGGAAAAGGGATTTTTGCCAGTCACCGGAAGGAGCGTTTTATTTCCTCACTGGGATGAAATGCAGGTCTGAGGCTGAACGAGTACAACTAAGGACACTGTTACCCTCAATATCTCAATTTACTGCCTAGGCTGCACCCATAAGTTTTGTGTTCACCCCATCAAACTCAAAATGATCCCTACCACAATCTGGCATTTAAATTTTATTACCTATTCAAACAGTTTTACACTTGAAGATTAAAGCAGGGAGATTGGAAGTTTTCCTATATCCATGCTGTTTTAGCTAGCACCTCAACCGGAAAGCTTCTAGAAATTGCAGCTAGCTTTAATTTAATTGTAACTGTACAATACACTTTTAATTGCTTATTCAGCAGCAAACAGCAAAAGGAGCTCTCAGACTCAGGACATGAAGGCAACAGATCCTAACCAGTTATTTTGTATTTTGTCACTGCTTAAATGCATTGGTTTCTTTTTTGTTCTAGTCCCAGCATCTCCCAACAACTGATTATGCCTATGGGCTGCAACCGCAGTGTTCACACCATAGCTGACAGGCATTTCAGATGTTAAAATATTCCCCAGCAATGCTTGCTGTGGGGAGGATACTCATGAAAACTCTTTAAGCGCATCAGCTCCTAACCTCTGTTGCAACAGACATCCTTAGAAGTACTTCTGATGCACAGAAAAAATTCACTGATTATTTCTATAAACTAGCACTTTATATCCAGCCACCAAAATTAAATGGAAGCCTTTTTAATACAACTTTTTAAAATTCTGCATCTTGCTATCTTACTGTTGTTACTTGTATGAACCAGAAAGAGCCACATTCCCTATACACCAGTCATATTTTTAATAAATTAACCACATTCTAATAATGTGGTACAGGACACAAACATAACGTGAATACAGTGTAAATGCTACACAGTTATCCAGAGAATAATTACTGCTCTTTAATAGGAACTTAATTATAAAACCCCATATTAAATATATTTAGAAATACCCTAAAATAAAGGATGTTATAGACCTACTTATGTCTCTTTCAAAATAATACATGTAATAATATTAATAAAATGCCATTACATTTTGAAACATAAATGTAAAATGGCATTGCAAGTCCTATTCATATCGAATAGCATAAACAGTGCTCCTTTTACAAATGAAATGCTATGGTCATCATCTCTGCCAGTCCAGCAAAGTCAGATCTGAATGACAAGTTTAAGCCCTAACTAAAATAAAAAAAAGAAAATATAACTTTGATAACTGTTGAAGGTGATTAAGGAAGAATATGGTATAGCTGATTCCCTTATAGCTGCAACTAAAGCATCTCTGCCAACAGAAGAGCACAGAAAGTCCAAAACTATAGAGAACAGAAGATGAGATTAAAAAATTGTCGTTTTAAGAATCACTTTTCTGACTAGAACTACTCTTTAAAAAGCATAAAACACAGTATGACAGAACACAACTTAAAAAATAATAATAATAATAAAAAAATCCTCGAAAATATGTGAGAGTGTGGCTTATTTTTCCCTTAGGCCACTATTGATTTTAACTAAGCTACTCTTGCCTAATGCTGGTGATTAAGTGGTACGCCAGACCCAGGCCCAGAGTACAGAAATGAAAGTCAGAAAAATAAGTAGAAGGATATTTTTACCCAAGAAAATCTCAGACTTGGTCCTGTTAATAGACTCCTCAGAACTCAAATATACCCAGTGACCTTGACCATGAAAACACTACAAATACCTCGCTTGCCAAAATCCTTTCTGAACTCCAGCATAGACTTCCTCTTGCACAATCTTTCTGCCTAAATACCCTATCACTGAGCTACAGACAATAGCTCAACACTTAAGTAAACTTACGGTAACCTAATCACAGTGGCAGTCTCTATTTAAAGTTTACATTTCAAAAGACACAGTTTCGCTATGAATCGGAACCTTCTGAACAAAAAATGTTTCTTCCACCGTTTAGACACATTCTGCCTGTTCCTTATCTAGAAATGTCACGCTGCACCACGTGGTTGGTTTTACAGCAGACCCTTAGTGTGGCAGGATAAAGCAATGTGTATTTAAGAGCAATATTTTCCATGCCTGCATTGACAGTAAATCATGCAACTCAGTGCCAGAGAGGAATAACTGTAAACTAGTCAAAAATGACATTCTGCACCACAAACATGAAACTTATTTAAAAAAAAAAAAGAAATTTACTTAGTTGGCTTACTCAGGTATATGGTATAGCATTGTACATAACACAGATAATAAAAATTATACCATCCACCCCCGTATCTTAGAACCTTTATTATTTATTATGGGAATTTACCCTAACTTCAGACTTTCAGGAACCCCTACCAACCTGACATTTCTTAATCTGAGCTTGATTTCCAGGGTCATGAATTCGATTTCTCAATGCTTTACAATCTTCAGTATTCTGAGGCAAAATAGCAGCCTGTCATTCGATCCTCATTTCCATGTCTTTAACTTTTCTCGCAGCCTCCTGCAATCTTGAACCAAAGCTTTTAAACTTCTTATCCACTGCAACCTCTGTAGCCTGGATCGTGTTCAAATTTTTACTAAAAATTAAACACAAAAAATACATTAAAACAACATTAAGGGTCTGACTGGTGCGCACAGAAGCCAGAAGACTCAAAGTTAAAGCTTCTCACTGCACCTGCCCCCTTCCCCCTCTCGCTGCAGCTCGCCACCACCCCTGCCGGGCTGCCCCCATCCATCAACACCCCACTGAAATCAGCGGGCTGTCAGGAGGCGCGCAGCCCCGCGCAGGACAGCGGCTGCTGCAAACACCCGCACCCGCAACGGCCGGCACCGCTCGCGTGGTAAGTGTTTGGCCTAGGTGAGCAGGGGTCTGAGGATGGTGTGGGATCTCCAATACCACCGGTGCTGGAAAGCCAAGCGCTGCAGTGAGTATTGAAGGTAGAGTGAGAAGCCTTAACTCCGAACTTGCTGGGTATAAGTCAGGCCCTTAAGGTTATCTAAATGTATTCAAGATAAAAGGTTTTCCTGACAGCTCAATCCAGCTATTTAGTGGCACTGTGGCGCTTTTTTCCCCCCCACAATGTGGAAAATGTCTGGTAGTAAAGCTCCTGCCTCAGCAGCAGCTACTGTGTCAGCGACTGTTGGAATTTTTCTAAAATAATGCCATGTACAATATACACACGCACGCGCACGCGCACACACACAGTCAGAGAACTTAGCCACGTACTGAAGAGCTACATACGGACAACAGAAGAGCGCCTTTTTTAGGCTGCAATTTGGGCTAGCTGCTCTTAAAACAAACAAACAAACAACAACAAAAAACAGCAAAATCTCATCCTAGTCTGTTTTTTAGAGAAAAATCTTGAAAAACTGAAAAGCAGCTTTCAGCTACAGAACCTGATATGAGGTCAGCCCGGTGCACAAGCAACTCAAGTGACTGTGCTGTCAGAGGATTAATGAACTTATCACCCAACTTGGCCACCAAAATGGGAGAGGAAAGCTCTTGAACTACTGCCTCCGTACCTCTGACAGCATTGGGGGGGGGGGGGGGGGTTTAAATTATCAGCCCAAACTCATCATGAGATATATTTTCTTAAAGCTGAAAGAAAAGACGACCTACACCAAAGCTCTAGTTTCCTCCCCGCTCCCAAGTCGTACCTGCGCCTCCTGCCACTCTTGAAACAAGGGCACGCACCTCCGCACACTGCGTTCCAAGGGGCACATTCAAGCAAATAAAATTAGACATGCTGACAACTGCAGGGTAAGAAACTTCCCCCTGACACGGTCTAGGCTTTGATCATTTTAAATCTTTTCCAAAACAACCATTTCTGTTACAAACCGACAGTAACTAAAGCGATCCCGTTACACAAATAACAGTGATCTCAATGTAGGTTTTCAATTGAAGCCATTTGCTGACAAGAGAACAGAAAACATACTGCAAGGCAACAAGACGAGTTATTAACAAAGATTAACAATGTCACTTTTACATTTTTCTGCCACTGATCAATATAACATTGTAAGAATCAAGAATGTCTCTCAAAAAAGGCATAAATGTTAAAATTAAAGGACATTGTCAGGTTTGTAGGCCGAAAATTTGACCTACCTTTCATTTTCTTAAATCTGTTTGCAAAGTCCATGTAATTCTTTAAATGTGTTTTTCTTTTTTCAAAACAAATGCTTCAATTCTTTTTTCTGAAAAATACATCAATGCCAAAAAGCACAACACTTATGAGTAACCCTATAACGACAAACCAATATGCACATGAAATGGGAGAGCAGCACTGGAAATGAGAGCGTTTGCATTTTCAAGTTTCTTGGCGTTCTTAGAAACAAGTGTGAAAGATGAAATAAGCAGGAAAAGTTCCTTGACAATGTCCTTTTAAAAGAATTTTTCCTACAAAACTTCCCCTATGCACTGTAAAATATCAAAGTGATTTACATTTTCAACAAAATGCAAACAACGAAAAAACCAAAACAATTAACATTTACAAAAACAGGACCCTAAAATGACAGGTTGGACATTCAACTAATTTAGTCTTGCACATTAACATGAGAATTAACCCCTACAGCATCTAGTTTTACCTTATATTCTTACTTAGGCTGTAAATTTGGTCAAGGTTGTCACTTATCTATCCCAAGTCCTCAAAAAACTAGATGTTTTTCATAATAAATGTTTACGCTAACTCAAGTAAAATGTTGTCAAAACAAGCAAAAAAATCCCACTCATAACATGACCGCAGAAGCTGTTACGAATTAGATTTGCCAATATGCGCTATAAAAATTACTGGAAATGCCATGCATAGTCATGTTTTATGGTTTATGGTACATGATGAATTTTTAAATTTGGGACTCTGTTTTGACAGTCGTGTTTGGTGTGGCACGGCCTCAAGCGACACTTAGAATCAAGGTGGAACAAAACTCTAAAATCAGGCAAGTAGCAACAAGCTTAGAAATACAGTGCGGGTATACTGATCAGTGAAACGCATGCGAGAGAAAAAGCACGTTTAACAGTCTTCATCATTTTGATATTCAGCCTCTAAAATATATGCTATCTGACACTAAAATCTCCTGGTTCCTCCAGAATCAGCGCCACCATCCTTCGCCACCGTCTTCAGTGCAACTCAGGAGTTAATCTCCCACGATATTTCTTTTTGATGGTGGCAGGGGGGTTCATGAAGACCACCACCAAACAGGGCATGGGTGAAAGCTGGGCTTGGAAGCCTGCCTCACCTAGCAGATGGACTTTTATTTCCCCCCTCCATTTAATGTTTCTGGCTGGACTTCTTGAGATTTTAGGGACCTGCTGCAAGTTTTACTGAAATTAACAGAAACAATCCCAAACTGATTTTCAAAGAAATAAGACCTGCACCTTACAATGTACATATAAGAGAAGACTAAGCCTAAGATTCACCTTATGCATATGTCTACTGACAGTCTACAGGGCTTAAAGGTTAATGCTAAACACGCTGAAACTTTACCGAAACAAAGCATAGCTAATGGATGCTATTGCACTCTATGCTTTTTATTTACCCAAATGCAGTAAAAACAAGTCATCTTCCTTCTTTTCTTTTTAATTTGCAAGAGACCAAGAAAAATAAGAGTGGTTTCCGGTGCAGGGCTGACCCAACGATGTGCAAAGCAGTCACACCCATTTATATCCTCCTGCTAATTGCAAAGACTGAAATACACCCAAAGGCTCTCTCCATGACATTCACAGCTCTTTCGCTTATATAAAATACGTAACCAACTTTACTACATAGTTACCACCCTGGTTCATAGACTTCCATGGGTACTTGGACTTAATACACGCATCACATCTTTACTTTACCCCTTGCAGGAAATCGGTACCCAAGCAGATTGCTACATCATACAACACAAAGCCCTCAAAACAGAACATTTTGATACAACTATCTTGCTTGATTTTCCCTTCTGGCACAATCTAAACAAAATAGGTCAATGATTTCTATTTAGAAAATTCTACATTTTCCCTGCTGTTAGTGGTAATCAAGATTCCTCATTACTCCTCCATATTTGCACAGAAAATAAATGTGGCACACTCAGATATTATGGTCTCGTAACTGTGAGAATATGGTTAATTTTTAGAAGCATTGTCTAAGTAATCCTTTTTAAACATCTAGTAATTCTGCTTTTTTTTCTCTAATGTCTGTCAGCATGTCTCAAAACCCTCAACGCTTGTCAGGGTACAAAAAATGAACTTCCTACCAGAGAAATTTTGAAGCCTATGATCAGAAATAAAGTTCTGTTAGTGGAAACAAAATCATCTGGCAACGTTTTGTATTAATTACACATTTACTTCAAACATCCATGTGAAAACTAGCAGGAAGTACGGCACATCTATCAAAAAAATTACTCAAATGATATATTATGAGCATGCTATAACGATATGCCTAATCTTAACCAATGCTTTTCAAATAAGTCTGAAAATATGAATCACACCTATTTAATGTCAAATGAACAAGCGGTAATAACAAAGCGTTACTGTAAAAAAATGTTTCAATTGTCTATGAAGGTTAAAAAGCAAATTAAACCACAATATTCAGTAATAACTACATCAAACACTAAACCAAGTAAGTGTAAGTATTAGCAGTAAAAGATATACCAAATACAGTATTGTAGAGGTGCCATTTTAAAATAACAGCTACATGAAGGCAAATGCCACAAAAAGGAAAAACAATCTGAAGAACAGAGCTTTCCCTTGATATGCAGCATTTCAGTGCCCGTCCACAGTAAAGACTTTACTGGGTTTCAAGTATTTTTGACTTTATTAAGTAAGAAGAAAAGGAAGGAGGAAAAAAATTAGAAACATATCTCAAATGGTGGAACTGCCCAAGCTGAGTACACTTCCATTAATCCCAGCTTCAGAGGAATTTTGGCTAAGGCTGCCACATTTATTACTTCGAACACCAGTTTGAAGGTGACTGTGAAATGCCCCTGCCTGCAGACTGTGGCTTAAGCCACAAACTCCTTTATAACTAACAGGAAGCAATGCAGTGAAACTCAGTACAATATATACAACGAAGAATCAAAGAACGTGAAAATTATGACACACTTCAGCAGTCACTTTTGCCCATAATTCTAACTATTGACATCAGCTTCTTTCCTAGTTACGGATGAGACAATCTCTCTAAAACAGAAAACCGAACGCATGAATCAAGCTTGCATCAAAGACATTCCTACAATGCACCATATTCCCCGTATATAACTACTGTCACCAACTCCCGAGACAGCTACCATGGAGTAGGTTAATAAATAGCAACTGCAGGGGAAAAAAGAAAATAGCCCAAGACACACCCGAACTTTAGTTTAAAATATAACGGAGCTTACACGTTACCCTATAAACTTTATAGGTTGGGTATGACTTTTTCCTTCTCTCTTTTTTTTTTTTTAAAGGCTAGAAAACCCCTCCTGACAGGAACTGGAAAAACAATCTGCTTCAACAATTTTAATGGGAGCAGAATGATTAACTCCCTTCGCCATTCCAGTAACAATATAGATCATGCCAAGATATACTAAGACACTTTCCCCAGAAGATGCAGGACTGGCTGCTTTTGAAGACAATCAGGAGACAGAGCACAAGCCTATAACAGGTTGGCAAAACAGGGCTTAATTCCACATGAAGCGAAATGCACTCAATACAAAGAAGCGAGTAAGCAATACTTTCTTTTACCATGTTATCAGAGCTGGTGTCTTTGCTGGGAATTTCATATAGGCTGAACATCCATATAATATAAATTTAGAATGTGGAACACTCAAGGAATTACTCTTGATCTGTCTGTAGAATATTATGTATGTGAACTAGAAAGGAAGTTAAAAAAATAAAAATAAATCTATCTCTACTCCTAAAATATTTCTCCTACAGTAAGTCACATCACTCCAGCAGGTTTTGTTTTGAACCCACTCCCCGAGCTGTATGTATGCTTTGGGAAGAAAATAACATTTTCTAGGGCTGTGAATGCAGTCACTTTTGTGAGCATTAATTTCACATCATGTTTTAAAGACACTGCCAGTGATGTATTACAGAGTATAACTGCTGAACACAGCCTGTCAGGATGGCTATTCTTTGTGCTCTTCCTACATTTTAGGTGTTGCGCAGGATGCTCCCTCAGAGAAAGAAACCCAGTAACCCAAGAGGAGCCAACATCAAAGACTTCCTTTATTCTGATCCCAAACACTGAGAGCAATTTTTCTAACAGCACACCTGTACTTTGGCCAAGAACGTTAAACTATTACCTGGGGCACACCTTGTTTTCCTTATCAAAAAAACCTGAAGATAAGCAAGTGTGGGGCCTTGGATATCAAATTAGTTTCACAAGGTTTAATTTTTTGAGGTCAGCAGAACACACTCAAATGACACTAAAAATAACAGTACTGAACTATTCTACATGAATACTTAGCTGTCTTATCTTTACAACTTTTTTTTTTTTTTTTTTTTTTTAGGAAAGCTTCTAATGTGATTCATCTTCCTTTCAGCTGAAAATCACGGTGCTATTTGTGGTAGCAATACTTCCAGTTAAAAAAAAAAGACTTTTGTTTAGGGAGGAGAGCTAGAAACTTCCCCTAAGTTTTACAGCTAAAATATTTAGAAGCCTGGGCTATATATGTCTTAAGATCAGGGTAATTAAAAAAGGACAATTCTACACAGTATTAAGGTTTCTGGCAAATGAGAGTAATAAACTCTTTCGTGAGCTACGTTCCTCCAAACACCAAAGCGACTCTCAAACTCCGAACCCGTGCAAAGGGCTCCTCAAAGCTCTTTTTAATTTCTCTCCCTTGGACTCTCCCTTTCCAGTTCCTCCCACAACCACTGACCCCTGCTGTTCTTCGTCAAGATTAAGAAAATGGTTGATGACGATTACAAGCCACAGAACAGTTCTATCTTAAAACAGGGAAAATGAGAAAGGCTGAAGCACAATGGAATCACAGTCTGCCATTTCCCATCCAGTGCATTCGGTAGGCCAACCCATACTAACTGAGCCAATTTTGAATAAATAGGATTTTCTAAAAAGATGTTCATTTTGAAGGTAAGCAAACAGGATGTATAAAAATGACAAGCGCACTGAGAATGAGCCAGTAACAACAGTCAAAGAGCCAAATAAAACAGCCAGTTTAAGGCAAAAGCTTGGTTTATATTATCATGTTACATTTAATCATAATATAATAAAAGCATATGATGTAAGAGAACTGTTCTACTGAGCTTTTCTTCAAGCAGAGTTTTGAGTTTCAATTACAAAGGCTCTGGTCCCAATATCGCAGTTAAAGCTGTACTGAAAAACACAGTTAAAATGGGGAGTTATTCCCATGACTTGATGAGAGAAGCAAAATATTTCTTCCCACACATATCGCATACTAAAAGGGCTTGGAGAAGGTTTTTGAACGCTTTAAGTTGTTTCCACTGAACTGGTGAAAAGTCAGAAGTGTTTAAAAATGACCCATATTTGCATTTTTTCACTTGGCTTTATAATGTTTCTTTTAATCTCTGTAGTTTAACCATTTCAAATGTGAAAAGGGACTGCTCACATGTATAAAACTGCTTTGTCTGCAGATAAAGGCTTCAAACTGTACATTTTTCAGGGCACAAATCATGTTCTATCTCTCTCTACAAATTGCATAAAACGTCAGTGCTAAAAACATCAGTTCAAAGAAAATTTTATAACAGGAGTTACTGATTCTACTGATTCAAGAGCTACAAAATCTCCAGCAACAGGGGAGCCTTCGTTCTTCACATAGGCAAAATTTCTTAACAGGTTTTATCTTTTCAACTGTATATTCTTGTTTTAACCTAGAGCTGTATTTTGGAAAATGAATTCACTATTGCATTTCCCAGCAAAAAAAAGTTAAGAAGTCAGTTTGCAGTTTTATTCTAGCATTTTCCATACGCGTTTTATCTTAAAAAATAAACTTATTATAGCTCCTGTGTCCACCAATCTGCAGGCAGAGACATTTACAAAATCTGCCCACGGCACATATGTGCATCACACAAATGTTATCTCCCCCTCTCTCAGTGACAGCCTCAAACTTCGGCAGCGGTAGAGTTTGCGAAAAATGGACAGTTACAGAAACAGACCATCGCAACTTCCTTCCAAAACAAAATACAGATTGACAACAGATTGAGAGGCAATTAGAATGGAGACTAGACTAATGTATTAGATCAATAAGGACTTTCCAAAATAAGAAACCTTACTCTCTGTTTTTTCTGCCTACTCCAACTAGGAACACTGGGAATGTCGGCAGCAGGATAAACAACAGCGCGCTCGACGGCTCGCACCGGCGCTGTATTTCTGAAAGCAGATAGTCACAGGAAGCACTCAGACGACTCGGAATTTTGTAATGCAAAGATAATCAAAGGATCACCCACTTCATGCAAGTAAACTCAGAAAGTATTTTGAGGCTTATTCTGGTGTTCAGAAAATGGACACAGGATACAGACAGATATTGGAAAGCAAGTCCCGCTGGCTGCAGTTTCGGGAGGGAGGGAGGCAATGCCAGCCTTCTGTTTGCCCGGCACTCGGGAAGCATCACCAGATAACTCCCAGAAATCACCAGAGCATTATGCCCGTTTTCCAAAATCTGACCGGATGACATGAAACTAATTCTTGTTCTTGAGATCTAGAAACAACAGAGTGACAGGTCTTCGTAACAGGTTAAACTTCCCTATTTTCTGAATGTAAAGCAAACCAAATTAGTTCAGGTGTTTCAATACAAAAATAATAAAAACAGAAGTTATTATCTCTGTGCCCTAACTTGGGTTACTATCACTTTTTCTTGTGTATTAGGTACTTTCAGAGCACAACTATTATTTCACCAGAGTAAATCCAGAGGAAATTGCAGCTCTTCCAATATTTTCTTCAGAGACTTTTCCCAAAAGATTAATCTTTTAATTCTTTCTATCCCTGACTGGATCAGGACGAGTTTCAAAAAGCAGAAAGGAAGAGTGGGCTGAGAACAGCAGATGAAATCTGGAATATAACTCTCAGCGAAAATTTGACATGGGTAGCCCAGATGAGGTTCATTTATTAGGTCTAAACTGTAAACTAGATAAAATCGGGTATGTATATATAGTGGAAAAATTTTACAGAGCTGGAGTTGTCCAAGAGTTAAATACTTTAAGAGGTAATATCATCTGCATGTTCTTACACTTTTAGGGAAAAAAAAAAGTTAGCATTACTACTTCTTATAAACACTCAAGCCATACTATATTGTGAAATGTGACCCTTTTGGGTGCCTCTGAACTGCTACTCACAGTTAATAATACTAAAATTGTAGAGGCTTCCCACTGGCATTTTCATGAGAAATTTACTTTCCAGGTTTTGAATGCTAGTGAGTATGAAATTATCTTGTAGGCAAGCTGCAACCTATCAACTTCTTAAAAAAATATCATTAGAACACTTTTATTGCATTATTACCTTGTAGGCAACTAACTTTGTGGTAGGTATTGTACAATGTTAGAAAACAACGTCACAGCAGTCTAATTACTTGCAAAATGAGTGGCAATTCTGAAAACTGCATAGCTAATAAAAATATAAACCTTCTGGTGACATGCTGATACCTTTCTGTGTTTCACACACTTCTTTTCAACCTTGTTCAATAGATACTTTCCAGAATACACAGATAAAGCACTCAAATCAAGCACGACTATTTATTCTTTAAAACATGTCAACTATTTCAGGTAAAGATAATTAAAGAACAGGACTGGTTAACATAACTCTTATGTCAAAAATATTTAAAGGACAACATGATTAGTAGCTTAATTCTATGGGAGGTTTGGCAAGTGCCCATAGAAGACTTCTGAAGAGAAAGGAAGCTTTTGATTTCAATGAATACCATATCCACCCTGTGAATAAAGGAATGCAAGACAGACACTGTCTTCTTACTGCAGAGAGCTGGGATCAAACAACAGCAAGTACATTTAACTTAGAGGCTTTGTCATAAATTTTGAGGGCTACCTAACTACGACAAAACAACAGGGCAACTAGCGATTGCTGCGCAAACCTAAATATACCATCAGTCAGAGCTAATATGAGTTGGGAGCGTTGCGGGTAAAACTCAAACGCATCACTCCTTTCATTAGTGTGAATAACACAAGGAAATATTATAAATGAAAGCGTATTTAGTTAAAATACATCCATCCACAATAGCTGGATTCAGCATCTGGTGAAACATTCCTGGCGCCTACCTGTGAAGACGACAGACATTACAGCTATTACAGCCCCACACTTGCGCTTTCAAGGAAGGATGGGCAGGAAAAACAAAGCAGCTGGTAAGAGCCAGGAAAGAATTGCATCTTGTCGCCAGCTACTCTGACAATCACACCCTGAGATTTACACGGGTGGGGCCCGTTTATTTTTCGCTCGTCCCCGTGAAGAAACAGACCCATTTGTTTACTAGAGAGAATGGAATGGGGGGGGGGGGCAGAGGGGAAAAATGGTTTTATTTGGCGCCGAGGCCGAGACAGTGTCACACAGGAAGCGGTACGGTCGAACTTCTGCTTGCAGCTGTGTTAGGGTTAGTAAAACTGTGATCTGTAAAATGCTGTAAGCAAGAACAAAAGTTCTCTCCTCCTGTACTAAGCCGTCTTCCTCGACTTCTGAGAAAGCCGCTTTCAAATGACCCATGAGAAAGCTCTGAACAGTCCTAGTAGAAGGGCTCAGTACAAAGCAAAGTATTTATTTTTCACTGAAGTTATTTAAAAGACCAATAAACATGAAAACGTGGGGTTTTCACCTACAATTTTTTGGTTTTGTTTTTACTGCCCAGAGATACTTATATTAAGAAAAGGTAATATGGTGAGGCGGAAACGGACCATATGGTTGCTGAGTAACGCCATGAAATTCACAAAATACGAACAGTGATATGAACAACACATTTATAAACTGCAGATTTTTAGTACTTTTATTGAAATTTGACAAATCTTGCATAGATGTATCCTTTTAAAATTGAATTGCATGGACTTTAACTTGGGGAATAAAGAAAAAGTAGTACAACGAAACAGCCGACAAGCCAGATGAACTGATTATTTATTAAATATGTAAAACTGAGTTATGAACATAATCAATTCAATTTGTTCACTTTCTGTTTATGAAATGCACGCTGCCTATGAACTGGTATAGTGAAGTAAGTGTTTGAAGTCTGGAACAGGAGGGAGGGAGGAGTCAGAGCCAAAGTAAATTAATTCAAATCTTATTTTCACTCCAGGTATCCAATCTATATAAAGCTTTTCAGACAGTGGTCTGTAGCTTTTAGAAATTAGAATGAGATTAAATCTGACTCTACTGAATTTGAATGCAACTACATTGAAAGCAGACAATTTGTGCCCGCTTAGACTATGACATATATCAGATATTTAATTATCTCCATATATAAGATATTTAGTTATTTATACTTCAAATAGTAAGTATTTGGATACAGTTTCAGATTTCTATAAATGTGAACAAACAAGTACCATTTCTGTATGTTATTTTACCTTCAGTCAAATGACACAAAAAATACATCTTCTGGAGCAGCTTAAAATGAGAAGGGACTCACCGACACTCAGTACATATCAAAATGAGAAAAAACTGCAAGTCATTGCACTGTTTTGGGGAGAAAGTTATGATTATACATTTGCAAGAATGATATAGTCTAACTGTTCTTCCTTGTGTTGATTCTATGACAGTGAACTTGTTTTTCTCCCAGAAGCAGTCACTGACGTGTATCATCTGATCACCAAGAATATTGCTGCGTTAATTATGTAAAAATCTGCAACACAGTTTTATGTTTGCCCATGAGATATCTCAGAAACTGCCAAACCTCACTAAAATCACAGAATATCAGTATCAATTGATATCGCTCTCTAGTAGAAAACAGCGTTCTTCTGAAATCGAGAAGGAAGGGTAACACTAATAAATATATTAATAAAAAAGAAATTTAGTGATGTGACTTTGCAGTACTGAAAAGCCTTACATGCTTTCTGGATTTAAATTAAGATTTGGTGATAGGCTTTGTTCTGTTGATTCTGTCTGGTTACATATTTCAATTATTTTTTTATGTTGAGCACACTTATTAAAACAGTATACATGATGCAACACAGTATTAGTCTCTATTATTTTTTTCCTCTTTAAAAAAATTCATTTTTTCCCCCTAAGACAGAAGGAAAGATAATTTATGTTGCACTGGAAAGCATGTGAGTATTAGTGATGGGCAATGATGAAGAACATAAATGGTTTCCATTTTCACATTCAAAAACAAGTACCTGTAAATTAATGCTAAAAGCAACTGGCCTATAAAACAGCCATGTTTCCATGCCAACTGATCACAGAAATGCATATAATTCAACAAAAAACCCCGAATAACCTACAAAACAAGAAAATAAAAAGAAAGCAGAAGTGCTGGAAAGATCCTGACCATACCCAACTGTTTTACAGGAACAGCAAACAACACAACAAAGGATGCAATTTAAGACACGAACGGTGTACAGCTAATGGTACTTCATCATTACAATACTTAAAAGCTGTCATTCTCTAGTCAACAAGAAAAACAGGATACAGAACACCCCTATTAAGAAGGAGGGAACACTCATAAAATAGTAGTAATTCTTACGGAGGTTTCACAGTTGGTAAAGAAGAAAGCCCAGGTTACTATTCAGTGCACATCTTTCCTTAGAATTTTATTTTTGTCTTTTACCCACAAAGGTCTTACTTTACTCCTTACTCAGACCGAGTTGCACTGTGGTTCTGCAACCAGTCAGCAGAGCTGCCTGCACAGTAAGGCAGTCTGCTATTTGAGTATTAGTCGCAAAACCGAGCACATTAGGAGTGAACAGATATTTACCTGCAAACAAGCAGCTCACGCATCAGTGTGTACATACATAATTGATGTATGTAATTAAAATTTTGTATGTATATGAATGACTTCAGCTTCACAACTGTTAAAAAGATACTACCACTTTCTGTGCAAAAAATAAAATAAATTATAAATTCATAAAATTCTGGCATAATCCACATATGTATACACACACAGAATAACCAGTTATTTTAAGCAATGAAACTCAAAAATGTTAAACAGAAAAGAACGCTACAGATCTAACTATAGCTAGTTCCAAGAAATTATTGACATTTATATCCAATAAAACCAGCAATTTGAGTATTTGTTCTTTTAAATGTAGAGAAATAAATAATGTCCAACTAAGAGGTCCATAAAACCTGTGCTATAAATGAATACAAATTGAAGACAGGAAAATAAAAGCGCTTCTTAATACATCTTTATCTTATCAAGTAAGCAATAGTGTTCTTCTTCCTATTTAGTTCTTGAAACCATATTAAAAGGCATCAGAGGTTTAAAATTGATGAAAAATTATGGTCACAGAACTCGAAGCTGGAAATTCCACCATTAATGCATTTTGATGCATTGGTATTTTACTGTTGTCTGTATTTTGCATGAATAATAGAGAACAGAAAATTGGAAGTGCTTGTACCAGTCCTATTGTCTTCTTATTCACACAAACATACAGATTTCGTGATAATGGGCCTGCAGAAATAAAATATGCATGCACCACACTTACACACTGCATGTCAAGATTTAGAGTTTATATGAAATGAATTTTAGGTTCATTTACTAGCTACACTCTGTATAGGGACCTCCGTGACATCAATGGATGAAAAGGAATAATTATATGGCCCTGCCCTGCCCTATCCAGAAAGCATGAAAGATCAAGGGTTTTACTAGTGACTTTCTTTCTCTGTCAACTCAGGATTCAGTAAAAACACAACTTTCAGATGTGACAGTTGCTTGTTACCCTTTTCCACAAACATCAATAATAAAAAACATGCATTTTCTGGGACAGACTTTACCATTTAAATGCAAAAAAAATCTGAAGTCTGGTAGGGAAGACCAAAGCTGAAAAACTCTGAAGTCACTGGGATTACTTTCAAATAAATCAACAGTGTTTAGATCACAGCCCAAGAAACATGCAAATTAAACATTAAGCATCTTTGCAATTCTCTGCATTCCTGATCCCCTTCTCCAAACTTTGCCTAAGGTTGTCCACAGCTAATTGATCAAGCGTTACTACAGTTTTGGTAGCAGAGGCCACTATTTCTGCAGCTCTTCACATATAAACTACTAATATGAGGCAGTACAAATTTATATTTGGGACCCTAAATAGAAAATCTACACATTGCTTAAGACACACTGAGTATTCCTGACTAACTACATATGCAATAGTCTTTGCACTACATGAGCTGTTCAGCAACTCTAAAAGTACCTAGATATAAAATCCAACTGTTAGCCAGGCACAAAACAGACAGTAACTGTATACCCAACTTCATGCTTCCCTGGCAATTTACTCCTACTATGTTTTGGAAGGACCAAAGGTGGCCAAGTTGAGCGAGATGAAAGGTCAGTTCAGCTTCGGAGACCTTCACCTCTTTTCGTCTACTGTCAACAAGACTCTACTGTTGTAAAGACACACGTCTACCAAGTTTTTGAAAGACTACTGACATCATTCACTACGGTGAATGAAATGATCAGTAGATTACACTGATTTTTCATACAGCACTGCCTAGGGCGAGATCCTAAACGGTAACAGAGTAAAGGCTCCATGTTATTTAAATACAAACAGGAGACAATAAAAAATACAAAAAAATCATCGTCAATGGAGCAACAACTGTGTGGGCAAACAGCAGTGATTACATGTTCAGCAATAGTTCTCCCATAGCCTTGGACCGCACAGGCTGTTTATACAAGCGCAGGAAAGAATGCGGTCCTGAACTTGCCCATTACCCCCCAGAAAAGGTATTGTGGGAATGTTAACTTTCACCTGGCCGCCTTCCAGGCGCTGACAGGAAAAAACGCAGTTTTAAAATTTTAGCCAACTGAGGAATACTCTGCATTTTTCACATTTTCCAATGAATTCAAGTTATGTATAAACTGACAGGCCTTGAACTAAATCCACATATAATGGATGTAATAAGATGATCAACTACTCTGTAAAAGAACACAATCAAGGGGTCTCACAGCCAAACCAAACAACCAGTATCATATTTCACAAACCACGACAGCTTCTGAAAAAGCCAGCACATTTCTAAAATAGCAGAAATGTTTCTAGTGTCCATAAGAGCATCTACTGGACAATCTGAGTAGGAAACTAGAAAAGAACCATCCATATTTCAGTGGCACGGTCCTAGGCTGGGATGAAGAACCAACACCACAGGACAAAGATGTCCTGTTGGAAGCTCGTGTTCTGTTGTGCAATTAACGGGATGGAATCATGTCCTGCTGCGTGTCCGGTTCCTGAACTGGCCCCATGACACAAACTGTAACACAGAAGTGATCCAGGCACAGCAACTGCATGGCCTGGGGAAGACCCCAAAACAAAACTTGCCAAAATGTCCCACTCTGTTTTAAACAGAAGGCATTTTTCTTGCTCTTTTCCATCTGGCACTTCTAGACTAGCTGTCTTTACTTAACAGTCATTTCAAAGTTTTTAATAGTCATACAGTGTGCAAACTCAAACTGAAAGAAATTATCCATTACTTCTTCTCTTCCAAAGTTCAACTGTTAAGTAAAAATAGCTTGCAATCATGTCTCCACTTCAAACCTTTGCATCTCAGCACAATCAAGAGTACTCAGTGCTAGCCCAACATTGCTGTATTTCAATATACAGCATATGGAGCTGCAGCCCGATCACTTACCAGTATTTTGTTGATTCCTTTGCGTGCATGTCCTGTCAAGCTAATTGGTGAAATACAACTTCCTGATTTAAATATACAAGAGTTTTTTTTTTTTTTTAACTGTTTAAAGAGGAAGCAGTTTAATGGTGGAAAGTACATTTTTAATTTGAAAAAAAAAAAAAAAAGCCCTTCAGTCATAGCAGAATGTTTTATACAGACCTTGTGTTCAGTCATGCCACAGGCTGCCTTCTTAAGTGCACTTATATTAATTCATTTCACAATCAAAAACACACTGCTTCCCAACCATTTACCTGTGACAAAATGAGACACAAACAACGAGATCTACCAAGCACCTATTCAGAGCACCATTAATATCAAAATTCTGCTCTTACTTAGTGCTTTTTTCTACAGACCTCGGAGTGCTTTTACAAATGAGGTCAGTATCATTATTCCCATTCGATGCATGCTGGGACTGTGCAGAGAAGTGAAGTGAATCATTCCAGGTCGCTCCTTGGGCTACTTGCAATTAGGAGAAGACCAAGACTGTCTGAGCCATTCCAGTGCCACTTACCACATTTGCTAGCACTGCTGTCTGCTCCCCTCTCCCTTCCACTCCTCTGGTCAATAATTAGACCAAATTTGCCCTGAAAGTTAGCAAGTCCACACTTCATCTTCCTTCAGCTCTTACCAAAGACTCTTAATAACACTAAGCTGCTTCTTTAACCGAAGAAAAAAGATAAGCACCTCAAGAGGGTAATTCAGTTCTCACGTCGGTGATTAATTTCCTAACATAGGTGTTTCAGTTAAGTGACTTACATAAAGAGGTACAAATCCCACACAAGAAAAGTTAGATTTACACTAGCACAGGCCTGTAAACCAGAACACAAATGCCATATAAAGTGGTTGAAAAGTACAACATTTTGACTTGGTTTTGCTGATTCCAAAATATCTTAATGCAATTGCGAAATAAGCCTAATTTACACTTAGAGTTCACGAAAAGGCAGGTGCTAGCTTAACTAACTTGATTTAAAAATGTACTTAATTAAATGTGAGCAGTTTCTCAGGTATCATACAGCTTATTCACAGATTGCTCCTTTCACCATACATATTTGGGACCAAAGAAATCTTAGATACGACATAGAAGGTTTTTTTACTATTCATAAAAATAATCACTATTTAATGTTCTTTTTAGAATTAGTCTTCTAAAATGAAAACTAAACTTTGCTGATTCTCTTTGGAAACCTGAGAGAGAATTAGATGATCTTTTAGGCCCTTTGCTCTTGCACAAAAATTTCTCTCTTGACAGAAAATCTTTAGGGACTTCTATAGTTGCTAGAATTGCATAACCCACCCTTTAAAAACCTTACCACGCTTATGAGCTAGTATCCGTAAGGCAGGCAAAAAATAAAGTATATTCTGTATTTCTTGCTTTTTTTTTTTTGATTCTTGTGCACATAAGAAAATATTTTTCTTTTGGAAGATAAGCATTAATTTTGTTAGCAAAGCCACGAAGCTCCGAAACAAAAAATCAACAGGCTTAAAAGCAAGTCCAAAAAGAAGATGCTAGCAGTTATCAAAACAAAGGCAAAAATATAATGTTCACAGTACTTCAGAGTCTAAAACACCAACTCAGTAAAAAACACTGTAAACTTTATTTAGTCATGGCAATAGGAAAATATGATTCATGATTTTGGAGAGTCCTCACTATCCTGAATCTTCCAATTAAGTCACAGAATGTGTTCTTCAACTGCAGATACTAAGCCAAACCTATCTTCGGATAAATTTTAGCAAAAGGGTTATCCTATTACAACTGTGGCTCAGCAGGTAGGATGCAGCCAGGATCCTATGGATTTTTGTAAGCCCACTCCAACTCGCTTTGATATCAACTGGAGCTGAATAACTCAACATCCTGCAGGATCAAAATCAAAATCTGCTAGGAAAGGAAAAGTTATGCCTGCAGCTTACTGCTTCCCAAATTCCTACTTAAAATCCTTCCTTATTTCTTGCTCAAACGAGATAATTCTCAGTTCTGAATACATAATGCTAGATTTCAATTTCGGATGGCTGCAGGGTGGTCATGAGGTAAATACCAAGTGTATTTGTATGCCTCTATTTACAGTAAGAAGTCATCTGGATTCAAGGATTAAAAACATGAAACCTTTTGAACAAAGACATGGTAAGAGAAAGCCTCAAACAGAGGACTGTCAAATATAAACAACATAAACAACCAAACCCAAAATGCAGTGTATTGTGAAACCCTTTCAAAACCATACAATACTATGGGAATTAAGTAAACTTAAAACTCCCCTGCAATACTCTCGTCATAGCTAATTTGTGATTTCCTGTACTCTCAGTACTAACAGTACAATGGAGCCTCTATTGTGAGCCTCCTCCCACAAGCTTTTAAAAAATGCAAGACATTCTTTTTATCTAGACTGGCATGGCTAAAATACATCCAGCTCCACACAGATAAAAGGTTATTTTCTTAGATGTTGCTTTTAAAAAAAATCTGCTGTCTAGCTGTACTGAGTTCAAAGATCACATAGGAATAGCACTCTGGTGGCTAAACTGCTGACCGGGAATCCCAACCAGGGCAGACATAGGAAGCTGCTTTCGTTTTAGGATTACAAGAAAAGGTTCTACATGAAGAAATATCTGCAAATTCAAAACAATTCAAACAGGCTCTGACACTTTCAGATTTAGTTGCTTTTTCAGCTTCTGTTAGAACCAGTGAATAAAGTTACAGCAATATCAGCTACATGTGATGATTGAGGGTGAGGGTAAGAAGTCCTTTAAGTAACTAGACATACAATCTTCAAATACACAGCTTCTGGCCTACTTGATTTTGCAAAAATGTTGGACTTCACACAATATTTTAATAGATATTAAAAGATATTTATGTTTAAAGAGGTACATGAGCGAGACTTTGCACATCAAATCCCAGCAAGAGGAATGGAAGGTGGGAATCCTAGCACAAGACAGCTCAGGAAAGGAGCACTGCTAGCAGTAGTAGACTTTTAGCATGCAGGAGAGAATTTGGTGAGGACACAGTAAAAACCTAAAATGCTGCCATGGCTTTGGTCAGTACCTTCATGATCATTCTTACCCAAGAAACACTTTAAGAGAAAGAATTATCCAGCCAGTTCCAGTCAGCATGGGAACACATTCATACAAAACTGAATTGCTGTTAACCAGTAAGATCATTTCTCTCAGTAATGCTGATTATATGAACAGGAAAATCAACAATATGAGAAAGGCTGTGATACACATTAATACTATTCAGTGAAGCACTAGACACACATTAAGATGTCTGGTAGACCACAAATGTGAAAACGCTCATTATCTGGTTGAAAATAAACAGTTTAACATATCTGGTACAACACATTAAAGAGAAAAAAAAATATTTAAATATCAGTTTAAGAGTTTGGAGACTGGCTTGTGGTTATCTCTACTAAACACTTTTGTCCTGCATGACTCTGCAAAGACTAAAGCTACCTACTCAGCAAGAGACAAACTGGCTGCAACCATCTAATGAAATTTGACTCATGTGGGAATTCTGATGAAGTGCTGCACATCACCGTTTCTGCCAAGCCATGCATTTCATTTCTGAGATTGAGACTGCCACGCTGCGAGCATGCGAGAGGCAATGCTAATTTTGGATAGTTCGGCTTAAAACCAGGAGGCTAACTCTGAAAACGCACATTCAAGTTAAATCCCTACAGAAGCCAACAAAAATTCTGCAATTATAAATTAAAGATACGGGGATTTGCACCAATGGCAAAGACATTACGGGCTGTCAGCCCCTAGCGGCACCTCTGACGGACTGCAAATATGACTAACGGCCGCCTGAGGCAGCGCTCTCTTTTCCTGCAAATTCTCCTGTGGATCAGCCCAATTTGACTGGAGAGCACACATCTTAGCATAGCTCCTTTCTGGCTCATTCTCCCAACTTCTGACTCACCCAGGGGCTACAATGACATTCTGCAGAGTGAAAAAAATATGTGTAGTGGAAGGGGATGAAAATACCCTGCAGTGCTGCTTCTCTCCCAGCTCTCTTTTGAATACTGTCTCCCCAGGGTACTATCCGAGCATGACAGGGGACAGCACGTAGGCCATTCCTCTGCCTGGCCAGGCACCAGGCTTTACTTTACACAGCGTAGCCTCCTGCCGTAGGAAAGGGAAAGGATTATGGCCAGTGGGAATGCAGGCGAAAGAGCCCAAGAGAGTTGGATTTGCTACTTTTGCTGTCCTGAGAAGGCAGCATTGGGATAATTCCTACAGATAATGTGCGGAGGGTGGGAGAAGGGGAATTACAGGGACAACACCTCACATGGCAGCAGCAACAGCAGTCAGCCTGGCTTTCCAGGGCTCTAACATGAGCACGACCGCGTCAATTTTGCTTCCCCTAGAATTTATCTGTCCTAAGCAGCTATCTACTTCATCTATACTGCGGTTTGGCTGTGGACGTCCGAAGTAGATGACAGCCTATATCCTTTTTGCATGAGACCAGACACGCTTAGGTACATACACGCACACCAGGAAACCACACAGGGCACCCTAACTACAGACACTTCTCTCTCGCGAGGGTCACATGTCAACCAAATACAGAAGGCAGCAGAAGCTATGCTTGCTTTAAAAGAAAGGGAACAAAACAGTTATGCTCTTCTCATGTTCTGTAGGCTCGTACATGAAATAACTGCAAAGCTTCCAGCAGATCCTGTCGGGATGGGCCTCTCACCGCTCTCATCGCAGCGTGTGTCCACGTGTGATGGCACAAGCTGTAACCGATCAAGAAATATTGGGGCTGCTCAGGAAGACAGCGCACATCCAACGGTCAGAAATTTGGGCTGTATACAGGAGTCCGGAATTTTGACTCAGGCACGTAAAAAATGTTTCTATGCTTCTTTCCTTTTTTGTATTTTCGCATCAGAACTCCCCTAAAAGATTAAAAGGAGAGGAGGAGTAACTCTCCTTACAATGAAGTCTGGCACACATACAGAGTCAGAAAGCATGAACGACTTTCATTCCAGACTTATGTAACTTTGCCAGGGGTGACAGAACACGCGGAAAGTGATTCAGATACTGATAAGGGACACCCACTGACCTGTAAATAAAACTATCAAAATATGCCTTAAAATACCTCACATAAAGCAAAATTATATAATTGCATTATCTCATGTTTTAATATTAAAGCTACAAACCTTGATATGGGACAGAAATAAAAGCTTTCCATTAAAAATCTCAACTTTACAATTATTCCGAACAACTGTTCGCAGCCCCTAAGACGACTTTTTCTGCTTGCTTTAGTGAACTCTTCTGGCTGACTACACTGGCAGGTACACTGGAAGGAAGTTCCTCGACATGCTAAAATATCTGAAAAAGGGAGGAAGAAAAAAGACGAAAACGCAGAGATGTGCAAGGGTCATCCAAAAGAACTACCAACATGAAACATGCTATAGCATTAGCAACATTTAGCTCAAAGAAAAAAAAAAAAAATCAAACAATGTCAATTTTCAATTATGTTGATTAGACACAAACTGGATAATTAGCAAATGGAATAATAACACAGGAAACAGGATATGTTTGTGATGAAATGATGAAAGTATTTCATAAAGGAGACAAGTTAATTTATAATTATCTTCTTCAAAAATTAAATCCTTGCTCCAGTAGAGCAAGCATAAATGTGTTGTTTCACGCAACAAAAAAAATTAACCTATTCATCTAGTAAACTGAATTTTCTCAAAGATTTAAGCCATTTCTTTTTATTTGGATTTTACCTCGTGAGCTTTTTTTTCCCCATTACGTAAATTGTCAGAGTCTTTTTAATTTTAGACGCTGCCTGTTGTAGTACCCGTAGAGGTAAAGACCTCGGTTCGGGCCCTGCTACGGCCTCAGCCATACAAAGACGGCTGAGCGGCCCCCACAACAGGCCTGTGGCAGGCAGGCTGGGCCAAGAGCGGTGCCAGCGCCAGCCTGGGCTCTGGCACTTGTGGCCGGCCGAGCCCCGAGGGTGCGGCGGAGGCACACAGTGCTCCAAATACTCCTGCTCTCCCTGCCCTGGCCACAGATAGCGCTTAGAAGGTAGCACAAATTAGAAGGGCCCAGGGACTGTCTCAAATTCCTCCAGAAATAGGATAAGTCTCTTTCTGTCAGGCTCAAAAACAATTTGAAGTTTTACCGATTTCAAACATCAAACCAAAGCGGAATATTAAAGAATACGGCCCCCAAGCATAGCCAAGCCTAAAAAACAGTTTAATCACAGAGCTCATAGCAAGCTTTTTCACACTATAAACAATTTGAGACACTTACTTTGCTTTCCGCTCCCCGCAATACTGTCACATAAGGTCTCGTGTCAGTTTAAGACAGCCAACACTTTGATGCTCTCAGATTCCCCAAACGCTTCTGAGCACGTTAATCACTGAGGAACATGGGCTGAGGATTACTGCGTATTGAAAGAGATCCTACCATAATCATGCTCAGAGGTTCTGAAACGCCCGTAACAACTCGATGCTGCAACACTTTACTACTCTTCCTATAGGAATGGTGGAGAGGGAGCAAAGGGTTCTATTTGAGGAAATGTTAATTTTAGATTTATGTGCAAAGAATGCTTGCTGTCTTTTCCCGATCAATACACAGATTCGAATGAATTATCATCTTTGTTCTTAAGGTGCTAGGGGAGAAAGGGAACCAAAGACACAGTCACAAACTCACATCTTTCAAAGACGTAAATTCATTTCTACGCTGCCTGTGAGAGAGAACACGTGTGGCAGAGGAACTAAGGCTAAAGGGCTATGTACTACAACTTTTATCCTCACCTTAAGCTTTAGGACACGTATTAAACGTGTAACTCCATCTCTACTCTCTCAGTAAATAAATAATTATGGGGCCAGGAGGTTAGGTAGCCTCAGATGAGGCTGCGATGCTGCTATATTGCCGATTGCTATGGGATTTGAAAGCTTGACACACACTGGAGTATCACCTCATCAATGTTCCCAGCTGGCTTCAGAAGCAAAACCCTAAGTATTACTCTCAAATGCAGGTCTCTAACACACAAGTAGCCAACGTCTCCAGATTCCTTTCAAGAAGCATAGCTCATACAAATTCATGGTAGTTAAGGAAAGACAAAATGGCAACAAGCAATTGTAGTCCAAAATATTTGCATGGCTTTGAATAAACAGGTTAAGTGTTATATTTTCACATAAACAAATTAAAGACCATATTGCTTCTCATGTGTCTTTACTTGAAAGACATTTAAATCTGTGTCTTTCCCTACGCTTATCACTCTTCAAACTATTTACTTACAAAATAAGTTGTTTTTTTTCATTCTTATGGTAGTCATTTAAATAGACGCTTTGGGAAAATGTCATTTTTTTTCTCCTCCAAAAGGGTCTACCATGCCTAGTCATTTAACTGTGGTAGCTGCTCTTATTTGAAAAGGAGGGATTGACTTTACATTTCAGAACGCTGGCAAGTATACTACTCTATCTGTATAACACGTTACAGTATCCAGCCCAATTCTAATCTCTCTGATCAGACTTTTGGCTAAGGACTATGACTGCTCTGTTTACATTGTAAATAAAATTATAATTCTTAGAAACAGGGAGATTAGTAAATTGAAGCACCACACATTTTTAACAAAGAGCAGATGCTATTTATCTTTATGATGCAGGACAAGTCAAGAACTAACCGAACTGACAAACGTACAGACATTTCTAACTTGCTTTGTCACACTATCAGGCACTCTCACGTTATGATAAAATACAGTATTTACAATGATCAGCTTTTCACAAGTAGTATACTGTGTGCTCAATAGCTGCATGCTCCAGCTACTCCTTAACTACATATGACAACACTGAACTAAAAAATTTGCAAAAATAGTAGCATTAATATAGTAGCTTCATTGACTAAACTCTTCTAGGCATGACTGCAGCAATTCTCAGGCTTATTATTATTTTGTTTACCTATTCAGTAATAAAATAATGCATCACTTGCTGGAAAAATATTGAATCTCCATTACTTTAAAGGGCGATTTTTGTTTAGACAAGGACAGACAGCATACCACTCACGTTACACCAAATTACGCTCACTGTGCCACCAACAAACACAGAGGAACTTTATTCGCCCAAAAAGTATTATTTCACATTAACAGTGACAAAAACGATGGAACAATTTAACAGTCTTGCCTTATCTCTACTATCTGTTATGGATTGTAGTCACTCCGTAAATACCTATTTCTTGTTCAGATTGGAAAAGTGTGGCAGGTTGGGTTTTTGTTTGTCTGCTGTGTTCTGTTTTCAAATATACTAGTGAATTGCAAATGGACAAAATATTTTGTTACTAGATTCCTCTTGGAATGGATGATATGGTAATAATCTAAACAGCCTATTATTTGTCAAGCATTAAGGAATTCCACTATTGAAATCTTGCCGCCTTTGGGGGTCAATAAAGAGCAACGTTATTAAATATACTAAAGTTAGCAGCTTGGGCTCATAATTTTATGTGCCTGCTTCACCAACACACAGCTAAAAATACATAAAACAGATTAAAAAAAACAAAAAGAACAAAGAGATGCACTGGAAAATTACCTTTCAACTAGCATAGTCTACTTTACAGTGAGATTTTTAACTCTGTTTTTCTATTACATAAGAGAATGCACGTAAAGTGTTAATCAATGGGCTTTCCATCTACAGCAGCAATTACTTAAATACAAATAATTTTTTTTAATATTTTCTTATTTTCTTTCCACAGGAATAGAACGATGAGTTTTAAAATAATTTAACAAGGAATCAGGCTACTTGCCAAGGGGCTAGAATGCTAAATGAGAATATTTACATTTTCTAGGACCCAGGAAAAGGAATCTCTGTGATGCACCTGATACATCACAAATATTCTAGTTTATTTTAATTCATTGAAAAAGAAAAAGTACACACTCACTTCAGTCTATCAGGCCTCATTATTTTCCGTGAAGCTAAAGGGATAATTATCTTTGGGTGTTCCATCATGGCCTAAAAGCAAACATTCTTCCTGATAAGGACAACAGTTATTAAAATATAAGGTGATATTAAATTGTTTAATGTAAGTTACAACAGGTGAAATTTTGAAAACCACCACTGATAACAGTGTTTTCTAAGGATAGTCTATCCAGCTCGGTATCATAAATGAAAATCTGATTTTTAATTTTTTAGAGAAAAACAAAGCAGCATAACAGACTGAATCATATTTACATGGTAAATAAACTCATTTACTGCTTTGTAGCCTTCTTTCGGTATCATTTGCTTACAGAATAATAATGTTTATAAACAGAGTCTACACTGTATTTTCTTCTATCTACAAAAAACCCCTTCAGATTAATACAATAATTTATATCAAGCAATTCTCTAACATCACCCCATGCATGTTATCTATTTTACCTTAAAAAACAGCAGCAATCCATAAATGCATTTGCTAGCACATTAAGAGAAAAAAAAATGAAAAAAGGAGAAGGAAAAAAGAAAAAGAGAAATTCACAAATTTATGGAGAAAAAGCCTTACCTTTCAGATACATAACCCCTCCACAGATTTAGGAAAATCATTTCAACAACCAGGCCTTAAGCACTTTTAACAGCAATAAAACGCCGCTTTTAAACTTCCTGTTTATTGAAATATTAGCACAGCTTCCCCCCCCCCCCCCCCCCGTGGCATCTCACCAGCATTTTGCTGCAGTTAAAAGCCAGGGCAGTGCTGAAACCAAGAACGGCGGGGGGGGGGGGGGGGGGGGCAGGCACCGAATTAATATTTTGGATGCAGTTTTAATGCCGTTTTACGTGTAAGCTTTGTTTTTGTTTTGGTTTGTTTTTTTTTTAAGGATGAATTGTAGCCACAGCCAAGTTTCGGTCCCCTTGGCTGCGCTTCACCCGCGTCTTCGGTTTTTATTTATTTTTTTACTTATTTTTTTTAATATCGCATCTGTCGCAGCAGTTACCAGGCAAAGTTGGGCTGGCGACGCCGCCGCCGGCCGGCGGCTCCGCGGGGTCAGCGAGCGCCGCGGCCCCGGTCCGGGTCCGGGCCCGGTGCGCGCAGGCGGCGCGGGGAGCGGACGGGCCCCCCCACGCCCCCCCATCCCCCCTCACCGCGGCCCCGCCGCCGCCGGGCCGGCTCCACACACGACGCACCGCGCCGCGCCGCGCAACCATTACCTAGAGGCAAGCCCTTGTTTAGTAAGTGAGAACTTCCCATTGAAATGTATATCCGCTCTCGCTACGGGGACAACTTCGGGGAAATAGCGGGGGGGTTAAAAAAAAAAAAAAAAAAAAAAAGGGCTCAGCATATGGCGGCTACTCGCGGGCGCCCCTGAACTGAGGCGCTCGACGCGCGCCCGCGCGCATGCACTGCCGCCCGCCCGCCCGCCCGCCGGGGGAGCGGCCGCCGCCGCCGCGGGCGGGGCTCCGCGCCCCGGCTCGATCTCCTGGTTGCAGCACCGAGCGCAGGGAGAAAGCGAACGGGGAGGGTGCGGACGAGAGCCTCCGGCGCCCCCCTCCCTCCTGGGCGAGCGGGCGGCCAGCCGGCGGCTCCTGCGCAGCGCGGAAAACGTGCGCCGAAGCCGGGGGCTGGTTTTAGCCTTGCCCGATTTAGCCGCAGGTTTTTTTTCCCCCTCACGAGTAGGGAGGGGAGGCGCCTTTTTTTTTTTAAACAACAGAACTATTAAAGAAGTAGTGCTGACTGCACCATACACACTCTCCATAGCTTCCCAAGCCATCTACAATCAAACGTCTCCTTACGCTTTTAGCATTTTGTTATTTTTTATGATTTGATTCAGGCTTTTCTTCCTTATAAATTAACGACAATAATAATAATAAAAAAAACCCCTGCTTTGCTCCTAGGTGGCCCTACAGTGATTTTCAGTGAGAATAAGCGTATCCTGCTTTACAGATCCTCCTTCAAGCCCTTGTACCACACAAGGTCCCAACGTTTTCCTGCCTTTTCACCACAAAAATCATCAAAACAGGAATCGCGCCACTGCCAATGGAGACAGGTTTAGAACGAAAGGAACAAAGCCGCCAAGTACCGATGCCCTTCTCCATCCAGGATGTTCCCAGGCATTCCCATCAACTCCCAAACGCCGCCGCTCAGCAGCTATACCCTCTTTTAAGCTGACCCTCCAAGGGGATGACTCAACCTCCCATCGGCCAAACCTGCCACATCATCTCTGCTGCAAATGACTGAAGCGAAGCAAACAGTAAGAGCAAACGCAAAGCATCCTGCTATTAATATATCCCGGCCCATGGACGCCCCGATCCTAGGCGCAGGGAAGTCCAGAGCCTCTCTCCAAGCTCACCACACCGAAGGTCGACTCGAAGTCACGACCAACTCTTGACTTCAACAATTCTTAACCCTTCCTAGCTTTACTTTAGCACCTTCCACCAAACATCATCTTAACCACAGCTCTCCTCCCCGCCATCAACGTGCAACCGCTCTTTTATTAATAGCAGACTGTTAACAGTCTGGATCTTATTTCTTGTTCGAACGCTTCTACAGTAATATTGCGGTTGATCTCAGATATGCAGTTTTCTGGGGCTCTCAGCCCCGTTTCCACATGACGGTCCTTAAGAGAAATCACGGAGGTCCACGCGACCTGTGGAAAGACCGCCAGACCCCCCCGCTTCGCCTGACGACGGCTCCAGCCGGACGGGCCGGGCGGCACGCGGTGCCCTCACTCGCTGCACAAGACGCAGCCCTGCAGAGGAGAAACGACTCTGCAGCAGGGAAAACCCAAGGCGAGGCCGAGGGAAAACGGCGCCCGGAGCCAAGCCGAGCCGCTGGTGCGCTCCGTGCCATTCCCAGCGTCTGAATCTGGGGGACAGAAACCGCGTTCCCAAAGAACCGCCCAGCGTGCGGCCGGGTAACGTCTAGGCGACTGCGCAGACAGAAGCCGCTTTAGAAGAAGGTGCAGCCAAGCGCAGAAAATTAGAAAATGCTACAATCAAGGATACTTAAGGTCCCTATGTTTAAGAATTGTAATCCAGCTCTCTCTCTTTTTTATTATTATTATTTTCCCTGTGGGATTTGATGTGCTTGCAGGGAGGAAAGGATGAGCAGAAAGTCTGCATTTTGCTTTTGCCTTATCTGAAGCAGATCCGAGACAGAGACTGGGGTCAAAAGCAGGAATTTACGTGCAGCCCCCAAAGACAAGCGACCCGATTCCTTTAGGCATTTTAGCATTAAACGGCGTTTTACATGTTAAAAGCGCAGCTGCGCTTCGGCTCAGGCGCCACTCCGGATGCCATGCGCTGCTGCGAACGGGACCCCGGCTCTTGCGGCAGGTACCCGGAAAGGGGCGATTCGGGGCCACAATCACCCTAAGGTGACGCTGTGTTTCACGCAGGGGCTCCCCAGCAGAAATGGGGCAGGAAAGCCGGGTTTCTGCTTTGTTCAATTTTGTGAGGATGGCGTCGAAGGCAGCTGGCCTGCCCGGCCGCCATCACGGCCGCCCTCCCTCACAGCTCCTGCAGGGATGGCTGGGACCCTCCGTCCCTCGCACGCTGAAAGCAGCACGGTTCCCCCCCAGATTTTAAGGTCGGGAGTCATTTATTTATTTGGGGGCTTTTTTGATCTTTCTCCCGTCGCGCCCACGCCGCAGTTCAGCGAGGGGCGAGGCCGCCACGGGCAGGAAGGCCCAGCGCCAGCTCCCCCGCGGAAGGCGCTGGGGCGGCGGACGCCAACCAAAGGAGGCGCGGGCGCCGCGGCCGGCCGGCGGGGTCAGCTGACGGGGCCCCGCCCCGCGGCGCGGCGGAGGCGGGGGGGAGGGGGGCGGCGGAGGCCTGTCGCGCCGCCATGGCCGCGGCGCCGGCCCGGCCCGGCCCTGCCGCCGCCGCCGCCTTTCCCCGTGGTTTCCCGGGGCCGGGAGGCAGCGGGCGCTCCAGCCCGCCGGGGCGCAAAAGGGGCCCGCTGCTGCAAGGGGCGGGGGTTGTTGTTCGTTCCCTCGCGGCAGCCGGGCCCCGCGGAGGCGCCGCCGCGCTGCTGCCGCCCCCAGGCCCGGCGCGGCCCGCGCCGTCGAGGCGGCGCCTCGGTGAGGGGCAGCGAGTGCCCCCCGTGCCGCCGGGTACCCCGGTACCATCGGGTACCCCCGTACCGCCGGGTACCCCGTCACCACCATCAGGTACCCGGTGCCATCGGGTACCCTGTCACTACCATCAGGTACCCATCACCATCGGGTACCCCGGTACTGCCAGGTACCCCGTCACCATCGGGTACCCTGGTACCTCCGGGGACCTTGTCACCATCGGGTGCCCCATCTGGTCGGCTCTGCCCGCCAGGCTGCTCCTGGCCGGCTCCGCACACCACCGGAGATCAGTACCTGCTCTCACGGGGCTGGACAGTTTTGCTGGCTGATCCGAGTTAGTTCTGCTTCCTGCACCTCCAAACCTGAGGATCCTTTTTAAAAACTAGCGTGGAGAAAGAAGAGGGAGGGGGCAGGCAGCAAGACTGTACTGTACAGTGCTCTGAGCGCGCTGGATCCCTCAAAACTGGCCCGCAACACTTGCATGCCCATGGCGAGGGGCGTTTTGGAGGCGGTTAAGGTGCAGAGTCACAGGGACTCTTAAAGAGAGTCATGCCTGCATGCCACCTAATCCGAACAGTGACCTGCCTGATACTAGGTGCAGGTCATGGCTTGTGTGTTACTACAGGCACAGGCTGGAGATTGTCTTTTTGGAGGGGAGTATCTGAACCCATCGATTATACAGGGCAGGTTCAGCCTCCAAGCTCTCTGGATTTCAGGAATCCGTTCAGGGCATGACTGAAAGATTTTAGCTTATTGATAGCTCCAACTCCCTAATAGCTTGGTCTTCCCCATTTCCCCATCATGCTCCAGCTAGTGTCCGTTTCACAGGTTATCCAGCAGGATTTGGAGGTAATGCACAGCCTCTGACTTTTCCATTTTCCTCCTATATTCATGGACGAGCCTTCAGTGGCTGGATATAGACATCTCAGACATCCTTCAAACAATATAGTTTCTCTAGATTCTCAGTGTGCATCAATCACTAGGGCATCATCTAGCCAAATACCTCGTGTGGGCTTTGTATAAACAAACAAATTTGGTTTTAATCACTTTAAAGTGGTTAACCACTTTATTGACATTTATAGATGTCAGCAAATAGAAAAATATATACATATATATCAAAGCAGTAACTCAGGAAAGAAAAAAATCTTACTGCACCATCATGCAAAAAATAATGGAGTTTTTTTGCACTGCTAAAGCTGCCATGGGGCAAAGTATCAGCAGGAAGCAGCATACAGGTGTAGAACACACTTCAACTGCAAGTGCAGTATCTGTGAATACCAATGTGGATAGGCAAGCATCTCAAGGAAAAATAATAGCGAAAATCAAAATTCAGAAATGGAATTAGAGTTCAATTACATTTTTATAGAGCAACATAAACAGATAGAGGCAACGAGACCATTTCCTCAGTGGGGTTATATGACTGGGCAAATGTTGTTCTAAAGTGGAACTGCTGCTTCAAGGAGGGAGGGGAGTGTGGTACCAAATATTATGACAAGGGGAGTGCTCAAAGTGAGGATAAGTTGGCATGATGAACAGATGGAGTATTCAATAACAGGAGGTTATTAATACTGCAGTTTGGTATTCTCTACGCTACTTCATGAAGGGATTCATATGCTTGCTCTTTTTCTTTTCTGATTGTATGCAGACTAACAGATATGCATACAGTAGGTAACGCTGTTATTACTTCCCTGCCTGCACACACACACACACACACACAAAATCACAAATTAATGTTTCCTGGAAAAATATTATGGGCTGGATCCTCAGCTGATGGTAACTGGACCAACTGTGTTTCTTTCAATAGTGGTAAAGTGCTTTGCACCTGCTGAAGGAGAGAGGTTATCTGACCCTGGCTCCCAAGTCATAAGGTCTCTCCACCCCACTCTGACAGCTGCTAAAGGCGCCTGCTCTATAGAATAAACTACCAAGAATCTCAGGAGGAAACAGAAAGCAACCGAGAAGAGCAGTGCTTTCCTTCAGAACACAACGCCATGCTGTCTCTGTTTAAGAAAATAAAGCTTGCCTTCACCCAGCGTTCAGGCTTTTCTTCTCTCTCTCCCCTGTATGGTTTTCAGTGGCCTAGTTTTAGGCTGGATATGGGAAAATCCAGGAGCAGACCAGCTGACTCCAGTCAAGCCTTCAGCCGCCCCCATCCATTTTACTTCCTATATTCTCAACTTTACCTCTGAGACACTAAACATTTAGTCATCTTCACACCTTTTAGACTATGATTTGTACAGCCCACAATATAAGTGAATTTTTCACAAAATGTAACAATTCCCATTCTCTTATCCCATTTCAGCACTGCTGTCACTGACTTTATTTTTTTTTTTAAAACAAAAATGTTACACAGCTGAGTATCTTCTGTTTTTTTCCACTAAGAACTATGGCATTTTCAAAGACACCAAATTGTTTCTTGGCTTCTTAAGAGTCAGCTGGATGAGCACATGTGCTTAAGAGAAAATACATTGTTTTAAGCATATGTGTTAACAACCATATGTATAAATTAAGTACAAGTTTTATTCCCCTCAGAATATCTAATCATAAGGGCATGACCTTGGGCTTTCACAAATTAGATATATTAGGGTACAATATCTTTAGCAGATGTGACTTTGAAGTTACTGAAAGAGGAAGTTTTATTGTTGTATCATCTAAGTAATGAGCCAAGATATTTGCTGAATGCTCTCTAAACTGAATAATGAGATTCTGCAATGTTCTTACATCTAGATACTGAGATTGTGTACTTAGACACAATTTTGCCTTAGTTTGTCGTTGGTATGAGTGCTGGCTTTTTCACAGATGTTCCTCTCTACTTCATTATCAACATGCATCATCCATATGCACATTCATTACAATAGTTTTAAAGGCCATCATTTTAAAACCTTTGTGCATTTTAAACTCAAAATGTAAGATTATATTTCAATGGACTATCATAACTTTTGAAGATAGTAAATCTTGCAGATGCTATTACGAGAGCCTAAAAGTAATTTCTGTCAGAAGAAAAAGATTGGCTGAATAAAGCAGGCCTAGCATTTAAACTCTATCTTAAAAATAAATCTTTAAAATGTGTAATTATAAGTCATCAATGCAATTTAATAAAAAAAGAATCAGGAAATAATATTTTGTTTGGATTTAATCATTTCCTTAATTCTTTCATTCAAATCTTGAAAAGCATTCATTAATAAAGTACACACACACAGATCAGTCTACTTTCATTTTGCAATTGCGTATTATAATTAGAGCTTCTATTTTATATATAACTTCCTCTGTGTGAAACTCCCTGCTAAAGGAAGTTAATGCTTTCTGGTTGATGTTAAAGAGAACAGCTGCTTTGGAGAGAGATTTTCAGCAGGTTCTGAGAGGAAAATGGAAAAAAAGAATAATCGACAAAAGGGAGGCATTTAGTCTTTAAGTCAACGCAAATGTTAAATCAAACAGAGAACCTTCATCTACTGTAGAAAAAAAGGTTTACTGAAGAATCAAAGTAGTAGATTAAAGTTCCACCTAATGAACACGAAGTTCATCTGTGTCAAATATTCAAAGTAAGTCATTTTTGAAATGTCAATTATGCGTTGCTCCTTTTGCAAAATGGAATGGGTGTACTAGCTCTATACTGGAAATAACAGCCATACAAATCGGAAAAGCCTACAATGTACTGAGTGAATGGAAGAATAAATTCCTTTCAAACCAGTGAACACAAAAAGCCTCTCTCCTCTGATGTTATCTGTATTAAGTGACTAAGGGATATTCTTCTTGATCTTACCCTCTTCATATAAGTGCTAAAAACACAAGGACTGGGATGGAATTAAATCCTCTGCATTTCCTGGTTATCATGAAATGAGAGGTATCATTTTCCATCTAGTCAAGAGGAGTTAACAGACCATTTCCAAGAAGGTCTGTGTTCTGGCTGAAGAGAAAAAGACGATATAGATGAACAGCAAAAAAAAAAAACCTATCGAGAACCATTAGATGTCAGCCATTGTCCATCTGTTCACAATGGAATAAATCCAGACCTGAGGAACAACTGCAACCTGCCCCATATGGCTTACTCCCTTGTGCACTGGCAAGGCTTCTTGGGGGATATGACATTGTGCGAGGTAAAGGACAAACAGCACAATCTGTGTTCCCAGGAACGATCAGCCGATTAACAGGAAAGAACAAAAAGTGTGCTTGTAACCCAGGGGAAAGTTTTCTCCTTCTCACCTGTCTGAAATCTTGGACCTCATTCAAACTTGTGTAAGTTACAGAGATACGATGCGGAGGCACCTAGAAGCAATGAAGTCCTTAAAAATCTAGCTTTAGCCGCTGAAGAAATTCTGTGGGCAGTGGATGACCCCTCAGTCGCAAGCGAGACTACTAATCTAGCCATCTCCCAAGGTGTTCAAAAAGTCATTTGGAAAGAATACGTTACACTAGGAGTTCCATTAAACACTGTAGTACAATATACTTTAACATAATGAACTGGCATAACAGCATTCTGCATTTACTCTTAGAGAACAGGCTTGTAGCACACCACCAATGAGCAGCAATTCACCTCCCAAGTTTGAAATCAGCGGGCCTAGACATGAAGCGCAGTATTATTCTGTACAATTAAGGGCAGGAGACTCAGACCTGTACAGATTAGTTCATGTCTGATTTTCTCTGTAAGATTACAAAGAAAAAATAGCTATTCATTGTGATGATGCATTCTGTATGCAAAGAAACAGCAATAGAAGTGACAAACACATTAAAACCTCCTGAAGGGACCAAAAAACTTAAAGTATGCAACAGATTCAATAACTACCTGTTTGGTGGTGGTCATTCAGCTAGCAGCATGGAGAATAACTAAGCTCAATAACTGTCCAGTGGCCTAAGGAGAACCAGGAGATATTCTAAGGGATCTTCCTGTTGTGATATATCTTCAATTTTGTTTACAGTCTCAGGACAGTCTGCTGAGAGATTCAATGGATGCAGAAAAGCAAATTCAGAAATGATGTGCAAGTTGTACATTCAACTACACGGATCCAAGGAGATGCCTGCGCCATTTCTGAAAGAAAGGAGAGCGCTGTTCATGCTTGATCTCTACGCTAGCTCTCAAGACATAAGCAGTTAAGCCTTGCCAATGTTATTTCAAACCTAAGCTAATTAGCTCTGCTCAGGAGCGGGATTTATTATTTTGGGCATGGCACCATGCTAAAGCAGCAGTAGGAGGCATCTCTACAAGCTGCTTCATACCAATTTGGACTGGCAGAATATTAGTGGTCTCTGTGCTGTAATCTAATTTGCAGTCTAGCGTGCTCTTACCTGCTCTTCGCTCCCCTTATAATACACTTGTAACCTTAGTTTGTCAAAGTTGCACAACAGGTAGCCAAAAGCAAGAGCTGGTCAGAGATAATTTTAAAATTGCCAAAGAACAGTATCCACACTCATAAATGCCCATTTAAGTTAACACCAAGGATCACTTACTAGGCAGTGCAGAGAAGCTGATACTTGTTTGAAACACCTATCACAAAAGTGGGGAACTCCTCAGAAATGAACAAGAAGGCTTGATCCGGGATAGGGGACAAAATCAAAGTTAGCATCTTCCTAAATATTTATCTAGAGACTTCTCTCTCAAACTAACCAAGAGGCTTACAAATCTGAAAAAGTAGCACACATACTCAAGGATGCAAAAGGCTAAACAGTATTTGTCAAATAAAAATGTCTGTTTGCTGTCAAGGACCTTAAACGCAACCACGCAGTAGGATTACATATGTTTTTGACATTGAAGCTAACTCTCTTGCTCTGTGAAATTTCCTCGGGATGATTACAAATTATCAGTCTTGATTTTATCTTCTTCCAAATTAAGCCATTGCCAGCTTTGTACTCTTGTGAAACACTGCATTACCAGTACTCCACTACCACCTCATACTACAGTAAGGAAATGATTCACTAGTGAGTAAAAAGTAACCCCTGGTGAATCAGCACCCCAGGTCCTGAAGCACATGAGAACCTCCCTGGCACCGTCTTTCCTTCCACCGACTGATCAAGCCCCTACACAACTAAACCCCGATGATGTTGCAATGTAGCAGTAGGCAGCACTGGTACAACGTCAGTCACGTCAGAGACACCTTGGGTAACCCGCGCATTGCACAGCAGCGACGACAAAAGACAGAAAATGTGTGGCACATTAGCAAACCTGAACACACTTATGTGAACACAATAAGATCTATCCACAGATCACTATTTCAGAACTATAATGGACTATAAAAAGTGTAAGCTTTAACTGGCTTATTTTTAATAACTCATTTTCTTTGGTTTCATTTTAAGAGCAATATATCCAGAAATTTGTAATAAAATCAGAAAAACATCCCATTAAATATGTAAAAATAATAATCTCCACGAACACCCCTTTGTACTCCAAAAAACCAGCAAAATCAGAGTGGAGAAAAGCAATAGCGAAGAGGAGACAGGCAGGAGACAGGAAAATCAATTCCACAGTTACAATACATGGAACAATATGCAGCCTGGACAATCCATAACAGTAAGTGGTGGATGACTTTAGGACAGTAAAAAGAAACTAGTAAGATTTCACGAGTAAAATACACCACGGTCTACAGAAACACATTTTATATGTTGTTTGCCTGCATATATCTAGCAACATACTAGTATTTTTATGCCCCCCCCATATGCCATATATGTTCTCTCACAATCAGACACTTCATAAGCAATTATTTTGGGGTATGGCTCTTTTACTAAACAAAAATAAAGATAAACTCTCGTGCAAATTCATTACTTACCCATTCTCAAGATTTAAACCTTGATAGCTGAAAAGGAAGCTACAAGAAATCCTTATCACTATGCAAGAATCCTAAGATAGGAATCAAATCTTAAAGTACATCAGTTTACATGGTAATTTACAGGGTAATATAGTAACTTTGTGTGTGCTGAAAAAGCTCCCTTTGCACTGGTGAATAATGTAAAGAGAGCAGCAGACTTAGAAATACGGCCTGATCAAACCACTTACAGTAATATAACACACAACTTTCCTCTAGAAGGAAGTTGATTCAAATAGGTGGTAATCAGTATCATCAGACTTACTGTTATATTTATTGCCAAATACCTTGCCTTACAGACTAAGGCAGCATTTCAGCACTGCACATTATGATAAAATAGTATTACTTAAAGATTATTGGATAAAATTACCAAAGGCCTTAGCATATTACACCAAGAAAATGCTGCAGAGACCTTGATCTCATAGAAATGATGCTAAACAGTCAACATCTTAGAGTATACAAATGCTCAAACTATTTTTTTCTTGCTACAAATTCTCATGTTGTATTTGGGTCCTATGTATTCCTGTGACCAGTCACTGATATTAGAATCAGCTTTTATTAATTTGTATTAATTTAGGTAGCTAAAAGAGCAATCACAGGACATGCTTGTACATCACTATGGGAAGCGTAAAGTTCAGACATGCCCAAAAAGGGAAATACTACTATGTCTTTGTAAACAGATTGGGCTCTTAATTAAAATGATTTGATATGCCTTATGAGCCATACGAGTTATATCACAGACACAGAAGTTACCTTATAAATGTACCTTAAATCAGCTAGTGGAGGCTACAGACAACTGAGCTGTAATAATAAATAAATGTATATAGATAACATAGTATAAATAATTAATTAGCTTTTCCTGAAAGACCTGGAAACAAATGGGAATACTTTGTATATCGTTGTACTGTGCTGATCTCTAACTAAAGTGGCTGCTGAGACCCGTGACCCAGAAAGGTTAAAGTTTAGGTCTTTCCCAGCGGCTGCACCTACATGATTAACATTACAGAGAAACCTACATCAGAAGGAACTATAACAAGAGAGGAACGAACAATAATTCATGTAGATAATAAATAATCCGAGGAGAAAAACCCTACCTTGGTTCAATTAGAGTATTTTGAATGTTTTTCCTTTTAAGCACTGCAAGTCTAGCTTCTACAAAATATTAAATACGCAGAGGGAGGGGAAGTTTTTTGTTTCTTGAAGTCTTGCTATCACAGCCAGAGGAAAGGGTTCTCAGCCTATTTCTGGATCTCTTCTGACAAGCGACTTCCAATTGTGCTAAAATCTATGGATGCTCTGAGATGTCGACAGATGTCTGCGAGGCCCTCGGCTGAGGTCAAACTCATCTCATTTGTGACCTAAGCCTAGTCTCCTGGCTCTCTTTAAAAAAATTTAAAAAAAAAAGAAAGGAAGGGGCAGGCACCAAATAAATTGTTTGCTAAGTCACCTAGAAAAAAATGTTCTGGTTAATTTTTAATCTAATAATACATACAGACACTTCTGTAACATATGGCCAACATGATGAACACTGAGCAGAAATATTTTTGCTTATCTGTCATTACTAGTCCTCACAGTGTAATTATTCTCTCTGGCACTATTAGAGGCTAATTGGCTATTAGTTCCTAAACATCTAACCAAAGTTTTCAAAAACTTGTATTTAAATCTCATTTCAATAGCACAGGTGAAATTGCTTGAATTTATATATATTTTACATAAATCTGTATTTCTCAACAAATGCATCGGTTGCTCAGTTCTTTACACATCCAAAGCAAAACACCATGCTCATACTGACATCATTTCTACTGCTTAAGGGAAGAAAAAATTAGGTCTCAAAGCTGGAGGCAAAATTCTACAATGGATAACAAATATTCCTTCTACATACATCAATGGAACAACTGGCTCCTTTGGGCACTGCCTGTACACTGCTAGGCACAGAACAGGTTCAGAGAAGATTTTTTGTTAGAATCAGTTCATGTGTACATGCAATATTCAGACAGCATGTTATACAATCATTGCTACCTGCTCCCTGACCCAGAGACGCATTCTTGCTTAAAACCACCACCAAAACCCCCAAACACTACCATAAACCAAATGCGAATATCTATATTCATTGCACAAGGGGTTTCTATTAAAAAATACCAACAGATAGATAGGATGGATAGACAGATAGATAGATACTAAATTTTCTGAACTTTTCCCCTTTGATGGCTGCAGGGTAGTCTGAATTTCTACATAATTCACTGTTACAATCACCAGTGTTTCCACTCTGCTCTTGCAAAAACAAAAAAAAGAAAGAAAGAAAGAGAAAAAGGTTTTGTACAGGAGCATTAATAGTTCCACTTGCCCTGTGGCAAATGGGGAAAATATGTCAATGTGAATTATAGTAGTGTCTCCATGGATCAAGATTTCTCATAGTACTTTCAAAATTCCACTAAGAGAAACAATTGCTAAGAGCATTCGCTACTTAGCCTGCTATGCTGGAATCAAATAAGACCCTAGGATCAACTAATGCTAATATTATCTTTCATATTGATTTTCTCCCCCTACATTAAAGGAAAGAAATAGCTAAATTATTTTAACTGGAAAGAACAGCGTATCACTCGCACAATACAAACAATAAGAGGAGATTCAAAGAATTTAAATAATCAAGATAACTACAAAGAAAATTTTGAGCTGTTCACAGTATTAAGAATATAACAACATCACAGTCTAGTTTTATTGCACTCCATTCCGACACAACGAAGTTATACTGCATTTCTATATTCTACTTACAACACATACAAGTTACACTGGGGAATGTAATAACTCTTTTCAACAGAGATTGAGAACACCCACACATATGCATCAAAAAAAAAATCCAGTTCTATGCAAGTGTGACATTCCTAGCCAAATATTAATAAAAAGATTTCATGTCTATTTTCTCTATCAGGATGTTATTCCACAGGTATTTATTAAATTCTTTCTTGCACGTCTTTTGTAATACCAGATTATAGTCTGTATTAGAAGTGTAATTATAGAAACTCATTGACCATTGTGCAGATCTGGTATGAAAATTTATTTCTAAGCCTCTTGATCAGGCAGAAAAAAATGCAATAGAACAAGAATGAACAACTGATAAAACCCAAATAACCCAAACATGCGTTTTATTAGGTATTTCTACCAAATAGCAAACTATTTCCATTAGAAACTATCTATCTCGATTCTTATACTACATTCATCACCAAGATTCATGAACACTTGATAGAAATTCAGCTAATGAAGATAATCTTGAAGACGTAACGCAGTAGACCTTTGCAGGGTGTCTGAGTTGGTACTACATGACATTCTGATTAAAAAGTTAGCGCAGTACAAGGCAGATAAAAAAACAAACACATATTAAAACGATTAAGAATCAGTTAGCTGACAGATCTTAAGAAGCATTTGTCAATGAAGATCTCCCTCTGAATAGAGATGCTTCTAATGGGTGTCTGTCATCACCACCACCAACAATGTGGACAAAGATATAAAATCTTTGCCAGAATGACTGTGAACATCACAAAAACAATAATAATTGTCTGTAAAAAATAACAGCAGCAGCACAATCGCACAGTCATTTCGGACCACTGATAAATGAGGATCACAGAAACAAAATGTGCTTTAATAAAACCAAAATGAAAAGCTTTGTCATTAGAAAAAGAGACTACTGTCACACTGACAAAGCAACTACGTCCTAGAAAGCTGCGATCCTCGCGGTCCAGGGAACACGCAACTCTGCATGAGCTGCCAAGTGCCGCACTGGGACAAGAAGAGAGAATGCTTTCCTTGAAGCACTAGTAACTTCGAGTATGGAGAAAATTTTTATTATTGTAGATAGGATTACTGCGATCAACAGTAAAATATTACTGCCAGCTCTGGCATCCATGTTTTCTATGTTGAGAAGTTGAAAAGGGTGCAAAAGAAAAATTCGGTGCTGGAGAAAATGTCTTAAAGAACACAATGTATTCAATGTATTCAAATTAACAGCCTTTGTAGGGAGAAACACCAGATACTAAAAGACTTCCTAATTTTAGAGAAAGACATAATAAGAACCAGTAGCTAGGTGCTGAATGCTGGAGATTCACATTAGAAATTTATTTTCTGGCATTTTTTTTAAAGTGGATGTTATCGACTATACTGTCAAGGGCTATGGTGGTGTCTTTATCTCTTGAATACTTCAAGACAAAATGCTTTTAAAAGATAAACATCACTCCAGTTAAAAATTTTGGGCTCAACTGTATCAGGGATATACATGATACAAAGGAGTTGAAAGTAACCCAGAATTCCTCCTGACCTTACACTCTGTGGAGTTACAGCTGACCAAAAACTTAAAAACAACTAATCAGTGGTTATTGCTCTGCTTTCTATAGGCATGAGCAAAACCGATCATCTGGGTCTTTCCTTGGGTGTCATTTACTGACATAAATCTCTCCGTGCTCAGAATGTCTGTTTACAAGAGGCAACTATTCTTGTGGAGAGGTTCTGACGAAGAATGCCTTATAGAGTATCATAAAATAGATAAACTGCAGAAGATGGCTCGCAGTGGTCCCACTGAGAGCACTGAAGACAGGCTAGACAGATTTAAGATGGACTTCAATAGGAAGCCCACACCATATGTGAAACACCAAAGACAAAGACTTTTAGTACTATACTAGCATCAAGTTGCTTTTACTTTCTTTAAAGCAAGAGTAGAAAAGCTAACTCAGAGACTTTGGTTAACTTTGGTTGGCAGAGGTGTTTTCAGTGAAAGATGATCATATGGCATTGCACACCTCTTAGGTATCAATATTACTACCATTTGCCTTGGGTTTAGCTCAGTTGGTGCTTCTTTAAGCAAAATACCTTCTCTACTATGCACTGCAAGAGTATTCTTGCATGTGACAAGTAAAACTGAATGTTGCCAATCAATTTTTGGTACTTAAGTTGCTGACATTTGAATTGCTGACGCAACATAGTCTTTTCTATTGGCCATGCAAAAACAGTGCGCAAGATGGAGCCTAGAGGAATTCTGCTGGCAAGTGCTTTTGTGAAGGAACTGAGGCATCTCAGCCGGGAGAGATTAGAAGGATTAAGGCACTAGCCAAGATTCAGAAAAATTACAACCAGCTTCTATCTCGTTACCAACCTCCTATGATCCATGTCATCCTAAATCACTTCCGTTCTAAGTATCCAGGCTTCTCATCTTTAAAATATGCACAGAATTCGCTTATTAAAACACTCATGTTTGCTGTGAGAGCAAATCCAGATGTTCCCAAACAGCTAAAGAGTCATTCTTGGTACTGTCTAATGAGACCAGAGACAGGTATACATTCATCTTGGTGCAAGTCTTAGTTGCGTCAGCAATAGCTCATCATTCTGGTTTGGAAGGGTATAGGTAAAGCTTAGACTGCGTAATACTGCGTTTTGGAAGCACCACCTACAGCAGCCTCACACATTCAGAAGCACGTGCATATTTTAACATTTTCTTTTGTCTTCCCTATGTGCTGAAAATGTTAATGTTACATGGAGAGTAGACTTGAGAGTAGTCCTTTGTAAAGTAAATGAACCTGACAGGTCTAGATTAGGAAGAATCTTACTGTCATTTTAACACAAAAATGCTGTAGGAAAAAAAGCATTTGGGAAACTAAACTGTGAAAGTGATGACAGAATTCTCTCGGGTGAACCCATAAAAGATAACAAAATAATAATAAATTAATCATTTGGAGACATGGACTATGAAAAGTAGAAATTAAGATGAATACAAATTCATTTGTTAATAAAACGTTTCAACCAAAAAAGTTACTGTTGCTGGAATTGGGAAGAAAGGCTGTCACAACCCCAGTCTGGTTTATACATTTTTTTTGTAATGATAGGTATATGTATATTGTATAAAAATGAACTAAAAAAGTGTGTGCAAGACACGCATACCCTGTAAGACAATACTGCATTCTCCTGAGATGGAAATGACTGGATATCACACAGATTGCTAAAAGCAAGAACCTGAAACTATACTCCAATTACAACTATACTCATTAATAATACATGGCAGTTCCTCCATCTGCCTCTATTCTCTTCTCATCGTTAATTTTGGCCTTACCCTGCAAAGACATGCACATGTTTAACTTAACATGCCCTGCAGGTGGTGCCCCCGAAGTCCTATCACGCCGTCCCCGGCACACACGTTGCTTCTGTGAATCCTGCAGAGGCTGAACTCTGTCACAAAGTTGACTCCTCATTACTAGCTGGACCGTTATTCCCATTAATTGCATAACCACTTCTTGGAGGAAATCTTTATCTAGAACCTGCGAAGCACAACATACACTAGCACCTTCAGAATAGTAATTATTATGGCACATGAAGCAAGTGTAAAACTATATATTAGTCTACAGTTTCCATAATCAGTTCAATTTAGCTCAAAAAAATTTTTTTCTCTATTCCAAATTATTTGAAAAAAATAGGAAGTAAATATTTTTTTCCTTTACAGCCCAAGCCTTGATCCTACTGAAATTAATGAACATTTACCACTAAATTGAATAAGACACAACAGATTAAGACTGAAGTTTCAAGCATAATTTGCAACTTCCTATTTACTAGGTAAAACAACAATTAATTCAGACTAATTTCCACTTCTCAGAGCTCTAAAAATATTATGGACATGAAACAAAAATTACTGTTATTCAGACAGCAGTTTTCAGGTGATAAAATTAAGAGACTACAGAGATTTCAATGAAACATTGAATAAACTGTAGAGGACAGAACAGTTCAGTGTGCCAAAATGAACTTTAGGTCACAGCTGTATTGGAAAGTTGAATGATCTTCCGTAAAATAAATCCATATTTTATTAACATGCTTGGTACAGCTGAAGGAGTAGCATACACCCTCATAAAATAAATGCTTAAATCAGAGTACTGTATATCATCTTGGATATTGCCAACTTTAAAATTAACAATCTCTGTAACTCACTCTGATTTTCAGAAAAAATACCAATAATCACAACAGTCTTCTACCACACAGCATCCAGGCTAAATTATCCCTTACAAATTAGCTATAGGAAAGATGACATTAAAACAAAACAGCAGCTGAACAGATATTCATGGGACAGGAAGCTTGGAGGAGCTGAATGGCATCGGTCTTAACATCAGACAGGTAGCGTACACGCAGCTTCACAAAGCAGCACAAAGCAGAAGGGGATCATCATTTTTGCCATTTAGTAATGCGTGCTAATCAACGCCAGAGCGCTTTAGCTCATGCAGCAGGCCTGCCGTTGGGATTACCTTCTGCCTACCATGACAAGAGGGTAGTGAAGTTCCACGCGCTTGTCCCGTCTTTTCACAAGGGCTCAGCAGAATCTGACACCTCGTCCATATTTCATACTTTAACTGATAATTGGTTAATATTAACTAGCAAATTCCCTGACTACTAAAAGGGCTTCCAAGAGAACGGCATTAATAAGCTTACCAGGGAAATAAAATCTTCATTGGCTTTGTCATAAACTCCTTACTCTCCTTTAGCATATTCAGAGTCAAAGGCTGCACGTACCAACTATTCCTGGTTACTGCTTCATTGATGCAATGCTAACCTCTTCTCGGTGAAGCCCTCTTTTAGAACTAAATGAGTACAATTCAGAAATACACCCCTGTTTTGAAAGCTGAACATACTGGATAAAGGAAAAAGCTACAGCTTGAAGTAAGGTTGACGTGAATGATATCTACTGCTCTCCCCTCATTTATAAATCCAGTCATTTTATCATACAAGAATCAGGCTGGTCAGGCGTGATTTACCCTTGGCAAACCCATACTGACTGTTCCCAATCACCATCTCCTGCTTTCTGCAGCCAGAAACATTTTCCAAGAGGACTCACTGTGGTTTTCCCAGGGACTGAAGTGAGGCTGGCCAGTTCCCTGGATTGACCTTTTTGAAGACGGGTGCAACATTTGCAGGTGCATCTCCAGTTCTCAGGGTCCTCTACTGATCACCACGACCTTTCAAAGACAACAGAAAGTAGCCTTGCAAGGACATCGGTCAGTTCTCTCAGCAACTTAAATGCAGTCTGTTGGGTCCCATCGACATGTATGGGTCAAGTTCTCTCAGATAATCCCTGACTTGATCCTCATCCACTGCAAGCAGTTCTCCCCCTTGAGCCCTGCCTCTAACCTCAGTGGCCTGGGACACCTTGTTGGTGACAACTGGAACAAAGAAAGCACTGAGAGCCTCAGCCTTTGCTGTGTCCACTGCCACTAAACTACCCCCCATTCAGCAACGGGCTCACATTTGCCTTGTTCAGCCTTATACTACCAGGGCAACAGTAGAAGCTCCTTGTGTTGCCCTTGATACCCCTTTCCAGTCTCAGCTGCAGCTCAGCATTGGCTTTCCTAACACAATCGCTACACGTCCAGGCAATGTTCCTAAATTCCTCGTTGCAGCCTGTCCTTGCTCCCGCCTCCTGTACGCTGCCTTTTTGCATTGCAGCTCCATAATGCAAAAGGCATTGGCTCCCTGCTTAGCCAAGTTGGTCTCCTAATACTTCCACTTGTTCTCCTGAGTAGGGGGATGGACCATACTTGGGCATGGAAGATACTGTCCTTAGAGACCCGCCAGCTTTCTTGAGCTCCTTCACCCTTCAAAGCAGCCTCCCACTTATCAGTTTCCTGAATGAGCTGAAAGCGAGGGTCTGTGTCACGCCATGCTCATCCTCGCTCCCCTCAGCATCTCAACCTCCACCATTTCATGGTCACACTTGATTTCCAAGCGCTCAGCGCAACACTCAGTAGAAAGTCAAGTGAGCCAATTTGCTTACGGATAATGATACATGGGGAGGATACAGGTGGAAGGATAGGATCTTCAATTTCCATGCTGGTCACTTCGTACTTATTTATGCAGTAATATTCTGAGTAGGATTTTCAAACTATTTTTTAAAAATAGCCATTTCTTAATACAACTGTTAAATGTAATTTGCTATGTTATTCAGATACCTGTGCATACTGGGAATATTCAGACACATGCACACAAACATTCAGTATTCAGTAATACACTGAATGTATGTGAATGCTGGTGAGTCATGTCGTGACTTAAAAAAAAAAAATCTCCTTTCGTCTTGTGTTTCCTTAATACCCACATATCGTTTCCTTAAATTTTTAAGTTTACTGAAGACTGTGTAATAATTCTTTCACAGTTCCAATTTACACATATCATTTCCTGGGCAATTAAATCTAATGATTTGTTCCCACATTTTATTCAAAAAAAAAAGGTTTTTCTTTTTAAACAAAGCCTAACTTAAGAAACGTTAGCATCTATTATGGGACTTAGATGACAGCATGCTAGTAGCATTTAAAGGCCTACTGGGAGTGAAATTACAGCTAGAAAGAAGAGTATGGCTCCTAAAATTTAATTTGACTGTTGCTTAGGCCTCCTCTTAAAATCTTTTCTATGCTTAACAATAAAAGCAGTGATGTGGCTATAGATTTTCACAAAAAAAATACTCATTTTGATTCTTTTAAGTGCAATGCAACTTGGGCAATTAAAAAGCAACCCAAATTAAGCAGTATTTTCAAGAGTCTCTTTTCTGGCAGCTACAGAAATATCATCATTCTTTGGTACATTCTGTATTTTCAGAAACACTACTGTTAAGTATGATTATAGGACCATTTATATATATAGTATTTTAGTAGTAATTATACAAGCACAGATGAATAAATACGTTGTACTTTAAAATTTGCTGATGGAAACAACTTTTTTTTTCTTTCTTGCATTATTACTGAACAATAATATGAAAATTTTTTGTAAATATTAACCTAATTTCTGAAAGTTATAAATGCAAGCCTTATAACTTAAATACAGTTCAGACTGCTAAATATTGCTATGATATTAAGATAATTTAAAACTATCAAGTAATAGTGATAGCAAAACGATTTTTAAGCATTTTACTTGGGTTAAATAAAATTATATTTTTCACATTTTGTTCAATGCTAAATAAACCACCCTAGAGATGAAAAATGTGGCCAGATTATTATCAAATATTTGTTCATAAATAATGGATAGAAATATTATTATGCTGATGACAGTTATTAATTTGATAGCCTTTTCATTCCTAATCATTAATTTCAGATAATTTTTTAGAAGTACATTTCACATAAGTGTTTTTGATGTTCATCATCTCAAACCACCCAGATCAAGTCACTGGAGTGCAGCCTAAAAGAGTTTCTGGCATAAATCACCGAACGAAGTAGGGAAAAAAGAACAGCTGGCACTGTGCCAGCGCAGTTTTATACTTGAAATCAGTATACCTGTAATTAGTAATAATGTTGCCTTATTTAGATTTCTCTTTCCACGAAGATGGCACAAGCAAGACTTCCTCGCTTGCGTTTTATTTTAGTAAGTCGGTAAAGGTGTTATGCACAGGCCTAGCGGTAAGTGCAGCTGGCTGGTGCGCAGGCAAAGCTGGCGAGCTCCGCACTACTCAGGCAGGTAACCTCTGCTGGCCCCCACCTGCCCCCCATCACCTCTCGAGGATTTCCTAAGACATTAAGAAAGCTTAGGCCACGGGCAGGCGGGAGGCTTGTCTCTTCCACCTGACTATAGCAATGAGTGCATCCATTCGAAATTGGCACTAACTATAGCTTCCGAAATAAAATTTTTGCTTTAACTTATAGAAAAAATTTGAAATTAAGTTCACTTTGGAGGGGAAGTAAAGGATTTTTAGTAAGAGCCTTTTTTTATGGTGCTGAAATACTAAGAGTTTGAATGCACAGGATGTGTTCCTCTTAGCTTCAATGGTTAAAATGAATTAATTGAAAATTTTGACATCTCTGTAAAAAGGTAGGAGACAAAAAAGATCACCTTCTGAAAGTAACATTTCTTTGTCCTACTTCTGATGGAGGTAGATGCAAGACACCTCTTTAATTCTGATGACATTAGGCAGTTAACCTCATTTGAACTTATCTTCTCTAAAACCAGACTGAAAGCCAAATCTGAAAATTCTCCCGACCATTTCACATAACACACCTAGATTTATGCGTTCTGCTTATTCCATAATTTGATCACAAACTGATTTTTTTTTAAGAAAACTTATGTGCTGGTTTATATAACAAAGTCATGAGTTACAAACCTTAGCAATTCTAGGAAACATATATAGATTTCCCTATCCTCAACATCATAATGAAGTCAACACCATAGTCCGCTCGCAAAAAACACCCTTCGAGCTTTGAAGCATACCCTAAAGATAACTAAATCTGGACTTAGACCAGAAAAGGAGCAATTTCCAGAGTGTCCAGGACCATGTGCTCCCGCTAACTCTTTTCTCCTTCATCTCAGCGCTCAGCTGGGAATCGTCCACATCAACCTACGCCAAACCATTGCTCCTACACATCACTTAACCGAATGTTACCCAGAGAACTGCACACGCGCTGTGCCCCCGTTGCCTCTCGCGCACGGACGTGTGAGGGGAACCGTGCTCCCCAGCGGCAAAGAGGAGCCACCAGCCCGATACAAATCGCTTCCTCATGGCCTGGTACATTATGGGATTGTCCCACAGTATTTAAGGCCACGTAACTGAGATTCATTTATCCGCCGGAAAATAACGACGTCTTTCTGCTCCCATATTTACAATATGTGCTTGGCAAAGAAAATGATGTTAGCAATTTCTGCCTTCACTTTTATAACACCAATATTTTGATACCAAAGGTTGCAAAGAAGATGAACGGATTTCACGTCAACAGAGACTGGTAGGAAAACAACATACCCTTAACGTTATCAAATGTAGTTGAATAATCTGTCTGGTTTTGAACAAGGAGATTTCTTCCTGTGAATGGCCATTTCATGCTCAAACTAAAGGAGAGGGTAATACAGCTATGTCATTTGATTAAAAAAGAAAAAAACACAACACTCCAGGAAGTAAATATTTTGCTCTCTCCTGAATAACTGGCATATTTGGAACTTAAAAAAGATGTAAAGGGGGAGTGATCTTCTGCTTAGAAGATATAAGCAGGAATGTAACAATTACTTAAATAGCGAGTTATTATTATTGCACAGGCACAGAATATAACATTCCCAGCAACAGACCAAAAATACTTTGTGCCGGACGCTGTGTAAGCCACGGGTGAAAGGAGAAGACTGCTAAAGGCATTGTAATCCAAGTACTTAAAGCAAAATAAAAACTAACGTAGTCCTCGTGCTCCTGGCACTAAATGAGCCCAGAACAGTAGCGTTCAGACAGTCTCCCTCAAAACTCTTGCAGGAAGAGGCAACTTTTTAAACACAAGAAGCAAATAGCAAGAGAAGGAAGAAAAGTGGCTTCTGAAGGCAGAAGCCAGGGAACAGCGAGGGAGATGAGGAGGGAGGTCGGGGTTCGAGGGGGTGCCATGGCGCGGGAGGAGGGCGGCAGAAGACGCTAGTCGAGGCACTGCCGAGGGCCCGAGGACACCCGGGCGGTATCGACGGCTCGCGCCCCTTTGGTGCTGCCCCCATTGCGAAAGGCTTGCGGCCCCAGGCCGAGGGCCGGAGCGAAGCCGGCACTGCCCGTCCCACTGGAGCAGGGAAGCACTAGCCGCCGCTGAACTAGAACGCTGCATGAGGTGGGACTGCAGCGTCCAAGTCTCTGAGCCCGGAGAGCCGAGGCAGTGAAAGAGAAGGCTACAAAACCTGTGTATTGACACTTAAAAAAAAAAAAAAAAAAAAAAAAAAAAAAAAAAAACTGTGCTCAGGTAATAAAATATACAAATTCAATGGAGGCAGAGCGGCCAGCTCAAGGAATGTTTAAATAGGTGCTTATCATTATTATATGAGACTGAAGCATTACATTTTAATTGCTAGCCATTATAAGCATATAACAAAATACTTCTAATAACTGGAAACACAAATGTAATGATTAAAATATAGTTAATCTTACTAAGTCCTGCGCTACTCGAATGCAGGGAAGTAAATCTTTTCCTAAATTATTTACTAGACGTTTGCAAGAGGCAACGTCCCTGAGTAATCTCCACTCAGATGTTTCCTTTCTTAATTTAACCAAGAGAAAACCAAGACACTAAACCAACATTGCATACAAAAAGCAAAGCAAAGCAAAGCAAAGCAAAAAAAAAAAAAAAAAAAAAAAGAGGTGTTTGCCAAGCAAATTCTACTCTTCCTCCTCCTGAAATCTTACTGGGTGTCAGTACTGGGTGGGCCATTTGAGAGAAACACAAATTACAGATCTCTCTACACATTTCTGGTTAACTTCTGCAGGGTAAAAGTAGCAAATAGATTAGATTCTTAACAAACCGTACACAGACATTTTTAGTCCAGAAGTACTTGTGCTGATGCAACACAAAATGTAGATGGAGAATAAAATGCAATTATTCTGTCAAAAGTTGTAATAAAAAAGTTAGGCTGCAAGGTGCTAGGCTATTATTTCCGTTTGCCATATCCAAACAAGCTAACAAACTGCCTAATATTGAGTCATATTCAAATGGCAGAGTTCATTTGGAAGCAATTTTTAAAGCAAGTATTGACCAGACCATATAGACACAAGTACTTGTTCTTACAAATAAGTAAGATAGAAAGAATTCCTCATCACACATCCTACCTAAACCTACTAAATATGGAATTTCCACCATCTTGAATGCTACTTTTACGACTTGAGCTTTTATTTCTTCTAATGGCCCATATTGTAAATCAATACAAAAATTGAGGAAATGATAATAAGTACTTCAAAGAAAAGTCGCATTGATAGCATCAGAGAGAATGAAATTTTATCTATTGAATAGAAAAAGATGAGTGAGGGTCAAAAAGTTAAAAAATATTAGAAACAGATGGGAGAAGTAACATCAACAGAATGTAAAAAACTATTAAATATTTTAAAATACTAATTGGAAAGTATTAATTATGGAGTATGAGTTTGATTACATTATAAAAAATTTGAGTTTGTGCATGTGTATAAGAAATATATAAACAAGCACTGAAGTTTGTACATATTCCAAACATTTCTGACTGTTTAGACACAAAGTAGTTTTATGTGAAAAGAAATCAAATCCAATAATAAAAAGACAATCAATGGCTTCTCTGCCACACGTAAAAATTTGAAAGATGCAAAATATTTTTGTCCTGAATTTTCATTTCTTTTACCTGCAAACAATTTACCGAAGAGCAAAACTTGCCATAAATTGCATAAGCGTTCCCAGCACTTTGGTCCTGAAACACGTCAACATCCAAACGAAGAAGGCCGGGCACAGCTGGGCTGCCCTGACAGGATTACAGCACTGATCTACTAGACCCGACTTGAGTTAGCTTTTGTGAGAATACAAAAACCAAATACTTTGGCTATCAACCCACAGAAACACATCTACAGTTAGGGTTTGAATACCAAGAGTGCAAACGAAGATCCATAAAATTCTCTCATCAAGACTTAGGTACCGATACAGTGAGGAATATCATTATCATCATTAATTACCACAGAACAAGAATAACCACCAGAATGGCTCCTGATGAACTGTAAGTGATAGAAGGCATCTGTCTAAGGCTCAGAGAGACCTGTAAAATAATCTAACCAAGAGCATCACCTTCATAAACACATCCCAGACGCCTTCTGCAAACAGCGTGCAGCACAGCGGCTCCCCAGACTGGTCCAAATACATCAGTCTCACTCTGAAAAGCATTTCTTCACGCGTTCATGCCCAGTTTTAATACTGCTCAACAGTCAACATGACTCTAAATACAATCTTTAAAATAAAAACTTGGCAAGACTACAATATTTACAAAGGATCATTTATATGAAGGCGTATTTCTTCAGGTGCTTCTGTACCCTAGCACAACCAGGTCTGAGAAGAGAGTGTTGTTTTTCTAGACACCCAGTACTATTTATTTTTAATACTGACTGAGCAGCTGGAATCGTCCTTCTTTCTTTTGCAAAAGCAAAAGCAAACAGACTGGAAATCAGCACTTTAGGTACTGCCTGATGCAAGTTAGGTGGAACAAACAAAATGTATTAAATGTATTTTATTTTTTGACTGAGTCAGCAACTGCAAGAAGCTAAATGACCGCCACAACAAACTCTGATAGGTACTTAAAAATAACAAGTTTTCATAGATTTTTGTTTATTTATTTTTAACCTCCACTATCTCTCTACCTTTTGTCTGTAACATAATGCAGTGGACAGCCTGGCTTATTTGAGGTGAGTGATGATGAACAACTTGGACATCCTGACAAATGAGATAAGTGTCCTGGCACTCATACGGTATTTGATTATAGGGAAAATTACAATTAAAAAGAAACTGTCACTATTCCTCATTTCTCCCTCTTTTATTTTAATTTCCCTGGTAAGAAGAACTTCCCTTAAAAGCAGGTGCTATTCTAGTCTATACTTATAATGCCAAAATTGGCAAATTCACTTGCTGAAACTGCCCGGACTGTGCCCAACCACCTTAACTGCATTCGCAAATACACTTAATTGCTATCACTGTTATTCTTGAGTCTTGGTGTTGGTCCATTCTGTTTAAAGTGATAACAGTGATACAGCAATGCTGGTTCATTAAAAACAAACTTTACAACTGTACTTCAGTAGTAGTTACAACACTTATAACTGCACAACCATAAATCCAGTTTTGATCTCTGTCAATATTGTCTTAAATTATTAGGAGGAAATTTCTATTTAAAATATTCAAATATATTTTAAAAGTCACATTACTGAGTTCTTCTGCTTTCAAGTTAGTATTCAAGCAAAACTAATACTTATTTAACAAGTTTTTCATTGAGACTGTATAATGTCAAACTGTATTTGTTACTGTATACACAATACTGCATTTGTTAAAGGTAAACCACAACAGCTTCAAGAATTTCTTGCAGTGAATGTATGCAAGACTTAACCATTACCTTGCTAAAAGGAAAAAAAAAATTACTTGTAAACTCCAGACTTTGTCTGCAGTTAAAGAGACAGCAGAAGTGAGTGGGCTCCAAATGACATGCATCATTTTTTGGTTGCATACACTGTATCTCTCACACACACACTGATGGTGTGGTTCCATTTTTGAGCCAACCCTCTTCTAGTAAAAATGCGCATGTGCAGGTTTCTAGAAGGTGCATACACACAACTTCTTTATTTAAGAAAACTGAAGCTTCCACATATAGTGGTAGGTACTGATACTGCAATGGAAGCCAAAATCAAGTTGGAAACCCACATTTATTGCTGCAAAATTGACCAGCTGAGAAATAGGATATCTTAAACATTTTCTAAACAACCTATTATTATCTGTATTTCAGTAACAACTAAATGTTCCAGATGAAATCATAGCCCCATGGTGTGAACTCAGAATGAGAAAATGTCTTTTGTTAGAGAAGAAATAAGACAGAGAGGGAAAAAGAGGCACAGACAATTGAAGCGACTTGGCTGACGTCAAATTAGTCACTGGCCAAACCAATAATACTGTATAAAGAAAGTCAGCTTCCTAAACCAGAATGGTTAGAACAAAGAAATGGGATTTGATCCATCAAAATAGTATTCTACCAAGTGACACATCTGGGCATCCCACTTGCTTGTTCACAGAACTCCTCCTGCTTCTCCTCCAGATCCTCAGCAGACTCCTACAAAAATGTGCTCACTTAGCTTCCAGAAACATAGATGGTATATAGTGGAAAACTCTCACGCCTGTAAAATGCAAGCAGAGTTTCCTTCGGATAAAACTAAAGGACCAAAATACTTGACTTGTGTTTTTGGAAACCAATGATAAGGATTTTTTTTAAATGTTTTTCTTCCGGTTTTTCCTCACTCCTCTGAAAATAAAAAGTACTTTCATAAAATGAAATAACATTTCTTTTGCATTTCCTAGCCTTAACCCTTTAATCACACATGAAACTACTCATACAGTAATTGCCAAAAGCCATTACAGTTACACTGCCAACCACACCAGACTAAGAGGAAAAGTTAGCACTGAATTTTTTCAAAGTTCTTCTGGTTCAGATAGTTTTTGTGACTTCCCTGTGGGTGAGGAGTTAGCACTAGGTAGCCTTCTTATGAAACACTAATTCCTGTGAGCTCAACCATACACAGAGGCCAGAGCACCAAAGGTGCTGGATCCCGACAGCAGCCCCGGTACTCTGCAAGGCATTTATCTGCAAAGAGAAATCAGGCTCGAGAGCCAAAAGCGTGCTGGCTATGGCACTGAACTTCTTAATATCAGCTTGAGAGGTGGAGGATTTGGAACAGCGTTTGCACAAGAAACCAGCAGAGGCGGCTTGCAAGGGATCTCATTACAAGCATGCCTCAAACACTACTGCAGAGCTGAAAACCAGTTCGGAAATTCAGCGTCCTTCTTCCGCTGCATAAGCAAAAAACACTACATACTATGTTTTTTTCTCAGTTTCCCAAACCTGCATATATTTGGAGGTGGAGAAGTAAAAAATTAAGGTCCTAAAATATAATTTAAATCAGTTAAAAAAAAGTCTCTATTTTATCAACCATGGATTCAGCAGTGGCCTGACCAAAACAAAAATAAAAAAAGATGGCAGCATATAGTGATGCACATTAAACATTCAGGAAGCATCTTTTATGCACAAACTTCATGAAAATCAGACTCAAACCATGTTAGTGCTACTGTCTACTTAGCAGTATGACAACAAAGAGAAATGCTGCAAGTTAGAAGACTAAATCTTCTGTTTTTCTTTTTGTAATTTATGAAAGCACATTTCTGCTGATGGCAAATGATAACGCCCTGTAGCATCAAGAAGGCCTAAGGAAATCAGTCTTTCATACAGCTGAAACGAAAACCAGAATAGCTTCTGTTTCCAGCTCCAAATGAAGAAAAGTCTACTGACTTCTGGTATGATAAAAATATTGCCATACACTGTCACTTTTTTAGGGCCTTCAATTAATTTTCTCTCTGGCATTTCCAGATAAATGCTGGCAATCTACACTGCTCAATTCTATAAGCTGGTTTTCATTTCTGATATTACAACATCTATTACTATGTCTGTGAGAAAGAGTACGATTTAAGGGTAGTGTAACACTTTCAAAATGTATTCAAATATAACTTCTATTCAATCTGAGACTTTTTTGAATTAAAAATGCATCAAACAAAAATCTATGTAACTCTTGTCCAAAATGGCTCAAACCATACAATAAATCCATCCACAAAACTATCTTCTTTGCGTGACCGACTCATGAAATGACTCTGTCATGTGCACACAGAATTATGTTTCAACCGTTCAACTAAGAGTAAAATACGTTGCAAAGGAAGGCTGAAAACAAACCTTCTACAAAATTTTGACAAATTACAGTTCACTATGTCCAAACAGGGTAGTATAATACTTTTAAGTAAATATATTAAAAGTAAACTCATTAAGTATCAAGCAACTAAGTACAGAAGTTAAAAGCAAGCTATAAAAGCACGTAAGGGGAAGATACGCTATTTGGTAACGCAATGGCACAACAACGCACCTCAAAACGTTTTCCAGTTACGCTTCTTGACCTACGTTTCAATGCTTTGCCACTAATCTTCCTCCCGCCTGGGAATCCCCCATCCCTGCGGGCACCTACTCGGATTAAGAAGGCGAGAAGCGCTGCCCCGAGTCAGAGGCGGGACGGAGCCAGGCCGGCGGCGGCGGCGGCCAGCGATGAAGGCCTCGGGAACGGACGAAGAGCGGAGCACTCGTGTAGCGATGCCTTCCCAAATATGCACCGAGTTTCCAAGAATTTTCCGCTCAGGGATTTCGGAACCAGGTGATTGCCGTGCAGTAACTCACATGCAGCAGCTTCCTCTCCCGCGTCCAGCCTCCCCCTGAGCCCAGGCAAAGCTTTACCGAAAACAGTCCAGGGCTCCATCTCACCACTACGCCGTACAGTACTCTACCTAAAGCCTGGCCGTATGTCTTCAGTCGCAATTTACACTCTGTTCTTTGAGGCAGAAGGAGAAAAGGGAGACAGATAGGCTTTTCCGCGATTCAAAGGATTTACTTTAAAAGCATGAGGAAAAAAAAAGTGAGATCCATTTACTTTGTTTAAAACCTGAAATGTCATCCAGATTCTTCAAGTGGTGCACCTTTTAAGTGTTCTACTTATTTTCAAGTAAAAATAAATTATCTTGGACTAGTAAGAAGTGGTTAGTGCTGGAAATATGTACAGTTAGGCCAGAAATTTAAAAAAAAACAGTTTAAGCATTATCTGAGAATCTGGAGGACAGACGGGGAGGTGCTTTAACTGCACAGATGGAGCGCATCTGAGGCCAAGAAACCAAGTTTCAACTGATTTTTGAAAGTTGAATTATTCACCTCTTACAAGCCTCTCGCAAGTGTCTACATTTTTTCTTTTTATTTTATATACATGAACAAGAGGTTAAATAACGGTGATATTAATTGAGCTTAAAACAATTTTCTGGAGTCGAACTACAAGCAGATAAAAATCACATTGCCTGAAAGATCTACTTTAATAATATTTTACTCTTGGGTTTAAGACATGAAGAAAAACCACAGCACAAGACAACAGTCTCTTTACCTGGCAGTAATACACATACAAAAACAGATGAAGGCAATTTTGTTCCAAAATTTGCTGTCTGCGTCACCGTAAACATCCAAGAGAACGAAGCACGTCTGCCTGCAGACGTCCGTGTAAGCTGCATAGTTTCTAATTCAATTTACAAACTATTAAAAAAGATTTAACACTTCACATCAGTTAGCCATAAGTGTGGTCGAAAGGTGATTTTTAACCCTCACAGAAGTTTTAATTCCTTTTTACCTCCACAACAGAGCCCCTTCTCGGGGGTCTGGCCAGCCTCCTCCTGCAGCATCCCACAGAGCCAAAAGGAGATGCGTGAAAGGCCACCCAGCCTCTGAGAAGGGCGAAAAGTCGACATAAAAAGTCAAAAAATACTGTGTTAATGTCACAGGTGTTTTTAAATCAAGCTATTAATGTCCAAGATTTCTTTTTTAAAGAAAATGTTTTAGAGGAAGAAGTTTTGAGATGTTCTGATTAAGGTGAGTGGAGAACTCCAGGATTGGAGTCTTAGATTCTGTATTTCTTACTCATTTGAAAGGTCGTATCAATAGTATCAAAAACTTTAAAACTTGTAAAACAACACTGAAATACATTTGTTTGTTAATGTACGAAAAGGACCAGACTACTGAGGGTATTGAAAGTTAGATACATGCTCAAAATATATAGCTTAAATAGTGAGTGAAGTCATTAAATTAAAATATAGGAGGGGTGTTTGAGGCCTAAAAAACCAAAATTGTGAATATTAGTCACCCACAGTCAAATGCCCACATGGCTGGTGTTTAACATCCCAAATCAAAACCGACTGTATATTGTAACTGGGAGTCCGAGGACGCCCGAGCGGGAACGGCCGTGGCCGTAGGGCTGCGAAGGGCTGGTTGTGCCAGGTCAGCGCTCAGACACGGAGGACGAAAAGGAGAACGTACAGCCTGACTGCTGGGGCACCCGGGCACCTGACCTGGAGCTCCACCGTCTGCAGTGCAGGACAGGCATTTACTGCGTCTCCTCCACGCTGGCCGCCCGTTAGGTTCGTTAAGCGCCTCTCGGCTCCAGCACTGAAGGGTTTGCTGGAACGACAGCTCTGCTCAGCGAAGTCTTTAGTGAGGACTGCAAAGGGTCTCTACCCAAACGGCAGATTGAAAGCCAAAGTCTGTATTTCAGAAACGAACGCTTTTAAGAAGGGGCTGTTGCACCTATGGGACTTACAAAGCCATACTCCCGAAGATCAGGACAGCTCTACTTCTTTAAGCAGAGAACCCATCTCCGGAGAATCCGACAGCATTGCTTCCAAACAAAACGGAGGGTTGCATGTTATGCTTGGTTTCAAGGACAATTCAAACAACAACACAATTTTTCTAGCCAAGTGTGGGAAGCGTGTGTTTGTGTGTCTGATGCTTTTTCCCAAGCATTTTCTGGTATACTACAACTTGAAACACACTTTATAAGGAACACAACTTCGATATTCTCATGCCCAGTAACAATGTATTACTGTGGAAACACACACAAATTTAACCAGAGTGCACCACAGTTCACTATTTTTAGAAGCTGGAATATTTTATACTGGGGTCTTTTACCACATTAAAACACAGTGAAAGCTAGGCAGCTAAGTATCTGCGAGGTAACAAAACTTTTAAACTACACACAGATGTTGAGCTGCACTAAAGGACAATTATTTTGCCAAAATCACTGCCAAATTAAAGTTCCTATTTGGAAACTTTCACACACTTGTGTTTGGTGCAGCTGCAGCCGTTTAATTGCACATAAATTTTGTTTTCCCCTTTCCGATTGTTATTCAAATGACATTAAAGTGCAATTACAGCAGAATGACAATAACTAGTCCGTTAAAAGTTCAAATTGTGGAAGATCTGTTTTAATTTAAATTCAATAAAGTGTTAGAATAGTAAAATAAATGTTGTATCTTTCTGTATGCACATAAATGCTCTTTTTCTTTATACGGGCACATATGTGCATTCAGTACACACACCTACTACGCTGGCCTCAGGTGTAATTTTTGGGCCTGGACACTTTAACTGTAAGCATTGAGGCTGGTACTTGCCCGCATGTGAGCTCACTGGATTAGGCTGCCTATGTAACCAGTAGAGAGGAATGGGCATTTTGGGGGAGCAGCTCCTTGCGCAGACACCCGGACTAGATGAGTGGCCACGGTGCCACTTCCCGGGACTGCAAGGCTGATCCACACCACTGCGTCAGACAGAGATGCTCAGCCTCACGTATCTGATTGTCAGACATTTCATTTAGCTTATTTTACAAATCTTCAGACCACAAATCCATGCAGACTTCAGGATTTTGGTATGTACATGGCTTTGGAAACAGAGCTAGTCTGTATCAGTGCAACTGAATCAGAATGACTGACGCAACACCACGCGTAGAATCAATTCAGGTGTAGAAACAATTATGCTCTTAAATGTATTCCTTATCTAACTGAGCAGATAAAATAGTACTGCATATCATAAACCTAATGGATTTATGAGATTTTCAGCTGTATGCTGACATGAGTATGGGACCTTCCAACACCAAGGTGGCAATATATTCATTTTTACCATATAAATATTTCATATTTATTGCTTTTTAGCCTTAGTGAAAATGAAATACTCACTTATGATTGCAGTGCTTAGTATTTTCATGACAATATTATGTTTTAAAATTGCATTGTCCTACTACATAAAAAAAGAAACTCAAGTTGAGCAAGTACCTACTTTCTTAAATTTAGGGAATAAACTACCCCTTCAAAGAGGGAATTTTTGAGGGATAATAGTTTTAAAACCTTTATGTTAAAGTTGGGAAAAGACTACTAATCTACCGGTTGTAACTACTTATTTCTCTACACATCCATTTTAAAGTCAAAAGCATTATTTAAGGTACAAAGAGAAGGTTATTTAAATGCTTGACAAATACAAAAATTCTAAAATATTTTAAGCAATTAAAATGTCACCTATAGTATATTTGCTTATTTAACTAATAAAACCCTAACATTTGTTTTTAAGTATTGTCTATATAGGAAAAGAAAACAAAATTTACAATTTTTCTATTTTCAATAGAAAACTTTGGTTTCCTAAAAAGAAAAAAGTGCAACTTTTAAGTTGAACTCAGCTACTTCTACTTCAATTCTTGCACCTCCTGTCTCTCCCCTCCCCAAACACAAAATTAACCACTATTTAAAAACAGTGAAAGAAGGACAACTTCATGTTAAATACCTGAGACAAAACATGGAGCACCATTACCTATATAACCTATAGTTACGGTATGGTTTTCCAAACCACAGTTTGGAAAAATGTTATTCATTATTTGTTATTCATAAAATTAATAAAACAAGCAAATAAAAAAATTTGGGCTTCTTCAGTCCAAGCAAACTAGCTATTTTTGGTACCTCCTCCCGGAAAAAAATCTTTTGCCTTAGAGATATCAAGTCATCCCCATCTTACCTGTAAATCTTGCACCTAGAGATTTACGCATGCTCAGACATGCAAACACTTATAAACCATGCCATTAATACAGCTGTACTGATCTCATACATATCTGTGACAGTTATACATTTAAGTATACCAAACCAAATGCCCCAGTATCAAATTTCTTAAATAACTGTCTCCACTACTTATGTTGAACCATTAAGCAGAGATTTCCTGTTTCTTCTTCTTTGCTGACGGGATCAATCCCTCAGCAGCACAATTACAAGCTCTAGTTGCTTGCAATATGCCAGTGCTATTGTCTACTTCCCCAGCTCATATTCAGATTAATTATTTTTGAAATTGAAATGCTTCAAGAATAATTTTTTCAGAGCTGGCATAAGTTAGGCACCGTTCCAGAGATATACTCCAAAGGCTACAGATATCAAATCATTACAATTTTGAAGACTTAGTAAAACAGAGAGTCATAAGATTCATCAACTGAAAGCTGGTCAGACTAGCCCACATCCTCATTCTGGAAGTAATCCAAACACGTGATATTTGAAAAGCACAGAATTTTTGCAAGAAGGGAAAAATTCCTGACTCGCATTGTCAAACCACCTCATACAATGAAATCTGAGGTTTTTTAATCACTCATAAAATTTTCATTTGCATACATGGTTTAATTATTCAGCTCTTTTAAATGGGCACCCCTTAAGTAGTTATATTTTTTACAGTCCATTTCCAGACTTGGCATTACTATTTTTAGCACTGGTAACAACTAAGCAGCTCAAGACCTTCTGTCCAAATACATGACACCCTGGGTAAATGAGCAATCAGATTTGGATTTTTTCAGCCACTATATCTATCAGGTGCCGTGCTGCTGACAGCTCAAACGGCAGATACCTGCACCAGTAAAAGGAATTGTCCTCTCAGAGCTACAAACCATTTCTTACCGACAGGGCAGATAGCGACATGAAAATAGGCATTCTGGAGACCAAGAATTGCCCGTGCTTCATACAGAAAACCAGGGCTCATAATACTAATCTGATCTCGAGTTTAGTGATGAAACTGAGCACCATTATTCTCCATGGGTAACAGAAAATAACGCATATAGCATTTCTCCCTTTGCATTCTAGAAGCACTTCTTGCACATTTCTGAAGCTAAAAAATCATTTAGTTTCTTTTTGTGAGAGAACACTAAATGGGGATATGGAAGGGCAGAATGGAAAGAATCCAGAACTGAGGAGAATATCCCATTTCTATCAACTCTACTCCCTGCTACGCTCTCAGAACATAGGTATAGCAGCTCTTGAAAGAGTAGTAGTAATTAGGTATTAAGGGAGGAACACACCTGGTGGGAGATAGGTGGCAGAATACTGTGCAGATGATACTGCAGATGATATACTGACCTTTAGCTAGGATGCCATGAAAATGAGCCGAAACTCATTTCAGTGAGCAAATGAGCAAAGAAACATATGCTATCCCTTCCTCCTCCGATCTCAGTGCCATCACATGAAAAGAAATTCTTTGGAAACATAATCCTCAGAAATAAAGGAAGAAGAACAACTTTTACCAGGAAGGAGGAAGAAATTCTGAGGTTTTACAAGTGTTCCAGGATCTGAGAAAAGAGCACAGCTCCCTCTCCACCAAAACTAATTTTCTAACTTCCCTCGGTTCTTCCGGATTATCACAGATGTGACTTCTAAATGGCAACGTGCCTTACACAATGACTGATATAGTCATCACAAGCAGAGTTATCTTCTAAATCTAATTGCAGGAAAGCATTACTGAGAAAACAATGAAAATAAAACAAAACCAGAAATACCTGAAAAAACAACTCTTCGAGGAAAGACTAAGCATCTGTCTGAAGCTATTTACAATATTTACATAAGAAAAGAGAACTGCACACTGTTTTAAAAGTTTATATAATAAATTCTGATGTTTATGTAAATAAGCTCCAATATTGTATCCATCTCCCATAAGAAGTAATTGAAGAATGGATGCATTTGCCCTTAGGTATTGGATGGGAAATAAAAGATGGGGCTACAATGGTTATGGCTGGTCAAAATAAAGCCAACTTGCAGTAGGCAAGTCCATTCGATACAAAGACTCAATTTTAGAAAGTGGCATTCAGTGGCAGTGCACAAATACACCACACCATAGGAAGAGAAAGTTCATTTTATAGGAAACATTTATTTTTTAAATTAAATAAATGGGTTTGGGACAATGCTGGAAAGCAAACAGAGTGGCTCTTGAGTAACTTCTGGATGAATGAACTGTTCTTCATACTTCTGTTGTTTTAAGCTGACAATTTTTTTCTGAAATTATGATAAAAGCCTGAATAATTAAGGTTTTGATAACTGACAGCTTAGATCTCCACAACCTCTTTGGAAAATCTGACACAACTGATCCTCTGTGCGCCTCCTGGCATAAAAGCCACACTTTCCGCTAAAAAGGCTCAGCTACCATTAGTATTTGTTTCCACGCCACTTTATCATGCTCTCTGCCACAACATGCGGAGGGGAATGATACGTAACGTTTTTCACAAACTGTCATATGCCTGTGGATCAGTGGGTTAATGTATCAGCCTTTCACCTTTGGGAACGACAGTTCAAAATCCTGAACTACGTTGGTAATAAATGCAGTATTGTCTAAGTTCAATACAGTCTTGTGTTTGAAGAACTGTAACAAAATATTTTTATAACCTTGTGGAGAAGATAAGAAGTGGGCAATTCTCTTTTCTGCCACACATTTCCTCCGTAACCTCATGAAAGCTAATTAGGCCCAGCTTTCTAAAATAACTAGTTATCTAACATTTTCTGATTGCTTTTAAGCTTTCGTTCAAATAGAACTAGCTTGTTGGTAAACTAAGCTATGACACGAAGTAAATACAAATGGTTTCCATCGATGGGTTCGCACCATGTCAGCTAAATTAAAGGCTGATCATAACAAAACGCTTATGACTTCCACAAACAGGGCTCTACTTTGTTCCCGCTGAACTCTACGGCAAAACTCCCACGTCGACAGTGCAGCGATTTCAATAGTGGGGAATGAGCCTTTAACAGCTGCGCTGCAGCTAGTGCCGGACAGTACGCGGACACCGTAACGTTAGGGAAATTGCGATCGCACACGCTGTGAATCCGTGACTCCTGAGGCTGCTCAGCGAGCGGCAGCCTTGCCGCCCGCCCCGGGCGCTTCGCCCCCCACGACTGCCCTCCTCTCCCACAGCCGGGGCGCCGCTACGGCATTCGTGCCCGCACCGCCGGCACCTTCCCTCTCCCGGAGGAGGGGAAAGGAGGCTTTCGGAGACGTTCCCGTCCCAGGACGTTCAGCTCAGCAGATGGGAAAGGGAAGAGCGGGGAGACAGAACTGCTCCCATCCGCTGTCCTCCAAACCTCCCCTCCCCTTTACCAGGAAACTTAACGCGATACAGCAAAATCTGGTGGTATTCTCAAAGTACAGTGAAAGATTAAAATATTGTGCATATCTACTTCAGTTAAGAGATATAAAATCCTGAGTTTCTTTCAGGAAGAGGGAGAAGAAAATAGTGTTAAAATCCTATACGTAAACTTTCCGCTTGAAACCTGCTTTTACATTTCAATAATAAAAGTTGTGTAAAATAGAGCTAGTAAAAGAACTGGGATACCTTACCACTACAAAAGTGCTAGTATCAACCATGTAACAGGTTATTTAGCAACCATTCTGTTTAAGGAGGTATTATATATTATCAAGGATTTTAACTTCAGGTTCACAAATGATTATATATACTGTACAGCTCAATATTCAACATAATCTTTATAACCAGTACGTTTAAGGGATTTATAATATAACATCTATCCTCCCTAAAAAGTGGATGGATTTTTAACTTAATGTTGATGGGTTTTTTTAAGACCTTAGAGCCCTAGAGAGGATATATTGTTCCTTAAAAGAAAGGAAAAGGCCTCTAAAACCCAGCGTGCTGCAAACAAGCACACAACCAGATAATTTCCTGCTTTCATAGAACTAACGGGCATGTTAATTCTTTGACTGTAGCAGGGATTATAGAAAAAACATTCGATTGATTTTAATGGTGCTGTCACTGTGGCAGAATAATACTTTTCCAGTATTGCTCTGCATTACTGCTCCAACCTCTGATGACAGATGAAAAGTACTGAATCTTAGCCAAAAGCTGAATACGCCATTATCTCTTTTTGCACAGCTGCACAGACATCTCCTAATACACAGTGGTGCTTTCTACCATCGGGGGGGGGGGGATCCTAAAGGCAAAGACAACCTGAAACTTTGCTCAAAGAAGCATGAAAGTAGAATTCCTTTGCAAAATGTATGACTATTTTGTAATGTCACATTACCATACTTATAGTTAGTAATGGACGGCTGCACTCTGAAATGTTGTTTGTTTTTATTCTCCGTTTGTTCCAGTCAGTTCAGCAAATTCCCGAAATGGAATAAATAAATGAATAAAGTTTTATATTAACCCAGTGCAAGTTATAATGTAATTCATATACTTTTAGGAACCGAGGCACATTAAGCCTCAAAGGGACCTCTTGGGTCACTGAGTCTAGTTTCTACTACTGTACACAGCTACCTCACATAAACCCCCAAACAGACTAAGCTCTATTTTAAAACCAGTTCAGTGTCCAGACCCAATGTATCTGTGTCAGAATTATCACTCCTGGTCAGAAACCTGCCAGTGTCAAGCCTAAAAGCATTCATTGTCACTTTACGCCAATTTATGCTCTGTGCCAATGCGGGCACTCAGCTGCAGTAACTCCTCTCACTCCCTATTTCTTTATCTTTCCATTAGTTTTACGGACATGCATGCGCTCAGCCCCCACTTTACCGCGCTACCAAGCCATTCCTTCTGCCCGTCTAAGGCGCACTCGCCATCTCCTCCATCCTTCTCTACCCTGGTCCAGTGCGAATTCTTCATTTGTGCATGTGAAGACAGGAATAACACGCAGGCTCTGAGATGAGACAAAAGCCTTATTCAATGACGTTACTATTTCCCTGCGTCTAGTCCAAGTATCTTACACGACACACCATCTTTGACCCTCTCCATGGCTATAATTTATTAGTGGCTTGCAGTTAACCTACAATCAGCCAACACAATGACTATTTTCTCTTCCTTTGCCCTTACAAAGGATGGAATAATATGTGCTGGGAAGCTCGTAGCAAAAAAAAAAAAAAAAAAAAAAAAAAAAAAAAAAGTGTTATTAACAGTCTCTCAGTGCCTCTCCTTGTGCTTCGCGGTCTGAAATTTTATACCATTTGTACCATACCCACGCTCAAGGTCATCTTCTTCCTAGATATTCTGATCATTTTCTATATATTGATAATTCTATCCTAACTCACATTCTCAGCATATTTCATTAGAATAATCCTTCCGTAAGATCGCTAATGAAAATTTTAAATTAAACGCATTCTAAGACTGCACCTCACTAGTAATCTTCTTTCAGCCTAATACTTTTCTGTACATATAGTCCCCGTCACACTCTTCATTCTTTAACTAATTCTCATCTTCTCCAGTTTCACTAACAATTTCCCTCAGTGACACTTATTAAGCACTTCACTGAAGTCTAGACTGATTAGAAATATCAGTTACTTATTTTTTAGTAAACTCAAATTACACTTTAAGCCATTTCTGTATACCAGAAAAAACTATTTATTTCCTCAAATGCATTCCAAAAAATGTAACTGAGGTGAGACTAACAGATCAGTAGTTCTTTTAATAAGTGTCCTCTCTTTTCTTAAAATTTTGGTTGTATACCAACTATTTTCCAATTAGTAATCACAGTTTCTCTGTCTTCATTGCTATTAGCCATCTTCTCGATCATTACCCTTCTGGGAAAGGAAAGGAAAGAGGTAACTTGGGTATAACTAATTACATTTAATCTCAACTTCATCCAGACTTAAAGGTAGTCTCACTTCTACTTTCTTCATTTTCTTTTACACCTATAACTGAATAACCTCCAGCTATCATTTAAAGTTTCTTTTGCCAGATTAAGTCAGCTTGACTTTTGGTAATTCTCTCAATCACTACACCTCTAAGATGCAGCTTTTTCTTTTCTTGCTCTTCACTTCCCTGATCAGTCTATTTTTAAAATTTCTTGGAGGCCACTGTTCATTCCTAATATCCTTCTAGAGATTGCTTTTCATCCTTGCCACATCAGAACACCTCCACTTAGGTTCAGGATATAAGATATGGGTAGTTTTTATAGCTTTGGCCTCAGGACATTCTAAACCTCCAAATTCAAGTCCTCCAACACTATAGCCCGGTTGGCATCACTAAGTAATTCTTTTAAAGCGTTAGAGATGTTTCTGCTTGAAACTGAAAAACGTAGCCGTTGCTTAGCCTCATGACCAGCCTCAGTGAGCAGACACACAGCAGGGTATCGGTATCGGCAGGCTGCGGGGACAGCAGGGGTAACACCTATCTCGCATCCCACAGCAGATCACAGGCAAATCTACCTCCAGAGCGGGGCGGGGGGGAGCAATAACACTATTAACTGCTTCCAGCTCTCTGCCCCAGCGTTTTCCAAAAGAAGAAACACAGCAGAGGATGGTTCATTAGCTGCTGCTCTAGCTATGCAGCCTGTCACTAACAACCTCTGCCAGAAATACAAAGGAAGAGCGTGTTTAACGCAGGGGCTGCTACGGTGACAATTTAATACATTTTTCGGCTATTACTTCTTCACAACATTTTTATTGCTAATAGCAGTACAAGGTTTACTGGCAAAGAAAACTCAAAATTAGGAGTTTAAAGCACCAGCTTCTGTTCCCAACACTGTTTCCAGCTCACCAAGACTATGACTAAAGCAGCCTAGTTCATCTAAAACAGCAGGTGGTAATAGTTATCTATTTAACTCATGAAAGGTACTACTAAATGCAATCTAAATATTTTATAGCAATAGTAAAAAGGGCAGAAAAAATAAAGGCATTGTGGAATATCCTGGTATAAGTCAAGGAGGGCATGACTGTTATAAATTACAAGGGGAATGGCCATCTCGTCTTACTAATGAGGATGAAACAAGAGGTTGAACTTGAACATGTCATGTACCCGTTCTCTTCAGGCACCAATATTTTGCACTTCTGTAGCACAGCTGCTTTTGTAGGGGGCTGCCACTGCACTTTTTTGAGACAAGAAAAAAATATTTGTCACAAAACCCAAGTGTAACTTGAGTAACTATTTTTTCTTTCTGGATAGGAAGGGAAAATGCTGCATAGATATCAAATGGCATACAGAACTAGGGATAGCATTTCATACAAAAAAACTGCAGAGAGAATTTAGCAGAAATGAAGAATGCAGCGGGAGGAAGCCTAAAAAGCAAGGCTTTGACAAGTTTCACAGTCTCTGGAGGATCTTTATCAACTTCTAACTCAAGCCCTTTCACAAGGAGCCATACTAAAGTCGTAAATCTAAAAATGCTAGAATTTACCGTTGGTAACTACAAAGTACCAACTGCAGTATGAGTATTCCTGGGTAATACTTAAGTTGTTCTTAGAGTAGGAGATCTAATATTAGCTCATCAAGATTGTTAAACTTTTAATAAGATTGTATATGATAACAGTACATATATAACTGAGCAATTTCACAAAACAAACTTACGAATACTGTGAATAAAAGATAGCATTCTCTGTTACTTCAATAGTCTTTGTTTCGGTCATTTCTCTGTTGTGTAACAAGAGAATAAGAACTAAAATCATACCCACAGAAGAAAGTACAGGTTTCTGCAGAGAAGTAATTGTGTTTGTCATTGGGTTCTCAATGAAGTGGCCTCCACTTACCATATCCAGCTATCTGCCTTCAGTAAGTTATAGCACAACATACACATATGCATCTAAACAGAACTTTTCAAAGGTTAGTAGAAATAAAATACCATCCAGTGAGACTGTCTCTAAAGCAGTTTAAGTATGCAGTGTATTAAAGTACATTTGAAAAATAGGTTCAAATTGCAAAAAGAAATCCCAACAAGCCTCCCATTTTTTAACTCTCACTTACAAGGACGGATAGCTTCCATTGCGATAAACATATATATCACTTTTTTCTGATTAAATCATTTTATCTCTTTGACAGCAGTATCAATATTTTAGTTGTATAGCCCTTTCTGAACACAACGAGTGGCTGTAAAACTGAAGTGCTGTCAAAAAAACACATCAGATATCACTGACCCAATAGAACAGGTTTAAAGTTTAATCTCTTTACAATAAAATTAAGTTTTTAAATACAAAAATAAACTCTTAATTTTACTGCTAATCATTTTAGCAGCATCCTGTTATCCTTAGCAGCATCCAGTTATCCTTATCTCATTTCAGCATGACCAATTCAGCAACCTCATTTTAAAGCTTACTGGGTGGGACATCAAACTGGAGCCACAACAAGACTCATGCGCAATGCACTATTTTCATGTTCAAGAGATGCAAGAAGTCCCTTTGCAGACTGTACCCAAAGGCTCTACAGGTGCCACAGGTGGCTCCAAACCAGCTTCAGAGACAACCTTGCTACTCATGAGCAACACCAGCACCACCTTCTTTAAAGTCAGCACAGATCGTGGCATTCCCAAATCCATTTTGGAGGGCAATGAGGAAGAAAAAAGGTCTGGCTTTACCAGGCTGCCATGTTCCTTGAGCACAAGGTTATCCTAGAGCACACACAAGCAGGAAGGATTTGGACCTCAGTTCAGAAGCACCTGCTGGCCTCCCAGTTGCAAAGTTCCTGGTCTTCTTACAGAGAAAAAAAAAAAAAAAACCTAAAAAACCACCAACTTTAAAGAGGCTGTGCTGATTGCATCAGCTGAGGCATTCAGAGGACAAGAGACAGATCCCAAATTATCAAACTCTTCTAGAAGGGAAAAATCAAATCAGTCCTTTCACATGGACACTTTTCCATGCAGAAACAGACTGGCAAAAAGTTAAGCCAGTCTAAACTGAAAAAGCTAAATCAGTCTGGGTTCTTTTAGGCTGATGTGCTCTCTATGCAGAAAGCTCGACCGAGCCATGCAAACCACTAAAAACACAATGTAATTTTTAAGTTTAAGTAGTATAGCTGCTCAGGCAATCTGAAAGAAAAAGCCACCTAACTCAAACAGAGATCATACAAGGCAGATGGTTGGGAAAGAAAAACAGAGCCTGGCAGCATCGAGATGGGAGTACACAACAGTGAGAGTTCGGGGGATATGAAACAGGTAAAATAAAACGGGAAGTAAACGGAAGCGGAGGTGAAGGGAGGAATGGGGCTTTGTTAGACAAGGACTTACAGGGCACAGATGGAAAAGCAGGGGATTGGTCAAATATTGAGGAAAAAGAAAGTTGAAAACACTTCCCCTCTCCCAACTCAGAATGAATGGATTCAGTATATATTTATTCAACTATTCATCATGCTCTTTTGCTCCATCTGCTGGCTCTGCAAGAGTAGTCAATATATTCTACATCTTGTTACTATTACAATAATACTAAAAATGAAGATAAAAAATCATTGTGAAAAAATGTTTATCGGGACCTACCTCATGGACATGTATCCACGTAATGCCTTTGCATTTATTGATACATACCTAGTTGCTAAGTCTTAATGAGTTTCTTCTAGCTTTTGGGGGTCAATTTCCCATAAACTGTGGGCCTAAAACATATTTTGTCACATATTTAAGCAACAGAAAAATTGCACTACAAGTAAGAATAGTTTTCAGAGTGCAAATTCCTTTGATTCTCAATGGCATAATGAAAAGTGGTAAGTAGAAGGTTTTTCTTATACCTTGCAGTCTTATTAAGACCATAATACAAATAAATTCACAGAATCACAGCACGGTTGAGGTTGGAAGGGACCTCTGGAGGTCACCTAGTCCAATCCCCCTGCTCAAGCATGGTCACCTACAACAGGTATAGACTTGCATATATAGACTTGCACAGATACACACACCTAAGTTCTATTAAGAAAATGGATCTTTCCAAAGTGTTTTCCTTACTCTTCTAGCAGGAACTATATTCCACTATAGAATCAAAAACTGGGACTGGAAGGGATTTAAAGAGGGCCTTAGTCCATCCACCTATCTCACAGTAGGACCAAATGTATCCCTTTAACCTGTTCTTTGAAAAACCTCTCGATCCCACCAACTCCTAAACAATTTCCTAACAATACCAGTGTTGAAACAAATATGCTGAAAAAATGCATAAATTTTAAAGCTATAATTTAATACTGTGTTCCACACCTCAAGAAGCACAAGCCACAAGCATACACACTGCATTTGGGTGTCTGATAGTGCTACATCTTTGTGCATTTGGCAAAACAGAAGTACCAAATTAGCACAATAACAGAGCCATGTGCAACCACGCTGAGCCAAGGTTAAGTATGTAACATAGTCCTGCCACAGAGAGCTTATGACACAGGTTTAAGTGGGTTAAGATGCACAGCCAAATGTATAGGTTGTTAAAAAACTACTCACTCTGGCTTAAAGGAAGAAATAAATTAATTGCCATGATGATAACTTCTGGGCACTTCAAAATTCAATACATGCATACTTAGCAAGTAGGGGATTGGCACTTCCCTTCTAGACAGTTCAATAATCTTAAGGGAGGGGAAAGCCTTCTGCTTTTTAGTTACATCATACAATTTAATTTTAGAATTCTTGAAAGGACACACAAATATTACTAGAAAGAAGCTTGGTAGAAACTAAAAATTCCAGTATTCTTGCGAATGAGAGGTATAGGGAAAATTTTCCAGTTATGCTCAAATTTTCATTTCTTCATAGTGAGAGTAAGGAGAAAAAATATGAAAAGGAGGAGGACGCCAGCATTTAAAACCCATTTTGCAATAGGATCTTAACTCACTTGGAAAGTAAAGGCTGTATGACATCAGGAAGTTCAATATTATTTCATAGTTCGTTCCACTTGAAATTTTGGGCCTGTGGAATAAACCACTACAAGATTGCTCAGCTCATAAATTCCTCCCTTTGCAAATGATACTTCTTAGAGACAAGGAGCTGAGTTACTTGGACCTCTGGTTTGACATGGTGCTACCATTCATAACATTTGTGTGTTCAAATACAAAAAACAGGTGAAACTTCTAATTCCGTGTTAAGATTATATTAGTTTGTTTCTTTCTCAGTGATACAAGAGCTTCTCACATCACCCGCTGGAGTAGTTTATGATGAGGAAGTTGCCAGACAAAGTATAAAGAGCAGTAATAACTTTTTTTGGAAAGAGAAAGCATTTAGTATTTCAAACTCTGCTATTAAATGGCTGTGCAACGCACATCAAAGGATGCACAGACTGTAAAAGGTACCACATATCTATATGGCATACATCCATGTAACAGGCAGATGCAAATATAAAGAAATCAGAATTGTATGCCTACTGTAGGCCTAGTGCCATTTCTAAAGGGACAAAAAAAACCCTCTTGATTAAAAAAAAAAAGGCACAGAGAAAAATATTACCTGACCTACCTTACCAAATACATGATTTTTTTTAAAAACAGATTTTTTTATAATGTGCCTAATTTTACACTTTGACAGCTCCAACATTATTCATTTTAGGTCATGCAACCATACTAAAACCAGAACAAGTTGCAGAATGGTATATTGAATAACAGTCAAAATTGGTTTGTTTAGCGAGATAACAGAATGCGAATGCAACAGTGTAACAACAGAATTAGCCTCTCTTTTTGCTGCCTTTTGTTAAGGAAGAAAATAAGTTCACAGTTCAGAAGAGCACTATGATAGTACATCACCGTGCAGCTACAGGTGTTCAGGACACTAGCTGTAAATAATGTGAAGAGTATTTAGAGCAAACTAAACGTGTGGAGGTTGGTTTTGATCTTTGTTGCATAGTTGCATGACAGTAAGAGGGTCTGTGCTACTAGACGCCTGTCAATCCTGTACAGAGACAGCAAGCGTGAGTGAGGAAAGGATGACCAAGGAAAACTTTCAAAATAAAAGTGACAGGTAAATTCCAGTGTTCATCAAGCCGTTTCATACTTGCCTTCAGAAGAAGATACCTCATTACTTCATTCCTTTCAGGCCTGGTCCTCAATTACTCATGTGGTAAAAAAGCTCATAGTATTTTTTCATATCTTTAGAATAAAATACCATATATCCGTTGCTTGCTAATTATTCAATGTTTTTATTTACACACATCCTAAAATATTTCTCTAGAGTTTCAGTTTGTGGTATTATAGACTTTCTTCGAGCAGTCAGAGAGACAGCAATTAGTTACAGACCTAAATGAACAGTAAGTGATGCATATAGATTTTCCTGATTATTAATGACAAATTATTGCTAACAAGTAAAGACAGATTTTTCTTCTTTTTCCCTGCGAATACTTACGCACTCATTTAAAATCAGTGTGCAACTGTAGTACGAACAGCTTAAAACAATGCAACGGAGCCCGCTCAGAATATAAAACACTTTCAATTGAATTTTTGCAGTGCTGAAATCTAAGAAACATTTAAGGGGAAGCAAAGTAAACCCACGAAGCAAGATTTTTTTTCTCCTGGGCTTCAGTTCTAATTGCTTGTGGACTTTGCAAAATGTTAGAAATGGCACAATACTAAAGATTCTTTTCTCAGTGGAAATCATGAGAAAAATATCATTTATTCTGACCACAACAATAAATGCTTTTAAACACACAAAGTCGCCAAAAGATTTTCCAAGCAACTCAGAAGAAATCACTTCAGACAGGACGACTACTTTATATGTATATCCAAAGCCCTGTAGGCGTACTAGAGTAGCATTTGTTAATTCTGTGCTAGTCTGTTTTGACTTTACCACAGGGCTTTTGAAACATTAAAAAAAAATTTTTGAAAACACAATGCTTTAAGAAAACGCCTATTGCCTTATACCATAAATATCCTACAGCAGAACTTGCGGACTCCTGATGTTCCTACCTTTTTGTTTGCAATGACCAATCTGAACACTTTTTCTCCTTTTTCTAATCTACCATTTCTGATTCTAGAACAGCTCATTAGGGAACACTCACTGGTTTCACCTAAAAAAGGAAAAAATCACTGTCACTGCCACATTTCAGGAAATGCCAATGGATCCTCCACATAATTCCACATATGCATAAATTTGCTCTTATGCATAAGATCAAATATGTATTCATTACATTCAGAAAATCCATCTCTTTACTTATGAGAATTAGCACAGCCAAAATAATATCCAGTCAAACACACTGCAACAAACTTTATATTTGCTACTACAAAAGCCCAACCCTTTCTCTGCATGTCTCTAAAGTCAGGCCTACACGAGCAAAGTAGCCGTCAGAATCCAAGGAACACATTAAGCTAGGTTGGATATACCAGTTACATTGGCGTCACTCCACTCCTGCCTTCGCTCTTAACCCTCCCCACTTGCCAGGCAAGGCTGCAACGCTGGTGTTAGCTGTAAGTGCAAGTAAGGTCTAAAATTCTCCTGTCCCAAGTAAAACTCCAATTACCCTCCTCTGGAGTTCACTTAATACCAGTAATTGGCTGCGACCCCATAAAAGCAACAGGAAACAACCTTCTTCCTACAACAGTTTAATATGCATCGGGTCTAACCTACAAAAACTACTCGTCTTCTCACCCGCTCACAGAGCTGTACTGACTTGCACTACTGAATTCACCTGCCATTGCCTCCGCGGTTAAGAGCAGCCCTACCTTACCAGACCAACAGCGCATCAAGTCTAATAACCGCTTCCCGGCCGCGTGCAGCTGCTTCAGAAGATTTAGACAACTGCAGAAGTTACCTTTGAAGGTATTGACTTGTACCTAAACACATGACATTTTACATTCTTCCTAGTACTACCATCTAGGTCCAATATGAGCAGAAAATAAAATCATGTATTACAATTGTGATTTAAATCAGTCACTCCTGGTTTTCCAGCAAGGACTACCTGTTTATTTATGAACGTACAACTTAGTGTCTTTGCATAAAGCACATCTTGTACCTTCTCTTTAGACGTGTATAGCCGCATTCATCCATATTCAAAACACAACTCGTTTTTTATGTTTACCAATGTGCAAAGGACACAACCGAAGAGTATTACTAGTCACATGCCGAACTGGTGCATAAGGTACCCAAATGCGGTAAACTTCTGAGCCTTACCACTTTTCATAAAAAGGAAGAAACAAGCCAGTTAAGGTACTAAGGAACGTTTTCTCAAGCCTAGCTGCAAAGTTGTAGGCTGTGAACATGACCTTGCAGAACTGGCAACTTGTCCTCCAGTATTATGATACTCAGATCTATACAGTAGCACAATCACTTTTAGGTAAATCACTTTGTGTCCTTAGAAACACTACTTGCTATGAGGATGGTTCTCAAAAGTAACTATTGTTTGGGCCTGGACATGATGATAATCCGTCCTCTGAAAAATCACATACTTTCATGTTGCTCACACAAACATAAAAGGTACCAAAAATTTCTAGCTAGTTTTTAAAGTATTCGCCCAGAGGTATACTTTAGCTCTATGAATGTACTGTTTCCTTTCCCAGCCCAAAATGCTGTTTAACTGCGTTATTAATTAGCCTACTTCCCAAATCATTTTAAGGCAAAATATACTTTCCTGTACTTTTTAGGTTTTCCAATGAGCAGCATTTAACAAAATATTTTCATACAGTAAAGCTTTCCAGTTGATTTCACTGCACATCACAGAAGTCACCTCCTTCCATTCCAAATCACAATAAACCTGTTGTCCCCAATACAATTGTCTGCATGACAAACACAGCTCTGTCCACACTTCGGTTTTAAATAATGTATTCAGTATTGCCAGAAATAGTACATTCCTATTTCAGAAGAAAAATGGGTAATTAGGACATATTGCAAAAAAATCATCACATCATAGACATCAATTTTATCTTTAAAATAATCTTTATATTCTGAGCTATGTACAAAGATAATTTTTCTTGTTCCAAAAGTTCTGTAATTTAGAAAGCGTGTCCCTAGGAAAATAAGCTTCCAAATCTAAACATTTTACCAAATCCCCGTGGGTTTTCCCACAATAATCCATACACAACAAAATATACTCCTGCCCTATCTATGCAAATTAGAAGCTAGATTGGGCAATGAAACTTAAACAGCACCTAAATGCATAGTGATGAATCACACAGTGATTTAAACATCAGCAGCAGTGGAAGTATGAAGCTAAATTAATGGCTTCTCCTCTGAAAACAGAACTCATCATGAAACCTCAGTTATAGAACAACTTGACTCTAGCCTACCTGACCAGATCTCTTACCTTTTGTTTAAACAAAATGAAAAGATAAATCCTGGTCTACGTAGAATTACACCCTGGCTATTTATCAGAACTTTCCTTCTCCCGATACGAATGTATTAAATTCCTATTAGGTTTATTCCTATTAAGTAAAACTAATTTATTCTGTAAAAGCCAAATAGAAAGAATGACACCATTTTAAAATTGCCTAAGGTCACTTCATGGGCAAAACAATGTATTTAAACTGAAGAGATGACAACATGCTTAATATGACTACATAGAAATTGCTTCCTTGATGACAATACATTAAAATTCTCATTGAATATTCATAGAATTTTTGACAAGATTGAGTGACACATAATCCTAGCCTCAGCAAGCAGGGACTTGATATTCTCACTCTGCCCGAAGAGATGCCACACTAACCAGGTCATCTTTGTGTTTCTTAAACGGCCAGTAACAGCTGTACAAAACGTTCTGGCTTCGGCTTTTAATATCGTGTCAGGCTGACACAAATAGAACAGAAGGAAAACAAACTTGCACAGCTTCACTGCATAGATGAGGCCCGGGGTGAGGAAGAACCTTTAGCACAACTGTAAAATAACGGAGCAAAATAGCTGTATTTTCTTTATATTGTGGCAACAGGAAATTAGAAAAATAGCCAAAAAGCCCCTTTGAGTGACTTTCAGTTATGAGTTACGACCTATGCATGATAAATAGGTAAGCAGAGTTTAAATGATGTGAAATATGTTAATTCAGAACGCATTAGGTTGCCATTAACAGACAGTAGCTTAGACATCGAGAAAATATTAAGATGGATAGATCACTTAGCAACAATGGGACAAAGAAGGTTTTAATAAAGGCAATGCAAGACAGTGTAATACTAATACCACCAATGATCTGGAGTGGATTTTTTTTTTTGGATGCGTAACAATGTGATAGAAAATAATTATCTTTGAGACTAATAGAGAATTGAAAAACCTTCAAGTCATAGTCTTATTTATTAATCAAAAGAGAAATTTAACTGCTAAATCACACACCAGTAATATAACAAGAATGTGATTAATACTGTATTTCAATCACATAATAAAACCATTTCATAATTTCGTAACTGCAAAAACCGACACATGACACAATCCTTACGCTCGCGCGCCTGTGCCAGCCAATGGACGCACCACTAGGTCGGGAGACCTAAGGCCACAGCGGCAAAGCACTTGTTCGCAACGTCACAGATCCCCCCACCTGCATTCACACTGGATACTACATGGCTTCCTGAAGCAACCTTCAGGAAATAAACGCGACAAACTTGTGAAACTACGTACTACTATACTTAAGAGCAGCAGGATCTAACAACAGTGAATTATATAAACATATTTCACAAGGCAGCTTTACAAGTTACGCTTTTTTTAAAGCTTGGAAACAAATGAAATTTTAAAATACTTGCAAAAATATCAGATTGGCATTAAAGGGGATTGGAGAAGGGGCAGGGGGAGGCAAACATCCATGTATAAAACTGTACCATAAAAAGGAATAAGAGAATTCAAATCACAGATTTTATCTTGTTATTGTCTTGTAAGCCTTGGGCTTACACCAGCTCCAGCCATATCGTTAAACCCAGGATAGACAAAATTCTCCAATCTGTATTGCCATTCTGGGTCACTACCATTTACCTGTGCTTTTATACTACTGACCGTTCACATGGGCTTGTGATCAAGACCTCTTCTCAATAACCAAGAGAGGTGATGCTAGCATTAATCCAGACACCAGGGTGTCCAGCAGTACTGCTTAAACGCATCATTTCCACAAAGTACACAGACATGACATGCAACAGTTCAGAGATTATTCTTAAATCTGGCTTTCCAATCTGCCAGACTCTTTCACTGTCAGTCAACCTGATATTCAAGCGATGTTTGAGTATATTATAATTTCTCCAGTCTGAACAATTTAAATAATAATAAAAAAGGACAATTACTTCTACTTGAAAATGTTAACATACATTGAAAAAAAATCATTTGTAACACGGGAGGTTCTGCGAGGCCAAAGCTCGGCTTTGTTTGAATAGGCAATAATACCAGCAAAAAACAATCAGGGCAAACATTTTGTACATGCAGCTCTGAAACACAGCTGGATGCAGCTGCGACGCAGAGGGGCCTACAAAGCGTGCAATGTACACCACGCTGAGCAGCAGCAACGGCGGCAGAGGAAGGGCAAAGCGTCGGGGCCCACAACCCCTTAGATCAATCTGCCCTCATTTTCAACTGCGTTGTTTTAAACGGCAATCTTCAAAGGGAGAAGGCACTAAAAATAATACCGGGCCAAACCCTCAGCTAAAAGTGACAGGCAGAGCCCAAATATGGTAGTGCTTTTTTAAAAACCTTTCAAATGACAACTGTAATTATAGACAGTTGACAGTACATATAACAACAGTAGCATGCTGCTCCAAGCCATGTACCTTTTGCAGACAAGCTTTGGCTTTCATGTGGGCTAGTGCTATACAGTCCTGCTCAATGCCTCGCAATACTGCAAATAAATAAGAAGCATTTTAAGGAATAGCTTCACGATAAAGGTGAGGATGGGATGGCTGTATTCCTACAGAACGCACAGCTTGCGCCACTGTTGCCAACTTCCTTTTAATAATTCATCTCTCGCATCCAAGTCTCAATTCCCACAGATAGTATTCTTCTGAAGAGGGTTGTATTTTACGCTCCTCGCTGTATCATTGGGGATGGAAGTGGCAGGAGAGCAGCATCCTAGCGTCAGTCTCTGTTTATAGCACACTTTGGGAACAGAAACAGCAGCATCGGCTTAGGTAAATATCAGCTTTTGAAACGTAAGAGAAAATATTTTTAAAAAATGATTACCTCACCTATTATACACCATCTTGAATAACTGATAGTGTCTGACCTGTTCTTGGATAATTTACCTACACGAAACTTTATTCTAACACTCCATTAAAATCCCGCTGAACACAGCACTGTTTTCAATAGGCAGAATCCATTTAAAAAATGGGCAACGGACAACTCCACGTTAGGCTCGGAACAGTGTTTGAAGTAACTTCAGAATGTAAAATCCACCCTGATGAAGAAAACCTGAGAGCCATTTCAGTCCAGTTTTGTTTTACAATACAACAGCGTGATTCTCTTTGTAAATGGAATAAAACAGACAAGCCAAGAGTTTCTCAAGCTACTGCCATGTGTGCAGGTAAGTCCTGCTGCGTACCACAAAGGACAACTTCAAGGTGCGTGTGGATCCTAACTACAAGCCTAGCTAGAAGACTGTACCTCATTACTGTGCAAAAGGCAGGGATTAAACTAGACACAATTTTGCAACTGGTTTGATGAAATCTGTTTTTCCTCAATATTTTCAAATTAGCCTTTTTTGAAACAACTGTTGGGCCTCGTACTGTTTTGGCTTTTTTCCACTATCCTTCATCGTGATGAGACGAGAAGAGGCTCTGAGCCTAGACGCCCAGCTGATACTCTTAATACACTGACTGCCCTGTGCTTCTGTCCCAAAAGGTGCTTTCAGGACTTCAGCTCCTCCACCACGTGAACAGGGAGACCGCGCAGAAGGGCCGACACGGCAGGCGCAAGAGGAGCTACTGCCCCATCAGCCGCCTCCGCGGAGGTGCCTCCCCACGGGCATGTGGACAAGAGAGGACCGGAAGGCTGAGAGCACAGCATAATCTCAACTCCGAAGCAAACAGCTTGGAAAAAAACGAGTGGAATCAGTATAAGCACTTTTTAAAGTTTTCACTAACACCAGAGAAAATGATACATTCCAACTGAAACTGTGTTTACAGAATTAAAAGCAGCTCAACTTGAAAAAAAGTTTGGTTTGTTTTACAAAACTTTCTAAGAAAAGAAAGCACAAGAGTCAGTATCTTCAGACAACTGGCCTGATTACACTTCATGTCCCAAACAGCCTTTGCGTATTATTTCACAGTACTCTGAACACAAAGCCACCTGCGACACAAGCAGGCAGTCAAGGCTTTGCCAGGCCCTTCTTCAGATAAATGATATTGTTTTAAAAATGTTTTAGACTTCTTCAGCTTTTTGGTTTCTTTTACCTTCATTTCACTTCTTTAATTCAGACAGCACTAAGCATTAAAACGCACTCAGGAAAGAGGTGCTGAAGGTAGGAAACAAACACAGGGAAACTTTGCAACAGCAAGGAAACAAAAAAACTCTCATCATGAGTACTTAAGTGAAGCATACGACAGCCCATTTTGATGGGCTCTGATGCATCTTTCTCATAATACAAAAAATACTGATTTTCTTTCAAGTACAGTCAACATGCATTTGTTTACTCTGATCACCTTTACAGCAGAAAGAGGATAGACTGGAAACATTAAAAATGTTTATCAATTTCATGCTTCCAGGAAGCAATTTATGAAATGCAAACTCTAATAATGTAATTTTAGACCAAGATTAACTCAGTCTCATTCACACATACATAATATGCTCTAGCAATATTTTTCGTGTTCACTAAATTTTAACAGTATATTACTAACTAGTCATAGTAATGTTTTAGTTAACGTACTATTAGATGGCAGAGGTTTTTGTGTTTCATTTCTCAACCTTAATTTAACATTCATATTCAGTTTTTGCATTTAATAAATATACTGTTTTACTACATTAGCAAGGTTTGCTCTTTACTCAGTGTGAAAGCATATTCATGGTAACCACCTGAAGCCAATGTTAACACCTGTGCTAAAATTTACTGTACTTTAGAACATCATTTGGAAGTTTTCCTCAAAACCAGTGGTTGCCCCTCCTGCATATGCCGCAAACCCCTCCTCCCCTCCCCCAAAAGCCCCAACACCAGTTCAGCATCACTGACACAGACTGACAATTGCTTTGCTGCGAAGTTGCTTCTCCGGAGACAGCGTCGATGTACTACACGTGTGTTTATCAATATTAGCTGCAGGGCTTGCCCAGTAAAAGAAGTAGTAATACATTTGATGCGTAACAAGAAGTTAAAACAAGTTGGAAATCAATGCATAAAAAAAAAAAAAGAAAGAAAAGAAAGTCACTATTACACACAGAAAGGTGCCAAAAGGGAACAAGCTATTCAGCCAAAGTTTCTGAGACAGCATCTCACGCTCACCTGATGTTTAGGTAGCCAAATTCTATTATTACTGGTTGTAATTACAATAGCAAAGCCATAGCTCTAAAAAGAGAGGTGCAACTGCAATTGTACTAACTAGCTACCAGAAGTGGTCGGACAAGTTTTCAGTCCAGCATTATGTGCAACTCTCTTGAGCCAACCAAACTGCTGACGTGAAAGGCAAAAAGGGTGCACTTAAGTTTGAGAGCCTGAGGAAATTCATTTCAGAGATCTCTCCTGCAGGGACACATTTTGATGCGAGAGCTTAGAAGGGAAAATCTAAAATAACTTTAGAGACCTTAATTCAGAACAACGGTGCAAAAAAGAATCTCATTTTGTACTGTTAAATTCACCTTTTAGCAGGCAAGCAACCAGGCTAACACCTTAGCGTGCTGCCAGGCTCATTACAGACAACATTCGCAAGCCACAGAGGAAGCTGAAAATGTCCCCAATTGCCCCCTTCCCAGGTGGGCTGGTCGCTGCCTGCACGGGATCCTGGCCTAGGACAGCGGCATCACAGTGTCCCTCACCAGTACATTACAGGGAGGGAGAAAACCATTCATCAGTCCTATAAAGTTGATCCCCTTTAAAACTCTTCTGCTATAAGCTTCATAAATAAATTCAAAACCCTCTTCCAAAACCGCGCTTCCAGAAGGCACATAAAACCCATTCATCACTACGCACCTGAGAAACACTTCGATGCAAAACCACACACAATCTCAACATCTATTTTCAAAAGCCTAGAGTAACTTCATCCAGATGCTGCAACAAACCCAGTGCTATTTATCCAGCTGCATGGGCAATCAGGATCAAATTTTTTTAATATATGAATTCTTCATAATAGCATTTGTTAGTTGTTTGATAGAAAAACATGAGGCAAGAAGTGGTGAACTCGTATATCTCTGAACTTGCCACCTCACCCGTTATCCAAAATTTCCTCTTATTCTGGCAATCACACTCATATAAAAAGCAGCAATACATCCTGACAGATAACACACTCAATAGTATCCGAAACACAAACAATACAATTCCAGCAACCTACGCGGGAGAAAGGTTCATGCTGGTTCTCACAGTTTAGCAAATACATTATTACCAACACATTATTAAATAGCAATTATCAATTTACCTATTATATTTTAGTTGGAGCCTAAAGAAGTTACTACAGAGCACTACTGTTGTTTTTTTTAAATACAGAATGCTATTAGTACAGCTCTACGCTTCAGTTTTGATACATCTACTACAGAAAATAATATTAGATTGTTTCTTCACTTTAAAATTACCAGTGTTAGATTCATAAATTATATTCTTTAGGCAATACAGTACAAAGTTACTAGACAACAGTTTTTCCACTTTTCACAGATAATAAAGTGAGTTAGTAATTTCTTAGAGAGCACAGGGATGCCACATGTCAGGTAAGTCCTACGCACAATGCGCAAAATTCTGCTTTCTAAATACGCTGTAATTTCTGTCTGAAATACAACAGATATAGAAAATGCTGCCATTTTGTGTTTCAATCTACTAGACTGGAAAGGCTAATCAGGGGAAGACAGTTTTCTCTAGCTGCATAACAAACTTATAGAGAAATTTGTCTTGCCCTTATTATAATTCAAAATTTAGTTGTTAAATAAAATATCTGTTAATTTTAACCAAATCAAACTGTCAAAGAGACTGTCTTAATCTTCCAAGAATGGATTCTTGGACAGATTGTTGGGATTACACAAAGACCAAACAAGAATGCAAACAAGTGTTTTTAGACATTAAACAAAAATACTAAAAGAAATCTAAAGAGAATCAAAGATATTTCATTATATTGGACTAAAATATGTCTCAAATATTTCGGTAACCAACAAAACTAAGCTTCAAAACTTTCAACTTTAGCCATTGCATAAAACAGTGAATTTTCCATTTCCACATAATAGAAAATATAAACAAAGATGGGATTTGAAGATTAAAACCCTAAAAGCATTGTAAGAAAGAGTAGTATAAAACCAAGTGAGTTTGATTTGATTATTATTAATGATTATGATGACTATTATTATAATTTAAAGTGTTCTATCAAACCATTTCCCCTCTCTGTAAAAGCTTATGGGTCTATCTTAAACAAACAGAAATCTTTCATATCTTTGTGCGTATTGCTGGTAACCAATGAAAAAAATCTTCAAGTAGGGAGATAGGACTTATATTTATTCGCTTTTCTTTCGTTATCTATAGTCAGAAACATCGTAAGAACTAAACCTACCTTAGCTCCACTAGTCTAAACAAAGTTAGAAGAACTACTGTAGGAGTTTGTTCAGTGTTGGGATAGTTCAACTTAGGAGTGAGACAATGATAAACCTTCCTATCCTCTGGACAACTAATATTTGCAGTAAGTGGAAGAATCTGAAGTTACTCAGTAGTAATTATGGTATGAGGGAAATCAAAGAGCTCTCCAAATACATAAGAACATCTTTACTACAGCTTTCACAGAATCACAAAATGGTTGAGGTTGGAAGGGACCTCTGGAGATCATCTACTCCAACCCTCCTGCCCAAGCAGGGTCACCTAGAGCACATTGCACAGAACTGTGACCAGATGGCTTCTGAGTATCTCCAAGGATACTGGAGCCTGGCTTTGAGTTTGATGGAAAGGGTATGGTATACCTTACTCATACATTGAAGGGAACACCAATTCCACAGATCTATAAAGAGCAGTCGGTCATGGAAGCTGGTGAGGATTAACTTACAATGCATTCTTAAATAGCTAAATCATTTCTCAAATTTATAGCCAAAGACTTTTGCTTATCTGAAGCTTCTTCTGAACTGTACCAGCAGGAAAGTAAACTTCTGCAGATACGAGAGTTTCATGCAGTGAGCAACCTCAGCATGTGCTTATACAGCTGGAATTTGCAAAGGCATGTAAAAGTTTTCTGCATGGCACATGTGGACATTTCCTCCTGCAAAATCCCATTACATCTTAACTGATAAATAACATACACATTTTAACTGGAGAAAGCCAATGCCTTAGCATAGATGGCTCTAACAAATAAGTTTAACACAACCAAGAAAGATGAATGAATAATTTTACCCTAGTTTCCTTGAGCAGAAGAAAGCAGCAATTCGTCTCTAGGGGAAAAAAGCAGATATTAACCTAGAACAGGTACTAAGCAAAATTACTATCAGCTGACCTTTGCCAATAAAACATACAGAAAAAAAACTATCCCTTCTACGCTACTTTTATAAGTCACAGAATGTGAAAGAAAGTACAAATACATTCAGCCATCCAGCAAAATTTCACCATTTTTCAATTGTCAGTTATATGCATCATTCTACGTTATTTCAGTATGAACAGCGTTTTCTGAGCCATTATGATCTCTGAAAATATCTGTATTTTATATTTAAATTACTTTTCTTATATAAAAAGAAACTGAAATAAACTGAATGAATTTAAATTCATTACCAATTAAATATAATTTAATTCATCATTCTTTCAGCTTTCTCGTATGAGAATTGTGAGCTGCAGGAAAAATGCATACCTGACTGACGCATCTTGATTTACTGCGGCTAATCCCTCAGGAAATCATATACGGCTATATATAGCTATCAGAAACCTCTGAGGCCAAAAAATGTTTACGAAAACAGGTTTTAAGAACAACATCTGCCTATGAACTGAGAACATGTTTCTAAAAAGGTAACAGCATGCTGTTCTTCAGGAACATAATTAAACAAAAAAAGTTCACATCCAGGAAGTTTAATCAGATAGGCTACCATAACATTTCCAGCTCATATTCCAGTGCTGAAGAACATCAAAGAGTCAAAAGCTGTTAAGAAGCCAGACTAGATCCTGATTAACTAGATTTCACAGGTTGGAGGTGTCAAAAATGCTAAATTATAAATGTGTAAAAGGTTTTTACTGTTTTCCCTCGCTGTGAATGATCTAGTGAGCCACTCAAGGCCTCTGTTTAACTGGGAAACAATAATGTAAGTAGATCTGACTTATGGTCCTATAAATGAAGAAGGTAGTGAACTTCATTACCCCAAAACATTGTAAAATCCACAGCAAATTTAGAAAGAGAACTTGGATCTGCTAACCTACTGTCCTGCATTTTCACCAGCAGACCAATCCTATTTCCCCTTCAATAGGGAACTAAGAAATGAAAGGATTCCAGTTTTTACTTCCACGTTGATTTTCCTCAGCTCCAAGATTAGTCTTGCTCTACTTCCCCAGGCCTTTGATTCCTCTGTATATAGTTGAAGTGGAATTCCTGTGCTATTATACGGACATTTGTCTCTCAGTAAACTGTCCCCTACAGAGTTTTCTATTTCACCCAGAAAAAATGCCAAACTCTGAAGATGAAAAGAGTAAATCATTAAACCATAAGACCATATCTGCTATAGAGACTTTATAATATTGGTTTACATAACAATACTGCATGGATTATACCCACATATCCGCAGTGAATTGAGAACACCCGTATTTGCTGATGCTGAACACATACCACATATAATGGGAAACCACATATAATGGGAAACAAGAACAGCAATTACTTATCATACTTTAGTTGACAAATACATCACTGACTCTTTTGCCTAAATTGAGCATTTATTCTTTAGGCCTCCCCGCTGTTTCTAGCGTCAGACATACACCACTATGATTCTCCACGACGCACCCAAGTATGCACTGTTTTGTGAAACATTTAATTATCTTAAGTTAAAAGATAACTTTTATTTTACATTTCATAATAACACTTTAAGTATGTAGCAAAGATAAGAATAAGTAACTTCAGTGATTTGTTCCTGATCAATGAATGAAAGCTACAAGATCTACCCAAGCCCTCAAGGAGTTAGCAATGCTTCAGCTAACTACAGCACGCAGAAGTGGCAAACGTCTGGGGAAGAAAGAGGAAAATCCAAGTACAAAGTACTAGTGAAAGTCAACCAGTGAAAAAGATGCCAGTACACCACATGAAAGGAGAATCCAAGATGAAAAAGCCAAGCTTTAAGGTCATCCTCACCAACTAAGCCTTGGAGTCTCAGTAGCAACATGCTTGTCCTGTATCAGACAGTAGAAAGAGCCCACCAACAAAATGGGACTACACTGCAAACGTAAAAAGAGTTGGGAGAAATCTGATTTCCTTTATTCTTTTTTTTTTTTTCTTTTTGCTTCCTTCAGAGGCATCTTAATTCTCTTTGCAGTGGCTGTAATGATTAAAGAGAGTGGTGCATTTAAAACAGATAGAGAGTGACAGAGCAGGCCTGTCTCTATAGATTTAAAATGAAAGGGGTAAGTAAAGATATGAAGGAACTGATTTGGAATTAAACAAATTCGACACAGAGTAAAAATAAAATTTCAGAAGTAACAGGATGGGATAACTGAAAAACTAAAGATTCAAAAAAGACTTTCTTAGACATGAATTAGTTATTCTTTACTCTGATTTTTTTTTTACTTTTTTGAAACAATAGAACACCTTCCCCTAGCCCACCTTTATTCAAGGTACAGAAGAAGAGATTCCATATGTGCAAATGTCAGATTTAAAACAAGTTTTCCTAAAATATATGAAAGAATTATGGTACCACAACAATAAAACACAGGAATATCAAAATGTTCTTTCCACCATCTGGAACAGCTCCCCTGAGAAGTTATCCCCTGTGGAAACCCTCAGGGTTTCTCAGATACTCTTGTATTATCAACTTCCCCAGTCAGATCTAATATTTCAGCAGAAAAATCTATGAAGTTGGGAAAGCTCACCAATATTCAACTATGAACTTCACAATAAGGAAAACAATTTTTTTCATTTGCCTAAGCCTCTATTCCTTTAAATTAGATGACTAAAGATGAGAGCACTTTTAGCTGTAATGAAAAAAACTCTTTAAGAATACTCCAAATTCAGATAACTGAAATTCTCACCTTTACAACCTATAATCACACAACTATATCATAAGTTATAAATAACTTAATAAAAACCTTGATTAATGAAGCTTATCTTCCAGAGCAAACAACCATCAAAGCAGCAATTTAGCTGTTGAGAACTATTTTACTAGTATTAATTCATGCTCCGGGGGCAGAGCAGCATCTTATTTCCTGCACTAAAATGACTATATGTACTTACATACACATATTTACACAGATATACATATTTATGTATATACAGAAACACACACATCAGGAGCACACACCAAGCCCAGTACCATTTTCTTCTGAACTTGGTATTCATTTCATAGTAACAACAGAAAAGCTAATATTAACAGGATGATTGGTATTCATAAATCAAGAATGACATCTATCCTTCACATATGTGGAAACGTACTTGAATTAGCTAGGGCATGTGTAACAGTGCCGCCAGAAAGGGTAGTGCGGACAGCAAAAGCCACCCAAGAAGCTGGGTTAATACAGAAGCAGTTAGTCCAACCTGAACTCCCTTCTGCCAGCTGAAGTGCTGTGGCAGTCGAGCTATTTTGTTTTAATCTTGTTCAGTATGTTTACGTGAGGTACAAACCACATCACACAATAAATGCCATGCAAAGATACCCACCTGTACTGCTTCCAGTACCAAAGAGTTTTCTTGCATGCTACTTTATTGTGCTATGTGGATCGCCAGTTAGATAAAACTCTGCGATGCATTTAAACTTTCCCCAAGAAGTTTTCGCGAGTGAATTAGACAAGTTCCAGTTGCAGGAGGGCTTGCCCCACTGTGCAAGTTACACTAGATGACCTCTGAGGTCCTTGCCAGCCATACATTTCTATTATCCTATAACTCAAAGTTTCACAACTTCAGGTTTTCATGTTGAACGGCTGGCAGAAAATTGAGACAAAACTGCAAGTAAAAACTGTTCACATTCCAAAACTGGAAATACACGCAAAACCCAAAATCTTATTACCATATCATTTAAGTAAATTCTGTGAAATCTAGCAAATAATATAAATACCCCTAACATTTGTAAAATTCGAGAATAACAAACTGTAAAAAAACATCTGTAACATGCAAGGAGGTATGGTTTTCAGAAAGCACTCGCAATGTTTTAAGGGAATATTTAAGAGTCTCTTGTTTTAGGGTAGCATTTAAGAGTCTCTTGTTTATTTGCTTAACAAAGACTCCTTTTACTTAATAATGTGCAGAACAAAAATAATTGGAAGTCACTCACTTTTAATTGAGTGGCAGGAATTGGCATTATAGAATAATATTGCTATTACAAGACATTTAATTTGAAATTCTTGCATTCATAAAGTATTTACCGCCACAGCATACAGAGAATAAGTGCACATTTCCAAACATGATCCCTCATCTGTTATATAATTCATTTTTATAAAACTCGAAGTACTGTAGTAATGCCACTCAACCTTAATTTCAAATTGAATCAAATTCTGTACTATCAGCTTGAAATTGTTTTGTGATCTGCAATGCCGAGCTCTCAACAGAATGTTGAATAAGTTAATGTGAGGTAAAACACAACAAATATCCATAGTCAGTCATGACCTTAGTGAAAAAAGGATTTAATGTACCTTCCATGTGCTTTCTCAATACAGAAGGCAGACTAGATGTGAAAGGGAGCTCTTTCCTCGTGTAAATAGCTATCTCAGTTATGTGAGATTCACTGGACAAAAGTCAGTTCACTGAAAAGTCGTATTTGTTTCTGTACATCTCCTTTCCTTCTTTTCACCAAATCAGCAACAGAGTCTGTATTAACATCAAGTGGTGAAACTAAAAAACTCGTTTGTGTTGCTGAAACTCTCCCCTAGAGTGCTGAACAGTGATAAAGCAGAGACTAATTGAAATTGATTTTTGCTGAAGTAATTTTAACATCTACATATTTTTCTATTAAGAATACAAAAGAACCATTGACAAACAGCTTTTCAACAGCAGAAAGAGATGGTTAGGAAATCTAAAGCATACGAAGAAAAAAATGTTTTTATGTTTTGAACAAATTGCCATCTTTTAAAAAGAAACAATCTGGAAATTAATAGCATTAAATCAAATAACGGCAATGAGTCGTCAATGCTTGCCAAGGCAGGGTGGTCCAAACCGCACCTGGCAGGCCACCGCACCCAGCCTGGCACCTCTGCTGCCGTTGCCCCAAGGAGGGGCCTGAAACCCAACAGCCCAGCAACTCCTACGGGGCCCGCGCACAGCTCGGGCTTGCAAACCTCTGCCACCGCCGCACCCCAGCTGCTTACCACGGGGCTCCCAAAGCTGGCGCCTAGCCTCCGGCCTCCGCTGCCTGCTAATTCAACACCAAAACGTCTAGTGATCTCAGAGGAGCTCACTCTGCTCGAGTAACTTGCAGGATTAGAAAAGAAATGCTTGTGTAAGTAAATCTCAGCAATAAATAACTATCTGTTCAACTACAAAATAACACTATAGATTTCACTCTTGGAACAGCAATATGCAAACAGAAATTCCAAGAAGAAAAGCAACACCCGAAACAGGTAACTGCACACCTACCAAGAGGAAGGAAAATATACTCATCAGTATGTTCAAATAGTTCTAGCTCATTTTTACAGTTCACTCTTATTCAGCAAAGCAATTTAAGTACACATTTAATCACACTGAGGCATACATCTAAGTGCTTGTCTTAAGGAATATAATATTTCCTTGTTGTATGATTGCTCTACCTTTTATTAACGCAACGTAACTACTCTGACTAGTTTACATTAACTGTAGAGTTAACAATATTGTTGTAAAAAATACAGTCTACAGCTTTACAGTTTAACTCTTTAGTTACCTTTCCTCCTAAAAATTACTCTTCCCTATATATTGCCTCATTTTCCTTGCAACTACAATGAGTTAACTGCACAAAAATGGAAAAGAATAAAAAAGAAAAGCAAGTACCCGCAGCAAATATTTTTGGTTAGAGCTTAGCTGCTTGTTGTCCCTGGTGCCCACAGGGAATAACAAGTACAACTTTAAAACCTTAAGGGGAACAAACAGAAAATCTTTTTCCTAGCAACCTTTCAGAAAACCAAACTGTACCACGCGTTCTGTTTTTCTTCTGGGTAAGGCTCAGGTACAAGCATAGAGAAAATAAAAAATATTAATTACAAGAATATCCAATAAAACCAGAATTTCATTTAATAGAAAGGGATTGGGAGAGGAAAAACTGCTACAAGCTTGACAGTTTGTACAGAATCTCCCTACACCACTGGGAAATTTTTACTGTAACACATTTTTAACGAAGAACTACAGTATAGCCAGGTCTGTTGGAGATGGGGAACAGGATCATCTCTACTGAACGTATAATTTACAAATATGCATACAGCTACTTAGTGCAACTTAGCTCTCAGACCAATAGACATCAATGGTAATTATACTGTCTGCTGAAAGTTTTTTGGCTTTTTTTTCCCAGCCAGCATCTTGTCTACTCTTTAGTTGAAAAACCAAGATACGCTGTAATTTTTTTTTTTTTTTTAACATCTTTGAAAAGGGTTAGGAAGGAGAACTAACACACAAAAGAAACTTTAACGTATTTATTTTTTTAAACTAAACATACTTACTGGAAGCCCAGCAGAGTTCTGTTAAGGTGCCCATCAACACAGAAGGTAACTCTACATACATAGGCTTACAAGAGAACAACCTAGTATCGGGAAAAGGATACATTGCATCAAAATACCTAATGAATATGGAGTCCTATGAACCTGCATAACAGTAGGACAAGTAAAATTACTTTAATGAAATGAAAGAAAACTGATTCAAATTAGCATTTGGCTCTTTTACAGTTGGCATTAAAATCAGTTATTCTATTCAGTACGAGGATGGTCAACTATTGCCTCAGAATCGAAGATCCTAACCCAGCTTTAATGGAAAGATCCTATACTGCTGGCACACGACAAAGGTGTCACCACGGTGCTGTTCAAAGCGTGGCAGTGAACATAACAACCGCAGCATTTCTTTTGCAATGTGTTCACAGACCACCATGCATTTTTAGAATGGATAAAGTATTAAATATAAAACATAGTTCCTTGACATTTAAACTAACATTGTCATTACTTAACCAGTTTGTTGAATGTCTTTTAGATAACTCAAGAGATTTGGCAGGCAACCAAGACATTAAGCAACAACAAAGTTAACAAACGTTAAAGTAAAAGATGAACTGACTTCAAACCCCACTAGCCAAGCCTTATTTAACCTGGGCCAAAACCAAACAGATGTTAACAAAGAATCCTACACAGCCAACTAAAACATCAGTTTAACTTCCAAATTAACAAACAAACAAAAAAAAGGCATGAAATGGCTTAGTGTAAACCTCTTGCTTTTTTCCTTTGCAGATGACTAACTTAACATAGTCAACTGCAGAAAAAAAAAAAAAATCTGAAAAGGAACTAAGCTACTTTGTGCCCACCTGAATCTCTATTCTGAAGATTTAAAGACCCAAATAGGTAAAAATCAAAGTTATTGTGCACATATGGTTTGTATTAAAACTATTGTCTGACTACAGAGTCAAAACACTTCTACACCTAGACTACATCTGCTGTACAACAACGAGACCTGGTGGGCACCTCCTGGGCAGCTATACATCTACATCAGTGCCTGTGTAAATCACTGACCTGTGAAACAACATACGTAACTTGTTATGGATCCATTGAAGCTGACATTCCACCCTTCTTATTAACTACAGCTACCACAGTCTGCATTTAATTGTATTTTATAAGCAGGAGGCTCAATTAAGAAAATAATCCTGTCATACAATTAAGTTCTATTTATGTGGTTTCTATGATTATAATTAATTCAGAAATTTAAAAAATGAAGATACTGTTAATGATTCTTCATTAACACTTCGTAACAAATAAATAACAGTCATTCTTTTTAAATATAAAACCCTATGCACTTCATTACAAAGATCCTTACAGTCAGGTCTTAATTCTGTATTTGATCAATATTAATAAAGCAGTACCCCAGTGTCCATCCTCACTGACCTCAAATGGATCCATACCCAGATCAAAGAGCAAATCCAATTACAGGCCTCTATCGTTTTTTGTATGTGAACACTATATATCATGTTGACAAAAGCAATCACTTTGCTCTTCGCTGAAATGTTGCCACCTTGGTTCAAACCGAAACCAAAACCCCCAGAACAGGGAGCTCCCTTTCCCTCCACACACACGAGTAAGTGTTGCAACCCAACATGAAGCAGACAACTCAGGTTAAATCTTCTCTTCAGCCACAAAGCAGAAAGACAGACAGATGTTAAAAGATGGAGAATTGACAGCAAAAATCCCTTTTTCTTCCTAATTTTCATCAAATTGAATGTTTGGAAAATATACTTTATATATTTTATATTTAATATTTTTAAGGTCTGCCTAAATTAAAAAACAATTTTGGTGATCAAGAGTCCAAGTTTACCAGTTGTTTGACTTGTAAGCAGTAATATTACATTGTATTGTGTCTGCTATGTCAAGGTTACCTTGCATGCTCTTGTCAGTCCAAGTTAAAGAAAATACTTTATTTCAAAACAGCAAAATGAAGAACTTAACACAGACCATGTAATGGTATTAAAAGCAGAAAAAAAATCCTGTCAATTTCTTTTCTGGAAAATTAGGCAAAAAGCACAGGATGTTGTAGTACAGAGGAAAATGACAGTCTTTGCTTAAAAGAAAATAACCATGATGTAGTCAGGGTCACTATTACAAAACTCTGTCAAATTTTGATTTTTTATTAGAGAGTATTAAGCAAATAGACAGTCATTTACATGCCTCATTCCAACTGATCAGGTGCATCTCACCTTCTCAAACTAAAACCTGAAGGAAAAGTGAAAGGATTTTCAGGTTAGCAATGAATGGTACTACTGTTCATTTTTAATTAATGGGAAAAGTCTTATTCCCATTTTTTGGTCTTCACTTGCAAATACCACGGGCAGCTAAAAAAACCCCTCATGACTTCATATTCCTTATGATGGCACTATAAAACCAGTAAGACATTAAAATCATTGCTATGATACAGAATATATTTGCTTATTCAAGCACTGAACTCAATGGACACTTTGCAAATCTCAACTGGATTTGCAGATTATTCCTGAGAAAATATTATGTTTGTAAGGCTTTCCATAATTTTATTTTTTAGTAAAAAAAAACCTCTATTTTCCCCCACTTTAAAGAAAGCATCCACATCTGAATGAAGTTACTTTCCATACATGTAGTAATTCCACTTATAATAAAAAGTCACTTATTACCCCACTCTGAAAATACAAAAGAAACCTCAAACAGAATGGAGTCTCCACCAAGGAGAACAGATGGGGCAAGCATAATATAGCACTGCTGTATTGACTAGTGGTGAAAATGAAATAGCATCACCATAGCAACTCATTTACTATCTCCTCCCTCAAGACTACAAGAAATAGCTCACAAGAGATATTTTAGGAAATCTATAAAAAGAGAAAATTTTGTTTCGTACTTTCCAATTATTTAAAACATATCGACAACATATATTTTCAGAAAATTTGTGCATGTCATTTGCTGTCACAAAGTGAAAAAGAATCCTATATACTATAAAGACCTTCCAATGACTGTCTAGTATCAATCGTTGTTCTAAAATACTAACTGCAAACTTTATAGTGTTTCCGCTAAAAAAAAAAAAAAAAAAAAACCCTTACGCTGATTTTCTGATGCATCTGATTTATTTTTCTTCCCAATTAGATAAACAGAAGCTTCTGAAGTAAAGATTAATGAAAACCAGTCTATCTCTTTTCTGAAAATGATATGAACTTATTCGGACATGTACCTGCTTGCTATGCGCAAGCCATGTTTTATGGTGCTATCACATTTTCCAGTTTTTAAAAATGCTCTGAACTCTTTTTGCTATGCAGTAATTCTTTAGGAAGGCAACAGGAATAAGACAATGTAGAAACAAGGCAAAACTATGCAGCATGAGTGAGGCAGAGGGAATGAAAGTGTGAGTGTCAAAAAATTCCAGCTTCTTTTAAGGATATCCCCAAGCATTTAAACAACAATAAACACTTCCTTCTCAAAACGCAGTTCTCTTCACTGCTTATTTCCTTTTAATTGAAATTAATTGTTCTTTAATTCTCAGTAAAAGATTCCATCTCTATCTTTAGAGTGGTTTACGGTGATACATGTAGTACAGATATTAAAACTGCAATACATATTGTTTACAAGAGGATAGGTCTCTAGACACAAATTGCTTATTAACTAGTCCAAGTTTACTGAAATTCTTGCAGAAAGCTTAAGAAACTAGTAAACATATTTGACTTTTATAACATTACCTCAAAACACTAGGAATATAACCCAAAGCAGTTCCAGCTGTTTCATGTATACTTGAGTAATTTTTGAGACTTTCATTTCTGATGCATCCCTGAAGGGCCCCGCTTGTATTGCAAATGTTTTTGTTTTGGTTGGCAGAAGTCACTGTACAATCTTCAATTTAATATCAGCTTTAATGTAATAATAAAAATAATAATCTCACTTGCATGCCAAACCACCCATACTGCTATGTACCCCAAAGGACAGAATGGCTGTGGGAACCCAGTTAATCAGTTACTATTGTGTTTTCTTAACTCTCTTCAATTTTGGAGATGCAGTAATGGAGCTTTCTTAGCACTGACCCCTGTGCAGCTGAATTCATTCACTTTCCATAATTAAGCAGTCACAGCACTAGCACAGCAGGCAGTGTTCAGCTGTTGCAATTCACTACAAGAACAGCTAAGCTACATGTAATTTCTGAAGATCTAACATTTCAGAGAACGGTCACAAGGCTTCCTAATATTAGGTAGAGCAGGCAACACAAACACAACACAGGTTGCTTGCCTACTCTTTTTTTTTCTTGCTGCATTCTGAAACTGAGGGTTTTCTTTTTCCACATTTCAAAAGCAGTATTATTTTAAATGCACATGTTTTTGTTGGCTTTTGTTACTATTTTGTTATTTTTTCTTCCTAATGCGTCAGCAGTTCCCCTTCAAAAAAAGGCAGAAATGGGGGAAAATCTCTCAGGAAGGCTGCCTCTCCTACTAATAACTGCACAGTTCACTTTCCCTCCACTTCCCCTTTTCAGTTTTACGACGCAGTTCTACAGCACAATAAAATATTTCCACTTCTTTCTTTGCAGAACCCATTGGACATTGCTCTTTTCACTGAGGACTCCAGGGTACTGCACAGTTGATAAAATCTTTGCTCTCCCCTTGCTCAAAAATGTCTCACTCTTTCCCGAAACTCTATGCTCTCATCCCTTTGCTATCTCCGCTGGATTAGTCAGTCTACGCATCCCCTCACCAATACACTGCTCTGAACGCTGAACAATCACAGGGTTAAAATTTACCACCTTGTTTCCGTCTTGAATTTTTGTAAATTATGATACCTTTGAACATATTTTACTTTTTCTCCTGGAGTGAAGCAGCCAGTATCAAAGTTCACTCTTAGAGGACACATTTTTCAGTCCTTTAAGTTGTTCTTGGGTGTCTTCTCCAAAACTTTTCCAACCTGTCTACCTTCCTTAACCAGTACTATTGCAGAACCGCTTCCCTTGCGCCCGAAACAACAAAGGCAAGTGCAGGGTCCTGCACCTGGGGAGGAACAACCCCCTGCACCAGTACAGGTTGGGGGTTGACCTGCTGGAAAGCAGCTCTGCCGAGAAGGACCTGGGAGTGCTGGTGGACACCAAGTTAAGCATGAGGCAGCAATGTGTCCTTGTGGCCAAGAAGGCCAATGGTCTCCTGGGGTGCATCAGGAAGAGTGTTGCCAGCAGGTCGAGGGAGGTGATCCTCCCCCTCTCCTCAGCCCTGCTGAGGCCACATCTGGAGTACTGCGTCCAGTTCTGGGCTCCCCAGTACAAGAGGGATGTGGCACTACTGGAGCAAGTCCAGCGAAGGGCTACAAAGATGATTAGGGGATTGGAGCATCTCTCTTATGAGGAAAGGCTGAGAGAGCTGGGCCTGTTTAGCTTGGAGAAGAGAAGGCTGAGAGGAGATCTTATCAACGTGTACAAGTATCTGAAGGGAGGGTGTTGAGAGGATGGAGCCAGACTCTTTTGAGTGGTGCCGAGCAACAGGACGCGAGGCAACAGGCACAAACTGAAACACAGACACTTCCATCTGAACATGAGAAAAAACTTTTTCACTGTGAGGGTGACAGAGCACTGGAACAGGTTGCCCAGAGAGGTTGTGGAGTCTCCTTCTCTGGAGATATTCAAAACGCGCCTGGATGCAATCCTGTGCAACGTGCTCTAGGTGACCCTACTTAAGCAGGGGGGTTGGAGTAGATGATCTCCAGAGGTCCCTTCCAACCTCAACCATTCTGTGATTCTGTGAAACAGGAGCAATATCTTCTTTCCCAGAGACACATCAACGAGCAGCTCCATAATTCATTTTTGGCCATAGCTCAGTAAAGAAAATTCTGACAGCTCACATTCACCTGCTAACCCCCATCATAATTTAGAGTCACTGCTTATCAAGATAACCCCCTATCATAAGTATGACATGGAGGTTTTGCTCCAGACTTTGCATTTAACTGTATTAAATTATATATTAAATTAACCCCATTAAACTAGGCATTCCAGAGCCCTCTGTGCCTATGACTTATTCTCTTCAGTAATTACCACTCTTTCAATCTTTGTCTCATCTACAAACATTATCAATGATGTTTTTATAGTTTTTTCCATATCATGGATAAAAACGTCAACGAGGATTAAAAAAATTATTCTCTACAGGACTCCAGTAAAAACTGCCCATTTTTAATCCATTCAATCTTTACTGTGTTCATTTTGTATCATTCTAGCTTTTTCATTAAAATGTTGCATGGAATCGAGTCAAATGTCTTAGAGAAACCTAGGTTGTTAAATCAACACTATTATCCTCAATAAAAATAATTCTATAAAAATACCCTGCAATCTGATAATTTATATTCTATAGATCTGTGTAGACTGTTAATTTTTTTTCCTTTTTAAAATTCTTATTGGCACAATTCCTAACAGCTGTTATTTTACCCAGGATCAATATAAGAATGACACCAAATTCCCAAATATTACAAAATCTGTAAGTGCTGACAATAACTTGGTTTAAAGTTTCAACCTGCAACATTATTTTTTAACATGTGGCAAGCAAATTAGTAGTAGATGCAAAAGGCAGTTTGTAATCAGCAGAAAACAATTTACACCAGAAACAGGTGACTCAAAACTTTTTGAGGCTAAACCTGGCATTTAAACTTGGCACTATCGAAAAAGAGGTGTCTGATTTGCTGCTATAACTTCATTTTATGAATATCTATTTATTTTTTTCCTCCTTCAGCTCTTCCTTTCCAGAATGCGTCTTGAGGCTGAACTCTGCTTTCCATTGCTTTGCCCATCTTTATGTAGATCACAGCGTTAGCTCCTTCAGGAATCTCTGCACTGAGCTCTCCGTTTCTAGTCCCTCCAGTGCCACATTACGCAGCATTTACCCTTCTGCATCCAAACTAGTACCTGCAAACAGGAGGAAGGCTCGTAATCTTCAAAAATACCTTTTGGCCTCTGCATGCCCCAGATCCCATCCTGCTAAATTAACAAAAGGTTCTGGACTCAGCAGAGGAAGAGAAAGCTACAATAACGTTCACAAAGCTGCGTCGACACAATAATTATTCATTAACAAAGTAGTTTTGTCATTATATTGCAACATATAAGCAGAAGCCATAATTGATAAGGACAGGCACGTTCATTTTGGTTCCTTTTAAAATGGGGGGAAGGGGGCAAAGTATTTGGCAATAGAAAAACACAGTCGGCAAATTAAACATTTTTCAATACCCTTAACTGCATTTAGTATCAACTGAGAATAAAAATAAACTATTTATAAACACTTTAATGCCTTTAAAGTGCTCAATTCAGACAGCATATTTAATCTCAATCATATGTAACATTATAACAATGCTCCTTTGCCCTCAATATGTATTAAGAATATTAAATATGTATGTGAAATATTAGCCCATGCTGGAATATCTCCAGAATGAACTTCTTAACATGTACTTCAATTTTTAAATTCTTTTTTACTTCAAGCTGCAAATATATTCAAAAATAGGTCAAGCTTACAATACATAACAAAAGTAGAACAATCTGCAATTTACTGGATTTTTTTTTTTTTAAATAGCTCTCTAAAATTCACCATAAAAAGATTTTCCATTTCCTTAATGAAAAGGGCAAATACAGATACAGATTATTCTACCATCCCGGAAAACAGGAATACAGGAAAATAAGGTAGTTACTAAGACATCAGCTTTCTTCCCAACCTTGGTGGGCATCCACTATCAGGTGAAGTTTCTCAAACTATGTATCATCTATGCACTAACCCATTGCACAAAATATACAGAATTTAGTAAGAACCAGATATCTAGTTTTGGTGGGAAAACACGTATAAAAATGATCACGAATCTTTGGTCTGCTACATATGTGATTAAAGAGGACACACACACAAACCTTAAATTGTGAACAACTTCATTTCTTTATTTGTATTTTAGCACCTTCCAAATTCTAACAGATGCCACAGTCAGCTTTTTTATTTTGTAGTTTTTAACAGTAAAATTTTCTAGAAAATAAAGGGAATGAGGCATTACCTTTCTCTCTACTGTCTGTACCAAATGCCCTTGATGTCCCAACAGACCCTACCCACTTCACCATCTGAGAGACAAATCATCTGGTAGCAACAGACTGCTTTACATATGATATGGTAAGTCTTCTGGCACCAAAATTGAGGAACAAAATGGTTCAGTTTCTATCAGACCCTTCATATCCATTCTTTCCTCTGTCCCCATTCACATACCGGATAGGAGAAACACTACTTTCCAATTACTCCAAGAAAAGAACTTCAACCCTTATTGTGAGCCACATTTTCACCTTTTTGTGTAACATTTATCATCCTCACAAAAATTTGCTTACTGTTAGACATGGCTAGTGTATTCCTTACATTACAGCTTTCAGTGGAAAAGTGATTTACTTAACTAAAGATGCATTTAACAACACAAACTCTAAACAAGTACAAATTCCAAATTCCATGGCTCAAAGAATCCTGCAGCCGTATCAAAGAAATCAATCAGCCAGACCATTGCAATGTATGAAAAACAGGAACTCTTGTAGCTGTGTCAGTGACGAGACTGGATGCTTAAGAGAGTGACTAACAAGCAGCAAGGAGAAGCAACAAACTAACAAGGAGAAAGCCTCGAGTCCATCAAGAAACTAACTTCAGCCTCTATAGTAAATACCATAAGTATCCTGTACAATGAGGACATGCAACTAAGGAAATACAGTATTGGACATGGAGCATGAGCTGATACATGATACTGACATTGAAGCTGGCGCACATGCTTAATGTATGCATAAATAACTAATTACCAATACGGAATTGACAAGTTACAGGAGAGGATAAACAAGATGACAAGACCCATATAAGCAACACATTAAAGATGGATTAAAACAGCCCCTGACTGGTTTCTTTCATTCAGCCTGCTGGATCTCACTGTATGCTGCTTAATCACAAATGCACAGAGTTGTGCCTGTTCCCAGTCATACAGCCTGAGCAGGGAATGTCAGTGGTAAATCTAGTTTTCAATCAAGTCTGTGATTAATGAGCAAGAGAAGGTGTCTGGTTGCATTGAGAACGTGGCAAAGTTAATATTAATGGCAACTAATGAGTAAATGCTTGTCTGCTAAACTAATGGTCAACCCTGGACACCCAATAATGACTCTGGATCCCCAGAACACCAGTAATGATCACTGGAACAGCAATATCCTGGAAAGAAAAAACAGCCAATAAAGACCAAGAGAAAACCTTAATATAAGGACCACTGGAGATCATCTGGTCCACCTCTTTCCTCAAAACAGGGCCACAGAACGTAGCTTGCACAGAACTCACTTTTGATGATTTGGGAAACTTGTATACTAGTTATGAAGTCTATTATGAAGTTATTGTACCATCAATAATATAAAGATGCTGTGCCATGAGTAACTACAAGAGCATATCCAAGCTGTGGGCAAGACTTAATAGCTGGTGATCAAAACAGTCAACAGATTTGAAACTATTTACAATGCTTAAATAAATCAGGCTGGACTACTGCCAAGTTAAGAAAGTAGATATAGCAACATGGATGAGATTTCACTGAGGCATGCAGGAAGTACTGGGCTAGAAGAAAGAAGGTGGCCAAACTGCTGATAGTGCAGGAAATGATTATTTGCAGGACCCAGACAAAAGCAGATTTGAAAAGAACCTATAAATGGAATAATGAGCTGCACAAAAATGTTCTATAGGACTTGATATCCCTGCCCCTCCAAAAAATATACTAGTGCTGTGACAAAGCTAACCCAAGAAAACATATGTAGACTTCACTATACTTGTCTTGAGTTGTGCATTTCTCATGTTAACAAAAGGCACGATTGTACTGCAAGAAGCCTGTATCAGCCTTTTCTCTTATACAGAATACAAACAGTTAAACTGAAAATCAAAATAAGTATTTTCCAAGGGATTTTGGGAACAGTAATATTTAAACTACTGGATGAGTCTGAAGGGTCAGTACTGATCCAGGTGGAAAGGAAACTGACTGAAGTTTCCAGATTTAAACAGTGATTTCTGAACAGTGGATCTGCATCCAAAGCAGTGCTTGAAAACCTCAGATCAAAGGCTCTGTTTGGATTGTTTACACTACGAGTATGGGAACTCAGTGCCTCGGTCCCCTCACAGCAGCCTGATGAACCAGCAGCAGGAGACTTTTAGAACAGCCAACTAAAAAGCCTTTATTATTAAGACAACTTTCTGTCAGAACCCTTCTGTGAAAATGACATATAATCAGTCTGAATCAGGAATAAAAGAGGGAATGACTTCTTTCTGGATAAGCACCAAAACTTGCTTAGAAAATGAGACTATTAAAATACTTCTAATAGATCTCTGCGTACTTATTTTTCTACAGTTTAGCACTGAACACATCTACAAATCTTTGCATGAAGAAGGTATAACACCTGGAGCATTCATTATGTTTACTTAATTTACATATATTAGCAACTTGGTTAGAAAGGCACACAGTCAAATATAAAGGGAACAATGCATAAGATTTCAAATATGGTTGCTATTCCCATGATGCTGAATGGTTTTCCTGGCTTTGAGAAAAGTATAAAGCAATCCCTATATTTTATTCCCAAAATATATAGCCAACAAAGAACTAGAGCAAAACTGTATTTCCACAACTCCCCAAAAAACTAGGAGAGAATGTGCTTTAACTGATACTCACTGTCACTGCAACATGGCTTCCTTGAAAAAATTTGTTTTGCAACACTTCTAGCTTCTTCAAACCAATGAAACTGAGGCAAAATTTTGTTTATTGATATCCAAATCACCACATAAAACAATGTTCAGTTATTTCCTGGCAACTTGCCCCACATCGAGTTTACTAGACCACATCATTTTGCAAATACATGGTAAGATATTTACTGCAAGCTATTCAAAGTTTCTTGACTATCTGTTGATTCAATATCGGTTTCCTGTACTCTGCTGAATGTTTACATAAGATGATTGCTTTTAATCTTTATGTATTTGCTTTAGACATACCGTGACAACCACTTAGAAAAGTGGTATTTTCCTGACAAAATGAATCATTTTCTTTCTACCACTAAGTTGCAGATCTTTGTTACCAAGATAGAAAGGATAAAATAAACCTTGGGAAATCTGATTCTCTACTTTCAAATTCTAATAATCTTATATGGTCAATTTGAAAATTCTGTAATCCTAAATAAAAAGAGACATGATTTTCAGAAACACGCACTCATAATGGGAATCACATATTGTGATAAATTGCAAGAAAAAAATAATAGGTGGAATTCCAGAACTCATTTCACATTCAAAGCACTAAGACCACTTTATGTTAAGAAAAATCTTTTTGCTATTTTTAAGTAATTATAAATTTCATATGAATTTTCTTGGGAACAGCAGTGGGAACAGAAACAAAATGCAAACAACTCTGACTTCTTAGTACTACAAATTTCTCCTTTAAGAAATGAACTTCATTTCTTTTATTGTTATGTGAAGTGCTATTTTTGACCTGAAGGGGAAAAGGGGGGAGGGAGGGAATAACCACATTCTCAAAGCAAGAATACATTAAAGGTCTTAAAAACAAAGTATAAATCCTTTTTAAGAATGAACAGCCTTGACTTTCCCGTCCTATAACCTAGTTTACATTACCTCCATTTGACAAACTGTGGTCAGTGCTAAATTCCTCCTCATCCAAAGCTTCTGTAAGTCTCCTCCTCCTCAAACTCTTACTGTCCTTTCACAGTATTATTTTTTTTTTAAAGCCCTGACCTTCACAAGGTTGTTCTTTCCTATTTTTATTTCATTTCTGTCATCCCTCCCTTCTTAGAAATGAGTCCTCCTCCTCCTCAAACATCCAAAGTTCTCATCTTGATATCCTGCTTTTTTTCTCTGCCCATCCTGTTCCTTGATCTTAACAAAATACATCATCTTTATGCTGACAGCTCAAATTCTGTGTTTCTCTAAGAGGAAACTGATTTTAAATTTTGTGGAAATAGAGAATTTGTATAAATATGACTATAGCAGAACTATCATTTCACTCTCCATACTCCCCAGAGACTTTAATGGTCTCAAATTATTTGCCTCAATAGACAATATCATCAGTCTGGCACTTCACAGTGGAGCATCATCACCAATTTGTCTCCCATTCTTTCTAGGCCTTTTCAGCTAGATCTAAGTTGCACCACTTCTGTTTTGCAATCTAAAAAAAATGACAACGACCAAAATTCTCTCTTCAGCCCTTTAAGTCATCTGCTGTATTTTTTTTTCCCCACTGGCCCTGATGACAACCACATTCCCCCATCAAACCTGTTCACATATTACTACTTGGTTATTTCCCTCCCATCTTCTCTTTGTCATCTCTCTCTTTAAGCCTCCGCATTTACTGTTTTTCAGTGACTCAAGCCCAACACAGATTTTTAAGGAATATCATTTTTTCCCTTTTTGCATGTAGTAGATATAATGACAGTTGCTCATCTCCATTTTCTATCTACTAAGGACACACAATAGCATTTGCCAGCTTGTTGTATTTGCCTTCAAGCCTTTTGGCTCTTATAAACAGCACTACTCCCAAGTACACAATCTTTTTTCCCCTTAAAAAAAACACACCAATTTTTGTTATAATGCCACAAATAACTATTATTAAGCAGTACACATGTCCACCAAGTGACAAATGCACTTGACATAACATACAAAAATAAACAGATACAAATGTTTTGAATAAGTCCAAGATATGAACTGCAAAGCATCCTTCAGCTCCAATTTACCTTCTTTATCCCTGTACCACAGTTCAGAAAAATTAAAAGTTCTGAAGTTTGTCTTTGAGAAATAACCGGCATTCCTAAAGCACTTTTTCAAAGCGTTGTTTTTGACAGAACAGAATAATACAGGTCTTCAGTAGCAATCAACAAGGTCTTTTAGAAGGAAAACACTAGTTATTGATGCGTATCAGACAACCAGAAAGTGCCACTCTGTGTGCATGCGTACACTTGTTCTCAGAACAGACCTGCTGGTGACTGAGCTATAATTTTCAGAGAAATCTCTTTCTCCTTCAGAATTTTTTTTTTTTACAATGAATTTCAAAATATTTCAAAACATGCAAGTAGTGAGCTCAAATTATTTATTTAACCAAAATGCATCTTAACATGGGCATAGCCACAGAGAGACTCATCCTTTTATTTTCTCTGAAAAGAAGATAGGTTAGATATCATAAAACTAGACTCATACAGAAATGGCAGCCTGGATCTTACTGGTCTGTCCTAAAATCTGAAAAATGCAGACTCTTGATTTTAAAAAACCCATCAGACTCTTCTACCTGATCCTCTGCATTCAACACCTCAATGGAAGAGATCAATATAGCCTGTTACTTTGCAATATGTTGGCACCCAGAAGCTGATTTACAGATCTAAAAGCATTAATTTACTGTTTTCCCAGAAGGAAATAAAATAAGTGCCTTCCCAAGGTGTCACACTTTCAGTGAGACATCTACAGACATCACTCCCACTCCAAGTCAGGGAATAGCCATCCCGTATGCTGGCTTTCTTCCACAAGTGCAAAGTCCAAACCACCAATAACCAGTTTCCAGCAAAGCATATAGTTTCAGTGGTCTCTGAACAGCGAGCCCTGAAAGATCCCTGCTGGATGAAGTCAGTCTCTGCCTACATATCTCTGTCGCCAATAACCAGGATATGCTGCTCCCACAGACTGAATTTCCAAGGTGGCAGAGTTGAATGTGTCATAGGAATTTTAAAAGCGCCTGTTCAGGCATTTCTTTTTCAAAAACATACAAGCCTTTCTCACAGTATGTTCTTCAGCTGAAGAAAAAGGCACTGGTGGCAACACAAGCAGATGATGTTGGGGGTATATAATCCAAGCACAGAGGATGTTGGGAATATTAATCCAACTGGCTCCACCTGCTCAAGAGAAGACAGTGTGCCAGGACTCTGAAAGAACCGTTGAGACTTTACAAGTGTCCAAAAACACAGCACTAATCCTGACCACAGTGCAGTACTGCTGTTTCACAATAACGGTTCCATCAGGAAAATAAAAGCAAATGAAATGTACTCTGCAGGGAACTTATTCAAACAACACAAGTAGTAGTGCATTATTCCATCTTCTATTAGGATCAACATCACTGTAAGGTTCACAGTTTTGGGGGTTTTTTTGAGACAGATCTCCCTATTAATAAAAAAAGTTCCTCTGCAGCAGTACCCTCAAACTGTATCTAGCTGCATGTGTTGTTTCCTTCTCCTTATCTTCAGTTGTTCAAACTGAATTAATGCATAGGCAGAAATGCCAAGTGCTGTCCTTATAATGTATAAATCAGTTTTCCATGCACGCCTTATTGACACTACATGTTCATCAACAGGAGGAAACAAAGGACCACAGGATAATAAAAAGTGAAGGCACACGTGGACCAGAAGAAAGCATCTTCACTAATAATCTAGGAATCTTTGCCATAAAAAAAAAACCTATGTCCCATTTTCTGTTCTCACTGGTCAGGGTACTTTACTGGTTGTTGCTCAACTGTCCTGTTCAAAGGGTTGAGCCACCCTTTCTCCAACCACTCCCATAAATACACTAACTTCTGTACTAAACTGTGAAAGTCTAGATGCACTGTACTTCACCATCTGCTCTATTTCCACTTCAACGCAACTCCCACCTGGCTGGCATGGCCTAAAGTCTTGTGGTAGAAGATACAGTTGGGCACCACAACCTGGGGCTCAGCTGGGAGCTTCCCACTGAGAGACTGCCAAAATTTTCTCGAATCCACCCTTCTTATGATCTCCCTTATTCATAGCAACCATGAAATTGCTATTAATTATGTCCTTTTGCCACTTATCTAGAAATAGCAGCATCTGAGATGGATTTAAAGAAAAGGGGGGGAGGGGAGCTACATGTTTTGCTTCCTGGATAACTTCTCTTACAAAAGCCAACTCTGTTCTGATTCTCTCCACTATTTTTCCTCTTTCTTTCCTTTCTTCTTCAACTTCTCTTCTGTATCTTCCTTTTGTTTCTCTCTGCAAGAAGAGGAATCAGGTTAGGAAAAAGGAAAGATGGCGAATGCTGAGCTAAATTGCTTCATATCTTCAAAAATTTGGAGATAAAATGATGGGGCGTGGGAAGGGAATGGAGCCCTGTAGTTTTTCTTTTCCAAAGATGTCTTTCTTTTTCCTTCTGGTTCGTGATTGGAGGAGACATGACAACAGAGTAAGAACTGCTGGAGAATTTGGAAAGTATTGAAAAAGCAGAGACATGCAACGATATTTATTTGGAGAATAAGAAGCAAAAGCTAAAGAAAAATAAACCCCAAAAATATACGCTATGGACTCTTTCCAGAGGGAATGGTTTTATTCAGTCTGAATCAAATGTGTTTATTTTTCATATTAATTCAAGTGTGGATTTCATATGAAATTCACAAATATTTATGTCAAATACAGTGATGCATACCAGTTTAGACACATTAAAAAAGCATGTTTTTATCATAAAAGGAAAGACATTCAGTTCTGCTTCCTGAAGGGTAATAGAGAATCAGAAAGGAATAAAAGCATGACCTTAATACTCTAACTTACAACATTAGAATGTTCTTGCCTGCAAATTTTAAGGTATCACTATGCACTTTTTGTTTAAACAGATTTTTGAAAAGATAGTAATGCAGACTAAAAATGACCCCGACATTCTGCACTGTAATTTGGAACAGTGTTCACAAAAATATGGTAAGTGTGACCTCAGACATGAACATGCTTGGGATCTGAAACACATCTTTTGCTCTTGCAGTATTGGAAGCCATTTTTCAGGTATTCAGGCAGAAAGCACTGCCAACAGAGCTCCTCATTTCTGTTTGTACTCTGGCTAACAAGTCTTTTCCTAGCCACTCTTGCAAAAAGCAACACCAGAATTAGAACTGTTAAGCTATGAAAATATACAGAATACAACTACAGAAGGTTGCTCTTAGGGCTTTCTTACGTAATTTTAATTGTGACCTTCAGAAACCAAGGTCTTTTTCAAAACCTTAGACACTTAGTTTACAGAGGTAACATCACGTCAGCTTCATAAACACTTAATTCTTTGCCTTCACCAATCAAATACAGAGAAGAAAACTTTTTCTGTTAGCTTTAAATCATTCAAATCATTGGTATTTTTCACTGAGATGAAGTTTTCAAGAGGAACAGGATTTGCATTTAGTTAGTGACTGTTCCAGAAGCGCACCGGAAATAATACAAAATAACTGCTATTTCTGACTCTTGATAGGGCTGTTGGGATATTTTAAAATGTATTTCCAAAATAAACCAACTTTTTCTCCCGCACAGATTTACCATCAAGGAACCAAATCCTATCCTTAAAAGGTTATAACAAAACAAAAGTTCCCCCAAAAGTACAAAACTGAATCAATTTTTTCCCCACAGAAAACAGTGATAATAAGATAGGGGATTTTGGAATGAATGAATGAAGTTTAAAATTAATCTCTAAGTATTAACAATGATCAGATAGTTAATAAAATGATCTTCCCAATCATCACCCTTTCTCTCACCCTTCACCCAAAAATCTTCAGTCATTTCCTCTCAATCTAGTATGATCTTAACCCATTAGAGCTACAAAGCTAAAACAGAGATTTTATATCCACAAGCAGTATTCATGCTTTACCCATAGAATATTTTTACACACAGAGACAGGCTTACTTTTACCATTAAAGATTTCAAACTGATTACTCAAACAAGTCTGGCTACTCACACGAATATTGAATCTATATTAGAACAACAACGCACACAAGAAGAAAAAAAAAAAGATCAAGAGTTAAGCACCAAAGATAGATGTTAAGAAAAACACAATGCAAATAGTCTGCAAGAATCTAATATAATGTCTGTGCTAAGCTAACACGGAAATCAAGCTATCTGAAAATAAAATATTAGGATTAACTTTGTTAAAGAGGACAAAGTGCAGCAAAAAGCTCAAAAAGCATGGATTTTCTTTTCCATTTCATCAAATTTTTGCATGGGACCTTACTCTATTTAAGAAGTTCCATGAGAAGACAAGTGCTATGAAACTGAACTGGGATCTTCCTTTACCCAAGATTAACTGCAAAACTAAATGGCACATCTTTTCCCTTTTTTCCTTCTGTAAATCACTCTATAACAAAAGGTCAGCAGAAATTTAAAAAGAAAATATTTCTAAAATACAAAGAAACAAAAGAATCAGTTTTGGTGAATCTTACAAGCATGTTACATTTCTGATGTTTGTAATTTTCAAAGTCTGTTTAAGCAAACTTTAAAGAACTATTGAGACAAGAAGTTTCTTCCTCTGTTCATTAACCAACACCACAAGTTGAATAGTATATAAGATTTAACTTAATACATACAAAAGCAGCGGCACACCAGTGAGCACTTCATTAATTAAAAGCCAGAAAAGGAAGTTTGCTAAACGAAGCAAATGTTCTTATCACTCCTATCTATATTCATTAAAACTGACAGGAAACCAAATATCACCATCTGTCTACTTGCAATAAAGACACTAAAAACAGCTCCAGGGTAGCAGAATAATACAAAGTATAAAACTGCTGATTTTCAAGTTTCATTTTTAAATGGACAAAAGAGAAACTGATGTTAGACTGGGGAAAATAAGGGATGACAAGGAGTTGTACACAAGACTGGAAAAATACATATACATTTTAGAATATAAACTGAAGCTCATTTGAAACCACACAAGACGAATGATGAACTTAAAGTTTGCTTCAGGTTTGCCATTCAGATCAATGATTCAGCAAAAAGACATGTACTGTAATGTTAGCTCATTTGCCCATTTAGAAATAACTTAACAAAAACATTCCTGAAATTATATTACACGACATAAATTGTAAAATTTCTGCTGTTTAAATGCTCGAGCAGGGAACACTTTCTTAGTTTTATTAGGTCCTGACACCTGATGTTGATATTCACATGAAATCACAATTTTTAAGTTGTTTCTACATTCTGAATTTGCTTGTGAGTCAGCAACTCAGTATAAAACTTGAGTAAGATTTGCTGAAAGAAAGAGGATTGCAAAGGTAACTCAGATCTGAAAGAATAATATGGCTCACACCAGCAGTTGCAGAGGTCAAGAGAAGGTCATTGATTTAAGGTAGTTTACAGCAGTTCTACAAATCCTACATTCTAGTAACTGCCCTTTTTTGCACTGCAGGAAAGAGGAAAGAAAAAACAAATAGATGGTAACAAGATACTTAATGACAAAAATGAAAATAAGCTACTGATAGTATTTTAAACATTTGGGCTTCACACACGAAAGCTACATATTGTTAATTCTGTACAAAACCCCATTTGCATCTTGCATAGCAATGAAAATGCTTCCATTTCATCTCAATGCTGCATAAAATATTAGTTCTATATTCACAGTTTTTAAGGCTCAATAAGGTTAAATTATTTAATGTTGAGATAAACAAAAAGGAAAATACATTGTCAAAACTGCCACTCGAATTCCAACCCTCTGTTGTGCCTAGGTACTGAAGCACATACGGTGCATAGCAGATTTTTGTAATAACCCCATTTATACTTTCTGTAGGTATGAGAGGAGGAGCAATGGAGTTAAAGACCAAATCAAAAGCTTATTGATTTCTACCATTATGTTCCTCCAGACTGGTAATTTTTTTTTTTTTTGGTAGCTTAATTTTCTTTCCTAAGAACAATTATTCATACATATAAAAAGGGTCTCATTAATATTCTATGAGAATGCTTCTCTAGACTCAATACGATTACAATAGAACAATTATAGTTTTCTATTAATACTTTAACAATACTAACAGATCCATTAACAGCTCAGCAGAAGTAGGCGAGACATTTAAGAATCAGAAGCATAGCACTATTTATGTTTACTAAAGAAACCACAACGGAACTACACAAGGTAATAAAGTCTAAGTATAAAAAGTTACTGTAAATCAATGGGCAAATACACCATCAGTTTCCTCTGATTTTGAGGATTCTTCTTCTGAAAGTCAACTGAATCTATGAGCATACAAGAACACTAGTTACCTTCACTGAAGATGCATTGGGCTTAAAATTGAAGCATAATTCTGTTTATGTTAAGAATATAACATAGAGACACAATACATCCATTATCTGTCCATTCCAAGGAAATCATTTGGATGTTTAAAAAGGACTTCTAAAAGTTCGTAGGCAAATGTTGAGATATGTATCAGAAGAGAAAATACAAAACCATCCCTAAAAAATTCCTCTGTGTGGTTTAAAAATGCATCTTCCAGACTGAAGCTGGAGGATGTTTGCTAGTTTTAAGGTGTTTGTATTATATCTCAACAAACAAAGAAACTTCACTGTGATAGGGAAAAAAGCAAAATGTTGACATGTCAATTTTATAAGCCTTTTGATAAAAAAAAAATACAGTAAGAGAAACAAGCATATGCCAGATTGTATTTTGAAATACTTTTATATACACATTGCTAGAGCTCAAATATTTTCCTAATGAGACTAGAAACTGTGGAAGTTCCATTTTATTTTAATGTTATTTATTAATACGGAGATCACAAAGATGAAGGTTCTTCAGGAGCACAGATAACCAGTGAAAAAGGTAAACTTCCTTCCACAGGAAGAGCATAATTCAGTTTTCTACTACTTCTGTCCCAAGAGTAACAATCTATATAGTAGGAGTAATGCCAAGAGGCAAGAACAGGAAAAGGAAAGGGGCATCATTACAGCAGTTTTACGTCTGGTTCATTCACAGCTGCCACATTAACATCATGCAGCTACTGGCAGTTGGTGTAAATTAGAGCACCTTTCACTTTTCTATAATATACTTTCAAGAAAACCAGCACCACACTCTAGACTCCCTAGCTTTAAGAACTACTAGTCTCTGAAAAGCCTTCTGGGTACCTGAGAAAGCATCAAATTCATATAATCCTACTAAAAAGGTAAATAAAGCTCCATCCTGAAAAGCATTAAATTTTTTAGTCCCCTATTCCTATATTATGAGGTTGTGCCTGAATTTTACTCTTTTAAGAAACTTTTCTCTAGTATTACATATATACAATAATATAAACATATTATACATTAATGTTTTATATATATAAAGTATCAATTTATTAATAACCAGTTTGTAATTATTTGATCTTGCACCTACTTTCTCTGCAAGCTAAAACAATTCATTTGCCTGGTATTTACCTACTGATGAAGCTACACTTCCAGTAAGGTCATCTTAAAGTACCCTCGTTTCTCTGGTTGTACCAAAAATCCCTTGCTCACAGGATTATGTTCACTGTTTTTAAATTCAAAGTGTTTTTTGCTTTTACTGTGCACTCAAATGCACCATCTTCTCTTCATCCTGATCATACAGTAAAATAGAACTTCATCAGGTTTGATACTAGCTTGCAATATGACGTTAAGCAAACCATTGTAACATTTCCTCCTCAATATTATTCCTGAATTCACTTTAGACACAGTCAGTAACAGTCTCCAATATATCTTTGAAAAACCTGCTTTAGGTGAATGCTAAAGCAACAATATCCTAGTCATAACATTTTCATGTCTGTCATTTAAAGTGCAAAGAGCAGTAACCATTACATCTGTACACCTGCATGCTAGTAATGTTATGATCATTGTGCCTTCTGCTCTATGGCATTAAAAAAAACTAAAAAGAACAAGTCCTTCCTAGACATACCTTTTAATCCACACAAAAAGAAACTAATATTACTATTTACACTTTAAACATTTGCAAGTTACTAGTTAGATGCCTTAGTAGTAATGACTGCAGCAAGTTCAAACAAGGTTTGCTATAAAACAGAAACCAGAATGGAACTAAATAAAACATGCACGTCTTGAACTCTGGAAAAGTACAGCAATGCTATGAATGAGTCAGTGGAAATCTGCAGAAGATATTCACTACACATAGGAAGAACACTTTTTTTTTTTTTTTTTTTTGAGTAGACAGATGTTTACTAACCTACAAGAACCCCAAAGTTTCTAGAGGCATCACATACACCTTCTCATCATTCTCTTTCCCCCTTTTCCAGATAATGAAGCCTACAAGTACAAATGCAGCTCCATGTGTTTCTTCTCTTGTGCTTCATTCCTCTGCACTCCACCATCCTTCTTTCCTTGGACCTGGCCCAGGCCCACTACTTCTCCCCACCCTCACTATGTTCCTTTTTCCCCCCCATGCACTAATGAGATACAGGTGACAGCTGCAAATACACTAGAGCAGGGTCTCACCAAGCTTCAGGAGGAGAAGCCCTCACCTCTTGGGAAGCAAACCAATACAGAAGAGTAAAAACCAGGGGGGGATTAATTTCCAAAAATCGCATTGTTTATAGTTTCAGTTCATTCCTATTTTTCCTTCCAGGTTCTGAAATCCATTTTGTTTTCTTGAGACTCCATATACATCAATACAGCACTTCCACCATCTTTTTAGATGCCTATTCTTTTTCTGCCATTTTTAATGCTATGTAGTAATTACATTGTACTTTCTTCTTTTTGCTGGTCTATTTCTTTTATTTCTCTCTATTTTACATATTACCCATTATTTTTCAGAGGTTTTTTTCTTCTTTTATCCTCATATCACTATCATGGTCTTTAAGACAAAGGTGATAACAGCCATTAGAAGTGCATTTCTTGCGCAGTAAGCAGTGTACATTTGACATTTCAGCATTAGGTTTAGGACACTGATCTTAAAACCAGTGCTACCATATAACTGGTAAACTAAGAAATCTCACCTTACCTTTTATCATTATGTTTGCTGTGTTCTTATATCCTTCCCTAGACATCTGCTGCTGGTCACTATCAGAGACAGGATATTGAATTAGACACAGTTTTGATCTGAATCAGTATAGCTGTTCTTACAGACTTATTGCTACATAAAGTGTTTCTGCCAAACCAAAGAAAATCAGCAGGAAATAAAGCTATAGATTCTTGCGTTTCACAACTTGGCTTGTTGTCCGGAAGTCCCCTGCTTCATCACCTACATTTGTTAGACTTTTGTTTTGCAAACAAAAGTAATTCTGGTGACAACCAGAATATACGTAAAGTGCTCAGATAATTTCTTTGACAGTAGTAGGAAATGTGAAGTGTAGGAAATTTGGCACAAAGTATCTTCCACCCGCTGAGAAGTATAGGTGAAAATTCTTTGAATATGATTTGGGTAAGAAGTATCAGCCTTATTAGCATAACAAATAAAAATTATTTATAGAAAAACACCTACCATTTAAGATATTCTCTGCTCTTTTCCAACGTTATTTTCCCACAGACACAAAGGAAGGTCAGGTTTTGTGGGCTTTTTTGGGAGGTGGGGGAGGGGGAAGGGACTAAGGCAGGGGGAAGAGGTATTGGCATTTTAGAAAAACCTATTAAGGCTTGCTTTGGATACCGATCCTCAAATACAGCAGGAATAAGCTGCTGAAAGATAACTTCAAAGGTAACTCTTTGGGTAATTACCATTCTTTGACCCACTTAATCTAGAATTTACTTAAACAAGATTCCAAGGAAATAGCAGAAATTTTCCTCAACAAAAAAATCCAAGTTCCATTTGCCAAAACCTTAAAACAAATACCCAGGCTTAGATTCCAGCTTTAAGTAAAATTCAACTCCTCCCCAGCAGCACAGGGCAGCAAGTCTTATCTTGCCAAATTTAGAGCATGAGGAAAATATACACACTAACACCATCCAAAGGACTCAACTGAACATTCGCAAGAGGAACACTGACACACATGGCAGCACTCCCAGAAGCTGACTCCCGCAGTTGATTTTTATTAAGAAATGCACATGCTTCTGCGCTTCAGTAAGAAGTATTTGGGGGCTCTAACACATGAACAATAATTCAATAATCACATTTCCTTCTCTGTATCATAAAATAAACACAGTCTCTGAAATAGACTGTTTGGATTTATGTGCTTTTTAAAGAATTTAATAACTGGGCAAAAAAAAATCCCCCACAAGTAAAGTGCATGGGTTCAGAATGTGCTGTAAATACTTTTGAAAGCAATGTTCTCATCTGGGAGTATTGCAACAGATGTTTATCATGAGCTACTGCAACAGTTAATCCAGCTCCGAGCCAGATTAACTCTTTGCCATTGGAAACAAGCCTTTTTTCAGCATGTATTCTGAGGAAAACAACGGGATGTGCCAGAACTGCTGATAATAAGCAGTTAACTGAATGAAGAAAAAAAAGCCATAAAGCTGAACCAAATAAACCAATGTTTGGCCCAAAAGACTTAGATGAACAGGTGTATGCGTGGGTGGGAGCGGGGGAGAATAAAGAAAAAAAAACATTTAAACAGAGTGTCCACTGATGTTCTGGTCACTGAAGTGAGTACACAAAAAATAAACCAAACAACATTTTTGAACAATTCAGCAAAAAATGGAAATCTTTTTTGGAGACGATAGGAAATGTGGTTATTGATCTCACTTTCCAAGTGCAGTACTAATTTATCAGAGTAATTACTCAGAAGTTATTTCTTAGACTCTATTTAAAGACATTTTGAGTAGAAATGAAAATAGGAAGGTATAAAACTACATTTAAAATATGGATCATCCAAACAGTAATTCAACAGTTCAAAAAACATTAAACTAATTCTAACAGAATATATAAGTTAGCTTAGTTACCCATACATGAAAGGATGGTAGCCTATTAAACAATTATTTTTCTCTTTTATTAAAACTAAATAATTTAATGGCAGTTTTTCATTTTTATGTAACGAGCTATAGTTCATATGTATTTAATCTGTTATTTACTGCTTAAAGATACAGATGTAAATCACAATATAAAGCATTATTACTTAAAGTGCAAATCTCTGTTTCTCAGCGGGAACAAATCAGATCCATATTTGCAAGCTTTCTTGAAGAGAAGTAAAGGGCTAGTTAGTCAATCCCCAGAGCAAATCCTCTAATTTCACAGGCAGTCACCCAGCATTTAATTTTGGAAAAAGCTTTGAGAATATATGTGCCCCATGAAACAGTGGGTAGTCCAGAAGAGCAGAGAGAATGCATGTCATCCCTCTTGCAATCCTGAAAAGATTACGCAGAAAGGACAGTACACCATGTTCATAGTCTGCTTGCCTATTTATGAGGCTACAGCTCCCACATCCAAGGTACTATCTGGCAACACAGATCCATTGCGATCCATGTAAAATTGCTGGCAATCAGAAATGGTTCGAAAACACACCACTTGCAGATTCTTAGCTCCGGCCCTGTACAGTTTTCAAGGCTGCACACAAATATAATCTACAACGGTTGCAGGGTGTACCTTACTGTTCATATTCTGGGCTGTCATGCAAATAAGAGAAGCTCTGGAAACTTTGGTCTAAATTTCCATCCTGACTGAAGAAAATCTCAGTTTACATTTTTGAAATAAAAGAGAAAAACAAATGTCAATTTATCAAGAACAAAGAAGACCTAAAAAGAGCTTTTGTTTATCTAATTGTTAGGCAGAACAATAAATGAATAAAAATCTTTAGAAAGTTCTTATGACCATGCAATATTTCTGCTGTTAATGCAGAATTACTCAGTATTCACAAGTTATTATTCTTGGTATTACCACTATCAACAAAAGCAATAGACAAAAATTATCAGCCCTTTTTTATTTCACAAAGAGATTGATATTATTTATTCTAGAAAAAATTTCACAAGTATTCCTCAGATTCTAAAGACAGATGACTGCACAGCCATGTACTAGCAATATCTCTACCCAGCCCCTTCATTTCTATATTAAAAGCTACTGGAACAGCCACCCATTAGTCTGTTGACTAAAATATGATCATTTGCAGCTTGTTTGGGTTTTTTCCCCAGATATCAAATGCCACAAGTCTTCAGAGGAAGGTTTTGTTTTCTAAATTTTTAGTATTCCAGAGAAAAATACTGACATTTTACAAGTCTTGCCAAGAATGTCTTTTGTGTTCACAGCTTCAGTGTTGATGATAAATTTTGAACATTAACAGTACAAACTAGTAAGAAGCCTGATTTAAATCAAAGCCTATATCATAAATTTAAAAAATAATTTAAACAAGCAAACTGAAAGCCTCAATTTAAATAATTTAGTTTTGCAAATATAGTTATTCTCCTAAAGAACTATTTGCTTACAATGATTGTTACTTCTCTCAGAGTAGGTTAGTAAACCATAGACATCTATTTAAATGATAATAAAGCTTAGTATACTCTAGATCTCTTATTTTTACATTTTATTATGTAGGTGATTTACTAGGCAATTTTTTTTAACTATGATTCATTAAGTACTTCAGAAATATTTAATAAGTCTTAAAGTACCTTTTATTATGATGACTATTCCCATTTTATAGAACACTAACCCAAAGCAGAGATAATTAACCAGTTTTGACTCTTTCCTTCACCAGATTAAACTGTCTCTAAGAAAATACATAACTGTTCTCCACTATAATAATGACTACATGTTGCACATAATTTTTCACTCTAATCCAGCAACTGTAATAATTTGCAAATATCAGAAGGAGAACATTTAGCAATAAAGCCTGCCTGTAAAGGGTCAGCAGAATGCTGGATTGAATATCTGCACGTGAACAAGGAGTTTTTGGTATATGCTTTCATCAGGATGTAACACTTATTTTGTTATTTTGACTTCATCTTGTAAAACTGTGAAGTAAAGGTAAAACACAGAACAGTCTACTGCTATTCTTTCATGATAATGCATTTTGCTTTATGAATGACCTCAGTAATTTTGCTATGAATAATGATGGCAAAAATAGCAGTGAGCATTTAAGTCCATTACTTCCAAACAGAAGGAAAGTAGCTATGCTAGTACACTCAATATTCAAAACTAAGTCTTTCCATTTAGCTTTACTATACTTACATCTTGTTAACATTACTCAGTTGTTGCTTAAGTACTACAGGAGCAGCAAGCACAAGACAACAAATACATTAACAACCCCGGTATTGCAACCTATGGAAAAAAATGTTCTATTTAATATGTATTTTAAAAGGATTAAAAATACATATGTACACCTAAGTTAAATATATATATATCTCTCTCTCCATCGGTATAGCTAGCTTTATACTTCCAGCTGTAACGCTGCACTGTGTGTATACTATTCCGTAGTCTAACTGCATAGCCACACAATACTTTTCAAGTTAGACTATATAAAATCTTAGAGTACTCATTTTTTAATAACATGCATCAAAATCTGCAGTACGTTTTTCCAACACTTCTCACTGCGTATGTTTCAGAATAATTTCCATGTACTGAATGTTGCATATCCAGATGTGCCAGTTAAGTTGAGACCTTATACATTACATAGATCTGTCAATGTCCATTAGAGCAGAAACCAAGGAGCTTACTATTTAAGATATGTGGTATATGAAAAGTGGGGTGAGACATGCACAATTATTTTTAAGGCTCTCCATGGTCTCTGTTTTTCATTATTTCTGCCCATTTTTCATTACTATTAAAAGCTATTCTTGCCTCAAGTTGGCCCATAATACAATATGACATTTTTCATGAAGCACCTGCTTCTTTGTCCCCCCCCTCCCCCCCAAGCTGTCCCTCACAGAGGAGGAACCCAAGCATAAACATTTGCCAGGCTACCTCATCCTCCCTTAAACTTGCCTCTGCTTAGAAAACTTTACTTAGAAAACTCTTACCAGTTAGATTGCTGCTAATACTGAAATCAGAACTTATCTCCAAAACTGTATGGCTGTTTCCCTGGAATCCCCCATCTGTCTCCACCCATTTCTTGCCTTACTTTTGGGGGAAGGAAGCATTTTTGTTCTCGCTTTGTATCATGCTTAACACAATGGGATAGTGGTCCACAACACAGCAAGAACAACTGTCTCTATTATAAGAGTAGGATTCTTCAAAAAAGCAATGGTGAAAGGCATTTCAAAATTACAGAGGGAGGTGCTAAGACAATGAAAACACTGACACTTATTAAAGTCACACCACGTTAACGACTGTCTCTGATCTTTGCCAAAGCGGTGAGAGGCAGAATAACAAGTGCTACAGGAAAATAAAACAACAAAAGATACAGTGGTACACAAAGAAACAAATCATATTATATTATATATGTGACCATATAAAATGCCAACTCTTCCCTTTATCTGAAAGCTTTGCAACCATTAAGCTAATAACGTATATTTGGTGACTAATAATGTACACTTGGAAGAGATGGGCCTTGAGGAGACAACCAAGTGGGAGAAACTTGTAGCTTTAATGATGAATTCCACATCTTGGATCTAACTGGATTCATCCATCTCATTGCAACTCCTTACCCTTGAGCTTCAGGAAATACAATCCTGTTCTCTCTGAAACAAATTGGCACAGTGTCTGCCAGAATGTAACTCCTGCTTCACTTGAGTTTCACATATGCAGTCCCTTCTGTTTATTCAATAGTTCAGGAATTGAGGGGGGGGGGGAGGAGAAAGCGCAGGGAGTGAGATTGGGATAAGCCATTCATGGGTAAGGGATCTTGTTGGGCCTATGCAAGTAAGTCTGCCCTAAAATTAAATTGAAAGAAGGCTGAAAACATCTTTTCAAAACATTGAAAAACATCTGCATCTACTGCACAAAGTTTTCAACATGATGGACATCTTATATAGCAAATGAATTAAACAAACCTTGAAAATTGATCGTAATTTCACGGATTCCCTGCTCTCTGTGTACACTCCAGCCTACTCTACCCCTGACATAATACATTTGACATAATGCTTCTGCTTTGCAAACCAAGCAGACTGAGAGGAACACCAGCCCCACAAGGCAGATATTATGTAAATTCATATTTCATAAACATAGTTAATTGTGACAAGAGAACTATAAAAATCCTTGCACTACTTAAATTATTTCTCCACTTAGAGCAACTCTACCACCAGAAAATTTTACACATTGCACTTTATACTAAACTGGAAGTATTTTGTGAAAGCATTACAGATCTATTAAACAACAGATATAAAAATCACAGATCTTTAAAAACTATGAATTAATTTTCTGTCGTCATTCAAAATTAGCATTTAGAAACAAATATGGCATGCAATTGTCATTAAAAGTTTCCCCATTTAACACTATGTGTTTAAATGTGAAAATTATACTTTATTTCCTGCTATCAATGGAAAGTTCTGCTATAAGTCGCATTACTATTAGACAAACTACAACCTTAAAGAATCCAGTTATCCCTCTATCTTCAGCACAAAAATATTCTTTGTCCATGCAACACAGTCAGAATAAAGGGAAAACAAGAACAGGAACAAAACCAGCTAAACAAAATCCACTAAAGCTTTGATTCTGCAAACATTCAGACACAGAAGTAGGTAAATAATAGATAATACCTGTGAATAAACTTATGCATTTACTTAGATACTGATCCTCCAGTAATCTCTATACAGCAAATACTTTGCGTCCACAAGAATCTCCTTGAATATTTGGAGTCTCAGTATAATTAGGGGAAGGGGGGGAGAAGAGATAATAAAAACTGAGAAGTTTAATTCTTCTAGCCTGATTTTTATCTTCGCTTATTTAGGAAAAATGATCATTCACAGGCCAAAAGCTATTTATATTGGGAAGATGAAGATTTGTTTTTAACATGCCCTTCCTTTAGGAAATAATCTACAGTTGCTAACATTTACTGATATTGGTATAAGAATAAAAAAACAAGGTTCTTGTTCAGATCCATGAGGGAACAGGATCTGTACTTGGCACAGGATAAGCCAAATGGTACTCTGTGAAAGGGGAAGAAAAGACTTAATATGCTGTTTCTAACCAGTATATAGATATGTGGGTGAGAAAAGAAAAGAATAGAGGAGTAATTCAGTTCTGCAGTCCTTAAAACTTCTTTTGTATTTCTGATAACACCACAAGTAGGCAATGCCTGGCTACAATTTGGTTACACGCTATTAGAAATCAAAATTTTTTATTTACACTCAAAAATTCTCAAAATATAAATCAACTAGACATAGTAATATTCTTGCTATTCTTTCAAGATGCTCTGATAGAGTTCATATAAAACATAAAAATTATATATACCATAATATAATGAAATTAAAATACAGTAAAATGCACTTATGGATGATATTTCTACTTTTAAACAGTAGTTACTAGATTTAGTTTTAAAGTACATATCACTTGCATAAATAAATTATGTTTATTTCATAAAAAAAGGAACATTTTATAGGTAGCTCTCTATTTCTCATATTCAAGTACTCACAATCATTTCAATACAATATTCTGCTACATTCAGTTTAAGCTCACTAGATATCTATTGCTGTAGACAATATAAATGATTTTACAAGAAATCAGCAGATATGCCCCCTTTTTGCTAGGAGCTGACAAATCACTTGTGCTGCAACAGGTGCAGCTTCCATCCGTTATTATTTTTACGAAGAGGATCACATTTGCACAGTCCAGCTCCCTGCGTATCAGGGTACGATTGAGACTGGATGAGAGGTTACGATCAGTGAATTTGCAGCAGTGCAGATCCTCTGGCTACTTCCCACGCATTGCTTACGGCTGAGAACAGAAGCGTAGAGTCTGCTCATGCTCCAAGTCCAGTGTTAAAGCTATGGGGAGGCTACACTACTGCTTCAGAGTCTGGGTGAAATTCCTCCTTGATTCCACAGAAAACCTTTACTGCTTATCCTAGAGCTTCAGGCTATGAACCGAGCTGAAGTTTTTAGGCCTGGATATAACGGGCCCAGATCCACAAAAATCATTATGCATCTACCAGTTCCCACTCTTCAAAAAGGATATGACAACGGGTAAACAGTATCTCTACCAAACTCAGCAGTGACGATCACACTGACTTTACTAACAGCACCACTGAATTTAGCCTAAATTTCTAAATGGGCCATCTTAAATGTTCCGGTTTTCCAAATTCAGTGGCAATTTTATTTGAAAGAAACATTCAGGCGCTGATCTTTAACCTCATCAAATCAGGTATCCGTATCTTAACATTTACCGCTATTTACTCATAAAAAAATGATTATGTGAACATATTATAATTTCAAGTAGTGGCTGGGGATATGACAATACATGTAAGTTTCCAGCTAACTAATAAATATGAGGATCAAGATTGGACAGAAAGCACATTATCCAATCATAAATGAAATGTTACTCAGTGAAAATGCCACAAAAAGTTCCAAAATACATCAGAAGATTTTTCTATCTTAAAACATACCTCTGTCAAAAATAACTTTTTCTATGAAAACTGCTAGGAAGCTTAGAACTTTAAAAGATGCGTTTTAATATGAGATGTCAATGAAATATACAGAATATATTAAACACAGTTCACTAAAATCACAGGAAAAAGGACAAGATTAGATTAGATATGTGTTGCAAAATAATATAGAAATACTATGTGTCCCTAAACTATAAAACAGACTTACAAGACAAAAACAGAGAGTATTTAACTTTGTATTTGTTATTTTGAATCTAAATCAAATAAAATATGTTCATATTGTAAGACATATGCATGTTCTTTTCTAATTAGCCATAAACTAGTATCTTAGATTGAAAGGAAAATATAAAATGAAATTTAAGTCAATAACTTAATATTTAGCAAATCCACTAAATTTATGCAAACAATTCAGGATTTTCAGCAGGAATCTGATGACAGCGTAAGTAGATTGTGAATTACTTTCTGTAATTTAATATCCACAAACCGCAGTTTTAAATGCTTGGAAAAAAACATGCAGCATAAACGCAACACTCCTAAAGTTCATTTTAGTCAATTCTCTACCACTAAATGCTACGTGAGGTGTCAGCAACACACAGAGAGGGATATACAGTATTCACATCCCACATACCATCTCTCTGAAGGGTATCAGTAAAATCCAAATCAAAGAGAGAAAAGTAATTCCACCAAAACACACTGATAGCTACGATTTTTTTTTTTTAATTCAATCAAGCTTCATTGGTGGCATCTCATATTTTTAGGAGTGGGTGCTCTGGACAAGAGAAACAAACCTATTCCTGTTACCATTTTACACGGGGCCGTCCCAGGGCTGCCCTGGAGGCAAGCTATCTGTGCAAACTTCTGCTGAACAATGGCCTTTGTACAGCCTCGCACGGACATTTACATAAAGGCTTTCTAGTCACACAACAAAAGACCCCACGCAAAAATAATAAAAAAATAAAAAATAAATGTATTTTCAAACACACGAAAAACATTCACGATCCCTGGTTCACACACGCAACCCGATCAGGACAGGCCATTTAACGCCGAGAAACCTGCGCCCCCGCGCTCCGCGGCGTGAGGTAACGGCTCGCGGGAGGCAACGGCTCGCGCCTAACGGACGCGCCCCCTCCCCCCGCCGCCACCGCCCCCCGCCCCGCCGCGCCCGCGGCGCAGCTGCCCAGCGGCGGCTCGCAGGCGCCCCGCCCCGCCCTGGCGGGCGCACCGCAAAAAAAAAAAAACGATTCCGCCTCAACGGCGACCACCGAGCCGGCCTCTGCCTTATTCGCTGCCGCTCACGTCTCCGGCGGCATGAAAAAGGGAGCACAAATTAAAAAAAAAAAAAAATTAAGAAAAAGAGAGAGCGCGAGCGAACCCCCCGCGATACAAACCTTGCATCCCCACCTTCGGGTTCTCCACCAGAATATGCTAGCGCTGGTGAAAATATGAAGCGCAGGGGCTGCGGGCCAATCAGGGCGGGGAGGCTCTCCGCGGCAGCCAATGGCCGCCGCCCACCGCTGGCCGCCGGCCAACCAGATCGCAGCTCATTACGCAGCCGGGCGGCCGCAGGCGGGGGGGAGGGGGCGGCCGCCGCCAGAGCCCTCGCCGAGGTGGCGAACGTGCTGCGCAGGGAGGGGGTGGGGGGCACCACCCCCCCCCACACACACACACCCCCGTTAACGGCAGGTGCCTCTTGGCAGGGAAACGCGAAATGTCGCGTCTTAGTGTGTAAGTACGCACATAAAAAACTTTGGGAGGCCCTCGTGCAGTTAGGCCATCCCTACCCAGGACCACAAAGTGCCAACCAAGGCTCATTTCTGCCCCCAGAAAGACAGTAGCATATTGAAGAGCAGGTATAAAGACGATGAAAACCCCCACAAGCTTACTCCAAAAACGAGGCTCAGAAGAGTGTCTGTTTAGCCCTTTTATGAACTGAGAGGCGTCAGCCCAGTCCATCCTTACGACGACAGACAACAGCCTCCTGCAGTGCCGAAGCCGGCCTTTAAAAATACCACACGAAACCAACAGATGTTGCAACCACAGATCTTCACTTAGCATGTTAAACTCTGCACGGGATTACTGCTGGGAAATTATTAGCAAAATAAATGTTCTTCTTAAGAAGCCAAGTCCAAAAAACTCTGGAAACAAATATCTGCTTTACCACAAACGTTTGAAGTTCTATTAATACAAGACACCACACATACCATATTAGAATTTAAAATTTAAAATTTTTAAATTAATTCATTAGCATAGGTTTCTAAAAATAACACTTTTCAATCAACAGCACTCAGGACTGGTATATCTCAGAGCAGACGACTATCTACTGAAGAAGAAGGAATAGCATCATGCCGATTTTCTTTCTTTGCCCACATTTTACCAGCCCTACCATTCCTTAAGTTGAAAATGAACTAAAATAGCGCAAAAATCTGAAAACCTTTCTTATGTTATGCTCTTTCTGGCCTCATCCTCAGCATTAAAAATAGTTAAATCGTATTTGTCAAAAAATCTTGCCTGAACAGGTCACATTATTAATTTGTTCACAGTGTTTTGCTAACACAGGATAATACATGCCATGAAGTGATAAACTGATACCAACAGAAGTCTTGATGATAATTTACAGGAGAAAGCTTTTCTTTTGCAGATCAAGAGAGACTTATTTCTAAGGTGGCCCAAGAGCCAGGAACTCTGTGGTGCTACTAACTGCTGACAGGCGACCAATAACTGTGACAAATTATACATTCATGGCATCTGCAACAATCGATAAACTGACTCACCAAATTAATAAAATATAGATCACAAAGCATACATTTTTATTAAAGAATAATTTCATGATAACCAAGTAATGTGGATGCTTCCAAGCATAAGATTAAATTACATGCTGAGCAAATCTGGCATTTTGTGATAAACTGCAAAAATAGTCTTTGCAACAGCAACTGGGGAAGAACATTGCTGACATAGTCTATAAACATGTTTTATAAAGCGTAACCTAAAATAACAAAAAAAAAAAAGATCACTGAAGTGGTGGTTAGAGAATTCACTACCATATCCACAATAATTACTTTCTAGACTTCTTCTTGCTTTATAATTTATTTCTTCAAATATGTTGCTGATTTTGGTGTTAAAAATAATAGAAACAGATTATCTAACATAGGAGAATATTTACACCAAATTAATTCCTTAACAAATCAGACTTCAACAGTAGTCATTACTGGGGTTTGCAAAGATTTCTAGTACATTTACAGTGATGAAAAATTTATTTAAATACATGAAGGCACATTTCTTACCTGACGTATGGACATTGTTTAACAAAAATCTTTGTGCCTGCTGACTAGCCTATATTCTGGGGCACTGGATTCACCAAAACAATTGAGCATTTGCTTGAATTTAGAAATACAATGAATACCATTGGACTTGATGAATATCCTTCATGTCTGAAGTTATACATGTTAAGTATTTTCCTGCATGATGGTCCAGTATTGAGAAATGCCTCATGAAGACCTCTTCTAACCTGACTTAAATGTTTCAAAAAAAAGTTATTCTTTTCCCAAGGAAGAAAACAGAACATTTCTTAAACCAAAGGCTTTAATTCTGGGAAGAGTAGGCTTTTGCACATCCTCAGTCTCCATTTTCCTGGTTACTGGTATAAAGCTTTGAAACAAAAATTTGTCCAAAACAATGTTAGCATTAAAAATACTGACATCCTATTTATTAAAGTCTACATTTATTACTACCTGAAATTTCTTACTTAGTATTTGGTCTTTATAGGCTAACTACACTTAATCAACAGTGTTAAATGACTATCTTGAAACGAATTTTGATCATTTATAATGCCAAATACATGGGTTTGTCATGAAGTCTTCACATTACTTAACTCTTGCCAGGTCCTCCAAATATTTCTTTTATAGGAAAACATCCATCAGTTATTTGAATGGTACTTTTATACTTACAGCACCTCGGAATTGTATTGAGTCAGTGAGTATTTTATATCACATATAACATTTAGCTTTTTGAACTTCCATGGATTTTCTAGCTAATCAAATGCTACCAAGGTCTTTCCAGTTCTTCTTTCTGGCTAATATGTAATAGAGTCTTAATTCTGAAAATGCTGTCATGAAATAAAAGCCAAACAGAACCTAAGTACTATAGAAACAGTATTTGTTTACTCTAGATCCTTTATGAATTGAATTCCTTTCTAAGAAATGACATTAATAATATATTAAACATATAAATAGGAACATATTTTAAATTATAATTCCATCAGCTCTTTCGCATGAAATTCATTTTTTTGAAGGCCATATCCACGTTTAAATTTAATTATTTATGGGACATTGTTAAGTTAATAGAGAGACATGATAATTTTAAAAATGGTTTACTTCTTGGATAAGCTGCCGTCTTCCCTAACTATGGCAACTTTGAACAGTAAAAAAAAAATTTTCTAATATGTTACTACAAAGTTTATTACAAAATGTTCTTTTATTTCAAAATGGCATATTTTTATTTGGAAAATATATCCAAATATTCCCACTTATAAAAAATTTTCTGCATAGTGATCATTTCAATAACAAAGGAAATGCCGACACATTGCTATGAATCTTTTCAGCCACCAAAACACAACTGTACACAGAGGCAACATATTTTAGAGAAGCAGCAAACAGGACAACACTTTCAGAATTACACCTATGACCCTCAATATAAAATGAGGCAAGAGCTTTTTTTTTTTTTTTTGGCCATACATCGTCACTGCCTCCTATCGGCAATTATTTAATGTCTAAAGTAGCTGTAAACACAGACAAAATATGAGCTTTAATTACACAAATTTATCCCTGATATTAAGACTGTACACTACATATACATGTCTACTTAGTCTATTCCAAAATAGTATTCATATGCCTAATGTTAAGTATAATCAAATATACCAGGACACTTTTACCTTATTACACAAAATAACAATGTAGTCAAAAATATCTACTCTTACATATACTATACCAGGCCCTGGCTTTTGTTCCATCTTTTTCTAATAAACCTTCCTTCCTCCCAGATGATGGTGCAGACACTTCCATTTACAGGCATCAAAAGGAGCATCAGACATATTCATGGTAAATAAAATCACTGAGTGCAACCCAGAAGCCACATCTAGTTCACAAGTCCATCCTCTGAAAATAACCAAAGTCTAGGAAGTATTAGAATTATAATTCTATACTTCTACTGTTTAGAAGTATAACCTTTTAGCAAGGAAATAATCTCTTTATGAAATACTTCAAGACTAAGTCACCTCATTCTTTACTTGGAGAAACTAAAATAATTGAGTATCTTAAGTCACTCAATGAAAGGCAAGTTGGACTTTGAACCGTTCTTGCATTATTTTTCTGTCTTAAAGAAAATACCTTTCATGTTCAGAAGGGACACTTTGCTAGAGGTCTTGGTAGGACCATAGTTTCTCCCAAAGAACCAACACTTCTGCTAAAACCATATTAAACTGCAAAGTGCTACCTCTCAAACAGATATCTGTATTTCTATTGTTCATACATCCAGCAGTTATATTATTCTTCCTAGGCATGAGATGTTTTAAGATCATTATTTTAACTCCTACATTTCTTCAGGACCAAGAACGTGTTCCTATTTGTATAGCTTTACATTTGGCCATTTACCTAACAGAACTTACGGGGTCAGAGAAGGGAGGTTATAGGTGAGATATTACAGAGGATGGTGGGTTTTTTGTTTTTTGTTTGTTTTTTGTTTATTTGTTTGTTTTAAAGGCAATCCCTATATACTGAGTGACCTGAACATTAATTTTACTCACCTATTAAAATGTCAAATTTTCAGCATTCATTGCACAATGAACATTATACAACAAGAAACTTGGTTGACTTTTTATTTAGCATTTCTTCTTTTCACTCTTTGTGCTCTTATAGGGCCTAAAAATCACAACCATAATGCCACTGATCTAGGTTCTATACAAAAACTTCACAAAAAGATGGCTACCTAATACACTAGTCTCTTTCTGTGCTGATTTTCAATGGTGATAGAAAATATAGTTATAATAAAAAGCCTTGATACTTTCTGATTTGAAGCACAAGAACAAATGCTATTTTTAAAGTCAAAATCTGTTATAATGATAGGGCTGGGGTTTGGGTGGTTTTTTTTTCTTTTTGGAAGAGTAAAGATCTATTTTTTACTTGCAGTGAAAATTCTGAATATTGTATATGCATATTCTCATCATTTTGCAAAACTGTCAACACCAGATATATGCTTCCTTCTTTGAACCATCTCCCTGTGCTGTAACCTTCGTCTAAATCTGAAAATATTTTGGTAAACATAACTGATGTTTCATGGGTGCAATTTTCAGACCATAAGGCATTTAAGAAAACAGTTGATACTATACTGAAATCTAAAATAGGCTTTTAAGAAATTATCAGTTCTTGCAGATCAGCAAGCTACTAGAAATGAATATCCTAGAAATGAATGTGACCCATCTATTTCCTCCTGAATTTTCTTCCCTGAAAAATTATTTTTGAGAATTATGCTTTTGAGCTCCTTTTTAAGGATATTTGAACATTCCATTGTGGTGAAATATTTAATATATTAAATATAGGATGCCTTTTTTTCTCTCTTAACATTACATGTTTAGTCTATATATCAACATACCTGTAGCACAACATTTATCACAATATGCTTCTACTCCAAAAGCAGATTGCCTCAAAAATGTAATAGTTATGAATATCCACACTTTTACCAGATTAAGAAAATAGCTTGAATATTGCATTAAAAGTGCTACTGGCATAAGATATTTCTTGAAAGCACAGGTCTGAGAAGGATTTCCCTTAGGATGTTATAGGGACTAGGCACAATAATTCCTTTCATGTACATGAACTTCATATTATGAAAACCTCAATGTTTTTTGGCACCCCTCACTGGGATGCTGTCATGGAATTTGAGTGTTCTAACAATATGGAATCTTCTTCTATGATTCAACCTCAATTAATTCAGGATCAGTTGACACAGATTTTTTCTTCTGCAGACGTTGGCTGTTAGGTTTTTGGTTTGTTTTACTTTTGCTTCATACTGTGTCTGCCTAAGGATGAATAACCTAAACTCCTCGTCTCCTCTTTTATCAAGTCTCTTCACCTCACTAGTTTAACTGTTCCAAAAAGATGAACTCATGCTGATACAGCAGAAAATTCTGTACGTATGTTTCTATGCACATCACATGGGCTGCTAATGCACGTTCCATGACCATCTAGTACTATTTATCTATGGTGACTATATTGTTTTAAGTCCCTATTTTACAAAACTCTGCTATTACTCACTTAGAAGGCATGACCTTAGATTTTATGTTTTGAATTTTATTCTACTTCTCTTAGCCCAGTTTCCAATGTCACCTCAGTTATTTCCATACAATACCCTGGTTCTTTTCTATTTTTAGGATGCCTCCCAATTTTGTCATTAGCGCAAGCCCTTTATCAATGCCAGGTGATCCATACTAAACAAGTCAGACCCAATATTCTACTAGTAACCTCTCTTGCATACCACACCTTTAGAAAAATATTATTTCATTTTGAGAAACACCTGCCAGTGAATTTACGCAGGAAGAAATAATTCTTCCTAGGCTCATTTTATCAGTTGCAACCACCCTGTTTTCTTCTTTAGGCTAAAGGTTAAGATATGTAGAATGAAACTGTGCCCGCGCTTGCTTAGGCAAAGACTGAGTTTGGCCCCCACACCATCACAAGGCATTATTCAGCAGACAATCAGGAGCAACACGTTCGGGCTCAAGGTCTTTAAGAGCACTAGGCATTTTTAGGAATCAGCTTCTGTGGCTGGAGATGCACGCCCACATTTTGCTTTGGCTCAGCCACATGGTCCCACCAACTTCCAGAAGCAGGCGAAAACCAAACCTTACCTTGTTTCTTCACTTCAGTTTGATTACTTCTGGTAGCTCATAAGGTAGAGGCCTATAATCCTCTGTAGAAGTAAATATTTATTAGGAGTCCTGAATTAATTTGCAATAAACTCCTTAGGATTTCATAAAATAAACAACACTTGTAACTGCTGAGGATCTGAGCTGTAGCTTTTTTTGGAACCAGATAATATCTGTATTTCAAAACACAGGGGTGTTTTATAATTCAAGACTTCTCTAATAAAGGCACAAAAGGCTGCATGCCATACAGCACACATCTGCCTGTGGCACTTCATAGTCTTCAGAACCTCTAAAAAATGATTCTGCCAAAGGAGTAAAAATGGTTAAACCATTTTTAGAAGCAGTGCCAATACCAAGGCTTCAGACCAGGGTGTTTGCCTGTACCTGTCTCCCTCTGCCTCAAACAATCAAACTGAATATCTTTAAAGCCGTTCAAGACCACCCTTGGGGCCTCGGACCCAAGCAGAGCAGGTCTGTGGGCAACTACACCGTGCTGAACTGACTGCCTCCTTCAAGAGGAGCATCCCCTGGTTGAGGAGCCCAGCATGCATGTGCACTTATCACCAAAAGTGCAGGATTTCTGTGGAGAGATGTCAGGCAACTTTAGGAGTTATGTTGAGGCGTGTTCTGCAAAATGTTGCAGTTTAATTACATAGGTAGAACTCAAAGATCCAGCTCTGAAGTTTTGCCGGCGCTAGTCCGACTGGCATAGTGCAACACTCCTCCTTGGCACAAAATCTACTTCGGTTAAATTTTGAAGCCACATGCAGGGGGCAAGAAGATTTTTTTCTTAAACACTTAGAACAATGTGGATAATATATTCATATTCATGAACTTCACTTAGTTTTGTGCACTTTGAATCAGAACTGTTTTCTCTTGATGAAATATTAGATCACACATCACTAAAACTGCCAGTGTGTATATATATAAATACACTTTTCCCCTTGTTCTACAAAACACTCTTACAAGAAAAGTGTTTATATTAAAACTAAGTAGAATTAAATATCAATTAACAGTTAACAATAGTCTTAAGATAACATTACAGAGCTGTCATAAGCCCACAATAAAATAACTCTAGAGTTAAGTGTTTTGTTTTCAGCTATTGTTCTGACAAAGAATGAAACTACCAGTTGATTAGAAATTTTGAATGATCTTATGTGTTATAGGGTAACAACTGGAAATGCTCCTGAACTTACTGTTTGCTCACAAAGAGGTCAACACACCTCATCTCATTTGCCTACCTGAGGAAGCTTTTTTTTTTTTAACATTTAGTAAGGAAGTTATTACTGCTCCTTTAACCAAAGCGGATGGACTTTTGCCCTACTCCTCCAGTCCTTTCAGGCTCTTCGAAACGCAGACACTGTAGAACCTAGCACACCGCAAACAGCACAAACTATAGGAAATACCCACAGAACTTCCTGAGAATTGAGCCTGTACAGAATGATAATACTGTCCAGTTATGATAATATAAAGTTTTCAAATTTATAACATGAAATTTTTCAATGGAAAGGAGATGCCCATTTTCCAAGCTGTCTGAAATACAGAAAACAATGCACTAACAACTGCACTATAAGGTCAAGTAAGGTATGCAATACTTAACATCCTTCATTGCATTCTGACTCTAGCTTGCAACATAAGAGTAGATCAGTTTTGATTAGTACATCAGAAGCAACAGCTTTAAATTTATTTTTCAGATCTTCAGTTTGTGCGTTCCTTTTTGGAAGACTTTATAGGCTTTGGAACCTCTAAAAATGGTTTTGTCAAAAAAGTAATAGATTTAACCATTTTTAGAAGCACTGCCAATACTTCAAAGGCTTCAAAAATTCTTCAAAAATTCTATTCAAAAATACTTCAAAAGGCTTCAAAACAGAGTGTTTATCTGTACCTTATACTACTTTCTGTGAATACAAGATCTCTAATTCTGCAAAAAGGAGCAACAGGTAAAGACTGTACTCTCTGATACTCTGAATCTTCCAAACTTCAATTCTTTGCTTCAGTATACTGAAGCATGTATACATAAAGCCTACCAATATATTTCATGCCTAAGTTTTTTTACTGCATGAATTTACCTAGAAAGCATAGTTTGTAGGAGCATTTAATGATCTACCATGTTATCTAACCTCTATATGCTTTGCTATAAGAATTTTATCCTCTTTGGGAAAGGAGGTAAGGCTCAACAGCTAGTTGTATTTTCATCTTTTGACACCGTTAATCTAATGAGAAGGTGACAGATGGAATTAAAGTGGGCTAAAACTTATTTTGGAGCATTCTGCAGTATAATATGCATGTTTTGGATCATTTAATGAATGCACATACCCATTCCTTCTCTAAAAAATAATGCTACTGTGGTCAGCTATGTACAATGTACCTGGCACATTATTTACAGTGAAATAGTATTGCTACAAGTGACTGGAATGACTCTCAGCTAATCAATTTTATATTTATTGTACATCACTTACATAGTGGCCCATGGTCCAGGTTAAAAGCCTTCTTTTAAAATATCTGCAAAAATATGTTCTGCACACATTTTTGGGACCACAAAAAATAGCAACGAGAAGTGTTGTAACTTAATTCCAGCTCTAAAGAGGTGTAGAGTAGTGACAAAATGCTAGGGAGGTTTCCAATTTTAGAGGAATATACTTCAAGCAGTTTTGGCAATACAACATTTCTGTACGCACCAGAAGAAACATGGGCTCCGAAATCACCTTTGCATCATCTGTCGGCTTATTCCTTCCACTGCTTCTGCTGCAGGTCTCCCCCCTCAACCAGCTGAACGTACCATTGATAGACGAGGAAGAGCAGCTTCCATTCTGTCCCGAACACTTACATAGCACTTATATAGCAATACTTGGATTATTTTGATGAGCCTAATTTTTATTCAAACACAGAAGGAAAAACTCTATTGAATTTAAAAAAGAAAAGCAGTAAAGTAGTTTAACAAGGTAGAAAAGATTACTGTAGCAGTCCTTGGCACGGACAAGACTACACTGTTAACAGACAAACAAGGGTTGAAAAACAACAGCCATTCAAAAAGAAACCAATTTCAACTTGTTTGAACTAGAAATTCCCTGCACAAACTACACAAACAACTTTATCCTTTCAATAACCCTAGCACTTGAAGCCAAAGTAACAGAGCCAACAAAAAATGCTCAATAATATTTTGTCATTTTGTAGCATCTCATATCTGGGGAACACAAGTTTTACAGTTAACATTATAGAGTATTATTATTGCTTCACACCAGTGAGGAAATTTCTGACTTAATTTTTTTAATGATTTAGTTAAATTTTGTTACAATGGTGGTATGTGCTTAGAAATTTGTTTAATGCAGCTGAAAATAATTGAAAATAGAGAAATATAGAAATTAATACAATCAAATCAGGATAAAAAAGGATCTATACGTATTTAAGGTAAAAGTAGATGGAGAAATATGTATTTATGACAACTTCTTAAAAGAACCACAGAAGCGACAAAACTGACATTCAACTTCAGAGTAGCTGAAGGCTCTAACCAGCAGAAGCCATAGCCAGCAGAACCCAGCTTCACATATAGATTGTAAGGAAAGAGCCTACAAACTTAGAAAAACTGATTTTACAAAACTATTTGTAACCCTTCTAATCTCTCTCCAGTAAGTAAGAGTCTAGGACCACCAAGTGCAAGCCAATGCGTATGTTTGTATAATAAATGTTTGGTTTTCTTTCATTATTCCATTGAATTTAAATTAAGAAACTTCTGAAGTCGCTCTTAAAAAAAAAATCTTATCTCAAGAAAGAGACTAATAATACAGAGCCTGTGTCTCAATAAAACACATAAACCAACTTGTTAGGACTCTCCGCAATCTAGCTTTGATAAACAGTTGTCTCTGAAGGGACTGAAGCAGCAGTCAATAGAAAAGATGAAGCAGCTTAATGGTTTAAAAGATACTCATTTGTATGAAGTTTTCTGGTCTTACTGAAGCAGAAGAGCAAAACATAGGCTATTACCTATTACTTTTACAAAACCACAAAATATATTGGTGAATTAGAAGAGTAGGAATAAATAGAATCACAGAATGGTTGAGGTTGGAAGGGACCTCTGGAGATCATCTACTCCAACCCCCCTGCTCAAGCAGGGTCACCTAGAGCATGCTGCACAGGATTGCGTCCAGGTGGGTTTTGGATATCTCCAGAGAAGGAGACTCCACAACCTCTCTGGGCAACCTGTTCCAGTGCTCTGTCACCCTCACAGTGAAGAAGTTTTTCCTCATATTCAGATGGAACTTCCTGTGTGGAGATTGCATTAAATTAGTTAATGCTATTTTGGTTTCTCTAAAACATAAATTTGTTTCTCTACGGAATTCAGCACCTCAGGCTTGATCTGTGTGAGAGGGAAGATGTTTAACTAAATGTGTCCTTTGGAAGTCAGTCTCAAATATTTTAAGGTTACTAACAGTCCAGAAAACCAGAAACCAGGGCTGTTGAGGGATGTAAAGTACTATATATGTGGAAAACATGTTTCCATTTTGTTTTCTTGCACTTATCAGAAGTTTTATTGATTTACTGTTTTCAGCAGATGAATTTCTTTTGGTATTAGTCAACCAACCAGTATCAAAACTATGTAATTTAAGATGCTGAACATGAATGTAAAATCTGCTGTTTGGTTGAATGGATAAGGAAGAACTAGAAGGTTCATTCTGGGAGAGCTCTGGGATTATATGGATCACTACTGTTGAATTTTGTCCATTTTCTTCACTAATGTGAGGAGGACACAATTGACACTTGGCTTTGGTGTAACAATGAAAGCACTGAACAGGAAGCATGTACTGCTGACAACAGCTTTCATTTAAGACTAGAAGGGATGTCCAAGCACCCAGTAACCTAAACAGACCGTGTTGGTTTTCTAGTGAACAGTAGACATGATAAGTCTACCATGGGTCACAGAAGGCTGCATCAGTCATTGGGGAGCGAAGAATGACCAGCATCACCATCAGAATCTGTATAGCCTCCAATACATAAAAGCAAACCATAAAAGGTCTTGAATTTATTACATACTCGGGGAGTCACAGAGATGACAGTCACCTTGGGTGAAGAAGAAACTGCTGTTAGGAAAATGGACTTACTGTACCAATCCTGAATAGGACTACTGTACAACCTATATCATCTTGTAGAGATTTAAATTTGAGAACTGTAGTCTCATCCAAAGAAGCAAGCACCCATTAATCTCTAGTTTATAGATACATATTTTTATACTTTTATTTGATAGGATAAAAAAACCACTTAGCATACTAGCATATAGAAACTAGCCTAAGCTGCATGATAAGCCAAATGAATCATTCTTTTAAAAAGCCCTGCTGTTAGTGCTGGTGAAACGCACAGCCCCCAGTTACCACCTCCAGAAACCCTAAGGGACAGTGGAATCATTGCAACTTCTCCCTGTGCATCTCTGACGTGGCAGGGTACATGGCAGAGAGCTGATGCACCCACGATTCTCACCCACAGAAGCAACCAAAGACAACCGGTATTGTCTGCATTTCAACTGGAGGTATTTCACAGATTCAAAATAAAACATATATAATCTCTAACTGCAAGATGAAAGAGACAGATCCTTAACTGAATCTAAAAATCACTCTCAATTACAAATTCGGAGTTTAACCACTTCCATCTAAGAACAAGGAAGATTGAAAGTAACCTTAAAAATGTGATCTGACTGCAGAAGTACTCTCAACATATTAACAAAAGTAATATAATCTTTATCAACTCAAAAGTCTTGCCAAAAGTTTTAACATCTGACACTCATGAAAATGTCATACTTTACTTGAATATACTGAATATCTAACTGGCCCAAATGATTTACATGTACTGACAGACTGCACAGATCATTTGAATTGTTAATTGGTAATTACTGAAAATAGGCTTTGTTAAAAGCAATAAAATTATAGATATGTAATTTTTCTTCTAACTTTTTTAATCTGTTAAATATTTGCTATGTTGCTCACAAAACAGTGGATTTGCTGTTTCCAGAAAAACCATATACCTGATCTTCTTTTGTTTCATGACAGTACATTGCAACATACTCTCTGTGCAAATGCATTATCTACCCACATGAAAAAAAACAACCTACTAGTAGTTTTTAATGTAAGGGTTAAGATGTATTTGCTCTCAAGCTCATTCTGTTTTTTCTTTTTTTTTAATTAATGGTTAATTCAGAGTAAGTTTGTACTTTTTAAGTGATGTTTTATTTACAGCACATTACAAGCATCATGCTGAGAAGCACATACGTAATAAGGTTTATTATTTCTATTTTCAGGCTACTTCTTGCCAAAAAAGCACGGTGAAGCCCATCTGTTGTATTTCCTGGCTGAGGTTAGACAAGAAAAGGAGACTCTACACAGTCCCAATCACTGCAAATGATATTGATTAAAGTGCATTTTGGAGATGGAATCCAAGGTGCCTACTCAAAGCAGACATTCTGCCTCACTGTTACAGCCAGATAAAAATAAGGAGGAAAAGCATGTAAAACATAACACAGATGAAACGATGACCAGGAGACATGCAACTCTGCAATCCGGTCAGGGATGTCCCAGGGATAAGGTCCTACACAGAAATCCAGGCTTCAGAGAATTGTTGCTGTAGCTCCTGCAGTTTGATTTTTTTGTATCAGTGTTTTTTGTTTTGTATTAATTTTATAACTGAAGTATCTACCTGAAAGATAAAGCATATTTGGGATGCTTGTGCCTTGCATGGTTATGTAAGTGCTCTGACAGGGAATACAAACTTTCTCAAGGAAGACAGATACTGTCCTTTTTCTTTGCAGATGGTATGCCTTTACCATGTCGTAACTACCAACTTCCTCATCCAAGACACAAAAAATGTTTTTCCTTTTATCTGTCAAACTGATGCAACACAATTCTATGTTACTTTAGGGTGTGAAGGAACATAAGCAATCAGGCTGTAGGTAAAATCAGCTGAGATGATTGGAAAGGATTCTAATATAATGAGGAGAAAGGGCAACCAAAATACCAGAATTAACAAAGATTTCTGATATGTGACTTATTCTGAAGGAAACAAGAACAGGCCAAACACTCAAGAATGGCTGTATGCTGATTACAAGGGTAAAGTACATATTTCAGAAATGGAAATAGTTTAGTATTTAAGGAAAGCAATTATGAAACTGAAAGGCTATATAAACATAACTGAAATACACCACTGTCAGCTACAAAAAAGACAGAGCTTAAAATGAAAATTAAAGTACTGCTTACAATTATTCTGTACTTCTGCCATGTAGAAGGTTTCAGTTAAAGGATAACATAATTTAACCTCATAAGGTAATATCAAATCTTAAAAAATTATTTGCAATACATATGCAAATATCAACATGACTGCAAAATGTAGGCTTATGCAAAAACACACAACTTCTATTTTTCGTCAATCCCCTTTGAGAAAAATGTAAGTTTAAAGATGTCTTGCTTTTAAAGAGTGTTGCTTTAAGAGCTCCAGAAATTAATTTTCTCAATATTAAAAATACAGCACAGTCAATAGGCCAAGCAAGATACTAAATACCACTAATGTACTCTGACGCAGGAATTATGAAAAAACAGGAATTATGAAGAAACCTTTACTATGAAAAAACAGCAAAGTATCTAAGAGGGTAACTTTCAAGAATAACTGTGCTCCCATATTAACTTCAGATTCCAAAGAAGTTGAATTGCACAAACTCATTCCTCAGCTCAGGTCTTTCCTACTTCCTACCTAAAGCACCTAAGCTAGGTACCTCACTCAAGGTAGAAGTCTAGGTTCCCTTTATATTTGATTGGAAAATATAGAAACTTCCAAATCATGTCATCTCAAGTAAAATCTGAATTGCTTTCTAGATTGCTTCTCTTCTCCCACTAATTAAAAAGGGAGAGCAAGCTAAGTTAATTTTGGCTTTTCGTGTAGGTGCCAAAGCCAGGTAGAATAATCTGAGTTCAGGCCAAAAATAAAGAGTTCATATAGCAAACAGCCAGCCTCCAAAAAATTTGTCAAACGCACTTTCATATATAAATGGATCAAAGAGTCAAAAAGAACCTCCCATCCCCATGCTCACTCAATTTTGATGTCCCCTCTGAAACTGCTAACAGTATTATCAACTGCTACTGACAGTAGCGACAAAGCGTTTAGTCTTGGTAATACTGACATTAAACAGCATCTTGACAAAATCCAAAATTCTGTTACAATATAGTCAATATTTATACAATTGAGGGGGTTACATTACAATAAACCAGAAAGTTACTTTTTTCTGTTGAATTTATGGGTGGGGTGGTTCTCTTACATAGGCATGCTTGTTTTGATTTGACTCCTAAGTTCAAAAAAAAAAAGTTTTCTTCTATCCTGCAGATATTTGGGCAATGCCAATAAAAAAAAAAAGTCATATCAGCTTCATTCTATGCATCTTCACATCTCTCTCTACTACTTAGAGTGACATTAAAGCTTCAACTAGAAATGTCATGAGTTTATCAGATATTTCCCCAGATCTTCCCTCTACTTATCAGTGCTTTAGAAAGATGCCATTCTGCCAAAAAAAAACAAAACAAATTAACATAGTAGCACACTGTGCAGACTACAGACATTTCCTGCAGGTTGTATATGTTTAGGGAAATAAAGACGACATGAGTTGGAACTGAAACCATCCGCTCTGGGACCGATAAACCGTTCTAGAAATGACACATCATCCGCATTTTATAGATGCCTGTTAGCCAATACTTTCATCACAGTCCTTATTCTACAAGACAGCATGATCCTCAGTTCATTGCAATTTGTTGGCAGCTACATTTTTAATAAATCTAATCCTAATGAAACCGTACCTCCACTATTATCTAAACGTACAGCTGTTTAGAAAGATCATTTTAAGTACTGGATGCAGTCCACACCTGAGAAATTAATTCAATGCACTAATTCTCAAACATGCTAGAAATGGTGTTATCTTGGAGAATTCTAGTAATGTGGTTACTGTGTGAACAAAGCAATAAAATCAAGAGTACTTTTACTATTTGTTTAGTAATAGCACTTGAAGACCATAGAGCATTGTAACAATAAACTAAAACCCACTTATATTTTTATGACCCTTGCTTCAGAAAAAGAAATAGAAGACACCACTGGTAAAATTCTTGTAAGAAATAGTCATAAATTTTATCACTTTATTGATGTAGTTTATAATCAACATTACAGTCATAATATTGATGATGCAATATTTAGATAAAAGGACAATCACCTACACTAAGAGCGCCAATTAAGAACTTTCTAAATTGCTGTACGCTGCCAATATACACAAAATCAGTCAGAAACAAAACGGTGATTTCCATTTAAAAACTCCTGAGGATAAAAGAATCTGTCCTTTACGCATGATAAAATCTAGTGACACAGCAAAATATTGCTACTGCAGTGTCCTCAAGGTATGCCCTTCGTGGAGTCCTGCGCTGCCTGCTCAGAAGTGCTGCAATAATCCATTAAGCAAAAATCATTTACATGCACAAAAACAGCTCAACTGCTGAATCATGAAGCAAGCATACAATAATTATATTTTATAGCTTTTTAGCTTGAAAATGGTATTATTTTCTTTCAAATTTTCTCTGTAAATAAGTTGCAATTATTCCATAATAGAGACAGTTACTTGGATAGCCAAATTATTAAATACTAAGTAGTAGTATTATATAGAATATCTCTCTTTTTTTTTTAGTTAAGATCTATAGGCTTTTCACCTTGCTGGAAAACCAATAATGAGTTAAGGTTCACACAGTAGAAGTATTATCCTCATTTCACAGCTAAGAAAACAAATACAGTGCTAAGTTACTTCCACAGGGACTCTAAGCATGGCTGATTAAGCCTTGTTCAGATCTGCTGTATCTTTAACCACTTACCATACCACTTCTAGAGATCTGATCATAGATTTGTTAAATACATTATTCACATGCTGTGCGTTACCATAGGTACCTGATACACAGAGGCCTTTTTTTTTTTAATCCATTTTTAGGTATCCTACCTCTTTTTTCTTTAAGCACTTGAGCAATTCTGAGCGAGAAGAAAAAAAATTAAAAGTAGTCGCTAAAATTAAAAGCAGTATTTCTTAAAACACCTATAAAATATATATCTGAAGGTGTGAAATTTACTGCACTGACAGGCCTAATAGGAAAGCATTAGAAATGCATAGCAGCATGTGCCTGATGTCCTAGACATTCACAGGCTGGGTTTGTACACACTGGTACACAGCAGTGTTACTTAACTTTTGACTCTAATAATGTTATAACAGGAAGCCTCAAAGAAAGGGAGAAAGGCTCTCCAAAGTTTTGGGTCTGTACAATGAAAAAAGAAGCCTTCTACAACCAAGGGTATGAGAAAAGCTTATAACAGGTTCAGACCAATGGTCCGTCTTGCTTAGTATCCTGGTTCCAGCAGTGGGAAAAAAGAGTAAGTACACTGGGGAAAAGCATGACAGAAGGGCAAGACCGGCAGGTCTTCTCCAGAACCTCCCTTGCCTCCAACAATTTGCAATTCGGGAAGTGCAGGAATCAGAAGTGTTTTAACAAACCCAGTGGATTTTTCTTCCACAAATGTAACCACTCACTTTTCTACCCTCGTGAAAATTTGGTAACCTGCAATATCCTGCAGTAAGGAGTTGCGTAATCTACCTGGTTCGTGAAGAAATGCTTTCCACACCTACACACAGCAATTTCATCTGATGCCCCCCGGTTATTGTACCAGGAACAGAAATAGAAAGATTTGCAAAGATAATAGACTATGGGTTTCAGACACATTACCAGCAAGTTGGAGCACTGGTTTATAACCTAGGGCTGGGGAGAATATTTTATCTGCTACCCTTACATTCAAGTAGGTCTAAATCTGCTTCCCTATTCCCTAAGAGACCTGGTGCTCCGACTATCACTAGTGTAGAGCATGATGCTGACTCAGGTACTCTTTGAAGCACAGCTCACCAAGATTTTTCCAAGGAGAAACGCTATTGCTGCCGGCCCCCGCTTGCTATGTGGATCCACACAGAGACAATGGAGAGAACTGGGGACCTCAGCTATGTTCTGCTCCCTAAAGACATCTACTGTCAACATCCTCCTCACCTACCTCCCTGGTCTTTACCGGATACAACATGGAGCTTCGGCACTTGAGAGAGACAACCTTCAGACCAAACCAACCAACCAGGGAGTGCAGAACTCAACTCTTTTACTAGTTCTCATCTTCAAGGTACATCAGCTTTTTAAAATTCTATTATCCCCATATTTCTGATATTTAATTCTGGTTTTGCTCACTTGGCTTGTAGCAAACTCTGAAGAGGCCAGAGTACATGGGCAGAGAATCTGGTTTTAGGCTCCAGTTGCCAGATCAATATAATGTCAGCAATCCATGATTTCATTAAAACACTGTGGACCTTGCCTGTATCTCTGAAGCCCAACTTTAGTATTTTTCTTCCTTATTTTGAAATATAGTAAAAAGAAAAAAAAAAGAAAGAAAATGAGATCTTACAAGAAAATAAATTGTCCAGAGAAAATATCCAAAAAGAGATTACGAGTAATCTAATTATCTGATTTAGCCGGCTTACCTCACACTCAGTTACTACACAAACTGCTAAAGTTATTCTGAAGGTACCACAGTATATCTACAGCTACCTTATTAAAAATTCTGTAATTCTAATGAACACATTTGCCTCTACCACTTCTGAATTGAATAATGCTGAATTCAGTGAGTAACACATCCTGCTCTACCACGCAATGCTGAATTCTCTTGCATTTTATTTTCAACAAGTTTAAGGCTTTTGGAGAAGAGGTATTGTTATGTTGCTTAAAAAAAAAAAACCTACCCCCCCCCCCAAAGGATTCTACCAAAGTTCTGCAGAAACCGACTACTAAAATGTTCCATCCGGCACATATTAAATGCTTCTACCAAATTTTTGCTATTTAAAAAATATGCTAATCTTAAACATTAATGGAACATCTTCAAATAGCATTTGTATCTTAAAATAACTTTACTAACTGCTGAAACTGCCAGTCTACGTATATGTTTTTCTCTGCAACAGCCATGCTGATAACATCATTATCAATATGAATCTTAAATAAACCTAGAATTAGATAGTTCTGGCCTACTACTACCTTCCAGTAGAGATCAAATAAAAAAATAGTAGCCAGTAAAATAAAACTGGATCAGTATCTCTGATTTGGGCCAAGTATCAAAAAAAACATTCCCTAATACTTTATTAGTTGTGGGCAGCATATTTAAAAACAAAATATAGAATTGGCATTATATGTAAAGGCTGGGATACTTGATGGAGCAGGTGCAGCTGAACGCCAAACCCGTGCTTGAAAGTACCTGGCTCAAAGTTCTCATTTTAGGTGTCATTAAAGACAGAATTGATTGACAAGATTGAAAATAATGCCAGAATTTCTCTTGTTGTCTTTTAGTGATCATCAGTAGACAAATTTTTATTTAAAAAAAGTAACTCTCTTCTGATACTTCATTTATATCAAATTTATTTTTATTTTCTCCAAATCTTTTAACACTACTAGAAACACAATGTAATAAAAATGTAATTGGTAAAATATATCATTATTATAAAACACCAGAAACATCATGGACCTAGCAATAGGCAGAACAACATAGTCTTGTTCTGGATGATTAGGCAAAATAACCAGATATTACAGCCAATCAACATTAGGAATTACACTATGAATGTCTAGATGGGGTGGTAACTTGAACTTGCCTTTTTTCACAATTTTAACATTTTTCCAGGCTCTGCTTTTCAGAGTTAAGGAATGCCTACAGGGAATCACTTCTCTAGAAGTTTCCAGTTTTAAATACATTCAGTTAAAATCTGAAGTTTTAGCAGTTTTTCAGTTGTTTTTTTTTAAATCTTAGACTAATTTAAGCTTTCACATAATAAAGCAGCCCAGCTAATCTAAATATGTATTATGAACCTTCTACAAAGAGAGGTGACATCAACAAATTTGGCAGCCAAAGTCAGCATCTGCTCCGTGCTTCAACTACATTTGAAAACTTAAACAAAAAAACCCTACTCTCCTACTACAGAAGGAAAGCAGGAAGTATCCAGCAGCCTTTTAAGTTAATTACTGCTATCAATAAATTAACTTCTTATTAGATGGGATGTAAATGCAGTTCAGTTGTAACACCAAATTACAGTAAATAAGATTTTCAGATAAAAATATGCCTCTGTGCTTCTTTGAAGAAGTGTTGCTAAATCTTCAATTTATCTACTTTATGGAAGAACTTCTGACTTACAAAAGTGACGTAAAAGGGAGAAGAATTCCAGGAGTCAAGGTCCAAACTTTGACAAAACAAGTTCTGCAATGTTTATGCAGGGCGACATAAATTAAAAACAGAAAGGGGAATAGGTGCAAACTGCATCCAGATCAAAAAAACCTTGCAAGCAAAGTGACAAAAGAGCAATATAGACATATCAGCTCTAGAGGTAAATTAGAGGTCAGCATAACTCCAAGAATAAGGAAACAGGTGGCAGGAATACCGGAACCACATGTTTAAACAAGCCTTTTTAATAAGTATCTGATATCTGGTCACATTTTAAAGTGACCCATATTGCTTATGTACGTTTACAGAGATTTACTTATCTTTACTGTAAATATTCTTCACCTCCAATAAAATTCAGCCCTGAAGACAGAAGCTGTAACTGTGTTAATCTAGAAGGTTACTTTTATAAGAACACAGGCTGAGCCAGTACAGGATGCAAGGAATTGTTTTTCACGGAGCATGTCATGATAGCAGGAGCATTTCATAACAACAGGGTTTCAACAGCCAAAGAGACTCCTCAGGCCAAATCATGGTCCAAGAAGCCTGATCACAAAACTAATGCGTGTACGCGGAGAAAACATACTTGTGACAAGACTGATTAAAGTGTCCAAACAAATTCTTAGAGTTACATTAAGAAACAAAGTAGAAATGGCAAAAATCAAGAGTAGAGCTGTACAACACAGCATTTCACAAATTATGAAAGTTTTAAAATTTGTTTTGAAGGAAGTATAACATTACTGAAAATATGTACTTCAAAATATTCTAATGTTCTCTTGTCTGTGCTAACCGGATTCAGTTATTACTATTATTAATAGAAACATTTCCTATTAAATCAAATATGGCTAAATGATGAGTAGAATGAGGCCAAAGAGCTTTTTTTTCTTTGAACTGTAACTTCCTATCTAAAAATCTTCTGTCAGATTTTTTCAACACAAAAAGTTGCATGTATCTTGTTTAAAAGAGCACTTTAAAAATTGCATACAGCGTTAGGCTCTTATTTGGAACAACTCAGTGGACCAGCCCTTACCTAGTAAATACGTCTTCCAATTAAATGATTACATCATGTCAAGAAGATACAAGTCAGCCATGCTTCTGGACCACTTCATGAATCGGAGAGGACCAAACCTTATAACAGACCAGCCATTGGCACACCAGTACCACTGATATGGAAATCCAGGATGTATTTCTGCTGCAAAAGGAGTGATCCAGAAGGTGGTGGCAGGGGCGCTTTCCATGTCTAAATCAGAAGTAAAGACTGAAATCTGTTGTTAGAAAGCATATGCCCATAGCATGTTTTTTTCCTCAAATTAATCGTTTACGGACAGAACAAGAGATGGGACAATCTACCATATTAAGTCTCCAGACTTGCTAGCTTTTGGAAACATAAGCCAATGTCAGTAGGGGTGGTTGTTTCAGAATATTGCTTAACTTCTTCCCAGCTAAATCATGTCAATACCATTCTTTGCAAAAAGCTGCAAGTCTCCACCTAAAAGGACTATAAATGAGCATTCAGTAAAGAGTTTAATAAATTTTGAAACAATTTTTTCAACTATGAAAACCTGTACTTTTAGGAACGTATGTACAGGTGCTTCTATTAATAAAAGAATAATGTGATAAAATCAAAGCAAATGAAATTCAGTTGAATATTAAATTTAAAAAAATTAATGATAATTGATTGCTAGTGGAAATCTATTTGCATATTACCAAACAAAACGAATATATCCCAAAGAGTATTTTAAAAACATTAGAAAACAAGGAACGAACCAGAAGTGATTTGAGTGCCTCATTAGAAAAGGAAACAAACAAACAAAACAAAAAAAACAGGAAAATGATACTCAGAATTACAGGAGAGGGGGGAAGAGGCAGCCTAAAAAAGACATCTGGTCGCAAGACCACAGTCTCTTCTTTCATTATCACCAGATACACTGCCTTTATTCCCTTGGTATACCAAGACCTTTAAGGAGTTGCTCTGAAGTTTCTTTCACCTACTCAAACTCTCCCAGAATGCAACCACGTATTTGTTGATTAGTGTAATCACAAGGAACCTATAAAAGAACCACTGATTTAATGGTACCACGGATGAAAGGAAACAACTGACAAAAAGCAGCTTCATTTGATGCTGCAACATTGGAATGCACTCCCTTTTTCTTTCATGTAATAACGTCTTGGACAAGAGGCAAAACGCATCTAGCCTTATGACATTTTGAGAAGTTTCATAAGCTGACACTAGAAAATTAAACAGGAAAGGCTCTTATAAACATTAAGATTATATTAACTGGAATCCTAAAATGCTTGTTAAGGATTAGGACCCAAGAAAAGTTCAAAACAAGCTAGTCCCTGCTTCAAAAACATCACAATTTAATTTTATTAAGATACAACTAAGAGATAAGGAAAGAATGAGGAAAACATGTGGGTCTGGAGGTAAGTTATGCTGGTTTTACAAATACTTTATCAAGTATCAACTTTGTTATGAGACGGGAGGGTGAGGGAGGCAAGAACAGCCCGGTGACAGGGGCCCTCACCTTGTAGAAAAGAAACAGTCCACAGGTTCAGTGTCTACTCACAAAACTCTCTACACAAAAACACTAGAAACGGGGAAAAGAAGCTTGAATTTCCCTTCCTGAGTTACAGCCCTCATTCCTGAGTTCAAGTCATGCTCAGTTTTCCCTTCTCTTTTGGTGCAATTAATCAGTCTTGCATTATCTGGAACATAGCAGTCAACCACAAAGAAGGGATGGAGAAAATCCCTGCCAAAAAAAAAAAAAAAAGAGATGATTACTCTGCAGTCCAGTAGCAAGGGCCTTCGTTTCCGAGAGCCACTGACTTCTGAAATGTCTTCAGACTGATCTCAAGCTCTCCCACTTCATGGGCAAGCTCTCTTACCTCCCAGAAAAGCTACTCGTCGCTGCAGTGCCACTTTGCAGGAACAATCTCAGACTCCCTGGACTGGAGAGAGAACAGGTGACCTGAGCCCGGTGATGGAAGGCACTTCCTTGACCAAGGGATGACCAGGCTGCGCTTCTTGTTTATGTATTTAACAATTGCCCACCTTTTAGACAGGTTTTCAAAGGAAACCAGGCTGATGTATTTGTGTCTTTCCATCCACCTGCCAGAGCCCTCCTTAATTAAATCCTTAACTCACTAGCTAATTTCAACCAAAAGCTACCAGTAGTCTCAAAGAGAATTATGTTCCTGCAAGTTTCATTAAGAAGAGAAAAAAATAAAAATAAAAAAGCATCCAGATGAGAAGAAAGACACAAATTAGAGGCCCCACTTTGGGAAAGGCTGTGCTGGTTCAGCAGTAATCCCCCTTCCCGTGAGCATGACACTACCGTTTGAGAGAAGTTGGGAAAGATGGGATTGCACATGAATTTCTTGAATAAAATATCATGCCTGCCATGCTTCCGCAAACCTGGCTCCAGCTGACACATGCTATTTGTGCTCCCAGAAGGCCTACTTGCTCTGCATCTCTATCCTCTGAAAGAGCCAATTTTGTTTGAGGATCCTGCCCTGTCTTAAGCACAAAAAGCACCCTAAACTGCTCAAACTTGAAAGAGGAGAGAAGATGAAGTAGATCTCAAAGCATGGAGGGAACTTAAATATCATCCATAAAGTACACAGGGATTCAGGGTGCTTATGATTTGAGATGAGCTTTGAGGTACCCAGACACCTACATTCCACACAATTCCCCACTTTAGGTATCTGCATCCTTTCGGAGATCTGGCCTGAGCCGTGTTGCTAGGCTGCCAAGAACTGCCAGGCAACAAATCACAGCGTGCACATTTAAGTCACGTTTACAATGGAACATATTGAGCATGTTTCACTGTTAAGAAATCAATAATCTGCACTGCCATAATAAAATGTAGAATGTGATCATATTTTTTCCCAGGGAAAAAGTAAAAAAAAACAGTAAATCTTTATTATAGCCCTTTCAAAGTAAAACTTATACACCCATTCTTCAATCTGGTATAAAATCAAATTAATTTCAATATTAATGAACAAAGCCACTCACATTGCACAACATGTAATTAAAATTCCTACTACTTCTTTCTGAGCTCCTTCTATTCATTGCCCTACCAAATTATTAAAACAAAGCAGTTACTATGGCAACTAATTCATTCTCTGCATTATTATATTGTTTCTAAACATCAGAGTCTAGTCATTCCGACTTACATGCCCTAAATTCCAGCTTGAAATTCTAAACTTTTGTGTTGTTTGTCAGGAAAGCCTCGTACAATCTACGCATTCATGCAGATAAGGATAGCCGGAGCACAGCTGCTTTTGTTTATTGCGAGAAGTAACTGTTACTAAATTATTTGAGTTTGATAAATGGATAGCGCTTCCCTGCGAGTGCAGAGCAGCACGCCGGGAACAAGCACGGGAGTTCGTGGAGCGCTGCACACAAACAGGCAAACATGACCATCTGCAGGTTAGATAAACTGACACAACAACAGAAAGTGAATGGCAGATGTTGTGGAAACTCAGTAACACCTGCCTAAGCGGCATTCGATACCCAGAAAACACATGGGTATGACTGATTCAAATATCCAGGAAAAAAAAAAAAAAAAGCAGAAGAGAACTAGCAACTGTGATAAAATTGCCTGGGAAAAAGGTTTAGTAGCATTTAATAAGATTATTTCTTTAAATGTACACACCTTGAAAAAAAGAAACATTTATCATATATTTAATTAATGCTTATAATTATTCTTACTTATTAACAGAAGTCTTGGTTTATTTGTATTTGCATGTCGTCATTAAATACATGAAGAAACTTTCCGAAAAATACAGGTAGGATCAAAAGAGCCAAGAGGCTTTTCTCATCACCTTTGCTGTTTGTTCTACTATTGTCTATAAATTTTATTGCTTATTTTGGTGTGTCTTCAGTTAATTCGTGGGATGAGAGGTTTGAAAATTCACGACAACAGATAGTACTTTGAAGCAAAGAACATCTGAAAAAGGGAAACCTGAAAAATCACTTCTGGCTTAGGGGGGGCAGGGGGAAACACTTCTCAAAGTCTCAAGCAATTTAAACTAAATTTAATTGACACAGGAAGGAAAGGAGGAAGGAACCTTCTTATTTAAGAACCTAAGCACTGAAGTTACTACAGAATAAAAAAGTACTGCACAGTTCCTGATCTCCAGTAGCACCAATGGGCAGCACGCTTTTACCTGCTGCAAATGCAAGGTACTTTCAGTGACCACAGCCTTGTTTTTATAAGGGATTCCAAGACTATTCTAGCCTGCTCGTATTTACATCAAAGTAACGCTGCAAGTCCCCAACTGATTGCTTTCCGTAAAAGAAAAAGAGACAGAGGCCACAAAAGAAGCAATTTTTCTAACCTCTTATCAGACTTCGAAAGAGCTAAAATAAAATACAGGTTTCTCAACTCCAAAGCTAACGATGGGTCCATTAGATTGCAATGGCATTTCTGAGGAGAGGAATCCCTAAGATATTCTGGCAAAATTCCCCTGGCAAAGCCTCCATGGAGTTCTTCGTGTTTAAGGAGCAGCTTCACCCAGGCACCTTTCAAGCTCAGCACTGCCCTAATGGAAGAAGGAAGACGTGGCAGATGCCTTCAGCAGCAGAGGACTGTCTCCAGTTTTCTTTTCTTGTTTCCAGCTGCATAATCACACACCCATCTTGACTGCACGATGGGAAGAAAAAAATAAAGTGCTTTTTTGCATCTCAGACTGCACTTCCCTAAGGATGAGAACTGCCTCTGTGAAAGCTGAACGTCTGCTTTAATGAGATGACTACTTAAATTTTTCAGCATGTTTACCTAGGAGCTTAATCTTTGTACAGTTCTCTCATTCAGGTTTGCAGAGCAGAGTGTAAAGCGATGTATAAATCTAGGGCTTTGAGAACATCTTCCTTGACCCCAGGCAAAAATAAGTATGTATTACCACCAAGTACTTAGACTTCTAAAGCTTTTGAAAGTTTTACCAGGTACTCATTTGCACTGTATAAAAGTAAAAAACATCTAGTTCAAAAGGTTTTTTTTTAAATTGCCCGAAGATTACTCAGGAATTAGATGACCTTTGAACTGTTCCATTTTCTCACACTGGCTCATTTTTCCATTACCAAAAATCACTTCATTCACCAGACTAAAGATCAGAGCATATAGATACAGAAGAGGAGCCAGGGCAGAGTACAACTAGAAAATTAAAGTCAGAATGGAAATCTGCTGCCTTTGATGCCATCAATATCCAGCTGAATGGCTCTTAAAATATGGATTCTGAATCTAATTGCAGGTGAGAGCATCTTCTTGGCCAGAAGAAGTAAAAAAAGAAAAAAAAAAGCTGTGGATGCTCTGAGCATTTCCTTCAAAGGCAGGTAGCTCAGCTCAAGCTGAATTGCTGCACCTGGAATTCAAAAAAAAAGTCATAACCAATATAGTCCCAGCATGTAATATCTTCCGCTGGCTCCTTAATTGCTCTCCTGCTTCAATCTCTTCCCTAAGGGAAGGAAGAAGGAGAAAAAAGAGCAAAAATGCCTTCTAAAAACCCTCAGGGTTTGTTCTTTTGAGCTGGCATCATTGGGCTACACTGTTATGCTATGTAAAGGATTTTTCAATTATCATTTGTTGGTCTAAAATCCCGTAGAAGTGTCTGACTTTAGGTTGCAGAAGGTGCCAAGGCTCCCTCAGCTGAAACATGGAGATTTACAGGAGGAGCAAGCCTGTCCTGGGTTTACCTGCTACGCTGTGCGCTTGGAGCCCTGCAGTTCGTTAGGAACTGGAAGAACGTCCACTCACTATGTTGGGGACAAACCGAAGCCCCCTACACAGGGCAAAGTTTTCAGCCACAGATACACATTTTACAACTTTATTACTTTTTTTTTTTTGGTAAAATCAGCAAGGTCTGGAAAACAAAAAACCTGCCTCTATTGGGACTGCAGTAGAATGAAAGGTGTTTTCAAAGAGTGAAGAAGAAAATCTTCCACAGATGTCCAGCTCCACACACAGAAACAAGACATTTTTGGCATAGTGAATTCTCCTGCATGGAAAAAGATCTTTGTTTTCAGATTACAGTGTAATTAAGTATTGGATTCTAATTCAAATACATAGGATATTAAAAAAAATCACTAGTCCTATACAGTTACTATGTTTAAACAACACCGTTTTTGACACTAACATTAAATAACTATTTTGACTTGATCACAGCAGCAAGACTTAGTGGTCTGGACACATCATAGCTGAAGGTTTCCTGTTACCTGCCACACACTAGCAATATTTTTTATTTCAGTATACCAATGAAAATACAGTTATACAGATCAAGTATGTAATGCTGGGCACCATAAACACACACAATTTTTCTTTAAATCATTCGTAACTTAAATCAGTGGCCTAAACATTTCAGCAGAATTAAAAATGCTCATTGACTTTTTTTGTAATGGTTTTCTTGTTAAAAATGCTTTTCATTAAGCAGCTACTGGTTCAGCATCATTTAGGGCAAAATGGGATTTTAAGCTGATTTTCTTTTCATACAACTTGTATTGCTACTAGTAATACCTTTGTAACATGCAGCAGCTTAAGTATATGCAAATTCAAAAGCTGTTTAGGTAGCACATAATGAAGATTCAAATTACAAAATCAGGTTACAGCAGCAATCCAAAAGAATGCCCAAAACACCTTGCTCTGTGAAACACAAGTACTGAATATTAAGAATAAAATAAATAATCAAACGTGAGCCTGTCCATAAGCATTGCAACTATAGCTGTAAGATAAAGGATGTTTTGCATTGGGGGTAAAAATACCCTAAACATTCAGAAAGAGAACTTTCATTAATTGTACTAAGTGATAACTTATCTTGTTATAAGGCTACTCAGAGTAGCATCATTTTCATTTTGTTATTTCAAGGTCAGCTTATCTTAATTTATTACTTTCAACATACTCCTTGTTCTTTGAAGACAACTATATTACAGATAAAATATTTTACCTGACTCTCTGTATTTCAAGTTCATAAAAATATTTTCAAAGTTCTCACAGGTGAAACAGAAAAACAGTGTAGAATTCTTCAAGAAAACCCTTACAGGGGTGCCACACAAGAACGTATGCATTCCTAATTTAAGTCACTTATGTCTGAAAATAACTTGGGATATTCACAGAATATTCTGCTTGGGTTATTCATGGAAAACTCTGCTTGCTCAAACACCTTCATTAGTTACAGTTGAAAGATTTGATGGCTACTCCTGCAGAAAGAAATTTTGCTAGCTTTTACTACCTGATTCCCAATTTAATTTGTACTGGATTGCTAGGGAGAAAGGGAATTTTATCCAGTTCAAAATCCTTATTTAGTTGCTAAAAGCACTTAAGGTTAAAAAAGCTTTTTTTTGTGAATGGTAATTAGTACTTTATGAAGGAGCAACTTTCATTTAGGAAACAACAAACAATAAAATATTAGGAATCTTTTAGCTCCCTCTGCTGCCCTAATCCTTCAATAAGCCTTTTTCTGAAGTCTGCCAAAAGGGCACCAAACAACTAAACGCTCCGTTATTCTCTGCAAGAAACGCAAGGCGTATTTAGCATGTCTAGTACTAATACCCAGTATGCATAAAGAAAACCATATGTAGTACTATGTGATTTACAAATCGCACATTTTATTACTCAATTTATTTCTCTGATATATGCAGCAAATAAGACAGCAACCAACATCTTCAAATTTGGAGGCCAATTAAGAAAATTGACTGCTAGTTTTTCCAAATAACTTAACAACTGTAATTGCCACAAGTAAGAAGGAGTTAAAAGTACTCACCACCCGGAAACATTTATTCCTATTTCCTTTTATTTACAGATCAGATTATGCACTACATACCCCATCTCAGTAAAACTCATTTTTTTAAATACAGGCAAAACCCAAGCATTGCCAAAATACGCCATTTCTCTCTCAGTAATGCACAGAGAACTTGCCTTAACTGCCTAATTTCACAACCACAATGGCTCAAATCACAGTTTCTACAAGTCAGGCTCCATCAGTGGTCAAGAAATAACACTTGAAAACATTTTACTTGTTAAGGAGGAGCTAGGGTATTAAATGCCCAGCAAAATCAGCAAGGAGAATGTTTTTTAAGCTTTAAGTCACTCTGTATTTCAAGATTTCTTTGTACTTTTGGAAACAAGAAAATCCAATTCATACCTGCTTTTTTCTTTGCGTTCCTCCCAGACCCACTGATGTGCCATATCAGCTATGAAGTTAAGAGTCTTCTCATGAAACGTAACACTATATAGCACCACAAGCAGAAAAAGATGCTTTATAAACACAGATAACCCTTGGTCTGCTTTCTTACAGGCAAGGGAAGTCTAGATCATACCCTTGAAAAGAAACTATTCCTTTATCGTGCACTTTTACTGTCCTTCAAAGAGCCCAACACTTGGTTATTTGCCAGTAATTGGAGTTTCCCAAAGAAAGGCTGTCCTTCATAAGAGCAAAAGATGAGAGATTTTATCTGAGATTTCAGAAACTCATCCCATTAATATGCACTTTCTTTTCTAATTTATGATCCTGATCAACTCTTCCTCTTTGCTTAGGTAATAAAGCAGCCCTGGTAAAATAGCTAAAATACATTTTCAAGTTTTCTTTGGACAGTTGTAAAAAGGAAGAGGCAACCCGTGCATAAAGAATAACCCTCAGGTGTATGCCGATGCTTCACCGAAAGAAAAAGGGCTGGCAATGAGGATTGAGCAGCTCTGATGTGTGCAAGGGTGCTTTTCTCTTCCTCAAAGAGGGAAGGAGGAAAACAGATAACCTCTGTCTGGGAGCATGTAGTGTCTTTACAGACTTGCTGAACCTACGTACCACCCTACAGTCTTTTCTACAAGCGTCACATAGAAGATGTTCTGGAAAGCAGTCTTTGGTTTCAAGCAATCACCAAACTGAATAAATTCACTTTTGCAATTTTGCAGTTACATTTCCAGTGCTGAGTTGTAGTTTTTTGATCACTAATACCTGTGTAAACAAACGAGAAAAAATATACTTGGAGAAATCCTTTTTCTCCTTCTCCCAGTTCCACTGGTGTCCATCAGCTCGCCCCTTTAAACAGGACAGAAGCAGAGTCTGCTAAAGCTTGCAAGCCAGCTAGAAGCAGTGGCTGTCTGAGCACTATACATATTATACAATGTATTTGGAGGAAATTCACTCTGTTGTGTTCAAGCCCATTCACAGAAAATTCAGAGAAAACATAAGTTTTTTCATGCTACAGCCACCCTCTGCTGCCTTCCAATTTCATCTATTAGCTCCCAGCAAATTCAGCATAGCTCGCCAGGTCAGACACCCCCAAGGTAACTTCCAAGGAACGGTCAGTATAATATACACATGTTTAATTAAAGATTTGTAGAATATAAGCAAATATACAGCATTGTTTACAGCTTTGTTACAATATAAAGTAAAATAATACCTTAATTAGAGCTAAGGACTTTTATAAATGCCAGAAACATTTAGAATTTTTCAAATTACCCAGAAAATGAACACATTTAATTTTTTGCACTGTGACACTTCCAACTGTTCTGCCAAATGTATACTACTATAATTATGCTTTGCAATCACCAGCTTCACCGGAGAGGGGGACAAAGAACAATATAATCAGTAACTAATCAATCTTTCACATGCCTTGATACTATTCATCTTTGAGGAAAAATTTCTAAAGTTATTTTATAAATTGCAAAGTAAAATTTAAACATAAGCATCTCAGACTGCGTAGAATCATGTCTTTATGCCTAGGTATAATTCCCAGCTACCGGTGGAAGTTAAAGACCAGAATTTAACATCTGGCTTTTTCAAGGCACAGTCAGCTTTTGTCATTTAAGTACATGTCAATTAATAAAACTGTATAAGCTGCAATGACAAAGCATGTTTTTAATACCACCCTTTTGAGATGATATGCGCAAGAACATAGCAGACTACTGAAATGTGCAAGAATATATACTTGAAAACAGCTTCGGGACTAAAAGCAAATATTCAATTTCATATTTAAGAACCCACTGAAGGGAATCAAAGGCACCTAAGAGATAAAATTACTTACTCAGCTTCATTAAAAGAGAACTAATTGCTCCCACAGTAATAGAATCAGATTTTTTTTTCCCCCATTGAGTATTAACTGAAATTTAGTAGTCCTTTTGCCATACTATCATTAACTCACAAGATAATAGTAAACCCGGTGATGCCAGTTCGATTTGTTCCTTAATTTGCATGATTAGTTACTATAAGCAAGTGTGCAAATTGCCCAAAGCCACGGGAAAGCAGTTCAACTCAAAGAACATTTTTCGCGTGCAGTTACCTAACTTGCAGGAGCGTTTGGGGCGACCCATTAGCACCAGAGAAAGCCGCCCGCAACTCAGCGCACGTGTTCATAGCCAGGAACATTTCGCTTCGAGAGTCAGGCCCATGTCACTGCGTTTTCAGAAGCTGAATTTCAACTCTATCATCCCCCCACCTCAAACAATAAAGATTAATGAAATACTGTGTGTCACACCCAGCCGGACACCGGCATCTCTTTCTGGATATAGTAATGTATTAATGTCTGCTCATCACAAGTTTGCATGCTAAACAATTTACGAGAAAAAAAAATAGATATAACAGCAATTAGTGGTAAATCATTGTAACCTGTTCAAGTGGAACTTGCAATAAAAAGAAAAAGTGTATTAAAAATAATTCTCTTTTGAGGAAAAAGGTTGAGAGAAGAAAGCTGTAGAGGAACTGATGAACAAAAAAGTTGACAGAGAAGGTGCACCAGCTTTTGTAGCTATACATCTCCTGAGCTTTGTAAAACATTATTCATATTTCAAAATATATAACATTTAGGTTGTATTATGGAAGGTACATATATCAGAGAACAATTCTGCGTATTTAATTTTTAAACCTGAACAGGACCATACATAGAGAAAAGCCTTTTTAAAAACAAACAACGCTCCCAGTTCTTGTCCCATCGCATACATTACACAGTGGCAGAGACAGTGATTCAAAAACAGCGGTCAGAGATATGTTTACAAACCTCAAAGAGCATTTGGAAATTTGAGCAGAGACACTCAAGAACAGAATACAGCTTGACATTTTAAAAAGATAACCATTCTGTAACCATAATAAAAAAACTTTAACTGTTTTTTCATAGCCATTTTTTCACCCCCTTTCCTCTCATCTTCTGCCCAGGCTGCCCACCCTATTTTTCCAGCACAGCTATTTGATTAGCACATGCTGAATTAAGAAGCTGAGATGGGTTTAAAAACAAACAGAAAAAAGCTTCCCCTCCCCACCCCCCCACATTATTTTTCATCTGGATCAATGCCCTGCACTGCACGGCTGCACAAACCGATCTGACCACCGGGATGGCGCGAACAGCGCAGGGGTGGGAAAAACAAGCCAGAGAAAAGGGGCCGATGAAACAGCGTCACTAAATGCCAACACGCAGCCCGGGGGGAGCCACTGCCTCAAAGAGCCCTGGGGCTAACGGCCGTCAGCCCTGTCCCTGCTGCCGTTCCTTCCCGCACCGTCACCGACTGCTTCTTTCGAACCCTCCAGACCATCAGTACGACAAGCCTAAAAGGCAGCTGAGATTCCTCAAAGCGGGCTGCGCAGATCCCTCCAGCTGCTCGCTGCCACCCCAAGGGCCAGCTTCCTCCAGCCTCCCTCAGCCCCGACCCCCCAAGGTCGCCGGTTCAGCTCACTAACGCCAAAAAAAAAAAAAGAATAAAAAATTGACTTCTCCGTCAAGATAACATTTTTTTATTGGGGGGACAGACAGAGACCCTGCAATGAGGACCTACGACCTAAACCCTGAGGCCAGGGAGAGGGAGAGCAGGACCATGCCTTCCAGCAACAGTCCACCCCTGGGTCATTCCAGCTGATGCTATTGCAGAGCTGCCTGGAAAGAGGGGCACTCTTCCTTCCTCATCCTCAGCAGCAAATCCCCCTGGTTTTTGTGCAGGGATTAGTCTTCAGTGAGCTGATTCAACCAACCACTTGTCCGACCGATCCAGGAGTGACAGAAAGGAACGGTTGGGATCAGGCAAGCGGGGGAGTGAGGGAGGGCTTGGCCACTTTTTAGTAGAGACTTACAGTTGGATTAATCATCTAAAGCAAATGTGAAACTGCACCCTTTGATACGTTGATGAATGTCTTTCTCTGGCAATGCCAGGGTAAACTGTCCCTGAGTCTCTCACTCCCCCTCTCGAACTTCAATGCAGCTTTTTGTCAGCTGAACAGTGACCTGGACTGAGGAATGCACCTAAATGGAAAATAATCCAACAAAAAGGTTCATTTTTAATGCAAATCATTTTCTCCACTATCTCATTATATGGTTACACTAACAATACTGGCACATACAGAGGGAAGAAAAATGGGACAGAAATAAGCTGCCAGAAACTGCTCACACTAACACAATTCCTAGAAAAAAAATCTAAAAACTAAGGCCTAGGAGCAAGTGTTTCAACTGGAGTTTACTACTTCAGCATTAGACGTGAAGAAAAGACCATGTGCCCAAAAGCCTGTATGCTTTTCACAGTTGTATCAAAACTAATCTAGTAAAGAAGTTATCTATTCCCCTACAGATCTTACCTTTTAAGGAGTAGTTAAGCTTTTTAATACAAAAATTCATACAGCCCTAATCATTCATGCACATTTTCTAAAAACAGTACACCTTATCCCTCACCCTATTCTCACGCCAAATCAAAAAGAAAATGAACGCAGAGTATCAGGAATCAACAGCTCAGTCATTTGTGGCTCAAGGTAAAATGACTGACCCAACTGACCGCAGCCCTTCCACTAGAATTCAGGCTATTTTTATTAATATGCATTAAAGTTCTAGGGTCTTCCAGTTGGATTTTTGTTTTCAATTTCCTTCCTAGGATCTGATACAGTGTCTTAAATCAATCTATATGAAGTAAATAAAGCTTAGAGACAGATCCTAGAGAGCATCACCTGGCCTTCTGATCCTTTTGTGGTTGGTATTCTACAAGAAACCGCAGTCTTTTGCAACATTTGGGTAGAATGTTGTAAAATGCCGAGCTGAAAGCGTACTTACTTTATAATAGCACATTAGAGTTCAAGCACTAGTTGCTTTTATTTGTCTAGATCTGTTTTCCTCTAAAACCAGCATTTGTGCACAGTTAATATAACCTCAACAGGAATTACGACTCAATTAAAAATAAATGTAATGACCAAAAAAAAAAAAAAGGTTCCAGTCTCTAGAAATATCATCAATTCATGAAGTTAATTAATGCAATAAAAATTATAAATGGAAGCATCTAACCTTCAAATATACGATCCAGACGCTGCCGCTTCACTTTGTGTTTGTCCATTAGAGACATAAGAGAGGAAGCTCAAAGAACGTCTCCGCACAGTTTGATGATGGACTTCAAGGCAGCCACAACTCAGAAATATCTACTTTTTTCTCTAAACTTATTTTCACCTGTGAACAAAAGGATAAACCTCTTAAACTTTAAAATACAGATTTTTCACTTCATTGCAGAATTGACAATCTATATATAGTTTAAACAAGTGAGAAAACATGCAAAGTTCTTAAACATACTGGATAACTTGGTGTTTCGCAACAAGCTGCCTCTGCCTCCTAAAACATGGAAAGATGCAAAGTAAAAGAGCACAGCTCAAAATACTCAGGATAAGAAATGCTTGCAAAGGCAGCTGCTGTTTTCTGCCTTTCAACTCTCAAATACTTCTTCCCCCTTTCCTTGAACACCCAGCCAAGGCAGGTAAATTATTTTTGTTTACCTCGCTCAGGCACAGGGACACGATTCCCAGCCAGTGCCAGAAATATAACTACCTGGAACGACACCACATACATACATAATGCTTGCAACAGTTGACAAAATACTCTTCTCATTCTTAACTTTTAATCTTTCAAAGAGAAAATAAATCAGAGTTCGATACAGGGGAGTTTAAGGAAGAATTCAAGGGGCAAATAAGAGAGGAAATGCATCCCAGTGACAACGCAGAATGCCAACATCTATATCACCTAACTGGCATTTAAAACAGCTTTATGCATGACTAGGCAGGCTCTTTGGCAGCAAATACAGCTAAGCACTTTTCAAATACTGTGTAGCCGGGCAAGACAGCGTAAGGGTATTGCAACAAGCCGTCCGCGTTTTCAGCCAAACCACTGAGAAGTGGGAAGGGGGGATGGGAAGAGAAGGATGAAAAATATCTTTATGCAAATCTAATCAACACAGTAGATTGCATGAAATGCACATGAGCAAATAAATCGGGGAACGCTAAGTATATAGAGCCTTTAAAAAGCATAATCAGAACATCGCTTTTATTCTCCTTTAAATATCTGATAGACTTTCAGAACCGAGCTCACAAAACACTATACTACAATCACAGCGCACATTAAAACAAGCCAAATAATCAACTTCCCCGTTTCTTTTCATTACTGCCCCAAAGCTTTCAACACCAGTGGGTAGCATTAGATGGCCTTACAAATGATTGAACATGGTAATCTGCTTGTTTCTTTGCAGGTTACGAAGATTCATGTGCGCAGAGTGAAACGATCAAGTAAAATACTCAAAATACCAAGAATTGCACATTTGCATTAAAATAGGTATCTTTATCAGCACTACTCGGCACATTTGGATTTAAAAAACTCTTTTCTGTGTGTTTATTTTCATTTAAAAATGTAGATAATGTGCAACAGTCATCAAGATTTTACTTCATCACTTTATTCATCTTCGCCCTCCTGTTCACATTCCTTCCACCTCTTTTTCTTCATCCTTGAATTGGAGATTCCTATGTGGTTTTCAGCAATGCCCGAGTCCAACTTAATGCAACTCTCCACCATAAACAGGAAGAAAAAAATGACGAAGAACAAAGCCCATTTCTCCCCTTTACACAAAGAAAAAGAATGCTGCCATTTGCAAAATTTTCAATTAGATTTCCCAACACTGATTGTTTCAATATACAATATTCTTCAGTAATGGCTGTGGCCCTGCTACAAGATTACACAAGCATTACACCAAATCTAACATATATTTTCAAACCTTAAAAGCTAGTCATAGCTACCCGCCTTTCTTTAACCCAACACCCCCAACTAGTATGTAGGCTCAATCCTAAACTTATGTTTATCCCCATCACTTCTATTTTATAATCTAGTTCTTCAATAGTCACATGCAAAAATCTAGAGGATAAGGAACAAAAACTAGAATATACCGAACATTTCAATTGCCTGTCTTGGTTTAAAGGTTTTATGGCTTATTTAACGTCCCATGTTGTAGAAACATATATGCCTGCTGTCCTCCTTGCACTCCGCTTTATGTATCCCTTCAGCAAAAGATTTTTCCACTATAGTCACTCTGTGTACGAAGCTGGATGACAGCTGTAAAAAACAGACCATCTGTAACTATTGACCTACCACTGAAAGTGTCACCAGATGTTTTCTATCTGTCTACAGTAGCTTCAAAGAAAACCATATAAATCAAGCCTTTTTTAAAAATATTCTTTAAAATATTGACTCATTTGTTTTTATTCATAGCAAGTTGTCATAAGTTTCAGAAAACATTTCTGAGAAAAAATTAAATTAACATGTTAACACAGTTCTAATTTTAACCCGCATACAGTTTTATTATACTTTATGTTCTAACACAAAGAGAAGATGATGATATGGGAAGCATTTCCCAGCAAAACAAAAGCCTTATAATTATGGGAGCATTAGTTACTGCAATTACTAAACTACAACATGAATAATTGTATTTGAGAAATTCACTAAAAATACAAGCACGCTGCCTAATGAATTACGAATCAGAACACAAAATACCAAACAGTATTTAAGAGTAGACTTCTGTAGTTCAATGTTTTGAGATAAAGTGAGAATCTAAATGATTTAAGGAAATATACTGCTTACTGTACATCAAGAGTTTGCTACAAAGCCATTTGAGATACCGTCACCATACAGAACCCTTTTGGGCAGTACAATTTTTAGATTAAAATATATGCTGTTGGAAGGGAATATTAAGAGTTTTTTATTTAATTTTAACAAGTGATTCCAGTTTTGAACATTGTTTTTTAATAAGACATGGCTCTGGGTATTGCGATCTAGCACATTTAGCCCTTTATTGAGAGAGGTTTACTCTAAGACTTCAAGAAATAAGAAAAAGAGAGAAGATCTCCATTCAAAATATTTATACGACAGTGACCAAATCCTACACGCTAAAATAGGAATGATAATTAAGAAAACAATTTTGAATTCAGTTTTCAAAATAGGTAACATGGGTAATGGAGTAAAGGATAAACATAAGCTGTGAGTGAGAAGATTTCAAAGAAAGATCCATTCAAAGCCCACGATCTTTTCTCTGAAGAAAGAGGATGAAAAGGAAGCAAATGATAACAAATAAATAATAAGAAAAGCAAACCAGTAGGCTAATTATGCAATTATATATATAATCTAAAATTATAAAATTATATACATATCTCTACCTATGAGACAAACTCCAAGTTACTAGGACAGAAAGCCCACCAAACACTAAGGCTGCAGCATAGTAGCGCAGGACCATTTCCTTCACATCAGTCTAATGGGAGAATTTTAAGCAGAACAGATCACATTTCCACTAAATTTGAACAGGTGGCAAAAGCCTACACCTATCAGAGAAATTCCAAACTACGTCATACATAACCACTGATTAGATAGGCCACTCAAAAAGATTTGGCATATTAGCTCTTCTGGGCATAGGCTTTTACCTATACAACTAGAAAAGGCAAAATACCAATTGCTACCTCTGCCTTGTTGTTATCACCTTCCTTTACATGAAAGGTCACCCAAGCAAGATGATGAAGAATAAGAAAACCAAAGCATAAAAGAAATTCACAGCACAGACTGGTAGATCATTAACACATGAGGTCATGAAGCTTCATGTTACCTTTGGGAACCTCAACTTTCATTTGTCTAATATATGCTGCTTGGTTTGAAACTACACAAAGGTACTGCAAATTTTTTATTTCTACTGTTGACTTTCAACAGGTATAAAATAAGAATATTGTAAGAAAACCTGTAAGTGAGTTTATATTCCATATTCCATCACTATTAGTTTTTGATGGCTTCAAAAATTACAACACATTTCCAAGACAACCAACTCAATCTTTGCTTTTCTTTCCCTCTCCCCTCCCAATTGTTTTAAATTATTTTATCAATAAAATCCCTATTTCCTGTGACTTCTCACAAGCCTGGAAAGGGCCATTCTGCACAGCCCTGGAGAAAACAAGTAAATATAACAAAAATGTTGTTACTCTTGTTATAAATATTTAAATTACCCTAAATAATTTGGCAGTAACTCTCGATTTCAGGTAGTAAGCAGATTCCCAAGATAACAAAGGTCAACCCTACCTAACATGTCATGGGAGAAGACCTGAGGTGCTTGGTGGCCTGGATGGTGCGTTCATGAGAACTTGGGTTGCTCACCAAGTAGAATGACATCTTAGGTCAGCTGCAGCATTTTTTTTTGCTACTACGACAACTAGAACAGGACCAGTGTTGCGACTGTATTACCACCAATATTAAAACCACATCTCATCTCTTCACCTGAACAGGTGAAAAACAGAAAACAGTTTTTTAATGAGATGTTTCCACATCCATAATCAGTGGAATGACCAGAAGGACTGTCAGGATGGACACCATCTTCATGGCTGGAAGTCAGATGTTAGCAGCAATGGAGATATTCCACGCCCCAGATGGTTCCCCAGCTTGTCCAGTTAAAAAGAGGGATCAAACCTGTCCAAATTCAAACAATACATTCTGGAATTTTGAAATCCATTTTATGAACTTCATTCTTTCCCAAGGCATAATGTAGCAGTCTTTCTGCAAATCTAACTCAATGCACTACCCACAAAGAAGAATTACTCAACCTATAAAAATTTTTACTTAAATCGTTGATGTTCCTTAGAGCACGACTATTACTACTTATTAGACATTTCAAGAATACCAAATTAAACAAAGGATATAAAAGAACCTCAAATGAGAAGAGAAAGAGTACAAAAATGTTTGCATGCTTCTTTAAAATGCAGCAATATTAACACTGCTACAACAATAGAATATCATATTCTGAAGTTTTGCAGGACACCATTTGTTCTTAGACTTATTGCACGATGCTATCTTCTATGGAAGCAGAGACTTCTGCTGAAACTTACTGCAGTATAAAACCATCACATCACTTACATTGTACTGAAAATTTCTCTTGCACAGGTTTAAAATGCCTTTAAGAAAAAGGTGTGGCACAATGAACAGAACAAGAGATTCATTGCCAGAAGAGAAAAGTTTAAAATCAGACTTTCTGTGAAAAAACTGGAGGGAAGTAATTCCATCTTGTCTTATAAAAATTAATACTGAAAGAAGAAGAAAATATATATGTTGACCTGTCAGATAAATTGTCTTGCCATTACACATGGTTAAGCCACTTTGCCTTACCATTAGATGTCAGTACAGTCTAAGAGAAGCTGTATAGGGAGCTTCCAAGATCAATAAATTAATCACAAAAGCAAAAAGACTTCTGAAGTGAGTCAAAAAGAATGTTAGACACTATCAAGAAAGGACCAAAAAACCAAAACATTATAATGGCTTTACCTAAATCATTACCTAAATGCCTTTCAAAAAAGATGGAAGAAAACCAAAAAACAAAAATGCGTCAGCACAGGCGATAAGTATGGAATAGCTTGCTTAAGAGAAGAAAAGCAAATGCACTAGTACTCCCCAGCTTGAAAAGGACACTATGTGGAATATGACAAATGCGTATAAAATCTGCACTGTGTTTCAACTCAATAATTCAGTAAGCCAGCATATTAAAAAGAACAGGAAGCTTTTTCAGAGTACTGTATGTAATTAAATTGTGAAATTTGGTGTCACAGGTACCGCAGATGCCAAAACTGTAAGTGGTTTTTAAAAGGAATTGGACAAATTTATGGAAGATAAAAGCCATCAGTGGCCATTGATAATGCCGGCCAAAACGCAAACCCAGATCAGAAATCCATAAGCAGAAAAAAGCAAGAAAATACCAGTGCACGCTTGCTTTCTTCTCATACATAGCAACTGCCATGCTACGCTATGCTGTCCAAAGTGTCTGTTTAGCCCAGCATCCAACAGTTGCCATGAGGGGGGATACTTCAGGAAGAGCAAGAGCAGAACAAACATGATACTTTCCTTAAGCACCTGCTAGTGGCCACTGTTGGAGACAGGAACTGGACTATGGGGACGTGCAGTCCATTCTGGTACACGGACACACCTTACATTCTTAGGCAATGCAGAGATATGCTGCAAAAATGGATAGGTCCATATGCAAAAGCTGAGGTCCACAACTCACAGAGACACGCAGAATAACAGCTAAAGATGAAATAAGTTAGTACTGTTATACCTAAAAGACACTGCTGGAATCAAACTGACAGTCACTCTTTAATATAGATCATAAGACATCCGGAAAATTACTGTGATTAAAAAATTTTCAGGGATGTAGACTCCACCATAGTACACAGTAAACTGTTCCTATAGTAAATTACTTCTATTACTGGTCACTTTTGCTTGCCAGTTTAGCTTAAACTTCCAGTCATCAGATTTTCTTACAGCTTTGTCTGGCAGGTGGAAGAACCCCATTACATTCTCTACATAGGGACTTCGCTATCACCAAGTCATCCCTTGATCTTCTATTTAAGGAAGAGACCAAGCTCCTTGATATTCTCCCAGAAAGTCACATTTACGACCCTGAATTGTGTCAAGCCTTCTTTGCATCCCTAAATTCAACAGCAGGTCACCACACTACCGGTCTGCAGGCCCAAGAACAAGACAAAACCTTGCAACAGCAGTTACATCAGCGTCCAGTGCAGAAGAACCATTACCATGCTCTCTAATAGTCCTCTCTGCATGTTCTAGGAGCAGACCTAAGCCCAAAAGACTTAGCACTGCGAGGCTCTGTTCAGCTGGCTACTCATCGCTAGTGCAAACAAAGATACTGTTTCTTAGATGGACTTCTCCAGCTTGCCTGGCTGGCAGTCTCCGATTCCGTATTTATGAGCTAAAATTTGAAAATACAATTCAACAGAGCACAACTTATCAAAGCAGCCTTGATTGCTCTGCAGCACCACCACTTTTTCTTTTCCTTCTTTTTACCGCATCAGGAGTTCTTAGTTTGTTAATCAATAAAGGCTTTTTTTCCCCTGTTGATAAAAATGTTCAAAACAAGGCCAAGAACACACTTTGTCAGCAGCCCATTAAAAACAAAGCTTACAGGTTCCAGGTCTACCATTTACTATTTTTTAATGTGCTTGACATATAATTTTTTTTTGTATTATTCTACATTCCCCATCAAATTACTTTAGAACAAAAGAAAACGTCTTCCAAAAGGCAGTGTGCTATTTGACAATCATAAGCACTTATTTTTATGGCCTACGATGTTAAATGGCCTTTTTGATCAGGAATATGGTGAAAACATGGAAGAGGTTGTGATCATAATTCTGCCATTATAAGCTTTTTATGAGATATTTATCATCACCATAAGGTTTTATTTCCAAAGCTTTTTTTTCCTAGTAGCATTCTCTCTCAATTATAGGTCTGTCCACAAGCCAAAAATTACTCACTACTTAAAATGTATTACTGCAGATGTGTGTGACTACGGACAGATGGGAAGCATCTCTGCTATCTCAGATTTCTAGGTCACAAACAAAACTTTATTTAGAAGCCCAAACACTCATAAGAAAATCAGAAAAGGCTACTTGTCTGAGACACCTACATATGAAGTAAAAATGAAATGACGTCTTGAAAGTTGAAAAAAAAACCAACAAAACACATTCATTGGTACTTAAGCAATATTACAAATATGGCTCTCATCAATCAGTATTTCTAAAAACCTTATTTCAGATATTCAGAACTAGCTTCCGCCGAAGGAACGGCACTGGAAAAAGCCTTAACCTTACTGCTAAACAGATTTGAAAGAAATTAAAATTCTGAGACTGATGTGAACTTTCTCATACTCTAAGAGCACGATTCACTCTCATCTCGCAGCCTGGCGTTTGCCTCTTACTCCCAGACCTGAGATATCCTACCTAGCCTGGGCGTTCTTCATGTCATTCATCGCTGGCTTTGTTTGCAAGGCACATCCCAGCGCACAGCGATACTGCGATACATAATGTTTTTACAAAGTACTTTAAAATTCCCAGAAGAAAACCATTAACAAATGTCAAATAAGTGGGATCTTAGATCAGTGTTAATCACTTCTATATTTTTTTGAAGTCTGAAGTGAAAGCAAATTACGCTGAAAGATCAATCTCCACTCAATTTTTTCTGAGCAGGCTGAAGAGCCAGAAGGTTCCCTCCCTTCCGGGGAGGTGGAGGAAAGAGGCAAACGGGAACGGTACAAACAAGCTCAATAAAATCTCAGCAATTCTGAAAGACAACGGCAGTGAAACTGAACTTCCTCCACAGGAAATAATTTCAAACATTAAACTTCCATGATTTGAACAAAACTCCAAATTAAATACTATATATATTTAATATTTTAATGTACCTGGGAAAGCATAACAGGATGCAAGGAATTAGTCATAGCTTATGACAAGAAAAAGGCTAATGCCTCAGTTAATGAATTCTCTGCAAAAGGAAACAATTACTGGTGTATTTTTATGAATCAGCTTTACTAGAAAGGATGGGAACCAGCAGGGAGAAAAGATTAGTTTTAACCTTTCACTGATTTATTGCCTCTTAATTCTTTTCTCCAAGACAGACACAAACCCACATATGCACATACTGGACACAACCCTCCCACACATGGATTGTGCGTATAGCATATATATTAAACCTACTTTTCTGCCACTGGATCTCCCACTATCAGAAGAATCCCATGGATATCCAAGGCACTGTGCTTTATAGATTAAAACTACCAACTAAAAAACCATGTTTGCTCAGTGGAAAAGGAACAGAGTAGAAAAGAAAGGAGCTACATTCTGAAAATGGGTAAGAAATCAAGCCTAAAGACATGGAGTTAAGCTAGTTGAGGTTAGTAGAAGTTAGAAAAAGAACCGTGAGGGCCTGTTTTGGTTCCCCTGCTGCCCCCTCTGCCCCCAGGCCCAGCATGTGTATTCGTACGCACATCAACACCCGCGCGTGCACACGTGCCTCTGAGAAAGCACGTAAGCAGCAGGAAAAACTGAAAATAGCTCTTGAGATAGAATACTCTCCTTTCCACTTGAACAGTGAAGTCAGTTTTAATTTAATACTTAATACTTTCATACTTAAATTTTACTCTTGCACCTCCAAACTGGTTTTATACCTAATAAGTAAAATTAGCGAAATATTATAAAATACAGTGAAAAATTCTTAGTGAAATAACTTTATTTGTATTAGGTAAATGCAATTCTGACATAGTATAGGTCACATTTTTAGTTTGCCCACACTGCTGGCTGGTGGCAACAAGGTACCATGAACAATATCAGGATCATAACAGTAGGCTTTTCTATACTGTCTACAAACCTTAGAAAATAAAATGGTTTTTTTAAAGCCAAAAAGCTAACACCTTGTATTTTCAATAAACCTGCAGCACTACAGCACAATATTAGGTACACCTGACATTATGTAAGGCATCTTTAAAGATGAGTATAAACTTATCTCATAATACTTTGTTTTAATTAATTACACATCAGACTTAAAAATTGGAAGTTTAATTTGATAACCAAATAACTACTGCATATGTTATCATTTTTCCTCAGTTAATGAAAAAAATAAGACATCTTCCATGACCATATTTCCACAGACTGTCTCTCTAGTTATGCTATGGTTTAAAAAAACACAGACCTAGGAAGCTCCCTAGGCTACAACTCCTCACAGGCAGAGCTAAAGATCTGCATCTTTTGTCTGGGTGAGCTACTCACTTTGCTCTCCTGATAAAACTGCAGTTGGGGGTAACATAAAATACATATGCATTTTTTAAAAATTGCCGCCCCAGTGCTGAACCATTGCCTTCTCCCAGCTTAGCGGGTAGGCGAAGACATTTGCTGGCACCTAAAAAATAATAAGATGGTGAATATCAAGTGCATTTACTCTGCATTTTCCAGGAATCAACATTAAAAAGACACCAAAATAAGCAAGTTATATCCATGACTATTAATAACATTTAGTAATAGCATTTCTACCACGTTTCTGATATCAATGGAATTATACACCTGGTACAGCTCCCTTTTAGAAGTTTTTAGGGTCAGATAAGTTCAATTTCTTTAACGAGTAGGTACATACAAATTAAGAATTAAAATAAAAAATAATTTTGTCAAGTGTAAAACTAGATATTGGCAAAATGTTCTCCCTCCTTACTAAGCACTAAAAACTTGACTGCAAACTTGCTGAGGCAAAACAGGAGACCAGAGAGATGACAAGTTCCACTTTCACTTTAAAAGTTGTACACTTCGTGTTTTAACTTACGCCATCTTCTTCAAACTTTGCACCTTTGCCTACAGTCCTATAAAGCAGATCCACGGAACAGTGTTACATTTTCTAGATTAAAATTGATTTCCAAGTATCAAAGGTATTGCTTTAAACTGTAGCCATAAAAAAAGAACCTATTAGAATACCTACTTGGAAAAACGGAAGAAAACCCTATTTAATTCTCCAGAACTACCTCAAAGTATAATTATTAGATTAGTTCCCACTGCACCTCCCTCAGCATTGGGCAGCTGTGGCTATTCCAGCCTAATCGGTATCACTGACTGTCCTTCTGTGATCAAAACTTTCACACTCTACTGGGGATATTGTTTAATTGCCAATTCTTTTCCACACATTTTGGTGTCAATCTACGTCTCCTGATATGACATTTCATTAAGAAGCTTCCAGCCAACTACACTCCCATCTCAATCACAACAGTATAGGGCATTTTCACACCTTGCTAAATTCTATAAGCAATATCCATCGCAGTTACAGGAATTGCTTGTGTAGAAGATTAATGCTAGTGGCTACAATTTTGCATCCTTTAACTCAATTAAGTTGGGGGAAACAAAATTGAAAGTACAACTGGATAGCTTCTCACGCATCAGAGATTGACAGACAATTGCACACAATACTAATATATTGTAACCAAGATTAGCTTTTCATTTTCCAAATTGATTAATTACGTTTTGTCTACATTCAGCATTTAAGCTAATCTGCTCATTTCTTTATTCAGTATTGGGAAGGCAGAAGAAGAGATAACTGGAGTCACAAGAGGCTGCTTCACTATGGAATTCTGGAAATTTTTCTTTCCAGAGAAAGACAGGAAGCAGAGTCTTTAAAATGAATTTTCCTGCCTTCTGTTCAGTTCACCACACTCAGGGGTGAGATAAGTCTCTCCTGAGGCAGAAAGGACTTTACCTAATGACATATTGGAGAGAAAAAGATTTTAGGAATCGTTATTTCTCTCTCCATTGAGCTCTAAAATGTCACAGAACAGCAGCTTGCTTGGGCTTCAAGATTCAGTTGAATGCAAAAGGGCAAAATATTTATTGTAAAAGAATTTCAAAATTTGCAGAATACAACAAACAGACAATGATGTCTTGACGCATGGTAGTCATTAAGTAGTTGTTAAAAATCTTGGAAATATTCTTCATGCCCATGTCAGAATCCAGGATTCCTACCTCATGTATAGCACAAACATGGTATAGTAGGTAGGTCCAAATGCTACAATTTATTTTATTCCAAAAAGATTTTAATGCAACTGCATTCATCACAGTACCTCAAAACCCTCCTCTAACATAACTGATCTGACTGTCAATTTTCACACAGTTTGTCTTCTGTATCTGGGAAGAAAGCTATATATTCAACACAGTATTTTTAGTTTCCTTATTTGAACATATACGATGATCTGTATTTTGTTACAGAAGAAAGTTCAAGCAAGAAGTACACTTGGTGGCTGGTCTGGAAAGTGGTAAGACTTTAACAGTCTTTAATGGAAATTCATTTCAGTCCTATGCCACACCAGAAAATAAGATGTTTGCAGTACATAGTAACTTGAAGGTTAGCTCTTCTTGATGAATTAGAATGCCCCTATGACTGAAGAGGGGAGTTGTTGACATATCCAAAAGCTCTGAACTACCTTGAGGCCAGAACATTTAACATCTTGAGGGTAAGACCAAAACCCAAAACTTAATATTCTCTCACAAACTAAGTGAAGAGACTTTAGACATGATGTAAAGAGACTGAAAGCTAGATATGGACAAAACATTCTGGGTTTCCTCAAGAAATGTGTTTCTCTATTCTGGATTTAAGCCCAGGATGAGAGAAAAGAGAAGCAGCACTGCACATCACGTGCAGCATGCAAGCAGTTAATTCACACCTAACCTTTCAGCTAAAGTGTTAACAGGCAGATGATTGTAACTGAAGCAAAAGTTATTCCTTGTAGGACTAACTGTAGAAGAGGTGTAGTGGTAGTACACTGTCTCACTATACATTCAGCATGCTCCTTCGATCTTTAACCATTTTAATGTATTGTTCTCTTGTCTGGGAGAAGCATGGCATTTATCAACTATGAGAACACCAAGCTGACACTGAGAATGAGAAGACACATCCATTCACAATCTGTCAGCGGGTCGGTCGGTAGTGCTTTACGCTTTTTCCAAGGTACAATCTGCCACAATGCCACTTCTAACAGAGACGGACAAAAAAATTACTTAAATTAGAGGAACTTCCCATTCATTTCTGATGTACTATGAGCTTCTCCAGTAATGTGAAATGAGTAATAGCTGGCTAGAATCAGAGTACCTGGAGAAACAGCAGAGTTGTACAATATGGGGTCCAAGAGGAAAAACAGCATACTTCTTCCACAAAAGAATCACTGTGCTACTTTTGATCATCAGTAGTCCAAGTTGTTCATGACTCTTCTGCCATCCAGAAATTCCTTAGATGGAGCCACAAATCTTGAGATGAGCTGTCCTTACGATAGCTAACTTAATTCCTGGTAACAACTGAGAAAGAATCATGGTAGTGAATACTGTCATCCTTCAGTTATTCACTCAGGGTTTTATAGGTTAGAACAGTCCCCTTTAAATTCCACTGAAAAAGCATTACTCCAAAAACATTACTCAAAGGTCGTTTTGACTATCAAAGTCAGAAGATCTGCAGGGATCATGCAAAAAAAAAAAAAAAGGAAAAAAAAGTCTTGCAATCTGCTTTCATAATTACAGAACCCCAGTATTTCATAGTGATTTTCCCTGCTTCAGTTCCAACATAGCCCTTGTAGCCAATTACTGCCAATTATCTCTACATGCTTTCGCTCGCCTTGTAGTAAAGGTTACTACGACAAGCAACTTCACAAATACTCAAACTGCTTTTTAAGGAGAAAATAAATTAATGTCACTTGTTAATTAAGAAATTAATGAACTTGCCAAAAACTAAAGTAATTGAAAAAGGGAAAAATTATTTCTTGCCTATTTTGTGTGAGAATCCTTCGACTTGCAATCACTTCGCTTGAGCTCAGCATTATGACCCTGAATGAGAGGTTTATCCAGCAGCAAGTCTACCAGTGTAATCGCATTTATCGACTTCAAAAAATTGTGTGCACGCACAAACTGCAAAAACAAGTCATGAAGGGATGCTTTTGAGGTAAGGTTGATGGCCATGTTTCAACTCAAGAATGTTTGCTATGCTGCAGTAAAAGTCTTTCTACAGGAAAGTTTTCAGTTACATTATTGTACAGCATTTCATAAGATGTCATCAGAAGCTGTCAACTCAGAAAGAGAAGACATACGCTACTAGAAGAGAGCATTAACTCAAAACTGCGGTAAAATACTTCACCAGTCTAAGGCACACTTAAAAGTTGTATACTAACACATACACTTAAGACCTGCCTTCACCCTTTTCTATGCAATATCACAAAGATTTAACCCCTACCAGGTAGGTCTGTACTTCTACCTGTGAAGTGCTAGTAGGCGATTAGGACTATAACTATTTTTAATTGTATAAATGACAGTGAAAAGTTAAAGAGAAGCCCTGTTATTTGTGAAATTGTTGGGAGTTAACACTTCATTGGCTAAATTAGATCTAAAATGCTCAAAATAGGTGATTGTGTTTTACTTATCACCTGGCTCCATGAACTATAAATGCTATGTATATAAGCTAGACATGATGAACTGATTTGTATTTTAAAAATTTTAATGAAAATTATACCAAAACATCACACACCAGAAAAAAAGTTCAAGTTGAGGGCTAGAGAAGCCTAAGATCACCTTTCTCCTTTGTCTGATTTTTATTTCAGCCCGTCAGTCTCTCTCTGTACTCTCCGCACGCATCCAAGTTTGTTCAATCACCTTGCTCTTGTAAACTGTTCCTAGTCAGTAAACAGTAGCAGCATATACAGCACAAACCTGGTTACACTACTACAGCGCGAAGACAAAAAGCTGGAAGAAAAAAATTAAAGGAGCTAAAAGGTACATTTCCACAGGCAGCCCTGCCACAGGGCTTCCAGGGTGAAACTTCTACAAGGGTCTCAGAAGCGGTGAAGGAACATCTCTTCTCCCTTCCCTGACCCCTGCATTAGCGTCTGTCAGATTACTAGAAACCATTTCAAAACCCAGTATTAGACCCTAAATAGCCTGACAATATTCTCCTGTCCTTCTAAAACAGAGCCGTGGAAGCAATCTGTTGATGCTCATAGGATAAGCTTCCCAGGGACAAAGTGCTTCAGTGCGTCGGTACTGTTCTGCCTGCCCAAGTTAAGCAGCTTTTCTACAACCAAATACTAAAGAATGGAGACTTCAAGGGAGATAATCCCAGCGCTCCTACTAAAGACAGGCTAGGAGATGTTAGTGCTGCACTTTTACTAAGAAACAAGGTATTTTCCTCTCGAGCTGGTACAATAGCTAATTCCCATGCTCTGCACAAAGAAGGAAAAAGTTACTAACTCTAAAAATATGTTCCACATCTCATGAAGCACTGACTCATTTTATTTGGGGAAGAGTATCAGCAATCCCTGTACAAAAAATCTCACCTGTCTAAATCCCACTCGCATGAACTGTCACTTAGGCCAAAGTAATCAGGGCAACTCATAAATACCTACACGGTTGACAGACACCAGGCCACAGGTGAAGAGCCCTGTAACAGGAACCCATGGCTGAAGGCAGTTTGCAGCAACGTTACTAAACCGTATCGGTTCAGAGTACGATTAGAGCTGCAGTGACGCCAAAACATCCTCTAAAGAGATCTCCAGACTGAAAAAAATAACTTGAAATAAAATATAAAAACATCAGAAGACAGGCTTAATCCTCAAAGCCCGTCACCGAAATATTCTGCTTCTACCTGCTGGAAGCAATGCAACACGACTGTCAAGCTGCTCTACAGAGTCAAGTTATACCACGAAAAACTCAAATTTTCTTCTCATCTTCTGTCAGAGAGGCCCGGTACATTTTTATAGGAGTTTTATAAAGGAACATGGGGCAGTCTGCCTCGCTAACTTTCTCACTGTCTCATTTGGTGCCGTTAAGAGGCAGGTAGCTATGCAGTATTCTTAGCTTTAAGCAACAAAACAGGTTTACAACCATCTTCAGCTAAAATTTTGCTTTCCACTTAGCTGAGCTGCTGCAAACTAACGCACCTCCAGCTCTGGCATGGAAAAAGTCAGGAGTGAATAATGGATTGTTCTACTGTTTTCTATTGGATTTAGATTGCAAAATTGTTGAATACTATTTTAGCACTACTTTATGCAATTTCATACAATAATATTTTCATAAAATACACAATCATTAATTGACATTGTGAAGCTTTTTGTTGCAAATCCATTTTTCAGTATAACTGCTCACTTGCCTCTACCACTTTTCCTGCACCTGATCGCAACTTCATCTGCATTTTGTTCAATTACTATTTTTCACGGAGTGAGACAAGAAATAAAGCAAGTAGCCAATAAAATAAGGCTTTGTTTTTAAAGAACTCAGAGCAAATAGACTTAAACCAAAAAGCAAATGGATGTTTACATGACTGTAGGACTTTCATATGTAAAGAACCAACAGTGTAGATGTACGTCTTATGGCCTGGTGATAAGCAGATCTCTACATTTTAATAGATGTGATTAACATGATAAATGTGATCTCTACACTTTAATTATACATATAAGAATTTTAAATCAGACAAAACCATATTTACTCTAAATAGTTATGAAAATTGGGTTACATGGAAAAACATGGGAATCAGTACACCGATTCCTGTTAACAATAGGTAAATGTTAGCCTTGTTTTGCCTGCTAGTATTATTTCTCCAGAAGTACTTCAAAGACTGCCCACAAAAGAGAAAGACCCTGGTAACCTTTTGCTGAATAGTTTTAATATAACTGAAGAACAGTTCTTTCTACATATAATTAGCTTTGAAAATGTAAGTGTCTTTTGCTTGAATAAATAAAATTAGGAATTCAACATTCCAAGACTAGTATATTAGCAATTATATTACAGTCCAAAAACAAAGAAAAAGCTGTGCTCTGAAAAATCAAGTCTTAAAATAGACCAAAAGTATATGTGCTTTTCTATCTAAATAAGAGGAGTAAAACATTGAATTCTGAATTATCTGACAATTTTACAGCAGATGGCCTAAAATATTAGTGATTCAGTTGTTGCTGGCATTTGGTCAGTTCTTTACTTGTTAATTAAGGCCCTTAATTTTGAACTAGTCTTTCCCTTTTAAATGTTATACAATCCCATCAGCCAAAAAATTAGAAAATGCATGGCCAACGATTCTATAAAGCTTGCTCTCCATTTAGTTTTGCAAGAATTTCAGTACTGGCTTATTAATAAAATTCCAGGTTGAAAAAACTTTCCTTAATCTCTGCTCCCAGGTGTTTTAATAAGGTCCAAATGTTGCCTTTGGTACGTATTGGCAGTATGCAAGGGCAGGAGACCTCAAGCCCATCCTCTTCAGTTTCCATGCAGGTGTAATCAACAGTTTAAGAACCTCAGGCCTAGGTCTCCAGCCTTTTTCTTTTCTGTGTTTCCAAAGCACATCAGAGGCAGGGTGACACAAGGCAGTGACTTCTGCTTTGCAGCAGAGACATCAACAGTGCCTTGTTCTCCAGAAGAGACCAGAGCTGGTGGGAGCTCACCCATCATTTGTACAGTGAAGCCCAGTCTATCTCCTTCAGGAAGGGTATGACTCCTTGCATGGCAGTGCTGGACCTCTAGCTCCTCTCCACCACCGCCGCTGAGGACCAAACATCTCATCTTCTCTAACTTCCCCAAGCCCACCACAGAGCTGCCCAAAGCCACTGTAGGCCACCCAGAGGAAGGCACCTATTGCACTCTCCCACCAGCATGGTCCCACGGCCTGACTTGAGAGTGGTCATGACAGGGAGCTGAAAGACTGCTGTATCACAGACCTCAAAAATATGTAAGGCCTAAATGGGCTGTACAGGAACAGGTCATTGCACTGGAAGAAACTAAGGAAAAGTGATACACCTAAAAGAGAAATTTCAGTATGACTGTTCATTATACCAAAGATCATCCTAAGTTATTTCCAAGTTATCCTCTAACTGAGGACAATCAAATGGCAGGTAGTAGCTACACAACACCACCAAAAAACCCTCTCTTCCTCTATTTCCTCAGTATTTTCTTTCCATAACTATGTTCTCTGGGTGCAAACACTTTGTCTAAATCGCTCCCTGCAAACCATTACAGTCGCACTAGTGATGAGGATGCTTCACCACCAATTCACAGTGAGAGCAATTCCTCAAACGGCTCAAAACAAACAGTTTGCTACCTGAGGCTTTGAAATCTATCTGCAAGTAGTCATACTGGCTTGCTATTGTATGATTGGCTATTTACAGACTCTAAGATTATTAGCGTATTTTTTAGAAAGCAAAAAAAAAGATTACAATGGCAGAGTTTAAATAAAAGCACTTTCTCTTCCCATTAGATGTACTTTCCTTGAAAAAGGACAAATAAGCAGTCAACCCTGATAATATATCTTTGAAGGTGAGATACAATTACTTGTGTTAATTAATACAAATGAATGTTTAAATGGGTATGAATTTTTAAAAATTACTATGGAACTATAGTTTTACCATAGCCAGAAGACGCATTTGAAAGAAACGGAAATAACTAGCTTGGAAAACTACAAAACCTTTATAATTTGCTTATTTTACAACAACTAAAGACCCAAGCACCACTCCCAAATACTGTGCAGCACTGCTCTGCTTTTAAGTATTAGGGATATTCTTCACTTCTGTAAGGGAAACACAGCAATCTTAGACCTCTTAAATACCGCAGTGTTTCACTTCATTTAAAAGTTGCACTTATTGGCAATTTAAATAAAATATTGTATCAGTAAGTACAAGGATTAACTTTTTAAAGTGCATCCTTTTAAAATAAAGGACAAATTATTTAAAAGAAGCCTTCTTGACACATTTCATTTTGATTCCTGTGTACAAGTAGTTATCTAATGTAATAACCTAATTTAGCTATGCATTTCAAGAAATCATATTGGTCAGGCTTGGCAGCGCGCAAGACCCCTGTTTCTTCCCCGCAGTTCCAAGTCAGAGCGCGGTGCTTGACGGACTCCTCCTGCCCCAGTGGTTTCCCTTGGGGCGCTGCACCGCGGAGACAGGAACAGCAAAGCACCTGCCGGTGTTCTGAAAGCTCATTATCAACTCCCTTCTCTTTCTTACGAGGCTCCTTGCTTACTAAAAGTATCAAATTGACGATATAGAACAGAATAATAAGAATCAATAAAACATCCTATTATCCTAAAAAAATGCCTATAGACGTTATGTGCAATTTCTGATGCTAAGAGTTAGGATACTTTTTATCACACATCCTAGGGATTGAAACTGCTACGGCGTAAATTAATAACGAGTCTATAAAGGTTGAATTGATACTGACATCTTGGATATTATTACTGTAAATGACAGATTAATGGATAAAGGCATGAGATCCCAAAAGTCGCCTTAGATATTTAATTACTAGGAACTTCAATCACCAATAATCATGTTAATTAGTACAGTTAAAAATCCCATAGATCAGTAAATGATTTCAAAGGAAATTTTGCCTCTAACAATGACAAGTTAAGTAATAACTTACCCCGATGCCAGCATAGAATAAATGATTTAATGATCCCCATAGAAAGTTTTATTTTACTGAGATCAATATCTGACCCCTATTACGCACTAAAAGCCATGCCTAAAACCAATTATAAGAACTATTGTTGGGTGCCTCAGTTACAAAGAAACCTCCTTCTAGATTGTCATTCCATCAAAATTAAATAGATAATATTCAAATAAATGAATCTTTTTGGCCTCTCAAGAGCAATAGCAACTATTGATATTTTAACATTTTATAAAAAAAATAAATAAATGCAAGTGTTTGGTACTCAACTTTATGGATGATTAAAAAAACAGTGCATTTTGCAGCAGTATTTCTTCCCACATGCAACAATTTATGATTACACCTAAGTGAACATCAGTGGGAATAATTCTTTTATACTGCATGTAAAAATTAAAGAAAGCACTGTGAACTTAAGATTTTACATTTTCAAAAAATGAATTTGAAAAATAATCCCCTCCCTTTCAAACTTACGTTCCATCAAATGCAACAAACTGCTATGGAAAATGAAGACGATCATAACGAAGGGAACTTTTTAAATTAACACTTCTACCTGCTCTCCACTTTTATAGAACATTTCTAGGAGTAATACAAAGCCAGAACCAGAGCTTTGCAGAAACAGAAGGTATTACTTTAAATTAAGGGAAGGCTGGAATAAATATTTTTCACCTAACTAAAAAAAAGATGGTCATCTGCCAAAATTCATCATTTTTAAACAATAAATTGCTTTTTTTAATTGTATTTGCTAGTAAAACTGGATAAGATGCATACAATGAAGCTATTATATACAACGGAGAAAAAAAGGTTAACATTTAATTGGATTATGAAATATTCCTATTCCAATTTTGCAAACTGCCTTTGCTCAGAGCACATCCCAATGATGCACCAAATACTGCTGGCAGGTGATACCAGTAGGGATTATAGTCTCGTGTCAAACTAAAAAAAAAAGGCAGTTGAACTGACAAATTATGACCTGAATGGTAGAACATTCCATTAAAAATTAAAAGCAGTATAAATAAAAAGGTTCTCAATTAAGTCACCTTACTTTGTTTGCTCTGATCTAAAAGCAGGCTGAAGTTTACTACGGATCAGCAGATGCATACTATCTTGTTAATCTAAAATAACTTTTAAATATGAGTGTAAAGGGTCTAAATCCACAGATACCCTCTTTACAAATTTCCTGATGGGCTTATGCAATAGATACTTTTAAAACCTTTACAGGCTATTTAAATCCAGAGGCATTCTAATTTGGGTATTATACCAGTCAATGCATGTGTTCATTCATATGTATCACTGGTTCAAAATTTTCAATTTTTCCTGTTCAAACATGGGACAGAAAAAAAAATACCTCCAAAAGTTAAAAACTTATACGTCTGCTTTTCAGATCAATGGTCAATCTGTACTGCTCACAGTCATGTTTCCCTTCTGTGTGCAATTCTCAATGGCTCAATTTTTCAACCAAGTTTATTTTCAGAAAAAGAAAATTAGCTTCAAGAAATGATTTGAAGAACAATTTTTAACTTCTTTAGTACTGGGCAGTGTAGATAAACTAGGACATTATTCTGAAAATACATCTGGACAACCACTATGGAAATATGTGAATAACCGAGACATTACATAATAGAAAAACATAAATAATGAACATAGAATTAATGGGGAAGTTCTCCAGTTCTACTGCAAAATTTAAATTTAAAGCAAAGGCAACTTTATAATGAATTTCAGAAAAGGTCTGTCCGTCAAGAATGCCATTAAATATTTTCAAGTTTTTTTAAGGGACAAAAAGTAGGAAAAAAGCATCCATATAAAATAACTTCATGGAAGATTAATTGTTGTGCCTTTCTTTTAATGATGTAATCTGGACAGCTCGCTCTCATATGCTACTTTATAACTACCAAGGAAAAAAGTATAGGATCACTAAACAGAGAAGTTAAAGATTAATTTCTCAGTTAGAAGTTTCTACAATTAAAAGTGGTGGACAGAACAGATTAACTAGGAAGAGGAGAAATCTAGACTCTCTCTAGTATATCAAGTATTAGTCTGTACATTACACTTTGCATTCTCTCAACTCTAGCTCTTTGCAAAAAAACCTTTTTGTTTAAAATTGTAAAGGCTGCAGCTAATCTTGTTGCTGAGTTTGGAAATTGTTATTCAAAACTTTTTATATAAAACATAACATTTCTGAGAAGACTCAGCATAAGTTTTTTTTTTTTCTTTTAAAAAAATATTTCTAAAGTAACTATCAACATTGGGAAGCTGAAAATAGCAACAACAAAGAATCAGGATAAACAAAACCATTAAGAAAATCTCATGAAGAAACTGAAAAATAGGGAAATAATTGAAATAAATTACTCAGGATAATGAATAACAAATATTACTGATTACTGGAATATAAAGCATAGAAGGCTTTTCTCCTCTGAAAATATTTGCTTAAAAAAGGATTCATATATTGAAGTTGAACTTATCAGATCTGCTGCTTATTCTAAAAGTGAAATCAGAATTCACACTTCACAACCGTGAGCTGCGAGAAAAGTTTGCCTTTTATCTAGCTCATCTGCTCCAACCTTTACACTAAAGAAAGAGAGTTCACACAAATGTCCTTCATTTTAAAAACAGCAATAAAGAAAGTGCACAGGATAGATTCTAAATAAGCGCAAATACCTGAAAATAAAAATAACATTTCCTATAGTTACTAATCAGCAACACCCCCCCCACCCAAATAGTTTTGTGTTGGTTCTCAAATACATATAAAGGAACGTGAGAGAACATCTCTTTCATGGTTTTAAGACCAAAAATACACTTGTCAATCCACGTAAGGGTCTGAAGTACTCTAAGTCATCACAACAAAAAACACACCCAGGAGATTCAGAAGCAGGGTGGCTTTATTACCCTGCGGTTGTGCCCGAGAGCCAGCGAGGGGCTGCAGGAATTAATTAGGAGATAAGCATAAGGCAAAACAGGTCACCACCACCGCTGCGCGTGACATTCTGCTTTCCAACAGAACAAAACCAAGCTTTTAGCCATTAAAAAATTGCCCATTTATCTACAGGTGAGCAAAAGGATTGCTAGTTGACCATATGCTGCAGGACTGCTAGTGCGTAAGACAAACTAATATATCTTAATATGGTCTACATCTTCTTCAGATAACCTCTGGGATTAGGCCGACTTACCTTGATCATTTTGGCAAACGCTATGAAAACTCTGGGAAGTAACCTAAATAACGTGCTTTTAAATAGTCATACAAAGTGTATCGCTAGCTCTGTCCTGCCTGCCAAAGAGCCAGGGACCAACTTCAGACTTCTTCATTTCTGAAGCAACGGGCCCGTGGCTGCCACGTCGCAGACACGACCGCACGACTCCGCGCAGTCCGGCTGCAGTCAGCTACACCACCCCTCCGGGGCTGCATCCTAGCATTGCGGAGCCGTTTTTTTTCAGAACGCTCTGATAATTTGTTGTTCCTATATATCTACTGAGAGATCTTTTTTTTAAAAACACCTTCAAGGCAGTTTTTTTTTTTCTGAAAATTATATTAAGGCTGTCCTAGATGTTCTTAGACTCCTGGAACAATCAAGACATTAGATACAGAGTACTGGCAGACCTACTAAAACGCAGAAAAAAGACAGCGTGACAATATTTTTAAGCGTGTTGACCCACTTACTGTGGATAAGACAACAAATATTTTTAATATTGCTTTGCTGTATATACTATGCAATTCTTTGGTGAATGAACATTACAAGTAGAAAATAAAAGCAGAAAGTCTTTAAGCAGCAAGCAGCAGTCTCCTCATTGCTGGACTAGTAGAGATCTGAGTCTACACTTCAGTAAGATTATTGAAAAATGTCTAACAGAAGAGAGAAAAGCAGCGCAATCTGTCTAGCTAATCAAAGAGAAGGTTAAGGATTGACTTGTTCACAGTCAATAATTACTTAAATGATGGAAGAGAAATTTGATAACACAAGGTCTTTAATCTAACAAACAAAGCTACAAATCTCCCAAAGCGGGAGCTGGAAAAATTCAAAGTTGAAATACAGCATGCTGGTTTTAAGTGAGGATAATTAACCACTGAAATGGTTTAAGTAAAACTGGCAGATTTTGCACTACCGGTAAGTTTTAAATTGCAGATTGATGGTTTTTCTCCCGAAAAGTACACTCGTGTTGAACTTCACTATTACGCCTCAACCCAACAGATTCAGAGACTTCCCCACGATACAGCTCAAAATAAACAGTCACAGTGAGCCCACTTCTTATAAGAACATTCAGTTACATGCAACAGCATTTACAGTTGCTGTTCTGAATACAGCAAATTTCCTCTGGTTGCACTGAAGTGGTTTTCCTAAGTATTTCCGAGAGGTTTCAGCATCTGCCAGGTCATGAATGAGCATGACTTGCGTACCTGCAGCACAGCGTTTGCAAGAGCTTAATGAACGGTAAAGATCTCCGTTCCAAGAACTGTAATACCTAAGGGTAAGGCAGGTTCTAATGAATATGAGAATGTTTTTAGCAGATAAGAAATTTAATAACAAAACTCAAATATTACAATTTCTTTGCAAATTCATGTAGCATCTCCTGCCAACCTGCTGCCAAAGAATTAAGGAATCACTAGGTGCCAGCTACGCTGTAGCCTTGCCAGAGGGGGACTGGTCAGACAAGCGAGGCAGCTGAAGTCTCTGCAGGACCAAACAAAGCCAAGATTAGGGAGGTGGAGAGGGGGAAAGGGAAAGGAGAGGTAGAAAGAGAGAGAGAAAAGGTATAATCTTGCAGTGCTGTATCTCAGACTTAGCTATCTACATTACTGCCACAGAGGACCTCCTCAAAGGCCAACCTCACCCTCCAGTCGAGACTCCACCGTGGTGGAGAGGGACCAGGTTGTGTCAGGTTAAAAAATAACAATTAAAAAAAAAAAAAAATCAAAGAAGGCGACCAAAAAAACAGTGGGTGGACACCTTGTTTAGACCTCCGAGGAAGCCAAGCGGGGGGAAGACCTGCCTTAGGAACCATCAGGGAAGCCAAGGATGGGCAAGGGACAGCCCTCTCTATGCAAAGCAGACACTTGAACACATGGAGCTCTGCTATACATTGGGTAACAGGTCTGTTAAGAGGGAAGGCAAAGAAAGGGGATGTTATGGTGCTATTTTGAATATGGCAATTTTGTGAAACGGTCGTCTTAAGTGCACTGAAATCAGTAACTTTAATTGAGTTTGAATGAGTAGCACGTCACCTCACTACAAATATCCTGCAGTAACATTGCTGAATGGCATCCTCCTAAATTCAAGATGCAAATATGAACAGGTCACTGGGCAAATGGCAGATTTTCCTACACACAGGAACATGACTTATTTTATTTGGGAGCCAAAATTGTAACCGACAAAGATAATTTATTCCATGCCTTTGGAAAGGGCCTTAAAACACTAGCACTGCTGCTAGCTTTCAGTACTAAAATCTACATAAAACCTTACGAAGTTAAAACTCAGAATAATCAACTTCAGTCATTTATGAAAATCACCACTCTGTGAGCAACTCCTCTCCTTTTTCTATGAGGTAGGCTCCCAGTCTAGTATATCAAGTATAGTAGATTTTCAGGCAATCTCACATTTATTACACAGGCTTTAAAACTGAGTATCATCAAACGTGATGAGATTCAAGTGATTCTGCCCATATGTCCTCAGATTTAGAACAACCACCCACAGTCAAATTATTGTCAAATTGTTTAAGTTTTTAGTCTGAACAAGAAATCAGAGCAAAACCAAAAGCCCCGAGACCTGAACAGACACCTCGGGTCTCCCTAGTTTTACATCACCCAGTAAAAAGACGCCTGATGAATGTCACTGACAGTTTTCATCTAATCTGCGATATCTTGTTTTCTCCTCCTAATGCATTTACTCCAGTTTGATAGCAGCAGAATCAAACTGAAGATGATACCTTTTTCCAGCCCTTAACCAAGTCAGAGACTGAGGTCCCTAAAGAGAATAATACAAACGAAAACAAAATCAGTCCCTTTATAAAGGCCTAAGATATCAAATATATAATAAACAAATACATTTTTATGAGTGCCTATCTACCAGGATTGATTTAAGCTCATTTGAACACAAAGTCAAACAAACATGCAATTTCCACTTCTTTCCTTTGAATGCATTTGCAAAAGAGCAAAGGCATTTTAATCAGATATAATCATCCAATTAGAGCTGTTTTTCAAATAAGTTCAAAATTTCATCAACATAAAAAAAAAGTTCTCTATGCATGATACATTAAAAAAACCCTTAAAGAAAAATTTGTTCAAATACAACAGTCTGAAAAACACTCGCATTGTCAAGCAAGGGAAGCTGTATCTGCATGTCATGAGAAAACTTTCAGGCCACTTGGAAATCTCAGTTCATCTTAGCAATAACTACAACCTTGCAGTCTCATAGTGTAAGTTCTCTCAGTATAAAAAGAAAAGGGAGTAGAGCAGGAAAAAAGGCCCTTGCTGTTTGATATTAACCCCATAACAGTTGTTCCAAAGGACAATGTTTCTTCTTAAAATATTTACTGTCTGCTCTCCTATTGACAGCCATGCTAACTCAGCTGTCTTCTACTGGCAAACAATACACATATGCCTGCTAGGGCAGTTGTTTTTTTTTTTTTTTTTTTTTTTTTTTTTTAGGGAAAAGACATCAGAAATGTATTTATCACATTTGTAATGTTGTTTTATCCCTTCCAGGAAAAAAGCTAACTGCATTTCATTTTTACCTTTTGTTTTATCTTCTTCCCCATCCATCACGTTTCTCTCAGCTACAAACAACGGAAAGCATAAGTTCTAACTGGGAACCACTGTGAAATAGTATTTTCTTCATTACTTCCCATCATAAACTACAGTGTAATACTACTGAATATTGTTCACAACTGTATTTCACTTCAGAAATGCCTGTAATACTTCTCTTTTGGCAAAATAAACTGTACCACTGCATGGGCAGAAGTGTTTCTCTTAATCCTAAAACACAGCTATAATATTTACTGATTCAAGCATTCTAGCATAAATTTTACTGCGTGCCCTCCTTGTTCAAGTATAAATTATATTTGATATGTGCTCCCCAAAAAACAAAATATTGCAAGACTTGTCTATAACTAGCTAAGGTCTTCAAAAATGGTGTCTAACTTCTATGATTAGTTCCATTGACTCCAATTAAATTACTTTGTAAGTAAGGACTACTCCTATGAGGAAATATTGCAGATATTAATTCCTTACACTTGTTTTGGGAAAGTGAGATATTAATGTATTCAGGATTCTGTAGAACAGTGCAATTAGGAGAGACCCAGAAAGAACTGATGTCTAATTATAGCTACATATCATTGACCAAAATGTTAATAGATTTATAGCGTTAGTTGCAGACAAACACAATCTTTGATGCATGAGCACAAACAAACCAGTTCTGCAGTTCTCTGGATGTATATACGAACATAATAATCTACTAGCAAATTGAAGATTTGGCCAATTTAATCTCCGCATTTCTGTTACGGGCATCAATTCTTCAAGTGTTTATTAGAATCATTCTCAATATATTCTTGTTTCTCTCATAGTTACACATCTTAAATTGTTAACTTTAAAAGAAAAAACTACCAAAGACATTTCAGGACACCCTTTGCACCCACAAATTCCACCTAAGATGACTTTGGACTTGTTCTTATTGTACAACCTGGAGACATGAAAGACCTGTTAAGTCATCGTAAAAGAGGACTTTTCCCCAGGGTGTCTTCTTTAAGGGATTCATTGCATTGGCTCCGATAGTAGAAGGGTCATAAGCAGAAGCAACAAATACGCAATATAGCACAGAATGTACATTCTGGATTTATTTTTCTCTAGAAAATGATAGTGCTGCAGCATCAAGACCTAATACAGAATTAAATACAGCATAAAACACAACAAATAGCTCTAAACCTTACTTTTATTCTATATTTTAAAAATATTTTAAGCCAGAGTGGATGAAACTATTTTATTTTCAGTATGGGGCTCTTGAGGTGATATGAGCGCTACATTCCACTTTGGAAAGTTCTTATTGATAATTCATTTAAATTATGTTGTGATAAACTATATGTAATGACTCTTAAATAAATGTTAACCCACACTTGGTTCCTCAACCCATTATATATTTTTACGCTGCATTAGAGGAGCACAGTATTTAGAACATCTAAGTTGTTTTTCTGTAAATGTATCTAAAAATATTCAGGCTCTAAAAGACATCAATCAGTATACATCACTGCAACATATAATAGCATTTGTAGAAAGCTTAAGAGTCATAGTTTCAGTGTAAAGAACAAATGTTGATGCTATATGTTTCTTCTTTATAAGCTGATAGTATAACACACCCGTGGAATAGTCTGTTCTCACACTGCATGGCAGCAGTTTAAAAAAAGAGTTCGCCAAATAAAGTGTTCAAAGCTGACACAGTAAGTGGGACTTTGCCCCAAACCTCCTTACATACAGTAGAAAAATCCAGTCAAAAACAAACTTAGTATTAGTCAGTCAATGTGAAGGGGGCACCTCGATCTTCTACAGTTGAATTATACTTGTCCAAAAAGAGCTCAGAAAATGGGGTAAAGCACTCGGAAACACAGTAATGGACAACTGAAGCCTTTCTTAAGTTAACGGTGCAAACACAGTATGAAAGGTCACCAAGAACAGAACATGTAAATTCTCCTAACATATGTCAGCACTAAACCTCTGCAGAGTTTGCTGAATAAACTCAACAAGAACTTTAAATGTATATTCAAGCACTAGCTTTTTCAATACTTGGCAAAATTCACGATTCACAAATTTAATCTCTAACAGCAAGCAATCAGAAAAAATACAAGCAAAACTCTGGCACGCTGTATCATCAAACAAGTTCATACGATGCAAGCTGAAAAGAAAAAAGCAACCAAAACTTAAGGTGCTACTAAGCTATTGTATCTTTTTCCATGTCTGCTCTGGAGTAACAGATTGTGTCATCACAAAGTAGTGCAGCTTTAAGTTAGCTTAATATAGCAGGCAAAGATTAATACGACACAACTGCTTCTATGAACGTCACTAATGTAAAGGCTGGGATTGGAAATTCAAGAGACACACACAACCCCAAGGACATCCATGCATCTACTACCGTATCTAGGAGGGCTTCACAAGTTTTTAATACTTAATATGCTTTTAGCTAAGCTTTAGCATTTTGTATTGTTTGAAGGATTGTAATTACTTCATTTTATTTTTCTCCACTGTTTCTGAAGCACAGTTATAATCATATCTAGCCAGTGCTTAAGAACTGAATGTGTGCATTTCAAAAAAACTAAGATCCTTGCTTGTGATGTATAAATGCCATCAGCAAAAGTTAAAAGACAGACACAACAGATGAATCAAGCAGCAGAAAAATCAGAGTTAATTTTAGTATTTTGATAAAAATCAAAATCAGTAACTTTAATCAGCTTTGAATCAGTAACATCTGGTGTCCCATAAGACAGAAAGAAGAGGTCATTAAAATAAAAAATAAAATGAAACATGCAAGTGATGCCAATGACAGGTAGGTATCTGCCTAGAAAAGTTTTGAAAAATACTCTTCTTCCCCATACGTAAGGAAGAAATACATCCTGATTACTTTTGCTAGCCATTGCTGCATTTCACTCTTCAAAAGCATGAATATACTATTCAAATATCCTCAATTAGGAAAATGTAGCTGTTTATCAGAAAATTAACATTAGATTCCTGTATATCCAAGTCAATGGATGTGATTCTTTACTGGTATAGAGATAAAAATAAACTATTTTATGAATATCCTGCGGTTCCTCTGAGAGCAGCTGTTATGTAAACATGTTTTGCTAGAGGCAAATTCTGTTCTTTCTCTTTTCATATAATTCCTGCTTTCCTCTAGTTTTCAAGGTTGCTTTAGCAGGAATAAGACAATAGGCATCCAAGCTAGAAAATGTATTTTATGTTTTACATAAAGTTTTCACAAATAATAATATATATTTTATGCAACCAGACCTTCTAACAAATCCTGAAAATGCAAAAAGTTAGAGACAGCTTTTTGTTTTGTTGTTTTTTTCAGGGGAAACTTTTACAAAGCATCATCAGCTACAGCACTACACTACTGAAACTACTTAGTATTACATATTAACATGCAGTTTTCTGCATGAGACTTTGACTTAATGAATTCTGCTTACTTCACTTACAATTCAGTTTGCACAAACATTTCATTTTATTATAAAAACATAAAGAAGAAATAATTTCTAGGTGATTTTTCCATGTTCTCATACAAAATCCAGGCAAAACAACTGCTTCTTTGTATTAAAGCAGAACCAGCGCAGGTAGAGATTTAACATCACTGAGATGATAAATGGTAATTATTTTAGCATTTACTAGTATGACAAAGTAGAAAGAAGCAGCAGCACAGAAACACACACAGGACAAGAAGGTAACTAGTTACAGTCCACACGCATTCACCAAGGACAAACCCTGCTTGACCAACCTGAATGCCTTCGATGACAAAAAGACTGGCTATTGGCCCACCATCTCTCACAGCATTCCCATTTGGAAGCCGAGGAAGCATGAGCTGGACAAAGGAGTTAGATGGGTTGTAAACTGGCCAGACCACTAAGCTCGAAGAGTTGAACTCAGTGTCTTGGCTGGGGGCAGGTAACAGGCCAAGTAACCCCTGGGGCAGTACTGCAGACCGTATTCTTCAACACCTTCATCAGTAAACCAGAGGAAGAGAGAGATTTGCATGCACAGCAAATTTAGTGACAATATCAGCCTGGGGAGGGAGGAATTGATACACCAAACGGTAAAGCTTCAGCCCAAAGTGACCTTGATACACTTGAAGACTGGGCCAGCAGAAACCTCATGAGGCTCAATACGAAGTGGAAAATTCCACATCTGGAGCAGAATGAGCCCACGTATCAGTACAGACTGGGAGCAGCCCTGCTGAAAACGGCCGGAGGACAACTGCTGTGGATGAGCCAGCAGTGTGCTCTCATCCCAAACGCGGCTACCCGTAGAGAAGCACGGCCAACAGTTTGAGGGAGATTACTCTCCCCCTGCACTTGACAACACTGAAGCCACCATACTATGTCATTTTGAGACACTTGAAAGAAAAGCTGGAAAACTGAAGAAACTAGGGCTCAGTCGTAGTCTGGCAGAGAGATTAAGGGACAATCTAATAGCAACCTGCAACTTTTTGAAGGAAAAAACATCGATTATGAAGCCAAACTCTTCTCAGCAGCAGAGAGTAGGAACAAGGGTGAAAAGAAAAGTTGTAGTTTCGGAGATTCAGACTGGCCGTTAGGACAAACATTTTCACCACAGGGCTAGGTAGGACAGCTGTGGAACAGGTTACTGAGAAGTGGTGGAGTCGCCACCCTGGAAGGTTTTCAAAACTAGGCAAACAAAGCCACAGCTGGCCTGATCCAGTCTTGGCAACAGCTCTGCTTTACAGGGAGACTGGACAAGATAAGCTCCAGAGGTCCCTTACAGATAATAGTTTTGTGATTCTAACCCTCAAGAACCATTTGCAGGAATTCTTGCACATCTTAACAAGGCATTTTCCTTCAGCAAGATTCTCTACGTTAGCCAAGGGAAGCCTATATTCACATCATATTCACCTACTGTAAGAAGAGATTTTCTCATGCAAGTACCAGCAACTTCTACTAAATGTAGACTTGTTAAATATTTCAAGTTTTATGGTTGAGAAAATCTTCTCCAGATTTCAGCTAAGTAACTGGCACTATAACATCTCCCTAAACCTAAAGAGACATCATAATTAAATGGAAAGGATGTCAGTGATAGTTGCTATATCCAAGCAAAAGTAGGAATTGTAAAGTTGCCTCCATATCCATATATTCCCCCAAAGCTTCTGTCTGTGAGAAATGTTCAGCATTAAGTCAATTAATCTAAGGTCAACCTCTCATTTATTGACTTGTGGCAGAACAACAGTCTGGCTGTAGGGTTTTTCTTTGGCTGAGCAAAAGTATGTATCTGTGCAGTGGGAAAGGGAAAGTCTTGATCAGAGCTGACATCATCACCATCATGTTTATGATTTAGGCTTGTAATGTTGGAGCCAATTGTAGATTCAGGCCACTCCAAGAGCTCACATTCAAACTAGGTCTGTCTAAACACTGCATATTCAGAGATGCTTCTTTGTAATTTATATACAACTAAAATTCTAGTTTAGACCATTGCTAACAGACACCTTAATTATTTCATTGGGGGTTTTTTTGACCTGGGAAATACAGACCTTCCCTTCTTCTAGCCTCCAGCATGCCAGTGTAGAGATTACTCAGCTTACCCTTTGAATATGTTCATCCCTTTTTCTCCCTAAACCCATCAAGCCAGACTCCAGCACACCTGTGACATTTTCAGACACTGAGCTTTCTGTCACAAAATGCCTCCCTCACATTTGGGAAGAGCTCCCATTTAAACTTCTACAAAGTCCCCTATCTGTGGTAGTTCACAAACTTGTACCAATCCAATCCAAGCAAAGTATCTCAGTGGCTGAACACCCAGTAGGCCACTCAGAGATCAACTATAAAACCAGACTCTTCACAAGATGAACGATCAGCCTCATTTAAAAAAAAAAAAGTGGAGAAAGACATAATGCCATTCACATTTTATATACAGCATCCCCAAATGCTTTACCTGACCTGTAGAGCTGGAATTAAAAACCACACCTCTCACCTCCCCAAAGTGTTCTGGGCAAAGCAAGACTGGAATAAGGCATCTTCCACCCTTCCAGTTAAACCTGAGCCATGGCACAGACCAGAATTCAAAGCTGAAAGGGCCTGGGAGAGAAGGTATAAAAGATGGACTATTCTCTATGACACAGGACACCCAGCTAAGACAGATCTCGGCTTTGGTATCTGCTTCTCAGACAATTTCAGCATTTTGCAGAAAGCAGACAGATTATTTAAAAATATTCTAGTTTGACAGTTCAACTTCCAAAGCAGGTTATTCAAGAGGATTATATTGCTAAATGTAAGGAGGCAGCATTCGTTTTCCTACTCCATGACAGGCAGATAATTATAATAAAGCTAGCATTCCACAGTGCCTTTTCTCAGGCAACAAAAATATTTCTCACAAAAGTATCCTACTAAACCAGTAAACAAATACATGTTGCCACCTGCTAGAAATGGGAAACAACTGTTCACAGCATACTATAGGAACAGCAGCACAAATCTCCAGTTGTTCCATGTGCTGTAAACTACTTGTCTAATTTGACAAAGGGAACATCAGCAGAACTTTACAAGTCTTTGGGCTTGTTTATGATGAGACATTAATTTATATCATTCCTGATTAGATCCATGCAAATACTTTTGATCTATAAATAAGACTCCCCATGGAAGTGCACGAAGCTGATTCAAAACAAGACATTCTTATTCTGGAATGTGAGCAGCTGTGCAGAAAATAATTGGGATTACTAGTCAAGGACTGCTATTTCAGAGCATTCCCCATGTAAACATGATTTTAGTTATTCTACTCTACTATTTTCCTCTGTTACTTCCTATTGCTTTTACAGTATGATATTGTAACTGCTTGACAACATCAGAGAAGAGTTAGAGCAAGGTAAAGAACCTTGTTTCTTTCTGCAAGGGAGCCACATTACTGCCCCATCCTCCCCCAAATGATCTGTTACCAAAGCAGGGATCAGAGCACAATCAATATGGTCACATCCCACAGAACACTATTACAGAATAATCATCATAGGGCTATACAGAGCTTGAAAAAGCAAACTCTTAAATGTGCCCAGTAGTGACCCTTGAAGCACTTACTGTTTTCTCTCTCAGCAAATCTTGTGATGTACTTTATACCTAGCTTATAATCTCACTTTAATTTTCATTCCATTCCTGAAACTCTGCCATCTGTTACACCTGAATCAGTCAGTCTGATATGCTGTACAAAAAAAAAGTTTTTGACATTGTACAAGTAAATAAAGAACAAAGATTTAAATTTAACCTCTCAGCATGTTCAAACATACTCCCAGGGTCCAGATATCTCAGCTCAGAAGACATAGATTTACTTTGTCTTCAGAAGTTTCTTGAAAATCAGCACTAAGAATTATTGTTTGTTTATTCTGGTTATAATCCTCTCTTTATTACTATGTCCCTTGTTAGTCTCCAGTTACAGTAGTTATACACTATGGAAAGTCAAGGGCTTGAATGAATTTTCCTTTGTATTTCAGGTCTGCAATAGGAAATGCATTTGATCAATTCTAAACAGGAACTTGCCATTTTTAAACTGTTGAAAAAGAATATACAAAACTATTTGATCAATAGACTTTCATTTGGTCAAAACCTTAAGTCCACATGCAACTATTTAAACCTGGTTGTCCTATTTTTGGAAAGTACCCTAAGGAAGAACCCCAATCAGTCAGAAACCTGACCACAGATCTTATTGAAGAATGTAATTCTTAGGTGAGCAGGGATCTTCACTGCTTTCTCAAATTAGTTTTAAAAATTTCAAAAAACAAAAGCAGCAAAGAAAGCCCAGTAATTATTTCTGTTTAGAAATTAATATACACTATCTCTGCTTAGTCATAACTTTTACTGGAGGCAAACTACTTCCCTGACAGTTTGAATCTTACGAGCTCTTGTTTCCACAAAACTGTTTGATTTGGTTTATTTTTCCTTGCAAAATATCTGCTCTCTGCCATCATTCTAGTTTTTATAGTTACAATAGCTGTACAATTGCTAAATATGGAAATATGTATTTGTATCAGCAATAAAGCATCAGAAAAGAGCACATGAAGTACAGACAGTGTCACAGATGGAAAAACTGTACCCACAGATTGGGGAAATACCGATAAGTAAGAGACAGAAGGGAAAAAGTATTTGATCCTAAAATTTAGGAAAGGCTTGCTGCAAATATGACACATTGAAGTTTCGGGTTGCCTCTGCCTTCTAAATTACTACTTCTTAAATTACTAAGTTAGGGGCTTAAAATTTAGCTCTTAAATCACAACATACTAAAACATGGCAGAGAAAGAACAGTTGGTTCCATCCCTCACCCCAACATTCCCAATGTGTTTGCCACATCATGCAAAACTGAGCTTTACATTACAAAAATGGCTTTCATAAAAATGTGAAATACTTTAGACAGTTCAGCCAACAAGGTGTTTCAGGGTTACTTTCCAAAAAAATAGCTGGACTGGTAGACAGAATTTGGCAAGAAGTCTGGTAAGCAGCAGCAGCTCTGTACTGAAGAATGATATCACTGTCCTTCAAATTATTGGAAGACCAATGCATGGAGCTGGCCCATCAGGTGGGTCATGAGATGAGCATGTTCTAGGCACCTCTTACAGTAAGCCCAGAACAGAGAAGAGGCAGAAATGCTGGACTGAAATGCATGAGAATCCAAAATTACAGCAAGGGAGCAGGAGAAAGGGGCTAGAAGAATGATGCTAAGCACAAAAGTTGACTGATTTTACTCTTTTCCTCTTACTTAGTTTCACAATTTTGTTTATGCCATCTAGCACAAAAACCTGCATTCTTTGTAAAACCATTTTTCTAACTTATCCAGACATAGTCTGCTGTTAATGAAACTTCGCTTATTTGAAATCACTTTACTATTGTTCATACCATAAATTTTTAATTATTTTAATTCTACTTTTATATTGATTAGCTTTCTGAAAACCCTCACATTTATCTTCTATGTATTAAGGACATAAGCAATTAAGGAGATAAAAGGATCAATGAACACATAACATTCAACCAAAGAATCAGTAGTATTCTGCATGGATTCTACTAAAATGCAAGCTAAATTTATTGACTGGTAAAAATAACATGGTTACTATATGTATGACAAATTCTGTTTTAAGGCTTCTGTTCATAGTGTGCTGTTTCAATTATGTTTTATTGCACAGAAAACTTATTTGACACAATTACATCAGATTAAACAAACATAACTAAGGGTGCAAAATCAGGCATTCCAAAGTTAGAAAACACTGAAATTAAAAAGCAACATGCTCTGCAATTTTGTAAATATGAAGAAACATTATAAGAGTAACTACATTTACAATTTTTTTTTTCCAAAAAATCCTGCCTTATTCAGCACACAAGATAAAGACAAATGGTTCTCATTTGTTTATTGCACAGTATTCAAATCCTGCTTTGAGGAAAGAAATTCCTAAAGGGCTTTTCTTTGGCACTTAACCACTATAGTACCTGAGCACTTCACACATTATTTTATCTTCATAAAATGTGCATGGTGAAGGAGGGGTATTTTCCAATCCGTAAAATAAGGAAACTGCAGCACAGGAAGGATAAGATCAGAGGTATTTAATAACTTTGAACAACCAATATGAGATTCCTAGTACCTTTCTCAAAGGACATGATACTGAGCAGCAATTCCTATATTCAAATATTCAAGCACTGCTTTAATGTACTGTTCCAAAGGTATGGTCAGTCAGCTGGTAAGTCAACCTAAAGAGCTCACTGCCAAGGAAGGAGGCAATCTTCATTCTTCCACCTTCCAGATGCAAAATTATATCCCTTTACTTGTGCAATTTGGCATTTCACTGTTCAGCAAATCAATATAGCTCAAAGAAGTGAAATAAAACTAAGATAAACAAAAAAATGATTAGCTTCTGCTGACTTGGTGAGCTGAATGAGTTCATCAAGAAGTCAGACAAGCAGCAGAGTTGATGGAAAAAGTCACGCAGCTGCAGGGAGGGGAAGAGGATGGCCCCTCTTGGAGACAGTCTGCTGTTAGAGCAGGTCAACACATCCCAGCCAACTGCACTGGCTTCTTCGCAAACCAGACCACAACAGCTCAAGAACAGCATGCCAAAACAGAGTAATTAACTGACAACTACCCCAGGAAAGCTTGGGGTTCACAGACTTTCCCAGCATTATAGCAGAACACCAGGGCAGGAGAAGGAGGAAAACCCATCTCATTAGTTCCACGAGAAACAGATGTTCTGATTTTAATTCTGCTAGCCAGCATTGCTGCACTCCAAGGTGAACAGATCTACCCATGAGAATCCTCCCTTCAGAAAAACCTGCACACGTTCCCATTTTTGCAACACAAGGTAAGGAACCGACTGACAGGCAATAACCTCTATTACCGTACTGAACTGCTGGACTTCAAATAGGCTACACAGAAAAGCCTAAACCACCTAGACCTAGACCTGTCCTGCACACTGAATAAGGCAGCAATCCTGTTGACAGCAGAACACATGAAGTAATAAGTGTCATCACAGCGAACAGCACATCTAATTTATTTTATCTGACTTCGAACACTTGCTAAGTTCTGAGGCTTTGTCTTTGGAAACTTAATAGCGTATTTTAATAGGCAGTGTACATGTTATCTGAGGTCTACCCTTCTTCCCCCCCTTTTCTAAAGTGAATTGCAAGAATAAAAATTGTCACATGCAGTACTACTGATAGCTACTATGGCAAACTTTCAGCTATGCCACATAGAAAACAACTTTGGACCAAGACCACAAAACGCACAGACAGAAGTCATCTCTGGGCATCAAGAGCTGGCCTGAGGGCTTCACTCCCGAAATGCTGGCAGCTATGTTGATGCAACTGCTCACAGGACGCTAACTGCATAGGGAAGCAGAACAGTGAAATGTTTAAAATAAAGAAAAACACCTTTTAAGCACAGTTTACTCTTAAAATTTACAGAACTGAAGGGCATTAGACTTCGGTGGAGGATAAGGGAGGAAGGAACACCAAATTGCCTTTTATACATGAAAAGTCAGAACAGTGTTTGGTCGGTCCTGCCTTAGTGTATTTATTTTCCATGATCTGGACTCAACATGTTACCTTCTCCTTGGGAATGGGAACAGTTAAGTAACTGAAAGATTCAACCACTGTTAATTTGTCATCTTGAACTTCTTTGTTCTTATTTTGGCAGTAAAGTTATCTTAACAGGCTATACATTCGTATCCAAAACCTCTTTACTGACTTTTGGGGTTGTATTTGCATGCAGTTCTTTTTGCAGGTTTTGATCAAAATACTTCTTGTTTGGGCAAACGCCAATAAACTTGTAACTAGATACAATTACAAAAATAATCATATCAAATTTCTACCCAACGTAATTGGAAATTCAGAACAGCAGCCCTTCATCAGTCACTCCTTAGAGTTGCAGATACACTTCCGAATGTCCACAATCAGATTTAAGGCTCTTTTTGGCCTTGGTCCCCCCCGAGGTTTAATTTCTGCACACCCAGTACCTCAGAAGTTCTGGATAACTACAACTGCAAAACACTGATAGCATGCTTACATTGCTGAAGAATTCAAAAGATAGTTTATCTCCTCCTCCAGAAGAGATAACTTTCAACTTTTAAGTTCTTTAAGGCTTCCTTATATTTCTTTATTTGCAGCATCTCATACTAGTATAAAATTAACCCTTGGACTAATTGAAGTTAATGATGAAATTGTTAGCCACTCATTCCAACAATATCATAGGTGACAATAACGAGCAATTTGCAAATTTTTTTAAATCAAATTAAGTCTTTTTAATTTAATTATTTTTAACGGCAAAATCCCTGGCTGAGCCATACTACCAAAAGCAGCAAAGGGTGTTTGTTTGAAATAGTGGAATGAATTCTTCTAGTCTGCTGTTTCCATCCCTTCATTCCACCTTCGGTATGGTAAGTCAGATTAATTCCTATGTTGATGTTTGGTAATCAAAAAGCAGTAGTCAAGACTGTACAATTGTTAGGCAGTTTATCACTTTATTTGCTGTAATTAAAACACCAGTAATCAAACAGTAATTTAAACACTGTAAATACTGAGACATAAAACTTCCTAGCCAGCTTTATACAAAACTAAACATCCAGATGCTTTTCACAGACTTCAGGTACTTCCAGAAACTAGCAAGTGTACCTCGGTTTCCCAAGTTCATTTATTCTACTTTTCAGTTCACTATAACCATATCTCTTACCAGTTACCACTGAAAGATCTCTTCCGAGTCTACAAAAGTCCCATTATTTTATTTCCCAAAAGGCTAACAAAGCAGAAAAACGGTTGTCAGTCACATTTTGGAATACTTGAATTTTATTTTCTAATATCCTTTTTACCAAAAAAACACATACTTCTAATAAAAAAAATGTTACCTTTACAAATATTTCAGAGTGATGGAAAAGATCAAAAAAGGAAACACTCTTTCAGATTCCTTTCCCCCTCTTTAATAACAGCTTATTCATAAAAACCTTCCTCAGTGGCAAGTACTTATGTACTCCAAATGCTTAAATTACAAAAGGTCCTGGCACGCTATTTCAAGTATTCTTCATTTATTCAAAAATGAAAAGATATTTATTAAAATATATGTTCAAAACTTGAATTTAAAGCACTTGGGTATTAGACAAATTTTAGTCATAGAAAGCAAAACTTAATAGTTTTGAAACTCAGTAGACTTCATCCTGCAATTCCCTGCAGCCATGTACATACTGAGAATGAAAAACAAGGAATGTAAATTTATGAGTAATTCTAATAATACAATGAGATACTCATTATTCTAAATTGCAATGTGCAAGAACATTTACAAAACACTGAGCTCTCTTTTCCAGCTTCTCCAAAATAGCAGTAAAACACCATAAGCTATAATTTAAGACTTGGTAAGTATGTATTCTTGGTTTGTTTTTTAATATATTAAAGTTTCAACTCCAACCTAAAAATAACAAAAAGGATGAAAAGTGAATAATGAAATAATGCCACCTATGTATTACTCTGATTAAAATTATGTTATATCAATTCTTTATACTAGGGAGATTTTGAGAATTATTTTGACAGCCTAATATAGTTTATTAAGGGTCAAACTACTCCAAAAGTAGCAATGACTACTGCACAACAATTTATCCATATCATTTCTTTGTGTATTATTTAACTATTTTGTCTCCTAGTTAATGAACTTAACTTTACAGTACTACACAGAGCCATTTTCTGCAACAAGCCAGAAAGAAATGCAAAATACTGAGTAGCGACTTAATGGCACCGCAGTATTCAAGAAACAGTAACATCTACATTGACCTCAAGCACAGTTTGTATTACTGAATAAGATGAACAGGACACATTAGCCTTCAACAAAATACAAGGTAAAAGGCCCAGATCCATTTCTAAAGGCAACCTGTAGTGTTAAAAAAATAAAAAAGTGAACAAACTGCTGGGAGAACCCACATGAGGGGAAGATACCAGATACTCTGACTTATCTTTAAAATTTCTTGGGTGAGTAGTTTCACCTGTTTGGATATCTAGAAACCTGCTTTCTTCCAGGGAAATTTCAAAATAAGAAACAAAAAAGGAGGGGGGGGAAGAAAAGGATCTTATCTTCAATGGGCATAAATCAGCTTTGATTAATTTAGGGACAACTGAAAGAACCCCAGCCCCTGCCATGCTAATGCAGCACATTCCCCATAGCCTTGCATTCGATTTTGGAATCACATGCAGTACTGCCACAGGCTATTCTGGCAACACAAAGCAGACAGTTCTGCAAATTGTCCAAAAGGTAGCTTTTGAAAATATGACCTTGAGAAAGAGGCAGAAAGACAGAAAGAACCGAGTTTGAGAATTCAAAATATTTTTCATACCTATAGTAAGACTTCAGAATTTAGCTGTCAATCATTGAAAAGAGTCTGGGAAATAGTCTTAGTAAGCCTTTGGATTAATGGGCATTTCAAATTGCACAGTCTAAACGTTATTTAAGTATCTCCACATCAAAAGTTTAATTTTTTTAATAGCGAGTGAATACATTTCTATCCAGACACTTTTGAAGCAATTCTGCTGTAAAAAAAATAAAGGTCTTCTAAGTACAAATTTGTAGCTGATAGAACCTTAAATAAAAGACACGGTCATTACTGGGTGCCTGTTTTAACTGAATATTAATTTAACCAATTTCAATAGATTTTATTTCTGCAGGTGGGACTCTTAAGATCCAACTTAATCAGATTCTCCAAAAATATTAGCTTCAGGGCCATGAGGAATAGAAGAAAAGCTCCCGTTTACCCCGGATAGCATTGGGTTGTTCGTATAGACAAGCCATGAGATAACCCAAATCGATTTCTTCAATCGTAAAACTGTAGAGAATTGTCATTACTGCCAAAAAATAGATATATCTAATCACCAAGATTTTGGGGCACAGGTTTCAAGTGGACCAGTAAATAGGATCATTCTCAAGAGTCTGACCTGGTTTACTACCCGTGTCTAAGACTGTCGGGAGGACACTAAGACATTTTCCCATGAAAGTTCCCATTTTTAGGGGGAAAAAACCCAAGGGACTCAGCTCTCAACACCTTCAGAAGTGCATACAGTGAAAGGGTGCGAATACCGCACTGGGGCATGTTCCTGAATTCCCAGCCGCCTCTGCTGGAGATTATAAAATTCAGTAGTCTGAAGCAGTGCATGGAGCCACACTAGAACATACCCAACTGCAGAGCTTTTATTACATAACTAGTAATTACAGAATTACATAACAGTAGGTCAACAGCTTTGGAAATTAACACGAAAATTCTTTAAAAACTCTACTTTCCGCGAAACCAGCTTCATTCATGTGGAAGCATGAACATAATGAACTCCCAAATGCTTCAGCGATATAGTCATGAATAAACTCAGGAGGGCTGAATAAGCATTTACACAAATGCACTTCATAACATAGCAGGCCGCAGCAGATTTAAAAAAAACCCACAGGAAGAAAATGCTCCAGAGTTATGTCTCATATCTTTAAAGCCAAATTGCGGAATAGGAAAAGCGGGAGCCTTCTGCAGAGAGATTTTCAAAAGCGACTGAAAACCAGATGCAGATCGCCCCAGCTCTGGGACTGGCACTCCTAAACGGCTGCATACTAACGGCCTCGCATACATTACAAAGTATTAAAGAGCACTTTGAAACGAACAGACAACTTGAATCTTGGCAAATTAGCTGATAGTATATAGCATTTATAGCTTCACACTGCAAAGTAGTTAACCATGCTAATTATTGCTGGCAGTTAACTGCCAAAAAAAATTAGGTTGACTAGAAGTTGCATCTCTTTCATTAAAAGCCACATGGAAAAAAATGTGAGAAGTACAGACACTTTTCATGGGTGCCCTATTCTATTCTTAGGTCCATAGAAAAAGAAGCTGGAAAACATAGCTCCAAAGGTCATCTGGCCCGTTCCTCTCCAAAGCCCGGATCATCCATATTTCTGTCATTCCTGACAGAAGCTGTCCAAACTGTAGCTTAAGGTCTCAGATAACAGAGACTGTATAGGATTTCCAGGCAACTGATCCCAAAGTTTCTGTATCATTATGCTTAAAAAAAAAAAAATCTGTTGGTTTGCTATGATCCAAGTCCATTATTTCTTGTGCTCTCTGCTGTTTCTCCACAAAAACCTTCTTACACACTTGAAAGCTGCTATGTCTATCTTTAGTAGTCTTCTCTTCATATTAAACACCAATTAGTTCTTTTATTTTTACCCCTGCTTTGGTCTCAATATTTTAGCCAACCTCAACAACACTACAGACGAAACAACATGTCATAAGTTCATCTGTAGCTTTCACAGATAAAAATAAGTGAACTGTCAAGGCAGATGCTTTTTCTCATACAACTGTCACATTGGCAAGCGTCCTCTTTATTTCATCGCTCACCCTTCCCTATCCTAAAGTAATCATATGGACGGAAAACACACAACTATGAGTAGTTTGTCAAAAGAGACTCAGTCCCTGTGCTGCCTAGAATCCACAAGCTAAGGCTGGCTTGGAGCTTATGCTTCCTTCTTGCTAGCCATACTAAACAACAGCACTGCACAGAAAGGCATTTCTTCAGTTCCAGGTTAATTTAATTTTATCTTAACCCTAAACATGCTATATTGCAAAAACACCTGTGCCAAAAAAAAGCCAAAACAAGTTGTTTTTAAGAGATTTTTTCCAGAAATCCCTCACGCAGAAATAACAAAAATATATGGTTTGTTTAAAGCAAAACTGAAAACATCTTTTGTAGGTTATTTCCAAACCTTATGGCAGAATTGAGCAACTGGCCTCTAATTACTATATCTCATTATTGCATGTTACAGCTGAGAACAGGACTTTCTACCAGGCATACTTCTATAAAAATAACTGTTTTAGCTTGAGTGGATTTCTCTCAGATACACAGCCCTATATTTGCAGATGCTAAGGAAGACCACACCAGAAAACCCAGCAGAAGCCAAGCTGCCCAAGTCATTTTTGATTGTGTTTTTTTTAATTTTATTTTTTTTTTTTTAAGTTCTAGTAAAACGAAACCGAGAAGGAATACAAAGGAATCCTGAAGGCATTATCTTAATTTCATCCCAGTGGTCGCTTGGTCATAGCATGACTTACGACACACCAGACTGCTAGATCAGAGATTATCCCCTGTTGATTTCACTGGAAGTGCAAGGAGGAACTGATGCTCAGCTTTAATAGGAATGAGCCATTACAGTACCAGTGACATGTTTTAATACCAAACAGATGTTAACTATGTTTTATATTGCTTGGCAGTGTATTACTGTGCTGTAAAGCTTACTAACACGCAAGACAATAACTGCCACTTCTGTCCTATATTTCAGATCTACACCATCTTTGTAGTTCAAATACAACCCATTAAATCCATACAGAACTATACAAGAAAGCTAAAAACACCATATAAATGTGGCTCTATCAAGTTAATCTACAGCTTGACCAACGTCAGATTGACAATAATTATATAAGACAAACTGAACTCAACAAAAAACTTGCATGCCATCTTTAAATCACATTTTATTACTGCAAACTTGAAGTACAGAAGTCCATACTTCATAAAGCTGTGACTCCCAAGCCCTCTAAGGGTATCTTAGATTCTTGTTTTAACACAAACTTTTTGGAATATCTAAGGATTGTCTGACTTTATAACAATAACCACAGAAGAAACTAAGGATCTCCAGAATCACCTCCTCACCAAAAAGCACTCTTTCCACATCTGTACAAAGTGCAGGAGTGTACATCTGTCTAAAGGGTTACAAAGCCCACAGTCAACCATCTTCCTAAACTTGACATGGATTAGAGCTTAAATATAATGGTCTTCTCAATGTTATAAAATGAAGTATGAACCTCATCCCTCAACACTGAGACAGGGGAACAAACTCTTTTCTCCTCCTCCTGATTCAGAGCTCACTTAAACATCTAAAGCAAAAAGTTACTTTGCTTAATAATTTCAATATCATAGCATAATTCTTAATATAACTCACATGGATGCAATGACCCACAGTGAAGAAGATCCACCCTTAAAATATTAAACTTAAAAGTGACAGTATCCTTTTTTTGATCATTCTGCTTTTACATGTGAAGTATTATTGTAGGGTCTGCAATTAACACAAGTTGAAGTTCAATCTTCTTTCTATTCCCCAAAATCTAAGAATATTAAAAAAATTGTTCAGGTCAACTTATGTTCTTTAACACTAAGTTGTGAGACATCTATCATAATATTTTGTATTAAGCATAATTGCATCCAAACTGCTTTGTTAAATTATTGATCTTAGAGCACTTAGAGATCTGCTTATATCTTGTGAAGCCTTTACAAGCTTGTGCTTAAAAAGCAAAAATAAGCAAATACAAATGATTAGCAGTTTATTTAATCTTCTTGCAACAGTAGACTTGCTGATTTTCCAGTCAAGAAATAAGTGGGAATCATACCTAGTTTGACCCCAGAAGCAGCAGCCAGAATATTAGCTGGTACCCTCAGGCTCCCACTCTATAACCTAAGGAACTGTATCATATCTTCCCCATATCAGCAACTTGCAAATACCAAAGAACCATCACTAATTACAGAAAAATAACCCAAAGAATGAATAATCTGCAGGGGAAGACATGGTGCACCAAATCAAGAACCCTCACTGTTCAGAGGCATTATTGTATTTCCAGGCTCACACAGCGAGTTTTCTGCTCTGCTGAAATAGGTATCCGCTCTTAGCAAGCAATCCATCCGAATGCCAAAAGGAAGAGAAGATCCGTACTGAAACGTTGGTCTGGAGAGCTCTACCGCATGCCAGATGTTTTCTCTAGAGATGAGGGAGCATATGGATCACCAGGTGACTACTCTGCACAACTTGCTGCAGGACATTTCTTGCTCTGAAAGAGCAGAAAGATCCATTAAAAAGTCTTCTTTCATGGAAGCACTCTTCTCGAAGCCTCCACAGGAGGCACGGGTATCTACGAGGCTGAACCTTTGCTCTCACATTTATGACAGAAAAACAAGGTAGGTATTTTTGAGAACTCAGCCTCTTGTCACCTCCCCTGCACTCTCACTCCTGGCGATGGGAGTCCATGAAAGATAGACTCTCACCACCAATCTGCTCACGGCACATTCGTTATGCTTCAAAGAAGTGCCACTATTTTTCAACCGCACAACACTTAAGGCTTACAAAGAATTTTCTGTTAATATTCACAGTTACCCAATTACTCCATTTGTGTGAATACATCTGCTTTCCTATTTCATACACTGAGTCCTGCTGCAGACTCTTCAGCAATACATTTTTTTTTTTTTTTCCTATTTTAGGTTGATACAGTATCCAGCAGAACAGAATCCTAGTCTATAACTAGGCTTAATAAACACCATAACCAGCCTAAATAAAGGGTAAATTCTGGATAGATTAGAAAAGTCTCAGACAGAATTTAGCACACATTGGTGAGGTTTCTCAAAACTGAAAATGCTGAAGTCCTTCTCTGGCTTTGGTAACTCGAACAACGGGAGCTATTGGCCTGTCCGTTCCCATTCCAGCCTCTTGCTGCATCTGGGTTTTGCAGCTGGCTGCACCACAAATTCTCCCATGCAAGAACTGTGGCAGAAATTCCCCTGGATACTCACTTGACAATCTTCCCAGTTACTCAAGAGCCAATGCTGAAGACCAAAACCTTTGTCTGAAAGTCTGCGATGGGATACGTGCCTGCCATTACAAGCCTTTCCCTCCACCAAAAGTAAAATACTTTTGGTTGAAGGTAACAGTGGTTAGTTGGGTGGTGAGAGTAGAGCGGGCCAGGATGTTTGTTTATTCTGGGGACAGGCTGTACCCGTAAATCAATTAACTCGAGAGATACACGAGCATTTAACAAAGAAAATACCACTGGAAACCACCTTCTTTGATACATTGCTTCTGTTTGTTAAAATGCCATATACTACTACATTCTCGTATATGCCACAGTTTCGTTACTCATAATAGTCTTATGAAAGAATTATTTTCCTTAGAGAATGAGCATACATAAAATAACAGAAAATTTCTTTGTTACCAGTTAGTGATAATTAATGTACCGATATTTTATTTCATTTGAAATTTAAACTGAAATTTGTTTTAATGTAATCTTCAGTTAACTGTCCTATCCAGTGGCATGTATCCAGATGCTGAATAACTACAACAAAAATGGACTGTTGTGTTACATACCACCTAGTGCAATATCCTGCTCCTTCTGAGAGATGTTGTTCTTGTCACAGTTTTGACATGGACGTGAACATCGATTTCAAAGAACATTGAATCAGGTTGCAAACTGCATAAAACTTTCACAGCAACCATTACTCTAAGGAGAAATGTCAGCTATTATATTCTGACATGCATTATTTTGGCAAGTAGCTGGGCACAACACTATTTCGAAATTAGAATTTTACTGCAATCCCAAGCTAATGAAATATATACATATATAGATACATAACATAGCTTTGATCTCAAAGTGTACCAAGTCTAAGCCAATACTCCAGGTATATCCCTTTAAAAAAATCTTATTAAAATTATGACCTTTATAATCCATAACATTTACAGCGTGCCTTTCATTCCAAGATTCTAAAGCACACGCCAAGACTGCTAACAGCAAAACAAACTAATTTAAGAGAAAACAGTTTAGCTCCATCAGAATGGATCAGCTGCATTCAATACTGCATGCTTACTTCAAGCTGATAGGATAAATAAAGATTCACACTGCATATTTTTAACCATTTTGCAGCTAATATTCTGTTTTGGATGTTTTTATAGAATACACAATGGTTATTATTTGCAAAGACAGTGACTGTTATTTCCAAGTTACCTGGGGTAACATCCTAGTAACCAATAGGCTTTTCTATACTTACAATAGATAACTGTTAGCTCAAAAAAGCCTTCGCAGCAACTTTACATATACTTTGGTTTCACAGACTTCAATACATACACACATCATAACTTCTTACAGAACTACACAAACTTGTTTATTGCCAGGGAAAAGGACAGCCAACTAATACCAATTTTATACCAATTACCAATTTAGAAGAGAATGCTGAAGCTACAGGGGGCACATTTTTAGAAATTAATATATGTACCTCTCAACACCACCCCTGGTGAAACCATTAACTCAGTTGATAAATTCTAATATGTTTTAATAATTAACATTGAAAGCCAAATGATAAAATAAAGGCACATCTTTCAGTATGCAAAATTATTCCAATCTGACCATTAGAGTTAAGAATCTACTATAAAAAAAATTCACTTCTTATAGAACAAACATTACTACTATTACAAAGGAGAGGTACTCGCACTCTAAGGAAGAGTTAAAAAAACATTGGCAGTGGATATTAAACAAGTTACTGTTCCATCTCCAAATTGTTTCTTTGACTTTCCCAGCATTAATTTCTAATTATTAAGATCCCAGGATACTGCCAGAATTCACAGCGAATAACACTGTGGAAATGGTTTTCATGCACAGAAAAGCAGCCTCCTGAAAATATCATCAGCGCAACTGTTCACACCAGCCCTAAAATATGCACCAGAAACGCATAACATGGTGCTCTGCAGACATCAACCTTAACTTTCAACTGTCCAAATATGTCATTGCCTCTTTTCAAGGCACAAAACACTAGAAAAGATTTTGGACGCTACTCCCATCAATATCATTTGAGGATTTCCAGCTGACCACACTCAGGAATAAAATGAACCATCATTATTACGAAGATGGAAAAATGCTTACAAAATCAAAGCATCTGGATAGAAAACAGCTGACAAGAAGTATTTTCCACAAGACAGAAGTGAACACAAACACACAGAGGAACTTTCAAGACTGTACTCATAATTTTCACAGAAGATATTGCCCGCATGCCGGTAGCATGGTCAGTTAGGTAGCATTTTGTCTCATATAAATCTACACCTTGAAAAAACATGCTTTTATCTTCAGGTTACCAACAGACTATACATTGCTCTCAAAAAGGATCCAGACAATTACAATTTATTATTAACTCAAGATTAGACAGTTGTGCCTTTTTACCTAATTTACCTTCATTTTACCTAATACCTTCAGCTGCATGCTGAAAGGTCCACGTCTTTCCCAAACTCTTCATTTCTGGAGCTAATTCCAGAAGAGCTTTTAGAGTATGTACTGTCTAAGATCACACCCTCAACTGTTGACTGAACCTTATACCTACATTCTAAAAACAAAAACTCAAGATCTTAGTCTTAACATTCAAACTAAGCCTTAAATATTCTAAAATTTGGATTAATTCAGACATCACTCCATGCCGAAACATACCCAAAGGAATAAAAAAATCCTACTGTCATTTCAGGGAAACTTATGACCAGCAGGCAATGCTATCACTGACTGGCTCTAGATCAGAAAAAATACAAGTATGATGCATTTGTAACACCACTGTGAGACAAAACACTATCAGACAACCACAAAAACTGAAAAAACACAAACCCATGAGGAACAGAGGGAAAGACGTAGTCAGAAAAAGAAAATAGCTGACAATCAAATCCAAGCAAGGGAAACAGAATGACTCTTAAATATCTGGATACTTGTCTTTGTATTTAATAATTTAGTTATTTTGTTGGCTTTTTGTTTTTGTTATATGTTAATTGTTAATCGTCAGAAAAGATGCTAGAATTTAAAAGCAATGAGACCTAGAGTTAAGCCTCTTCAAAACAAGTATCAATGGGGTCCAGAAACCTTGATATACAAAAACAGGATACGTTAGTAGGTGTGTGTGTGTCTTGATATAGTGATCTCAGAATCAGAAAAGTTGGATTTCCGATTGCTCCTAAAGAAACAAGTATTACAAATGGACCACTTTACTATTTTAGGGGCCAAAAACAATACAGTGTATCTTAAATGGATTAAAGAAACTCATCTGATTAACTTTGATAATGTTATGATTCTACCACAGTCTTTACTTTTCTGCAATTGGACTTCCCAGGAGGTAAAAGTCTGCAAAATCAATTGCCCATCCCACAGTTACTGAGCCAAGTGGAAAAAAGCATTTTTTTCCTCCAGAGAACCTTTCCCAGATACGTTGACCCTGAAAGTAAACAGGATCTTTTCTCTAATTTCTGTGCCAAGGTTTGGAGGAGCACATCAACCCACGCATGACAACATGACACATCTATCTGTTTCTCATAGTCAGAAATTCCGCTGACCACCTTCTCTCACAGCTCATGCTGGAGGATACCATGGCCTTTGTTTTGCATATCTATTTCTACCAGAGGGCCGGAGGAACGATATACTAACTGCATTAGATCAAATTCACATCACTTCCACTGAAAAGCCAGAATAACTGACTATGAGACCGATATCACTTCCTCACTGCAGGAATGGACCATGGAAGGAAAGTAGATGCTCCGAAAAAGATAATATGCTTTCAAATATTGAGAATAATATATTATTTTAATATCAACTTCTATTTCTACTCTTCTATGACACTGCAGCATAAACAAAGTGCCAAAAAAGAGGAGCAAACGCACACATTTAGACAGTTTAAGAGGAGATGTGAGAAAGTGTCATGCGGTGCTCTTTCTGGAGGAGTACTGGGAAGCAAAAGAGGGACAAGATGAAAGACTGGGCAGCTCTGCAGAAAGGGGCACGCAAAAGCTTTCAGACTGTCACCATTTCCTTGCGAGCCGCAGAGCAGATATTCCCGTTTGCACAGGCTTTACTAAGTCACACAGCTCTGACCAGTTAACTTCCCTCACACATCCCAAGAAAGGTTATCGGAGAAAGGCAGAGAAATACATTACCAACATGGCATAAGTTATAAGGCAAAACACCTAATCCGAACTGTTTTGAAGGGAAACTGTCACACAGCTGAAGCTAAGATTTCCCAGCTTCACAAACGCCATCGTTTGCCAGACAGAGCACGCACGCCGTTTCGCAAAGCTAGAAGCAGCCCTTCTCCAAACACGCATGCTACTTACTGAGAAACAAACAGAAGCTGTTTGGATATTAAAAAAAATTATTTATCCTATTATTTATGTGCTCAGACATACTCCAGGCACTGCGTAGACAGAAAATACCACTGTATAAACAAATTTTGAAAACTAAGCCATATTGGCTTGTTCTGCAGATAAAAAAATATTCCTATCCAGTGGGAGACTGCTGGAGAAATTTGTTTTCAAGATTCTGAAGGTTTTTTTACAACAAAATTTGTGTTTCTTTGAACAACATAATAAAACTATATTTTTGAAAGTGTTTGGGGCTGTTTCAGCTATAGCCCATACTAGAACAGATGACCATTTTCAGTAACAAGATGCTGATTCTGCTATCTATAATGATATTAACAGATACCTGAAGCAGAATAACACATAAAGGAACTTTGAGATGCAATTTGTATTTCAAACTACGATTTCCTAAATTTTACCATCAAATTTAGCATTTAACTGCTCCTATCTGACAACGGCTATATTGATTACATTGATCAGCAATTCATAAACATTAAGCATTGTTGTAAACTGTGGTAAATAACCTAATGGGTCACTCCGATTCTTTCTAAACTTTGTCTCTCGCACTTTTCCTAAACTGAATTATCCCATATATCCCACACTCCATCTGAAACCAGCTTACATAGCTTTATATGATGCGCAAATGAAGTGAGAATCATCTCTCAAAGATCTTACAGCGCTTCAGAATTTCCATTGCACTGGAGGATTTCCGTGACTACATTCAAAAAGAACAAGATAAATACTGTAAACACTAATCCTGAAAACTTCAGGAGACCCAGTGACTTCAGTGAAACTATACAGCTGTTTGAGATTGACCACAAATATAGCTGTTTGCACTCAAATTCTTAATCTTGTGCTCCTTGTTTTTGCCATCTACAGATATCATTGAGAAGGCCAAAAGTTCCAAAATCTTAACGTAAACAGGCTCACTGGGGAAAAGGAGAGTTCCTTTTTTTTCAACATCCTAAGATGCTGCTAAAGCTACACTTCTGGCTAAATCCCAGCAGAACAGCTGAACAATTCAATTAAGGCCTGTCTCTTCTCCTAAATTTTAAAATAGAAAGACTGATATTCTGTCAATACTCAACATCAAGGCAGCAACCAGCTGGAAACACCTAATCAGCACTATTCTTGGGATTTTTCTGGAAAGACTTTATTATTAAATCACTAGTGACTACTTTTTTTTTTTTTAATGCTGAATGACTTTTGAAGAAAATAAAAAAAAACCACTACATGAGTACCTAACCATCAGCTGGTCCTGTGTGTTCCCCTAAGACAAGAAGCCACCATACCACACTAAGAATATTGCTTGTTTCAAAATTTCATCAGTAGATACTGAAGTACCTTAAAAAGGAATTACCATTATACCCCTTCTACAGATGGAAAAAGAGAAACAAAGGTGAATTGACTTGCCCTAATCCAATAGCAAAGCAAAGAAAACACTCTCTGAGTCAATTCCACCCTCCTATCCATTAGGCTGTACTGTGTCCTGTGCCTGAAATATCAGGTATATCACTCTTCAATATAGTACAACTTAATAAAGCAGAATGAGGAAACAATTTAAAAATACATTGAACGCTGAAATGAACTGCCATGCATCAATAGCTAGATCTGAATTTTGTTTTAGTTTACAGAAGCATTCTGCTTCTATATAAAATAGCAATTTTTATGTAAATAAAAACTTTAGTCTAATAATTCATTATCATTAATGCAATAGAAATGTAATATTCCACTCAAATGTCAACTTCAACTAAAGAAAAAAAAAAGCAAAATATTGTCCCCTTAACTACAAAAATGGAATTCCTTTTCCTTCTCCTCCTCCCAATTAGGACATAACACAATTAGTGGGCTTTTAATACTTTTCATGGAATGACAATTTAGAAAAAAATCAAAAAATTTTGAGTTGATCATCTCTATTGTGAAAAAGATTTGTAATGAATGTGAATTATACTGTGGTTGGGTTTATTTTTTATCATCTTGCCTAATGTCCAAAAACGTATATTCCACTCAGGTTTTTAATACAAAGTTGCATCCTAGTAGCAGGTGGAGTCTTCCAACCAGGTATCTTGCAACACTCTTGTAACAGTTGAGAAAGGAAACTGGAATTAAGACCCACAAAAAGCTAAAGGAGTTTCCTAGTAAACGTATAAACATCTTTAAAGTTTTAACATCAACTGTCTGGACTATGTCAAACTGAATTTCTCAAAGGACAAGTTTCTTTCAACCACTATATTAGGGGGAGGGAGGAGGAATGGAAACCCAAACCTTTAAAACATTTTAATCAGAGTGTTTTTATTATGTTCCCTACAACCTGATAAGCCTTGAACTCTATTGATAGAAAGCTGAACATGCTTCATACCCCCAGGATGTCTCTGCACTGCAATATTTCATGTACTTCTGTTCAGTGAGATACGGTGCTTCCCCTCTGGATATTAAGCCTGATCTTTCCCCTTTCTGTTTCCTAAATATGCCAAATATCTAACCGCTAATCAGCATATCCAGCAGTCCTCTTATGAGCAAGCATGACAAGCCCTCTCATAGCCCTCTGTGAGGTGAGCGACATAATCTGAAGTTTTTCCCTGAAAAGCTCAGAGTAACTGTACAGCCTCAACTCAAGGAAAACCAGAAATATGGTCAAAGTCTCTCTGGCTGCAGTTCAAACTTCCCCAATAATGACTGGCTAAAATATTAAGCTCATTTTATTTTCCGCTTCACATGACCATAATTTTTGAAGTTTTTCCAAAAAATCCCTGCACATATATATCATATACATGCTTAAAAATAGCAATGCTACACAATCCAAATAAATCAATATTGCTTAATTATATAAGGACTTAAAAATGAGTTAATTCCAACTGCCCAGAATCTCAGACTTTACCTTATTTTATGCTGTCACTTGCTAATGTAAAAATCCATGCCTGGCTTTGTTTATTTGTTTTGCTGGAGTAGGAGGATTATTTTAATATGGAGAGGATTGGTTTCATTCCTGTATGCATGAGCTGCTGGTGATCACTCCCAACCAGAAAGATTCCTTTCTAGAATTATCATCAATATATATTACAACAGTGTTTACTTCCATCCTGCCTCTGCTCTAAAAGCCTCCTCGGTATCAATTCTCAGAGCAAGGCTACAGGTCTCCTGCTCCAAATTTCTCTTTAGATTCTCTAATCCTTTTCTCCTTAATCTCCATTATACAAAAAGAAATCCACAGATGCATGGTCTGCAAGAAGCTAAGTAACTTTACCTCTCACCATAGTTACCACATCTGATTTAACCACTGGCTCCGGACATTGAATCATTGTCCTTTAAGATTTAAGATTTTACGTGCGTATGCCTTGATATGTCCAACAAGCACACAATCCTAAACACAGACCGATTTTAATAACATTAGCGAAAAACTGCATTTCAATGTATGTGACATTAAAATAACATACCATCCGCCTCTGCTATTTCTGCACTGTGTGCTGTTTTCCAGGATCTCAGAAGCTAAAAATGTTTAAATGTGTTACTACTGCTGTTATTAAAAAGATTTTCTGTCTAATTCAATTCCTTGAATGATCCTGAAACAATTCCACATGCAGATTTTTCATCAGTGTGCTCAACTATTCTATTAGACTTTTTTTTTGTTGTTGTTTCTCATGGTAACCAATTTTATTTGACTTAACAGAAGCTGTTCAAATATTTAAAGGCACTCCGAGATGGCAGGAGTTTATCTAGGAGCATACATGTTGTGTCACAGATATTCCTTTCCTTGTTCTTAGACGCCTCGGGTTCTTTTTATCCCCCCCCCCACACACACACACACAAAAACAGTAGCAAACAAATGAGGTGTCGACGAGCCACACTGCATGGGGAACACGCTCGCTTCATCTCGTTGTGGCAATATTCAAGTTACAATGGGCACATTTCGAAATTACAAGCTCGCCGGTTAAAACAGATGCTTCCTCCGGTCCTTCGTATGTGCTGGCGCCCGGTGCCAACAGCGGCGAGCGCCACGCAAGAACTCCAGTATAAACATCTGCAGCACCTCTCTGTTTTGTTAACATTCTTGCACACATTTCCCTGCTAACTCCGAAAAGGCTCCGCGGTGTTTAAAAAGAGAAAGGAAAACGGGGGGGTTGCAAACATCTGCGAGGCAGCGACGGAAAAGGGAATGAAACATGAATAAACAAAAACATGGCGAAAGTGGCCTGGGGTTGTTACACTGTCAGATCATTTTTCCAAGCCCAACATCAAGGCTTTTGTTACAACCCAAGCGGTCATTTGCATGGAGAACCAACAGGGTTTCTTCTTCTTGCGCGGTCCCCAGCCCGCAGCACACCGCTCGCTCCCCCCCGGCACGGCGAGGCGAAGCCGCCAGCAAACCCCGCGGCCAAACGCGCACATTTCCGCCGCGGCGGAGCCTCCGCATCGCCCGCAACGCGCCGCGCACTTACCGCTTGGCTACGGAGGCGTAATTTCGGTGTAAAAATAACAGACAAACCTTTGGAGCGCTGCCCCAGCCGGAGTTGCTCTCCCTCTGCTCTGCTCTTCCCGACAAGCTCAGGCTGAGATTAACAAGTCCATGCGACTCCAGCAACCCCGCTCCGCCGGGCTGCTCGCACGCGGTGCTTTAAATAATAGCAAACTTTCGGCAAAGTTAAAAGCGTAATGAATTAAAGGAATGTAAAGCACAAGGACAGGAAAGCAGCAAGCACTGCCCGGGCAATTCTTGCAGCAGCACCAAGGGCACTGCTCTGTAGTTAAGGCTGTGTCAGCACTTTCACCCCCCCCCCCCATTTTTCAGGGGGCTATAACTCAGAAAACAACAAAAAAAATTGCTCATGGCTAAAAAATTGCTCACCCCCCGCCCCCTTCCCTTTAAAAAAAAATTCCATTCAGCCCATCCAGAAAGTTACAGGAGCACAAAAGTCTGTGCACTTTATCAACGAGTTCTAAATGCATTTTTTATACGTAAACAGAACTTTATTTTTTAAATAAAATTTCAAAGGAATTTCATCCACATTGGGACTATTACCCCCTTAATATATATATACATAAGGGAATTAATAACTACTTCCAGCAGCTGGAAAGTGGTTTGTGCAAATACAGCACAAATTCTCAGCAACTTTCGCAGGCTGCCTCGCCGGTACCAGACGGGCACCCGAGGCGCTGGGCTGCCCGGTGCCGCGGCGGCGGCGCGGACGGGGGCCTCTCCTGGCCAGGCAGCCCCAGTCCCTCGGGGCAGCTTCGCAACCGCAGTTGCCGAGAGCATCTGCATTTTTCTCTGATAAGGAAAGTGCTCTTATAATCCTGCTAAAATAAGGCAACAATGGGTGTTTGGTCTGCAATTACTGCTTTACAACGACGGTCTAAACTGTGCCACCTCAGGCCGGGCTGGGCCCCTGGTAATCGCTGACCAGGGGGATTGGCAGCCGGCTTTTTTGGTGGTTGCTGGGATTCTGTCCGTTTGTTGGTTTTTTTTTGTTTTTTTTTGTTTTGTTTTTTTTTACACCGAAGGGGTAATTTCCGCTCAGACACTGAAATAAAAACACCAACTTACCCAGTCTATCTACAGGACCAAGGAGCATTAATACGCTTTTCAGTTATAAGCTTAAGTTACAATACTAAAGCAAGAATTACACATTCACAACAGCACTTTTCTAAAAAGTAGAAATGTGCACTTAATACAAAAACATGTAACAGCCACAGTCTGCTGACCAAGAAAACCGAAGCATAAGTTTTACCCCTTCTGATACAGAATAGCTAAGACAACAGAGAAGACATTTGATCCTTACAAAATTCCACAAATCAACACTTATTCATCAAAAGGTGCCTCTGCTTGCTCTGAATTTCTGATTTTAGAGGAGTTTCATATGCATTATACAAAATCAAGAGCTATAGCAATCCATTAAAAAGGCTTTGTTCCTATGAATAACTCAGTAAAGAAAAAGCAATCTCTCAAATAAAAAACATCTCAAAATACTCTGAGCTTATAATTTCTCCAAACCCCATTCTTTAATCTTCTAAAAATCATAACACTTCAATATCAGACTGACTCTCTCAAGGTATCTTGATTGCAGTGTAGGTCATCTCACATTTCTTTCCTCTAAACACACACTAACACCTGGCATATTTTGAGGAGAAGCTGCTTGGATATCAACACCTTACTACACACAGCATGTACCTTATTACATATAATCACCATCCATCTACTCAGTGGAAGTCAGCTCTCGTTGCCAGTGTGCTAACACATGCTCCTACCGCAACCACTTAATATCATGGTCCAACATAGGACTTTATACCACAGGCTGACGCCAGTCTGGTCTGCTAAAATGAGAAATGATGGTGACACACATTCACTTCTGCCATCCTGGTATGGAGGTTATAATGTTCAAAGAGAAGAGCCAAGTGCAGTAAAAATCTTAATCCATGGCAATTTTCTTCAGCACATGGAACCTGAGCGCTAAGGTCTCTGCTTTGCTCTACCAAATAACATACAGAGTATCCCTATTTTTAAAATATACTTAATTTGCATAAAATGCTTCATTGTAGATAGACATTTCCCTGCCATTAGTCTGCAGCAGAGTGTAAAACTATTAGAAATACTTTTAAGACACTTTCAAACAACAAAGATTCTCCTAAAAGTCTGGAGAATTCTGTCAACACTACTTAATTTCAACCAATTGTTAATGTTCATTAATAAAATACTAAACGAGGACAAACATTAATACACTATGACTCAAGTGGACAATGCCAAGAGATACAAAATGGAAGCTGACTGTTATTCCTTCTTTTACACCAGTAGGAGACATGGAAAAAGAAACAAAATATAGTACGTGAACCTTCTTAATAGATCCAAATTTATATTTCCTGTTTAAGAACAAAGCAGTAGAATTTACAAGAACTGTAAAAGCAAAGCTGTACTGGTAATTAAACTAAATTAAATTAAACCTGGGCTTTGTAGCTTTTTAAGCTTGGTAAAGCAGAAGAAATGTATTAATCCAATAATAAAAACAAAGTACAATCTCTATGAATGTCTACAACAACCATAAATATTTTGTTAAATTCAGCAGGAAACTACAGATTTTAACAAGTTCAGAAGATCATTAGCCTAGTTCTAATCTCCACATTCACCATGACAACGTTTATACTATAAATCAACAGCTGTGACCTAATGTTGAAAACATGCCAGAAATATGCATAGATTGTATCAATATTTGCACATGCAACCTAGAACATAAATTAGTTGATACTCAACAATTAAAGCTTCCTCTCTGAAGTTGCAATATTTAAAGGTTAAAGATTAGACATGCTCCCTCTTGTGTTAAACTAAGAATACATGGAATACATGCTGTTTTCCCTGACATGATGGTTGCTTGGCCATCTGTTCCATTAAGCAAACCCTTTAACTTTGGCTACTAATGGCTGACAAACCTTCACCAATAATTCTCCACTTTAAAGACTGATCCAGTCTGAGCACAAAACTGCACCTAAGGAATCACTCCTTATTTGTGCTACATTAAATTAGCTATTAAATAATCAAAGAGCACCAATAAGGATATCACATATCAAAAATATGATGTGAATAAGATTTTTGGACATAAATATACACAGCTTGGTAAATTACATGGAGAGTCACACATATTCAATCACTATCAATGTTACACACAGGCCTAAAGAGTTAAAAAGTGCCAAGTTCAAGCTGTTTAGTAACATTAATGATACTGAATATTAAGCTAATATTTAGAAATGCATTTTCTGTTTACAGACTATTTAAAACAGACTATGCAAATACAATACACAGAATTTAAAATGCTAATACAAGTGTGCTTGTAAATACAGCAGCAACTGAGCTAAGTTTCCAGTCCTCCACTTGATGAGTTCAGGTAAACCATTCCCTGCACAGCGCGTTAATGGAGTCAAAATCCTCCTTACACAAATCCTCTTGCAGAATCTGGCCCCAAGATCATGTCTAGACTTGAATGCCAAACCCAGGTGGAACTAATACAACTGATTTGACTAATATACTTTTAAACAAAGGCTTTGCACCTGGTATGGGCTTGGCAAATTGCATTTAGGCATACATTTGCTGATTATGGTCAATACCAGACAATGCTAGGGCAGCAATGCAACTGAGAGTACCCAAGTAAACACATACACAAGTAAACAGTTTGCAGTTCAAAACTGAAGGGAACACTCGGCTACGTGAGTTCACACATTTTCTGTTATTCACCACCAGCCCTTTGTGCCAGATAGATGTTTTTGATGCAACTGGCCCTATGCATCTTGGAAATAAATGTTAGCAAATATTTTAAGAAACACGTCCTAGCTAAAGAAGGCTTGCTCTTTCAAGCTACCAAAGTGTGTTGATCTTTCCGGAAATAGTGGTGTTTCTTTTTCTACAGTCTTCTACAGACAAGAAGCAACATAGCCACAAAGTTTGTAAAAGACAACAAAAATATCACAGCTACTAATGTATCAAGATTTAGGAGTCATCTTAAAGCTTCAACCCACAAAAGCACACTACCTAAAGCATAACTGATCATGAAGGCAAGAACCTTTGTGAGAAACAGAAACTTTGTCACAGACTTCAATGACATAAGAAACGAGCTTGCAGCGCTTCACGTACAACTCCTGATCGGGGTGTCACCATTTCTGTGTTGTTATGCTGCAGACCCAACATCTCCAAGGCCTCCCAAAGCGCCTTCCCATCTTATCCAAGAAGGTGCTCAGGAATTACAGTGAGAGACTTTACGCAGGATGCTGAGGAGGGCGAAAGGTGTGCTTGAACCTCAAAACGCTTCCCTCTGCACATCATCAGGAAGGCAGCGTTTGTATCAATGCTCTGAGGACGACTACAAAACTTAGCGTATTGACTCTGCAAGGAAGCCAACAGTTTCACGAGCGCTTTATTCCCTCAGACACACGGGCAGAGCCGGCCCGCAGGATCAGGCCCCTCTCACACACCCGGCAGAACGAGCTCCCACTTAAACCAGGGCTTTTCGCCTCCCGGGGAGCTGTGGACGCCTCGGAGGCGCTCAGCAGCTGTAAGCGGGACAAGCGAGCGGCGTTAAGCCGCCCCCAGGGAGACCCGCAGCTCCCTGCACCACAGCTGGCAGGCGGCAAACCGAAGGGGGGGAAAAAAAACCCCAAAGTTGAAAACCACCGGTCTGAACTCGCAACGCGGCGCAGGGCGGCAGCAGCGGCCGGGGCCGGCGGGGCAGCCTCCCTCCCCCCCTCCCCAAGGGGGCCGCCCGGCCCCGCTCCCCAGGGGCCACCCGGGGGCCGCCCCCCCCGGGGAAGGCGGGACCGGCCTGGCTGCCAGCAGGGAGCCGCTCCCGCCCGGCCGCGGAAAGTTAGCGCCGTCCGGCGGCGCGGCCCCGCAGCGGCCTGGCCGCGGCCGCCGGGGCAGGGCCGCCCCCCGGGGCCTCGCCGCCGCGGCGGGCAGAGGCGGCTCCGCAGCAGGCCGGCGGAGCGGAGCGAAGCCGAGCCGGGCGCCGCCGCCGCCGCGCCCGGCCGAGGCGAAGCGAGGCGAGCGGCCACGAGCCGAAGAGAGGGAGCCGAGGGGAAGGGGACTCACGCTGTCTCCGCTATTTAAACCTCTTCCCGCCGCCTCCGCCTCACTGACTCTCACTCACTCTCTCCTCCCCGCGGAACTTACTAGGGGCCAGCCCCCTCCCTCCTCTCCCCTCCCCCGCCCGATATACACACGGCCGCACGCCGGGCCGCCGCCGCCCCGCCCGCCCGCCCCAGCTGCTCCGCCCGCCCCAGCTGCTCCGCCCATTCGCTCAACCCTGTGCCCGTCAGCTGAGCTGCGCAAAAGCATTGGCTCTGTCGCCTGTCTGTCAAGGCGCGCTCGGCGCGGGCCCCGCCCCTCGTCCCGCCCCTCCCCTTCCCGGACACCTCAGGGGGTTGTTAAAACGGCCGTTTCGGAGTCACCGTTAAAATTTACTTTTAGGTCCCACCCACTTGGGCGCTACAGGAGATTCTGATTGGGCCAGCGGGAAGCCTCTCCATTGCGGCCGGGTGGCCGGGTGTCAATCACCCCTAAAAGCCCCGCCTGTCTCCGTGGCGTCATTCCACTCGATTTGTCCGCGCTTCCAGTGGGTCCCGCCCATTTCCACCGGCTCCCCAATCAGGCGCGGCATCTCAAGCTCGAAGGCGGTGCCAAAGCGCCTGAACGGAACGTGCGGAAGGGCCGCCGCCATTGGTGGGCCCCTCTCTGCCCCGCTGTTGCGCTTCCGCCACCACCGTCCCGTGGAGCGTACCACGCGGCGGCGGGGGAGGGGGGAGCGGGGGGGGCGGGCCGGCGGCAGGAGCGAGCGCCGTTGGTTCGGCCCGTCTCCATGAGGGATGGGGAGGAGGAAGGCCCCTATTGCCCGTCATGCCGCGCGCGCTGTAGGTAGCTCCCTTTGGTCCGGGCTGGGGGAGGGCGGGGGCGAGGGAGGGAGGGAGGGAGGAGGTCGGTGCCCGATCCAAGATGGCGGTGCAGGAATCAGCTGCTCAGCTCTCAATGACTTTGAAGGTGCAGGAGTACCCCACTCTCAAGGTGGGTGCCGAGCCTCTCCTGCCCGCCGCACGCACGCACCGGGGGGAAGGGGCCGAGCCGCCGGCGTCCCGGCGGGGCAGCGCCGGCGGCAGCGGCGCGCTTGGCTCCCCAGGCCGCCCCCCCCCCCGGGTGCGCGGCGGCGCCCCGCACACGCGCTGCTCCTGCCGCCGCCGCCGCCCTCGCGGCTGGTGCTCTGCGCCCTCCCCCTGCGCGGCGGGCGAGGGACGTGCCTGGAATACGCTGCTGCGGCGCCCGGGGGCCGCCGTGCCCCGAGGGGAGGGAGGGGAGGAGGGGGGAGGCCCCGAGCCGCGGACAAAAAGGGGCCGGCGGAGCTGCCCCGCCGGGGCGGAGAGGGCAAGTGAGCCCCCGCGGGGGGCTGGGGGGCTGGGGCGTGCGGGCTGCGGTCCTGCAGGCCGGGGGTCGCTCCGCGCGCTCCTCCCGGGCGGTTAGCTGAATCTACGTGGCGTTGTGCAGAGACGGGTGGAAGGGGAGGGAGCGGAGGTGGGAGCGGAATATGGTTCCCTGGTTTCTTGGTTTCCCCAAAGATGGAGATGAGCTGAAATCCGTAAAGGGACAAACGGGCTGGAGAAGGGCTGGAGGCCTTAGTAAGCAAAATACGTCGGGCTTGGCGAAGCTTCGGCAAAAGCGTGGGGGTGGCTGTTACGCTGCTGGGTACGTTTGAAGGGTGGTAGGTCCCAAGGCTGCTGCATAGCTGGTCCTTGGCTTTGGCTGGGCTTTGTAAAGCAAATGAAGGACTCGGTGCTGAGCGCTAAGGTCATCGCCTCTAGGAGCTGTTGAACTGGAAGGATGATGCTCGTAGGAACCAGCGGAAAGCTTTGTTTAAACTGTTCTCTTGGATATACAGCAAATCTACTTAATAGCAGTAATCGTGGGAGGGAGATAGGAGAAGGATCTGTATTGCAAAATACTTATTTAAGCATCCTTTGTGTCAGCGTATCAATATTTTTGCATGTATAGAAGGTGTTTATGCAAGGTAAACTTTTTATTTTTTTATGCTGAGATCATGCTGCACTTCCACACACAAAGTACTGTGTGCTTTTTGCAGGGTTTCTAGCCATGTTCTTCCTGTGCATGTCCTCATTCTCCACCCTCTCTGCTTCATTCTGTGTAGTTCCAAGAAGCAGGGAAGGGACAAAATCCTGATTCCAGTTTTACATATGAAGGCTTCTTTCTGTCATCTTGAAGTACTTTCAAGCTAACAGTATCAGGCTTAAATTTTAAAATATCTTTAAAGAGTGTTCTAGTACTTCCCCAGCCAGAACAATGTGAAGGCATTTAATGGTAAGAAGATCATTTTAAGGCTGCATTTTAGATGTGTGCAAGTTGTTATCGCAGCTTTGCTTGTTACATTCCTGAAAAATTACTGGCGGTGAGGATCAGTGAGTTTTTGTTTTGTTGGTTATGACTTCAGATGAGTTGTCAAGGTGCCAGCCATTTAAAAGGTAGAGATTATTTTGGACATATTCTTATGATATTTCTCAAGTGCTCTTCCCTCAAAAATCTTAACCAAAACATACGTAAGAAAGTGGAACGTTGTTCATACTGTTGGGAAATTAAACATTTAAATAGTAAAAAGGGTGAAGCACCCTTGTACTAAAACTCTTAAACCAATTTCCTAGGAAAAGTGATGTTTATTGATGCTTTTCAGCATTCATTCAACTTCTAGGTTGTTCCTGTAGTCTTTAATGGCATCTTTTTTCTTCTTTGTTTAAAAAAACCTGGCAGAGCAGGGTCTGCTCACATTTTTTGAATGTATCCTCTTAAGTGTTCCTAACTGTGGGTCATATATCAAAACATTTTAGTAGTGAAGGTGAAAAGGCAGCAGGGGGAAATGAACGCTAGGGCTAAAGTCCACAAAAGTATGTTGATATCAAATCCCGCTTTGTTCTGTAGGAGGCAAGTGCCTAAAAATTTCTCTGGGACTGAGCCTCTGAATTTTTATTTCCATTTTATTCAAACACTTTGTGTGAAATTAGTACATAGATACATAGTGCTTTTTTTTTTTTCTTAAGGGCTACCAGTGTGGCAGTTCAGATATTTTCTTAAAGCTTTGGACGTTGGTATTTTTCCCTGATATGAGTAAAATATAAAAGATTGTAGACTTGTATTTATATCCTTCCTGTTTCCTCCCTCCAACTTCCTCATGCCAACATCACTAGATAATAGTTGTGTAATAGCTCGGCATTTACAGTGTGTTCCACCAAGTGCCTTCCATGTGAAAGAGCATTTAAAACGGCAAAGGGAAATCCCTTTTCCATAGCTGAATGTGGTCACTTCAGGAGTGGAAGTGCTTCAGCCATTCTTCAGCAGTTCAGCTCAGGAAAAGTGAATTGCCTTGTTTAGCTGAATCTAGGGAAGCTATTTAAGTGTACACAATAATACTTGAATATTTTGTTGTCCTGTTCTTCTCCCCCCCCTTCCCTTTTGTCAAGGACAAGAAGGTTACCAGTTATTCTTCTTCCAAACTGCTGTGGAAAAAAAGCCTACTGATAGAAATTGTGCTAGTCTCATCTGAAAGTATATAACATGGAAGTCTAGGATTTAAAAATGAATGAATGCTAACATTGTTGTCACAGATCTTTGCTGAAGCACTAATAAAGAAGTGATGACAGGAAACTAGATAATTTGTCCATATCTTTAGAAGCGTAAATAATTGTTAAACTGAACTAGCAAACTGAATGGAGTAAAAACCCAAAACTGAAAGAGGGAATACCTGGAAGCAGGGATGACCACTTCTCTAAATAGTCTTATCTGGGCTGTTTGTTGGTAACAGCTTGGGGTTAGCTGGGCTGAGCTGCTTTAAAAAGCAGCTGATCTAAAGCAAAGCTGTAGTAGCACAGGATACTTAAGCACCTTCTCAGAGCTGTTGGTTGGCTTCTAGGGTTGGCAGCTGTGGGAAGAAAAAATACTGGCAGCAGGTTTGATACAGTATTAATTTCTGATGGAAATATATTTATCTGATTGTTACAGAGTGGAACAGACAGGAGAATATGAATAGATAAAGTGCGCATTGTTTCTGACCTGAGTTCATAGCATAGCTGAAGTTGGAAGGGACCTCTGAGGTCATCTAGTCCAAGCTCCCTGCTCAAGCAGGGTCATGTAGAGCAGGTTGCTCAGGACCTTGCCCTGTCCGCTCTGGTTTTGAATATCTCTAAGGATGGTGACTCCAAAACTTCTCTGGGCAACATGTTCAGTGTTCGATCACCCTTAGAGTAAAAAAGGGGTTTTCTTGTGTTTAAATGTAATTGCTTGTATTTCAGTTTGTCCCCATTGCCTCTTGTCCTTTCACTGGTGGCCACTGAGAAGAGTTTGCTCTGTTTTCTTTACTACCTCTTGTCAGGTGTTTACACACATTGATAAGATTCCCCGGAGCCTTCTCTTCTTCCAGGATAGACAGCCCCAGCTCCCTCAACCCCTTCTCCTATGTTGGATGCTCCAGTCCCTTAACTGTCTTTGTGGCCCTTCACTGGACTTGCTCCAGTATGCCTGTGTCTTGTGTTGGGGAGCTCAGAACTGGACACAGATGTGGTTTCACCAGTGCTGTTTGCTGGCAACGCTCATCCTAATGCAGCCCAGGATGCTGTTGGCCTTCTTTGTCACAAGGCCCATTGCTGGCTCATGTTCAGCTTGTCCACTAGGACTCCCAGGCCTGTTTCTGCCAGGCTGCTTTCCAGCTGGTCAGCCCCTGGCATGTACTGGCGCATGGGTTTATTCTTCCCCAGGTGCAGGACTTTGCATTTCCCTTTGTTGAACGTAGTGTTGTTTCTGTCTGCCCACTTCCCCAGACTGTCGAGGTCCCTCTGAACAGCAGCACAGCCATCTGGCGTAGCACTCCCACGTCTGTATCATCTGCAGGCTTGCTGAGGGTGCACTCTGTTCCATCATCTAGGTCATTAATGAAGATGTTAGATAGTTCAGGCCAGCTTCTTCTTCCATCAAGTCAGAAAAGGCACAAGACTTATTTTTGCTTGTTTAATAAGCAAAATGATTGATTGTACTGCTTCATATTTTTTTCCTTTATAAGCTTGAATATAAGTTATTGTTTTTTAACCATAGCTTTGTACTTTGACAGAAAGTAGTGCCAATGGCCTATCATATTTCTATCATATCAAAACTTTGACAATAATATCAGCAAAATCAGTTCAATGAATGTGGTTCAGGCAGAACATGAGGAGGACAGGAGTAGCAGGACTCTAACACTAACACACTTCCAGTATATCAGTGTGCAACAACATAGATGGCATGTCAAGATCAGTACCTGATCTGTGAACTGCTTCTCAAGCAGAATGTTGAATTAGTAAGTCAACTCTGTGCTAACTCCGAGTGAATGGTCCTGTATCACACTAGACCCAACATCAGAATTGGTGTTCTGACTCACTTATTGTACATTAAGCGTCCATACTGACAATTCATATGTTGCAGGATAATGGGCTTCCTGTCTGACAAATCGTGAGTCCATGTCGGCAAACAAGTGTGACCTCTTTTGTACTGCTGGTCTTCTGCAATTGGCCTTGTGTGCCACCGTGTTCAAAGAAAATTCTGATATCGTGGTACTTCAGATGTTTGACTTTGGAAAGCAACTAAAGTAGGTGCCTGATCCAGTGGGAATTAGTCTCATTTCCCCCCTGCCCCTCTCCCAATAAAATACATTTCCTAGTGATTAATGAAGGAAGAAAACACAATAAAAGCCAGTAAGTAGTAGTGTTGGCATAAGCTGGAGATGTTGCTTGTTTATCGGTACAATACTATCCCTGTAGGAAAATAAAAATGTTTACAAGCATTTTTTCAGAAGAGCTCCTGTTAGGATCTTCAGCATCAGTACTAATCTGTTGTTGCACTTCACAGTTGCAGCATGCTTGATTCGTAGTTCACAGGACAGTGCCCTGTGGTCTTCTCAGTTTGGGTTCTGTATTCTGTAATACAAAAATAATACATCCTTATGGTAGTTAGTATGCTGGGGGTCTTTAAATGTAATTGTAAAACCAGAACATCTGTGAAATCCTTGATTATTTGCAGTGTTTTTGTTTGTTTGTTTGTTTTCTCCATGAGCTGAACAGTAGAAGTAAAGATGATCTAGCAAATGCTTGAAGCTGTCTTACTAGGTAGAAGATGTTCACAACTTCCTGTGGTAAGAGTGGAGCCTATTACTGGATGTTATGGACCACCTGCTATCAATTTTTCTTATCTATCAACTTTCTAAATCTCTTCCCACAGTTTTTTAATATAGTAGTTCATACATTAATCAACATGATCCTGCACCTTTGGGCCTATAAGTTTAGGGAAGAATTATTTTGGCAGATGTCTATTTGCTAACAGGACATGCTGGTAAAATCCATCAGTCTTTGTAAGCTTAAGAAAGTGCCTTCATTATATACTTGGCCTCCTGCAGCTTACAGCCTGAAGATACACTATATAGAAGCGTTTGGTTACCCAGACTGGGAAATAGGCTGTATTGAGGATTACCTAATCCAATGTGACGTACCTTTTAGCTTATTTAAGTAAAGCAAAGTTTGATTGTGAGGATGTGTGCGTGACATGATACCCAGTGAGTCTAACTATTTCACATTATATTACTTGATTCATCTCAGCTTTATTTTTGAGTGGTCAGTGGGTAAAATTTAGTTGCAGAAGATGTTGTGAGCTGCAGTAAGAACTCAAGTAATTGAGTTGATATAGCAAGCAGAACTGTGATCATTCCTATTTTCTAGTATAGGACTGCTGAACCCATAATCCTAAATTATTTGGTGAAATGCTGTTACTTCACCTGGAATAGATTATTTTAGGAGCAATGTGATTGGAAACGGGTTCCGTAGCCTCAGTGTTACAGCCAATATTGTGGTGTTTGGATTGTCTAAACACAAAGGAAGACGCCCTCTTTCATTTGAAAGAGGTAATACTGTGATTAAATTGAACAAATATTTGGAGAAGAAAGAAGGGCCTAAACAAGTGAAGGGACTTGCTCTGGGCACAAAACTGCCGTGTGACCTTAGCTTAGCAACGGCACTGACCCTTTGGACAGGGAGGAATGCTTATCTTTTTCTTTGTACTCAAATATTTCTACTAAAAGGAGAAAAGCAAAGAAATCTCTTTCAAAGAGCTAGTCCAAGATGGCAGCTATACACAAGTGTAATAAAAGTGACTGGTCTCTGATGTCCTTGGTGTGGCTCGAGGCAGAACTCTAAAATGGCTCTCAATTTGCTTGTGCAGGGATGCCAGACAGTGTTGTATAAGCGTAAAATGACTTTTGTAAAACACTTGATGAATTTTGTTGATGAAAGCCTTGTGCAGAAGTTCCTACTGTATATCAGTATGCAGTCATTAATATATGTTACTAACAGTTTGTATCAAAGGATAATATTTTGAAGGATTATAATTGCATCTCTTGAGTAAACGTTTTAGATTGCAGATGGACAGTTGGAAAGTTTTCACTGTTAATTCTCTCCTGTGTTAAAGTAGCAGTTTTGAGTATTATAACAATGTTTTCTTCCTAGACACAACTGCTCTAAAATATGCAATACTGTCTTCCTGAAGCTGTAAAACTGCCATGCTTATACCTAAGGAACAATGTTAGGTGTTACATCTTAAAAACTTGTAAAGTGTTTTAAAAGGCATTTATTTTTCATAATTTAAAAAAAGTCCAAATGATCTACAACTGCATGGAGGCTTATGAAATTACTTTTTGTCTTTTGATTTGTGAATAAACACTTTGAGAGCTTGTATTCATGTTTGTGCCTAACTAAACCTAGATCTATTCATTATTCTAAGCCTCTCATTTCTGAAACACTACTTCTCCTTTCTCTTAACTTTCTTTTCTTTTTTTCCAATTTTGCCTAAAACTAGCAAAAATATTACTTAAAGGGAGTTACAAATCAGAATTCGTTCTGCAAATAGGTGATGCTATAGTTGACATTTTTAGATTAGCTCAGTGACTCATGATGCCAGCTGAACTGTGAAATCATCCAAGAATTACAGATGAAGAAATAAAGAATACTGACCTTAAGAATTTCAGTATTTCTGCTTAGAAATGCTTTAATTGATATTGACTTGAGGGGAAGCTTGCAATAACTTACTGTAGCCTGCCCGTTTTTCAAATGACATCATATGTAATATTTGTTCTTTATTCTTCTGTTACATCAATGGTGAGCATGATGACCTAATTTGGTCTAAAGGAAGCGGCTCAATGTTCAAAGGTGTTTCTTTGCCAAGTTTACCTTTTCTTTTGATACTTGTTTTTGTTTTCAAATTATTTAGGAGATGCTTATTTATTTATTCAAGTTCCCCGTACTTAGTGTCCTCTTGCATAATGTAGGGCTAAGTTGTCTTTGCTTCTGTTTTTTGAAAAAAGTTTCATCACTGCACCTCTCACTGTCTTTTCCCTGCCTATCTATGGCCAGGCTTAAAATTTTATATAAGAGTAGCATATATAGTGTTTGAGAAAGCTCGCTTACACCTCTTCTTGATTGATTTAACTTGGAGACTTGTAGATTTATGCAAATCCCTGGTGCCTTTTAGGTGTTATAAGCTAACACAACTGAGGAGAGGAAGCATATCATTTTTTCTGGCCCTTGAAAGGAGAACATAGCTCTGTAATGATTCCCCCTACCTGATCTGGTGGGACTCTTATTTTTCTTAAATCTTCCTTTCCCCCCCCCCCTTCTCTCCCACTGATCATCTGACTTCACATGCCTCAAAGCTTTAAAAAAAATCCATTTCAAATACCCTTATGCCCATGATTGGGATCATTTGAAAAAAACATACAATGTAAGTATTTCTGTGTTTAAACTACTGTATGTTTTATGTGGCAAGGAGTTTTATCTGCTTTCAGACCTAAGATTGTAATGTGAAATAAGGAGGATTCGTACAGATATAACTGTCTTGACTTTACCAATAGCTTCCCTACATATGAGTTGGTACTGCTATAAAGTTAGAAGTGGTTAACTTCTTTTCCTAAAAATGGGGGAAATCAGATGTTCTTTTACGAAACTGCAAACCTATGTAAAAGATATTTTTATGCTGCCTGTGCTGATGCTGTGCCAAAATCACAGCTTTTAGAAAATAATCTTTGAAAATTCCTGCTAACGGGCGACTGGGGAAAGATTAATGGATCCTACTTTCATTGCAGAAGTACCAAATAATTCTTTGTTCCAACTGTGACTTTTTTTCTGAAGCACCACTCTTCTGTAATTTCTAACTGCTGAATGATAGCACAAATTGTACTTACTCTCATATTTCTTTTTCCTATGTGCAAAGTATATATTCTTTCCTATATGCAGGCCAGTGCAGTCACCGTTGAGTAGAAACTGCTTTAATGTTCTGGCCCAGTGGAGTGACTGATGCTTGGTGGTCTTTGCTGTCTGTTTTATTTGCACTCCTTTAGGCTTGACTCTGCCTAGGCGAGGAGGGAATCTAGGGTGTGTTGTAGGATTGTGGGGGCACGTGTGACCCCGAAGCAGTTTGAGAACTAGTGTGCTAAAGCACTAGTGCAAGTCTAACACAGGTGGGTGAAAGGCTTGCGTTTGGGCTTGTCTTTGCTCAAGCATGCATTTTTCACAGAATACTGTTTATGAAAGAAACATTTGCAGTTTAGTCTTTCAGCTTCGCTGTGTACCAGTCAGGAAGGCTTGTTGGCAACACCAGGCTCATACTTGAAGTTTCATGCAGTGGCATTACACTAATGCATCTTTGGCATAACATCCTAAACTCTGAAGAAGTAGGAATGGGGGATGCAACAGTAGTTTATAAATAAGCTTACTTATCTCGGGGAAATCTGTTTCTCTTGTATCCAGTCCTCCACATAATTCTCTGCTTGCTGCTGGTAAATGTGTTTTTTCTTGAACTACATCTGAGGATTTTTTTCAGGATAACTGTAAAAGGAGGACAAAATAGAAGACTTTGTTCCAGTGTTCCTACTTAATAAAGTAAAGCTTTAATGGGGTGCTTAGCACGGATTTCATTTATATCCCCTTCCAGTGAACAGCATATTGATGCAGAAATACTGTCCTGTGTAAGTAAATATGGAATCATATACAATAGTTAATGACTTTTGTAAAGGGGAGTCATCCCAGGCAAAGATATTAGACTATAAACAAATAAGCGTTTGAAAAAGGGGGATTTCATTAATGGTCTTTTCGTATTACTGAATGCTTTTTAGAACCATCCCTTACTAGGAACTCCTAGGAACTCTTTAAAGAAAGAAGAGGGAAGCCCTTACGTGGCTAGGGAACTGGCCAAAAGATAGGAAGCGAACATTAAGAATTAGTAGCCAGTCTCTGTAATGGAAGGAGGTTACTGTTAGGGTTCTGCTGGAGTCTCTGCCAGTACTGGTGGTGTTCGGCTTTTTAAACAACCTGGAAGAGAGAATGAATGCTGACATGGTACTATTTCATAATAAGGTAGTCGAGAACAAGTACAAGACCGAAGTGTGAAACATTGCAGAAGAATCACATGAGACTTAAGGGGTAGATTAAATTTGATATAGATAAATGTAGTTTAATGTGGTTATTAAGTATAGTGGAAGAGAAAACAATCCTAACCTTGTATATGAAATAACTGACTGAAATGATCATTATCACTCGATGAGATCTGGGGGATTATAGTGAATGTTTTCTGCGAACAATCAGCTTAATAAGGACAAAGTTGTCACAAAAAAAGAGTGGAAAAGGGGAAAAATGGAGAGCCTCATTATGCAGCTGTAAAAATTTGTGGTTCGTCATTTGCTTGAGTAGTACAAGTTATTATTGTTTTCTCCCTTCCATTAACTTGAAAAAGGATATAGTAGAACTGGAAAATGTTCACAGAAGGGCAAGAAGAATGATTGAATGTCTTCAAGGAATGATTTAGAGCTTTTTCAACCTTGAAAGATACAACATGAGAGGAGTGGAGAGAGTGAAAGTTCCCTTTTTCTTCCAAAACAAGAACAAAAGGGTGTCAAATGAGGCTAGTAGATGACAAGTCAAAAACAAAGAAGTGTTTCTTCACACAGTGCCTAAGGCTGTGAAATGCCTCGCCGCAGGATGTTGCGGGTGCTAAAATTGTACAGGTCAACAACAACAAGTAGAGTTTATGGAAGGGAAATAGCTTATGGTCTTTCTACTATAAAGACCCCACCTCTGGCTCAGGAAGTCCATGACAGAGACTAGGAAACTATTTGGAAGTATTAACCCAATGTTCTTGCCTTGTTCTTACGCTTGAAGTGCCATCCCCTTTCTGGATGCTGTCAGAGGAAGGATAGTAACCTAGAAGGCCTTCTGATCTTGCCTAGTATGGCTACTTATGGATTCATATGGAGATGAATTTGGTGTTTGGATTAGCTGTAGAGAGCTATAATCCAGCCAATTTCTAGATAAATTAAAAAAGAAAAAAAGGTTGGAAAGGACCCCTGTATAGTCCAGGCTCCTGCTCAAAGCTGGACTAATTTCAAAGTTAAGTTAGTTTGCTCATGGTCTTGCCTGGTTCTGAAAATCTCCAACGATGGAGGTTCCACCACCTTTCGGGGCTGCTGTTTCAGTGCTTACCTGCTCTCCTGGTGAAAATCTCTTTATGTCCAGCTGGAATTTTTCCTTGCTGCCAGCTGTGAACGCTGCCTCCTTCCTTTTAGATCTGTAACTCTGAGAAGAGTCTGGCTTGCTCTTCCCTATGATCCTCCCATTTAGGCAGTGGAAGACTACTATCAGGTTGTGCCCTCCCCTTCTCATCTCCAGATGAAGCTTCTCTCAGCTCTCTCTTTGGATGTAATGTCTTCCAGCCCCCTAACCATCCTGGCTGGCCCTCTTTTGGACTCTCTCGAATTTAACATTTCTCCTGTACTGGTGAGAGCTGAAAATTAGACTCAATATTCCAGGTGGGTCTGCATGAGTGCTGAGCAGAGGGAATAATCACTTCTCTCAACCCGTTGACTTCACTCTTGCTAATGCAGCCCAGTACGTGGTTAACATTCATTGCCGCAAGAGCTTGTTGCTGACTTCTCTCCAACCTGTTGTCCCTCAGAACCCCTACATCCTTTTCTGAAGAGCTGCCCTGTAGCTGGTCAGTTCCCAGCCTGTACTGATGGATAGGGTTGTTCCATGCAAGGTGCAGGGCTCTGTTTTTTGCCCGATTTGGATTTCCGAAGTTCATGTTGGCCTATTTCTCCAGCCTGTCAGCTTCCCTAATGGCACCTCAGCTGTCCAGCATACCAAGCACTCCCCCAGTTTCTTGTCCTCTGTGAACTTACTGATTGTATGTTCTGTCCCATTTTACAGCTTGTTGATGAAGAAATTGATATTGAAGCTGGTAACATTCCTCAGAAGTCAAACAGCACTTGTAACTGGCCACCAGTTGGATTTTAAACCACTAACCATTATTCTTTGAGCCTGGCTTTTCAGTCTGTTCTTCACCCATGTTGTATTCTGCCTATCCAGTCCATGTCTCCCCAGTCTGGCTACAAGGGTATTGAGGAAGACCATGTCATAAACCTTGCTGAACTTAAGACGAAACAGTACCAATGCTCTCCTCTTTCAGAGGTGGTCATTTCATCATGGAAAGCAGTCAGGGTATCTGGGCTGATTTGCTCATGTTAAACCTATGCTGGCTGTTCCCAGTCACCTTTGTGAGCTTGGAAATGGCTTCCATCAAAAGTTGTTCCATAATTTTCCCAGGAACTGAGATGAGGTTGACCAGCTTGTAGTTTCTTTGATCTTCCTGCTTGACTTCTTGGAAGAGGCATGACACTTGCCTGTTCCAGTCATTGAGGACTCTCCTCTATCACCCTGATCTTCCAAAGATAATAGCAGCCTTGTAGTATCATTGGTCAGCTTCCCCCATTCTGGTCCCGTGGATTAGATATCTCTAGCTTGTATCTCCAGCGTGGGCTTGTATGTTTTGTTGTATTGCTGGCTTCAGCAGAGAGTTAAGTTAGACTACCACTGTGAATAGTACCTCTTCCCCAGACTCAGTTGCTTGGCACAGGATTCTGGGAGGCTTGGGAGCAGACCTTGCCAGTAAAGACAAAGGCAAAGGTGGCATTTAGTACTGACTGAGTCTTTGTGTTGTCCTTTGCTAGGTCACCCACTCAATTCTGTGGATAGTTTTTCTTCATCTTCCTTATGCTGTTGATGAGTCTATAAAGCCCTTGTCATTAGTTGCTTGCTAGTCTGAACTGCAGTTGAGTAAGATGGATGAATACATTGGCCCTGATGGTTGAGTGTTAGTGCTGGACTTCCAGCCAACCAGCTGTGACTCTGAATGCTTTTCCCTCTCATGGCTGGATGATTATAACATCATTTCTGCTAAGAAGATCTTGCTACACCTAATCTTTCTTTTGTTATCGCATTCTTGCACTGTTGCAGTGTTCTCTGCTTGGGAATATGTCATCACTTTGTTCAGAAACCAAAATGTTTAATGAATGAGAAGTGACTCTGTCTTTAGTATAAGCTGTGGGGTGTGCGTTAAGGCTGAAACACTGCAACATTCTCAGGATTCCATCAAGCTACTTAGTGGAATTCAAGATGCTAAAATCAGCATAAGAAGTCCAGTCTGGTTATCTGACTGCCACCAACAGAAATACCGTAGAGGTGATGGAGATTTTTTAAGCTTTGATCATTAAAATTAAGAAACTTCTGTGAGGGGAAAATGATTTGCATTTTGCTCTGCCTTCCTATATTGTTAAAGACTATGGATGATACCTTCCTATGGCATGTTTTTAAAGCCTGTTTCTGAGCCTGTAGAGGAGAGCTTGGGCTGAGGTGAGAATATTTATGGGCAGTCTGTTCTCTTTATCTGATTCATGGACAGAGTACTAAAATATGTGCCTGTAGATGTATTTAGAAAATTTTAAGGAGAAAAATGAAGAATGTCATTAAAATGCTTGATAGTGAATGTGAAAACAAAGGATACTATGCATTGTGTGCTGCTGTGTAGGGGGTTGGCTGGTTTAACTTCATGATCTTATTTCATGGCTTATTAAAGGAAGTATTATCTACAGTTGCATAATTTGAACCACCTGTTTTAGCCACTGTGTCCTTCATGATTTTAGAACAAGTCATTCCTGCCCTGCTACTTTACCTGCATTCATGGACTGGAAGCGAATTGTGGGTGGGCTGAAGGCCCAGCAATTAATAACACAGTCGGATTCTTAAGTGTACTGTTAAAAACTGCCTCCGACAAATTCTTAGCTTTGCTGTTTTCTTCTCCCTCCGCCCAACTGAACAACCATGCTATAGCTCTAAAGGCAGGCCTTCCTCCTTCTGCTAGTCCAAGGTGTTAGACCTGGAAGGATCCTCTCCCAAGTCTTGCCTCTAAAACTGGAGGTTGTTACAGCACGTTCGGGGAGAGCACAACAAAGTTTCCTGGCTGCCTATAACTAGAGTGAAGTAGCTGTTGACATGAAAATGCTTGGGTCAGGGTATCCCGTTATCTTTCTTTCTGGGTTAGCGCTTAGCACACAACTGTCCCAGGGGCTGCACGCTTGCAGAAGTCTCTAGCCAAAGGACTTTCCTTAGCATTTCATTAGCAGAATTTTTATCTTGGAGAAACTTGTGTTGTAATTTTTTCCCCTTGCATAGGCTGTTCTAACTTAAACCTAATGAAAAGAAATTTGACTCCAGTTGGACCTGCTTTAGTACATACTTCAGCAGGACAGTGTGTCTGCAGCTGTGGAAGCTGCTGAACAAGAAGCAGAATCGATCTATTGACGCTGCCTTTGTGTGCTGCCCGCTAATATTTTGCATCTGTCCTTTGTATCCTCTTGTGTGTTCGTGGTATGAGGCAATTGAGGTGTGGTTTTGTAAGCTCTAGGCTGTGTTCTGCAGACCAATATCGTCCTTAAGGAATAGTTGTGTAACCCAGGTTTGGTCACAGAATGTTACTAGCATAAAATTTAAGGTCTCTAGTATGTCTTTGGCAGCTGACGATATGCAAATTTTGCAGCTGTCTCTTGGTTCAGAAAGTTTCATATCCACTGTTTTATAATACCTGGGAATAAAGGTGAACTGTAATCTAGAATCATCTCGGAATTGCATTTTCCAAAGCACTGTTGCTTTACTTTCTTCCATTTATTTACCTTATTGGAGGTACTTTCCTTACTGGAGGAAAAAAATAAACTTACTGCTGTAGTGACTATAACTTTAAAGAATTCTGTGGTAAAGCAAACCAGTGTTAGGAGACTGACTCTTTTCTGGGGTCCGGATGCTGTGTAAGTATGAAAGAATCAAAGGATCAAGCTGTAGAGCCTCGATAAGACACTCTCTGTAAGGAACTGAGCAGTTGCACTCTCTAAGTTCTGACGTTTGTAGGAGCTGGTCTTTTTAAGTAAGTGTAAAAGCTGTATCTGGATATGGTTTACAAATATTTTTCTAAAAACTGCCAGCTCTATAGTGACAAACAAGTGCCCATGCAAGTTACAAAAAACTTTGGTAAAGAGTACTTGCACAGCTGATAAATTGATAGTAAATAATTTCTTTTTATCTTAAGTCAGTTTCCCTTGAAATAGCGCCTACGTTACGTTTAGCGATACATTTATTTACTTTCAGAGTATGTAGTAAAACAACTATGCTTCTAGCCGCTTCTGCGCAGAATATTCAAATCTTTTGGGGGAGAAAAGAAAAGGATAAAACTAGTTCAAAAACCTCTTGCACCTAACCACAATGTGAAGGTCCAGTTGTTCTAAATGTCATATGAACACGGACTGTGCCAGCAATTTGCACGCTAACGAGACAGAGCATGGGAAACAGGAAGTGTTATTGCTCTTGTGCAGATAAGAAACTAAGGAAAAGGGAGATCAAGGCCAAGATTTTCAAACTGACCAGATTTGTGTCTAATTCAATTGATTGTTGCACTGAGTGTTCTGAAGAACACTATTTCAAATTAGGTAGTCGAGATACCTCAAATCAGTAGCAACTTCTGGCAGCTTTGACTGAAGTGGCTTTTCAGAGTGGTGTGGAAAGCTCATTAGCAGAGTACTTGCAGAAATTAAGCGCAGTAGATGAAAGTAACTGAAGGAAATAATTTCAATTAATACTATGATGAATCAGAGGGGAAAAAAGGAGGAGAAAGTTGTCCTAGTGCTGTCTGGCATCCAACCTTGGAGTTGGAGAAACAAGCTTTACTGCTTGAAAGTACGGGGTTTCAGAATAATCCCTCCACAGACACCTGTTTGATCTGTGGAGCTCTAAAGCTTTCATCTTTTTTTTTTTTGGGGGGGGGGGGAATGGAGAAGGAAAACGAGATAAGAGCCAAAGACAGAATAAAAGATGGTTATAGAAGCACTTAACTAACAGGGTTGTTCATGCCTACTTAAACTGTGTGATGTTTGTTTTATGTGGTTTCAGTTTCTTGGAGTTTTGTGGTGCTGGGATTTTGGGGGAGGATGGGTAAGGAAGATATTGTTTTAGCTTTATATTTCTTGAGGTAAAGACTTGTTCTGTCTTTTTTCATCTCAGTTTGAGATGCCAAAAAAACATTAAATACTGTTTTAGCTCTTCTGAGTGGAAGAGAAGCCCTCTCCTATCTTATCAGGAATATCCTTGTGTTATGCTTCTACAGCAAATAAGAACAACCTTTGGCATGCTAAGCAAAGTGTTGGAATGGAAGTACTCTGTCTCATCTTCCTTATTCTGAACCTAAACGAGTGCTCAATGCATCTCTAATTATGGATTGCAATGGTTGTGTAGTAACCTCCTTCCTTCTAGAGCCCAAAGGGAGAGTGGAACCTGAGGAGAGACTCTTGCATGCAAATCATTGGAAGGAATAGACGCAAACTTCATATAACTGATTAGAAGTGATATACTTGAAAGATTTGTGAGCAAACATATGCATGATATGTGTATCAAACACAACACTGTGATAAGAGTTTCCTGGTTTACTTCAATATATGGAATCTGGTTGTTTACTTTTCCATTGATCAAAGCCATGATTTAGCTGTCAAGACTGTCATAACTACCAAAAAACTTCTCGTGGATCATTTCAAGATAAAATACATAGATAAACTATGTGCCTTATAGGTTTCATCTGTATATCTACACTGGAATGTTCTTAGTTTTAAAATTCCTGTTACCATTGGAGCTCTGAAATAATAGAATTTCTTATCTAAATTACTTACACTGTCTTTGTAGTGGAAGTAACATCATGGGAGCAGTTGAATGTTTACTGTAAGTTTCTTTAACTCACTTAATACCCTTAAATTTGATCAGGCTCTAGACTGCTCTCATCTGGGTGTTTTTAGTGGCTGTCAATAGCAGTTTTGGTATGGGTGACCCATGAAGGCATGGGACAAGTAGGAGGACAGGCAGTCTCCAACACCAGCGAGGCTCTAAGCCAAGGAATGGAGCCTTAGAGGAATTTAACAAACTGTTAAGGTCATGCTGTGTAGACTTTTTCACTGAAAAAAACCTTACTTACCTGGAGCTTCTCTTGGCACTATGGTAGTACTAGAGTTAATACTAAAAATTAGTCCTTTGTGGAAAGAAGCAGGTAGACACGTTTTTATTTCCTTAAGAGCTGTTGGAGTACTGTGCGTAATTTTTTTTTCAGTTGCCAGTATGGGTACTACATGACTTCTCAAACATAACTTTTCTTTTGTGAACTCCCAAAGAAAATAAATGCCTATTTAAAAAGTTATGTTCTGAAGGACGCTCTCTTATTTGTAGTTCATTTGTAGCTTTCTTTTTTAGATGTGCATTTATCTTTGCTTTCTGTTCTCCCTGATCTGTTTCCATTAGTGCTCAAGAGTTGCTACAGTCAAAGAAAGATAGGTGAAGCTGGTATCGGAAAAGAATCTACAAAGCTTTATTTCCTGTCACTGTGTAGTCATAGTCTTTTGAAGTGTTACCTGCTTGCTGAGAGAGCTTAAATAATGGCTTTGATATGAGAACTGAAGTTCAACTAATGACATCTACTGTCCTGAAACCTAGGTGTTCTTTTAACTGCATCAAATAAAATGAGCTGTCTTAAACTGGAGAATACCTGAATCTTTTTGTATATGCTGTGGTTCTTTTTTATTATTTATGTATTTCTTTTTAATATACAAATTCTAACAACTTGATACTGCTCATCTAGGTGCCATACGAAACACTGAACAAACGGTTTCGAGCTGCACAGAAGAACATTGACCGAGAGACTAGCCACGTAACAATGGTGGTTGCAGAGCTGGAGAAGACGCTGAGCAGTTGTCCTGCTGTGGATTCAGTTGTTAGTCTCCTGGATGGAGTAGTTGAAAAACTCAGTGTTCTAAAAAGAAAGGTAGGTGGTGGTCTACCTCATGATCACTTTGCAGAGACAAAGTGAACAGTGGTAGTCTTCTGCAATGTCATTCGCTTAGGTTTTCCTTTCAAGATACAGGTATTAATGGCACTGTAAACAAAGGCCATAGAATGCACAGCAAAATATCAGAACGTCCTGTATCTTGCTTCACTGTGCTTACGAAATTTGACTTAGTATTCCATGACTAACTGTAACAAATCTCAGTTGGGTGGTAGAATTAATATACACTTACAGCCCTGAAAAGGTATTTCTCTACCCAAGAAAAGAAATAGCAGCAAAATGAACCGATTTGTATCAATTTCTGATTGGCTAATGGAAAGGTTTGTGCAGTTTACTTTAACTGATCACTTCAGGAGGGAAGCCAAGTAGAAGATGAGTTTGGAAAATGTGTAACTCCAGTGGAGATACTGTATGCAGTGTTGAGACTTCTTTGCAGTTGTCCAGGATTGTTATTTGAACGCTCCTTGTAAACGCTAAACTTGCAGGTTTGAAAGTTCCTAGGGAATGTTACTAGAAGCATTTGAACAAAGCTTAACAAGAGAAGTTGTTCTAGCTGTTAAGCTTCAGCACTCATCTGAAATTCAGCCAAACTCTCAGGCCCTTGTCACATTTGTGTTGATGATTTTCTAAGAATGAGTTAAAAATATGGTGTATAGTTTAAGCCATCCTTATTTTGGATAGGAATATTACTCAACCTTGAGACTCATCAGAACACTTTTTTTTGAAGCAGAAATCTTGCAGAAGGATAGAAATAATTTTTGTGCCCTGCTTTAGAGCAGTTCTCTGAAAATAAAACAAATGGGAGCAGAGGTGTTTTGTTAAAACTTAAATAACTAATAGATATAAATCTTAAAAGGAGACTTTATGTCAAGCATCAAAATATCTTGGAGGTTCATAACATGAAAATAACATTGTCACGTGTGTTGATTTGGGGTTTGCTGCCTGGACAGGTTAGCCAGGTGTTGAAAAGCTGATCTGTGAAAAAAGTCTTAAATCTAATTGCTGTTTTCATCTTTGCTTTGTGAGACTTGGAGGTCCTGAAACGTGTTTTCTTCGCTTGTCTGTTATTTACCAAAAAAAAAAAAAATTACTGCTGTTTCCGAAAGAGGTGTTAGAAGATTTTGCTTGTAGGTGTATAGTAATGATGTGGAGGAGTAAGTTATTTACTTGTTAAATCTTTTCTGACTGCGCGGGTGCGTCTGAAGGCACTGTTGAATGTTTTTGGTGCAAAGCTCCATTTTTAGTAATTGCTCATTTGTTTCTGCCTGCCTGAAAGACTGTGGGGAGTCCTACAGCTGTTCAGAAAGGACAATGGGCAAGAAAGGAAAATCTGCTCAGACAGTAAAAGTCTTCTGAAATCCAGAGGTCTGGCTTCTGCTCCAAACCCTCAACTCCAATCATCCTCTCTGTAATCTCTGCCTGGAGCAAAATGATAGTTTTCCACAGGGCCTTAAGACCCCAGTGAGAGTCTCTGTTTTTTCCTCTGCTTGGACAAGGATCTGGTAAACTGCTGAGGTGGCCATAATGGAATTAGAGGGTTCCTTTCTATAACGCCCTGCTTGCTTTTCTATACAAGAAAAGCTTTTTTACACAGCAGATTTCTTGAGTTCTGAAAATGATCTTGGAGGAACTTAAGCCTTTGTGTTTTCCCTTTATATTCTTTAACATGCTCGTTTCCTCAAGTTCTATTAATGCTCAGCAAGGCAAGTCCAGATAGTAAGACTTGCAGCAGAGGGTTTAGAAAAAAATCTGCAGCCTTTCTGAATGTGCTGGAAGGATCAAAACAGTACGGGCTGTATAAATCCAGATACAAAACCCGAATAAGAAGAGTCACATGCCCTTTGGAATGGGAAGGGATTCAGCCTTTGTGCTTATTTGCCCTAAATTCTCCTAATGGTACCCTGAATAACCCTTGAGGTTTTTTTCATACCTGATAATACTCTAGATATCCAACAATTAAAAGTGAATTTTGGCTCAAGTTAGTGTTTTCTTGCTGAATAGAAAAGACTTGGTTTATCACTTAAAAAAACAAACTGATCTCAAACCATATGTTACAAAGGAAAAGTAAATTCCATAGGAAAAATAACTCTCGCTAAAGACTTAATATGAGTTATAGTGAAACATTTTTTCATACAGTAACTAGGGTTTTAAATGCTTGAATTTTATACAAAGAGCCAGACCTAAAAGGGTGCAAATGCTTGGAAAGCTTTTCTTGCATAAGTTCTTATTCAGTTGTTTGCCTTTCAAATATTGATCCTCCTAGGAGAAGTCTTTAAATGAACATGTGTAGTAAAAGTGACTAGAATCAACCTGTGCTTTTAGGGCTGTGTTGTCACCCTTATCCAAGGATGATACTGTAGCCTGAATAGCTTGAGTACTTGGAAGGTAGTCTTAACAGCATGGGGTGCCATGTGGGCTGCCAAAACCCACCCAAGTTATTTAATCTATGTTTGGTTGGCAAATCTGCCAACCAAAATTTGATTTTTCCTGTTGCTATGGCTCTTTAGGTATCTGAGCACAAGTTAGTGAGTTTAAAGTCACCACAAGTAAGGCAATCGAACTGAAATTGCATCACAACAGTGATATAGCACGGAGAGGAAAGGTGCTAAGCCTTGATGCTCCTGTCTGCTTTCACCTGTTCTGAAGAGCAAGCACACAGAGCTGCTGCTGCCTGCTTTCACTGAACTGCAACCGTTTGTGTGTTCTGCAGTCTGACATGACCCACAGCTGCCACAGGCTTCATACCGAACCACTTAGCTTTAAATTCCAAATATGGCTGTAATGAAATTGCCTAGCAAAATTTGCCACTTAACTCTAAGGCTGAAGGAGAATAGGCCTGACCGCGGTGTGTTTAATACAAACAGAAAAAAACACCAAACAACAACAAAAAACATGGTTATGCAGGTAATTTGTTACCTTTTCTAAGTAAGAGTCCTAAAAGTAGATCCATGTTTCCAGAGTACTAGAGGTAAGTAAAATAATACTTACCGGTTTAACAGTGCTGATATTTATTCATAAACTTCTGTAAGTTCCTTGAATTAAAGGTGCTGAAAGGTTAAATGTTTATACCACTTCCATTAATGCAGAGACTGATTCAAATGGCTCCAGTTTATTAGAAGTAACTTGGGTTTACTCTTCATGGTTCCCTACCAGAACTTAATCAGTAGCACAGCTGATTGAGGAGGAAGCCATGCATAGGTTATAGATGGAAACTCATGAGTTTCAGCTGTTTGGACCAGATGGCTGTAAACCTTCACAAAGCTCCTTTCAGATTATTACAGCAATTGATGCTGCAGTTTGACACCTTGCCATTTTTTGACTAACTGCATATTAACCAGAAAAAGCAGAATTAGTTTGAGATGCGTATACTTGCAATGTTTAACTGAGCTGTATCAAAATTATTATTTATATGTGAGAATCTCTCAAAACTGGACCAACCACACTGAAACTTATGTGCTACCATAGTAAGTGTCTTTCTAACTGAAAAAAGTGCTATTGGGTGTATCTGTGCAAGATATAAAGAATGTTTACCAGCCATGCTTTTAGTAAAGCTTAGGTGTTGCTTTAAAAGCAACCTGAAAATGTGTAGCTCTTACTTTTTCCTTATAATTATTACTTTTTAGGCAGTTGAATCAATCCAGGCTGAAGATGAGAGTGCAAAACTCTGCAAACGTAGGATCGAACATCTGAAAGAACATAGTAGTGACCAGCCAGCTGCTGCAAACATGTGGAAGAAGAAACGCATGGATCGTATGATGGTGGAACATCTTTTACGCTGTGGCTACTACAATACAGCTGTAAAACTAGCCAGACAAAGTGGTATTGAGGTTGGTACAATATGCACTAACTTAGGAGAAACACAATGTATTTTCCAATTTCCTTGTTAATAACAAACTATCTGCTTTATGCCTATAGCAGCTATTCTTATGTATTAAAGAGTGCCTTTGTTCTTAATATTTATCTGTTAATCTTTTTAAGCCGGAGTCTGTTCTCCCTACTTGGCATAAGTTGCATTCGTGTGTTAAGTCAAAATTGATGGCATAACTTTAGTTCTATTAGCTTAGCAGAAGTTAAATGCTTTTAGGTAAATTCCTTTCCCTTTTAAAACTTAGAATCATTTTCAAATGTCATACTGCGTTTCTTGTTAGAGACCTTTAGGCTGCTGATTAAGCAGTTGGTGGAGCTTCCCATCTGTCCAGCCACACTTAAGTAACTTGTGTAGGTGACCAGACTGAGCAAAATAACATATGCTGTTCGCAGTAACACCTGCTTTATTATATCATCCTACTCTTCAATGCATCCAGAGGAATGTTGGTTTATACTTTGGAAAATAAATTTTGATAGGATTTTTTTTTTTTAATAGCCGGTATATCTCATATGGTCCACAGAAACATTTTGCTGTGCATTTTGCTTATTTCCCCATCTAAAATCCCATGGTGGTTGTTTTCATTTGTTATCTAGAAGGTTTTGATTTCTTCTCATAATTGCTGATGAAGATTTTCAGTCATGTTGTCCAATAATAATTTGGAGTTCATACACCTCAGCATAGCTTCTTTATGCAAAATAATGAGCCACACTGGTCCTCTAAGAGCGACAAGGCCAAAGGAAATTAAAAATGATTTATTTATTTTTTTAATAACTTGCTATTTATTTAGGGAAATCTTCTGTTTTGCTAATTTTAGGTAGCATTTACTATTTGACCCTCAATGATTTTTGAATCTCTAAGTTGTTTTAATGTTCCTGACTCTAGATGGTATGCAGCTCTTCTACTTAATCTTCTTCCTATGAAGACAGGAGCTGTTGAGAGTTTAGTGGTATTGTGAATTACTTTGCCTTTCCTAGGCAACATAGTTGAACACATCTTAACATTCTCTCTGAGCTAGTTGACGAGTGTTACTGGTGTCAAAAATTAACTGTTCTTTGTCTATTACAAAGAGCATATCTTTGTCACATATCTGTGTTATTCCCTGACTGTCTTACCACTCTGATCCTGTTCAACCACAAGTGATTTCAGTAAATGCCAGAAAAGAAATGGCAAGTAGAGGAGCAAAGAAGGTCACAAACAGGAACGTAATCTTGCTCTTACTCCCTGTCCTCACTGAAGAGATAGCTGTGCCTGACTAAAGATAGCCCATGCATATGAATCAATAAAACAAGGCAAGACAATTATTCTTGAATTCTATAACTGTAGCTGAATGATCAGCAGTTCTTCCACTTTTGTTGGTAGACGATTCCCTCTGTTTTGAGCAGGAGCTGATCTCCTGCTGAATCATCATGTTTCTGTACCTAGTAGATCTGCTGAAAAAGCACTATGGAAGTACTTTTTTCCCTTTCTTAGCAACTTCTATTATGCCTGATTAAGTAATGCTCAGCTTTGGTTTAGAAGTGAGCATGGAAGTCCATCATAATATACTACAAAACTGTGTGGTACAAAGCATCACACTTGTGAAGCCCTATAGTTTTTCGTTCTGTTTGCGAAATAGAAGTTTTTGCTTTTTCCAAAAATGTTTTAGAAATAAGCTTATCACTTAACTAGTGCCTCCAAGGCTTAACCATTTTTATTTGCAAGACATCAGAAAAACTTGAATGACACAGAATTTAGTTGCACAGATTGAGCGCACCGAGCCCATGCTGCTAGTTAAGATTATATGCGTTTTATTCAATTAATGTTAAAGCTTATATTTTGGCTAAATGAGGATAGGCTTCCCTCAAATAGTCTCAAGATTGTTCCTAATCTTTGTCATTGTAAGATGATGCTCATGGTGCACTGCTTTTACAGTCACAAGATAATGTGACTTGATCATTATAAAGGATTTGTGGTGGTGTTGGTTTAATAACAGACAACTTCCCCCAATTTCTTTCCCCTTGCTTGCTGAAAGATATGAGCATAGAAACATGCTCTAATGCTTAATAATGTTACTGTACTCTAGAGATTACAAGATATCATAGTATCTTTGTCCTCCAAAGCAATCAATCTCTTTTTGTTCACTATTGTCTCAACTGTAATTTTGATAAATGTCTCCACTACTGCAGGCTTCAGGACCCCATTCCTGTGTAGTGAATCTGGTTATGTCTAAACCACACCCACCCCTCTTCCACCTTCACCATGAGGATGGTTGAACTTTGGAACAGGTTGCCCAGAGAAGTTTGAGTCTCCATCCCTGGAGACATTCAATACCAGAGTGGACATGGCAAGGCCCTGAGCAGCCTGCTGTAGTTAACCCTGCTTGGAGCAGGGTGGCTAGACTTGATGATCTTTGGAGGGCCCTTCCCACCTCAACCATTCCCTGATTCTGTGATTGCATGCCAACTGGCTGAAAGTAGCCCTTGCCCCCTGTTTTTAAAAGGCTGAAGGAAACAGCTGTTTCCATTTCGGTTGCAGCTTGGAGGTTGTACATTAAGCATCTTTCAGTAGCTCTTAGACCGGTCTTGGGAGCAAGTCTCAGCCTGCTTTTTTTTTAACATTCAGAAGCCACGCAAGGAACTTAAGAGGCCTGCAGAGCTGCTGAACTACTTCGTGGGTGGAAATGGTTTAGAAACTAATCTGCTTCAGTGGCCAAAAGCAAGCCATTAAATCTTTCATATCTTTGCCAGTAATAAACAGCAATTTGTTCAGACTGACTATGCACTATAGTATCCAATTTTGAATAGTTATTGATGGACTGAGGCAAACTCTAGTCTTCCTTCTAAATTAACTATCTTCATAGAAATTATATTCTTGAATTCTTGCAGTGGAAGAGAAACGCTTAAAAGCCTTGGTTATGAACCAAGAAGCAAACAGCTATGAAAAGAAATGCTGGATGTCAAAATGACAGTGAAATTTAAATATCAGAGCTATTTAATATGTGATATATCTTTAAAGAAAAGTAATGCTGCTTGGGAAAGTAAACCAAAATCTGAGTAATATTAAAGTAAGAGCTGACAGTCAAGGACAGAAATGTCACGTGTGCCAAAACAAATACAGAGCGGGGAAGGGATCTATTGTGGATTTATTTTTTTCTTTCCCCTTGATGTATTCTGGCTCCTTAATGATGTGACAAACAGTTTGAGTTGAAGATATAAACTAGAAATCAAGTTTTTGTTATTGCATACAAATGAAGCTCATCAGTATTAGCTTGTTGCACTTAATAATGATCATATTTTGACTCTATTATGACCTTGGAGTGCAACATCAATATAAAAATGCATATTTTTATTTGCAAATTCATGTATTCAGCTGAGCTGGCAGAGTTGTCTTGACTTGAACTTTGCTATTCCATGTTCTGCTCCATTAAATGGTATCATATTTCTGTGCCATTAACTGATAGGCAAATCTAGTTTTGGAAAAATGGCATTCTAGTTGGAAGTGGCTGTTTGCAGAGAAGATTTATAATTAGATTAGAGATGTAGATCTTTGTTCTTTGGAGTGTCTGGGGGGGGTTAATTTGATGCTTATTCTAGCCCCTTTTTCATAGGCTAGGAAGAAAAAACATATAAATTGCCCTTGTGGTTCTGTATTTAACTATATAATAGATGTAGTAGGCTTTGCAATATTGTTAAAAACAAATCCGGATTTTTAGGCTGCTAGCTCTTATCATAAGTTGTAAACCCTCTTTCTGTCTTTGATTAGTTTATTAGAATAAACGTCCTTGCCTTAATGCCCACACTGTATAAAATTGTACAAGTAGCAATATATTTTTTTCTGTGGAGAGTGGCATAAATTTAAACTAAGTGTCTGTGTGTTTTAGGAGGAGGGTGAATGGTGCAGAGAGAGTTAAGCAGTGAGGAAAATGAGGAATGGAAAAGCTACGGCACCCGCGATGTTTGGGGTTTCCAATGTTTAAGGTTTTTTCCTTGCTTTATAAAGCTTCCGAGCATGGCAGGCAGGAGACAGCGCTTTTCGTTTGCATCTTGAGTTAAGACTGTTAAGACTGTTCCTAAGAACACTGTTCTGATCAAAATGTGCTAGGCTTAAGTTTAAGTCATTCTGAAGGTCATTTCCTGGTTGCTGACGGAGGAGAGCAGATGCCATGAACCCCTAGCTCTAAGGAAGGCTCCGTATTTAAGCAGCTGACTGTCTTCACCTTCCCAGCTAGCTGGCCTGGAAGTATTTTATGCTTGTGTCAGTGGTATTCTTACTCCAAGGCACACGTAGGATAAAGGCATTCTGTGATCACTAAATGCCTGCAACTGCCAGCAGATCTACACGCTTGGAATGAGTAATAAAGCTTTAATTTGCCATTGTTTGCCACCAGGAGGAACTTGCAGGTATGGTATCACTTCTGGTTTTGGGGAGGCTGACCTGTACTCCACTGGTTTTTTGCACTTCTAAAGCTGCTTTCTACTTTGTGAATGAGTAGAACAGAATATTGCCATGGCAGACTGATAGGGTAGACGTGTATGCCCAGTCTGGTACTGCTTTGTTCCACCAGTCTCTTTCCCAAAAGCCTGAGATGTTTTGATTTGTTTGGTTAGGTGAAGTAGGAGTGAAATTTCAACCTAAAGTCATGACAAATAAGCTACATAATAGAGAGTTTAAGAGCATTAGATCAGTAAACTTCATGTTTTCTGTGAAGACAGTGGGAACTGGAATAGGATGGATGTCAGTTATATGATGTGATGAGAAGATGCAATTCATGAATGTTTTAGAAAAACTGCCATTTGAGTGAAGGAGGCTGTATGATGTTTTTTTAAAATTAAACAGAAGCTGAATAAATATACATCTCCTGAAGAAAGAAGGGAAGAAAACAACCTCACAATGTACGCTTAGAAATCTTCCATGTTAAGACATAGAGTCCAAGAATGGCTTGTAAGCAAACACACAAATTTGTATTAAATTAATTCATCAAAACAAGTTTACATTCATAAAACTTCCACTTTACATAGCTAAACATTTAATATTATGCAAAATACTTGAATGTATTCTTTGCTTTGCTGCCAGGCAGAACGTAGACATGCTGGCCTCCCAAACGCAGCCTGGATGACAGACAGTGGTTTTTGTCTGAAGCTATCTGTTGTGTCCCTCTCCTGTGACTTGTTTTTCCCACACTAGAGATGTTTGAAAAGGCTACATGTGAAAGAGCTCCTAAACTGCTGCAGCTTATTTAAAGGTGCCAGGATGTGAACTAGTGCCTATTTTGAGTTACCTTAATGCACTGGACTATAGACTGGCAATTCAGAAACTCGTTTAAATGCGCTTTGGCACTTCGTAATGTAGGCATGGCAACTTTCGTTAGATTGGTATAATGAGTGTCTGGGTGTGTTCATCTGTCTGAATTTCAAAGTGCTCTAATTCCTGAACAAGCTTACATCTGCAGCTTGTCTCAAGTCTCTTTGGGATTTAGAATTATGTAAATGTGAAATGGTCAAAATCCACGCAGAGGAACAAACTTTCTCATTAGGAATCATTTGCCACTTCAGAAACCAACAAAATAAGTGTACTGTGATGTTGAATGTCTATTTTTCAGTCTTTTTTTTAGACAGAATGGATTACCTAATTGTAAACAGTGTATCATAAGAGAGCTATTTAATTACAGAATACTCAGCCTGGAAGACTAATGAAATGTACTGACGTTCAAAAAAGATACTTGAGTTGGTATTTTGCCTAAAGGGGGAATGGTGTTATCACTTGTAGATTTTTGTCTAGGTATTTGAGGTTCAGTTTCAGGCATGCTTCCATGAGATTTTCGTCATATTGTACGTTCATCCTGCCAAACACTAATTCGAAATGCAAACAGTACTTTAACACTTTCTCTATCCCTGTACTAGGTGAGAGGAGCTCGCTTTTGTCAGAGAGGATGTCAGTAGCTGCCAGTAGAGACCACACCTGCTGGGACAAAAGCTGCAGGGCTCTTGCTCAGTGGGCAAGAGTTAGTTGTCTTCCCTCTACCAGGAGAGGCTACTACAGAAAATGGCCAAGGTAGAGCTGAGACCAAAACTGGAGAGAGAGAGGCTTTTTTCTGCCCAGTGATGCATCGTACAAGCTCTAGAGGCTTTGTTGCACTGCTCTAGAGCAGTTCTTTGTTACTGTTTCTGCATAGCATGGTGTAATGTGCTACTGGATAAGGTGCAGCCATTTTCTGAGCTACGGGAATTGCTGATGTTTTGGGTAAACAGCCTGCTAAGTGTTAGCTGCACCATGAGGCTCTAGCAAAAGGCATACATATGCGAGCAAAAGTAGGAGGCTAAAGCATTTCTCTTTATTTGGCACTGGAGCAGTCAATACCAGGATGTGTGTAGTTTTGGTGGCCGTGCTTTAGGAAAGCTATTGAAAAACTGCAGGGAAGAGGAGACTGGAAAATGTAAAAAAAAATCTAGGGCAGGGGGAGACTTTTCAAAGAAAATTGATAGCTACAGAAGCAAATATCATGTACCAAAGGACTACTTAATCTAGTGGAGAAAGGCATAGGAGGAATCAGTGCACAGAATTTTAAGTCAGAAAAAAATCAAGTTTGAAATAAGACACAAGTTTATAACATGATTTAATCATTGGAACTGGTTGCCAAAAGAAGTATCAGCATCTCCTAATGTCAGATAAAGACAGCATTCTTCTGACAGGTAATCAATGTAAGCTACTGGGGTCTTTCAAAAGTAACGAGGTAAAACTAAAAGGTCTGTGCTATGCAGAGGTCACAGAAGATGCTCTCGTTTGAAAGCTCAGCTACATACCCCATGGGATACTGTGTTTACTTCGTAAACTAAGGCTTTTCTGGACCAGCTGTTGATGAATCTGTGATTTGGCTGTCTATCTTTGCTTTTTTTTCAGTAACTAGCTCTGCAGCTGGCTTTTGAGTAAGACATTCCATCAATTACTGTTTATTTTCTCTGTAATCTTGTTAATATGTAGCATTATAACACTTAATAGTAGCTTAATGAACTTCAGACAACATTATTTTATGAGCAGAGAGCAAGACAGCCTCTTCATGTTAATTTGTGCCATCTTCAGGAACTGTGACTTTGCTGTATTATCACCTATGCCATTGTTGTGGGTTTTTTTAATTTGTTCCCCTTCTATCTAAATGCAGTTTGTATGTACCCTGAATTTGCTTTGAAGGATCTGTTCTTGTAACCAGCAGGCTTTTCCTTCTCTCCCTGTACAGGGACAGAAGAATACAGTAAGATGTTTCAATTCACGTCACTGCCATCATAACCTATTGCGTTGTTCTAGTTTTTCCCTTGAACCTCACTTTTCTTTCTGTGCACGTCTCCAAGTTGGCAATGTTGTTATGGTGTGTCCTAGTTTTTATGCTTCTACTGACTGACATGTCTTTCACTGTTTCCTCATTGCAGAAATACACTAACCTGTTTTTTCCTTCTGTAGATGGTCCTGTTTTCTACCTTGTAGCTCCTTGCATCTGCCTTCTTCCCAATTTGTGCAATGATCATAGCATCTAGATAATCCCCGGACTTCCTGTGTATTCATCACACGGGAAACTTTAACTGTAATGTATAATACAGTATATACTAATATAGAAGACTAATGCAAACTTTTTGTTTGTAACTGTGCATTATTGAGCTTCTATTTCAGTTTTATAGCTAACTCTTGTGTCTTAAATATTGAAGATGAGGTTGCCAGTTCAGCGTAAGTAGTCTAGTATGCAAGTAGCGATTGAAAACAACATAGCTTTTTAAAAGTTGTTTTAGAGTGGTCATCTAAATAAGTGTTTATTGTATTTCATCTGCAAGTAGTCTAACTGAATGCTTGCTGTATTACTTAATGCCAAAGTGCAACAGCAAAGCATTTTTTTAATGTGAACATGGTGCTGTTGTGCATGTAATGTCTATATATAGTCAATCTTATTAAAACTGTCATTGGTGCATACACTTTTCGTAACAAACCAATCGTCGCTTGAGGCATAGTGTCCTTTTTTCAACTTTGTATTGATGCTAGTAAGCAATTAAATATTTCAAAAACATACATAAACAGCATCTTATGATATTGGCTTAACTGTTTGAATGGATGGAACTCTAAATCTCTAGATATTCTACTACAACAACCTGTTTTACAACTGTTGGTAGATTTCTTCCACCCAGGTAGCTTACCCTTCTGCAGAATGCTACCTTTTTCTGTTTGGATTAAATCTTGCAGCTCTCTCTAATCTTGCCTTGAGCCTCTCTCTTCTTTTTAGATGAGCTATCTAATTTTGAGGAAAACTCAAGGGGGAGAGAAATGTGTCGTTACAAACAACTTTATAAATAATTTGAAAATATCAAGTATTGCTTATTAAATTAATTCTGTACTTGTTTCTAATTGGTTTTGAGCCTTCTTAAAGATTCACACTTCAGATATGAAATGGGCTGCTTTTTTAATCTAACGCGTAATGTTCATGTAAATCATAAGGGATTTTATCGCACATTCTTCCTGACAGCTTTCCAGACTTGTGGTTGGAGATGTCATAAAATAAAACCGCTTCAACTGAAGCGTAAGGTGGAGATTGATGGAGATGACTATTGACCTGATTGCTCCAAGTCTTAAAATATCTTACATAAACTAATAACCTCACGTGAATGCTGCAGAAATTTAAGCAAGAGCTGTATTACTACAGCAGAAGAGATGCTCTTTTTAAGCCATGTTTTTGACATGTGATCAAATGCAAGGTTGCTCTTTTGTGTGGTATTTGCTGAAAGGTATAAGCAGTTTCTTGGCCAGTTTCTAGATCTGATACTACGTAGTGAAGAGGTTGATTTTTAAATTTGAGAATGAACAAATCAAAACATTTTTTACGTATTAAGGAGACAAAACAGACTATCACTGACTGTTCTAAAATTGTGTAGTGAAGTTCAAAATTTTACGTGCTATGAAACAGGAACTCTACTTCTTATATATACTAATCTGTAAATTGCTCTTAGTTATTACTGTGAACTAATAAATAACTCTTAAGCTAAGAGTTTTAATTTACTTGACATGTAGTCACAATGTAAAAAATGTTTCCCTTTTATAAGGGTAAACAAACTTCTATTGTAAAAAATGGATGAGGGCTACTGCATCCGTGCTGACGTTTCAACAGAAAGTGAGAACTTTCCAAGGAAGTCCCAGTGGCAATTTTATTGTCACATTTGAAAAGGTCACTGTATGTCACTAGACTGTATATCACTAAACCAAACTCTTAGGTGGAATTACTGAGGGTTATTGAACCTTGTTACCTTACTTTCCCTACTGAAATGCAGTCATTTTGTAATGAAGTGACTAAACTTTGCCTGAGATCTTTTTGGAATAAAAGACTTCTGTGGAAATATTTGAGCATAGTATCAGTAGTTGCATTAGTCCTAAAGAACAGGAAAACTAAACAAATTTGATTGCTGATCATTATCTGGCAACTGTTTGTTGTTTTGTTTTGTATTTGTTTGATCCCTGCAAATATTTAGATATCTGTGGATATCTGTGCGTCCTCCCCCCCCTCCCCATTTCACTACTGAATTCTAATTCAATATAGGACCCTGAAGTTACAAACTTTGTTTAAGTTTTAATTAAGGAATGTCCACATTTGAATGTATGGTTGCCAGTTTTTCACTTGCTCCAGCTATCTAATAAATTTAGGTGTATTTAATTTCAAATCTGCATGAAACTAAAATATCCACCAGTTGAAAAACAAATCCTCTTGCTACCTTTATATTCGTCGTCTTATTATTTCCCAACTATTGTTCTTCATATAACTTTCACTGTATTTTTGTGAAGCACTTGCCCCTTTCTTGCTCTAGCACAGCCGTATGAACTCATGACATTCTGGAGACCTTTTCATGTTCCTGTTAGTCTTGCTGCCTGGAACTAACTTCAAGTAGCAATTATTTTTCATTACAAAGCGGTTGTTCCAGGAGTTCTAGAGCTAGTGGAGCCTGGCTTCCTGCAGGCTTGTCCTGTCGCTGATGTAAGCTTTATTCTAAACATCCCAGCTGCGGAGAAAAGCTTCAGCAGATCTCTCCTGTGTGGACTCTTTGATATCTAATAATTAGTGTGTGCAGCAGACTTGCCCTCCAGTCAGGGCAGGTGCTGGAGTCTCCCGAAAAGAGGACACAGCTCAGGGGAGAAACCTGGCAAAGAATGAGAACCTCTGAGGACTCTGCCTCTGTCAACCCTTGTTTACACTGACCAGAGACTGCCAAAGCTGTTCAAAGGTGGGGACAGGCAGGTACATGCTCAGGATGTTCTTACTAAGAAACCAATCGCAGAAAAAGAAAGAGGTGGCACACAGGGATGTAGCTCTTATGTGTGCCAGGAGTGTGGTAATAATCCTAAAGGAATCCTCATTCTTCATAGCATTTTGTACCTTAATAATTGGAGTTCTGTGCAGAATCATAGGGTTGGTAGCCTCCCTCCCTTGAGGCACTTGCAGCTTAGAAAGAAGCACTGATATTTTAAAAGCTATATATATGTAAATCAGGCAGAGCGCAGGGTGATGGATAGGTGTATTCTTTGTTTAAATAAGTCTGTCTGATTTCACTTAAGTGTCTTCAGAATTCCAGTACAGTTTGCTCTAATAACGTTGTTCTCTGAAGTTACAGAGCAGCTGTAATGTAGTTAGTCATTTTATGGTAAGAATTCATCCAGTGCTTCAATAATTACTCTTCTGATACCTGTTTAGTGACCGTTGCCTGGAAAGGAAGTGAGGTTGACTTTAGTCCAAAATTTTTTTAAACAGAAATGATAAAATCTAGGTGGTTCTTCCTTGCTTGTACTAGAAAGAAGAATGCTTATGCTGGCGTCCCCCTTTTTAATGTTTGCATAGTTGTCAGTAATACTTTTATGGCCAGAGTTTCTTCCCCTTGGGCCAGTTGGAACTTTTTTTTTTGACGCAGTTGTAGAAGCATAACTAAACGAAGGTTTGACGTTAATCCATCTTCCTACCAAAAATCAGATATTCTGCATCTATAAGCAAGTTGAGGCAAGGTGTAATTTAGGCACAACTATCATGGAGGAGATTACACAGGTGACTGGAAAATCTGTGCTCAAAGTTACGGTTTGATAACAAAACTGAACTCTGTGCGGTGCAGGATTCTCCTGTACTTCTGCAGTCTTGGGACTAAAGTACTACAATTAATTTTCTAGTGTTAAAACTGAAATTCTGAAAGGAAGGAAAACTTTCCAGTGTTGCAAAAGATAAGTAAAGATTTCAGAACTGCTTTTTAATTTACACAGAAGTCACAATATTTGGCATAGTGCTGAATGTTTTGTCAGTCTGTGGTGGGGAGAGGGAGGAAGCAACAGATTTTTGCTCAAATTTTTTTTTTCGGCACCTGCAAAACAGGTAATAATAACTCTCTAATACTGAGAATTTATTTACACATAAAACTGCCTGTAAATATGCAGAGTTTTTTCTTAACAGCTTATTAAATCTTACGTTGCTTTGGAAATAATGAGCAAGTATTCAGTGGGTTCTCCAGCCTATACAACTGTGTGGGAATTGCAGAATACTTGCAGAAAACTCTTCAGGACTGGGGCCCTAACATGGGTATTGCGACTTGAGCGTGGAGAACTTCTCACAACTGCCAGCACCGTTATTGGTTTTAGTTCATACAAAATGTAGAATACAAATTGTTCCCAAAAACATATGGTACTGAGCAGTGTAGAAGAGTTGTGCTATTTTTAATAAAGCCAAAGTTTTGATGTTCCTCCTCCTCCTCTATCCTTAGTCCTAACTAAGGAAATACACTCTGGAGAAGAAGCATCAGGATTAGCCATCACCAAGAAAGGAAAACAGGAAAGCGTGGTCAAATTGAACTTGGGTCATGAGAGATGGGTGGGTTTCTTGTAAAGGTTTATTGCTTAATTGTATCTTACTATTTTTCTTCTATCAATCTGCATGATTAGAACTTTTAACTACTTGTTATCAAATGCAAAAGCTGCCTCTTCCTCTACAAATGGACTTCTTAGTGCTTTATTTGTATTGTTCCCTAACTCACGATCTAGCCAGCAAAGAAGAAAATCCTATTTATTGGTGCAGCAAATGTGATTGTAGGTTCTGAAAGGAACTCTTTTAATTAAAAATGTTCTCTTCTGAATGTATGTTGTCTAAGAGACAGCTGCCAACCTTTAATTTCTTCTATGGCAAACACAAATCTAATTAGCGTTTCTGTACCAAATAGAATCTTTTTTATTTTAAATTTCCAGAAGGAGGCTAGGGTTATAAGTGGTGTTCTGCCCCAGCAGTAATTACAGTCTTTTTTGCTCGCAGTTAAAGATTGGACTGTACGCATTTTTCAATGACATGTTAGTATAGCAATTTCTTTCACCAGCACTTTGACTTAAACATAAGGATAGCATTTTCTTTAAAAAAAAAACACAAAAAAACCCCTACTATAAAAAGCTAACAAACAAGATGAAATGATGACTTGTCTTATGCCTAGCATATCTAGCACTAAGTTCATGTAGAGGAAAATTCTTTTGATTTGGTTTAAAAAGCAAATGCTGGTTGTTAAAAGAACACATGTAGTTCAGATAAGCTTGCTGCTTTCTTTGATACGGTAATACTTTAATATTTTAAGGAAAAGGCTATACTTACTGCTTGTGCTCCAATGTGAAAGTACAGTTATTTACAAAAATGTATACAGGCCCTAGTCTGACAAGTCTGAAAAATGGCCCATTTTTCCAATAATACTAGGAGTTCCTGTATTTATGGAGGCGGAGGGGGTGGATGGCTAATGAAACGCAAGATGCGAATGTGTTATGTCTCACATTTGCTATTTTTTGTCTCAGGGAGGTATAAATTCTAAGACTAAGTATATTCAGTTTTTCCAACAGCTGAAAATGCCATCTATTTCTGAGAGAAATTTTTGTCGCTAGAGCTACTGTAATATTTATCCTATTCAGCATATTTTAATTGTACAGTTTTCAGCTTTTTGCTGTGAAGTCAATGTAAACTTAAATTTGGAATAAGTTCGTTTTTATGTTAATAAAGTATCTTAGTCCTGGGTTACTGTTTGCCATATACTGAATTGTGTGGTTTCCCAGTGTGTTTTTCTGCAAAGTATGAAGTCTGTAGGATGTTGGAGACTGAACTATTGTGTTGCTAAAGCAATTGAAGGTGGAGTTTGCAACGTTAGAGGTGAGAGGAAAGTACACTGGCGACCTCAGATCATTGCAGGATTTTGCTTAGAACTCAGCAGTTGTAGGTAGCTAGTTAAGTATGTTTAGGTCCTCTTCTTTTATGTAATTCTTGGTCACTTTAGCAAATGTAACGACACTGTTGTGTTCCTGTTGATGTTATGGACCAAGTTTTGAAAAACCAAGTATTCTTGGGAATGTGAACTGTGTTGAACTGATTATGGGATCTTATCACTTTCTATGGAAAGTTCTCTAGTTTAATCTTTACTCTCTTCTAGTTCTGTTGTATAAGTAGATTCAGACAAATACTGTTGTTATCTCATTATCAAAATACGGAGGTCTCCAGAACAGTCTTTTATACCTGTATGTTCTAGTTTTATCTGTTCAAGAATGGATTGCTGTGTACAGTATCAGTACAACTTAACCAGTCCTGCTTTCCTTTTTGGTTTGTTTTGAAGGACCTGGTAAACATTGAGATGTTTTTGACTGCTAAAGAAGTGGAAGAATCATTGGAAAGGCAAGAGACTATGACTTGCTTGGCTTGGTGTCATGATAACAAATCCAGACTCAGGAAAATGAAGGTATGAAAATACAACATGTTAATGTTTTACTTCAACTGCTGTGGTTTTCCAAACTACTATATTTGACATGGTCAGTTTGGTTTAACTGTTGGTCTTGAATGAGGCCTTGTATAAAAGTAAAAACAGTAAGTAGAAAATTCATCTCTTAAGGTGTCGGCTATTGGAGCTGAAGTAGCTTACACAAAAGCCAAACTTCAAACTGAGCATAGATCATCTTATGGATTCAAAAGTTAGCTCAACAAATTATACTCAATCAAATAAAGTTATTAACTTGCTTTTTTATATGATTTACAAAAGTCTAATGCAAAAGTATATAGAATCCTGATGCATGTGGATTTAAGTGTGTAGCTCGTTTTGCATCCTGCTGAGAATGTAGCTCATAGTTTGTATATGAAGGTATCTTAAAGTATGGTGAAGAGTTGAGTAGACTTATGTCCTCAGGCTTAACACTGTGAGAGGAATTTAAGACAGATGATGTCCTAGTATTTTTAAGGGTTGTTTAAAAAAAGAAAAAAACAAAAAACTTCAGAAGAGCTAACTTTTTGTAAGAAACTACTGTTGAAAAAGTTCGGGTTTTTAACTTTTTTTTTCTTCAACAACAAAAGCAAAAGCTGGGTCTAAGTAATAAACACAGTAAGTCTCTCTAGCCATTGAATACTGTGACCTGAACATACTGTGTATTTGCTCCTATGCAGTTGGTCTAAATTCCCTTGTCTCTTAAATTCTGCATTTAAAACCATGCTGTAATCTTTTATAGGGCTTGCAGAAATCTGTTTTTAACTGATATTAACCAAAAACCCTGCCTCCCTCAAAGATGTTTGTCTTACTTTTTTTTCTTTTTTTAAACTAAGCGCTTTCTTTAACCAAAAATGTTTGAGTGCACTTAACGGTAAGCAAAGAGTGACGTTTTCTGTCACTCAGGGGCGCCAAAATGAGAATGAACCGAAGATGGGACGCAAAAGTAAATCGGCCAGTGATTACTCTAAAGAAAATGATGATCTTGTTATGGAAACCATTAAAGGAAAACCAGAATTGGTATGTAAACACTATTGCATAATTATACTGCTGAAAAAAACCTTGTGTAATCTTAATGTGTTAAGTAATACAAGAAACGAAATCTGAAAGTCTTTCTTTTTCATCACCAATCTTTAATAACAATAAAGAAAAATCTTCCCCATCCCTCTTTTGGAAAAAAAAAATCTATTTCTGCAAGCCCTACTTTTTGTATAAAAGCTAAGGCTGTGAGCGATCAGAGTTGGAAGAAGAGAAATCACTATGCTTCTTTTTGAAACACAAACATTTCTTCTGTTTCTGGTTGCTTAGCTACTCATCAGTGTTAGCTTCCTAAAATCCCAGCCATCACCTTAATGCAAGCTTACTCTAAAAATGAGACTCTGTTGGCTTGGGAAAGCACACAGTCCTACAGCCTGTACACATGTGACCTATCTAAACCATTGAGAATAGCTGCTGTGGAATTGCCTGAAGGTACGCAACGCTGGAATATATGCATCATCTGACTGTCCAGGATTTTTTTTAGTTGCATTTCTTTGCAGAATTGATACAGCCGTTGGCTTGCAGCTTACTTGAAGAGCTCTAAAAACCAAAGAGCAACTCTGAAGATTGTTTTGGGATGTGGTGGTTTTTTTGTTTGTTTTTACCATTGAAACATTTTAATGATATACTAAGCCCCAGGGTTTAGTGTCATTAACAATTAAAAAGATTGATCACTTTTTCGTTTTATGGAAACACACTTAAAATTTCAAATGAAGATTTTGTGTAGATTTGAACAATAGGGTATTTTAATATATCCTGTTTGAAAATTCCAAATAAAATAGGAAAAAATTTATTCTTTGGTAAACATGGACTTGAGTACAGGAGAATGTGATGTTGGAAAGTAATTTATTTTCTATGCCTTAAAGTAGTACACTTTAGCATGTGGCAGAATGCATCATTTTTTTATTTCTGTTTAAGTCGTTTACTTTTCAAAATTTTAAAAAGTGAACAATTGTTGCAACGTGTGCATTAGCTACCACAAGCAGTTAACTGATACCAAAAAAAAAAATCTGGAGTTGCTCAAATTCCTGCTGATGTCACTGAGGAATTTTGATATTATTGTGCTGATAGACAATAAACAAAAGGCAACTATTCATTAGAAGCATGGGGGAAGAAAAAACACTTGCTAAATGGAGCAGGGTAACTTAAGGAGTGTCCTTTTCTCGAGAGTCAGAGGACTTTGCTTTTGGTTGTTTCTTTAAGGTAATAAAACAGTTGACTGTGTCCCTATAAAGAAGCATAGTGACTTGTTCTTTTATGGGGGGAGAGAATCTTTTTCTTTTTAATTCCACATATTCAAAGTTTTTTTATAGATTTTGTGAACTGGTGATGGAATTTGATTTAAAGGGACACTGTCAACTTCATTAGGCTTCAAATTTTACCTTTTTCCAAAAACAGGTAAATGCCACTTGGTTTTCGTGTTTGAGGTTTGTTTCCAGCATGGCTTTTAGGCTTGACGAGAAGAGAGAGATGAAAGTTTGAGGGAAGGGAGCGGGGAGGGGCCTGCAGCAACCCAAACTCTGTGCTCCTTTTTGTTAATACAAGGGGAATTTCAAAATAGTGTTCAAAGACTGACTTCTTCCCTGCAGTCTTGTTGGTAGACCCCTCTTGTCTAAATTATTGCCTTGCCCCAAACTCCTGCTGAATCTGCTGCCTTACATTGTAAGATAGTACAAAGAAACCAGCTCTAATTCTCACTTGCATCCCGGATGATGATGCTTTCAGTTGTTAGGAAAAAGTCAATCCCTGCTAAACACTGAAATTTTGAAGGAGGCAAGAGGAGGAGTGTTTTGTTTGCTTTTGGGGAATTCTGTGCCGATGCCTTGTCCGTTAAGTCAGCATTTCAACTTCTTTTGCATGAATACCTAAAAGCAAGCAAACAAGGTTGCATGTTATTAACACTGATTTCTTTTTTTGTTGTGCACACCTAGTACTTTACATACGTAACCTACTGTGCAGTGCAGTTTTGGCACCATCTAAGACCCATTCTTGTCTTTAATCTCAGAGCTGTCTGGAGTTCAGCCTAAGGATTCAGGAGTTCATTGAACTCATTCGACAGAACAAGAGACTGGATGCTGTGAGGTATGAAATTAGGATGCTTACCAAACAATTCTCTTAAGATGCTATTATGTTTCATTAGAAACATGTGACTTATTGCAGCACCCAGAAGCTCCACTGCAGCAAAGGATCTTGCTAGCATTGCTGTGATCAGTCTTTGGATTTAAGCTGGGTTTGAATATTTAAGGGCATAACATCATTCCAGATGCACCTTTTTAAAAAATTGTTTTCATTGAAAATCTCCATTTTCATACTCTTCAAAATCAAGGGTTAAGAAGTTGATCTGTTTATAAAACAACTGTATTTTCTGGTGGCATACAATGTAATGACCATATTTACCCTTAAGTAATTTTCAAGAGGTACAGCTAGCTTCTTGAAGCTTCTTTCATTGCAATATTATGATTTAAAAAACAAATTTAAAGCTTAATCAAACATTAATCTGAAGAGTAACATTTCAGTTTTGACTGAATTCTTTTTCTGTTTTACTATCTTAAGTAAACTTTTTTGTTTTATGGACCTTATGCTTTAGGCTGGATTTACCTTTTGTATTGAATGGGTACTCTGGAGCTCTGTATTGTCTTCTGTGTCGGGATGACTATGTTATGTTGTCCCTGTGCGCGTCCCCCTTGCCCCCAAATAAACCAGTTCAGTATTTCTCTTAACCCCTTTTTGAGGCAGTCTGTTTCTACTTTGGCAAGAAAGTAGTGCTGCCCAAGGTGGTGAGTCAGTAGCCGACCTGGAGTCAGACCTAATCACTGCCCGACTTCAACCACAAGACAGTTAATTGTTCTGCTTGTAATATCGGGACATGAAGCAATTTATGCTTGTAAGTTGGTGGTCCTAATTTAAGGTGCTGGAATAATGTTTCAGGATAACGCTCATTTCAGCAAAAATGGTTTCCTGTAAAACTTTGATACTGGGCTTGCCGAATGTGTTGAAAATTCTCCTAGGCAGTGTTCTTGCCACACCGTGAAGGATGAGGCAGGTGGTGAGGGAGTGGAGCTTGCATGTGGACAGCGGGGGGAGGAATTCACAGCAGCTTCTAGTTTGTAAGAACATTTAAACTTAGGGCCGTATGACAAGGTTTATGGCAAGATTTATGGCTTTGCTGATACTTTCTAGTGATAACACAGTTGCTGCTTAGTGTTTCGGACAATTTCACATTGAGGTTGTCAGTCCTACTGCCTTTTAAAGCCATACTAAGTATGCAAAAAAAAAAAAAAAAAAAAAGCTGAAACCAGCAGGAGGCTGCTTTCTGGTCAGACAAGTACAGAGCTGTAGAAATCAAAGTATTGTAACATGAGTGCAGACTGTCAGCTCACTCAATCCCCAGTTTTAGATGTAGAACATCCTTCTACAGGACAAACCAGATGACTTACCTTGAATAGAAAAGAAAGCAAAGAAGGCTTATGTTCTGGACTATCGTTGTTTTACTATGCTATTGCAGGCTGATGTCTTTCTGTAGCCAGTCTTTTCAGGCCAGTCATCATATATCTGAAATGTGATAAACTGCCTAATATGTAGCCCGTCGCTGCATACTCTGTTTGCTTTTTAGGTAACTGCTTGCTTGTTATACCATCGTGCAGAAGAAAATGAATGAAGCAAAGCCAAGGTGTAGACTTCTTAAGAGCGGTCTAAGCAATGTTCCAATATAAATTGGATTTGAATCTCATTAGAAGTATTAACCTGTTCTATGTTTGTGGGGTGTTTTTGTTTTTTGTTTTTAATCCTAATTCAGAGTATTTCTCAGCGTACCTTCTTCTAGTTTACCTGTTTAGTACTGGGAATTGCGTGACTTGTTTGAGATTGGCTTGGAGCAGATGTAGGCTTTGGACTACCTCTAGGTCATGTGTTTGAAATTTTTTTACCACTTGAAGATTACGTGCCCTCTCTAAGATTATTACAGGGATTTAGTATTTTTAGTAAAGACTTATTTTGGAGGGGAGGGAGGGGGGCAAGGGGAGAAGTAATATTAAGCTAGTGATAAAATTGAGCTGGAAACACTGCATGTCAGCTGGTTTGGGGGACTCTTTTACCTACAGACTGTGGAGGAATCTGCATCATTACTGAATTCGACCCAGTGAGTCTGTGGTGCTTCAGTCTTGTGGTGGCATAAGCCAAACCATAGAGCAATAAGAAGGGTGATGATGGTAGCTGAAGGAGTAAGAGAAAGAACACAGTGCTCATTTTATGATAGGGTATGAGTTTAATATTAAATTCTAATAGTTAATGCCCATTGAAATCTATTGTCAGTCTATCAAAAATTTAACTGATGTCCCATAAAGAGGGTGTGGGTAAATGACGATTGTAATGGATGAGAAAGCCTTAGTCGCTTAAAAGCGTGAAAAAAAGTGGAGGTGGTACAAGTATGTTGAGAAGTCAGTCTAATACTAACACCTCCCCAAATGACTCACCTTAAGTGTTGTAGGATGTTTCCAGTTGTTATTTCTAGTTAGATTCAAATCTGGTGCTTGCTTTCCTGCTTTGCCCTAGTTCCACCTATATCCTCATTTTGTTCACACTCAATGCAAATGTGCAACTTCATAAACTCCAGCTAATTTTAGCATGTTTATACCTTAGATTTGTTTTTCCTATATGCTGTCACTTAGGTATTTGCACCTGCCCTTTGGTAGGTCCCTTGAATGCTAAGGAATTCAGCTGGGTATTTACAAAAAGGATGAAAGACACTCAACTACTTGATCTGTCTTCTGAAGCCCATGATGCTCTTTATATCCGATGAATACTGTGTCTTTGTGCCACTTGGCTTTATTGTCTGCTAATTTTGCTTCTTTGCCAAATGTGCAGTCATGCATCTTAAAAATGAGTAGTTGGTGCTCTAAACTTATTTTCTTTGAGCCGCAGCTTCCTTATGCAGCTTGGAAACCAGAGGGCAGGGGTAGAGCTGGAATAAGGAGATGGGCTGAGAACTGGGACAAAGTGGATAAGGTCATTCTGTATTTTATTGTCGTTGCTGGAAACTTGTTTCCTTTTCCCACAACAGAACTAGTAATACTTGTCAGTTGTCACCCTCATCATTTTAGGACCCAGCACTCTTGGCATGGAATAACTTGTACTATCATAACCTTTTATTGCTTTACGGTTATTTCGTCTTTTTTCTTCCCAGATGTGTTTATTAAAACGCATCAAGTTCTCTGAGACTTAATTTACTGTTCCTACATATATTCCAAATTCCTATATACATTCCAAATACTGGATGTTATTAGGGATGAAACGTGTATACTCCACATATCTATTGAAATTCAGGGTCAGCCAAATATTTTTGTTTGGCAGTTACAACTTTCGAGTGAAAATAATGCTGCTTTGATTTTTATATCTGCAACATAAATGAAAAGGAGCTACGGAAGTCCTTCTATATCCTAATTCTCTCCTTTTCAACTGAATGAATTCATAGCCTTGCACCATAAATCTCCTTGCTTCTAGCAAACCATTGCAACTCGTGTTTTTATTAGCTTGCTTCTGTTAAGTGCCTGCAGCAGGATTCTTTCGGTATTGTGTCCGTGGCGCAATAAATAGGTCAGGCATCCATTAGAAAGCAGAGAAAGAGGCTGTTTACCAAGTAGTTTCCTGTACGAGTGGAACTCGGAGAGCTGACATTTTGTTGAAACGCAGCTGGTGTTTAAATAAGTTTGAAAGCTTTGCCTACTGCCTGCTGAGAACCTCTGAAGTGACATATTGCTTTTAGGATACAATTGATGTGAGCTTTAAAAATATATATCTTAGTTAATAACAGGGCTTGAATTTCTGTAGCTTTTTAGAATATGATGTGTGCAAACTGACCTTGCTCTAAGGTAGCTTATCGGAGCGGTCTTGAAAGCGCAAGTTTTGGGAACATACCAGAACTGTTTGTTTAATACTAAGCATGAATCTCTTGTGCTTAAGTGCATCACAAAGTTTAGCCTAATATACTCAGCTTTTAATTCCTGCAGTCTCCTATTTTTTTTTTCCTAAAGCCAATACCTGTTACAGTAACAGTGAATTAATGATGACATTGATTTCACAGTTTTGGGGCTTTGATTGTGTTGTGAAAACCTGACAGCATTCTGCTGCTTTGCTTTTATAGGAGGCTAAAGAAACATAACATGTTCTTAGCTTAAAGCTTAACAAAACACCCTGTGCACTTGTTCTTGGGATATAAAGGGCAAAAAGAATAAACAAAAATAGCCAGTGATGTGTAGAGGAGGAGAAAAGGGGGACAGCTATTCATTTTAGTAAACTTCCCTCCTACAAGGGTGAACAGCTTGTTCCTCCATTATCTCTTTGGCCTGGTATTTTACTTAGTTTGGGGGGGGGGGTTGAACAGGTGGATAAGTATAAAAACCTTTGAGGCACTTTGCTAGTAGTCATGATGGTCTTGGAGATAAAGGTGTCCGGGCGTGGGTCACTGAGCAGAGAGGACCGAGTCTTTCCTTGGTGACACCTTCTGTTTGTGCTCAGTTATTGCTGCTTTCTGATAAATGCCTTCGTTCACGTAGAAGGCAAAAGTCTGTATAGGTTTTTTAATGTATTGTACCCATAGCAGAAAGTAGATTGTAAACCCTAAAGTTTTTATAAATATCCTCTCTTTCTTGGGTTTGTCAAATACAATATGTTTGCTGTACCCACTTATGCTGGAGAAACAGCTATTTCAGACAAACAGAAGAGTAGACTCTGTCCCTCCAGGGCTTACAGAATTGTCCTGGGATTTGAAAAATAACTTTCCACCTTTTACTTTGATCTGTTGGAAGCATTCAGTTAGTGGTCCAAGGACTGCAGCACACTCTGCTGCAGCTATATTGACTTGTGCGCACTAATGGCAGTGAAAGCACTGTGAATAAATATTATAAGGTTTGTGCCTCTGCACCCCCAAGAGAATCTGAGATGAGGTGTCATTTTTACACACTTCTCTGAGCATAGCAGATCTTCAGAATACATATCCTCAGCCAAAGGAGATACTACATACATTACATACATGTATCTCCTATATATATATATTTTTTTTTTTTTACATTTAAAAATTAATCATTTGTGTTACAAGTAAGCTCTAGAGAAGAGTTTCACTTTGCCTGCCTGCAGTTAGAACCTGAGCTTTCAAAATCCGATGAAAATCAGGGCACCGTTCTCCTTTGTGGTGGTACTTGGAGACAGCTGTCATTTGAGAAGAAACCAGGGTAAAATCATGCAGTGTTGTCTTTCAAGCGAAGCTGTCTGCAGCAATGGGCCTCCTTAAATTGGTGGCTAAACTCCTGCCTTCACCCAAATCATGGGGGAACTGAAGTGTTAGTAGTGGTGTTCCTACAACCACTTGTAGGAAAATTAATGGGGAGTAGATGAAATGTAGCTTTGTCATTAGACATCTGCAAATAAACTTGCTGAGAGGAGACATATCCAAGCAAAATGTTTCTTTTGTGGACTTTTAAAAATGATGCATGGAGCGGTGGTTTTGTTTGCACTTTGGGGATTCTTCTGTTAAATGCATGGCTGTGTCTTCTGCTTTCAAAAACAGTTACAAAAAATGGGACACATTCTGTGACATCTTAGTCTTCTAGTATCGTTGCTGTCACAGAATGTAGAAAAGCATAAAATTTTAACTAAGACCCGGAGAAGACAGAATTAGCTGAATGAAAAGGGAAATTGTAAATAAAGGCATAAGAGATTATTTAAATGATGTTTTGCATTCATGAGTTCTCACATCGTGAATACTGTTTCTTGCTTCCCAAACCAGCAGACTTTGGAGTGCCATGAATTAACAAACTTGCTTCTCTTTTTCTAAAGGATGTTTTGCTTCATTTTAACTTTCTGCGTTGGCGCTCTAAGAAGTTCCGGCGTTAGCATTGCTGGCTTTGTGGGAAGTCTTTTTCTTGTTTTCTTACGGGGTAGAGGCATCAGAGAAGATTGGGAGACAAAAACTAATAGAAAGTTGTTTAAAAAAAAAAAAAAAAAAACTAATTCCTTCTGGCTTAATCCACTTTAGGGAAGCTCTTTTATGTTAAACTATTTTTTCTTCCTTCAGGAATATTTACAATTTTAAGACAGCCACCGTGCCCCAACCTGGGGGGTACTTTCCAAATGATCAAAGTGGGGGTTACTGCGTGCTTCCCTTCTGAAAGGCCAGCGCACACGGAGAGACACGTAGCACACGCTGAATAGGGTGTTCACTCCAGCTGTTTTGAGCACATGTGACAAGTGGGGCCAATATTTACCTGTTGCAGCTCAGGGCCTCCAAAACAGGGGGATATATGTGGAAATCCTGTCCGTAGGAGTGAATCGAAGCCTGACGGGGAGGAGGACTGTAATACTAACCTGAGGCTGGTACAAAACTGAAATACCACTGCTCTTAATTTCACAGAACATAGCAAATGCGCAGTTATCAATTCTTTTTAAGATTGCTTTTTTGTTCTCTCTCGTGCATGCACACTTAAGGTTTTTTTTGTTTTGTTTTAATTTAGTTGGTAGGTCCAAATTCTTGCTTTGCCCAAGATTTCTTTTAAATAGCTATTGCTTTCCTCTGCAGCTCTCCACTAGCGCTTGTTTTAACTTTCCCCAGGTATGTTCAGGCTGCCTAGTCTCTTCTCTCAAGCTGTGGACTTTGTACTTCTGCTATCGTAACACAGTCATCACCCAGAGAACAGTATTTACATTTCTGAATTGCTCGCTCGGAGTAGGAAGTTGGGTGGAAACAGTCTGTCCCCATAACTTCCATTGCTTCCTGGTTTGGGTGGGAGAGGAAGCTGGAATACGGAAACTGCTAAAGGAACTGGTCTCACGGTGCTGATGACATAGAGTCAGCATAACACAGAAGTTAAAACCAGAAAAAAAAAAAAATCTAGTTTTTTTTAATTTCTTCAATTCAACTCATGAAATAGTTGAGGAATACTGAATATTTCTAAAACTAATTTTAAAACTTTAAAGAGATTTAAACAACTTTTTTAATAGTTAAAAAGAGCACAGCCTTAACTGGGGTACTTCTGAGAACTTGGGATCTTCTCCATAATACAGCCCGGGGGGAAATACAGCACGGAAGAACTTTCTCTGCTTATGCAATGCCGAATTCAGTACAGTCCCTATTCAGTGCTTAATCTACTGAGCAACATCCGTGTGCCACTGAAAACAGGGCTTTTAGGAGAAATGCTGAACTAATCGTGCAGTTGGAAGGCTGGAGGACTCTCCTGTAGATCACTTCTGTATTTGAAGTGTTGCTCACCTTTAAGCTTATATTTAAACTCCAACTTGAAAATTGATGATCTTGGGATGACAACATAGGGGAAGTTTCAGTGTTTTACACTGTTAGTGTTAATACAGTGTTTTAAAGGAGTCACATATCCTTTATAATCTGATAATAGTTCTCTGGTTTCTTAGTATTTATTTCCTGAAAATTAATAAAATTCCACATTTTGCTTTGAATACATTCTTAGTAATTCTGTCACTTTCTTCAAATATACAAATTTTCAGCCCTGTGTGTGCATTTCTTATAATCAGTGTATGTTAAAGTACAAAAGCTTGTACTGAAGTTCTACTTACTTTTGTGCCCCTGGGGGGAAAAAAAATACTGCTTTTAGCAAGTTGTATGTGGGTGGCTTTTTTGTTCTGGGGGGGTTTTAATACATTATCCTGCAGTTTATTGTATTCTGCACGGGAAATTATATTATCTTCTACCCCATACCAGAAGATCACTTATTCAAAAGTAAACATGGTCTCAAATGTCAGTGTAAACAAGGTAGATCATTAAGTATTTTTAGTGCTTAAAGGTATGCAATAGCTGATTATAAGACCTCACTTTTCTTGCTTGCAAGGGCATGCAGAAGGAATAAGTGCAGTACCCTGAGCTTGCATAAGCTAAGACATTTATTTTAATAATCTGTCATTCTAGATGTAGGTGAAGCTTTTGGTAAGAAATAATTGTTGTAGAAGACTTCATGCTACAGTGGGAAGTTCTGGTTCCTAAGAAATTACAGTGTAAAACTGCTAACATTTAAACTCATTCTTGCGCTCGTGTTCACATTCACAGGGGGTACTTTTCAAGCCCTTAAAATAAAGAGCCTTATAGATTTTTGTGTATTGAGTACAGAGCTTTTCCCTGAAGTTTTGTATAATTTGAAAATCTTAATTCAGTTTACTTAGAAACAATTTGATATCCAGTAATGTTCTAAACTCTGTATTTCAGACACGCAAGAAAGCATTTCAGTCAGGCTGAGGGAAGCCAGCTGGATGAGGTTCGACAAGTGATGGGAATGTTGGCTTTTCCTTCAGACACTCATATCTCCCCCTATAAGGTAAGTTTATGCTTAAAACCCAGTGATAAAGTAGAATACTAAAGTAGACTTTTTTTTTTCCACAGGAGAATACAATGGTGAACTGTAGATTGAACATTGTTCTAATCTCACTTCCTAAATTCCATCTTTAAGTCCTTAATTTTAATAACCAGTCCTTTTTTGTCGATCAGTCCAGGTGGCATTTGTATTGTTATTGCAATTGGATCTTAATGGTAATGGATGGCCCCTGAGCTAGGCTTTCCACAAACACACGACTACAGTTCTCTGGGGCTGGAACCTGATATGCGGGTGTGCAGCAAGAGTCGGAAGATGGGGAAGTCCAGGGAAACGATGCAATGGTTTTGATCAGCATACTAGGATGGGGTCTTAATACAGGGTATTAATACACTAACAGCAATTCTTGATTGCATTTTTCAAATTAATGTCCTTGCTGAGGTTGGGATGAAGAAAGGAAAGTTGATTTTTAATGATCTGAACACAGAATTTTCTACGCTTAAAAGTAAGCGTTCATGTATTCAAATTGTACAGACTAATGTAGATATCGGTGGCAATAACTTTACCTAAATTTGAATTGAGCAGAATTCATAGGTAGCTCCTGTTTCTGCTCAGTTTGTTCTTTGGTCATGTGCTAATTCTGTCTCTTCAAGGTGCGTGTGTGTGTGTGTGGTGGCTTTTCTGTTGTGTGTGCTGTTTGATTTACGTGGCTTTGGAGGCGGAAGGTAGATAGTAGTTGAACTGGCGCAAAGCAAGACAAGAATTCTCTGAAATGCCAAGCCAATATATGGCAATGCCAATATAAACATGTTTTTAAACAATTAATGATGAAACTAATAGTATTTTTTTAAAAAAAAAGCCCAAACAGTGAATTTCTTCGTCTCAGATTCTGTTTGGTGTGAGGTAGGAGTATGAATGACAGATGTGTTAGACTGGGCAGCTGTACGGCAGAGCTCATGCTTGTTTTGCTAGAGTGGAATAGGCAGGAAATAAAAATCCTGTATTTTGCTCCAAGACTTAGTTTGGAGAGAGTGTTTCAATGAGAGAGAGCAAGGGGGGGAAAAGCTAGTATTGTTTAACACACAGCCATCCTACTGGAACAAATTCCCTGCTACTTACTATAGATCCAACTTAACTCTAGTTTCTGGGAGTCATGTTTGGGGTCCCCTAATAATCACTTACACAGAGAATCGTAGAGTGCAAGCTTTTTTGGAGATACCTTAACGTGTTCACTAGGAGTTGTGGGCACAAATGGCTTTTTAAAATAGCTTTTTACACCTGTGAGAAATAGTTTGTCTGAATGTATTATCTCTTAAAATATAATTGATTTTTGTTAACCAAAGGGAGGAAGCATCTTCTATAACCAGTGAATTGAACTTTTGCTCGCTTGTCATCCTGTCTTTCAGGACTTGAGGAAAACTTCTAAAGCTAAATATGTTTAACGCTATGGGAAAACAAGCGATTTTCTTTTGACGTCCTTTGAACAAACTTGTCTTGCTGTGGCTAAAATTATTCCAACCAGATGTACAATGAGTTGCTACTTTTGTGTCCCATCACCTAAGCTCTTTAAAATCACAGGGTTTTTAAGCATAAGTAGCACTTTATCTCTCTATTATGGATCCTGCGCGTAGGCTGCCTGTTACCTCTTCTCTGGAGTTGCCTTAGGGTCAGGACAAAAGCTTCATCCTGGAGGTCTGAGACCATTCTGGCCTTTTGGAGAACAGGCGGTAGAGCAAACAGACGTGCAATCCCGCGGCAGAGTTTTGCACTGCTTTTTCTGCCCTTTTTTTTTCTTTTTTTTTTCTTTTTTCTTCTTTTTACAAGAAACGTGTATGCATTTCTCTTTGCCTTCATGTGTGTGGGTTCTTTGCCTCAGTTCTCCTTGTGGGTTTGGAGTATTTAGAAGTCAGCCAAAAATTCCATATCATGTCCAGGGTCCTTTTCTTTTGCCTCTGACTCTTCCCCGTGGATTTGCCTCTTCCCCATGTCAACTGTTCTTCTTTCTTCCTGCTGTTTTTTCTTGCTTTACGGTAGTTAATCCTTTTTTTTTTTTTTCCTGATAAAAATTTGGGTTTTTTTCCCCTCTCTGATCTAGTATTCCTGGTGGGTGGAGATGGATGTAGGTTTTTTGTTTTTAATCCATTGAAATCCATTACTTAGAAGCTGAAAAAAGGCTTGAGTGTAATTCCACTTCCCAAACATTTGTCAGAAAAACATAACCAGACTCCACCCAAGCTGCATCTGCTCCTTCCTCCAAAGATATTCCCAGTTTAATGGGAGCTGTGAAAATTTCTTCAAACCTGTACCCAGTCCAGCAGTTTTATTGTCTCTGTGTTCGTGGAGATTTACAATTTCATAATCTCAGCTAAAATTTATAAGTTATACGTGAGCCTGTTCTCAGCCCTATTTAGCTAGTTCAGTTTGGGGTGAGAGGGAGAAGGGATGGAGAAGTGTTTCTCTACTTGCTCAGACAATTGCTATCAAAATCTAGTTTCACAGTTCTTTAAATGTTGGCTCTTTCTACTTCTGCAAGATACTTCCCAAGTTTCTCTTAAATGCAATTCTGCTAACGTGTAACTTTAGGATAATGACAAGGCATTTGTGAATAAAATACCCCAAAATGTACCCTGATACTATTAAAATTTTTGGAGAAAGGTTTCCAGGCCTCTCAGATCCCCCTGGGGTGGGGGAATGCCAGCATAGAGGTTACAGTGGAAAGTGGTGCTGGAGTCCTTCCCTCTCTGATCCCTTTTTTGGGTGAAGAGGGAACCACGGAGAGGCAGAATGGGCCAAGCTAGTAAAAAGGGAAGCGTAAAGACTAGACTACATCTTGGTAGTATCAGTGCCTAAAAGTTCGTGTAACATACGTTTGGAATTGCTGCTGCTACTCTGTGTGTTGTCTGCCACTAAATCAGTCCTTCAGTGATTTTCTTTTAAAAACTTGGTTAATAAATGCAGTAATATACTAAAAATATATAATTGTTTTTCTTAGTTGCCTCAAAGTGTGTACAGTTGATAATACTGAGCTTATTTCTAAGATAGCTTGCCGTAATGTTTTCTCGTAACGAGAGAAGCAGGTTCTGGATACAAAGGAAAAGCAGAGCTAGCAGAAAAAAGGGTTAGATCCATGCCTGTGTGTGCCATACCATAACCTGTATGTTTTCAAGGGGTCTTGGTTTCTTGTATGATTCTTTCTCAGCATTATTTTAGTGTTCAAAATATCCTTGATTTCTGTGGGTTTAGTTCTTGTTTCCATAAAAATAAACTACTTTAACTACTGCTCCTTGTTTTTAGGTGAGCCACAGCATTGCAATGCGTATTAAAGAATTCTTCCCTTAAATGCAGGCTAGGCTTTTTTCTAGCCTGGAGCTGTGCCAACTTTTCAAACTAAAACCTTCCCCCCCACCACCCCCACCAAAAAAAACCCTGATGACACTTTTGTCTGTTAAACAATATATATTGCAAATAGGTATCAGCAGGAATTAGCCTAACTTGAAATGCTTGTGACTTTTCAACAGAAGTTTGCCTGGTCCTATGTTAATGGTTCAGTGGCTTTTAAAGCAAACATTCCACAATACTAATTTTGCGTCATAAGTAGGCCAACACTTTAAAAACTAAATACAGAAAATAGCCTTAGCAGGATTTACATGCCTTCCTTAGAACATGTGGTAGATGAGGGACGGGGGAACTGGCATCTGCAATTAGCTCGCTTTTGATAGCGCGAGGAAGAGTGCATGTATGTAAAAGGTCCTGTGGACCTTGGTATAGATAACTAAGTTGGTTCTACTAGTCATACTGTAAAAACAAAAGCATTTTGTTTGGGCTAAGATCTTGTATTTTAGATGTTCATGTGTGCATGTGTAATAAAAGGTAAGTATGGAGATTGTATATGATTAAACCAGAAATTTTGTGTAAAACTTTATTTGGATTATATTTCTGATAAAGTAGTATTAAAAGGTACTTTCTAGATAAGTACAGTCATATTGATCATTAGCATGTATATTTTTATTTTATGATTCAGTCTTGTGGGTTGTGCACAATTTACGACTCCCGGTGTCTCCCCCCGCCCCCCCCAGACAACTACATTGAAAACAACTTATAGTTGTGTTTTTTCTAACAGGATCTCTTGGACCCTGCTCGATGGAGAATGCTGATCCAACAGTTTAGATATGATAACTACAGACTACATCAGCTGGGAAACAATTCTGTTTTTACTATAACCCTCCAGGCAGGCCTTTCAGCTATAAAAACACCGTATCCTTTAATGCAGATAATACCGTTGAGCGCAAAAAAGTCCTTCCCCCTGCCCCTCTCTCTTTCATAGATAGTTTTCAGAGAGCTCAAAGAGAAATCTGAAACTCTTGTTTAAATGGAGTATGAATTGGCATTTATATTAAATTAAGGGCAGATGGTCACAAATGGGTTTATAGTTTAAAAAAAAAAAAGAACAAAACTTTTTTTTTTCAGGGTAGATTCTGTATTGTGCCTACATACTAGCCTCTCCTTCCATGTGTTGTAAATTAGGATGAATATACTTGGAAAAATTAGTGAACTGGGTCAAAATGTTTTTTTAAGCACTTACACTATTTACCCTGTGTGCGTGTGTGTCTTTTTTTTATGTGAATATTCAAATATATGCTACATCTCTTGAAACTTAATGGATTTACCACGTTACAGTGTATTATAGGACTGATGCTACTAATGTGCTCTACATCAGAAACTTTCTATAGAGGGTACTAGACACTTGCTGCTTACTCGTGTTCCTTCTTGAAAGAGCCAAAATGCTTGATTTGGTTTTTTTATAGGTGCACATTAAACTTGAATTAAATAGTTCTGTGAACTCTGTAGCCTAGTTCATATTTGCAGTTTACTGTATTTTTTTTTTCCAGTGAGCGTTACTAACACACTAATTCTTGTTACGTTCTGTGGTGGTTGTTCTTTAACTTGCTGTTAAACAGACAGTGTTATAAAGAGGATGGGAGTTCAAAAAACCCAGACTGCCCTGTGTGTAGCAAATCCCTGAACAAGCTGGCTCAGCCTCTGCCTATGGCACATTGTGCCAACTCCCGACTAGTCTGCAAGATTTCAGGGGATGTAATGAACGAAAATAATCCTCCCATGATGTTACCAAATGGATATGTCTATGGATACAATGTAAGTGTTTAAATCAATGACTTACTAAAGTCCAGAATAGCTGTGGTCATAATAACTTCCTATAACAAAATACGAGCTTTTAAACTTTAGTCAGAAAGCGAGAAGCATCTTTTAACAAAAGAAAAGTGACTTCTTAAAGTAATTCTTAAGAGACTGTATATTTGTGCAGTGAAATCGGTCTTTGAAGAGGCTAACCTCTGATTGAACATATGAATTTATAACAAAATCAAATGCCACCAGAAATCTATCATTCTGCAGCACGAAAATGTGGAGTGAGAAACTTCTGTAGGCAAAGGTATTTCGACCTCAGACTATAATACCTGTATTAAAAATAAAAAAAAAAACACTTTTTTTCCCTAATAACAGTTAAATAATGTTTTGAGTTGCACTTACTGTTGTGAATATTATCTTCTGATTTCACTTTTTTTCAGTCTCTGCTTTCTATTCGTCAAGATGACAAAGTAGTTTGCCCAAGAACCAAAGAAGTCTTCAACTTCTCACAAGCTGAGAAAGTCTACATCATGTAGGTCCATAAAACACATGATGAAGTGCCGCTGGAATTTTGACACAGTGTATATTGGCATACCCTGTAAAGGGGGGGGCCTTAATGTGTGGCAAAGAAGCAAAATCTGCCACCTTGGGGATCAGACCTGTCGGTGGCATTATTGTTTCTTGCGACCAAAGATCAATGAGCAACAATAAACACTCTTAAAGAGAGGAATTATGACTTAAGTTTGTACTTGAATAAAAACAAAAACAAATTTTGATTGTTAAGGTTTTGTAACATAAGGTCAAAAATTGGACTCTTCTCAAAAGTACTTTCATCTTCTAAAGGATAACTTTCTTTAAAGATGGACATTTGCACTGGGGGAAAAGTTACAACAGATCTGAAATTAAATCCATTTTCCTTCCCTCTTTTTCACAATTGTCCAAGACCCTTTTGTTATCAAAGATTTCAATACTACAAGTATTTTCTCCTTTAAGCTCCTCTTTGCCTTCTTTATGATCCTCTCGTGAAGTAATCCTGAACACGAATCATGTAACTTATTTCCATGGGAAGATATTGCTGTCATTGACACAAGACTGGCTTCTCTGGAGGATCAACTAGGGACTGGTTTGAAGGAGTATGAAGTCTTTTTCCAAACCCAAATATTTTAAGGAGGTTGCATAAGTATCAAGAGAAACTGAGAACATTTCAGGCAAAGTACACTGCTTGTTTAAATGTTCCTTTTCCAGTCTACCATAGTGTTAAAGTCCTTCTAAAGTTATTAGTTATGTGCATAGGGTTCAATATGAAATCATTAGTGCTACTGCCTTATTTCTTGCTTTGAGAATGTACTCACATGAAAATGAGCTGGTATTCTTAAGTGTTGGGCGAAGTTTCTGAAGATGCCTTGCAGGATGATTACATAATTTTAGGGTCTAAATAGTATTCATTACTGAAACTAATAGTTCAATTTTAATGACTACAGAACACATCCTTATGACTTTTCAAGAGAATTAAACCATTGTAGTTTAAACAAAACCATATTGTAGAGGTTTGTATTTAGCGCTTATTTTTGCATGTTGATGTTGATTAGCTAATAAAAGATTGTAAATGTAAAACATGTTAATAAAAATTGTTTTCCATTTCTTGATTATATAAAATTAGAAAGCTGCTTTGTATTTAAATGTAAACAAACTTAACTTTTCATTTTTATAAGGGTCTCTCTTAAAAGGAGCAACTTCCACATGTTTTTTTCAAGTGTTCTGCAAAATTAAAAAAAAAAAAAAAAGGTTTAATCATAAATGTTGTTCTTCAGGCTTATAAAAGCCGAGCATCTCAGTCAAATAACCATTTTTGGTTTAGACTCTTCATATATGAAGATGACACTGCAATCTACCTTCCCATCAAAAATTTTTCTGTCGCTTCCTTGGAGATCGTGTAGTGTCCTGGAGGCTCTCTGTTAAAATGATTGTGGGAGATGCAAGGTGTGGGGTTTTACGCATCTCCGAGTGCACCAAGGAAAGAACTAACAAAGGATATTGCAGACAACTTATATTCATGTTCAGCACTTACATACAGTCCATTTATATATCTGTAGTCTGTATCAGCCACTCTGGAACTGTAAGTACAGTGAGATTTCTAAAGAGTTATGTCTTAAAAGGCTCCATTTTCAATCAGCATACATTACTGATGCTTCTGAACAGGTATATCTGGAAGACTGCAGAGTTGTAAATTTGGCAAAGACCAGGTTTCTTGCACTTCCTGATGGAAAAATTTGTTGTTTCCCTCAGCATTTCTTGAAGTGGCAGATGCAGGTTGATTCCTGAGAAAACAGTTTGCCGAGAGAAGGTTGTGAGTAATTGGCTATCCGTTAAGCATTAACTGATCTGTTCCTTCCTGATGTGGCAAAAGTAGAAGTATCATCAACTCAAAGAGGGAGAGGACAACACCGTGGAGAGCAGCATTGCTGAAATCCCAGTGGAACAGTGTCCGCCCTTTGGTAGGTTTACAGCATAATGACAGGGAGAAGGACAAGGAAAACACTGAGAATGGAAACCTCAGACTCTTCCCCGCTTTATAGAAATGCGTAAAAGTCCAAAGGGGGTGGGGGAAGGAGAGGTCACTTCCTATCAACCCTGAAGAAATGTAGTATAATTGCTTAACAACTGCAGAAAGTGGAAATTGTTGCTTTTGCTTCCTTAAGTACTAGTTAGAGTTGTGGTTTCCTGAGATTTCAGCCCTTTTTGCTTTCTGTGGCCTAAGCTGAGTGATGGAGAATCCATGCTCCCCCAGAAGCAAGTCTGGGAAGGGAAGGGGGATAAAGGCTTGAGCCTCTGCTTACAGAAAGCATCATTTCAGTGGGCTGGGTGCCAACCTGAGGTCCAAGTCCCTGATGGTGTGTTATAGAAAGGCGCTCCAGAAAGGGCCTAGGGGAGCTTCAGCTGCCCTGCTAGTCCTGATTGCTCATTTTGTAAACCTGCAATTGAACCACCTGCTTTAACTACAGCAAGACTTGTAATAGGCTGTTGCAGCCTCCCACCTGGCCCCTGGTGGATCATGTTTGGTAAGTGCACCTGTAGGTTGGCCTTCATTCTCAGGCTTGCTCTGGTGTGGCTTTGGAAACTTTCCAGCTTTATGGGGGTCAGAAATGGTTGCAGGGATGGATGGCTTTGCTGTTCCTGGTATTTCTGGTTTGTATTCCCTGACTACTTTTTGCAGCCTTGAGCTTGGAATTCAGCAGAGGTGTCAGTTCATAGTCACAGATGGCTTTACACATTGAACCAAAAGCATTATGTGACTTACAGCAAACATAAACCTCTGTTGCCTGAAAGCAGTATTTTAATAACTTTATAGCTGCTTTGCCATTCCGCATCTCAGTGACATTTTGACACTGGGTGGGGGTGTCCTTTGTATACTAGGATTTTAGTTTACTTTTCTAGTTTTGAATTTAAGTATAGTTTGGAGGTTTTCCATTCATCTCCCAGGGCAACAGTACATTGATTCCTGCCTCTGTGCTTGCTGGTAGGAAAACTTCCCTTTGGAAGTTTGGATTTTGTAACATTGGTGGAAGTAGGGCAGGGTTACAGAGGCTTTCTTCAGTTGAAAGCTTGGGTAAAGGCCTTGATAAATCTGTAGCAGTATCCTACATAATACCTCACAGTAAGATCACAAAGTGTAGGATGGAAAATCTGCTATACAACTTTGCCCTAAGCAAATGTAGAAACTTCAACAAATAATTGCTATATCCTGCTATACAGAACTGAGTTTCATATGCCAATCATATGTACATCTTGTTGGATTACCGGTAATACCTGCATTTCATATCAATTACAAAATGGCCATCGACTACTTTAGATGAGATTCCCAGTCTTTTTTTTATGGATGATGTGCATCATATAGATGCCTGGCAGTATATTGAGCCTGAAGAGACAAGACCAATCCATTTATTTCCTTAAGGGAGCAAGTTACTGCCTGTAGGATGAAGGACTGCCTTTTGAAATGGAAGGGCTTAACTGATAAAGTGAAGGCTGTCTTCTCTCAAAATCTGTCTGAGCTAAAAATTAGCAATGCTCTCTGTGACACTATGAATTGATGTGAGCTTTGCTCAGTCTTGCCAATAATTTAGCAAAATGAGACTGGAGGCTCTAGAATTTGGTTTTGGTGTTTTCCTGTTTGAAGTCAACAGAGTTTGTTCCAGTTGTGGTCAAGACAGGTTCCACTGATTGTCTCAGTTATACTGATGCTGAGAATTGCCTTAATCTGCCCTTCTGTTTGATGTGGTCCAAATCACTAGACTAGAGTTGAATATTTTCTCATATTGTGAAAGGGGAGAGAGGTTTTGGTTGCATTCTCTAGCATGCTCCACTTTAAGGGTTGTTTTTCTTGGCTTACCTGGCTCTGAACAGTGAGTGATTTTTCTGTGGCATGACTTCCTGGCATATGGTACAAATAATCTGCGTCTTTAAAGGGAAAAAAAAATTGGGGGGTGTTTTCCTAGCTGTCTAGATGCATGCTTTTTGAATTAGTGCACCAAGTAAACCCCAGCACGGATCATCAGGATAGGTGATCAAATCTTTGATCTTTCTGATCCATGATCAGATAAACTGCCAGTTGTTTCTTCTGGTTGTTGAATGCTGTAGTAACAATATATGTTTTTATCCGTGTCAGGTTAGTTGTGCAATGTGTATAATTTCCAGCTATGCTGAAAGGCAGTATTTTTAATTCTTATTTTAAAGAACTGACCCATTAACTAAGCTTTCTTGAGCATTCAACAGTTCAACTTTCCTTTTGTTTTGAGACAAGATCTAGCATGGTCAGAGATGGATAGCAGAATCTGTTCTTAATTCTTTATTAACATATTCTCTTATAGCTGGGTAGGTTCTGTAAGTAGAATAAAGTCTCTCTTGCATACAGCCAGGGGAAAACAAATTGCACTCATGTCCAGCAAGAGGCAGTGGGAAGCTATAGACCCCAGATCTTTTTGGATGTGGTGACTGAAGTGTTTCTTGGCATGATAGCCACAGAACCAACACAAAGTAGTTCTGCTTTACACTTGGCTTTTGTAAGAAGTTAATCATAAATGCGAACTAGTCATTGAAAAAACTCAGCTCAAGAGATCTAGTCCTGACTTTAGTTTGAAGTCTTAAACTGTAAAGGAAGTCTTAAGACTGTAAAGGAAAATTCTTAGTTGGAAAAATGAAAAATTTCCCCTGTCTTTGCTAGCTAGTGGATAGTTAACTTCACTGAGGAGCTCACAGTTTTGAGTAAGATGTTTCAGACTGCACCATAAAACCTTGCTATTTGCTTATGATAAAATTATCAGAGATCTGTGTCCTGAGCCAGAGAAAATCAGCTGTAGGTAAATAGGCACCACAAGAAGAACAGGAAATAGTAGGGATAACAAGAAATAGAAAAGGCCAGGAAAAGGGACAAGGAAAGCCATTTTTGTGGTGATGTCTCAAAAATGAAAACAAGATGTCAGGGTAGAGATAAGAATTGCCAGAAGTCCAGCTGAATTATCTTCCAAAGAGATTAAAATAGCTGCAAAAGTTCTTAAGTGTGTAAGTAAGAGGAAGAAAATAAAATGAAACTATCATGTACTGTAAGGTAGGGAGATCCAGACTTAGCTACAAAACTACGTAGTTTCTCACTTCTTGCATCTCAGTTCTTGCTCCTAATAAAGATGGTGCTGTTAACAGGGGAAGGGGAGAAGGAGGAATATACTGAGAAAAGCTGAAATAAATAATCTTCTAGAAACAGAAGTGAAAGAAGCATGTGCAAGTTATAGAAACCAAGTAAACTGTCTCCTCCAATTCATAATTGATCAGATCTAATAAGAGTATGTGTTATTCTACTCAGTCTGGCTATGGTATGACATGAATGGAGAATAGCTACTATAATAGCTGTATTTTAGGGGGAGGGGAGAAAAAATTGATCTGGAGCTGCCTAGATATTCTTAAAATGTACTGGACTTGAAAGGTAACTAACAAAGTGAAGGGAAGATATTTACTGAAGATAAGTTATGCCATACCAACCTGATAGCTGCTTTTGTTAAGATGAGTCTTCTCAAACAAAATAGAGGCAATACACTATTATGTGGGATGTCATTATCTAACAACTGGAGAAGAAGGGAATTAGAAATTGTATGAGGATCTGGCTAAGGAATCACAGAAACAGAATGGTTGAGGTTGGAGGGGACCTCTGGAGTTCGTCAAAGTCCAACCCCCCTGCTCAAGCAGGGTCACCTAGAGCACGTTCAAAAGCCATCTGGACACAATCCTGGGCATCTCCAAGGATGGAGACTCCACAACCTCTCTGGGCAACCTGTTCCAGTGCTCAGTCACCCTCACAGTAAAGAAGTCTTTCCTCATGTTCAGATGGAAGTGTCTGTGTTTCAGTTTGTGCCCGTTGCCTCTTGTCCTATTGCTGGGCACCACTGAAAAGAGTCCAGCCCCATCCTCTTGACACCCTCCCTTTAGTTATTTGTATACATTGATAAGATCCCCCTTCAGTCGTCTTTTCTCCAGGCTGAAGAGTCCCAGCTCTCTCGGCCCTTCCTCATAAGAGAGATGCTCCAGTCCCTTAACCATCTTAGTAGCCCTTCTCTGGACTCTCCAGTAGCTCCATGTCTCTCACATACTGGGGAGCCCAGAACTGGACACAGTACTCTGGATGCGGCCTCACCAGGGCCGAGCAGAGGGGGGGAGGATTGCCTCTCTCAAGCTACTGGCAAAAGGAAGATGTGATAAAAGACAGTATGAAGAACAAGGTAACTGATGGAGTTCCTAGGGAGTCTGTCATGGATCTGATGCTAATTGTCATTACTGACATTACACAAAAAGCAGGAATGTGCTGATGTGACAAAAAACACATATTGCCAGTGCAGAGGATGCTAGAATGTTATACGGGAAGAAAAACTGATAATCTTCAGGAATGGACTTAAAAAAGAAGAAGAAGAAGAAGAAGCCTTTAGCACTAGAATTCATTCAGCTGTTGGTTAGGACCTTGTTTAAAAGAACAGAGTCTTCAGTATACACGTTGATCATGGAAGACTGAGCTGCCAATGTGCTGCATCTTTGAAACAGAGAAATGCAACCATAAAATGGTGTTACCATCAGGATAAAGGAATGATTGCTATAAAGGGGCCTGGTGCAACTTTTCTGGAAACGAGTACAATCCTGCTCGCTCCTATTCTTATCTCTTACATTGAAGCTGGAGCAGAGAGAGATTATTATAATGGTCAGCAGAGTGACCCAGGAGTCCCTTCTAGACCCAACTGGCTCACGATGAAACACTTCCTTCACTCCCAAATTCATGTGGAAAACCAAACACTTTGCAGGTTGAAGTAGGGAATAACATCTAAGGGACTGGAACTGACTTCTGTCCCTACTCCTTTGACTCGATCATATTCTTCCTTCTTAATTGCCTGCAAAAACAGTGGTTGCACAGGTGCTATATAAACTCAGTCAGTACCTGAAATTTTAGTCTTCAGATTTTGCTCTGTCGTTGCAGTAGTTGGATTATACTTGTTCGTATCCAATAAAATGAAATTTTATGTTGTGCATCTCAAGGAAATAGTTCTATATAGCCTACAGAGTTAGATTTCCACCCCCCTTCCCCCCAGGGAGCTAATTTTGATCCCCAGCCAGGATTTTTTCCTGATGGACCCAGAAGGAAGGATAAGGAGAGAAAGAGGATAAGGCCAATTTACTTCAGGACAAATAAATCATTAACTAACTTAAATATTTTGTTCCCCTCCCATGGAGATGAAGCAGGATTATATAGATGTTCCCAAAAAGGAAATAAACATAACATTAGTATACAATTTCCTTTTGCTTTTTTTGTGAACCACAGCAAGACAAATTACTCAGAGGAGGCAAGACCAGAGATGTGGGAAGCTCTTCTGGGTGCATGTGCATACCCAGTGCGGAGATATCTTCTCTGTTGAGAGCAGCAGTGTTAATAAAAATATTTTATTAAAAAATGAAGTGGATAGACTCCAAATTAAAAAAGGAGAGGAAAGAAAAGAGCTTAGAAAAGCTCAGGTTGCCCTAGACACTTTGTACTTGTAGTCATCGTTAAGGGTAATACTATGTAGAATTTTACATTAATTCTTTTGAAGTAGATCATTGCCCTTGCTTTGTGCTGTGTCCAAATACCCAGATAATTGTTCTCAGCTGGTACCAAGCCTGTTCCTCCATCTCAGCCCCTGCTGGCAGAATTGCTGTGAAGGAGGTTGAAAAACTAGCAGGCAGTTTTTGAACCACCATCTGTTAGTTGCTGCCTCTAATTTTGGAAGACTGAAAGGTTCCTCAGTAAAGGCTGTTTCGTTGCGTAGTGAAGGAGAAAAGGATGTTTCTCCATGATGATTGTTACGTGATTTTTTTAACCTATATACACTCAGCCATGGGACTTCTGTCACCATCTCATTGTCCTGCTTGTCTGTGCACAGAACCCCACAGCCACCAGAAATGAAGAACGTACCTGCTCTTAGTGGGTCTGTGGGATTTTGTGGTTAATGTGGTTGGGTGTAACACGGGTTTTCCTCTCAGCCTAAGGCCTGCACAAAGCAACTCTCCTCTGGAGTTCCCATACCAAAGTGCTTCGCTTCTCTTAACTTTCTCTTCGATACAAGTGTGGGAACTGTGCTCTTTGTGATTAGATAGCCTGCTTATTAATGGAAAGATAGGAAACATGATAGAAATTTGATCCTTTTCATAGCCATAAGCAACATCAGCTTACAGGGCTGATTTCCACCGTACGTAATTGAGAAGAATTCAGGCCGTGTGGCAAGGCGACACACCAGGAAAATATCTCTGTGAGCACGAGCTACAGTGAGTGACAAATCGATAGCTGACTTGCAGTGTTTCACAGCAAGCTGCGGAGAGATATCCAAGTAGTGTGAGAATATATATTATGTAGAAAAGGGTAATCTACAGCTTTGATCATTAGTCTATTGGATGATTTCTAATCTCCTGTAGTGTCTGGAAGAACTCTTCCATGTTACCAGTCCTGGTGTTAATTAACTAGCAATTCCTACTTCAAGATCATTACAACCGGTTTCCCATCTTTTTCCTAGAGTCAGAATTAGGCCTGAGCAGACAGGCTTGAAGTCTCCAAGTCTGCAAATGGATGCTGCCCTCAGAGCATTTGCAGCTTAACCCTCTTGACAGTTCTTACACGTGAAGCTGGATAGTAACCCTTTTTCCAGCTCTGAACCTCTTCTGCTTTATTTTGCATGTGCTGCAGCAAGCTCTCTGTGCTAGAGCTCTGGGAGTTTTGTGGGTTCAGCGCAGGAACACGGGCCTGTGTTGATGCCTGAAGGCACCTAGCCATGGCACCTCTCGAAGTGATCCAGCCCCCGCTGGAACGGGTGCCTCTGCTCCCTGAGCACAGCGGTGCCCAGAGCAGCTATGCTGCAAGCGTGCGTGCCGTGCGCGTGTAAACCGAGACGTATCCAGATCTGGGAGCAATAGCGCTGGCATAGGGTGAACACGATGGAGCGTGACCTCATCTTGCAGGAATGCTGGACAACGAAGAATAAAGAGCAAATGGTGTCGCTGATGCAAATCTGCTTCTTGCAGGAGCGTTTTGTAATGTTGAGCTTGTATACAAATATGCTTCCCTGACCCCAGACTTTGATATCTGTTTACTTTGAATTTTGCTGTAGTATTCGCTACCAGTTCTTTACCTTCAATGACGCATTACTCATTTCCAAAAGTGGTGAAGAAAGAGGGTGATATTTTTATCGGAGAGCTTTTATTCAGTTTAGCTAGTAAGTATAGAAAAAAGCACAGCAGCCACAGCCGAAGGGCTGCAACTCTCTAGTCCCAAAAGTTTTGCTTCTTTAGTGACCAAAAGATCTACTTTGACACAACACCTATCATGTCTTCATTTTTCATAATAATTGGGAAAAATGTCATCTGCCCTATTAAAAGAGAAATTACCCTGCCCTTGGCCAAAGCATATGCCATGTCTGGAGCCCTTCTCTGAAGAGGTAAAATGAAGAATTTCTCACTGAAGTGAGATTAGCAGAGCATTTGCGACATCCAGAAATACCTCTCTTATTCTAAACCAATTAGCAAGGATAATGACTGGTTTCTTTGCATCAGGAAACCATAAATAACATTGCCCATGTGTGAGGATGTGAGGTGCTAGATGGAGTTTTGAATCTGGATGAGGCATTTGTCTTCATACCTCTTTTTCATATTTCCAGGATCAGCATAAAAAGAAATCAGAGTATTGGGTACTGTTTTTGTTTTCCTGGCTGAATAAACTATGACCTTTGGGCCAATTAACCTAGTGCTGAATCTTCAGGTGTTTATTTAAAAATTGGTATTGCAAAATAATTCCTCTATCCAGGGTCTGATAAGTTTGAAATTAATTATTTTCATGATTTCACTCCATAAGAAAATCAAAGCTTCAAAATTATTCTGGTGGCTAGAATAAAAATTACAACCTGGTTACATATGCAGAGCAGTGAAACAGAGTTTAGGGCTCCTCCAGAAAGTCTCCAGGCTCAATTAAAGGTATATTAAAATGTCTAGGCTAAAACTTAGTCTGTTTAGTGCAATGTTTTCTGAATGTTCTTAATTAAAAAAAAAAAAAGGCAAATCCTACTAAGTATACCCATATGGATCAACATTATTAAAATCCAGAAGATTAAACATGCAACCTCACAACTTCAGCTGCTCCAACTAGTCCTCCCTAGTGGGGGCAGGTCAAGGGGCTGCTTTCATAGTTCCCAGCCATTAGAGGCACCTTCACATCGCTGTTAACCGTGTTCAGGTAATTGTGTCTTAAAGTTTGGAACACTCTCCGAAGTTTTTTTTTTTAACTCTGGTAGTCTTCAAAGCTTCATAAAACACTTTTTAAAAACTGTATTTGCAAAAATACTCCCTTCATCCTGTCCCCTTTGTAGGGACCACAGGCAATTTCACAGCAAGGTGGTGGGGCTTCAGGACTTCCTCTGTAGCTGCTTAGTCCTGCCGCTTCTGTTCTGTGGCAAAAGTCTTCTTTGTAACTTGATGTCTCACGAAAGAGCAAGGAGCGATATATCTGCAGTCTCCTGATTTTAGATGTCTGCTCTCCAACTTTTTGCAAGCCAAAATTACGTTTAGACCACATCTTTTAGAAAAGTACTGCCAAGAAACAGAGAATCTGTTTTCTCGCGATTAAAATACATGCTTTGTTTCCAATTGGAATTCATCTTTTGTTTTTTGTTATGCTTTTCCCTGCTATACTAAAGATTGTTTTAGGATGTGGTATTTTCTCCTTGAAGATACTTTTATCTTAGGAAGAAGTTACTTCTCAATCTTATTTTAGGTCATCAAAACAGATACAAATCTTTAGTTAATGGTATTGTTTCAACCCTTTCCTTTCTGCAGCTCTTTCCTGTACTCTTCTTATTTTTCATTGACTTTTTTTTTTTAAAGAAATATAGAAAGTTTCTATTATTCTAATATTAGCCATGCTATCAGGTCAGCCACACACATTAAATGTCACTTTCTTACAGCTTTTCGTTATTGCCCTGGAGCTTTTTAAGCCTGCTGTCACCATAGTATGAGTCAATAAAATATAGACATATTAGGAAAAAGCTTGTGACCATAGTATAGTATGAAGTATTGAGTTTCCAAGCATTTATGCTTGGAAACTATTAAATCCAGAACATGCCAAAGTATTTCAGTGCAGTTTGAGACCAGTTGCCTATATATATTTTTGAAGAGAAAATTATTGTATCTGTTTGCAACTTACGCATTTGTTTTCCTAAGCACTACAAAAGTTTTTAATTGTGCCATTTAAAAGACAAAGTCCAAACAATGTTAATGATTTAAACATATAGAGATGAGCGAAAATATATTGGATGTAGATAATTTGGGTTGCTTGTTTGTAGTAAGTAAACTTACCTTGTGTTTACATGCCTGTGACTGGATTTCTCAGTGTTTCCATTATTTGCTCTAGTAATTCAGTCTACTCTGGTGACTTTTAGAGCTGCAGATAGGGCTGAAATGTCACATAAGAGCTGGAGCCACTTTACACAGCAGTGGTTAAATGTGTCCATGGGAGCATTTTGCAGTTTGGTTGTGATTTCAGTTCACCATTGGTGCCCTTCCAAGAAAGAAGCACTATTTTGCCAGGTCCAGTTACCTCAGTTTTAATACAAAAGAAGGAGAACTTGAAGGTGCTTCAACAGCTTTTTGATGCAATCAAGCTTTGTTCTTGAACAACTCTTAAAAAGCCCAAGTACCTTCCCTTGCTATTACTGATTTAAGACTTTTGTTTTTCTTCTTCAGATAAAAGGCAAAATGTGCCTCTAGAGATATTTGGTGCTTCTGTGTTTTGCTGGAAGTTTTGCTGCATCCATTTTCCTCTACGAGCCCAGGAAGGCAGAGCGTGGCTCTGCCTAGGGAATGCCTCTGCCTTTGGCTGTTCCTCAGACAAAACTCTTCTCTCTTTGATTGTCATTAAAAGTAGTTTCCTTTATACAATAATCAGGAATGTGCTCTCCAAATAAAACCTCTTGCCTGCTATTTTATTGCTAAACTCTGATCACATTAAAGACCCCAATCTGATTAAAAATTCATTCCCTGGCCTGGAAACAGTGTGGCCTTGCAGAGAGATAGAAGATGCAGCAAGAGAACGTGTTATTTGAGCAGAATCCTTAAATGATGTGAGATTTATATATATATATGTATACATATGTAGGTATATATACACCTTTTTGATTGCTGAAGGGCCCTGGGCACTTAGATATCCTCACAGGTGATCCGTAAGGTTTTGGATGTGGGATGTTAAACCCATTGTCACAGGTCAATGCTACAGGCCCGTAAATATGCTAAAAAAAATAAAAACAACAACAACAAAACCCACTAATCACTGGCAGTGAAAATTGTTTGCGGCCTTACAGGAGCTTGTTCCAAGCACAGCAAACGCAACGCTGTTGCTTGCCGGACCCGCTACAGGTTTTCCTGCATTGCCATCTGCTGGGTGCTGCGCCAACGCACAGCCGAGAGGTCCCTGGGAGACCTTATGGAGCAGGGGCGAGCTGGGAGAAGGTCCGTGAGGATGTCTCGAGCAAATCGCCTTGCAGAAGATGGGTGATGCTCTCTGCATCTCACAGACCCTCATTCAATGAGCCCGATGGCCAGAGTCCTCCAAAGCGCAGTTTAAATGAAATGCCCTGTACTTCTCGTGTAGAAGAAATATAATCTGTGCTTATAATTAATTATGAGTACTTTCGCTGAAGAAGGATGGAAGCCAACAGCTTTATGAAGTATGTTTTTACTCTTATCTAAAAATTTAAACTACTTCATCCTCCCTATAGTTTCGTGAGCTTAATCAGTTATGTCTTTTTTTTTCCAGATCCAGGAAACTGTGGTTCTCGGTGGCTGTGCTGCTTTCATGGCCATTTAGGAAACTGGTGGCAAAGGCACTGACAGCATATTTTCTGTGATTTAAGAGGAGAGAAGGCTGTCATAGTTATCTAGCTCAGACCTTTATTAACCGTGCAGTTTCCTGTACTGTCCCTATAAATATATCTCGACCATTTTACATTACTGAGTGCCAGTTTTGTGTTTAGCTTAAAAAAAAAAATGTTTCCTAGAATTCAAGTTATGTGACCTCAGGGAGAACTGAATGTTCACTGCGTTATAAGCCTGTGCCAAAGGCTGTTGAACTGTTGTTGCAAAGCAGGCTTGTGCATATCCGCAGGTCACGGTTTGATCGAGAGGTAAGAGATTCTGCTGGAAAACAGTCTCGCCCCTACCTTCATTTTACTGATATATCAGTAACTGATCAATTTTTATGAAGAAAATAATTTGGGGAGCAAAAAGTTTGGGCTTACTTTGATATACTGTCTTTCTTGGAGAAGTTGACCCTTTTAATAGGAAGTCAAGAAATCTTTAACTGTACTGTTTACTGAGGCAGCTTCACCATCATTGCTTTTTTAGTATTTGATATCAATTTACTGTTAAGACTTGTATGAGGAAAATGAGTAATGCTTCATGTAAGAGGCCTTTTAATGCTTGTATAAAACAAGCTGAAACAAAGCATACCGGTGGTTGCACGAGTAAGATTGCTGGTCTCACTTTCGAGCAGGGACGTGATGCTGGGAGGTGCCACCACACAGGGGCTGGAGCAGGACTCCAGCGTCTGGGCTCCGCTCTTCTGGAAGGCTTTTGCATGATCTTTTAAAAGCCAGTTTAACTTCTTCTTCACATATCTGGACTACATCTACAATACTTGTTCTACAGTGTATGGAGGTTCAATTACCTAAAAGTTTTTGAAGTAATTTTGGGAGTCTCACCAGTGCCCGATATAAAACAGCTGTATGTTAGTAGGTTGTGCCCGATGCACGTATGGCTGAAACCGAGGCATGCGAAGGGAGGGATCTCTCTGTACGTGCCCTTTCGTGTCAACGACTGGATGCTGGGCTAAATACACCTCTTTTTCCATCTCACGGCAGGTATTTTTATATTTGCATTCTATGGTATTGTTCTAACTTGGAAACACGTTTTGGAAGTTCCCAAAGAGAAATGTGTTTTGTTAGCATTGCGCTCCTTAGCACTGGAATTTGGTTAAAATGCAGGGTTTGGAGGTGATAATGACATCATCAGTTGGTGGGTTTAACAAGCACCTACTGTTCTAGTGTGTGCTTTTCTTCCATATATCTTAAGAAAGTACCGTTTATATCAAGGAGAAATTATGTTGGCTTATTTAAAGAAATTCTACCATCTGTGACCAAGATCTTGAATTCTTGACTTTGACTGGACAGACCAAGGATTTGAGGAACTCATTTTGAGTTCAAACGCTGTCTTTCCATAGAAGTTATCACTATAATATTTAAAAGATATTAGCATACAGGGGATACAATTTAGAGATTCGTTAGTTATTGTTTTCTGTTTTTTCCCTCACTGTTTCCAGATTATCTTCTATTCCTCCTCTTCTCAGACAGTGCCTTCAGCAGTTTAACACTGAGAAGCTCATGCTGTGATAAAGGCAACACCATGAAACCTGAATAAATGTTGCTTTCCATTGTGTTGCTACTTAAATATCTGGCCATAGAATTGCAAAACATGACATTTTAAAAGCACAGATATAAATAAATGGCTCCAGAACGCAGGACTTGCTACCTTATTCTTTTCAATATATTTCTGTCTTCCTTTTAATTATACATATTTCCTTCTCTCTCAAACTGTGTTCTTTGTTCTCCATTTTTCCCCACTACCTCATAATCTCCTCAAGCCAGGGACTTTCTGTCTGCCTGTGAATGCTGACCTGTATAAATAATGTCTTCTTAAAAGCAGGGTGTTCTTTCATCATACTAGTAAAATAAATTCGCTAGAAAAGCTTGTTTTGATCCATGTGGCTTTCTTGATCATTGCTCATAAAAGATGATGGAAATACAAGAAAAGGCCTGAAGACTGACAGCACATTTGTTTGGGCCACTCTCCTTGTGCTGAAGGGATATAGTATATTTTGATATATGACTGAGGCCTCTGAATGCACATTATTGCTGTGTTGAAGCTACCTGGCATACAACCAGTACAGAGAAATATCAAATGGAAAACAGAATTGCTTCAGCTCAGCAGTACTGGGACGGTGGCTGTGCAATGTTATTCCAGCGGAGTGTGACATCTGTCGGTGGTTGATAGAGTTGAGAGCAGCCTCCACACCAGGAGCAGACTTCATCCCGGCTACACCTGGCCACTTAAGAGTCAGACTCTAGTCTGAGTCTCTGGATACTCCATAGAGAGAGGTCGAATCTTCCCATATGCTCAGGAGCTGCCCTTCTGGTAGGATGAACCACTCCGCAGAAGTCCCTCTCTTTCTAGTGACCATACAGGGAGTTGAGATGACTAATTCAGCTAGGCATCTGACTTCTAAATAGATAATGTTTTCTTAGATGGCTGATGTAGACGCATTTATGTGGCTAAAATGAGATATCTTCCCTAGGTCTAGTCTAATGACACTGTGTATAAAACTTCAGTAAACTGCATTAAGTTCCTGCCCTCACTGCTACAGTGTATAAATCTTCCTAGCACTACAGCTCTTAGGCATTTCAGAGCAGATCCCTCCTTTCTGCATCCTTGGAAAAAGAAGAAAAAAAGGAAGAAAAAGGAATTCCTTTTTGGTATCTGAAGCCACAACTATGCATGGTTTCTCATTTTGAGAGCCAGTAACAGCAAAGGAGACCACAGCTCTATTAAAGGTTATGGTTGGCTTTCCAAGGATGGGCTGGCTTAGATGGCAAGCAGAAAGCGCTTTAAAAATGTACTGTTGGTGACTCAGTGTTACACCCAAACCAATCTCTTTAAGCTGTTTAAGAAACTTCTGCTATTATCACATATTCCAAAGCAGCCATGTTTGTATACGTGTGCAAGTGACATTTTTAATGCTGCATGATTCAGTATCAGAGGGTCTTCAAGCAGAATTTGCCTGGATTTCCTCTTATTTCATTCCCTCTTGAGCTTGGGGTTCTCGTCTTCCTCAGCTCTCTCCTCTTACATTTTAACAAACTTCAAGCTCCTCCTGTTCTCAGTCACCTGATCTGAGTCGTGCTTTACAGGCTGGTATCTGAAAAAAAACAAAGACAAATGCTTGCAATGTAATGGGATTTTCATTAACTTTCTTTGGGTGCATTCATGGAAAAATATTAACTTGTGATGCAGACATTTGTTATCCAAACCAGAAAAGTGCCAGCTGGTTTTGGCTTTATTTGCCTTTCTCACTAGGTTCCAGTTTCTCATTAGGTTCCAGTTAGAGGCTACATAGGAAAAAGCAACTTACCCTCATTGATACTGGTGAAACATGTCGATGCTGGCCTGCTGTTTTCAGGAAACACCATAGGATTCTTTTCAAAAACTATTCTAGACATAGTTATAAGCTAAGTGTAGAGAGGACCTTCTCAATCTGTGATGGGTCTCTTAAAGCTATTCCTATTCCATCCAATTTACAAATGGTTATTTAATTAGTAATCTACACTGTACAGAGCAGATTCATTCATCTCCTCATATGACAGAATTATAAAACATTACAATAGGCTTAAGTGTTGTCACAGTCAATATTTCACATAATTAGAAGAGGTCGCCAAATATCTTTGGCCTTGCATTATTGATGGTTTAATGAATAGACTACTTTTCCGTTGAGAACATCTGTTTAAATACAGTTCTTGCCCCAGATGAGGTAGTTCAAAGCTTTCAATTAACTGTCATCCTTTTGCTAGAATCAAACCGGTGGTTAAGTATCTATTCATCTCGCATAGAAGGTCAGTATTTTCTTTGCAACCCAACTGGCACAAAGTCTGTGACAACTTAATATCAGTGTTTATCATGTTTCTGCATCTTCAGGCCTGAAACCAAAGTTATTTTAACTCCAGATTATTTGTAGGGAAGCTTTTTTGCCCCAGTTCCATTTGGCAGGAAAATAAGCCCTCCTTTTTAATTTCGTATCATTAAGCTGAATACAGCTATCTCAAAAGTTCAGTGGGATTTATTTCTGCCTGACATGTTCTTTTATTTCAAAGTGGAAAACAAGCACAGACAAAGAATCATCTAACAAAATGGTGGAACTGTCTTCTACCTGAATTTTTCTTTTATGGAAAGACTGCATCTTAAAATTTAATACTACATGAAAGTTTGAAACAATCCTTTTAAGAGCCATCAGTTTGACCTTTTAAATTTGTGAAGGAACAGCTGTTTCTTCTTTATTGCAAGAATCCTCTGACCTAAATAACTGGTGTCAATGGACAAAGTTGTGTCTTTGCATTGAGCCCTGTATTTCTCTGTGTATTTGGCCAGAGATACAGGGCCAACTGGTCATGCCTGGAGATATCCCACAGGAGATCTCTCATACTTCAGAAGCATTCCCTGCTTCATAACCCCCTCCAGCTTGTGTTATCCTCCCACAGCTCAGTGAGCATCACATAATCTTAGAGCACTCACAAATGTCCACAATTTGCAATTTCCTTTGGAAATGCCTCCTGCCACTGGTTATAGGCATGGGGTATCCTAGGAAGGCATTGGATAGGACAGCGCTCTCTGGAAGAGTCTCTGCTCCTGCAAGGTATCAAAATCAAACATTCACTTCAGGGAACACTTTGAAAAGTGTTACCATGATGCTCTTTCTGGTCTTTAAGACACTGCTGATATCTCGGCACAGAAGTAAGAAATGCAACCTACTGAATCAGTGAACAGTCACGATCTACGTGACATCAATCAGCAGGCTTGTGCTGCACTGCAACCAGGTGGAAAGTGGACGCAGCACTGAGGCTTGGAAGGTGAAGTGCAGTCGCGTTCGGTCCTGCTTCCGCGTGCCACTGGAGCGATGTCCTGTGTTCCCTTGTGCCAAACAACCCTGCATAGGCATCAGTGGAAAATCAACATAGGAGTACGGTGGTTGTGACTTGTGCAGCTAAATAAATTCTTCAGGCTTCTGGCTCTCTCTTCAGCCTCTTAGTGCAGATGGAGGAAGTATGGAAATACTTGAATGGCAGATATTTACCATGCTCTTTAAAAAGGAGAAGAAGGAAAAAAGCAAACAACTTGAGCAAACACAGTTTTATGTAATTGTCTTAAAGAAAAAAATAAATAGCTTAGCTGTCGTTGGGTTTTGCCTAAGGGACTACCATGAATGAGTTACACAACTGAACATTCATTCATCAACTGATTCTTTGCAAAACCATATGGCTCCTTGCAGGATTTCTTTAAATATTATGCATAGATATGAAATTGGTGTCTTTGTAGCTGTTAAGTCTGTTGCTTGAGGCTCATTTTGAAATACTGTTTCTAGATAGTAAAGCAATGTTAATTTTGCAAGCAATAGCCTAATAGAAAGCAGTTGTTCAGGCACTTTCAAACAAATTAAGAAAAGAAATTGAAAAATAAGAAATCTTGAAGGAGTAAACTGATCTAAACTTTAAAGATTAACTGTGCCATTGTATGTGATTTTCACATGAACTGTAGGACATCCATTTTACTAGATGGAAGACAATGAGGAAAAGAGAAACATTATTAAAAATGTCATTGGTTTCATATATCAGTTCAGAAACAACAGAACCTCTGCAAAATGCATACATTAATTTACTGCAGTAAATATGTCTGAAACAGAGTTCACTGCTTGTAAAAAGTGTTTAATGATGTCTTTCCCTATCACAGAAACCAGTACAGACAGCTGCAACAAGAATTCACATATGTTATTTTCAACGCGTGCCTTAACAGTGAAGTTGGGCAAGTACCTGGCCACGTTTTCAAAAGAGAAAAACTATTTTAAACATCTCTGGTTTTGGAGATGTTTAAAATGGGCACCTGCAAAGGCTTGATCTTTCCCAGTGGGTAAGCAGCACTTTTGGAAATGGAGGCCCTGTAAGACATTTCTAATTGGGTGTGTAAAAATGAAAGCAGGCCAGGTGATGCCAAGGGCGAATTCAGGGCAGCCCCACAATCTCCAGTAACTAAATAACGTTCTTGGTTAGTGCAAAGAGAGACCAGAATAGGGACAGGTCTTTTAGCTTCTCTCTCAGCATAGGTGACCCTAAGCAGAAGGGCACGTGCCAGGGACGTGCCCTTAGCATACAGCTGCACATGGAGTAAAACGCTGGATGCTTTCCCGCATGTGGGAAAGATGGAGGGAGCACGTTGGCAGAGGTTAACCACAGCATCAGGCTATAATATCCCCTTCGCTGTGGGCAGTGCTTCAGCTTCTCTCATACTGCTGTCATCCCACACAGTAAATGTTTCTGGTCAGTGCATCAAAAACGAGGCCAGCCTGCTCTCTCTGGCAAACGTGGCTGTGTACTTAGCAAGGAGCTGCAGGGCTCTGTGTCGTTGAACGTGACGCGGGAAGGGTCACTCGTGCACGAGTCTTATGTAAGAGGCATGAGAGGTTCACATCGCGTCGTGATGCTGGGACTTTGTGATGGTGACTAGTATTGGCTGTTTCAGGAGTTATATGTAGTAGTTATGGAACGATCTGTCTGTATTAAAAGACCCTTTGAAACCCCTCATTTGGTGACTTGGCTTAAATTTAATCCCATAGTTTAAAGCAGAAGTTTTCAGTCTTCCTGATTTTAAAATCTCACTCGGCACCTCTGGATGTGAAGAGGAAAAACCACAGGACATAATTATAATAAGAATCCATGGGGTATTACAGATCAGATTTTCAGGCTTCTTTTTCCTTTCATCTATGTTAATCTCTTTCTCAGTATTCTCTAACCCCTCACTATTTATTTGGTTCCTGATGGCTTTCACTTAATGTGTGTAGTACATCATCAAAGTACCTTGGATCACCGCAACGGGTACCCACCTGCTGCTGCAACTATGGTTACAACGCATCAAAACACAAGGAGGGAAAAGATCAGAAAGTTGTGTGCATGACTTGTATAGAAAGGAAAGGAAGAGGAAAAGTGAAGCTATGATATTCTGTTACGAAGCTTGCAGATGTCTTCCAAAAACAGGGACATATTTGCCAATGTTTTCTCTTCTTATCTGGAACTTCTGATGGCCTTAATAGCCATATCCAGTATAAAAGATGTTGCAGCCCACGGCTCTGGCAGGGAGAAGGTTTTACACTTGCATCATGTTTACAGATTGGGGTACCAGTGTGGATGGAGACTTAAACAGCTGACTGGAGCCTGTGAGTATTACGATTTAAAAATTCATTTTTCCTATGATTGTATTCAGTTCAGCAGGGACAAGCCTTAATTAAAACAAGCAATGCTTTAATGGTGACTCTTGTCTGTGGATTAATAACATCTTGCTTGATAAAAGTGCAGGCAGGCAGGTCAGCCTGCAGATCCTGGGAGCTTCTACCTCGCCACCTGACAGACTTCTAATAAAAAATCACTTAGTATACATAAATTTTTAGTGGTATCAAGCACTTCTGCGTTCTGCTGAGCTCAGCAGCATGCATGCTCAGCCCTTCTGAAAACAGAATAGTTTGCTTTTCTAAACTAGATTAACATCATTTTATATAATAGGTACATTAACTTGTCCCTACATATGGTGATGGGTTAGCTATAATGTTAGCTCTGAGGTTCTCAAGTGGAAGGTATCATATAAACACAGTTACGCTCTAGTATTTCCCTTGAAAGACCGGATAACTGGGTTTTATTCACCATTCTCTTCCCTCCCAGGCGTACCTCACTTATACAAGACGTACCATTTTACTAGGGCTACACCGTTAACAATCCTCTCATCTGTAAAATTTTCCAAAGCCAACATAATTTTCAAGTCCTGCAAAGTGGAGGAACTTCCCCAAAGAGCAAATCCATTGTGTATCTCACTGGAAGCCAAACCAAAATTCACCTTTTGAGGTAGAGGAGAGACTGGGTTTCCTGCCTCCCTTGCTTTAATGCCTCCGTATTTGCTTTTTAAAGAGGAACGTGGGCAGCTGGGAGAAGAGGGAGGCCGATGGTTTGACGCCAAGGCCAGTTCAGAACACTGTTTAATACACGAATGCCCATGCTGCGGCCCCGGCATGCCGCGTTTGATGCTGTTGAGAAAATCATTGCCCCCTCTACGCTAAACTAATCGCACGTCCAAGTGAACGACAGCAACAAATACCAGAACTGCAGCGTGAGGCCTCGGCCACGTCACGCAGGCTGTACGCGGCAAGCGCGCTGTAAACTAATGCGTGGGTTTACAGATCCGTGTTATACCCACCGGTGGGTATAATAATTTATAATAATAATTTGGGGGGCATGATTTTGGTGGCGGGTGCTGCGCCCTCGCCGCCGGTGGGGCTGGGGCTCCCCGAGGAAATGGCGCCGCGGCGGCCCGACACAGGGAACGAGCGAGCGGTTAACCCCGCGAAGCGAGGCGCGGTCCCTTTAAGGCCTTCCCCGCCTCCCCCTCGCGTGACGACACTCGGGCGTCACCGCGCAGGAGCGGGCGCAGTGGGGGGGGGGGGTGTTATGAGCGGTGGTAGGTGCTGCGGCGGGGGGGAAGAAGGAATGTACCACTCCCCTCGCGGCGGGGGGGGTGGCCCCTGAAGGGAGCGACGGTTGGGGCGGCCCCTGAGGCGAACGGCGGTTGGAGCCGCGGCGGCGGCGGTGGCGGCGCCCGGCGCGGCCTGACGCGACCCGGCCGGCGGGCGGCTGTGGGGTCCGGAGATGGACCAGCGCCTCGCCGAGCTGGTGGAGGAGCTCACCACGTCGGGGGAGGCGCAGCTGGAGCCGGGCAGAATGAGGGAGCTGAAGAAAATCTGCAAGTACGGGCCTCTCCGGGGGCTCTGGCTGCCCGGGGGGCGGGGGGCCGGGCCAGCCCGGGGCGGGCCGCGCTGCGCTTCGGGCCGCGGGGCCGGGCCGGGCCTTCGCCCCCTGGCCCCGATGCTGCACTTCTCGGGTCCAGGCAGCAGGTGCCGCGGAGGCTGCCCCAGAGTCTCCCGAGTGTGTTGTTTTAGCGGTGCATTGCGTTGCTGTCAGCACAGAGGCTGTTGGTTTAAAAAAAAAAAAAGTGTCTGTGTGTGAGATAACACTTTTTAAATAAATCCTGTTGTGTTTTTTTTCCAGGTCTTCAGATGAACACATCAGCTATGCCTATCATCTGCTGATGACACGGCTTAATGAGGAGCATGCCGAGATACGCTTCTCGGCTTTTCAGATTGTGCATGAGTTGTTTACCCGATCGCACCAGTTCCGGACATTAATTATTTCCAACTTCCAAGAGTTCTTGGAGCTCACGGTTGGGATAGACCATGAGCAGCCTCTTCCCCCGCCCAAAGAGGTGGCACAGAAGCTGAGAAGAGCAGCCATTAAGGCAGTACAAGACTGGCATGAGAAATATGGAGAGGCCTACAAGAAGCTTTCTCTGGGATATCACTTTCTAAAGCAGAATAAGAAGGTACTCTGCATTTTTACTTCAGTTTGCATTTTTAGGTGATGATCTCTAGGAGATGTTTAAAGTCAAATCAATAAATCTAAAAGGAAAACTGTTGGAAACAAAGCACTGGCTTTAAGGGTCATTCCCTTGACCATGGTCTTTAAAAAGCAAACCCCAAACTTACACACTCTTCCTTGGATTTATGGTGATAACACTTACATGAAGCAAAACTGTCACCTTAGAGCACAAGTTTAAGGATCTTCAAGAAGTAGGCCCTAACTAGTCTTAATAGAGTATTTTCTAAAAGTTTTCTGAACCTCAGATGCTTTTTAGAAAAATATTGTCTTGTTTCCATCAACTGGCTAGCAAGACTAATCTTAGAGGAAAACTTACACAGTTTACAGTATGCGCAAACATCATGCTGTAGTGCTGGCCAGAAAACGAGCTAAGCTTTCTAGTACAGTTGAAGCAAATGTCTTTTTATTATGAGCCAGTACTTCACTCAGAATGCTGAACTGTTTTTTGTGATTCCTTTTTTTAAATTATTTTTATTATTTTTATTTTCTTCATTGACTATTGTATTGTACAACTTATGGTTTAGTGATTAAATTTGCCAAGCTTCAGTGTTCTCTTAAGTACCGGCCAGCTAGTTGAGGAGAGGAAAAAGGGCTGTCTGAATCTCCAAACTAAGCTGCAGCCTGACAGCAGTAGAACAGTAAGAAGTATTTGTGGAAGGGGTTGAACTATAATGGAGAGACTATAGATTGTGGGGTGGTGGTGGGGAATGAATTGTTTTTAAAGTGATAGAATACTAGGAGAAACCATAAAGGACAGATCCACATTAGAGGAATAGATTACACATTGGAGGAGGGTTTTTATTTATCTGCTCGTGTGGTAAAGGAGTTAAATAAAACCCCCAGGCTGAACCAAAAGCTGCACTCAACCTTTTCTCAGGGTGCAAAGACGTTGTTCACCTAGTCTAGCTTAGATAGTGCAATATAGGCTTTCACCCACTAATGCTTATCTCAAGCCCCAAAGCGTAGCCTTTTTAGAAAGGAAATGACACTTTAAATTGAGGATAGTCTCAGCTATTAAGTCTTTCTCTGGAAGTTTAAAATAGCCTTATTTCTGTACTGCACTATCTAGTTCTGACTTCTTTTCGCTGCCCAACAAAGACAATATGTGTACATACTAGTCCCCCTCAAATGCGGTGTCATTCTGTGTCATATGCGAAGCTTAATTAAAGAGGAATTTCTTGTATGTAAACACTGTTTAGGCCTCCCTTCTAGGCCTAGAATTGTACTATGTTTTCATCACTCTTCTGCTTTGGTATCTCTTCTGAAGTGGAACAGTGAAATTGGTAACACTATTCTAGCATTCACGCTGTCTAGGATAACACTGTGCTTGAAATAAACTTACAGGTTGTGTTTCTCTTCAGAAGGACAGGTGCTCGGTGTTCTTAACAGTAGATCAAATAATATTGATATTCTTGGTATGTTGAGATATTTCTGTTGTTCTGTTTCCATATTTAGCTAATAATCTACACTATTTGTATTATTTATTGTATTGTGATCCTTTTATTGAAGTTTTGGCATCTTCTCACAAAGGGATAATTGTCTTTGAATCCTCCCTTACTCTATTATTTAATGAAAAAAAAACCCAACCTAAAACAAATGAAAGTGACAGGGAGAAAATACAAGACTGATGCAGAGGATCTTCAGTACGTAACACGTGGATTTATCAGGTTGGTTGTGCAAGTACAGGAGGAGTCTCCTGAAGATTGTCATGTCTGCCTGGACTCCTGTGGCTAATGACTGCTCCTCAGTCAGGACCTGATGGTTACATTGTACCTTTGTGATACTAGGCCACTCTGCAAGTTGACTGTACTGTTTTCTAGAGCAGCTGAATTTGAATACTTTTAGAAACGGTTTAATCTAGTGTGATAACTCTTGTACTTAAGATCAGCCGCCAGACCTAACCTGATTCTTGCCAGTTTAATACATGAAGTGCAAGAAGCAACCAAGAGATTTGGGAGGAGGCATTCTGACTTTCTGCAAGTAAAATACATCTGTCATTCTGTATTGCAGGTTTGGCACAATGCCATGGGGCAGTTCAAGAGGAGTGTTAGCGACATCTCTGTTTCTTTCGGATTATCTTCACCAAAATCGCCTTCTAAACACTTGGTCAAAATATGACAACTGGTATCTAAAGTTGTTCTTGCTACAGTGGTTTAGTGTACTGCTGTCCTTTTAGGGTATAAAGACAAAGAGCTACTTGCTGTTTTATCATTAGTAGGTCTGAGTTATACCTATATAAATGCTTGACTTTGAGAGCAAAGAATATTTCAGTATATCTGAAAATAACTTTTTTTTTTTTTAACTCCTATCTCAAAGTAAAAAACTGATTTCAGATGTTTCCAAATGTTTGCATATTTGGGTAACTCAACTACAATAATACTGTGATTTTTTTTTTTTTTTTTTTTTTTATTTGAGGAATGCATAGGTGGGTTTTATGCAGTGAGCTGTGGCAGGAGGGGAACAGGATTTTAATAGACCAAAACAAAGCCTACAACTGCTGTACTCCAATACGTTCCCCAAAGTTGCGGTGCCTATTGTTGCCTAGGCGCAGTACCTACACCGTTTAAATCAGGAAGAATTGTTTGCACCTCTTTGCATCCAGTTCCAAAATTACAGACCATTGATAAAAAGCTTCATAAAGCCTGTACCAATACACAGGCAAAAGAACAAATCTAGTCACTGTCAGTGTCGCCTAAATGAAGTTAGATGCGTTCTGACCAAGTTTCTGAGTTAGTGCTGACACAGTGAGTCCCTGTGCACAGCTGTAACTCAGATCCCCGCTTCTTCTGACATTGCTGCACTCCTTTAAGTGGAGAGCGTGCTGTGTTTTGGGCACCTCAAAGCTTTCTGTGTGCTGTAGATATGCCTGGTGATGTATATCTAGCATGTGAGATGAGTTTTTATTATCAGTGGGAAACCATAATGATGTGACAGATGTTGTAAGAGGAGCTCCTGGCTAAGTGCCAAAACATGAAACAGAATGTAGCAGAGTGACAGAGCAGCACATGGCTGGTCCCTTTGGGACAAAGAAAGGAAAGGAGTGGGCAAGTGGCTCTGCCATAGGTGTTCTGATCCGAGGAGGAAGCTGTGATTTAGGAAGCTCTAAGTGTCCCTGGTTTGCTGTGCAATCCGAATCTGACCACCTAGGAATGCGGGCTTGTAGTTTCTGGATTCAGTATCTTTGTTCCATTTTTGTGGTTGATGTTGCTTTGTATTTAATGTAGTGGTGCATCTTTGGGAGGATCTGTTTCTCCTGCTACTGTGTGGAGAGCTGTGCGAACTTGGAAATCCTGAAAATCAAAAAAAATCCCCATGGGGATCCAAGTGCTGCTATAGGTTGTGAAATTAGCTCTTTTCTCTACCTTCCCCATCTCCCTGTTAAAAAGAGAGATTGGTAAGTGCGTGTCTCTTCCTAAATTGATGGAGACTCTCCGTGTCAGTTTCTGTGAAAAGTGAAGTAGCCTTTTACTCCTAGAGGTTTTTAGGTATACCATTCATCCCTAAAGTGTTTACATAATATTTATGAACACCTTAAGCCTTGTTGCGTGCTGTAGGGAACGTTAAGCATATGGGAACATGCCTATAGTATGACATGTTAGTTAAGCCCAAGTTCAAGCATTTGTTTTTTAGCTTCCATTGTGTTTAATGGTGTTACCTACTTGCTTATGCTAAACAAATATGAAAATGTTTCACTAAATTTGAGAAGAGAGAATGACAAAAATACTTGATTGTGCAAGAAATAAGCAAATTTCAGTTGTAGGATGTACTTGGTTAACTTGACCCCTGGCTAGTAAGTCCATGTACATATTACAGAAAAGATTTCCTAGGACTAAATAGAAAGTGAGACTTATTTGTCATATTGATGATAATCTCAACATCATATGGGCCTCTACCTTGTAAGTGAGATCTAAATTCACTGTTTTACTTGCGTGGCTCCAAAATGTTGAGATAGAATGTCAGTATCTGAGAATCGTTACTGTATTTTGATAAACTTTCTCATCCAACAGTCCAAGCATCCACTGAAGATTTCTCTTTACAGTCTCTCTGGTGCTATGTTTGTATTACAATAGATTTCATTAGCAGAATGGTTCTGAAGTATGGGTTTACTCAGCATAATCTGTATTGAGGTTAATGAAAGTTATGTGGTAGCATTCAAAATGAAATCGTGTGTAGCAGTCAGGGTTTTTCCTTTCTGAAGGCTTATGCATTAACATAATTCAAGATTTTTTCCTTAAAATAGAAGTGAAAAATATTTACACTTTCAAGCCCTTTTATGAATGAACTGAAAAACCCCACTGCAAATATTTTAAGAAACAGCAGCTTGACTCACTCAGATTTCTGTTTGTATTTTAGTCATAAGAAGATAAAATGAGACTAAATTACTACCTTTCCCTCAATCCCCAATCCAAAAAGTTTCATTATAAAATTTAAAATTCAGTCTTATAATGAGTTTGGATGCCTTTTGTACTACTTTGCTTGCTTACAAAGTTGTTCAGTAAGTGATGCGTGTGTGCTCATAGTGATTACAAATTTTCCTAAATTTCCTTTATTGAAAGTAGACCTAGAGCAATGTTTTCATATAATATGAATAGTTACCCTATGTAGTGCCTTTCCCCCGCCCAACCTCATGTCTCCAGTGCTGTGACAGAGGTCTCCCAAAGCCTAGTTTATTCTTACAATTTAGATGTGGAAATGTAAACTTTTTTTTTCTGCCTTATGATTCCTTTATGAAAGCCATTGATTCTCAGCAGTCCCTTATTAGTAGAAGTAAAAACTCCATTAAGAATTACTGTAGTTATTGATTCCAGGAAGAGAAGAGATAAAAGGAAGTACTGCTGAGCTTCTGGCTGATCACTGATGTTAGCGGATTTTTCACCACAGATAAGGATCTTAGGAAATGGATTTTCTGTATATTTCTTACAAGGAGTGTTACACTTTTTTTTCTTTTTTCTTTTTTTTTTTCTCTCTCCCTCCTTAGGTGGATTTTCAAGATGTGAGTGCCAGAACCCTGGCTGAAAGGAGGAGGGAAGAGGAGAAGCAAAAACGATTAGATAACATTTACAAAGAAAAAGCTGAAAGAGCTGGAAAAGAAATGGCAGGTGAATTATTTTGGTACTTCTTGGGGTTTTTTTGTTTGTTATTAAAGCACCTTTTATAAAGTTATATAAAACAAATTCCAAGAAAGTAGCTATCCAGGTCATAGCTGACTGTAGAAGGGAGGAATAGTACATATGTTATGCTTGACTCTCTGTCACTTAAGGAATATTAGGGAAAACAAGTGACAGTCCTGTGAGCTCAGGTAGTATGAAGGAATTAAAAAAAAAAAAAAAAAAAAAGAAAAAAAAAAGTACTGAGTTACAGACCAGACCTTTATTCAGTAAAGTATGAATGCATGACTATGAGCATATCAAGATACCTTTTGGAGCCAGTGGCTTAGTTTCTGTGTCTATGACTGGCCGCAGACTTCTCAATAACTTGCTGACTGATGAACTGAATTATATAGTATATACAGTTATCAAGTTCCAGAAGTACGGGCACTGGTCTGCACTGAAATCCTCGATGTGGTGGAGGTTCAATGAAAAGTATCATAATATTACTAAAAAGTATGTCTAATTGGGGGCTGAATCTCTAAGCAGTATGTATATAGCAACCCTGTTTCTGAATACAGAAGAAGAACAGAGAAAGCGAGTATATTATGTTGCAGTTACCAAGGGTTATTTAATGAAATTTCTTTGGTTTATGCAATGTATGCATGCGTGTCTGCATTTATGCTGCATGCTGTGAATGTTTTCATGCATGAGGGTGGAATTTTAAAGAGGTTTAACCTTCTTAAAGTCATTTTTATTTGTAGCATCTTTCAGCTATAGTTTATGTTCATGGGTACACCTGGAAACACCGTAACATCCATGGCTGCAGAATGAGTACCCACCAACATCATGAAGGATATCCTCATTGAACCTTGTTCTGCTTGAAAGTTTATGAACTATTTAAGTCATCTTTGATAAATAATTAAATTTTAGGGAGAGTAGGAAAAGGATGAACATTGGTTCTAAATTTCTTGCTCAGGAAATGCTAGATTTCCTGCTTGAGGTAGTAGTGTCACTTTTATCAAGATGATTTCTGGAGTGAAGTATGTATGGAACAATACTATTGATCACCGGATAAATGGATCATCCCTTTGGCAGCTAGATTTGTTTTGTAAATCTGTATCTGCTCCAGAGACATTAGCATTTTATGTTGTTTAACAATATTCTAAAATAATTGTCTCCTAATAGAAATGTCTCAGGAGATTGCTGACACACTGACAGAGATGGAAAACTGTTTCCGGCTTCTAATGCCAGATCCTTTTGACTTCACTGTGAATGACACAGAACTGGAACCCAACAAACAAACAACTGCTAACGAGGGCAAACCTGCATCCCCCTCATCCTCCCAGATAGCACTTCACCCATCTTATTTTGGACATGTGGATGATGAACAGCCGTGCTGCAGCAAGGACCTTCTTTCTGTTTCTCAGTGTGTTAAAATTGATAGAAATGAAGAGTTGAGTGAGGAGCAGGAGAAGCTGGAGCAAAAAGAATTAGATGGAGGCACCCACTCAGAACTTGGATCTGGTGTCCCTGCTCTCAATGATGATGATTACCAAACTTTTGTTAGGAACCATGGACTTATTTCTCATAAATATACTCTAGACCTTGAAATCTCCACAGGTATCTGGAACAGTTTTTCACAGATAGCTGGAGAGAGTCTTTGTCTGAAGTGCTTTGTCGTTGCTTCTTTCTATGACTGTAATGCTTGGGGCTCCTGGACAGCATTTTGATTTATTTTGGAATTCTCTTCTACTTCTGGTTTAACTAGTATCCATTCTTAGGTTTGGGTTGCCTTATACATTCTTTACAGATTTTACTGATCAACTTTTAATCTTAAAACTTTTGTATTAATTGTAATTGTATTACAGCACTCCATGGTACCAGTAATAAGATGAGTTTCCTGTCTTAAAAAATTTACAGTCTGTAGTTTTCTTTTCCGTGTGCTTCACGACTCACTGCTTTCTCTCTCTCTTTAGGGGTATAAGGTACTAATTTAAATATCTTAAAATTGGCAGTTTTTTCAAAAATTTGTTTTCTTCTTGACAACTTGCAAGAAGCAATAAGTAGAGTTTTGCTAGGGGAATCGTAAGGTTCATGATTGTACCTTTTTATATAACTTCGCTAATATGAGTTACCTGTAGAAAAATCAGCGTAGGCTATGATTTGGTAATTTAAGTGAAGTGTCTTACAAATGCTGTCCTAGTAGAGTTTTATGTGCAAACAGCCAGTAAGACAGGTACCTACTTCTGTGCTTGCAGACAACAGAACTGGAAATGCATCTGCAGGGATTATGAATGACTAACAGATGTACAGTTCCATTTTTACTTGGGTAGTGGCATACTTGCTTCTTTGACAATCAAGTCCCTATTGCCATTGAAGGCAGGGACCGTTTCATACTGAATATGCAGAAACTGGTACAATGAGGCCCATATAATGTAAATAATAACACTTCACTTGCCTTTGGTTTATTTAATGATTCCCGAGTGCTGATGGCTTAGCCATTCTTTCTGTCTTCAATGGAATGAAAGCTTTTTCATTTTTTCTTCTGGTTAATAATTAATACTGAACACAGTAACACTCTGATGTCTGTAACCTTCCCTGAAGTGATCAAATACACTAGAAAGATTCACATATACTTTTTCCATGTAGCTTCTTAGCTCTTGTAGAAGATGCTATAAACCCCATGTACTAACCCTTTTTTCCTGTTTTGAACAGATATAAAAGTACATGAGAATGAAGATAATACAGCCATAATAAACAACATCATGGATGCTCACAGACTCCTTAGAAATAAGTTCTTGCCTACTGTGCAGTCCTGGATTCAGGTGGGATAAAGAGCTGATTTCTTCATTTCTTATAAAAAGATGGAGGAGCAAGGGATGGTAAAGCTTGAGGGCAGAGGGCAAAAAAACAAACTGGAAGAACAAAGTTGAACTTGAAACAAAGTTGAAGAAACATTGGTACAAATAGAAAAGGTTGCTGATTTAATAGAGGTGGATAAGATGAGAGTACAGGAGCTGCATAACTTCTTTGATGGCTCTCAGCATAAGTATACTACCTACAGCAGTACTTAAGTTTGGGGGGGGGGGGGTTGTTTTTGTTTTTAAACAGATGTCTCAGAAAATACAGCTTCTTCACAAATGGGTTAAAGCAAAAATGAGTTTGTCAGACATACCTGTGTCAGAAAAACATTTTGTCCTTTGTGTTAGTTGATATTACTGCTCAGGAACCTCATACATGGAATTTGGCATACTAAATGACACTCTCAAAGGGAATTGTTTATAGCAACTGTTCATTCTTTATTTCTCTTTAGTTGTTATTACCAGCTTTTATATTCTAGCTGGTGAAAGATGTAGATTCACTAGTTTTTACTTACGCAATAAAGGAATTTGTGATAGTGTTGTTCCATTAAAAATGGAAGAAAAAATAGTTTTTGTCTCTGGTGTCTAGGAAAAAGAATAAGAATGTAGATTTCTTGCTTTGCAGTTATTTACCAGAGCGGGAATAAACGATGATCGACTAAGATGTGCCATTGATCTCAAGAATAAACTGGAGATTGCTATGAAGAAATACAAGGAAATGAACATTTCCATTAAGGAGAGGAAAAGAAAAGTGGTGAGTTGTTTTAAATCCTAGAGAGGACCGTTATTAATTCTTAGTTTGTATACAAAAAATGTGGGATTAAGGCTTAAGAGAAAGTGCAGACTTCTCCACACAAGCTTAACCAATACGTACACTATTTCAGCTGGTTATAGCTTCACTCAGGAAAGTTGAACTAAACACATGTAGAGTGTCTGGGGTCTGGTTATCAGACAAAAACATATAAGCCAGCGCTGTTACTGTTTTGTATAGAGAACTGGTTAAGTTCAGGCTTTATTTACTCTTCATGTGAAACGTTGTTATGTCCTCAGCTTCTTTTGTGTAGATACGTATTTCTCAGTAAATATTGGTATTATTATTGTTCTTTTACAACATGCTAACTTATACTAGTGCCTCACAGTTCGGGGAAATACTCTCTCTGCTTTATAGCATTCACTCTCTGTAGTGAACAGGTGATGTGATTGTATTTCACAAAGATTAGCTCCCTATGACAGTTTTTGTAAAACAGGTAAAATTGAGGATATTAAATTTTGAGTAAGCTGAGGCTGAAAGATCAAACGCTTTATTCAAATCCACAAAAGGAGTTTATGACTTGTTTATACACCTAAAGCAGCAGAGCTGCATAACACTTATTTCTGTTGGTTGCAATCAGAGTTGCTGTATAGCTTGACATGAAAATAAATGTTTTGGGTCAGGGTCCAGAGTAAAGGCTGGCTTCTGACTGGATTGCAAGAATGTGAGCTGGTCATTGCATCTTGGACTAAAGTGTAGGAGCCTAGTTTAGCCGTGACTGAGTGTCTGAGACTTGCTTTCATTGTGCAAATGAACCTTTATCAAGATAAATCTGGTTCATCATCTTAATATTACTGATGTACCGCCCCAGTCAGAAATGCCAACTCTGAATGAAAAGTACTGAAAGACTGTCTTGTCAGAGGCTTTTTTTCTTCAGTGAAATATGCGTGCTACCTTTATGCAACCAGCTATGAAGGAATCCAGACATCTGCTGTCATTCCTGCCATTTGCTTGACAGGACTTCATTTGCTGGTCCTCTGCATGGAATATGGGTTGCTGTATTTCTTGCAAGATATAAATGACATTCAAGCCTTGATTTTTCTATGTGCGTGTTTATGTACTGTTAACACCTAATAAACTCCACTGTTACGAAAAAAGGAGAATACATAACAGTGCTCACAAAGACATACAAAATGAAACAATGCAGATTGAGATATGTAATTTATGCATTGAAACTATATATATTTATTCTTATTTTTCTTTTTGTAGAAAATACCCAAATTTGGTTTTACTGTTGAATTACTTTAAACTTGAAACCTGAAGAAAGACAGCTTTGTGCTGCAGGAAGAAACTGTATAAAATGTCTTTTATTCACGTGTCAGGTGACTTGATTGAAACTTAAGAACACAGTAAAATGAGAGACTGATAGAACAAAATAAGCAACAGTGCCTCTAGACCTTGATTATTAAATCCCCATCCATCAAATATTTACATGTCAGCATATGAAACACTACACCCAACTCCTCTTTAATTCAACATTGCTGCTTGCAGTATGTATAGTTGCTTCTGTCTGTATGTGTTTGTGTCATTGGAATTATAGTTCTTGGCATGCCAAAGTCTTGCAATCATGTAACAGTATCTCTGTATTTTTAGAACCAAGCGAATTGCTAATAATCTCTCCTTCAGAGTACTGTCTCACAGCCACCCTACCCCTTCAGAGCTCAGTGTATTACAGGTATTATTTGTTAGCACACTTGAGTGAGTGCTGTACCTGCATGTGTGTAGAGATGAGCATATGTAGAAACAAAGGAGAGCACTTAATAATTGGAGCGAGGGAATAAATAAAGTGTCTGAGTGCAGAAGGTCCTGTGTAAATTGGCTGGTTTGTAGTTATCTCCGACAGCCCTGAATATTTTGACATTTGATATCAATTTGCTTGGCAACTAGTGATTGCAATCTGAAATACATATGTTGTTAACTGGAGAACGTAAAAGTGAATTGTTTGTGTACCTGCTCATTTCTTTGAGTGTAATTATGATCCTGCACCACAGGCATGCCTTACCTTCAGGGAGAGTGTGGTTTTATTTTACTGGCAAATATAAAACAGAAAAGTAGGAACTTGGAAATGTTGCCTGCTCAGTCTCCTCAACCTTTCTGCTTTTCTGCTTTTTCTTTGTGCTCCTGTGGTCTCTAATTTCCCCCATTTTCATCTTTGTTCTGTGCTTTGTTTCCTTTTTGTCCTTGCTCTTGCACTAGAAAGCCTTCTCAGAGATTTTAGTTTGATGGAGAGGAGGAAAGGAAAGGCTTTACCCACCCACAGATTGAGATCAAGAAAGCTGGTAAAGGGAAGGTTTTAGTGAGAGATTGTACAGTGGAATTGGAAGAGATTTGTTACTATTAACTCTAAGGATAATACTGTATTTCTTAACCCAGGAAAGATTTGAATTGCCAGTTAGAAGGAGAAAGGTCCTGGAGTTCCTTATCATTGCCACGTACCATTGGTACTGTTATTTAGCTGAGCTGAGCCGAGGTACACGTGCATGTGGCTGAGATGAAAGGCTTGTACATTTGGAGTAATTCTTGATGCTGTGGCACCGTATGAATATACCAGTAATGTAGCTGGATATAAGTTACATTAGGAAGAAGAAGTCAGTGGTTACCTGGCCTGTCTTCACGGAAGAATTATTTGATTACTACAGGAAATTGTAGATCAAAGCTCATGCTGCTTTTGACAACTCTAAACTTGCTGCTTTTCATGGTCTCTCGTTCCACTTTCTAGATTATGGAGCACTAGTCTACCAGGCAGTATCCTGATGCAATTAGAGCATGTTAGAAAATTAACACAAAATATTTTCTCTGACACTTTTTGCCTTTATCTTTACAGGAAAAAATGTAAGGCCCCACTGCTTTGTGAACTACAGGAGTTTTATGAAAGCACAAAACTTTATGCAGTGAAACACTTTAACTGTATCTTATAGTATGAAACGGTTTATATATATATTTATATATATTACATCAGATATAACCATCTCTTTTATCTCCATGATAGTGAAGAACTCAAACCATCAGAAAGACTTAATTAAAAGGAGGATTATCAATTATATGTAACACTTACACCGTGCCGGCTGTGGCATCCTTCTGCTCTTTTCTCTATCTGGAGCCATACGAGGAGAGGGGGAAAAAAATGATGAAGGTTATCCTTTGAGTGTCTAGAAACAAGTCCCTTGGGACAGATTTTATAAATGTTAGTATATCCCATCTGTAGATGGGAGTTAATGTGTCTCCCCAGCAGATCAAAAGTTGCAACACATATCTTCTGGGGTTTTTATTTTTTAAAAGGGTGGGAGGTGGACAGACAGTGACAGTCTTACTGTGTTGGTTGAAGGCAAGAATGAGTTTTTGTGTGCTTACACAAGTTACATTCACCGTAGTTAAATGCTTGTTTGGGGAATGAATCAGATGTTGGTATCTGATAGGAAAAGTATTTCAAGAATATAAACAAGAGTTTTGAAATCCATTTTTATCTGAATCTAAATTTTAGCAGAATCTGAGGACAGAGCGCAGAAGCTATAAAAGGGCTCTTATTTCACAGTACGTGGATGCTTGGACATGCTGCTTTTTCTCTTATGCCTGTTCAGGATAATCTCAGTGTCCAGTAGAGGGAGTGCACACTGCATGCCTGGCATTTTTCTCTACACCGCCTTTATCCAAAGCCAGCTACCATCTCAGTCTGTATATGTTTCCAGGCAAACCTATTACAGCAGCATTAGAGATACTTTAATAAGTTAGTTCTTGACTCTATTTAGATGAATTATTGTACCAGTATTGCTGTAGTTATTGGCTAAGATTGGTATTTGTAATAGAAATCCCTATTTTCAGAGGTTTAACTCTTTTGTAAGAATAAATTGCTTATGGTTGAAATGTTCCTTTAAAAAAAAAACAAAACTGTCTCCTGGTTGGAAATAGTTTCTGTTGTTCGTGGTTTCCCCATTTCTTAAAATACTAGATTTTGATTTTTTTTTCTTCTCCTTTAGTGTCTGCTTTGCAGTTGATCAGATCCAAATTATATTGAAATTTTAAAAGTTAAGACAAACATGTACTCTGTTTTAAAAGTCCTACACACTGTTTCATATACACTGCTTCCATAAAGGATTAGGATAATACTTAAAATTATCACGTTATTAATAGAAATGTAGCTCATTAGCTTTATTTTGTATGCTGAGAGCATATTTATCTTTTATATAACTGCCTTTGGGAAGCAGTAGAAGGTGTAGTACTCAAGCTAACTAAAACATGACCAAATAGAAGGTAGTAGGCAATATAATGTAAGAAATGTTTAGCTCATTTGTCTGTCAACAGAGTGATTATTTAACAGGCTTATAACATTTTGAAATTTTAACCTCAAGTTATACCATCAGCCAGGGATATATATATTTTCCATTAACTTTCTTAATTACCTTGTGTTTCACCTTTCCTTATCTGCTGTCATATCTAAGTGTGGACCTGGATCCTGATTTATACATGTGCTTAATTTTATCCATGTGAACCATCTGGTTGAATTCAGTAATGCCATTAATAGTTAGATTTGAAGCAGGTTCTCCTTGCATAGTCCAGAACCTGATCCCCAATCTGATCCCTAACCCCTACTGCAATACAACTCAATTATTTCTGAAAGTATAATTTCAGGTGGTTGTTATAAATGATGTCTACAAATTAAATACTTGCTGATCATAATTTTGTCTTAAAATGGTTTAATACATTAAAAAAAATAAAAATGTTAATATGCAATAAGTTAAGCCAAGAGCTCTGCCAATTACTTGGCTGCAAGACTATTGCTGTTCCCCCCCACCCCCAATCTTCAACTACAGCTTGGTATTTTATCACTGTTAATGCGTTATTTTTACCTAATTATTTTTTAGTTTAGCTCTTTCTTAAAGTCTGTCTTTTAGTACGTGCCTAAAAAAAACCCGTGCACTTGATTTTTCAATCAAAAGCAAAGGCTGTATTGTTTTTTCTTTCTGCGTCCTTCTATAGCCATAGAGAATCCAGTTGAGCTGCTTGCTTTCTGTTTTGTGTAACAGAGTTTCTTACACTCACTTCCTCCTTTCTTTCTTTTTTTCTTTTTAGAGAAGTTGGTTCTGGGGGGTAAATCATTGTCCCTAGTGATCCCTCACCATGCCTGAACCCACATCTGCTAGAACATACTCAGACCAAGGAGCAAGAGAGACATCTTTGTAAAAGAAGTCTTTCCCCCAGGTGATGCTTTTAAATTGCACACAACCTCCCCACCCCAACTCTTAACAAAGTTGCCCTCTGAAAACCAGATGTTTTTAATGTTGATATGATATAGTAACTTAACGTTGGTTGTTAGTATCTCTTCTAAAGATGAATAGAAATATTTTTATATTTGATAATTAAATTGATGTTACACTTTAAGGTGCCCTTTTCAGGTTGTATATATCATTAGCAATAATGTGTTCAGAGTAAATAAAATTTGATAATGTTAGCTTGATCAAAATAGTAGCCGATGCTTTTTTTTTTTTTTTTTTTTTTTGTCTAGCTGATATTTATCAAAAAAGCCAGGTCAACCATAACTGTAAAAGTAAACACAAACTGTTAACTAGGTCATACAGAAGAGGTGGTTGCTTATGCTTCCTCTTCCCTCCTCCCCCATTTTAACCCTCATATAATAATTATTTCTGAGGCTTCTTTTTTTTCTGTGTTTCTTAATCAAATTTCAGAAAAAGAAGCTTTTCTATTTTTGTAAGTCTTACCAGAATGTGGGACTAGCAAAAAAGAAAACACTGTAGAATTAATACTCAAAGCAGTATTTTCTTGTCACAGCGTTTAATCAGCTAGTGTGGTTTATTTTTAATTTTTTTCTTTTACAGAACGGCCTGTTGCTGTGGTATATTTTATGCTTTGCACTGGGTATGCAGCCTGCTGCTATTGCAGAGTTATTAAAAATATCTTGCTATGCAAATCTAGTCATGAATTTTTAAAGTTGTCACTGTGACAACCTCTGGTTCCTATCTGATTCGCAGGTCGCACAATGCAATTTGGAGCTCTTCTAGTAGAGTGTAAAATAAAGTAGGATGTCTCTATCATCTAAAGTTAACCCTTATGTTAAGTATTTCAGTTTACTAGGCCAAAGGGTCATCTCCCTTGATTCATCCATGAATACTGAGCAATGTGTGCTCTGTAGTTACTAGATGTAAATTCGCTTCCTGCTCTTTATCCATCCTGCCTTACATGGGGAAAGAATGTATTGAAGTGAATAAAATATGTTTGTGAAGTTCAGTATAGGTAGACTGCAAAAAGCTTATTTATAAAAAAGGAAAAGAAAAATATTCAGGCTTGGAACACTACCAAGAGAATTTATTATAGTAAGTTATTTAAATTTAGTCGATGCGATAACATTAAAGTAAATACATACACATCTAATGTTATCTGTGTTCCTAAAATCCACAATAAGGAAAATACTTAAGCTCATGTGGCTCTTGCATAGAATATTTTGTTGACTTGTTGCCTGTTATAAATTAGGTTTATTTAATTGAGGCAAATACCCAGTTGTTAAAAACATGGCATCTGAAATATTTTTTTAAAAGTCTGTAATTGCAAATTTGTTTATAAAAGTGATAATTAAAGTAAAGTGCAATTTAGTTGCTGATTTTTATGGTGCATGTGTGTGCAAAGTATATAACAAAACACAGCCATTGGTGGATACAAAGTTTTAGTCGCATGAGTTTGGGATAGTCTAAATTATAGTGGTAATCTATCAAATGCAGTAGAACCGTTTTGCATGAATGAGCGCTAATGGGAATCTTGTTATACCACATTTGAGATAAAAATCACATTTCCTAAAATTTTATAAAGATAACTGGAAATGAGATTTTTTTTTTCTCAACTCTAAAACTTATCACCATATATAGGCCTCTGAGTCATAAAGGAATTAAATAGTTCAAAATATCCCTTACAGTCTTTCGGGGGTCATGGAAATATGGTTCATCATCTCATAAATGACTTGGACTAGCTGAAGAGCACTGGAAAACCTAAAGGCTTCTCTGTGAAGGGAGAAAGAAACAGGTATTTTTGGTTGATGACCTTTGAGTTATCAGACCGTAAAACAGCTTTTTGGCCAGGAATGGATACAGCCAGTCGTGGACCCCACTGCAGCCTTAAACAACTGCTTTGAACAATTTCATCTAGACTTGTGTACCAGCGACAGTGGGTAGAAGAAAATGCCTAGTCAGAAAAGGAGAAGAAGGGACGGGTAGTTGAGGCATAGTCACTGTTCAAGTAACGCTGTAGCCACGAGAGCGGCTCTATGATAGCTGCTTTCTTGTTTGGTGACAAAAATGAGGGTTTTCCTACTGCTTATGGGAATAGGAAACATCTCTTGAACCCTGCTCTGGAATGGGTACGTTCCTGTCGGAGCTCAGACTCTAAACAAGATTTCCGGTTGCTTGACTTGTTGGCTCTATAGCTTCTCTGGCCTGATCCTACTTCAGCCTTCATACCGGCAAACCTTTCCTGTTCCTGGGTAACTTATATTGCTAAAGCAATTTGCAACGAGATGTGCCCGTTCACCACCATTGTACTTTGGCTAATGTTGACTGTAACCCTTTAAGCATTTTTGCTATGTTTTGAGAGTTATGAAATAGTGCAAAAAGTGTGTTCCCAAATAAAAGTCAGATTGCCCAAGTAGCCTGTGTGCTGTTGAGCGACTACAAATAGAATGAGTGGTGATACTTTTATTAGTAAGCATAAAATGTGGTTTGCCTAGGCTACACATCTAATTTGCAGTTATCTGGATTTGAATTTATGCCCAAATCATGGAGCAAAGGGGAGGGAGTGCGTGGGGGGGAGATCCCTATAAATATGGCTCTTTTAGTAGTTTACGTTTTCCTTGTGCTGCAGTCATCAAAGGAAAAATCAAGCACAGTTCTGAAATCTGTCAAAATGCCAGCGTTTATTTTTTTTTCATCCTGTGTTGGATAATATAAAAGGATGGATTAGGAGGACCTTGTAAAAGTCATTAAGTTTAAGAGACATTGTTTGACTAGTCAGTTCCTATTACTGGTACTGGAGAAGTTATTTTTACCCACTCAGGGTTTGGTTACACAGAATATCCCCAAATTTTGTTTAATGAGACTGAAGTAAGTTTTGTGTTGTGGTCAAATAAAAAATCTATTTGTTTGAAGCTGTCCCTTTAACTAGGTTGTCCTGTGATAAATATTCTGGTTCCCTAACCAAAATCTTCTGCCTCTAGAAAAATACCTAGGCGGCTTTGAGTAGATGCACATGAGATATTGGCATGGTGGAATAATTTGCAAGATCTTCCAGTGAGGGTATTAGCATATAAATAGCAGATGCAATGACGACCATCACAGCTGAGTACATTTAATTTTTAGTTTATAAGATAGAATGGGTTTTTAAATGCATAGCCATCAAGCCTGCTGAAAGACAAATGAAGTTTAGAGTTCACTTGTCTGAGGATGCCTTACATCATTTTTTTTTTAAAAAAAAAGGGAAACAGACACATAAAACTGAACAAAAGTGATTTCTTGGGGGAAAAGTAATTGAGATTGCAAACCAAGTTAATTAGACCATACAAAATTTATCTAATGGTCCCAGCTATAGTTTGCTAGTGGTGGTTTAGTAAGTAGATATGACTCCTTCGTGTGCTATCTTTTCTCTTCCTTCTTTTTCTAAAATAATTAGTAAATGCTGCACATCTAGTGCTATAAACTGATTGCATTGTATATTTCAGTCATTTTATTGCTTGTTTTAATTACGATTGCGGAGGCTCAGATTTTTAAATCCTCCTAACAGAATGTAGTAATCAATTTGGATAAAACTGGAAAAAGGAGCAAAAGTTTTTCTTTATATCTTTCCAAGTATTGTGTAGCGGGTGCAGTTTTTTGCATTTGTTACTGATTAGGATGAATGAGCGAGGCACTTAACTGCACCTGTGGTTACGTGGAGGTGCACTAACAGCTGGAGGCATCAGAGTAATAACTCCAAAGTAGAAGATATGATTGTATTTCTGCTGGCATCAGTATCTGTTTTAAGTACTAATTTTTATAAGACAGAGTTTGAGAAGGAAACATCTGGGTGTGGGGAAGGTTGTTTTTTTTGTTGTTTTTTTTTTTTTTTAATGGGTTAGGAAACAAATGGTCCAAGTATACTTGTCTGCCTGGAAAAGTCAGCAATATTTAAAGTCATTTTTAATGAAAGTTAGGAGAACTGGGGAGACAATATTTGAACCCTATATTCTGTTCTAGTCCTATCAATGAAAATAATGCATGTTTATAATTGCTTTTTTTTTTTTTTTTTTGCTGTATTCTCGTACGCAAATAAGTTCACATCAAGAATCTAGAAACTGGCTAGCTAAAATCAGGCTTCCTCTGGGGTGAGAGATCTAGTCAGTAATTCTACTACTTTAGAAATTTATTAAAAATGTATTTCTGTAAAAATAAGATTCACTTATATGCAAGCAAATTTCAGTGTTGTTGCGGAGCAGATTGACACTGAACTGAGAAACTTTGGTTCTCCATCAAACGCTTACTTAATGAGCAGTGATGGTGCAGGTAGCCTCAGATGTCTCAGAACCTGCCAGGTCTGCCTTTAAATGGACCGTCCCCTCGTGTTAGAGAGGAAGTAGTTCACCTTCATCTCTGCTAAGATTTCCAAAAGAGTGCCAGACTCTGCTGGTGGCTTTCATGGCATCACCTGATAATTAGGAATGATTGAGAACACAGACTTTTTTTCACATTCTTTGACAGGTTATTGAGAAACAACCAGTTGCATTATTAATAAGATATAGACTATTTATCTTAAAGGTGTTTAATTCTGTATACTACAAGAAAAGTTTTTATCACTTGAGCTCATACTTTCCTTCATATATGAAGCATTAGAAATGGTAGATTGCTTGTTTTCTCATTGTCTTGTTTTTGTTGTTTGTGAATGCCTAACCACATGTTCCTAAAGGATTGTAATTTACTAATTCCACCTCTTAAAATGTTGTTTTAAATATTTATTTATTCTGATATAATCATGGATTGTTGATTGTTTGGGGGGTGTTCTTTTTTTTTTTTTTTTAATTGACTGAAAAAAGTTTACCTATAATGGCAAAGCAGAGAACGGGTGGCTGAACTTTCATACTGCATTTGCAGAGTTTGTTTTGGAACTTTCTCGATGTTTGAAAATTGGAATTAAAAAAAAGTGACTTTTCTGACTGTAGTAATATTGCTCTCCTCCGTTTCACAGAAGGGGAGTGGGAAAAACAGTGTAAATGGGATGCTTCTGATGAACTATCACGGGAATGAAGTAAATCGAGATATAACTAGCCACTGATCCTGTGCAACTTCTGAATTTCCAGCAGTGATGACTTCCATACTTGAGAACAAAAAGGAAAATAACTTATCTTGTTAAAGGGGATATCAAAATAAAGATTTTATGTTTGAAGGGAAAAGAGGGCTTAATTCCTGATAGTTAGCTAAGCATTTTTTTTTAAATAGGAAATCTAAACTTAATAAAAGACCCCAGTGAAATTCAAGGGTGTGAACAATAAGCATAATATTTTATGAAAATGACCCCCATATTTAAAATCTGGCATTATATGTTATGCATTGTAGCACCAAGTCCACATCTACCTTTTAGAAAATTAAAACACATAAATTCTGTTTAGTGTTTGATATGCACTGCACTAGCTGAAAGCCATAATGCCCCTAAAACCTTGGGTTGCTTTTCACCTTTCATAAATTCCTGGGTAGATTCTATACAAAAAATAATTTTCAGCTCCGTGGCTCATTGTTATTCAAACTTGATTGATCGTCGTCATTTACTCAGTGAGGAAGTTAAGTGCTCCTGTCATTTCCGAAGAGTATAATTGGGACGTTTCACAGGTCAGCGGTAGTGACAGGTTTCCCTTTTGATTAGTGTTAGACTGATAACAAAAATTACAGTTTCCTATGATTAATGTTTTCTATAGTAGTTGAACGCACAGCTCATGGATTGTACCTAAACAAAGTGAATTTGCATCTGATTATGCCTTTTCTTGCTCAGGCTTTTCACATGCTTTGAAGTTTTAGACCATGCAGGTACATGGTAAAGTTGCTTCTAATTCAGCTCTCAAGCTGAGAGTTAGTGAAGCCCACTTCATTTTAGTGTGTTAGTATATACAGAGAGTTGAGTGCCTCCAACAACGTCTAAACAAATTAGGGGAAATTTCGAGTCGGAATAGTGCTCTCCTGGCTTCTTTCCAGTCCTCTCAGACGTGTCATGTGCACGAGTACTTGTATTATACAAGTACTATATCTTACATACCTTTTGATGATTTAAGTTAAATAGTAAGTCTGAACTGAGTTTTCTTTTTCTTACTAGTTCATGGTTATTTCTCAGTTCTGTAAACCTGTTGCTTCTTATGTGTGTACAGGCTACGTAAAAACTGTAGAAATACACTGAAATTACTTTCCCCATTTTATAATGTAGAAGTTAGACTGCTTCTACATTCTGGACTAAAGCTGTAGATTAGGATCATCCATGACAAGTTTTAGGTTGGTGTAATCTTTTTAATAGCTAAATCAGGAATAGAACATGAGTATGTAAAATATGATGTTGTCCTGCTTCTGGCTGGAGAAATAGGAGTGAATGTAATTTCTGAACTTAATTAAATTGCCCATAATAGATGAAAAGGGAGTGACAACACCAGCAGAATTTTGAAACCAAAATACAAACAAACTAGTTTCTCTTCAGTCTCTAGCCCTTTTCTGTTGTACAGCATACAAAACCTTATGGGTTTTTTTCTTTCTAAAGGTCATCAGAAAGGTCTTTTAAAAGTTGCAGTTTAACACAGACGTGCTGCTTTCATGTCTGGTGCCTTTGCGAGTTTGTGATTTGTAGTAGAGTGTCTGACCCTTTCTTTACGTTCGAACTTTATTTTGATTTCTCTTGTGGAGGTCAGGTTCAGCGTGTATCTGTCTTGGCCGTGCCAGCTGGGGCCTGAATTGCCTCTTCCCTTTAGAGGAGGAAAATGATTGTGGCGGGAAACAAACAGTTTGCCAGGATGATGCGGGATCCTACAGCATAGCTGGGAGACTGGCAGCTCTTTTCTCATGCTAATTAGAGGAAGCGGTAGCTTGCCTGAAGAGACTACCTTGTGGTTGTCTTTGACAACAGGTTATTTTCAAAGATGATTATGCTGGGATATTATTTTAAAATGAAGAATAATTAGATACTCTCTGGTAAGGATGTGCTAGTAAACCCACTCTGTTCTTCAGGACAGTAATTTTTTTTTTTTTTAACTTAGAACTGCAGCTTTCTTTAATCAAAATCTTTTTTTTAACAAATGGAAGAATCCTGCTTCTAACTTGCACCATCCATTCATTATATGTTAAAGCATATATTAATATCGATGTTGTTTATTGGAAATGAGTTTCAATCCAGCTTGCAAGTAATGCTGACCAAAAAGAAATGCTGTTATTTATTTATTTATTTATTTGTTTTATTAACTACATTCAGTAAACCAAGGTTGGTTTCTAGGTTTTGTGGCTTCAGAGTATATGTATGATTTAAAGGAACTCAGCTGTGCAGCTGTGACACACGATTAGAGTAGTGAATTAAATTGGGAAAATTCTGCTGCAGGCAAAACCTGCAGTATCCTCTAGTGCTTGTAACAAGGAGTAGTTGATAGGAATATCAACATGAGTCAGATGCAGGAGGAGAAGTAAAGAACGAGGCTGAAAATAACAAAAATTAGGCCATTCCTTACCTATTGCATTGGCTTGTTGCAGTGAAGTTGAAAAAGAGTGATAGTGAGCTCTGTGGTAAGGCTGCTTTTAGTGGATATCCTGTATTGTTTCCCAGACTATAAAAGTGCATGGTAAACACAGTAATTTGCTAATTATGTTGTTAAGGATCAGGTAACTCCCAAGTTAGGCAAAAGAAATAGAGCATTAAACCTCCAACATCACTGTGTTTTTAGGGTAGTCAGCATTTGGGATTTTAAAACTCTGATAATACAAACCACATCTGAGGTGGCACAAACGTTTTTAGTCTAGCAGAAAAATGCATTTTCAGGTATGAAACAAACCGAGGAAAAGTTTTTAGAGGCTTGCTGGTATGTACACAGTAGTGGTTAGCTGAAATGCAATAAAGGAAGCCACTTACATGAATTAATTGCCCTAGTTAATTGGCAGGAGCTCCATTTTTATTTTTCGGCTAGTCATAGATGTTGCATTTCAGAATGCTGTATAGACTAAGTGCACATTTTAAAAATCCTGTTTTGCTGGTCTTATACGTAGCTATCTGTGCAGTCTAATGGTATAAAAGATTGGGATTTACAAAGTTAGTTAAGAAATGAATGTATCAAAATATTTTGAGTGCTGCTGTGAAGAAACACAGTGAAACATTGTGGTATAAAGACAAATCTGACTGCTCTTACTTCTGTCAGAATTAAGCCTGTCAGTTCATCAGCTTCCCTTCCTGTTTGCTTGCTGTGTGTTTTTAAGCCCTTAAATGATCAGTGATACTATGTAACATGCCACAGACTGTTAGGGTGCACCCAAATGAGTAAAACAAAACAAGAGATAAGGCTATAATTTGCTTATTAAGTCAAAATCTTAATGTTATTTTAAGATTCTTTGGTTTTATTTTATAGGTTCACACTTTGACAGACTAGCTGTATGTGGAGTTATGGATCTCTTCTTTAAAGCCTCTTTTATACCTTAGGATAGAGTATGGCTTTAGAGATAAAACATTAAGCAAAGGTCTAATCTTAGATAAAGATTAAATACATAATTAGTGAAATACTTTTGGCATAAGAGTAATCTCAGCAGGGCTATCGTGATGTCTGCAAAATATTTTTCAATGTGGAAGGGAATGAAAAACAGTCTTCATGTTAATAATAATAATAAAAAAATACTATCTCTGTAGATGAAAGCCTCAGATGCTGCTGATGACGACGATGACGAAGATGATGAATTTGTGGAGGTCCCTGAGAAGGAAGGTTACGAGCCCCACATTCCAGACCACCTGCGTAAGGAATATGGTGAGTTTGCCCAGCTGTGAAAAGCTTTATCCCTGCATGTTACTGCTGCAGTAAAGTAAATAAACAGCCATTATGAAGTAATAAAGTGATCACTGGGGTGGGTAATCTCTCCGGCTGCTAGGAGGAAGTCATTACACATAGATAGGGCAGCAGCGATTGGCTCTAGATAAACAAATACTTTCTAGGAGCAAAAGCAACCGAGACTAGAAGCTTATTTCATTCCATCATGTTCCACTGTTAGTTTAGAGCAAGAAGCGGCTCTGGGTATGTTTATATGTGTGCTAAAGATATACAGATATATAGATATATATATAAATAAATAAAAAGATGTATAGAGTGAAGGGATTGTGAAGTAGAGCTATAAATGAGCCTGGATATTAGAAATACTGGTAACAGTTTGGTGAGATGGGGTAAGATTTTTGTACTGTTCCCTGCGTTAATAGCTGATATGCAGCCACTTACTCCCATAAGGTGGCCAATTTACAGCTCAGAACATAGGCTTTCCTTTTGATGGTGGTGTCATTGTCACGAGAAGTTAAATGGAGCTCAGCCTTTAAGCACAGAATTCTAGCCACTGAGCACATACCAGATGACAAAACATAATCTTGCTCGTCTGCTTCATTTAAATGAAGCAAGCCTTCTTTTAATGCATTCTAAAGATTTTTTTGAAATAAATATATACTTGTAATGTGTTCTTGTGAAACTGAGAGGAGAGTTACTGGCGAAAGTTCATCTAAAATAATTGAATTTCAGTGCATTATTCCTTGTCCTTTGTACATCTAGCTTATTAAGTGTCTGCAGCTTTGCCTCTGTGTAGCATGGTGCATTTTAAGACTCAGTCAGAAACTTTAATACATTGTAGAGAAGGAGAAAGCGGCTGCCATCAAGTAAAAGTTAAAAACCTTAGACACTGTAATAAGTTTCTTTCTCCTTTATTTCATCATAGTTTTTCATGTAAGAATTGTTTTGACCTAAAATGTATTGCTTGGGTAATGTTGCCTTTTTCACTCCTGTTCATACTTATTTTTAGCTTATGCAGTTTGCAACATAGAAGCCAGGCTGCAGCTTTTACCTTTATAAGCCAATTGTTTCTTTTTGATAAAAACTAAGGGGTGTGCCTGTGTAAACCCCAAAAGATATGGCTATAGTAACCTTTTTGACTGTCTTCTGCCATCAAAATTGCCTACAGACAGTGAAAGGTGTTCAGTAGTATTCTGCAGTGACTGGGGTCAGCTCAAGGACCTCTCCTGGCATGAAGTCCTCATAGTGCCTCAGTTAAACTCACCCTATCTAGACTTTCTCTATCAAGACACTTTGGTACCCTTGGAAGCAAGCCCTGCATTGATTATATTGTGTATCTGTCTGTTTTCCCCTCCTAAGGACTTGCAACAAGTCCAATTGGCGGCTCCGGTTTGATTGGAGGAGATAAATGCCTCAGTTCCTACATTCCTTTAAAGAATATGGAAATTAGCAACTGTACAGAGGATTGAGACTAAATCAGTGCCCTGGTGAGCAGATGACTGTTTTTTGTGGTTTGGCTTGAATGACCTCTTTGCACATGCATTGCTTGAAACAAGCTACAGGCACGTATTTTGTCCAACCAATAGTTGGGGAAGACGAAGTGGAACTGGAGTATTGAGATAGTGATGAGGTTGAAATGGGATAGAGGGTGAAATGGGAGCTGGATGTATTCATCAGGAGAGGCCACAGGACACAAACTCATAGGAACTGGGCAGCTTTTACTCTTTTGTTCATGGAAAAAAATTGTTATATTTTGATAAAACTATACCAGTATATGTTGGCTACTCCAGCTACCTCAGTCTTCAAATAAATACTGCGTAAGTTCTATTTACTGCTAACAAGTGGGCTTGCGGAGAGACTATAATGGAAGAGAGGGCTTCCAGAACAACATCTTAAGTGTATGTGGCTAGTGAGAAAGAGTCCAAAAACATTAATAATGAGAATAAGTAAATGAGCAAATGAAGTTAGTCACTAAGATAGCCATGGTCCTTTGTGGTTTTTTTCTGCTTTGGCAGTGCTCCTTGTGCCAAAACTGGTCTTTTTCTTAACAGTTCCAGGGACTGGAGCTTGATTTTTCATAACAGCAGCCTGATGAGTCCTCACATATGGAAGTTCTATTTATTTCTTGTCAACTTCCAGCTGGAAGCGAAATGTGCTCCTTTCCCTTCTTTGTCTCCCTTTCCTTCCCTGTCTCTCTCATACGTATTCACATTTGAAAAAATAAAGCATCTTACCACTCTGTGTCACACCACCAATACATAGCTGCCCCTTGAATGCTTTCTCTTGGAGAAGGATAAGAGAACAAACTTACTGTAACTTACTACCCAATCACTTGTCAGCAGTATATTATCTGCCCAAGGAAATTATAAGAATCTATATTCAGTGGATTAAGAAATTCCTAAATTATATTTAAACTATTGCTAATAGGAATGTACTTTATATTGAAGAAGCCCAAACAGTCAGAATACAAAACCTATCTCATCTTTCGTATGCGTGTAGTTATGTGGGAGCTAATGGTCACACTTGCTCGTTCTTTATTTGATATGTTTGTTTTAAAAAAATAATACTTTGAAACAAATGAACCATTCCTGATGTTCCTGAAGGAATTTAGCTTTTTTGCTGCCATTTAAAATAACTACGTAGGCTCCCAGTTCAGGAAAGGATATCTGTTCAGGCAATCTTTTATGCATGTGCTTCCTTCCATCTTTATGTACTTAAGTGCTTTCTTGAACCAACTTGTCAGTTACTAGTTCAAATTCTGTTTTTAGAAGCCACTGTATAACTATAGCATAAATCAACTGACTTCTGTGTAATTACTTCAGGTCTGTAGAAGTAAAATTGAGAACTGTATTTGCTCTACTGGCTTCAGTTGTGCTTATATTTTTAATGAGAAAAAAACAAACTAAGCATCCTTATGGCACATTTTTGTTTAGAAGAGTGAATTATCAAAGTAAAATACATGAGAATAAATTGACTTCATGGCCATATGCTACCATGGAGACTTAGCTGTGTTACAAGGTCAGCTGTCTACAAATAGGATCGTTTGTGCCACATACAAGTGCAGTTAGCAGTGACTTCAGCTGTATCTTAATATAATCCAAGTTTTGTTTTGCTACATTTCTGTAGTGTAGTTCACGTTTAGTTTGCGAGGACTCTGATCTAGAAGTCTGAGTGAATGTCTTAACTGCAACATTAAACCTTCAATTTAAATATATTCTGACTGTGATGTAGAAGGTGTGAACAAATCAAAGGCTTTTCCTCATGTTACTTTACATGAACAAACCAGGAAAACCGAACAGCTCATCAGATCAAATTTTTTACACTAAGTAGTAAGACAAGGGTGTAAATCATGGCCATGGAACTCTTTTGAAATGTGACATTTAGATAACTGATTTAAAAGTCACTTTATTTCCTTTCACTGCTCTTAAGAAAATGAAAGTATTCTACCAACAAAATAAGTTTCAAGCTCAGATGCTATTTTTGATGGCATACATATTTGTGATTCTCTTGAGATCCGAAACGTCTGTGTGAAGGGAAGAGATATTTGGAGACAGGGAGGTTTTGTATGCATAAATATATGCACATGTGTAATGTCCGTGTGTATGTGTATATGTAGTTGATGACGATGACCCCCAAATTGTTGATAATATTTAATATGTAAGATGAGCTGAGCATGGGTGCAGTTTGGGTGGAGGGAGAATTAAACAAGTCAATTTGAATCTCCATGTGTAAGATGAAATGTAAATTTGTTAAAAGAATTTAGGTGATTAGATAACTGAAGTGTGAAGATATAACCCATTAGGGGTGTCATGCCAAATTAGCATTACCAGACTTTTAACGACCTCCCATTTGTATAATCCTTATTTACACTTGCACCTGATGTCTGCAAGAGACAAGAAACCAGCCATCCCGTGGTACCACAGAGCTGCTTGAAATGCATCATGCTGCTAAAGAGAACGTTTGGCTGAAAGAGCAACAGCGCCGTGAAAATAATTTCCATAAGATTACTCTGGTTCTCAGCACTCTGCACCAATGTTACCTACTTCCACTGAAGAGCGGCTTTGCTCTGTAGAGCTAGCACTGCTGACCACTTAAAAATTGAGGTGTTATTTCCAAGCAGGCTTAGGGGACAGGTAAAATCTTGTGTCCACTTGTGATTTCCCGCATTATAGCCTTTGCTATTTAGCTGTTGGTTGCAATGGCTTAAAGCCCTACGGTGGATAAGGTGAAGGATGGACCTATGCTGTTTGGGACACAGTTCTTGTGACATACAAAGAATTTGGTGCTGACACTAGGATAAGGTATTCCTTCCTGCCCTGTCTTACTCCCTCGGTTGTTTGGACATCATTCGTTTGAAGCTGAGCTGTGAACCCTATGCGGAAGTGACTTGGTTTGAGATGTGCTTTGCTATATAAAGAGGGAACAGTTGTTTGACCTAGCTCATAGCACCACCTTTCAAGCAACCGTTCTCTCCACTACTTGTGCCTTAGCGAGGTCAGCAGCGTCTGGGGAGCGGTTCCAGTTATAAAACACGGGCGTGCGTTAGCTCTCCAGACACCACTGGTTGTGTTGAATAAATCTTTACTGTAGGAGGAATTCAGGCACCTATGTTTAGATACATAAATGAGTGTTTTAGTCTGAAAGCTGAATCCCATTCTAATTATGTAATATCAATGTGCTAATAGGCTTTCTCTTTACCATTTGATCTTTCTCCCTAATAGGTTATTTGTAATTCTTGTCTGCGTCCCAGTGCATGCATTAATGGATTTACTTGCGCAATACTACTTTGAGGTATAGGGAAATGGTATTACAACTTTACAAGTGGAGATATGAGGAAGCTGCCTGACTTGGGAAGATGAGCGTGGAAGCAGGCTACTCTGGTTATCAAGTTTTGTCCTTACGCTGATTAAAAGCAAAACTGCCTCGGAAATGTGAAATATAATAGAACAGTCACCATTAGAGATAAAAAATAGAAAAATTCATTGCTAATTTATTGGAATCTGATTCTTTTATTCCCTACATAACATTTTGAAGCATTTAGAAAATCTGTTTCTGTTTGTGGGGTTGAGAATACTGTTTCACCTGTGTCACGCTGCGCACAGTGGCACTGAATTTTAAGCCTTGCATGTTACCTAACCAAAGGTATGGCTGTATAGTTTCTGTGCTGATGCCTTCCCAGCTGTTATTTACCTGCTCCTTTTTGATGCAGTAGTTACAAAAGCACAAAAGTAGGAAAACAGTGTTATTATTGCATACAAAAATAATCTGTTCTTTTATGCTACATCCAAATGAAGTTCCTGCCATAAAAAGCTGCTTTGTTGTCATATGTAAAAGATTTAAAGCTAAACGTGACAAAAAGAGCATTCATGCAAGTGTTCACGAGGTGAAATAGAAACCACTTATTTCGACCTATGAAGAAATAGTCTTTCTTGCTGGTCTCTTTCTCTCCATATAGGCTTTTAACAGATTTAGCTGATACAGAATGATTATTTATTATTTTTGCTGAGTTGTGTGTAACAAGAGTGTCAGTCGTGGGTGGGTTTGTTTGTTTTAAAACTTTGAAAATGAAGTTGTTTTAATAAAATGTTAATCAGTTCTTCCATGTTCAAATTAACAATCAAATTACAGCTGTTAAATACCAGTTTATATTTGCCAGCCAAATTTTCCTCAGTCCTGTGATTTTTAATTGTATGCATGGAAAACATGGAGAAGAAACACCAATCCTACACACTTGATGTTGAGCTTACATGTGTTAACTGCAGCATCTAAACATCTCTGAAATACTCAAAGAAAGAGGGACTTCTTTCTTTGCTTATTAGTCTTTCAGGGAAAGATTTTGTTCAGTTGTCTGTGATTTGGATTGATTAGGGTTCCCTGCTGGTAAGCATTTTTCAAGAACTTAATCAAAATAATTTTGCAATAGCTTTAAAGGTAGTATGGTGTTGGTTGAGCCTAGACTTCCACAGGAGAGAGCTAGATTATCATGATGATGACCATGAAGTAGACCTGACTCAAGGAAGAGTCAGTGCAAGTGAGAGAACACGGGTGTGAGATCAGTACAGCAGCTTCTGTTGCTAACATGTCGCCGTGTCTCATACAAGATGAAAAGTGGGTTTATTTGGGGGGTGGATGTATGTCTGAAGAGCAGGTTGTTACAAATTGCTTTCATCAGCTACCAGCCATAAAAGAGTAGATCACTGTAACTAACCAAGTGGTCGTGCCCTACCTTAGTTGTAATGAAAACAAGTGGTTTTGATGCCATTATCGTTTGCTGAGGAGTCTGAAGGGGTCTGCTGGCTGCTGACTCACAGAATGGACACACACCTGCTGACCAGATGGGAATTAAAAATTATACTTAAGCTTTTCTTATTACACACACTTCTCAGATTTTCTGGCCTGTGCTTTAAAAAGGCTAATGGCTTTTTAGTTTGGTTTGATTTGTCTGTTTTCCATACCTCAGGAACTTCCTGAGGGAATTCTTCCTGGATGTGGAGAATATGGAGAGCGGTTTTGTATGGAGAAACAGCTCCATGGAGACCACAGGGAAAGCAAACCCTCAGACATCAGAACGTATGAAGCACAGTTCTCAGGAATCAAATTGGAGACTTAGAACTACCTTATCACCATTACGTCACGCTACTTCTTGTTAGGCTGCATAAATATTTGTCCATTTTACTTGACTTCTTTATGGGAAAACCTAAAACAGATTTTGTAGGGGGAGCGGCCAGGTAGAATTACCTTCAACTTTCACTGCCCTGTGAAATTTGGCTTCCCCCTTCACAAATTAAGAAAGTACAGTTAACACAGTTGTTTGTCTCTCACTGAACAAGAGGCTAATACTTAGAATAAGATTTCTATTAATATTGCTATAAATCCTTAAAAAAAAAAAAAAGCAGACAGTTGTTATATGATTGAATTGCCATAAATAAAGAGATAACTGATTTAGCATTCCAGTTAGGGTTGTTAGTATGTTAGGATTATTATGCAAGTTGTGATTGAAATAGCATACATTGATTTACCATAAATATATAGAAAACAGATATTCATCATTCAAGTTAGGACCTTAGCCCTGATCTGCTGTAATCAAATATATTTGTATTGCATGATCTCAATTTCTCTTAGCATATGCAACATTAGAAGTGTCTAATTATAAACGTACATGTAAGATTGCCTCATTATATTAGCATGTTTTGAATATATCTGTATATAGGCAAATGCGTATTCTATATAGCTACAGTTAGGACAATAATTGAGTAAAATTTATTATAATACAGTGTTTGGAATGAAGATAACTTTGCACATTTACCAAAAAACTTGATTGGCACCTCCAATAAAATACTTCTACATGCATGTAGTAGTATTGATTGTAGATGTTTCTTCTGATGCATCCTAATCAGCAGATCACGCAAACCCTTCCTCACTCTCAAGCAAGGTCCTTTTATGCAGATAAAGTTCTGTGAAAATCTGACAGGACATGGGATGTATTTAATTGCCACTGAAATTCTTAGAAATTAATAATCCCTGAACAGGAGGATGGTAATATGTCTGAGGTGTTTGTGATATCAGGTACTTCAAAGGAATTACATAATAGCCAGGGAGCACAGAATGATTAGCAAGAAGTTTAAAAGATCAGGACAAAAAGCGTAGAAGGGTTTTGACTTAAACTCTGCTTATTTGGCCTCTCTCAACTATAATTGTAAAACAATAGTAAATAGGGTTAATTAATGACAATTAATATTAGAACAAATTACCATATTCTGTAATTCCCTTAAGACAAACCAAATACTTTATGTAATGCTATTGAACTTGTGTAGTTAACTAACAGCTGTTACCTTTTTTCTTTTTAATTTCCAAAGCAGAATTCTAAAATTTTAGATAAATGTAAATGAACATATCTGCATTTAAAGGGAGCTTCTGATTATAAAAGACCGATTACAAAAGACTCCTCGACAACTTTGTAAAAGTACTGTAATGTACACGGTAACGGTAATATGTGCAGTTGACCATGTGACAGATTGTTTTTCGTGTGCCCTTGGCTTACCTGTGCTGTCATAATATTCATGTCTGCATGAACCACCTCTGACGTCTTAGCATCCTCCCCCAGTAGGTGTAGAGAGCAGTTTGTTTTGTGGCATCTGAGGGCAAGAAAGGGAACTGTGTCTATCGTACAATTTAAAAATTAAAGGGGAAGTTTTCTACCACAATAAGTGCTAAATGTTTTTTTCTTTCTTATCTCTGTATGAACTGAAGATACTTTTTAGATTTTGTTTATAGCAGCTATTTTTATAATTGCTTTTTCCCCCACTTTAGAGTTCTTTAAGATGAAGTGGTACTAACAAGAGAAGAGCCCGATGATTTTATAGGTAGAGATGAAATTTGATCCCAGTTAAAAAACAAAAACAAAAAAAACCTAAGTATTCCTTTAATTTGTGATTAAAGATCAGATATGTCAGGGGTGACTTGTATAATTCATTCAAAGCTTCATCCCTCAGAGATAGTGAAGTCTTCCTACCACCTGATCACCTATGTTAATGTTGTTCCTACGTCTATGTTCATTTTTGTTCATATCCATTTATGCATGGGTAGGTACTGCAGGACTGATCCTGAAACGCGGAAGCTGTTTGGGAGCTTCGCCACAGACATTGACTTAAACTCTCTGATCCACAAGTCTGTATAGAGTAAACTTTGCAAAGTTCTTTTCCCTTAGCGGTGAAGTCTATTGTAGTTGCTGAGTAAAATATATTCAGTTTTGTTTTTTTTTTTCCTTTTTGATCACAGTAGAGAGTAAGTGAGTGAATATTTTACCTGAACTGCTAGATTTTCCTGGCTTTCTTGCAGTGTATCTGTACTAAATCATGTATATTTGGCTTGAATAAGATTGAGCAAATGGGAAACAAATTATTATATTCTTTTGGGAAAGTTGAAGTCCATAATACTTGTTTATATTCTATCTCCATTTTTTCAATTAAACTTAAGTGAATTTGAAGTAGCTAGGTTTTGTCTAAATCCACACAGCTGAGGAAACCTGTGCTTGCTCTTTCTCTGAATTTTCACTGAGGGGCTTTTATCTCCCCCTAATCCCACCATTTCTGTCAGGACATAATCTCTTTCTCAAATTTACATTTTAATTACAAGGCCAGCTGAACTAGCTAAAATCAATAATGTCAGCATTCAGCAGCCTAACTTCAGCTGAAACCCCAGCCTCTCTCTTTCCTTCTATCGATTTATCTTGTGAACACGGTCTACTTTATTGCTTCAGGCAAATAGATGCCATTTGGTCAGTTTAAACAAAAAAGGGTATTTGAACATTTTTATGATTCTTTCTAAAAGCTGCTATTGGAACAATTTTAACCCAGGTACTGTGCTTGTATTACAGAAAATACACAGAGCACCACAATTCTTAAGAGAAATTTTACTTTTAAAACTTCATTCAATGCCATGTATGTCTTAAACAAAAAACCCCACCGTGCTGTTAGATACAATTCAAATACTACTGTTGTCTGCTTAGTAACTCTTTATCTTGTCAGCAAAAACTAATTTTATAAACAAATATTAAAAAAAGTCCACAGCAGTGGTGGTTTTAATGACGTAGTTATGTATTTACCTTTAGCCATTTTTCTGTTAATGGTTTAAAATAAGAAATCAATGGAAAAATATTTTGTTCTTGTAGCCCTTAAGAATTCCTATATTGATCTTTTGGATGTGATTTTTATCTGTCTAAACGTCACATTGTCCATTTATCTCTCTTGCCTTTTCTGTGGGTTGCTGATTTCTTGTCTCTTCTCCCCCTGCATCAGTAGGGTGAATGAGTGATTACGCTTTCCATAAAAATTATAGGAAAAAATTGGAATAAAACAAGGATTTTCTGAGAACTTTTAACACATACACACATCTTCCCTGAAGAGGAAAGAGGTGTGGTGAGAGACACGCACTTGGAGACAATTTGTGACTCGCACACATACAAGTGCTCTCAAAACTGTTGCTTTAAGCAATGGTTTTCAGAAAGGTATTCTTGTCCTTTGGGGAGGGGAAGCAATTTTAAGTTACAGATACAGCCTATCATGTTTTTCTCAACTAACCTTGTACATGCCAAAGGGTCGGTCTGTTCGTAACTATTTCTATCGTAAAAGGAAGTTTACTGCGAATCCTGATGGTTGTAGTTAAAGTGTGTTTAAAACTGAATCTTTTGGGTTAGTTCTGTTTCACTTTGATGCAAAGCACCTGCCAGGAAAAGCTTTTTCCTTTCCTTTGCTTGAATTGGCTACAATGGAAGCCAAGATGGAATCTTGTTCTGTCCCCTTTCCAGATCTATTAATTAAAGGGTGCTCCCATCAGTGGAATATTAAGTGCTGTTTTACAAACAAACAAAAAACCCCCACTTTTGTGGAGTCACCATTCTCTCTTGAATGGCAAATCCACAGCCTAATAAATCTCATGAGATCATATCTTTTGCTACTCTGCTTAGTTCCATCCCATTATGCTTAATTATTATTTCCCTTATTGATGGTCCTTTGACCATCCATGATCCATCTGGCATGAAAGACAGATGACTTTCCAATGTACAGATTATTCTTTTGAATGAATATATTTTTAACTTTTTTTTTTCTTTTTAAGCCTTGTTAACTTTGGGAAGGAAAGTTAGATGAGGTGAGCATGCTGTGTTTGTTGCTTTCATTAGGAAACGTGATGTGGGCATGACTGAGCAAGAGGTACAAGTGTCAGGTACGCTTGGTGGTGGCATCACCAACAGCCAGCAGAAGCTGGCCTACCTGTGTCTACAGCTGCTAGGCAGGTTCTCACCTCCCATCTAAGGAGAGAAAAGCCAAAAAGGGGTGATCTTTCTTGGCATCGCAGTCCATGCTAAGTTCAGTTCCCAGGAAGCGCTGGACAGCTTATGCTGTGCTCAGTCATCACGCCTGAGACTTACTGAATAATCTTGTCTCACAGGTCCTGGTTGCAGCACAGCATTCTCCGGAGGGGCACCTAACTTTGATTTCTACACGTTTACATTTCTGCATGCCCTTATGAGGTTTCCATATTTTAAATGTGTACAATTTAATCTTAAGTTATGGAATTCTTAGTTACTGATAGTTATTTAGTGTTGTGGTACTTTGTTATTGTAGATATCTAAGGGAAAATAAGTGTACAGTAGACTTTATATATTTTCTGACATATTTCATAAATGTATGCTTATGCAGACTCTGGTAAAGGCAAGTTGCCCTAATTTTGTACGTGTTAAATATGCTTTTCTCTGAAATGAAAATACTTTATGCACCAAAGTTACCTGACACTACTGGTCCTGCAGTTGCCCACTCAGTGCTGAGAGTGTAGATATCATATTAACTTTTCTAGTTGATGTCTTGTGATATATTTAATGACCAGTAAAACAAGATAACTAAGCAAGAATAGTGCTGGCTAGAAGTGGCAAGAGACTAAAAGCCCCAATTAGATGATCGCTAAATACGTCAGGTAAATTCGGATTGTTTTCTAAATGAAGCCTGAGATAATTTGCTGAAAGTTTTAGTCCTGTGAAATCATGATTATTTTTTTTGTTGATTTTTGTTTTTTGGGGGAGTGCGGCCTTGCATTTCAGTTGCTTCTCATAAAAAGTCTTTTGTTTTCTGTTCTAAAGGAGAAGATGTAGTCTATTATGTTAGTGTGAGGGATCATGTCTCTCCATTTTAGATGTCATTGGTTGAAAAGTTCTTGTTACTACTGCCAGCTAATAGAGTTGCTTCTCCAGCTCACTGGTAGAGGCATGTGCTGTCCAACTGCCCAGCCTGTCTAATTGCATCATTACAGTCTACGCTGACTGTTTAATCTAGCTGTAGAAAGTAATTATGTTGCCCCACTGCAGAGCTGCTGGTGCTGAAAATCTATGCCTGGTCCTGCCTCGCGGTGGGCTGGTAACTCAGGTGTAACTCGGGTAGTTAGCGTCTCTTCCGAGTGCTCTGTGGCTGCACTCCGTGCTTCTGTCAGCACTTCCATATCTTATCTTGACAAATAGTGTGTCCCAGTATCTGTGAAAGAAGAAAGTTCTGTAGTGAGAATGTATTTTGGATTCGAAACTCACTGTTGTGAGTGGTGCTGCCCTTTAACAAATTGCTAAGGAAGAAGAGACTGTATATACAGCCCCTCTGAAAGATAGTTGTGTTACAGTCTCAGGTCTGAAGGCTCAGCGTGGTAGCTGAGAATCATCAAAGGACAGGGAAGCGTCTCAAACAGACTTTGTTTTTTCACCTGGTGTGCTGTTTCCCTGCCAGCCGTGCCGCGTGCTGAGGGTTCCCATGCTCTGCAGTGAATCACCCTCCCACTCTTTGCCATGCTGGAAGAGTTTTTGCAGTACTTTTTGCTAAGACACCACTGAGAATTAATCTTGGCACACAGCACGATATGGATATCTGACTTTCCTTTTGCTTTCTACTGCTCTGGGATTTCTTTTTGGGCTCTGGATGTTACATAGTGAACTTGCGTAGTGTTAATAGTTCCTTTCTTCTGTTTTATCTTGATGTAACCTTGAAAATAGAAATGACATATGAGCAAGCTCATGTGATCCTAGAAACTTGTGTACAAAAAGCAATATTGCAATTTAAACAAACAGGTATTGTTAAAACTCCTCTTTTCCAAGGTGAAGTAATATCGTTCTTTGTCATCATGCCACAACACAGGAATAAAAATATTGTTTTGGTATACTCAGTTACTCAGTACATTTCTGTACCAAAAAAAGAAAAATTTCACAGATGGAAATACCACTGCTGTCTCCTAGCCTGTATGAGTAAAGTGGTGTCTAATGTGGACTGAAAGCAGTAAGATAGCTCCTCGATGCAAAATCTGCATTCTGAGCTGTCTGGCCCTGCTGCAGAGTGTTCAGGGAAGGAAAGAGACCCCTCATAAACATCTAACTTTTTTGCAGGGCTAGAGCCGCCGTCGCCTCCAAGTGCACCAGCAAGGGAGACATCGATAGGACTGGCTCCGCTGAGTTCCTGGGCCCGGCCAAAAGGCAACGAAGATGAACTTGACCCAACCTGTGCAGCTGCAACACTGAAACTTATTAGAGACAAGCTACCGAAGTTATCACCTCCATACACAAGGTTATCTTCATTTTAATTCTTTTAGAGTCTGCTCTCTATTACTTGTATTTGTTAATGACAAAAGCACTCAGAAAAGTGCATCCTCAAATGGGTAAGCTAAAGGTTAAGGCTGTGTTGCTTTCGCTTTAAAGTTACAGTTCTTTTACTCAGATGTACATTTGCTGCTTAAAATTGGAGCTTTTGTTAATGATTGCACTAGGCTCCTCAGAAATCTTTTGTTAATAACTTGGTTTAAGTTGTATTTGGTGTAAGTGGTATCTATGAAAATATAAAACAATTTCCCCTCTCCTAACCAAAAAATCCATCCCCATTTATTGGGAGATTTTTTGATTTACAGCTAAACAGATCATAATCCTTATGCTAAACTGGAAATTAGTTTCAACAGTCTCAGATTTCCTAGTGATTTATGCTGGTTTGGAAGCATTGATTTCAAAGAACTATTTATTGTCAGTCCTATTCAAAGCTTGCTGAAATTCCAGCCTTGTCTAAGATTTACCTGTGAGCCTGTGGCCACGAGAGTGGAGTAATTAATTAATGGTATGTTGTTTCAAAAAGACACTTCTACATTGTCCAGGAAAAAAAAAGCCCAAACCTAGCAAACTGGAATGTAATCTCAGCAAGTAAGAGCTTTACTCCATTAGATCTCTGGAGTATTTAGGTTTGCATTTTGGTTTTTAATCTGAAAAAAGCTAATGTTTCAGAAGGGATGACTGAGACCATTCAACATTGTATTACAGAATACCTGAGGTTGCCATAGTAGTACTCTGCTTTTTAAGGGCTAGTGAATTCTAAAGTGATATTGCACAGTGAATACTATAGCTTTGGACTCCAGCATTCTTTGGTCAAAGAAAGGAAAGCAAATTGCAGTCATTGCTTATGCTGCTTATCCTATTTGTTTATTTTACTTTGTTTCATTTGTTTGCTGTTTATATCTAATCCCTTTTCTGCGCATATACATGAAAGTTGTGCAGTTTGCTTGTACAGCTTGCTTCTTTTCTTAAGCATTTTTATCCATAAGTAGTGTAGTACCACACCGCACTTCCAGTTCCATCTTTATCTTAGCAAAATGTCCCAAAGATGCGAGCTGGCACTCTGCCAACAAAAACACTGCACTCTGCAACCACCGTGCAAACGTGGCCATGAATTCACAGAAGCAAGACTATTCTAAATTCAGTCTGCAAGACCAACGCTGTAGCTCCTATCACAGTACAGCAGCATGTGATCCATCCGTACTGCTTCGCATACAGACTTCTAGGCCTCCACACCCGTGATATGTTTTAGCTAGCTGTAGCTGAATGTACAGTTAAGATTCATCATGCACTGTACTGTACTTAATGTGAAGTGTAATAGTCTGCATCCTTTAAAAAAAAAAAAAAAAAAAGGGAGAAAACCCTGCAAAAGGTGGTTGTAGATCTAAGCTAATGTTAGTGTTTGCATGAGAAGTTAATGGAAACAGAGGAAAAAGTTGTGATAATTGTTGTTTTCTATTGACTTTTTGTAAACTTTCTCCAGCAAGTCTGCAACTCCTGAGCAAGCAGCTTTGGAAGAGCCTGACAGTAAGATAAGAAAACTGGAAGAAGAAAGAGCTAAAGCTCCCATCATGCCTTTTGGATTAGATCTTCACTACTGGGGACAGGATGAGCCAAGTGCTGGGAAGATTCTCAAGTAAATGCTCTTTCTCTTTTAAGACAAATTAAATAAATAAATAGATTTACTTGTACTCAGAGGTCATGCAGAAGGGTAAATCTTATTGCTTTTGATAATTACTTTTCTTCTTTCCTTTGTGTTATGGGACCCGTAAACACAGTCAGAAATTCTAACTTAAAATGATATTTGTTTTAAGAAGATGTGATACTAATGAAATACCCTTTGATGGTTCAAAGCATTTTTCTGCTCTTTTCATGTTTGTGTAGTATTTGCAGCATGGCAGCACTTCAGTTTAAATCAGTACCTCATTCTGCAAAGTGCTATGCAAGTACATAATAGACAGTCCCTCTGCTAGAGTTTTACAGTCTAAATAAATAATAGACAAGGTAGGAGGACTGGGGGGAGTGGGGTGGGGGAAGGTACTTTTCCTGGCTTTACAGAGCGCTAACTGAAGAAACTGATAAGCTTGCTCAGTCGCCCAGGAAATATGTGGCAGTGCCAGAATTTGAATTTGGATCTCTCAGCTCTGAGTTCACTTTTCACTCTTGTCCAGGAAGGTTCTGTGGTTTCTTGGACATGAAGCAGTGCTAGCTTTGGGAAAGCTTTAGCAGCGCTGGGGAGAACTGATTATAGCTGTACATCAAAAACTTGTTTCTAGCAGTTAGTTTTTAAAGCCTTTTCTTAGCCCCTTCTAATATTTTTATATGGAGTCAAAGTTCTCCTATATATAAATTTTGTTTAAAGCCTCTAGAAATTTAGGATCAGTATGCATCGTACTTGGCTTGAAGAAAGACAAAAATCATTGACTGGGTGGGTTGCAAATCAAACTTATATAATTGCAAAGTGGACTGGAGTAATAATGCTATATAAACAAACCATAAATGGTGCTGCAGCATGAAGCCCAAGCGAAATATCATCATCAACTTTTCCACATTTGCACACTGAGGAGTATTGGTTTCCCAGACACAGGTTCTTCTGTTCTGCCGGATGTTCATGTAGTATTTTAATATTTCATGTAATACTTTTCTTCATCTACCACTTTTCAGAACAGTAGCTAGATGACTGTCTTGCCACACTTGCCGTCCTCGCTTGCTGGTTTCCAATGCCTTTTGCAGGGGGAAGCACTAAATGGCGTCAGTTAGACTGCTTTTGTCACAATTCAGTCCAGCTTGACTTAATTCTCAGTGACAGCTTTTGCAGAAAGGAACAAGAGGAAGGCTCTGTCCCTGTACTTGATTTTATAAAATGCTGAATATGTTTTAAATTATTGAAGGCCAGTGGAATTTGATACAGCAGAGTGTTTTAACACAGTCACTCCAAGCTTTGGGTTCTGTCTGGTGAGGTGTAAGCTCTTCAAGGCCTATAAAATGGTTAAGACTGTCAGCAAGGCTTTAAGAAGCATTTGTCTGTGATAATGCCAAAAAGGTAGTAAGGCTTTATTTTACATTGCAAATGAGTTATTCAAGTCATAAGTGAAATCAAAATCATATTTCACTGCCTGTCTTGTGCTGTACTGTTTTATTTTTATGCTTTCTAATAAAATAGAGGGCACCCTTCTGAACCATATAGTCTATAACTACAGATATGCCAATCTAACCAAAGATAATTTAAGTAACTCTGCGCACACAATACCATTGGCCCCAGGTATAAAATATATTTATGGAAAAATTAAGGTAGTCATTGGCCAACCCCGTTAACTTTTTCTGTATGCATGCATGCGGTCTCTATAGGATGCTTAGAACAAAAACAGACACCACGTATAGAATGTGTATGGAATTTGAGCTTCTAAAATCTAAAGTGAAAAAACCTTTCTCTTTTTTTTTTTTTTTAACTACAGTACATTTCAGTACAGCATTTAGGAGAAATTAAGGTTTTGAAATATTAATAGTGAGACTGTAGCTATCAGGAAGACCATTTCCTAAAAAGGTTTTGATTAGCTGGTAAATGATGAACTGGCACCTTCTCTAAAAGGTGAGAGCAACTGTTGGCTTTATAAAGAGCTTGGCCGAAATCATTTTTCCCCATTTTGCATTCGCTCAACTCATTAAGCTGGTTTAAGAACTCTTAAAATGAGTTTATATAGCTTAGTTGTATTTTTAGGGGGTATGTGTATACTGCAGAGTGTTGTATGGTATAGAGACCACTATGCCAGCTTAAACCACCTTTTGGGGTAATATGGGCCATCCAGCTGATTTACCCTCCTCTTTGAGTTAAATTAGTTTACTCTTAGGATCAGGTAAACTAGGTGGCACCCAGCTCTTTATTACTGTGGCCGGAGTGTTTCTGATATTTAGCTCATCTAGAGCTTGCTCCAGGATCTCTTGTGTATGTTGTATTGGTTTTAGAATTTGTATTTACCTAAGCTTTTGATAAGCTTCCCATCATCTTAGTAACAAAGTTTATATAAATTTGTCAAAAGGGTGCAACACTTGTCCAGTAGCTGGACTTTCTTTTAGATTTCACTTAACCATTATTTGTCTGTTATTCCTCCTAATGTATAGGTATGTATAAAATTTCCATTAAAGCCTCTGTCTAGATCAAAAACACTTTCTCTGAGTGGGGTGTTGATCTTCTAGCTGATCATCTGCTTTTCTGCTGATCCCTCTTGCAAAAAGGTTTTACTTGTCTCATGCATCTTTTTTCAAAGATCTCTTGTGTTTTTCTGCCCCTTTAAAGCATTGCTTAAATTAGAGCAACAGGAAATCAGAAAACTTTGGGATTCGACACTGCTTTGTTCTTTTTATTTATATGGTTGTAGTAAACAATAATACTTATGAATATCTGTGTAGAAGGCAGTCCGTTTTATGTCTAATTCCCAAATACTGATCAACACTATATAGAGTAAAACATAGTTTTGATTCCCTTGAGATTTGTTGGATGTAGATTTTTGGGAAGGGAGTCAAAATATTGAATAGAACTTTTTCCTAATAGAAATGTTGGCCCCCACAACCGTTAAATGCTTCATCGTTCTCCTGTAACTGCAATTTGGTAATTTAGAGGCGGAGGGGAGTTCAGACTGCTGCTGGGCACTAGAATTTTATGCAAAGATTCTGAGAGACTACTGTGCACACAGCAATCTCGTATGGTATCTTTTTTAGAATGCTTTCCCCTCCTTGTGTCTACAAGGTTATTAACATTTATGAAGCTAAAATACTGTACTATTCAAAAGTTTTTCACTCAAGGATCCTTGTTTTCTCTCCCACTCCCCACATCCTCTGACATGGTACTAATCTTCTTTACACCATATTAACAGAGACTATATTTGCATATATATGCCTGTAAATATAGGTGAGATCACTAGTTTTAAAGTAGATTTTCAGTGGATTGCACTTAATTTCCCAGAGGAACACCCTATAAGTTTCTCAGAGCTGTTAATGGTTTATAGAAGAACAGTCTACTGAACCTACAAGAAAGAATCTGCTTAAGGTTCAACTGTTTTTTTCCTGTGCTCTTTGGTCTCAGAATGTTGCAATAAATTCTGGGTTCAGCTTCCTCTTTGCTGCTGCAAGAGTACAGCTGCCATGGATAAGATCAGACAAGTTAGTAGATACTTAACTGTTCCCTCCCTGGTCTGTCCTCTGCGTTCCATAGTAGAAGTATTTTGTTAAGAAGAGTATCAACTACAGAATTACAAAGAAAGTTATTTACTGTAATTGGATATGGGATAAATGACTCCAAATGCCAGATCACAAACTAGAGCTAAGACTGGTAATAGGTGAGCAGGTTAAACAAGAAATTGAGGTGGACAGGATATCTGGAAATTCAGGATGTTAGGCTTTAGTAATATTCTCAAAAAAGTTTTCATGATATAGTAGTCATAACAAAAAATATTCCTTTTTTTTTTTAAATATAATTCACTGATAAAATTTCCCCTTCTTTTATGTGCAAGTTTACCAAAGGATGATACTGACATCTTTTTGCTGATGATACAAAACTGGGAGGAGTGGCCGATACGCCAGAGGGCTGTGCTGCCATTCAGAGAGACTTGGACAGGCTGGAGAGGTGGGCAGAGAGGAACCTCATGAAATTCAACAAAGGGAAGTGCAGGGTCCTGCACCTGGGGAGGAATAACCCCATGCAGCAGTACAGGTTGGGGGTTGACCTGCTGGAAAGCAGCTCTGCTGAGAAGGACCTGGGAGTGCTGGTGGACACCAAGTTAAGCATGAGGCAGCAATGTGCCCTTGTGGCCAAGAAGGCCAATGGTATCCTGGGCTGCATCAGAAAGAGTGTTGCCAGCAGGTCGAGGGAAGTGATTCTCCCCCTCTACTCAGCCCTGGTGAGGCCACATCTGGAGTACTGCGTCCAGTTCTGGGCTCCCCAGTACAAGAGGGATGTGGCACTACTGGAGCAAGTGCAGCGAAGGGCCACAAAGATGATTAGGGGACTGGAGCATCTCTCTTATGAGGAAAGGCTGAGAGAGCTTGGCCTGTTTAGCTTGGAGAAGAGAAGGCTGAGAGGAGATCTTATCAATGTGTATAAGTATCTGAAGGGAGGGTGTCGAGAGGATGGGGCCAGACTCTTTTCAGTGGTGCCGAGCGACAGGACGCGAGGCAATGGGCACAAACTGAAACACAGACGCTTCCATCTTAACATGAGGAAAAACTTTTTCACTGTGAGGGTGACAGAGCACTGGAACAGGTTGCCCCGAGAGGTGGTGGAGTCTCCTTCTCTGGAGATATTCAAAATGCGCCTGGATGCAATCCTGTGCAATGTGCTCTAGGTGACCCTGGTGGAGCAGGGGGGTTGGACTAGATGATCTCCAGAGGTCCCTTCCAACCTCAGTGATTCTGTGATTCTGTGATTCTGTGATTCTGTGATTCTGTGATCTTAACCTGCTCTCTTACATACTGGGCTTATGTCTGATCCAAGTAGTTCAACAAGACTGGACTGGAAAGGCACAACTTTGCCTGTAGACAAATAATTTTTTTCATTGTTTTCCCAGAGTTTCTTCTCAGCATCGATTTTGGGCACCCAGTGAAGTGGAGGAGGAGGTCGAAAATAAAGAAGTAACTGAAATGTTAAAAACGAGATATATAACATTTGCAGGGAAGTTTGAACCAGTGAAACATAAATGTCGAGCACCAATGCCTAATGGAGGTCTGTGTGAAAGACAAGATCGGATTAAGGTGGGCACCAAATAATATTACTTCCAAGATATGTGCTATATGGAGAAGATCTCACTAAAAACATTTTTACAAATGTTTATTCCAATTCCAAATATAGCTAAAAGGAGTGAATGAAAATTGTATCTGGAGAAATTTGCTGCTGTTCTGTTGCTAATGGGAAGCATCCTTTCTCTAAGGAAATTGTAGATGTTTAAAGGTCTCTCATATTTGGCATTGATCATAGATATTTATATTATATTTATTACTGTGATGTTTGATTCCTTGACAATGAAGCAGAGACAATGAGTTGGCTGCTGAATAGTTTTCCTCATTTAAAGGCATATTTGATATTAACCATTTTTAGAAACATGGGTGTTTTGGTGGCAAAGAGACAGATTTTATTTACAGATTAGGTTTTATGAAAAACAAATCCTACGCAACTTCAAATTATGAGCACTTTTGAGCAGAAATGCTTTGCTTAAATACTTTGTTCTAATATTCCAGTTCTTCCTATATTATCTAAGATTGAAGGATTGGAATGTGCTAAAAATACTTTAAATGGAACTGTTACATGATAGGGAAACAGCTTAAATAACAAAGTGCAATGTAGCATTAGTTCCAGAGGTGACAGGATATGCTACCTGGCCTCTTGAAAATGGGAATTGCTATCATAAAGAGCTTATCTCTTTGACATTCTGAATATATTCAATGTGTGATGTTTAAGGGATCCTAACGCCTTCTAATGGGGACTGGGGATCAGGTGTAAGTTTTATCATTTCATTCCAGTGTCTGGCTATGAGTTATGCTGAATTACATGAAAAAGTTTTCATTCAGAAATTTTGAGAGTTTTTCCTTTCTTTCTGAAGTGCCCTTTCCATGGAAAGATAATTCCTCGGGATGAATCTGGGATTCCTCTTAACTCAGAGGACAGAGCCAGAGAAGAAAAGATGCAGTTTGAGAAGCAAGCAGCCCAGCCAGGTTTGTGTCTACATTACATCTTTTAAAAAAAAAAAAAAAAAAAAAAAGGTCAAAATAGTAGATTGAGGTGGGAGATAAGCCTTGAATATAAGCATAAGATACTAACATTGTTTTTTAATCTACTCCTTCACTGAAAGCAATTGCTTTATGGGCATAATTTAGTGTCACAGGCAAGAGTTTGGAAGAAAACTGTTCAGTACTAAAACACAACGGATACTGCTATCTTGCACCTAATTGTGTATAAAGATAGCCTTTCCCGAAGACTTTACAAGTGCAAGTACTTTTTGGTCAAGGTGGCAGTACATAAAATTTTATAAGCTGAGGCTGCTTTCCAGATATTACCAAAAGTGATTTTGTTTGGTTGTTTTTTTGTTCAAGTCCAAAATCACATCTCTCTTTTAGTCTTAAACTAATCGGCTGTTGAACAGACTACAGTTAACTGAAGCCCAGCACATGGGACAGTGCTAACACACTGCTTGCCCCACTGTGTGAAGGTGTGATGTGGCTCGTGCAGCAATAACTACGCTAGTTTTAAACAAACTAGTTTAGGTATCAGTATCAGGTTTCTTTCAGCAGGCTTTGAACTGCGCAGATCTCGTTGGCAGTCCAGTGAGCTAGCTCAGAAGTGCCTGTACAAGCTGTAATCACAGTTTTGGTGGGCAAGCAGGTAGTGCTGAGTTTGGGATCTTCTTGGGGACCATTTTTCTTTCTTGCTGTTAGGATTTACTTTTTTTTTATATGTTTATTTACCATTTCACAGTGTGACAAAACCAGAATGTTTCAAATGGGTTTTTTTTTTGTTTGTTGTTAGGGTTTTTTTTCCATGAAAACCAGCAAGGCAGGTTTAATAGGTGGGGAGAAATGGGGAGAGAACAGAAAGTTGTGGGGGAGAGAGAGGGAGAGAGATCAAAAAGGAAGTTACTTGATAGTCAACTCTTCACCTGGAGTTTTGGGAGGTTCAGGTCATTCTGGGGACTTGAACCTTCATCTCTTGCATCCCCAGGGAATGTGTTCAAGCTGTTCAGCCCTATGGGACAGATTTTTCTTTTTCATAGTTTCAACAAAAATAATCTGGATCTGCTGACCCTTTCTCTGCAGTTTTGTAGAAACTGAAATGATCAAGTGGAAAAGGTTGTTTTGATGAATTGTCTTTTTTTTGCAGAACCGCTTAGAATGTTTCCAACTAGCTGAAACTGATTTAATGGAGGAAAACAAGGGGGAAAAGGAGGCTTTTGTGACCATTGCTCATTGAGTTGTGATTACATGGGCTGAAGATTAGTACCTAAAAGAACTTGTAAAATTCGTGGCTATTGTGTTAGATATGGCTTGTAGTAACAGTTATGATTTACGTTGCTAGTATTTCTTTTTCCAAATGCCACTTTGGCCTGGATTCCATTAAAGTGCAAACACTGTAGATGTATCCTGAAAACCGCAGCTTTTATTAAGCCAAAATTGTTTTGGCCCTTATGAATGTGAAGAAAATGTTGCATGAGCATAACTGCTGCTGTGAGGGTCTGGAAAACACCTTTTTTAAGATAAAAATTTAATTTTAAAACAGCTGATCTTGAGAGCCCCATGCTAACTCCAACCTGTATAAAGGATTCTGTTTGTAATTGGGGAGATGCCTTCGTGGCTCTACACAGCTACTCAGAGGATTATACATACAGCCAAAGGCAGATCTAAATATGATTTGTACATTGGGGCACATAGCTTACCTAAAAGGAGAAAGAGAAACTGGGGTGGGAGGGGAGGAGCATCCTTCCTGGGAACTTCTCTGTGTACAACAGACAGCTCCGCAGGTAGCTCGGGGGGTTCCTGTCTAACTGCCATCCATGGAGGGGCAGGAATGTCTGTCTGCCCCTCTGGGCAGATTTCCATCACCTGGCCTGAACTTTTCCTATGTGTGCTCTGAGTTTTGGGTTTAAGGGTTTGCAAGGGCTGTGTTGTTTTTTCTTTTCTTAAAAGCTTCAGCAACTATGGTTGGCACTTCAGAGAAATGAATCAACCTTGAAATAACTTTCCTTGCTTCTTTTTTTCTTAAATCTTTTTTTTTTTTCCCAGTAAACTTCTGGGCTAGGAACAGAAAATTATGTGGTCAATTTAAATTTGTGCCACTTAAAAGTGCTCAGAGCTTGATAGAGGTCTGCTGCTAGCATTGCTGGCTCTTCTTTGTGTTTAAATGAATATTTGAACCCACAGAACTCCTACACACCTAAAATGCCCAGAGAATCCCCTCTCAAACTGAAACAGGCAGGCAGAACAGGAGTAGCAAAAAGGTCTGTGAAGTTCTGCGAAGAAAATGAGCTTGGGAGACAAGAAGATACCTGAAGTTTCAGTCTCAGCTCTGCTGGTTGCTGTTAATAACCTGTCTACACATTTCCCAGACCTTTTTACTGAGCAGGGACGAGTACCCTACATGAGAAGGGCAGGAACTGAAGGATACTGCGGATAGCAATGGGAGGAGTTAGCCATGCAGTCAGCAATCACTAGACCACATGCAAACCTTTGAGACTATGGGTTATGTTTTAGGATTTTTAATCCCTAACTTTGTCCTACAGCTCAGGAAGTGCTGGTAAAAGCTACTGGCACAATGCCCTTGTTTTCTTAATTTAATAACTAGCTCACAGAGAGAATTACTGTTGTCTTTGCCCTATTTATCCTCTGTGCCTAAGATCTTGAGACCCAATCGTGTCAATAACTTAGGCAGCGTGGTTCAACATGACGATTTTGAACAACCTGGGAAATTATTTCCAAAAACTATGAAAGTTGTGAAATCATGTACTTGCAAAGTAGAAACATCGCTGCTCTTACACCCTAGTAAACTTACTCCCTTTTATTTGTGCATTTATGTTGTTGTCTGGATCATATAAAATTTGCCCTGTAGGATCTTTCCCTCATCTCAGTACACAGTTGGACAACAAATGAGGCTGGCTATACGGAGGAAGAGAGCAGATTTTGTTTTTTGCAATTAAAGACGCAAATTAAGATCCTCAGAACTGGATTGTGTTTCTGTTTCATTGCTAGCCCCATTCTTTCCTTTTAATTCCTGTCGATTTTAACTTGCAGTTCATTTGCAGTGATTCTTGCTTATGTGATATATATATGGATGCATGTATACAAAGAGTAAGATAAACAATTGCAAGGTTAACAGTTGCATTTGTTCTTTATTTCCAGTAGTTCTCATAATGTGCCTAACACTTTCCAAACAGATGAATTACATCCTTTATCATGAGGAGCATGTATATTAAAAACAATTATGCCCATTTCCTGGGAAATGCTTGATAGCAACTGTTCCTATGCTTCTGAAAAAAGTCATCTAACCTTGCTGGTCCCTAGCAGTTGTGATTTATGTCACATAACAATAATATTAGGACCACTGTGTTACCATGAACATTGGCAGTGTGTTTCTGTTGTCACATTGCGGGAACTTGTTTTTCCAGTATCCACTCATTCGTATTTCCTGTTATGTTTTAGAAGGAGAACTCTTGGGACTTTTTTTTTGCTGTGCTTCTGTGCAGAATTGCTAGAAAATACCCTGAACTAGGGAAGCCCTCACCTTGGGCTTTAATTTGTTACACTGGTGTTTTGGCTAGTCTGGAAGTCCTGATAGGCATGACGTTTGGGCTCAGAGAAGGGAGCAGAAGCACCTGTGTTATTTGGTTGTTCAGTTTACGGTGCGGTACTCTCTCTATTTTGTTTTTAAACAGGGGGGTTGGCAACAAAACCGAAGGCCCTGTCCTGGCTGCTGCGCTCAGGTGGAATACTCTGGAGTGAAGGCTTGTCCTTCCCCAAGATTATTTGAACATTTTTAGGTGGAATGAAGCTCTGGCCTGCTAGATAAGGCAGTGAGAAAGCAAGGGAGCAGAGAATACGCAGGCAGGAAGACTTCCAAGAGGAGTAACGGACTTTTTTGCAGTAGTACAACGAAACCTCGTTAGTGATGGACAGAAGGTAGATTTTCAGAGCCCGAGGGGGACTGCGACCAGGAAGCTCCTGGAGGCTGATGGACTGCAAAGAAGGATTGAAGAGAAGGATCTAGTCAGCAAAGACATAGTGTGTAATCGGAGGGGGCAGATTTGTTTTCAAAGCTTTTATTAATCTGCCTTCTCCCAGCAGGTCTTAGTTTTCTCTGTTTTAAACTATTTGTTCTAGTTGAGTATTCTGTATTCTAATTAAAGCTTTACCCCAATTAGGCTTTATCATTTTGATACCTTTTAGTGTGCTTCCTTTAAGGAGGAGAGAGGCATTTTTCTCTCTTACAGTTCTAGTTGACTCAGTGTTTCATCAGTCTCCAAGTTAGGTGTATTATTAATGAGGCTCCTGAGCTTTCCCATGAAACCTCCTCAGAGCATAAACAACGGAGGCTGGTCAGTTATCCAAAAGAATAAAGGTGCATTTAAACATATAAATGATCTGACCGGCTTCCCATAATACGGATTTGGCCAGCTTTGAGCAGCTCTGCTAGGCCCATTACCAGCACCACGTGAAGGCAGCCGTTACTGAGCACCTTCCACTGCCTGCATATGTCAAGAGGTGCTGTGCTGGCAAGCAGTCTCCATCCTTGTCCAGATGGAGTGAAGTCTCTAAGCGGGCATCCATCCAGCGGCGTTGGAAAGGTCGCACTGGTCCCCCGAAGCCAGACCAGGAGTGTGGATGTTGCGCTAAAAAGGAGAGTTGCCAACTTAGTTATGACAAACTAAAACCAGCAGCTTAAACTAGTAGGTGTTTCTTGAGGGACTAGCTTCCAACTAGAAACGACTACTCTTGATATAAAAAGAAAATCACTTGCACTGAGAAGTATTGATTTTCTTTTTTTCTTTTTTTTTTCTTCTTTTATTCTGTGAAATTGCTGTTGCTCTAGGCTAGCCATAATACTTATTTTTATTACAGTGTCAGCGCGGTGTTGTTAGAGGCTTCTCACCTCTGGCCCACAGGATGCGTGTGTTAGTCCCAAACCAGTGCTGACGTTGCTGCGTTGGTTACTGAGTGCTGTTGTTGCGCTGCGATGTCTTGCAAAGGTCCGTCCTGTCTGTCGGGGGAGATGATGAAGAATCTGTGGCAGTTAATTTATTGGACAAAAACTTGAAGGTTTTCTAAAGCCATATGTATACCAGATATCAATCTATCTCCATTGCTTTTTGTTTCTGACACTTTTTTTTTTTCCCCCCAGGGCCTCCATATTTTTACATTTGTTTTAAAATGTTAATGGAAATATTAAAAAAGGTCGTTTTTCAGTTGTTGTTTGGGGTTTGTGTTGGGGGTGGGATTTGTTTGTTTGCTTTCAGCTTGCTTGTTTGTTTTTGCAAAGGACTTGAAGTACTGTTAGCAAGTCTGACCAGCGCTGCTGCGAGTGTGCAAGTGGAGACCCGTTCTGTACAATAAGCCCTTTGGTCTTATGATCCACGACATCATTTATTAAAGACCGCAGTTTGAAAAATGTCAAACGTTAAAACTTGGGGATCAGTTGCATGGTTAAATTGCACAAAAATACTTCCTAGGGTTTTTTTCCTCTTGGAGGGGGGTTATTTTCATCCTTATGTGGCAGAATGGGAAAACAATTATGTTAAAGTAATACAGTTCATGTGATAATGGCTGTGTTTTGGCAACACCATCACTGTTGTTACGAAGCTTTTTTTTTTTTTTTTTTTAAACTTAGTGTAAAATTTTAGATTCTATCTAGATGTCCACAAAATGGTGCTTTGGGCTCTTTGGTCCTGAAACAATGAATCATGAGGGATTACGCTGACCTGCTAATCTGCAGTGTTCATCCTTTTCCAATAGTTCACACACAGGAGCAAATTAAGTGCCTATTTTTTGTGTCAACCCTGAAGAGTATCTGGTTTTTCAGCCCTTAGTGACTTGTTAACAAACAGGTATCAGGACAGGCTGGTGAAGGCAGGCCGCTGGCCAGTCAGATGTGAAATAGCGTCTCTTTAGTAACTACAGTATTGATTCCCGCCTACCCTTGCAAACTGTGTAATTTTCTTTTCCCTGCTGCTAAACTCAGTAACAATGTATGAAGAGCTTTAGGGGCCCATCAGCGCTCAAAAAGGCTGCTCTTCCCTGGCATCCTATTGATTTTTCTCAAAGGCTTTTAAATTGCTCCTTCATTTTACTCAAATGCTCATTTCATCTCTACTGGATGCCGGCATTTTTTCGTTGTGTTTAAACAATTGCTCCATTCACTGGGTTCCTAAACTGTGACGCCTTCTTATTACTGGGAGATAAACTGTTTAGACAGTTTTCCTTAATCTTGGATTAATCGTTCCTGTATCTGAATTGTGCTGTTCTGTATTCCTTCACTTCAAAAAAATAAACTCTGTGAAGTCTTATGATCTATCAAGTATATGTGTTCTATTTTCTCCCTCTATATTTCTCCTGCTGAGTTCCTATACAGCTTCATTTTCCTCATCCTTTTGTTTGTGTTGGATTTTTATCCCGTCCTTGCTTTCATATATAATATTAGTAGGTTGGATTTAACCTTTCCTTGGAGAATTGCTCTAGTACTCCTAAACAACATCCTTTTAAATACTGTTAAGCGGGACTGACCTTCTTGAAATGTTGTTACCAATATTTGTCACACTCAATGACCAACTCGGTATATAAGTGAAATTGTATTGTCATTTAGCACTGTATATTTTTTTCATATCTACATAGGTGATAAATAAGCTTAGTAGCAGTTTGATTTTACAATTTCTGCAAATAAGAAAGGCTGAATGACATACATGAACCTATATGACAAATGATTGGCAATTACTGGTTATTAAAATCCATGTTTCTCGTATTTATGCTGAGTTAGAACTATGTTACTCTTTGAAGTGGCATTTGTTACTCTTCCCAACCCATACTCTCAAAATGTTTTTTAAAATGGTCTCATTTTCCTAAGTTTACACAGCTCAGTTTTTCTACTTAAAGTTATCTATACTCTAGCCACATTTTTACTTCTTACTATTAACTTTTATTCTGTCTGTTTTGATATGTAAGACTATACCAAAAATGAAAGACAACTGCTTTCTCAAAGAGTTTAGCCTAAATTGCTTATGCCTTTTCCTATTGTGGCATCTGTGATGAGAATCTAGTTACAGTGTTATTTGCATTCTGAAGCTTAAAGGCTTTGATAAAACTGTCAAACAAGTTTTCGACAAGATAAATTCTCTCGTGTGCTATTTTCAAGAGAAGAAACTTGATTTAGATAATTAAACTAATGAAGTGTGGGATACTTCAAAAGAAGTATCTTTTTTGGATGCAAAATTAAGCACATGGAAACAGGGTCATGTCGTCTTATTCAAGAATGCTCTTTTGATGTCAGATACCAGTTGCATATTTTGAAGCAAATATGATTCTTTGGTACAGAAATGTTGCAACATTCAGTAGTCTCCACTCTGCACTAAAGTTGACATATTCCGTATTTTTAAGTTTGCTTATTCAAAATTTATTTCTGCAGATAAGCTCCTCAGCTACATTGTTGGCATTTTGTTCAATTTATAAATAATGATCACTATGTTTGTCACCTCTCCTACATGGAATAGTCTCCTTGGAATTTTGCTACTGTGTTGCTGTAAAAGTTGATTAAAGTCTTCTTGCAGAACAGTTTTATCTATAGCAGTTGATAATAGGTACTAATCCCAGAGTGGCAGGGCTTTTTCATCAAGATCGGTGGTTTTGGCTTGCTGTCTTATCCTCCCCTTCCTTTGTGTATGTAACTTCTACAGCGCAGTGATTCTGCTCTCGCCTAGTGGTGACAAGAACCTGTACCTTAGGAGCTTGCAAATTGTACTTGGGTTTGGAGTTTCAAAGTGCGTGTTTTTTCTTTTAAACAGAGTGGCGAGATCCAGAATTCATGAGAGAAGTTGAAGCAGCTACAGGAGTGGATCTTGGGTCCTCTAAAAATAATGGAAAAGGAGGGAAAAAGAAAGGGAAGAAGAAAAAATATCCAAATCTGACAGACCTGAAGCAGCAGGCTAATACTTCTCGTTCCCGGCTTGAGAAGAAAGTCTTCAATAAGTAAGATGCTTGCCTTATCTAAAGCCTGCTAACTTGCTGTTTCCCTTTGAATGGTAGTTTCTGTTTCTACTTGAACATGCAAATATTAGCTCTCTTAGCCAAATGCAGAGCAGGAATGCCTTCCATCTGTCTGGAGGGTAAGGACTGGCAGATAGTGATGAACAGGGTTATTTCTTAGAGAATCATTTGCAGCTAACTTATAAAATTCCCATGTACAAGCTATTTTTTTTATTCTTTTTTTTTTTAATTCTTTTAATCCTCTAATTTCTGTAGTGGCTTTTCTGGATTATCATTTATTAATCAGATTGCTACTGTATGGGTGCAAATGGTACTGGATCTGAAAAGAAGATTAAGTGTTCAAAGTGACACAACTTACAGCAGCAGACACACACTTCACTAGTGTTGATGGAGTGAAAGTGAATAGTTTTTCCTTTTGAAAGGCATAGATGGACTGTCCTGAGCAGAACTGTCATTAATAAAAGGATCTGTCAAAAACACTTGGCTTTTGGCATGTAGCAGTGTCTCGGCAGTTGCTCTCAAGACTCTAGTGTGTTTTCAGAGACCTTCCAAAACTTTTGACTGCTGCCTGGGCTTCTTCACTCCCGTGTATTTTTTCTTGCCCTTGGGTAAGCTAAGTTTGTAGCTGAGCCTGATAGAGTGCCTCCCATTCCAGTATGTACACACAGTGATTCCTTTCTATATTATTCAGGGACATTCTGCCATTGCATTTTTTCCTCCTTTACTGAGAATGAATTGAACTGGATAAAAAATATCCCTATATTTGGACCTTTACATTATGGTCTTGTTCACTTCACTGTCCTTTGTTAATATGAAGAAGTGGAAGCTGCTGCAGGCCTCTTCTCTTCTCAATGTACGAGTTAGGAGCTGAGCGTTCCCTACGCAATGACATGTGGACACAGTGTTGTTTCCAGGATGGTGCTGTTTCTATACTTCTCCCTTTCCTCCTGGCACATGTGCAAACAGTAGCTCCTGGCCTACTGCTAGCTATGGAAGAAACTGTTTGGACTGCAAAAAAAACAAAGATCAAAAATGTTTAAGATTCTAAAATATCATAACTTATGCTTATTGAAGTAAATTTAGGTACTAATGCACACAAGATAATTTATGCACTGTTACCTTTACTTTTTAAAAATGTAACCTATAGCTACTTGTCTGTAAGGAAGCTTGCTCTTCTATGATGACAGCTCAATGAGTAGATTGAATATTCTCACAATTTGACACCCCCTCCCCAACTCTCTAGCTCAAGGTAAATTGAGTTCTAAAACTCTAGATAGTTTGTTAGTAAAGTGGTTCCACTGAAGCAAGAATATTACAGAAACTTAGTTAAGCAGTGCAGGATTGTTACTGCAGGCATGGCACCGTTCAAAGTGATTTGCAGTCTGGCTGCATCTCTCAAGCTGGGCTTGTGAATATGGTGCTAAAGTTGGCAAATCTGGGCATAGAGTCTGAGGTTGCCACTGTCGACTGTCCCCTGAGGTTAACACTCTGGCTGATAGAGCAGTAAAGGAGGTGAACCTGCAGGGCTAAAATGCTTCAGGCCACTGTTATTCAGGGACCATTAGTTATGCAGATAACTTGATTTATAACTGCAGTAAAGACAGGCTAGTAGAAACCTGTTTACAGTTCTGTTTACTTAATTTTAGGATGCTACAGGTTAAATGAAATCTTTTTCTTTCTGAAACAGATTTTGCTTCTAGAGAACACTCCCATGACATCCTGACACTGCCACTGGCATTTGGACATTGCAAAGATGTGTCCATGACTTAAGCAGAAATATATGAGATAACCATAAGTGAACAAGCAAGCTAGTTCAGATACAAGTGGGAGCCTACAAACTCACTAAGCTGAATGGGTTTTACAATATATAGTAGCTCCATATGTCTACTCTGTTATGCTCTTTCTGATATCCAGTCTATGTTAGATACGGCTGCAGCATAAATTTGCCCGAACATGCTCTGGCTCGTTTCAAATGGGAAGCAGCTGCAAATATTTAAAGTTTCACGTGTTAAAAATAAAATGGTCAAAACAAGACAAAAACAGTGCAAAGTTATCAAATCAAAAAGTAAAGTTATTATTATAAAATCATTAATGCTGCGTTATGCCCTAAACATACGGAATGACTTGAACAGCATCCAAGGCACAGTATTTGTTTAAACTCTCTTTTCCCTTCTCTAATGTAATGGTTATAAGAACAAAACCAAATGCATGTTCCTTTTGGTTACAAAACAGCACATTTTCTGTGAAATTCTCATGTTACCTGATCATAGAGGTCTGTAAGACACACAGTCCCAATAGTCAGAATTTCATATCAGCTTTTACAAAATAAATTTAAAAACCTGTTTTTGGTTTAATATGCTTTGTACTAATGATTTTGAGTGTGTGTTAGTGCCAGGCGTGGGGAATCAAACCTGTCATGTTTTAATAGGTTCCATGCTTTGCAGCACTAAACAAGATGATAACCTTGGCTCCTTTTAACAACCCCAAATTACTTGAAATGTATAGGTGATAAACCCAGGCTCTAGTCTGCCAATAAAGTTAAGTGAAATTGCACACAAATCATCAAAGTGGGATCTCATTTCATTTACAGTATTGCACAATCCAATGGTGCTAATGTAAAACCTACATGACATGAAAGTGTCAAGGCCACTCTGCAGTGCTAAAGGCTCACTTTTCTCCTACCAATTAGGCAATATTTGAAGTGCAAAACCATGACCACATTTTCCTTATTCCTCATAACTTTATTGGCAGAATTTTGTTAAAAGAATACCGCTTCCAAGGTGTTTTTTCAGAGTATTGGATTTGGTTACAGTTGCTGCTGAGAAAATCTTGAATCCTACCATTTAGAAGCTTTATTAAGAAGCATCGTCTATTTTCAGATGTTTCAAAATGGCTCTTAAAATGAAACAGTTACAGAAAGCAGTTAGCTATACAGAGGTCGGTAAGCATCTCATAGATATGGCCACAGGAGCTTAGCTAGAATAGTGTGTAGGGCCTGATCCTGAAAAAATGCTAGTGCACACTACCCGGTAGATGTCCTATTGTCATTTTACAGCCCAACCTGCAGCAGCCTCACAGCCGATAGAGAAAGGCAGGCTGTGACAATGTGGAGTCTAACAGATTTGCAGTAGACTTGAAACCATTCACTTTGTCTTGGGATAGAACGTGTGGACTGGGCTTCTGATGTAGAAATGAAAGCAGACACATCAGTCAGCACTGTTTTCTTAAACTGGATGTAGTCCCTCAAACCATGCCCTTAGGTGGTTTACCTCCCAGTTAGGCAGAGTATCCAGGCCTTTACAGAGGAGTATTAGGAGATAACTTAATTCTTCATAAACAGAGGTAGGGGTGGCATCTTAATACGCTGTGAGTCCCTTCTGCCTTCTTACTCAAAGGATGTTTAGACCCACCCTCCCTACAGCTTTTGTAAGAACCTCCTGCTTCTGCTCCTGTTCTTGCTATTTAGGCATCAGGTTCTTCCATTTCCCCCACCCTCAAATCTCAACTGCAAGGATCTCCACTCAAAGCTTTGTGGAGAGAAGAAAAATGTGCATCTCTTCACCCAGTTCAAAAGCACAGCAGCCGGTTCCCAAAGAAGGGAAATCTCTGGGCACCTTCTACCAGGAAGAAACCATGGCAGCAGAAAAAGAGCAGCAGAAAAAGAGCAGCAACTTGGGGGCACACTCAGTTCAGATTTAGGGGCACCAGAAAGCTTAAGAGCCCCAAAATTCATTCCTTGATTTCCTTTTTTGGTCTGGGGAACTGTCCAGAGCCTTCAAGCACAGCAGGCACTGCGTAGGGCATGAAGGCCTGCCCATCACCAGGTAGTAGAGGTCCCATTCCACTTCATGTAAGCATAAGATATTGGACACGTTGTCCTGAGTATGCTAAATTCTGAGCACTTAACTATTCTGCAACATTAACTTACCTCTCTGCATACAGATACATGATAATTTCTGCTGTCTTCCTAAACTAGTGTTTGCTACTTGCATATTAGATAGTCGCTGCTCAGGGAATAGGGATGTTGGTGGTGTGAGTGAGAGAGGATCTTATTCTGCTCATTACTGATGAAGCATTTTGTAGGAACCTTTGAAAAGAAAGTCATTAAGTGACTTACATGTACATTAATTGAACAGCAAGCCCTTCCCTTACAAAAAACATTCTACGTTCTACACGTTGGATTTCACAAGGCTGTCTGAGGCTGGGTTTTAGATCCTATTAAGTGCATCTAGTTATTTTTTTCTTCCTAGAGCAGTTAAATGCTTTTGAAAATCAAACTTCAGATGTGTGACTATCAGAAATAATGCTAGAAGGGTGGAATGCACAGCCATTAAACTGAAAGACTTTAATTTGTTTACTCCTGTTAATAAAATCATTGCTGAATTAAACTATTTGTATTGCTGCAGCTAATTGGGTTAACAAGACAAATTTGTTCAGCCTCATCAGTGTGGTGTTCAGAAGCCTGATAGTGATTAATCATAGTTCTTTTTTCCCCATAACATTCATAAACATTCTCTGTGTAGCATCAACATAACTTTTTTTGTATTCGTTTTTTGTTTTTTCTTTCAGAGGTGCCATGAAACGAGTGGTGAAAGCAATGAATCGAGTGGACCAGAGAAAGCATGAGAAGTTTGCCAACCAGTTTAACTATGCACTGAATTAAATTGTAATAAAATGACGGGCAAAGAAGAGGATTAACAAGAGTGCAGCTGTACAAAGCCTTTATCACAGACCTTCATATTTAAACTAAAATAATTGTGCTAAGCATTTTTACTGGGGTTATTTTTGTTATCAATTTCTAACTTATTTGATCATGGACATGAATTTTAGCAAAGATGTGGTATATAACTGAATGCATTTAACAAGCTGGTAACTACTTGAAATTTATATAAACTAGAACAAGTTTTATGGCTTGTACATACTCTGATTAAAATATTCGCAGATTCTTTTTTTGCCTTCCTAATGGACTCATGTAATTTTTATACTTTGTTTGTCAACAAGTGTGCTTGTAATTTGCCTCGTCTTCCCTGCCTTCAGAAAGATGCCTTAAAAACAATTAGATTTATACATAAGGTAGCAGTGCAGAGTATTTGCTCAGCTTACTATTCTAGAAAATGTACCATATCAAGCAGCATACCAGTTCCTGCAGTACCCCTAAAGACCTCTTGTGTGCATATTAAAAAAGCTCCAAATCGACTGGATGTCTTCTGACAGTGAATGGAATCAACCTTGATTGCGGCAAGTCCAGGGACTAATTCGGAGTCAGAAGCTATGGCACCAGTGGAGAAGCTGAAATGATTGAGTTAGTCCTGGTCTGCTTCTTGTTTTACCAGGATAGTCTTCCAATATCTTTATAACCAGCTACATCTGGAAAGCATGATCTGAAAGGTTGTAGAGAATGTGCTGCAGTTTCAGTCATACAGAAAAGCCCTAGCGCAAAGTGAAAGTATGAGGGGTTTAGAAATTATTCATGCATCCTACTGTACAAGTGAGCTGCCTGGCTTGAATCAGTTAAAAGTACCTCACTCTCAGGACTGAGTGCAGCTAAGGACCCAAACACAAACATGAGCATCTGGACTCTCCTCTGCCTCTGGAGACTTAACATACATTGAGATTAAGCAGCTGGATCCAATATGTTGTTATTGGCTGAGGACTTAGCCAGATCTCTCACATGCTTTGCTTGCCATAGCCATGCCTTAAGTGGAGTGAACCAAACACTGACACAAGTTTGCTGTTGCTAGGTTTCATACAGCTTTGTGCGTGAAAGAAATATGGAATATCCAGGCGGATGGCCTGTTTGAAATTAAATTTCAAATTGAACTGCAGATGTTTCCAATAAAATACAGAACACAAATTGGAATGGATTCTGTACAGCACTGGCTTAGTCGCTCACCTTGTCATGCAGCAAGAAACTGTTTAGGAATTAAAAACTTTAAACTCTTCAGTGTAGCTTCTGACCACCTCAGACAAAAGCTAATTTACAGCTTTGCCAAATACCTTTTGACTTATGCAAGTGCTGCTTAGAAAGCAATTAATACTGAATCTTGATAATTTATCTTGCAGAGCTCTGCCATTTGGAAGACTCTTTCTCTCTCATACAGGTATTTAAAAGATGTAGTTCTAAACCCACCACAAATGAAATAAATAGCTAATCGAAAGCAAGAACTTCAAATATCTCTGCTGCACTGGAAAGGCAAAGCCACTTCCATCAGTCTAGCTAATTTGTCAGTGAAGACTTGAAGTGGAAATGTAGACAAGAACAAACCATGTTCGTCGCCAGGTCAGTGGTATGAGCTGCTAAACTGATTTTGTTTCTTAGCAGAGATACAGGCAAAAATTACACATTTGAATGTAATGTAGGCCATTGGATGTTGGTATCATAGAACAGTCTAAATTAAACTGTTTGATTTTTGGCGTTTAACATTCATATGTGTCACGATGGTCATTGTGCCACTATTCCAGAGATTTTTGAGCCTGCAAAGACTGACAGTGTTCATTTATAAAACATGTTTTCTTTCCTCCCTGTAAAAAGAGGGCGGATTTTATATGGTGCAGTGGCACTTAACCCGTCTTTGCTGTGGACATGAGGAATCAGCACTAAAAAACTGCCAGCAAGCTGTAGGTGTGCTCCACCGCACCCTATAGAGTTCTCATTTTGTGCTTTAGTAAAATAAAATAAAATAAAAAATCCCCAAAACCGAGATTGGAAAGGGAAATGATAGAAAGTTGTGAGGAAAGAACGCACTTAGTGAGTTATGCTACTCTGTGATGCTACTCAGGGTCGTATCAGCTCTAGATTTATGAAGTGAAACTTACCTTAGACCTGAGTGTTCAATCCACCAATTAAATGAATATGCAGATTACACTATAGGATCAGATCATTCATTTTTACAAAGGGGTGTTTTTCTAGATTGCTTTTTTCATGTGGAATTACAATTTACAGAATGAAGGTTTCCCGGCAAGTAGCTTGGAGCTAGCTAACTCAGACACCGGCCTAGGGATTTTGGGCCAGGTTAGTAATGACAGAGATTGTTCTTTTTTGAGATACTTTTCTTGACTTTGATGTTGATGTTAGAGCTTTCCTTGTCAGTCAGGGAATATAATCATTTGGATAGGAAATTTTTTCTTCCTCTTGCCCTTGAAGCAAGAAAGACTATGACTCAGAAAAATACGCGTAAACACATACCCTCTGTAATACTGCCTTTATGCTACCCTGATCTCTTACTCTTACATCTTCCCCTCATCCACAGTGTTTGAGAAACAGGTGTTTCCCCTTCCATGTTAATTGTTGCCTCATTTAATCAAAGGATTCCCCTATGTAAGGAGAACTTAGCATATACACCTGATAGATTTCAAAATACTTCACCTCTGTAACCATTCTCAGGGATTTTACCTGCTAGAGATTCATGCTGGGTTGTACCAGTGGTTCCTATTTCAATTAGATCTGGTCAGACATAATTCAGAGTGGATTTTAGGAGCCTGCTCCTTTTCCTGTGTTGGTCTGTAGCTCTGCTGGAGGTAAATTTTTAAAAAGGCATCTGTCACTAAAGATACAGCACACTTTCATTAAATAGACATCCTTTCAGTTGCAAGATGAATGAATCCACTTTTTAGATGCATCACTTTACTTACAACAACTTACTGATTTGACGTCTCATGATTCCAAGCTCACTGGCCATTCAAACAGCTTAGCTGTTAAACTGTCTATGTGACTTTTCTACTAGAAATTCCCTATTCCTGTCCTCTTATTGTCCAAAAAATATCATTGATGTAACCTCTGCTGTGTATTTGTGTCTTTATAACTCACTCAAATGCCTTTGCAATTGCGTTATAACCTATTTCTACTCACTTATTGGGGATACTCCATATGATTTCCAGGTACTTAAACACCTTGGAAGATTTGGCCTTTAGTCTATGTTATTAAGGTGAATAGCTGTACTAAAGGTTGAATTTCTTGTGTTCTTAAAAGGACATATTAGCTCTGAGCTGGAGTCAGCTGTGCTGGTTCATCTAAGACATCCTTGCAACTCGTGCTGCTTCAGTGGTACATTTCAGTTCAGAAGAACTGAAAGCAAAAACTTCTCCATGGTTATTCTTACCTGGGCACGTGGTTGCATCTGGGAAGAAAAACCTGGAAGGAAGAGACTATAGTGTGTATGAATTTAGTGCAGCTTAAGGTTGGAAAGAAGGGTTTGGCTCAGAGTAGCATGATATATTGATGCTAGAAAGCTGAAAATGTTCATTGGTAATTTTTCATGTTTTTGAAAGAAAAGGAAAGTCTATAGTTGTCAGTTCCCCTTCCTGGCAGGTTTGTGTCCTGAGTGCTTCCTAGGGCTCTGTTACACATATTCTGTGACCTAATACATATGTTGCAAACCTTTTAGTTAGGGTATGGTACTACATTGTGCTAGATTAAGTATCTGAAGAAAACAGATTGGATTTTTTTTCTTTGATGCTGTGCTTCTGGAAAGGTGGTTATATGACTGTTTTCTAGAACTTCTGTTTTAGACCTCTGGGAACTCAAGGCCAAAGTGACACTGATTACCTTCAGATGTTATCTTAAGGGTGGCACTATGAAGAAGGATGCTGAGACACCTTCCCCTCGGTGTGGGAGGAGAGCAGCAGCACTTTGTTTTGTTTAGAAGAAGTCAAAAATATGTGGAAACTAATACAGAGAACATAGTGACATAAGATTAACGTGGAATTTATGAGCAGGGCTTCTGAATGAAAACAATCTTTCAGCACATCTCCTTTTAAAGTTACTGATGCAAGATGATGGGCCCATACTCATCTTTTGCATAATATCTTGCTATTTCATTATCTCTAAACCTAGTTAAACCATTAGGTTTGGCTTTAGCAATGCAGTTCTGGCTGAAGATTTTTATTAGAAAATTGTAACCCTTAAAATCTCCTAAAAATGATCTTTAGGAGATTTCTTTCTGGTTGTTTTGGAAACAAGACAAAGACCCAGGATTTGTAAATGGTTCTGCATGGACATAACATTATGCCATGCAAAACATTTTTCAGGTTTGAGGTATCAGTGAGTTCAAAGCGGACACTATAGAAGAATTTTTTTTTTTTTTTGAAAACAAAGAAGAAATCTGTTCCACTGAAAGGGAATTTTGAATTGGCTGATAAGGATGTTGCTAATTGTAATGAGCTACTAGCCAGAAGCAGGAACAGTTGAATGTCAGGAACCCAGACAGCAAAAACTAATCCAGGATGTATCAAAATAGTTTAGCAGAGATAGCCATCTGGTGGTCTCTAATACTCATGCAAATACCTGACTGTTCAGGCAACTCTCTTTGTAGCTTATCCAGTGCTATTAAACACATTAATGGTCGTAATCACGGAAGTGATATAAATGTTTGTGCAAATTATGCATCAGAAAAAGTAAGGACATCTGAACGTTACAGGAGTGCTTAGAGAATCAGTAATTTAAAACGACTCTTTTTAAAATGATACTACCATGTAGGAAAACTTTACCCCTTTACAGGATAGTCTGACTCTAGATCATAACAAGCAGGCATAGAAGGGGACCGCATGCAAACTTTGCACTGGTTCCCAAGAAGGGATGCCTAAGTCCAACATTGCAGTCCAGTAGCTGCTTACATTTCTTGGGCCCCTAAGAATTCTGTAAATGCCTTGGGCTGCACTGGCCTTTCCACCTAGACTATACTTTTAATGAAACACAGGAAAAAAAAATGTTTGAGCACTCAAGAAGGCTTGACCCGACAAGTATTTTCACAGGGTGCCTTACACCCATCAAAGATCCTAACAAACATCACGGTTTTTAAAGAGGCAGTGGCAATAACGGTGTTCCTCTTCATGTGCGTAATAGCTGTCAGGCTGGAACACATGTTCAGGGAAGGTGGAGTTCAACTTCCTTTCTCAGCTCATTATAGATAGGACACTCAAATGTCCCGTCTCAGGAGGCAGTCCAAGCCACAGGCAACTAAATGCAAGGGAGCTGGAAGGAGACAATTTTCCACCACCCATTCTGCTGTGGGAACTGTAGCCACAGTGGAGCTAGAAATGCTTCATGTAGGAGACCAGGGGAGAGGCAGAAAAGAGCCTTAGCAGTTACAATCCCCTCGATGGGGCAAGGGAGGGCTGGATCTTCATCCTCATACCCTAGACACCTACCATTGAAAGCACTGCTGATGCTCATGTCTTGAGGCAAGAGCTTGGAGCTCCCTCATAGCAGCCATTGTCACCAGCTATAAGATCAGTCCGGAGGTCTTCAGCTGGATACTAGTTCCTAAGAGAAGGGCGTTATTCTGGCATTTACTAAATAGCCATACAGAGGAATTGTTCTCTTAGGACAGATTGGGACAGCTACATTTAAATAAAAACAAAGTATTTAACACCATTCTGCTCTTGGGTGAATATAATGTTTGCATTTATGTCTGGAAACATGGAAGAGAGTTCTGCACCAAGTGGTGCCGAAGGGGAACTCTAACCAGTGCAGGGAGTGCACAGTAAATTCAAGTCCTTCCAATGCAAGGTGGGAAAGAAAAAATGGGATAGAAACTCCACGTGTTAGAGGGAGGTGAGCCAGGAACAGAAGGTGACAAGGCAGGCAGGGGCAGTGACCTTCCTGATGAGGGATACGGTCCCACAGTACCCAGACAAGAAGAGCAGAACGGGTTCGGTGATGTTAACCAGAACCAGGCAACAGTTCAGGGATCACTTGAAAGACCATAGAGACAAGGCAGGTCTGAAGTCAAGTCAGCAAGGCAAGGTCAGGGTCAGTAAGGTACAAGACCAGGCACAGCATATCTACACCACAGCTCAGGCAAGGCCTCCACTTAAATATAGTTCCCATGCTAATGGCTGGAGGATGGAAAGGGGGGACCCCAGATTAGACCTCCCACACCTCTTTCTCACATTTTAACTGTATTCATGGCAGTCTGATACAAGATTATACAGCTGTGCCATATCTGTGAAGACCTTGAACACCTGGCAGGGGTGTGGGAAGAGGGTTACAGAGAAAGATAGTTAAAGGCTAGTCAGAGCAATTAGAGCCTGCTGGTGCACTCAGAGCCCTAGGAGCATCTCTCTTAAACGGATGCGGTGATGGTCCTTTGTATTACAAAATCCTCTGAAGAAGCTGAAGGATTTATGAAAGAAAATAGGAAGTGCTGATAGAGACTAAGGCCTCAGAGCAGGAACCTCAATGAGGAACTCCAGCCTGGACCCTCCCCATCCAGCAGCAGCTGGAAGCGATGCTAGAGATCCCAAAACTTAGCGCATCACCTGGAAAATACATGCGGATGAGAGCAGGATCTGCCTAGCAGCTAGACTTCCAAGAAGCTCCACAACAAACTGGAAGCAATCTGTGGAAGGAGGGTGCGGCCTCTAAAGGCAGAAGGGTTGGAAGCTGTTAATCAACCACTCGTTTCTGGGTTGGTGCTTTTCTTCCTCTCCTCAGGACTACATCTGCTTTATCCCTCTTTAAATCCAAGCTCTGCAAGTGGGGAACTCACTCTGCGGTGCTCAGGAAGCACAGTTTACTCATCCAGGCTTTTAGGGTGTCTTGGAGCTGGAGGTATTTATGGTTTAGTAAAAATTCCTGAAGACTGAACCTGGCCTTTGTTCACAAACAAAGTGTTTGTAACAGTGTTTGGCAGGCAGTTCATACAGGCCCTGGGTAAAAGACAGAAATCATGTGGTCTCCCCTCTGTTAGCTACCAAAAGGAGGGAGAAGCAAAGGGAGAAGCAGATTTGAATCCTCTGAGTCTGAGGAGATGTTTGGACACCAGTCATACTCTTCTCGGGCAAGATCTGAATACACGTTTGCTTGCTCACAGGCCACTTACATATGTATCTTGTCCTCAAGTACAGTTTGGGGGCTCCACTGAAGAAAGGAAGGCAGTTCTCAAGGAGTTTCCTTTTGACTGTGGTGCAGGGAGAGAGATGAAATCAGGCCTTTGTTGAGTATTTTGTATTAGTTAGGTTTGGGTTTTTCTCTGCTCAGCCGTCACATCATGCTACTGCAACACCTGACCCTCAGCAAGCCGGGTGCAGAGTCCGGCTGCTGCAGCATGGATTCTTCTCTGGGGTCAAGGACCTAAAACATCAGTATTAATATGTGAAAGCCATTTTTTGAATCTCATCCTTGCTTCTTTCCTAGAGCAGTGGCTGAAATGGAGGAGGCTTCAGATCCATCCCCTTTGGTACGTGCCAATACAGAGCCTAAATCTCATAGCAGCTCAGGAGAGTGCGCGCATGCAGTGTGCTGCGGTCTGGGTGCAGACTGGTGTACTGGGAGGAGGGCACATGGTGGGAAGTGGCAGTGAGTGGCTGCAGCAGAGCTAGTCTTTACTCCAGTGCAATCTGTTTCCCCAGCCTTACGTGTCTGTAGCATAAATATTGTCATTTGGCTTTGGGGGTAGCCTTCCCTTGCTTTTCTGCCTGTTAGCGCCCTGAGCAAAACCCCACCACTCCTGTGTGAAATGCTTGTGCATTTTTGCATTAGCATCAGGAATCCCCTCTGTCAAGGGGTTAAGGAAAAAGCTTATTAAAATTGTTTAAATGTGGTACTAATTAGTTTAGATGTAATGAGCAGCATTAGGCGTCTGGTTACTTTGAAAGGGGTTGTTGAATAACCATTTCTGCCGACATTCCAATTTGCATAATGACAAGGTGTTGGCATTGCATCCACCATTAATTTGCTATATTTATAATGCCATTATGGAGCACGCTTATCCTCGTGCACTATAAAAGGTATATGGAAATATAAAATATGATTCTGCTTGTTTGGAAATTGCTTTTGGATATCTTGGATTTTTTGTAATAGTATTTTTGTCAGCTGAAGGAGGAGAGTCCGCCACAGGCAGTTACTAGGGCTGAAATTAGATATTGCTTCAAAGCGTACAAGAACCTTTATTTTACAGAATGCTGAAGCAGAGGTGGCAAATGAAAGTCTGATGAGGTGTGCTGCAGAGCATGCTCAAAGCAAAAGCAGTTTGTCACTCTCATGCTTCACCCCAAGGAGTAGTGCTGGTGCTTCAAGTCCCAAGGAATATTTTTACTTGTAAATCTCAAAATATTTAACAGATCGTAGAGAGCGTAGCTCAATACTACAGTCTCTCCGGCAACACAGCCTGCTAAGAAAGCCCAACCAGGAGCCCATCCAAGTGCTTTTCCTGCACTGCTCTCCCCCCATGCGGTCTCAAGGGACCAGATCAGAGCAAATGAGGCTTGTCACCCTACTGATGTCAAGGGTGGAGAGATGGGAAAGAGTCCATTTATGCTCAGCTGTACAGGGCAGGTTCTCCTAATGAATGTCTGTGGTTGTAAAAAACAGGAAATGGGCAATAATTGAGATATTTGTACTAAGATTAGTAGATTTCTTTCCTTTGAGAAAGCAGTAGTTTACAAAAGGGGGTGAATCTTTATTTTATCAATCATCACCACACATAAATATTTCTGTTTCTTGCATTTTTTTGCTGTAGTGTCATCTCTCATTTATTGTTATTGTAAAATGTTACTGGTTTGTGACATTACAGTGAAGAAAATATAAAAGATTCTGATATGTTTTAAAATAAATTCTAGCACTTTGGGCAGAATGACAGCTTTAACTAGTTGAAGATCTGTCATAAAATGAGATTAAATTAATAAATCACATATCAGATCCAGCTGTTATTTGTCACATTGCCTGAACCTGCATGCCCAGACTTTTGGGTCCTGATCATGAGTTGGCCTCTGTGTCCTTGGTGTTTCCCTAGTGACAGCGGGTGCCAGATCCAGCTTCCGCAGCACTTCTCCTGAACGGGCACTGCAGCACAGCTTCAGTGCCAACCTTTTTCCTGATAGCTGATTTAGCAGCTCTAGATTTCTGGTGCTGTGATAACATCTCGAGTTGCTTTGAAGCCTATTCTGTATGATGAATCCACATCTCTGCCAGGCAGGATCGGAAAAGTAGAAAAAGCTCTTGCTGTCAGTGTTATTTGTATTGTAGCAACAGTCATTCTGTCCACCTTAGACATTTATGTAATGTGAGCATGGGGAATAGAGCACTATGGTCAGAAGGCAAAAAAAAGTTTACAGTGCACAATCAGACAGAGAAAAACACAGCTTATGTAAACCGAGTTTGTGAGACAAACGGATTAGGACCCCACTGGTTTACCTGGCTGTCCCCTTCACCTTCGGTGCCCACTCTGATCTGTGCCTTGGTTTAAATCTCAGAGCCTGCCAAATCTTCCAACATCGTAAAAAAATCTTCTTTTATTTGTCCTTAAGGAAGGCTCTACAACAACCACGTCTGCTTGCCTACTCTTTGAGATGGGACCTCAATATCAGAACTGTCCAGACACTATAAAATTCCTTTGAGTTTTTAAGTTAAATATAGCTATGTTTGAGCAGAACTATTTTGTACCCGTAGCACATGAATGAATGGGTAAGTATATTGGCCAACACAGCAGACCTTAAGCAGACATCACAGTGCATTTTCAGGAAATGGATTTAAGTTCATACAGAGAAAACTTTATTTTTAACATTTTGCTTCTGTAGTATGAGAAGAGAAACATGTAATGTGACTGTGAGTTCAAAGTCTGAAACAGAAGGTCTGCAATATGTGTGAAAAAAAATAAGACACTACTCACTAAAAATGCATGAAGGTCCTGCTCAAGCTAGGAATAACACTAAGAAATGTTTTGGGGACAAAAATAGAGAATACTAGTTTCTAATCATTTTGTATAACTTTATTGACTGTTGTGTGTAAGCAATGAGTTAATATACCTCAAAATATTTTGTTATGTCCCAATCTTTTAGAATGTATTTACATGCTTTTTCTGTTCTTTTGATTGGAAGACATTTTGTTGTCATTCATTCAGTGAATGTAAACAACTGAAAGTTGTTTCAAGTTCAATATAAGTTGAAATATTCACAGCAAGGTAAAATAGATGTGGTTTCCTTCTCTTTTTACCTAATTCAGTCATAAACTTAGTGAACAATGGCAAGAAGCAATTAGTGTCCAAATCATTTCTCACTAATATGGGCTTGCACCCTTGTATTTAACATTGACTTTATGGGAATTAGATCAAAAATATGCTGATGTGACACCAGGATCAATGCCCCAGATCTTCTCTGGCACTTGAAAATATTGAATCAGACTCTGAATGTGCTACTATTAGTGTATTTGAGATAAGAATTTGTCCTCTGGCAAATGCTTTGCTAAAGGTCCTTTTGAATGTGTTTAGCGTTCTGAATCTCCTGTTTTATGAATGAAAGATAAATTAATTCTTAAAATTAACTCGCAGAATGAACCCAGAGCAACCACTTCCTGCTGGCATCACTGAGAAATAATCAGCTTTCTTTCAATCAGTTGATTTCACTCTTAGTGTACAAGGCTCTCTATTTCTAATTGATAATTCACCGAAAACAAGCTGAATCCCTCCAAAAAGCTCCATGCAGGATAAAGCATGGACCATTGTACTAGTGCAGTAGGTACATCATGGTATGGGAATCAGCTTTCGGGCCTTGCTGGGAGTCAGTATGTTAATAGCTTTTTGGGCCAGAAGAGGCTAGCATGACTATCTAGTGTGATCTCCTTAGTATGATACCCTAGATGATGGCTGCATCATTCTGTTTCTCGCCTTTAGAGAGTCAGAGTTATTACCAGGCGATGGAGCTAGGGCATTCAGACAAGTGAGAGATTTTAGTTTTAGCATGCTGGTCGCTGAGCATTCAGACCAGAGATGTTCCTCAAAGGCTGCCCTGTGCGGATGTCATCAAACTTCTCTCTGGTAAGTCTGTAACTATCACAGTTTGATCCAATTCATGAACCAGCAGCAAAGCGGTGGCCCAGAGAGCACTGTTTGAGAGCTAGTTCGTTAGGGCTGCTCGTGCTGAGACTGGTCTCTGCACACAGGCCACATGCTGTGACTTGAGACTTTAGTAGATGGTGTGCTATGTACTGCTGCACGGTCTGCACACTGGGGAAAACATACACTAAAGCTGAGGCTATACAGCTTTGCTCTTGACGTCTACGAGCAGAGGATCAGGTGCCCTGATGAGATATTCAAACAAGAATTATCAATAGCAGGCTTCCTAAACTATGCTGAGAAAGATACCCGCAGCTCTGTTTTCAGCGTTGCTATGAAGCTGTTAAAACAAGTTTAATGACTAGGAATCTCAGGCTAAGTGACTCCCTTCATCCAACAGCTGTTGGCAATAATGCTCTGGAGAACAGGTTTCACTGGCAGGATGCTAACTGACCTGGAGCAGGAAAGTCATCTGCTCCAAAGCTCTGAGCATCAGCTTGTTGGAGCTGAAATATTTTCCAGCAGGGGGAATTTTTTGGAGTTTGAAGTATGTAGACAGCCTTTGACATTTCTCTTAATGGCGCTGAAGTAGATCTTAACCCATCTGAGCTAACAGCAGCTCTTGCTCAAACCTGGTCAGCAACGCATTAGTTTTATGGTGCAGAAGTGTCTCCTGAGCAGCCGTTTGCCCTTCTGCCGGCTCTCTCCTGTCAGTAACAGCTGTGGAGGGCTGTACTCTAAGCACTGCTTGTAGAGCTGTAAAACAGCCCTATTGCAGCAGCAAGGTGTCTGCACCAGCTGGGCTCAGCCAAGCTCAGGCGAGGCCTGTTGCACGTTCCCTGCGCTGCCCTCGGGTACCCGGCTGGACAGGTTCCCGCACCCAGCTGCGCACGGGTGTCTTCTCCTCTCTTGGCAATAGTATTTTGAACAAGCTGAGACATTAGTTTCAAATAATGCTCTTAGTTTCCTATAAAAAATAGTTTCACATTCCAAACCAGTTTGACATTTTGTATCTTTTTTTGCATAATCCTACCCGAACTATTTTGGGTTTTGATTAGTGTATTCAACGAGAGGGTTGAAGTGATAGTAGGAGGATGGATCCTGTCACCAAATAGCTGTCAGCTATATCTATAACCTGAAAGGCGATGCCTTTTAAGACACTCTTTTTTTTCCCCTGTAAAATCACTTCAGAACAACATTTCTTTTATAGACTTATTCTCACAAATGCAAGCAAGTCTGGATCAAAACTTTTGACTTTTGCACAGGTCTAAGTGAGGGGAGATGAGCGCCTGGTGGGGAGTCGGGGTCGCGGCATGTTGAGGCCGTGTCCCCTGGTGCCTGCAGCCGGCTCGGCGGGCCTCACCTGCGGCGTGCAGACGCGGCGGGGGGCCGGGGGCGCGGGGGCGGCGGGGCGCGGGGCCGGCGGGGCCGGGGCGCGCTGCGCCGGCCGCCCCTGCGGCGCCCCCTGCCGGGCGCCCCGCTCACTGCAGCGCGCCGGGGCGCCGCACCGCTTCTCCCTCCCCCCCCTTCCTCCTCCTCCTCCTCCTCCTCCTCCTCCTCCTCGCCCCGTTTACGTTTCGGGACGGCGGTGTCGCCGGCACGATGTAATTTCTCTGTCAGAAACTGTAACTTCCTCACGCTCCGCGTGTCAGCGGCGGCAGTAAGGGCTTGTCAAAACCGCTCGGCGGAGGGAGCAAACGAGGAAGGCGCTAAGGGATCGGGAGATGCCGGCCGGGAGGAGCCGCGTCGGGGCCCTTCGGGCAGGGAAAGCTCCGTCCGCGCCGCCGCTCCGCTCCCTCCTCCTCCTCCTCCCCAGCTCCCGGCGCGAATCCCCGCAGCGCCCAGCGGGGAGGGCTGGTGGGGACGGCTCCAAGGAGAAATGCTGCCAAAAAAAATAAAGTTATTAAAATACTCGTGCCACTACTGGTGCACGCGGTGAAGTGCATGGCGATACGCTGGTAGGTACCGCAGCCCGCACTCTGCTCAGCTCGAAGTGAGGAGAAAATGCTGAGCACTTCTCTGTTCGTGTTTCCCGAAACTGCGGTGGGTCCTGGAAAGCCAGTCGTCAAATTTCTGGGCGGAAAAAAAAAAAAAAACAACTAGTGGAAAACTTGTGGAAACTACCTCTTTCCCCGTGTAAACTTTGGGATCATACAAGGAGTCTGGAAACGAGATAAAAGCGCCTTTTTAGCATTGGATTAAAAGCTGTTGTTACAACGGTAACCAAATCGGGATGATCAACGCGTTTAATCTTTTTTGAGATTAAAAAAAAAGTAATAAAATAAGGATTATAAAATACTGACTTTGAAGCTATTTTAAAAATAGTCAGCGGAAATGCGATGGAAAGATTGCTTTATTTTTTTAAATGGTGGGATATGAATGAAATAGTCGATTTATTAAATTTACATAAATTCCAAATATCACACTCCCCGTCTGCAGAAACAAAGGAAAGTTCTCGGATTCTCTACAAGAGAAAGTTTCCCCCCCCTTAATATTGCACAACAGAGCTCGGCAAAACCAATTAAGAAAATGCAAACAAGAAAACTAACTAATAAGGGAAATGCCCTCTCGCGTACAAAAAGAATAAAGTTTATTTGTGTACAGGAAATATACAACATGGTTCCCAGAGTAAATGAAGCAAAAAAAGATAACGAAAGACATCGCTGCGAATGCCTCGTGACTCGGACGTTTTCAGCAGGAGGCCAGTCCGTCCGACCGCCTTGCAAAGCCGGCCGCAAATCAGGGACACATCGCCACGGAAAGACGCCGTTTCCTTAAAGTTTATTGATTGATTTAAAGTGTTTAGCAAACAAAGTGCTTTCTGTATCATTTTCGACCATTATTCCCATACCTTATACATTAATTATAAAGTTAAAACTTTTGTAACAACCAGAAATATACAGAAATGGTTAACGTTAAAAAAAAAACAAAACACCGCCCCGAGTCGCAGCGACCGCCCCGAGGCGAACGGCGCCGTCCTCCCCCGCTGCGCCGCGCTCTGCAGCCGTCCACCGAGCTCTGCTTTTAGTTAAGAGCAACGCGTGTGAAAAATCATCATCATCGTGAGATCACGAGAGGAAACGCCGCGTTGTTGCCTCAGCGATGTCGAGGGACAAGACTATAGTTCTCTGTTTTACCCTGAGAGTCAAATGGGCACATAATCCTTCTGAAGTCTTTCACGAGTGGCCAGACCGGAATAAAATCAATCCTGAACTAAAACAAAGCCAAAAAAACCCAAACCCGCAAACAAACCCAAAACACAGCAACGAGAAACGGTGAAAAAATACAGGTGACGATGATTTACATCTACTTCTATGTACACGGGGGAGGAAGGTTTTCCTCCTCTTCCTCCCCCCTCCCCCCGAAGCCCAGTCCGGACACATCGCGTATAAAAAGGGTCGTAGAAATGATTGTGGGTGGTGGAGGCGCCCCGCTGCCCGGCGAGGCGGGAGCCGGCCGCCGCCGCCGCTTGCCGCCGCCGCTGTTGGCAGTTAGCCGTTTCGACCGTTAGCCGTTGACGGCGGCGCGCCTCGCCTCGCGGCGGGCGGGAAGGAGAGAGCGCCTCGCCGCTCCTTCCCCTCACGGGCTCGCCGGCAGGCGGTTCCCCCTCACTCATCCCCCGCCGTGCTGTTCCTAATTTACCGAGCGGGGTGGCCTCTCGCGTCGCGGGGGGGGGACAGCACCGCGGCCGGTCTCCTCCGCTGCGGCTCCGCGGCCGCCCCCAGGCTGAGGTGAGTCTGCGACGCCTGAGGGGGGAGCGCGGCGGGCCGGGGTGGGGGGAGAAGGAGGAGGAAGCGGGCGGTGGGTTTATAGGTGCGGGGTGTAGAAAGCCGGAGCGCCGTAAGTCTGCGAGCCCAGGACGAAGGGCGAGAGGACGGCGGGGCTGGGCAGGAAGGGCAGCTGGGCAGCGCACACCAGCCCCCCGGCCGGGTGGCCCGTGTAGCTGCCGGGCCCGTGCATGGAGAGCGGGTTGCCCATGGGCGGCGAGTGGCTGAGCGGGCTGAGGCCGCCCGCCAGCGCGCCGCCGCCCAGGCCGCCGCCCGCCCCGCCGGCGCCGGCGCCGCCGCTGGTGGGCGCGCTGGTGTCGGCGCCGGGGTTCTGCTTCTTCCACTTGGTGCGGCGGTTCTGGAACCAGATCTTCACCTGCGTCTCGGTGAGGCTGAGCGAGAGCGCCAGGTTGAGGCGCTCGCACACCGACAGGTACCGCGTCGACTTGAATTTGTTCTCCAGCGCCACCAGCTGCTCGTAGGTGAAAGCTGTCCGCGCCCGCCGGGGCTTGCCCGACTTGGAGTCCGAGCCCGTGCGCTTCCTCTTGGGCTTGGCCTGCTGGCTCTGCTGCCCCCCGCCGGGCGGCGGCGGCGCCGGCTGCTGAGGCTGCGGCGGCGGCGGAGGCTGCCGCGGGCCGGCGCCCGCCTCGCCCGCCTCGGCGTGGTGGTGGCCCGGCTCGGCCTCGCCGGGCGGCGCCGAGCTGCTGCTGCTGCTGCTCTCCTCGCTGCACAGCTCCTCGTCGTCCGGCAGCTCGCTGTCGGGGCTGCGGCTCGGCCTGCTGCTGTAGTCGAGGTCGCACTCCTCGGCCTTGTAGAGTTCGCCATCCTCTGTGCACAAGCGACAGCCGCCGTTAGGCCTCGCCGCGGCCAGCCCCAGCCCCCGCCCGGCCCGGCCCAAGCCCCCTCCGGTGCAGCCGCCCAGGGTGAGGGCCCCGAGGAGGAATTTGGCCCCGCGGGGCTCGCGCTGCCGCCGGGCTCCGCTTTGGGGGCGGATCCAGCCCGCTGGCGGCCCCGCTGCAGTGAGGGCTGGGGCGGCGGCAGGCTGCCCGCGGTGCTGCGGGGCGAGAGCGCCCGCGAGCGGGGCCGCCCTGCCCGAGGCGGGGAGCCGGCCAGCCCGGGCCTCCTGGCCGCGCAGAGGGCCGCTCAGCCCGCCGAGCCGGGGGTGGGAGCTCCCCTCGGGACCGCCGGGCTGAGCGGTGGCCGCCGAGGGCGAGCGCGCCCGGGGCGAGTCCGCCGGCGCTGCCCCTGCGAGCGCCCCAACTTCGGCAAGGGCTGGCGCCCAGAGGGGAGCGCGCGGGACGTGCCTCCCGCCTCGAGCCGCCGCTCCTGAGCGCACACAGCGCTCAGCGGCCGGGAAGGTCTTCGGGCAGGCGGGGCCGCGCGTCCCCGGAGCCCGGCGGCGGCGCTCTGCGGGGCCCGGCCGCCGCGCCCGCGCCGCGGGGCAGGTGGGGCGGGAGCAGCCCTTGCGCACCCCGCCGCGGCCGAGCGTTTTGGAAGCGGGCAGCGCAGGTGATGCACCGCTTCTAGCAGTTTTAGTTTCGGAATTCTCCGCACCGAGGGAAGGTTTGCTGGCTTTTGCGCTGGCATTTTTAACCCTTTCTCCGCCTTGTTTGATCTCTTGTCTCTTCATGAGACGGAAGTATTAAAGTGGAGTAAATACTTGTATTGATTAGCAGAGCAGATACAAACTTAATTAAACTCATTTTGTGTAATGTACAAACTAGTTAACGGTCATTTAATTTATTTGGGTTTATATTACGCTCCAATTAACGGGTTTCCATCGGAGAACAAGGTAATTATCCGATATTTAAGGCTATTGGACTTCTGTTGACAATTCTGTCATTATGAAGCCCAAAAGAAAATAGCATTTTCAAGGGAACCGGCTCCTCTCGCCCTCAGGGCTCGCTCTCCTCTGGGAGAGCCGGGAGGCAAATGCACTCCGCAAACTCCCACCGAAGTAATGGGGAATTTCGGAGGCGCACGGGCAGCTCGGGGTGCAGAGGACCGTAAATGCGATCCTCTTTATCCATCTCTTTCAGGCACTCCTAAACTTCCCGCCCCAGGTAGCCGCTCACACCTGCAACGGAGGGGTAGCTCCGGGTAGATCTCTAAGCAAGAGCTCGTTTAACTCGTTTAACCGAGCTATGCAAACAGAGAAGTGATTCGCTTATCTACCATCCCGTGCGTGCTTTAGTCGGTTGTAATCCCCCCAAACTGAATATCCTACCACATCTCAAACCTGGTCCACATTCTGATGCTGGACGCCCGTATCTAGGATTAGAGGTGTTAAGTGAGAATGTGTTTTGGGGAAGGAGCTGATTTCGGCTAACGCTGGATGTGGCTGGCTCCCTACGAGAAAAGGGGGCAGGCGAGTATACTGTAATCACCTTTACCCGGAAAACTGCCCTTAATAACGCGGGCTTTATTAACCAAGAGTTTTTTCCAGCTTTCTTTCGAAGTGGCGAATAGAAAAAAACGTATAATCACTGCCGTACGTGAATGTGAACGTAGCTAGTTTTTCGTCCCCCCCCAATTTGAAACAGTGCGTGAAGATGAAGCCAAGTTAAATACCCTACAACCTGTAGAACTTGTTGTAAATTATAGTGCATAATTTTTGCAACAACGATATATTAAAAAAATGTGTGTAGATACGTCTACTTGGCAGGATCTTGGTAATCGTAACCAATACGTGCAGCTTTCACACACACTAAGCAGGGAATGCGTGTTTAGTGTTTTAGAGTTTATTTTTTCCAGTAAACTCTAGGAAATGCTAGCCGTTGTTCAATTAAGGGCTATTAAAATTCTCTTTAAACAGAAAATTTTAACGCGAATACAATTGGCGATGCATATTCACGCTGAACTTGGAATTGTGTTTCTGGAAGATAACATATAATACGGAGTTTTAATATTTATTTTTAAGATTAAATGAGTTTTAGAAGTGATTTATAACACTGTTTTCTTTCTCCTTTTGCCAGAAAGCCACATTTTTGTGGTGTTGGTACTGTTCTGGCTAGAGATACTTTTCAGAACACTTTCCTCTCCTAAATTAAACTGCAGTTTGATGTAATATTACTTACGAGGGGGAAAAAACAGAATTAACTGTCATGATTTTCGAGTAGTTCCAGATCAATTTGTGGCTGTTCTCCCTTTACATAATATTAATGTGTTATGACTGAAGAGCTAAACGCGGAAAATGTCTGGGAAACTTGTCAGTAAGCGAAGCACACTGCTTCATGATGTCTCCAAATGTATTTATTTTTAGAGAAGTGAATAGAATTGCATTTCTCTCCTTGTCTGGAGATAAAAGTGTAAGATTAGGGATAGGCTGACCTCGTTGGTCTTTCTGATTGCACGGATCTATTTAGTATGACAAAAGTCAGATCAGTTTAGACGAATAATTATGCCCGGTAGAAACTGATTTAAAAAAAATCTTTCTGGAATTCTATTAATGCCTCATTTCTGTTTTTTGCTTTGATTAAAACACATCTGTTGTAAAAGGCTCGGGCTAGAACAGATTCCAGAACTCTTTCGCTGCCTAATTTTAGAGACATGCTATGGCAGGATTAGGAAACTCGGAGTCCTCTCCCACCTTAAACCCTGAGAAATTATTTTTCCCTCTCCGAGAAGTTTATTCTCCGCCACTTGCCAGCCTCGTTCCCCCTTCCTCTCCCCTCTCAGGACACAGAATAGCTACAGATATTTTTCACCAGTGCTGTCTTTTCCCGGAAGTGCTCTAATATCCTCAGAGTCGCAGCGTTTAGAGGTGAGAAAGTTGGGATATTTGGACCCAGAAAGAAAAAGCAATCTAGAGCTTGGGTCGAATGCAATTCCCGATCAATAGCGAGCCCTAATAAGTGTAATAGGTTTTAATCGAGTAATTATCCGAATTTTGACCCTATAATTTAGATGTTAGGGAAGAGTTTGCAAGGTGCTTGAAAGAGATATGCACAATTCGATAATAGGATATCGATCCAGGCAGTCCTACATGCCACTCTGGGGCGATTTCCCCCATTATCCAGCCTCTTTACGCTGCTAAGCACATTTTACCTTAAATGTAATCGAAGGAATTTAATTGTTTTTCCAGAGATAACCAGCATTTTGTCACAATTAGTCTGATTTGTCCTAAAAAAGCCAAGGGGAGAGAGAAAATTGAATCTGTCGCCCAGAGCAACGCTCAGCAGGCTGCGGGGGGGGGGAAGGGGAGAGCGGGTTTGAAGGCTGGGAAGAACATACATAAAAGTCATAAATGCCTCGGGAGGCCGGATCGGGAGAGGATTTCGCATCCCCGGCGCCGCGCCCGGCCGCTCAAGGGCTCCGGCTCCTCTGGAGCCGCAGCACTAGGAGCCGCTTGCAAGTTTGCCCGAGCTGCCCCACGGCTGCCTATCGCGGCAGGCGGGAGGAGCAAGGAGAGGGAGCGGATCCCGGGATCCCCTCCCCTCCCCTCCCGGGCCCGCTGCGGGGCTGCGCCGCTCCCTTCCCCGGCTGCGGAGCCGCTCCTCGAGTTGCCGCCTTTCCCGAGGCACCTGCCCGGGGAGGCTCCGCGGCCGCCTGGAGCGGGCAGGGCCCGGCGCGCAGCTCCGCGCGGCGGAAAGGGGGGAGCGCAGAGAGCCGGCCCGCGCCAGCGCCAAGCCCCTGGGCGGCTCTGCTGTACGCGGTCGATGTGCCCCCCGCAGCCCAATACACCTTTCCACCTCCTTATGTGTAGCAGCAGGGAGCAGTTGCACCTCGCCAAGAGCCGGGGCCCCCAGCACCCTGGCTCCCGAGAGCTCCCCGGTGGGACCAGGCTGCCCGGAGTGGGATGGGGGGGGGGGTTAAAGCATGCAGGCACCTTCCCTGGGCAGCCGGCTGCAGCCCCCCTTCCCGGGGGGCTCCGAGCCCCCAAACCTACTTACTGATCAGCTCTGCGGACTTCTTGCACGTGTCGAAATCTTCGGCGAGAGCCTTTTGCTCGGCCAGCTCCGTCCCTGAGTCCTCGGGCTTATCCTCCGCCCCCAGCGTGAACTCGGTCCCCACCGATTTGTACAAGACCGCGCACTGCCTCCTTTTGCTGTTGAATTTGTTAGGGTCCAGGATGTCGAGCACCGAGAAGGAGGTGGTTCTGTGCACCATGGGCAGCGCGGCCACTGCCCCCTCTTGTCCAGGGGTGTTGCTCTGGCTGTCCCCTTGCCTCTCCCTATTTCCAGGGCAGGAGTACAGCGGCAGCTCGCCGCCGGCGGAGAGCCGCGGCTCCCCATGGCTGTCCATGCCTTCCCCGTGCAAGCCGCAGGACTCCCCGCCGATGCCAGCTGCGGCTGCGGGGGCTGTCACCGCCGAGGCTGCCGCTGCCGGGATGGAGATGTCGCCGACCTTGTCTCTGTTCACATTCATGACTCTTTGCAGAGCCCCTCTCGGTTGCAACTTCTTCCCCCCCACCTCCTTTTTCTCCCCCCCCCCCCTTTCCTTCGGCGAAGTTGAGCTGGAAACTCCTCCCCGGCCCCCCGCTCCGGAGCGGCTCTGCGCGCAGGGGAGCGCGGGGCAGGGGCGAGCCGCTGCCTTCAGCTCCCCGCGGCTGCGCTGGGTCCGGCCGGCCGGCCGGCAGCCTCCGGGGAAGGCAGGGAGTCACAAGGTGATGCTCGGCTCAGAGCCTCCACTCAGCTGCTCCTTCTTCCTTCTCATCATCCTCACCAGGCTGCCCAGGCACTCCTGCCCCCCCCCCCTTCTCTCGCACACATACACACCGAGGCACGGCTGTATCTTATTTATGCATTCATATTTAGCACTGGATTGTAATTGGCTACAAATTAATCCCTTGCCCATAATAGTCTGTAATCTTCATCACTGGAGGAGAGACACAGTGAAAGTGTGTGTCGGGGGGAGGGGGGGAGAGAGGGAGAGAGCGAATGAAGGATGGTGTTGGCTGTGATATACTTGGCTGTCAGCTCTGTTTCAGCACACCTCCACTCATCTGGAAAGCATCTAAATAGCCTTATTTGGAGAAGTGGGAGGAGATGACGCTTTCTTTTAAATAATTGCGGGATCAATATAAAGAAGATATTATACACACAAAAGGGGAACTTAAGGTCTTCCATCCCTAATAGTGGAGTTATATGATGAAAAGGGGATTATGTGTGTGCGTGTGTGTGTGGGCTCAGAGGTGTCAGCCCCGAGCACCTGTTTCCCTTCCCCTGCTGGCGTTATTAAATTAGAACAAAAGGGGGAAATTATGGACGGAGGTTTAGGGGTTGGAGCGGGGCTGCTGTCCGCGCACATACACACACGCACACGCGCTTCTCTCTGCCCTAGCTAGTTAATTAAAATTAAATATCAAACGTGAGTGCCAGGCAAGTGCTCGGAGAAAATTAATATGTTAAAACGGCACAAGACAAAACACGACGATTAATAAATTCTAAGTAACTGGGAAAAAAGGGTCTGTTCCCTTGCAGAAGTAAAGCAATAGCCAGAGCTAACTTCCACTTTCGAAAAAACATTGCCTTATTAAAAGTGGTTTTAATTATGGAAAATGAAGAAATAAGAATAAGAGTTATCTGTGAATTACAAAACCAGAATTTCTTTCCCTACTTAATTTCCTTCCCCTCCGTGTAGCCGTGTGTGCTTTGATCATATCAATTTCATTCTTGTTTTGGACGCTCCAGTCGCTACTCAGTTTGAATTAGCTGCCAGGAAAAAAAAAAGTAGGAAAATAGAGAAAGCATAAAAGGAAAATTAGATTTTTTTTTGTCTTTGAGGCTGGTGACACATACAAGGACAGGTCCTTTGCAATTACCGCGGGCAATGATCCTTTAGAAAGCAGAAATTAAAAGTTGGGAGAAATAATGGGTAAAACAATCAGCTTGTAATTTTGGTAGGGCTTGGACATGATTAGTCCATCAGCGGGCTGGGCCCAGGGGAGTCCCGCTGAGCGGGAGCCCACAACAGCCCCCGCTCATATATTATACACCAGCCCTTAGATTTTAATCAGACACCACAACAGTGTCCTTTCCCTTTTATGACTTTATTATGCTTTATCTTTAAATTATAAATCACCTCCTGGGTTGAAATGGTATGTATAATCTCTGATCATGTGTAGGTAATTACCTCTCCCCCTTTTCCTGACCTTACCGGCGGGGCTGCTACGAACACACAGCGAGGGCGAAGTTTTAATCTGCATGTACACACACACACACACACACACACACACACACACACACACACGCCCCTGTTTGCTTGTTTGTTTGTTAGCAGCTCCTGTCTCTTCTTCTCTGCCCGTGACTTTGATCCGATCTTTTCTTTCGGATAATTTTTCCTCCCATTACTTCTGCCCGTAGTTCTGGGATATTATTTATGAAAAGTAGATGGTAGTTTAGGTAGATGCCAATGACCTGGCTTTATCAGATTTGTTATGGCAATCGCCTGCATTTGCACCTCTTTCGGAAAAAAACACTTTTTTTTTTAAGGGGTGGTGGCGGTAGGGAATTTCTTATATCTTGTATCAATAGCTCTTAGAAAGTGTTTATTCTAATTGCGCTAAAATCTTTGTGCCCGGCTGCCCGGCAGGGACAGTCCCGGCAGGGAAGGCAGCACCGATTCCCGGGCACGGAGCCGGGCCGACTTGTCTGGGGAGGAGCAGCCGGAGCCCGGGAGCACCTTGGCGCTCCGCTCCGCTCCGCTGCCCTGCCGGGCTCGCGGGCTCCCACGCGGGTAACGGGCACGGCCGCGCCCCCCCGGGGCAGGGGCAGCGCTCAGGCCCGGCCCCCCGGCCCGGCCCGCCCGGCGCTTTTGTTTGTTGGCGTTTTAAAGCGAGTGTTATAAAGATGTTCTATTGCTCCTAATCACAATTGATTGTCAATTAGAGCCTCATTTGTGCAATCTCCATCCATCTGCCATCTCTGGTTATCTGTTCACCAGAAAGTTAGCGCTGATTATGGGGCCCTAGATGAGTTGTGACATGTAATATCTCTCGTGAGCGGGCCGCCTGAGCGGGCCCGTCCTGGTCTGAGGGAAGCCAGTAACAGCCTCTCCGGGCGGGGAGAGGGGGAGACGCTGCGTCGGGGAGCAGCTGGAGGGGGGACGGGGCTAAGGGGGCGGCGGCCCCCACCCCTCCGGAAAGGCTGCGTGAACCCCACGCGAAGCCCGCTGCGCCGACTCCCTGCCCTGCTGGGAAAGGATCCCGCGGAAATGATTCCTTCTCCAAAACAAATAGGGAAACGCGCGGAACACCCTCGCGTTTTTACAAGCCTCCCGACCGCGGCGATGGTTATCTCTGTAGTTAGGCTGAATTATACCTGCGAGGAGGTGATATTTCCAAAGCCTGAAGGCGCCGGTGGCCGGAGCAGCTCCCAGGAGCCGTCCTCCCCGCGGCTCCTCTGCCACACCGAGGCCCACGGTCCCCACCGATCCCTGTGACCCCGGCAGGGAGCGGGGGGAGCCGGGGCCTCGGATCCCGAGCCCTCGGGGGAGATGCCGCATTTAGGGACCTGGGTCTGCACGGTCAGGGCGGGGAGGGCCCCGCAGCCGGGGTCTGTCCCATCCCTGCTGGTGCCCAGCACCTTCTCTTTCTCCCAAGCGCAGCGAGAGGCCCGGTCACCCCTAGCGCTGCAGGGGAGCTAGGCTGGGCACTTCGCACCCAGCTTTAGGCGGCAGCGGCAGCCCCCGCCCCGGCCCGGGCGACCCCTGGGAACCTGCAGCAGCCCCGAAGCCGAGGCCTCGGCGCTGGGAGAGCGCGCAGCGCGGTCCCGGGGTGCTGGGGCGGAGGGGAGGGCCCACTCGCTCCGGGGGCTGTGAGCGGTTTTGCACCTCGCGCTTAATTAATTAACAATTAATTTTAAATTAGATTGCAACAAACTCCAGTTCAACAAACGAACCTTTTTTTCTTCCTTCTTCTTCCTTTTTGACTGCTCACCACCCCCTCCCCTCTCCCCGGGGGGTGCGGAGCTCCGGGTAATTAAGGGCATTTATCGCCATGGTAAAACAGTTTAGGAGCCCTTGCAGCACTGGGAAGGGCGCTCCGGTGGATGCGCCAGGCGCGGAGGCTGCGCGTCCCTCCGCGCTCGTCGCTGGCCGCGGCCGGGGCGCTGCGGGTTCCCGGGGACGCGGGTCTTCCCACCCCGCCTCTGCCCGGTTGGCGGGCCCGGAGGGGGGGTCCCTTGGCTTCTCGTCTTCCCCACTTTGTCCCCAAACGGAGCCGGGCTCCAAAACTCATGCCCTCTTGCTCTGAGCGGGTCCCTCTCGGATTTTAGCATTTATTATTACCGCTGTTATTATTGTTTTTTAATAACGACAAAATACGAAGCGCCCCAGGCTGCCCCGAGGAGCGGGGCCAGCCCCTGCCTTGCACATGAGTCTCCGTCTCGTCCTTATTTTGTGCCCGCGAGTGCGTCCCCGCGCCGGGCAGGGCTGAGGAGCAGGGTGCCGGCAGCCACCCCGGGGTGCCCGGCCCTTCCCCCAGCCAAAGTCAGGGAATTAATGAACTCTATCAAGAAGGCAAATGATTTAAGGAAAAAGAAAAAAAGAGAGAGAGATTCTAAAGCAGATCTCGCCCTCTATCAGTGCAGTGTCAGGTCCTCATAGTAGAAGATTTAAAAGCCCTGGGGATTCCAGGTTAGGGTAGTAATGAGCTTAATTGAGGTTAATGCTTCCTGCACAGCTCCTTGATTATTAAATTAATATTATCACACACATGAATCATAATTAGAAGTTTAAATAATGCTCTAGGGGCATCCTCGGAGGATCTATTATACAGTTCCCTTCCCTCTCGCCGGCTCCCTCCCAGCTCCCCGGCAGCCCAAGGGCAGCCCGGGGGCCGCCTGGAGGTGGGTGCTACAGACCGAGGAGGCTGGAGGGAGCGGGGGGATCCCCATTTAAACAGCCCCCCTTCCTCCAATTTGGGCGCTTATCTCCCAGCAGCCGGCAGTTTATATAAAATACTAATAAAGTGCCTTGTTGTCACTTATCGCGGCCGAGATCGCCTCTGCAGGGGCTTTTTCACACACCTCGTGAAAGCCGATCCGTTTTGCTCGTAGGAGGCTGGGGACGCTCCGCCGGGAGGCTGGGCAGGGGGAGCGGGGACCCCCCTTCCCCGGGGACCGACCGCCAGGGCCCGGCCTGCGGCTGCCGCAGCCCCGGACACGCGCGGCAGCAGCCCGCGGGTGGGGGCCGGGGGAGCAGCTCCCCTCGGCTCCCTTCCCTCCCCGAGCCGAGATGCTGCGGCAGCAGCGGGGCCCGGGAAGCGGCCGGCGCCGTCCCGTTTGTGGGCACCGGGGACACACGCGGGCTTCGGGGACAAGCGGCTCATTTATTTATTTATGATTTATTTTTTAACGAAAGGTTACTTGGCGGTGGTGGCGGTGGGGGCACACACAGCCCCGCTGCATCCACGGGGGCTGCGCGCCTAAAGGAAAAAATAAAATAAGAGCGAAATCAGATGGCTGGCACGCAGGCAGCTCTCGCTCGCTTTCTCTTTCTCTTTCTATTTATTTTCCTCTCTGTTGCTGAAACATATTGAAGGGGGAGAAAAAGGAAACATTAAGATCAACTGTGAGCCTTGCCGACGGTTTAACGATTTCAAATGAGCTCTGACTCTGGTGAAAATCTGACAATTACCCATCAGGATGGCAGATGATGGTTAAAATTACCAGAAATCAATATTCTCACCGGGTGTCCCAGCCTGATAAGAGAGACCAAGACAATGTTGACTATTAAAGTCGACAGCTTGAGATATTACACTATTAGTTATGCTATTTTTAATAATCTATAATATTTGGGCTATAATTAATTAATTATACGGGTCAGATAATATCTGGGGCTGGAATGAGGTCTGAAGGGTCTATTAAGGTTGGTAATGAGAAAGGAGAAATCTAATCTAAGGACGAGGAGCCGTGAAGGAACAAATATACAACAGACTTCAGATAGAGCGAGAGGGAAGGAGAAGGGCTACTGCAGACTCAGTGCACACACCTCTGCTGGTCTCGTCTCCCAGGGCGAGGGGCTGCCGCGATGGCATCTCCCGCTGTTCCTTTATGCGGGCACCCTTTCCTTGTCGCGGAGGCCTGGTTCTCACCGAGGTGGCACAGTCCTTGGGAAGTGAGTGAAGGCCAAAACTATTTGACCTGTATGAAGGAATTAAAGCTAAAACAAATACAATTAGCAAACAAATAAAAAAAAAGTAACCCCCCCCCATCTGCAAGATTCTCTTATCAGTGGGATGTGGAGACTCTTCAGACACTCGTGGAGTTCAAGCCTCCTTCCAAATGCTGCCAACCCCTCCTTGCAGCTACAGCTTCTGACATTAGCCTTGGCATCTAAGCAGCCTTCGCAATGCCCCAGATTGTACAAACATTTAAGACGCATGCCTACATTCATACATTAGTGGTGCATGCATGTGAGCATATATATCTATGTCTGTAAGCACATTATATATGGATACTTTTTTCTGTATATGCACACGTTTACATAAAGAATGTAAAGAATGTATACAAAATACACAGATACACATGTGAAACAATAAAAAATAACTTCATTTTAATGCACATATGTAAATATGTCTATTTATCTATCTAAAGTGTTTATGTGCATTGCAAGTATCAGCCACATAAAACAGCTTTATTCCTTTCTCTGCAAATGAACTTCAAGTCTGACCCTGTGAGTTATAAACTCTCTTCTTGCTCAGCGTTACTAACCAATATTCTAGGTGTGACACTCAGGGCTCTACCTATTTTACATTGATTATAAAAATCACTCCTTCTACTGCTACAATAATCCTTTTTCTAAGGGTGTATTATTTATCATATTAGTTCTACCCTTATTAGTTACAGGAGGGTGTGTTGAACAACATCCTTTCACAGAGAATGATGAAAGAACCACATTTTCTAGTTATGCTTAGATTATCCAGGGTATTAATCCTTTCCTTTCCCAAGTAACATCTTAATTTCAGCATTTGCAATAGGCCTCTCCTGGTCGTAGTTTTCACAGCTCTTTACTTATGTGATAGTCCTTGTCCAGATTGCCTGGAAAGCACAAAGTATTAAAAAAAAAAAAGCTTGCAATGGCAGAGATCCTTCTGGGAAACTGTTTTGTGCATTTAGATAGGACTTATAAACTTATTGTGCATTTAGGTAGGATTCAGACCTTCTCCAGTTATTATGCATTGTTATTAGAACGAGTGCTGTGCCCAGCAGGACGGCAAAGAGGTGCTGGCTGCAGGCAAACCAGAGAAGAAGTTGCTAGATGGGCATGGGAAACACAACTCTTGCAGGCACTGCTCCCAGCACCTTCTCAGGCAAGACAAGGGTAAGCATGGACCTCTCTTGTTTCACAGTAGTCTTTAAAGCTGAACTCTTCTTAGTGTCCCCCCTGCTCCGTTCAGCGTGTCACAGAATATGATAGCCAAGAACAACCCTCTGAGCAAACGCAGGTTCTTCTCCCACTAGCCAAGGAGGAGGTGAGAAAAAGAGATTCTTCCTTTGTTTTTCATTGCTTTTATATGCAAAGAAGTCAGTTAACGTGAGGACCAAAATGGTTTATGCTTTGTATTTAAACAAGTTAATAATGCTGTCATGACTTATCAGTTGCGATGGGTTAGTGAAGATGTCCCTAAGTCTTGTTGCTGGCTGTATGATTTTCAAATGCTTGCAGAGCTGGGGCAGTGTGTGTGCGGGGCAGTAGGAGGGAGACGGAACTGAGATTCCCAGGTTTTGAGTTTAGTAGCAAAGCAAGATGCCGACACTCCAGCCCTATTAGCTTAACTCTTCAGTAGAATAAACCTGGTGAATTCAATGAAAATTGCCACATTCCTAATTTGCCCATATTGACAGACTGCTCTGGGCTGCCTCTGTTAACAATACGCTGAGCTACAGGAAATAGTGCCAGACCATTTACAAAAGCACGTCACAGTTGTTTGAACCTGACCAGCTTCCATTACATCGCAGACTTCTTCCCTCCAATGCAGAACTTCACTGAAATGACCGCAATGCTATTTGTGAAGAATTTGGTTTGGAGAGGGCAGAGCAGGCACAGAGGCTGAGCATATTGTTACAAATCAGCATTGTCAAAGGCAATCTCAGATGGGTGCACAATCCTCCTCTATCATGATTTTTTATATACAGCACTTAGAAATGAAGGTGATGATAGAGATATGAGACATACGGTGAATAAAAAGACTATTCTTTCAGATCTAATCTAGAGAGTTAAGTCAAAGGGTCAGCTCTGCAAACTGGTGCAAATTAGACTAGCACTGTCAGCTGATTTACACCAGTAGGGAATCGAATGCAAAATTGCCTGATGCTTTGTTGCAAGATCTCTTTGATATTTGAAATCCAACTCTTGTCAGTACAGAGAAACTTCCTGCAGAGTCAAGCAGGCATATTGAAGGCACTGCCCAATGTGCTTTTTAAAACTTGGTTGGAGTGCTTTAAGGCATTCTTGGCATGCAGTTACTCCTTCCCTTATTACTATGTTCCTCGCTGAGATGTGGTAATTCACTATTCTGTTCCAGACTGGGGAGGAGGGAAGGTAATTTTTTAGGCTGCTTGAATGCAGAGAGAAAGCATGTCCTCCTATTTATAGCCAGGCAAAGTGGGTAAAGCACGCTATCAAACTGTAGCATTTCACAACCATTCTCTGTGCACTTAGAATGGATGCAAAAAATTGCACGAGGCAAGAAGCAACAAAAACATTGGATACCTCAGCACTAGAGATAAATATTTCTTAATTAAAGCTTTTGAAAGCCTGATCTAAGTTACAGAGTCCAGGTTGGGACTCCTATTTTAGCTATATATTCAACCTGAAAATTTGGACCTGAACTCAGAGCCAGGCCTGGCACCTTGGATTCTGAATCAGAGTGAACTATAATTTCAGAATTATTGAAATTAGCAACTATTCTGTAAAATTCATCAAGCAAATTGATTGCTGCAACAGATCCAAGGAACAAGACTGTTGCAACAGATCCGAGCTGACCTATATATTTCTAGGGAAATCTATTAGGCACCTGATACACAGTAACTGCAGAGCCAATTCTACAGGAAGAAAGGCTTGTGAACTCCGTCAACCAGGAAGCTTAAAAGTGAAAGAAAATGTCACAATATGTGGTAAGTGATTGGCTGACAATACTGTCACATTTGGAAGTGAATTCCTATGGAAAATACTGCATCTTCAGTGTGTGACGATTAGGGAAAATTAGGGAAAAGATTTGCAGATAAGACACAAACGTGACTGAGCTTAAAGCCAAAAACAATGAAGAAGCCTGTCCTGTTCCTACACACACACACATATATATACATACATGATATATGTATATATATATATATGAGTAGCTAAAAGAGTATCATTTCCTGTCCTTTGTAGCCAAGTAGCAATGCCAAGAGCTTTAATAACAAGTGTCAGCCAATGTAATAATCACAGCTACAGAAATAAAAAAGACTAACAAAACTACACCCTCAGCTATTTATAATTGAGGTATACTGTATTTTGCTTTGAAAATAGTACCATTCTGTAAATATCATTCTATGCCAAGTAGAATTGTCTGTCAAACCTGGAGCCCTTGCTTAGCTTTAGCTTCTGTTCATGCAAAGCTCTCATGGTTGGATGAGATTTTGAAGAAAGCCTTCAGGTCTTCAACTCTCAACAAATATTGAGGCCCACTTGCCATTTTCTCATTCCCATTAACACTTGCGGTCAGGCAAAGAAAACATGTCCATAGTTATGGAGGGTTGGCAGATTCAAATTGCTAGTGCCCTGGGAGAGCAATCAAAGGGGACAGTGGCAACTTTTTGAGGAAAGCAGCAGGGAAATAAAGGAAAAAAAAAGAGTGTGGTTGGTATATTGACCTTCTGGTTTAGCATTTCCAGAATTCAGTGGTTGCCTTTCAGTGAGTTGGGGAAGTGATGCAGCACAGAGGTCAGGACATCAGGACAGTCTGAGCTTAGCAACTGATGAAGGAAAACATCTCTGCTTCTCCGAGCCTTTGCTTCCCTTTGTTTCTTGTATCTGTGCCAAATGTAATTATACTTCTGGAAAGGGATTATTGTCTTCAATACCTCTTGCAACTGAAGTGCCAAGACTTGCTGAGGTATTTGGATGCTGTTGTGTTATAATGGTATTGCAGGACAGGTATAGGAACAACCCATGTAATGTTGATGGAGAAAGTTGCTTTTATTATGTGCAGCAATCAAGCAAATTTGGACTGATCACAGAAAAAAATAGTCTGTAAGATCTTTGTAAAGAAAAGTTCTCAGTAAAAGCATCATTTACTCATGTGTTTTTTCCCACTGGATGATGGGAATATTAAGAACAACTCTATATACTGTGTTGCTTTGATAAGCATATCATAAATAGACAGAGAAAAAGTCATAAACAGATACAGAATTTTATCCATAACAATGGTACTTTCTCATAAACATTATGACTCCCATCTTCTGGATATTGGACCAACTGCAGATACTGGCATTGAGAATTATTAGTAGCTATGGTAGAACCAAGAGTGGGAACAAAACTCCCAACTGCCAGATTTTAGCTATTATTATTTCTGATGATAAACTTTGCTTGAAATATAGATCAAAATGATTATGAAACATAGATGAGGGTGGGAGAGTTCCCAAAATTACATTTTCATTATCTAACTTTGCTGTCCAAAAGTTAATTGTCTACTCTAAATTAGTTTTTAGGCTGGCACCTTAACTACTGAATGGAAGAAGATGTTTCCCTGGGGCATTTCATTCCAGCTGTCTTTGATGCCTTAGGATCTAAGGACACATAGAGAAATCATACAGATGGTAAAAAATCCCTGTTCTCTCTGCATCTTCTGGCACAGAAATCAGTCTAGGTTTCTGATTACAACTTTTAAAGATAGAAATTCACACATCTGTTTCTCAAGCTGTTCTGGGAGACTGAGTGAAGGACTGCAGCCTTGCTGAAATTAGTTGTTTGGATATTTTTTTTTTGCTTTAACTCTGTTTTTATTTCCAAACTGCAATACCAAGATGATGGATTTCCATCAGATACATGTGTGTCTTAACTCATCCATCAATTTAGTCCTATGGACAGAGGGCCTGATTCTAAGCCTCATTGAACTGAAGGGAATCTTGGTTTCTGTGGACTTTGGCTCAGTCCCAAACTGTTTCAAGTCACATCTTCACGTCATTTTTAGGAGAATCAATTGCTTTAAAGCTGAAGACACATGTATCTTTATTAGACTGATCCAGTTATCAGTATAAGTTCACTTTTTACCCCCTTTGGTTGCCAAATGCAATCCGATTGACTGATGTCGGGTCCCTTTCTTTGCATGATCATTCTTCCAGCAGTCAATACTGAGGTTTTTTAAGGTATTGACCAGACAGCTATTGGATGAGGCAGGGCCACATGACCCAGTGACCTAAAATACTGTAGCAAAAGTGGTGAAGATATGAAATCAATAACTTTATTGAAACAAATATCTTAGGTGACACTTTCTGCAGAAGGATTAAATGAAGAGGGCTGTTGTGGAAATGGGTCAAATTCTGCATGCCTGATTCATATAAGAATCTCAGTCGTGTTAATGGGAATTTACACGTGAGTGAGAGAAGAAACATTTGGTCCAGCATCAAGGTTTACTGGGCCCAAACTAGGTTTCGTGGTCCAACCAAGGAACGTGCAGCAGAAGACTAAGGAGCCGGGGTATATCTGCTAGAATAACTCTTTGTGAATGCCTATAGAGCACCCCTCTATCTGAAGGGGATTTGAAAACAGGTTGTGGACTTTGGAGAGAAGAAGCAATGGAGAAGTATGTATAGATTTGTTCCAGCAGAGATCAGAAATCCCAGGAACTGCTGGAGTCCTGCTTCCAGATGGCAGAATTCGTTTCCTGCTTCTCCACTTGTCTTTGAATTACTGGTTTTGTCTGTACCGAGGGTCTGCCACTCTATATTCACAGCACTTGGGAGCTCTGAGGCGCTTTGGGTGCTCTAGGATGACTTTTGAGGCAAAGCGTTGATCATCTATTTCTTACCCTAACTTCAGGGGGGCGTTCGGGGGCGCTCATTGATATACAGAGTCTGATTGTGGCAGCCTCCCTGGAAGTATATTTGTGCACATCCTTCATTTTTCATTTGGAATTGTTTGCCTGGCCTCGCAAGGATGGAGAAGCAATGGTAAACACATATCCTATGCATAAGTGCATACTATATTTATTCTGTTAGCCTTTCAACTTTTATGGTTATTTTAAAATAATCAGCATAGCCTTGCCATCATTACCACATGCTCAGTGATTAAGGTGTTTCCACAGTTGGGTTTTACTTTTCATCCTTAGCTGATTTTTTCCTAATGCTCAAGTAAAACCACAGCCCTTTAGGTGAATCCAAGCATTTCTCAAAGCAGAGACTGTTGTCATCAGCGCCAGTTAATATGTAAAATCCTGCCATCAATTTACTGTGGAACCACAAGAACAAGAATTTAATAAATAAGTTATTTTACTTTCTCATAAATAACATTTTGTTTGATTGTGAGCAAAAAGGAAAAGAAAGAGTGAAGAAAAGCTCTATAAACAGCCATTTTATTACTGTTGCTAGAAATAAAATAAGGGTAAGGGAGACTTGGCCACTGTTTTATTGTAGCCGTGAATTCACTTCTTTCATTTAAGTGTCTGTCACATTAGTAGAAAAATACAAGCCACTCCAAAGTGTGTACACTGGCAACAACTATGCCCATTTTTCATTTTAAATAACTTTCAGCTATTCTTTCCTTTCCAGAATCAGAGGTGGCAGGCTGGGGAGATAGGTGTGCAAAGTGAAAGCAGCGTCTTTCCATGGGCTCTGGGTCAGAATCTGGCACAAGTATCTCGCTGTAGTTTTGATCAGTTCAATGTGCAATACATTCTTGGTTTAACTGAAAGAATTTGGACAAAAAGAATTGGTTTTAATATATGTCCTTTATTTAATACTGCCACTTTACATTAAACTTAATTACAAATGAAATTATTCCCAAATAATTTCTCACTCTTGAATGTATGTTTTGTGAACTGAAATGAGTTAGCTATGAAGTCACTTTGCATCAGTGTTTTTGTATGTCAAACGTTTCTCTTTATACTACAATGCTGAAATGATAGCTCATAACTTATTCTTTGTAGATATATGCAAGTTTAACTGGCTTAATTATGGAGTGAAGCAACTTCAAAATAGGCTTATAAAATATTTTGTTTATAATAAATACAATGTTTAAATTATAAGCAATAATAATATTTTATATAATACACTTATTTGGGAGATGAACCTGATAAAGAGCTTCCAGTGATTGAAAACATGCAAGAATTAGGAGAGAAAATAACTTCATGAAATCCAAACAGGACTTAAATTCCCCCAAGATATGGTGCATGTTTCCTGTTCACATACAACATTTCTCTAATAGTCTCATTTCAATTAGTCTGTAATGTCCCTCTGCATTTTCAATAATACCAGATGAGACCACCCTTATTTCTCTCTGTGAAATCAATTGGGCTGGTTATAGAGCAAAACTGTGAGGAAATGCAGCAGAATATGGCAGAAAAGGACTTCAAAGTTATAGTAAAATGACAAGCAAGAGTATCAGTAATATCATGGTACTGGCTACACATGTAATGAGGCATCGGGAAGGGAACATGTACCTGCGGCATTTATCTTTTTGTATGTACCCTTCCTTCATGAGGTATGTTTTATTGTACCTTCTGTTTCCATATATCTCCCAACCCTAAGTTCAGCAATAACAATGATAATAATTGTCATCTCTGGATTTCTCACTTGGGTCTGTCAATTATATTTCTTTGGATTTAAAACATGAAAAAAAGGTCTTTGCTATGTACTTAACGTATGCATCCAACATTAAAAATGCAGGGTTTTTAAAAGATATTCATCAGTTCTCAGCCACAGCTCACTCTAAGAAATTCATCCTCTTTATTAATTGAAAGCCATGGAAGCAATATGGAGTTATTAGATCATGTTCTTTGTCATCTCCTGCCTGCCATTTTCGGTGAAAAGTGGCCCCTGTACAAATGCCAAATTCTAGTGCTTGACTAAAACGTGGCTTTGAGGACGGCGTCTGAGCTTTGGCTTGAACACTTCAAGGGCCAGTGGAAACATCATTTCCTCACTGCAAGAGGGGAGGAAATAACTCTGCCTTATTTCTAATCTGAATTTATTTCACCTCAGTTCCAAACTGTGGTTCTGGGTTTTTTTCTTTTTCCTTTTTTAAATTGAAGGGGCCTTTGACACCTGGCATTTTTGCTTCAATTTTACTTACTGTATCTGATACATGTAAAATTGTCTGACCATCTTTAGGAGAAGTAATATCTTTTCCACTTTTCTCCTTCTCCCAAACCCAGTGAAAGTAGGTGGGTCTCATGCTATGTGTTAAGGATAAACAGACTGAGGTATTTTGGTCCAAAGTGGGAGAGCGAATGTCACGGATGAGGGCCTTTCTCAGAAAATGTTCTGTTGGCATCTTCTTCTCATTTACTCGTGCCACTGCTGATGCAATACAGCATGGGAAAAATGTAGATACTATCAAAATCACCGGGCATTTTGCATTCAGGGACTCAAGGGCTGGGCAATAGCATAAACTATTTGCCTTTCAAGTGATCTATTCTTATACAGATGCTGGGGAAATACTTCGTAGCTCTACATTTCATGGCATATTTTATGTGGCATTATTATTTTTATATTCTGTATGGCTTTATTTTCTATACTAAGCTGACAACAGAAACCCTAAGGTTTTAATACTGTTATAATAATGGTGATCTGGCATGGCGTAGATCTTTCTGATTTCCACATATATATATTTTTTCGCTCAAAGTCTTTCTGTCAAAATACAATGATATTCTTCATGTATGTCTGTAAGGTTTTAGTGTCTTTGAGCCCTGGTTTGTAGCTGTGCTGTTTATCTTGCCCCCGCTGTAGTCACTGACAGACTTTGGTTCAGAAGTTTGGGCTCAGACTGCTGGTGGGAAATCCTCACAGGGAATGAACTTTGTAGAAAGGCTATCTGAATTAAATTATTTATAATGAGCATGCATGGCAATTGAAGCCTTGTATTGCTACCCAGTGGCTGGATGTGTGAAATGAATACATTATATTCAAATAAGGAGAAGAAGTCATAATGTTTCTGCAGCACGCACCGTTTGCCAATCCATGGTATTTACATTCTATACCTCTTATGCTTAAATGTTTATACCTTAAAGATATTTTCTCAAGATTGAGAGACCGTCTGATATAATAGCAGGTAATCTGTACTGAACCCAAGCATCAACTGATTACTAGGCTTGCTTGAATTACTATATGCTATTACAGTATTTTAGGAACCTGTAATACCCACCATTACTTTCTCTTGTGAGAGTCCTTAGACTGACTTGCCATTGCCATTTTTCCCTCTTTGGCAAATAAATATCATAGTGTATCCAATACAATCAGTAGAGTGTAACCAGAGTGTATGAGTTTTTAGTACAGATAATTAAAGCCCAGTGTTCTCCACTGTAACAATTACAAGTACTTGAGAAAACAATGACAAGGTCATCCTGCGAATGCAGCCATCAGTCAGGGAATTCGCTGCCTTAATAAAACAATAACCCACTTGTTTAGAAACTAAGGTACAAAGGAAGCGACAACAAAATTGTTTCCTTGGACATATGTTCCCTTAACCACATAAATGTGGAGCAATAGCACATATAGTATGTTTAGCTAATTAAGACCAATTTCTCTTATCTGCCCCAGGTACCTGAGAGTTGTGACTAACTCTTTATGTCAGAATAAGAAAGGCCGCTCGGACTGCGTGGGCACAGGTGGGGGAAGCCTTTATTTTCCTGGGGAAACTTGGTGTCATTATGTTCCCTTTGGAAGCGGTGTGAGGGCACGCACACTCCATGGGCAGCCTTGACCATGCTGTAGCTCTCCAGGAGCACCCACAGGAGATACGATTACCTTCTTGGATAAATACTGATCCGAGTCTGCTGTCCTGCATCACCTACCACCACACGGTTTATGTACAAACGCATGCTCAGGCATGGATTTGGGTTGGAAAGGAAGAGTTTGAGCCTATTTACTGCCACAGCCTGGGCCAAGGATCTGCCTTTCCATGGGCTGAATAGGCCATGGCCAGCATGTCATGCTTGGGTGCATCACAGGGATCCCAGTCTTGTCCTTTCCTTGGCTCCATGTGGACGTTTCAGCTGCGTCCCCTTACAGTGCTTCCAGTGGACCTTGAAGCTGACTTCTCAGACTGTGCGTAGTGCCTGAGCCTATGCTGGGGGGACTCAGGGGAGCTGCTGCTGCTTCATGGAGGGAAGGAGGAGGTAAATCTTGGGTCTGCTCTGCCCTTACCTTGAGGCCTTCCAGGGTGTGCCCTCATGAAATTTGAGTTTCCTCACCCCTAGGAGTGACTCCACAGATAGAGAGCACACAAGGCTTTGTGGCTTCATATATTATGCTACTGCTCTACATCCAGCTCCCTTGCACTTGAGGCATGGTGGGCTTGTTCAAAACCTTCACTTGTGTCTAGGACAAGGCAGGAGGCTCATCATTGCCTGGGCTGGTCACGCTGCTGTATCAGCTTCTGGAGATAGTGAGCCGAACCCCAGATAAAACCTGTTTTATATTCTTGCTTTAGAAAGGTTATCTGAATTAAATTATTTATAATGAACATGTGTGGCAACTGCATGTGACTGTGACTGAAAATACGCATTGTCTCAGTCCACTGTAATGAGCCAGAGCCATTTGGACCAGTACATCCTCACCTCCATGCCCCAAGTCCTCTGGGCTCACTGGCCTTCACAAGTGAAGTGTTCCTCTGCCAGGAACAGAAAAGCTGCCTAACAATAAAGAGCAGTGTCAGACCCTGTGAGGACAGCAGCATTCATAGCTCTCCTGCCCAAAGCTGCATGTGCAGCCAGGAATGGTTGGATTCCACTGGTGTGTGTTGACTTTTGGGGGAGAGAGTGCACGCTGTGCTATCACAGCATCTTATTTCCTGATCTGGACTCTTTCGCTTCACTTGTCCATGTGCCACCCTAACCCTTTGGCTCAGTGGGAGTTGGTTGCTTTGTGATATGTGGAGTGGGTGGTAAAGTGCAGGTTTTTCCCTGCGGGGGGAGCAGTGTGTATGGCCCCTAGCCCTGAGATCCAGGCCCTGAGCCAGATTTTATCTCCTCTGCCATGAGGCAGAGCAACACAAGTCAGACAGTCAGCTCACGCTTGTTTACAAGCTTACTTTTCACTTTGCAGTCTCCACATGACCACTGCAGGCATAACGTCATTGCTTTTGCCTTGATTTGGAGTAGCATGGGGCTGTGGTCCTGGAGAGCGTAGTAGCTGCCTGGCTGGGCAGAGCTGGAGCAGGAACACCACATTTGGTGAGTAGGTCTTGGTGATATTAATGGAGCAGACCAAGTCCATCCTGTATCTGTTCTCCAGCCAGCTACTCTGGAAAGAGAATAAACCGGGCAGGTAGCAATGCCTTTCACATGCCGATATCTAGGTATCACGATGCAAGGCAGCCACTGAGGGACTGAGAAGTGTCCTTATTTCCAGGTGTGGTGCACCAAGTCACAACCCAGTCCTTTATAATTCACGTTTTTCTGACAAAATGCTACTTGACAACTATTCAGTCAGCAGAACCAGCAACATTAGAATATTTTTTGAGACATCAAACTAATTAAGTGATTACTAAATGAGATTTACAGGCTCTTTTTCTTTAGGACTGCTTTTAATCATTTTAATTCTCTTTAAGAGGAGAAAAACAACAAGTATGAGAACAACCAAGAATTCCTGAACTTACGAAAATTATTATTGTCTGCAATTAGGTTTGGTTTATAAAATGCAGGCAGTGTAATCATGGCATATTTTAAATAATAAGAAATTAACTTTAAGCAGCATCTTTCATCTGAGCATCTTAAAAGTGCTCTATGAAGCTGAGAGTCAGATTCCAAGTGGTCAGAAATCAGAATAGCTGCATGTAGTGTAATGGAGCTTTTCTGGAATACACTGCCTGAGTACCTGAACAGACAGTGTGGTCTTCAGCCCAAATGCAGGCAAAAATTCTACAGTGAAGCCATTAAAGTCCCAGTTCTTTATTGTATTTAAGTACCTGAGTCTCAAAGGGAGTTGAGCATCCACAAAGTAATTAGATATCTCTGAGCATTTAATCTTAAAGAGTTCCTTCTGTTCAACAACTGCAGAATAAGGTCCTTCAAAAAACAGCTGAGGACCATGAGTTTCAGGTAGGAGCAATCTGATCCATAGGCTAATGGGTGTGTTGAGGGGCAAAGATAGTGAAGATAAGGAAAACATCACTTCTACTGTTGATGAGGGCTGCTCACTGCTACTGAAGTACTTTGCAAAATGGTATCAACTTTGAGTATCTCCTGATGCCCAAGTCTTGAAATGTGCCATCTCTGAACAAAACTTTTAAATTTGTATGTGTTGAATGTTTTTTTTTCGTTTTGAAAAGCTGATATTGTCTTATATAAAATAAAAAAGGAGGAAGTGGAATGAAACATTTAATTTGAACCAAAACACTTGTTTCCCTCAGAATTCTTTTTTTTTCCACTGAGAATTTTAACTTTTCAGGCTTTGCTCCCAATCCTCATGAAGATAAATGTTGACTACCCATGGTTCATCCCAAACTAGCTGCAATCGCATAGCAAGTCAGCAAGGAAGGCAGGAGTAGAATTCAGCTCTCCAGTTGCCCAACAACACATCCATTTCAGTAGCATGTACACCTCCTTTTTTGTACTGGGATATTTGTACAGCTGGAAATGCCATGCAGATGCTTGGGCTCCCAAAGCTATGTGACAATCAGTTAATAATACACAGTCACCACTTCCATTTCCCACTTTTTCACCTTTGATCTCATGCAGAGTTTTGCAATTGTCTTCCTCAGAATGGGTCAGGCTTTGGAAAGCCCGTTAGTCCTGCTGGAAAATGGAGGAAGCTCCAGTTTGTCTGGACAAAGCTTAAGCATGTTTACGAACTTATAAGTTCCACTGTTTGAGTGAAGGCTAAAAATTAGAAAGGGTGATTGTAAAAGGAAGGTCTGGGTTCTTTTATGAAACCGTTGTAGCATTAATACATGTTCATCATTTACTTTTATGAACATGATTATAACCTGAAGTCTCAGAGACTGAAAGCTGCTTTTATGTTATATACAGCTACTACTACAAAGGTAGTTTGGCAGGCTTCTATGTTTAATCATGTGCATTTATACTCATTACTGCATAAAAATGGCTAAAATAGGAACTGCAGAACTGTATTTCTAAGGCAACAGTAATTCTTTCAGATACTCATTAAGCCTGTTAAAAGTAGGGTTCTGCTCATGTTTTCATTCACAGATTAAAGGCATCAAAGGCAACAACAGCTAATTGGCATGTTGGATAGGAAGTTCTCTGTTGTGTTTTTTTTTTTTTTTTTTTGCAGTGTTATATCATGCTTATCTGTAAATACATCCTCTTGGATGCCTTAAGCCAAACTCTACAAGACTTCTCAAGGCTGGATGCTCCTTTTCATTCTAGTTCAGACTGGATGTAGGAAGCAGGGAAGTTGAAGAGCAGCACAGAGAGCTATGACTAAAGTGATGGATTATTTGCATAGATGACCTTGGCTTTATTATCTCTCGTGAGCTCCATGAACATTTTGGGCCCCATATTTGTTCCCTCACCATACACTTGGATGTGTGAGAGGAAGACTGTCCCCCACAGAAGTCACAAAAGAATTCAAAAGGGTTTTAGGTCTCCTTTTGAGAAATGATCCAGCAGCTGAGAGCTGCTGACTTCATGAGGCCAATCAAAAGCACAGGCTTGCAATACACAGCAAGGGTAGCTGTAGGTACCAGTGCTGTTCCTAGAGACTCTCCCATCCCTTAAGACCTGGAATGTCAATAATAGCCCACTGTTAGTTTTTGGCAAGCCACTGAACTACTTGCTGCATCTATATTTAGTGGTGGTGTAACTCAAATCAAAGCCCAGATATTTTTAACAGCAGCGTAGAAGAAATTAGATTAGACATTTAATTGGATTTAAGAAACACACTCTTGGCCAAATTCTCCTCTTAGCTACACTTGGGCAGCTCTGCTAGGATTGATGGGTTGGTTTGCTGGTTCTCAGAGCAGTTTGGCCCAGTAGCCGCACAAATGGTGACTTTCCTTCCAATTCTAAACAACTTGGATTTTAAAGAAGCACGGTTAGGTTTAAATTATGGGTCAGTAATGGGTACTGTGGCCTGTAGACTAGAACAGTGTGTCCAAAATATAGGCTTATAGAATAATTCAGGCTGGAAGGGTACTCAAGGGGGTTTCTAGTCCAACCTCCTGCTCAAAGCAGGGTCATCTCTGAGGTCAGACCAGGTAGCTCAGGACTTTATCCACTCTGGCTTTGAAAACCTCCAAGGATGGAGTCTGCACAGCCTCCCTGGGCAACCGGCTGCCCTGCCTGCCTGTCCTTGTGAAAAGAGCCTGCTTATTTCCAGTCTCTCTTGTCTCAGCTTGTGCCTGTTGTCTCTTGTCCTCCCCCCATGCACCACTGTGAAGTGCCTGGCTCCATCCTTTTGACAGTCTCCTCAGAGGTACTGGCAGGTCTATAATTCACATGGTCCCAAAGGACTGATGCCAGCAGCTGGTTCTGGGCACTCTGTATAGGATGTGTCCTGCGATATGTATGTGTGTGTGTAGCTGCAGAAATCTAACACAGTTACTTTTCCTTTTTAAGCTCTTCTAAGCTAGCAGGTGTCTCTCTCTCTCCTCTAAATTACTCATCTCTTCCCCATTTCAGAGTCTGTTTCCTTCATAAAGCAGCCATGATCTTTCCAACAGACCTGCCAAAAGGTCAGGCAGAGCTGCCAGGGTGATAGGGTGCCCCTTCCAAGTGGGAGCATGCAATTCTATACACAGAAGGGAGTTTTGCAGTATTCCTACATACATGTCTGCTTTCAGACACATTTTAGGTATTCGGGCTAGTCTAAGTGCTCTAAACACATGCAATTTTTGCAGACTTTGACTGGTCTTCCCCAGCTGAGACTGGAGTAAGAACTTGGGCATGAAAGTCTCAGCTCATCAAAGCCTTTCAGTATGCTCCAAAGTGCTTTGCAGGATAAGTATGGCTGAAGTATCCTCTTTAAGTCTAAACCTGCATTTAAATACTTTGCCAGTGTGGGCTCTAAGCCCATGGACTGTGAGTGTGCAGGCTGCATTTTAGTGTACTTTTTGCCATGTTGTATGACAACTGAAAAAAATTAGCTACCACTTTTTAAAATTAAACCATTAAATTGTTGGGGAGATTATTTTTATAATTTAGACCATACAGTAGAAAGGTTGTTGTTATGAATGTGTCAAGTGTATCCACGGATATGAGGATCAATCTACTTAATGGCTTTTCCTCTGGTAAATATAACAAACAATTCTTGTTATCTGGGAAATTAGTGCTCTTATTTAGTTTGTGACTGTCAGTAACTCTGACCTCTCTGTCATAACCCTACCTGTGTTTCCAAAGTGTATCTTTTCCCTGTTGCAGAAGAGTTCTGTGGCAAAACAGAGACAGATACGGCTTTACACGATTCATTGTAAAAAAAAAGGATGCTGCTATTATTGTGACAGAACAGATGTTAGTCAGAAAGGATTGCTTACAGATACATTGTAAGTTAATCACATCTTTTCTAAAGTATATTGAAAAATTCTCGTTAATGTCTGAAATGAAATACTTGTGATTACAGGAAATTAAATTACTTACAACATTTTTTTTGCAGCCACTCTCTCTCTCCCTCAATGCACACTTTTTTCACACACACGCATACACACACATAACTATTGTTAATTAAGACTGTCTCCATTATGGGGCTAATTAACAATTAGCATAAACATAATTAGCTAACGTTGACATTTAACTCATTACATTGTTTAAATAATTTTCAGAAATTGCCCTTAGTGGCATTCTGTCATACTGAAATAATGGCAGCACTTTGTCATGTAAATTAAATGACATTTGTGTTGTTTCCTCTCTAACTCATGCATGGAAGATTTTTTTATTTGAGCTACATTCAGTTCAGAATCAAAGGTAATTTCTAAAACCCAAGCTATAACATGTGCTCCTTGGATACCTTCCATAAGTTGCCTGAACTTTTGGGGGTCTGCGTCCTTTTAACTCATTGGCCCATTGGATGTCTTTATGCAGAGATTCCTTGTTCCTTGAGTGTTCCCTTCAGACTTGATAATAGATAATGGTTGGTAGGTGATCGGTTTGATCATGGAGTAGGGAGAAGGGTAATCTTGCACCTGTGTCTGGAGTAATGGCTTGCTTTCTGGTCTTGTGTATCCGTGGGTAAGTCACTCCAACTGGCCTGTGACTCAGTTGCCCACCTGTGAAATGGCATCGGGCCTCCCTAGGTAAAGGGTTGGGATGAGATAAATTCCCTTAATGAAACTCAGATACTGTGACAAAGAGGATTATGTTGATACCTAGATTAGTCCCTTCTTGGTGAAACAAAAAAAGCACAGGCTTCAGCAAGAGAGGTATCACACTACTGTGCATCCCAATTCTGTCCTCGGATAAAAGCAGACTGGACCACGCGTTGTGAACTGTTCTGAATACTTATGCTTACTGATTCACAGAACTGTACAATCCTCAGATAACAACAGAGGTCTACCCCTTTCAGATACTACAGTAAATATTAGTGTGCGAATTCTCCAGAGGGGTGAAAGAACCCTGGTGTTCTACGTGCAGACCAGCATACGTAATTTTTAAGTCTAGTATTTCCCATAAGAGGTCCTCTCCAGTGGGTCACGAGGTTTTAAGTGTCCTGTGTGAGCTGACTGGGACAGTATTTGCATAGAGTAAGGCTAACAAAATAAGGAGAGAGGCAGATTGACATTAAATGCATTAAAACATCAATGACTGTTTGCATTGTACAGTGATAGTTCAAGGGGGGACTTCATTTGCTGTGACGTAAGGGTTTTGAAACTGGACCACCAAAAGGCTGAGCACTGATGTCTTGGAACAGAACTCTTGTTCTTTAGGTATTTGCAACAAGACATTTTATTCTGCAGCACTTGGTATTTATGATGGAGAGGCAGCTCTTTTCTATGATAGTTTCATATGTACCTGAACAGAGGGTTTTATATACCAGTCTGTAAACTGTAAACTGTTGCTAGATCCTGTTAATGCAAAAGGCTGCAAGGAGGCTG